>NC_138316.1:27390000-28645000 GCF_965601325.2 Salmo salar | reverse complement strand
AGCTTCTTCAGTTATCATTTATAGGATCCAAATAAGGAAGAGAATATATTTTTTTAAAAATCTAGATTTGCACTTGATGAAATTGTAATAAATTGAAATAACAATAAACATTTGATGTGAGGAAAAAAAGGAGAGAATAGACTACCGGACCGCTGGACTCACCTGGCATTACGTCACAGATGGGGACTAGACGGGTGTGTTCCAGACTGGCGAAATTACACAGCAGCTTCCCGTCGATAACACCATCCCAGTCCCCAATAGGATTGTCCTGGAAGAGCCGGAGACAGGAACCGATTACTGCTGCTGGCGTTCCTCATCTCCTAAAACCTGTACTTACAGTCCCAGTCTCAGCAGCAGTCCTGTCATCACTACGACAGCTCTTCTCTCTCCAGTCAACTACCCCCTCTACCCAGTAATGGTCCTCTGTCTGCACTTGAACTTTAACTCCCTCTTAACCTTCCCGCTCTCATTTCTCAAAATGTACCTCCCCGCGTCTTCAAAACAGAGGGTTGCTTATTCCAATCCCCAGGAAGCAGGGTCAAAGTTCTCCAGTACTGGTTGCTCCACTCCACCACACTAATCTAGGTAGTCTTGGAAGGTTGGCCCCATTGTGGGCAAAAATAGATCCAAATAAACAAAAACGTTATTCAAAAATAGCCTAACACTAAGCTGTTTTGTATATGGCGTGTCAGAGTGTTGTTGATGTTCTCTGTATGCTGGGCGAGGCTGGAGCAGAGTGGACGGAGCAGTGGACTCTCCTCTCCTTTCCTCAGCTGCCAGGCCAGCCCGCTGGCCCTGTGCCACGCTACTGGTCATACAGCCCAGTGCTGTAGCTGCATCCCCAATGGCACCCTATTGCCAATTTAGTGCACTACATTTGTGCCCATTGGGCTCTAGTCAAAAGTAGTTCACTACATAGGGAATAGGGTGCCAATGGGGACGCAACCTACAACTTTACCTCACTCCCCAGCTCCCTGCATGACTACTGCCCTTTGTGTGTGTCCCAGGCCAGAGTAGACCGAGTAGGCTCACTGCTGCTGCTACTAACAACCTGCAGTCAAATGCCTCTGTCATTATGCATGTTCCCTTTCCTTAACTGCTATGCCATCTTATTATATTGGCAACAGGAAACATCAACACCAGCAGCTGGTTGTTAGACTGCTAAATAAACATTAGGAATTATATTTTCTTTTCAGGATAGACAATCAAATCATACAAACAACCTTACAGGGGCTACTTGAACTAGACTCTTGCCTAACTTGAGATGTAATTTACAAGTTGTTAGCCATGTTCTATAAATATAGCATTATTATATATGTAGGGTGGACATTTCACCTTTACCTAGTGTTAACAGCAGAGGAGAAGGTAATCTCCACTCTGACAGTATTTACATTGCCAGTCTGCCATTCTACAGCAGACAGGAGCAGGTTGTAGAGGTCCCACTCAGTAAGGCCCCAGTATGGGCCCAGCGTCTCAAGCCTTACCATGTCTACTCCCACATAGTACCCCAGGCTCTCGTTCCCAGGCAGCAGGTCACAGAAGATGATGGTTCCTCTTTCCGGCCCCTCTCTGGTCTGGACCAGGACCCTGGAGTTGATCTCCAGCGGATGGAAATCCAACTCCTCCTCCACCAGGATGACGTGATCCACCTCTAGCTCTCCCAGCTCCTCTTCCTCGTCATCCCACAGCTCCAGCTTGTCCAGGGCCACGAACACCCCGCACTCATCCTCACAGCGGAACAGCTGTCGGCCCTGGTAGGAGCCCTCTGTGAAGCCCTGGCCTCTGCCCTCCTCCTAGGTAGAGGCATAGGTTACATACAGTATGTTAAACGTGGGATAACCTGCGAGTACCAGTCACATGTGGCTTACTAAGTCACGCTAACCCTTCCCCTAATCCGTCACACAGTAATGCCAAAGAATTACCCTGACCCTTAACCTCTTCCCTAACCCCTTACCCTAACCATCAGAGGAAAAGCCTAACACTGGGCTTACGCTGATACAAGAGGCATGAGCTGTCTTTACAGTGAGGTTAGCTCAGCTACAGTAACCTGCATACTCAGCATTCTACAGGGAAGGGAACAGGGAAGTGAACATCATACATCTGGGATGATGAGGGTTTCAGATCGATAGTGCGGAGGGCATAACAGCATACTCAAAATGTTTCATTGCAGAGAGTAGCCGGCAGGCGCCGAACTGAATAATCTTTGCTCTTACACAGGGATAATGGACAGTTAGAAGGTGTAGTTACATGATCCTACACACTGCACTTCTTCTTGAGTGCCATGTAGGGCTTTTCACTATTGGCATCGTTCAATTTATGTTTGTATGCTCAAGATCAGAAGTAAACATTGTTGACTGTAAATGTGTGGTAAGTATTCTGAATCATGATACAAGTCTGGCATTCAATCAAGACGCTGATCTGAAACCCAAGAATGTGCTAAACCCTTTATAGTGAGCAAGGGTCAGCCTTTCCTCTCGTCCGGCTCCTTCACCCACTCACCCAGCCTACAACTGGACACAGAGGAATAAACACAACATTGTGTTGCAATAAACAAGCCTTTGTAGCCCGCTACTTTACTGCATCTTTACAGAACGTAGGCTACGGCAAGAGAGAGTCCATTTACTAGCTTAGCTGTTATGAAATTCTCAGGGAACATTTCACAAAGACCAAATTACAGACGATACACACACATAACTGAAGTTCCCTCTGGGACAAATAAAGTTATTCTATATACGTAACTGAGGGTCAATTGTTTACAAAGTGCATTTTAAAAGAATAGTAAAGATGAGGTTTCTCACCAGCAGCTCCACTCCAAACCAGACCCCGGAGAGAGCCCTGTCTGGGAGGAGAGATCCTTTAAATCGGACTACCCCGGGCAAAGGTTCATCCCCCGAACGCAGCTGCACGCGCACCTTGGAGCCACAGTCGATGTCTCTGGCCCGCTCCAGCCGGGGCTTGTTGCACAGCAGGGCATAGCGCTCCTCACAGTTGGTGATGGGGAACAGCAGCTCAGCTAGCTTCTCATCCAGCTCCAGGACGTCCCTGAATTGGTTGCAAATCAAACACACAACAACAAGATGTACATTTGAATCCCAGAGGAAAACACAAGAAAATATTTTTTTAAAGTTACAAAAAAATGTCAATATATCATACACTATTTGCACAAAAGTATGTGGCCACCCCTTCAAATTAGTGGATTCGGCTATTTTAGCCAAACCCGTTGCTTACAGGTGTATAAAATCGAGCACAGAGCCATATACTCCTCATAGACAAACATTGGCAGCAGAATGGCCTTACTGAAGAGCTCAGTGACTTTCAATGTGGCACCGTCATAGGATGCCACCTTTCCAACAAGTCAGTTAGTCAAATTTCTGCCCTGCTCCGATCAACTGTAAGTGCTGTTATTGTGAAGTCGAAATGTCTAGGAGCAACAACAGCTCAGCCGAAGTGGTAGGCCACACAAACTCACAGAACGGGACCGCAAGTACTCAAGGGCATAAAAATCATCTGTTCTCAGTTGCAACACTCACTACCAAGTTCCAAACTGCCTCTGAAAGCAACATCTGCACAAGAACTGTTCGTCGGGAGTGTCATGAAATGGGTTTCCATGGCCGAGCAGCCGCACACAAGCCTAAGATCACCATGCGCAATGCCAAGGGTCGGCTGGAGTGGTGCAAAGCTCACTGCCATTAGACTCTGGAGCAGTGGAAACGTTATCTGGAGTGATGATTCGCGCTTCACCATCTGGCAGTCCGACAGACAAACCTGGGTTTGGCGGATGCCAGGAGAACGCTACCTGCCCCAATGCATAGTGCCAACTGTAAAGTTTGGTGGAGGAGGAATAACGGTCTGGGGCTGTTTTTCATGGTTCGGGCTAGACCTCTTAGTTCCAGTGAAGGGAAATCTTAACGCTACAGCATACAATTACATTCTAGACGATTCTGTGCTTCCAACTTTGTGGCAACCTTTCCTGTTTCAGCATGACAATGCCCCAGTGCAGAAAGCGAGGTCAATACAGAAATGGATTGTCAAGCTCGGTGTGGAAGAACTTGACGGGCCTGCACAGACCTCAACCCCATCAAACAACTTTGGGATGATTTGGAACGCCGACTGTGAGCCAGGCCTAAATCGCCCAACGTCAGTGCCCGACCCCACTAATGCTTTTGTTGCTGAATGGAAGCAAGTCCCTGCAGCAATGTTCCAACATCAAGTGGAAATTCTTCCCAGAAGAGTGGAGGCTGTTATAGAAGCAAAAGGGGGAACAACTCCCTATTAATGCCCATGATTTTAGAATGAGATGTTTGATGAGCAGGTGTCCACAAACCTTTAGTCATTTAGTGTATGTCAAATGTGAGTATTGTTGTTTTGTATTGTCTTTATATAAAATTGCAATATAGCATGATAGTGTCACTGTCCATTAATTAGACCAACCGCTCATCCAGGCTCAGCACCACGTTGGTCTGGTCCAGGACGCGTAGGCTCCTCTTGCCTTTGCTGGGGGGTAGCGTGCGCCCCAGGCTGTTCCTCTCCTGACAGGCCTGTCCCAGGCTGCCCCGGGGGATCCTCAGGGTCTTCTGGGGGGGCTTCTCCACTGTACACTCCTTAGTAGAATTGTGTTGAGTTAAGGGTCTCAGTGTGTTAGAAATGGCACCCTATTCCCCATTTAGTACACTGATTTTGACCAGGTCCCATTGGGTAGATGTAGTGCATTATATAGGGAATAAAGAGCCAATCCAAACATAATCGAAGATACCCATTAGTACAACAGGACTTATCTTCCTGAGTTATTTAAAAAAAAAAAAAAAAAAAAAAAAAAATACACAATAGCCAAAACAACAAAATATGAAACAAAATAAACAAGCCTTGATAAATAAATAAAATAAATAAACAAAATCTTGAATAATCCCTAGAGAAATTCAGGAATTTTTTTAAAGAGCAACTGCTTTTAAAAACAACGAATCCCTTTGAAAATGGCTTATTTGGCATCGATATGAGCCAGAAACAGTTGTTCTAGTGTCAATGGACTACAAAGTATAAATAGGATAATTTTGCTCATTAAGTCAGTCTAAAACAGAGTTTGGAACATCTGTGCATCACAATGGGTAAACGAAGATAGGGTTTTGATTTGACGATGTCCATTAGTACATTAACATGGGGTGAACAGCTGCGGTGAACACTCTCTATCCAATAACATAAACAGTGAGACTGTTTAAATAAGACAACATGTCACATTTTTTTACTTGAGAAATACTGCACCAAAACACCTTAGTTAGATGTAAAAAAAAAAATGTAATAAAAACATCCATGGCAAAAACTTCAAAATGAATAACAGATATCTTAGATTAATTCTGGGGATTTTGAGGAAGTAAAATAGGGCTTCCATGTCTACAGTGTCTCATGGGAGACAAGAATCATTAACCAAACGCGGAATCGGTCAGTAAACACACCAACAGTGGTTTGTCCTTTAAAAGTTGCAGCGTACTGCAGCACAGCTTGCGTGGTGCTGCAAAATTCTATGGCACGTAATGCTAGTTAGACCACCAGAGGGAATCTTTGAGAAGCACTTGATAGCCTTCAATAGTGGCTGTACTAAAGAATTTAAAACCTTTTTTTGTAAGAACTGATTAAGAAATGTTGCTTAATTAATTTGATACATTTTATGATGTTTCTATTCCAAGAAAAATGATGGAATGGAAAATATGGCACTGTACAACGTGATGGTCGGGAGTAGGCTACAGTGCTGGGCTATTTAGCTAAAGAATCGCAGTGTCGTGCGAGCACGCGGGAGACCTGGTTTCAATTCCCCGGCAGGGAGGAAGGAGTAGGCTGTCCATGTACAGTTGAAGTCAGAAGTTTACATACACCTTAGCCAAATACATTTCAGAGAGTTGTTCACAATTCCTGACATTTAATGCAAGTAAAAAATCTGTCTTAGGTCAGTTAGGATCACCACTTTATTTTAAGAATGTGAAATGTCACAATAATAGTAGAGAATGATTTATTTCAGCTTTTATTTCTTTCATCACATTCCCAGTGGGTCAGAAGTTTACATACACTCAATTAGTATTTGGTAGCATTGCCTTTAAATTGTTTAACTTGGGTCAAACGCTTCAGGTAGCCTTCCACAAGCTTCCCACAATAAGTTGGGTGAATTTTGGCCCATTCCTGCTGACAGAGCTGGTGTAACTGAGTCAGGTTTGTAGGCCCCCTTGCTCGCACACACTTTTTCAATTCTGCCCACAAATGTTCTATAGGATTGAGGTCAGGGCTTTGTGATGGCCACTCCAATACCTTGACTTTGTTGTCCTTAAGCCATTTTGCCACAACTTTGGAAGTATGCTTGGGGTCATTGACCATTTGGAAGACCCATTTGTGACCAAGCTTTAACTTCCTAGGCTGATGTCTTGAGATGTTGCTTCAATATATCCACATAATTTTCCTCGCTCATGATGCCATCTATTTTGTGAAGTGCACCAGTCCCTCCTGCAGCAAAACACCCCCACAACATGATGCTGCCACCCCCATGCTTCACGGTTGGGATGGTGTTCTTCGGCTTGCAAGCCTCCCCCTTTTTCCTCCAAACATAACGATGGTCATTATGGCCAAACAGTTCTAATTCAGTTTCATCAGACGAGAGGACATTTCTCCAAAAAGTACGATCTTTGTCCCCATGTGCAGTTGCAAACCGTAGTCTGCCTTTTTAATGGCGGTTTTGGAGCAGTGGTTTCTTCCTTGCCGAGCGGCCTTTCAGGTTATGTCGATATAGGACTCATTTTACTGTGGATATAGATACTTTTGTACCCGATTCCTTCAGCATCTTCACATGGTCCTTTGCTGTTGTTCTAGGATTGATTTGCACTTTTCGCACCAAAGTACATTCATCGCTAGGAGACAGAACGTGTCTCCTTCCTGAGTGGTATGACGGCTATGTGGTCCCATGGTGTTTAAACTTGCATACTATTGTTTGTACAGATGAACGTGGTACCGTTCAGAGGTTTGGAAATTGCTCCCAAGGATGAACCAGACTTGTGGAGGTCTACAATTTTCTTCTGAGGTCTTGGATTTCTTTTGATTTTCCCATGATATCAAGCAAAGAGGAACTGAGTTTGAAGGTTGGCCTTGAAATACTTCCACAGTAGAGATCGACCGATTACGATTTTTCACCGCCAATAATTGGAGGACCAAACAAAGCCGATACCGATTAAAATCGGCCTATTTATTTATTTGTAAAAATGACAATTACAACAATACTGAATGAACACTTATTTTTACTTAATATAATAGATCAATAAAATCAATTTAGCCTCAAATAAATAATGAAATATGTTCAATTTGGTTTAAATAATGCAAAAACTAAGTGTTGGAGAAGAAAGTAAAAGTGCCGTATGTGCCATGTAAAAAAGCTAACGTTTAAGTTCCTTGCTCAGAACATATGAAAGCTGGTGGTTCCTTTTAACATGAGTCTTCAATATTCCCAGGTAAGAAGTTTCAGGTTGTAGTTATTATAGGAATTATAGGACTTTATCTCTATACCATTTGTATTTCATATACCTTTGACTATTGGATGTTCTTATAGGCACTTTAGTATTGCCAGTGTAACAGTATAGCTTCCGTCCCTCTACTCGCCCCTACCTGGGCTCGAACCAGGAACACATTGAAAACAGCCACACTCGAAGCATCGTTATCCATTGCTCCACAAATGCGCGGCCCTTGCAGATCAAGGGGAACAACTACTTCAAGTTCTCAGAGCGAGTGCCGTCACCGATTTAAACGCTATTAGCGCGCACCCCGCTAACTAGCTAGCCATTTCACATCGGTTACACAAGCCTAATCTCGGGAGTTGATAGGCTTGAAGTCATAAACAGCTCAATGCTTGAAGCACAACGAAGAGCTGCTGGCAACGCACTAAAGTGCTGTTTGAATGAATGCTTACGAGCCTGCTGCTGCCTACCAACGCTCAGTCAGACTGCTCTATCAAATATCAAATCATAAACTTAATTATAACATAATAACACACAGAAATACGAGCCTTAGGTCATTAATATGGTCGAATCGGGAAACTATAATTTTGAAAACAAACCGTTTACTCTTTCAGTGAAATACGGAACCATTCCGTATTTTATCTAACGGGTAGCATCCCTAAGTCTAAATATTTCTGTTACATTGTACAACCTACAATGTTATGTCATAATGTACAATTCTGGCAAATGAATTACAGTCTTTGTTAGGAATAAATGGTCTTTACACAGTTCGCAACGAGCCAGGCGGCCCAAACTGCTACATATACCCTGACTGCTTGCACGGAACGCAAGAGAAGTGACACAATTTCCCTAGTTAAAAGAAAGTCATGTTAGCAGGTTTAAATATGCAGGTTTAAAAATGTATACTTGTGTATTGATTTTAAAGAAAGGCATTGATGTTTATGGTTAGGTACACATTGGTGCAACGACAATGCTTTTTTCACGAATGCGCTTGTTAAATCATCACCCGTTTGGAGAAGTAGGCTGTGATTCGATGAGAAATTAACAGGCACCGCATCGATTATATGCAACGCAGGTCACGCTAGATAAACTAGCAATATCATCGACCATGTGTAGTTAACTAGTTAAGGTTGATTGTTTTTTATAAGATAAGTTTAAAGCTAGCTTGCAACTTACCTTGGCTTCTTGCTGCACTCGTGTAACAGGTAGTCAGCCTGCCATGCAGGCTCATCGTGAAGTGCAATGTAAGGCAGGTGGTTAGAGCGTTGGACTAGTAACCGGAAGGTTGCAAGATCGAATCCCCGAGCTGACAAGGTAAAAATCTGTCATTCTGCCCCTGAACAAGGCAGTTAACCCACTGTTCCTAGGCCGTCATTGAAAATAAGAATGTGTTCTTAACTGACTTGCCTAGTTAAATAAAAGGTACAAAAAAAAAAAATAATAATAATAATAATAATAATAATAATAATACAGATAAAAAATAACAATTCGGCCACAGTCGGTGTCCAAAAATGCAGATTACCGATTGTTATGAAAACTTGAAATCGTCCCTAATTAAAATCGGCCATTCCGATTAATCGGCCGACCTCTATCCACAGGTACACCTCCAATTGACTCAAATGATGTCAATTAGCCTATCAGAAGCTTCTGAAGCCATGACATCATTTTCTGGAATTTTCCAAGCTGTTTAAAGGCATAGTCAACTTAGTGTATGTAATCTTTTGACCCACTGGAATTATGACACAGTGAATTATAAGTGAAATAATCTGTCTGTAAACAATTGTTGGAAAAATGGTGTCATGCATAAAGTACATTTCCTAATCGACTTGCCAAAACTATAGTTTGTTAACAAGAAATTTGTGGAGTTGTTGAAAAACGAGTTTTAATGACTTAAGTGCATGTAAACTTCCGACTTCAACTGTAAATAAGAATTTGTTATTAACTGATTCCATGTGTGTTATTTCATAGTTGTGACGTCTTCACTATTATTCTGCAACATAGAAAATAGTAAAAATAAAGAAAACCCTGGAATGAGTAGATGTGTCCAAACTTTTCACTGGTACTCGCTTAACTTATTTGATTAATATTATGGTGTTTCTATTCCAAGAAAAACAAAAAACCCTCTGGGTTTCCATTAGGATGGAACTTCAATATGTTCTTTAAATAAATAAGACCTACACCACTTTTAACAGCACATTACTAAACACCAGTGAGACTCAGGTCACCTACGGTAGGCCTACAGTATATTGAAAAATATGACGTGACTCTCCGCCAATAAATACATATAGAGGATTGGAGGATTCTAAATTCAAACCAAAAGCCGCCTCAAACTGAAAATGGCAACCAATCACAGCCGGTTGTGATACAGCCAACCTAACTTAGAATTCCCCCCCTACCCTCCTTCTAGGCAAGTCTATTGTCCAGCTAGCTACCTGCTAACAGCCATAATGGCGCTGTACAACGTGACCGTGTGTGTTTGAAAGGGTATTTTCCAGTAAGTAACAATTAGTTTACCTTTATTAGACAACTTTGTTCCAATATTTCTGTAATTCAGTGATATTTATTCCCATAGTAATTCGTTATGGAGCCATAACTAAATAAACGTTGGCATTTTGAAAGAGTATTTTTATCATTATTGTATTAGCATAAATATGCCATTATTAGTTACATTGTTTAGTTTGCATGTGCAGACTGGCACTAAGAACAGTGGGAACGTTTCCCTAGTCAGCTCCATTATTAGTGCAATGCCCCTTAAAGTGTTGCTCTGTGCTACCCAGTGAGGCAGGGTGGGTCCACAAAATACCTCTAAGTACCACAGCATAATCGCTAAACTTTTAGTGGGGCAACCACTGTACAAGACTGAAATCTGGGCAACAGAAAAACACACGTGACAATCGGAAGATTCAATGGCTCTTTAAACATATGTATATTTACCTTGACCACCATGTAGAAGCGCCAGTCCTCCCTGAAGCCCCCACTGGGCTTCTCCTGGCTCCACAGGGCAGAGCTCATGGCTGTAAGGGCTGGGGCAGCTGGGGCATAGCAGGGGGAAATACAAGGTCCGCCTGTCTAACTAACTCAATATGAAGCCTCTCTCTCTTCACTTTATGGACGTTCCTCTATCCCCAAAGCAGTGATAGGGGCATAACAAGGGTGAGAGAGAAACTAGGCCTAACACCTGAGGGGAAGGTTGTCTGGTTAGAGAGTAGACAGAGAGGGTGTTATGGTTGTTCACAGGCTCCTGCTGGCCTGGGGTGCCCTCATAATGGTCTCAAATGTCTGCCTGCATGCCCCAATGTACTTCGAAGGACCTGCGTACGAAAAGAAAGGCATGCTGTTATTATGACAATGTTGTTAAAAGATCATGGAATGCCTCCAGGTTAATTCTATTAAATCACTGACTTATCATAAATCTCAGCTCAATTTCTCCCACCAAAAATTGGCCTATGGCTAGGCTATATTAACCCAAATAAGCATTGAGCCTTTTGGGAAAACAACAAAACATTTAGGCAACACAAATCTGGGATACGCTCTGAATAAATGGAATTCAAAGATTAAAACTGGTATCTAAACAAACAGGACGTAGCCTCAGAATGTAGGCCCGTTATCTGAGTGAAGCCTGATTGCACCATTAGCTACAGGCTGCTACTGTACCTAATAACACTGACGGTGAAAACCAGTTGAGCACAAACATGATTAGGCCTAACTTTGTGTACTACCGGTATCTTGCAACCAAATAGGCCAAAAATAGAACAAAAAAAGTTACTACCTGTATTCTGATTCCGGACATACCTATTTGACATAAGGGTAAAATGGATTTGAATTCAATCACTTTTTGACAGCTCCCTTTTGATTTGAACGAAACCTTCCATACATATTTGCTCATTGTAGAAGTGCTCAGGAAGTGACTTTGTAGCTGAATGCCAAAACATTCAGGAGATAAAGGAGCTCAAAGTTGACTTATTTTGCATATCCCACCATACCATGAAACATCAATGTCTTCATCACTGGAAAAAATAAAGAGTTCGGTTGATATAATTTAAAAGCTTACAAACAGGGTTGTCAAACTATTTAATAGTTTCTGGAAAAAGAAACTGGCAATTATACTAAAACGCTTCATTTCAAGAAAAAATCAAATAGTTTGACATGATATCAAGCTGAACCACTTATCTTTTCCAGTGATGAAGACACGTCTGTCTCATGGTACAGTGGGGTATGCAAAATAGGTCAACTTTGAGTACTTTTACCTCCTGAATGTTTTGGCATTCAGGTCCAAAAAGTCACCTTCTTAACACTTCTTCCATGGGCAAACATGCATAGAAAGTTGACAGGGATGCTGTCCAAAAACTGACTGAATTCAAATGGCTTTACCATGAAGGCAATTTTGAAGCAGGCAGACAATATGCTCAAAACATGTTGATACTCTCCTCTTAAGATGAGAAATGGGTGATGCCGCATAGGCCTTGGTACTACAGTCAATATTAACACAAATGGATTCTAAGCCAGCCGTTATTCAAACACACCGTTATAAACACATTATTCAAAACTCACTCGGGCCTGACTCAGAATTTGAGACATTTTGGATTTCCCCTAGCTGTGTGATGATCAGATATGGTCAGAGTGTGTTAAGGGAGCTGTGAGGGGGAATTCACAGAGTAAAGCAGTCAAACGCCTCTTCCTGACAAACAACAGAGTCACCGCCACTTTAATACAGGGTCGACCTGTTTTGACAAACCCAATATGAAGGGGGGATCCAAGCACCTCTGACATGACTCCTCTTTATGGTTCTCTGGCCACTCTCACATCTAGGCTATTCACACCTCATGTCTGTGCATCAAGCATCAATAAAGCAACTCGGGGCTCCCGAGTGGCGCAGCGGTCTAAGGCACTGCATCTCAGTGCTAGAGGCATCACTACAGACCCTGGTTCGATTCCAGGCTGTATCACACCCAGCCGCAATTGGGAGTCCCATACGGCAGCACACAATTGGCCCAGCGTCGTCAATTTTAAGAGTTTGGCCGGAATTTGTTCTTAACTAACTTGCCTAGTTAAATAAAGGTTAAATAAATAAAAACAATTAAATCTATGACAGGGTGCCGCTGTGTTAGCCTTGGTTTGCATTGCAACTCCTCTTAGGCTGCGTATCTGTGCATAACATCAATTTTCACAGTTCAAATTTTCACATAGAGGACTTGTTGTTTATCATGCCCCTATTTGAGCTTGTGGGAGCATGGAGTGAGCAAAATAACGTGACAGACAATTACTATGTTGTGATGTTATTCTAACAGTCTACCTACCATAAGGAAGGAGTGAAGGCAAAAGGCCTACTGCCCTTTCAAAATACACATAATTGAATGACCCTTGGTCAACAACATGCACTACTGCAGTGCTTACTGCTTACATGGGCATCATCTGACATGACAACTACTTCTGAAAGTAGCCCGCTTGTACCTTTTGCTTTGCCTTTTAACAGTGTGAATGTGTGAAGTACAATGTAGCCACATAATGATGGTGCTGACATCCTGAATATAAAATGACTGGGATGTAACACTGACTATTTAAACACACCATCATGCTTCCATTTTCAATCACAACATTCAAAAGCCCCAACAGATTAAATATTATTAACAGCAGAGTAATTGTATTATCATTGCAGCAGTGGTCTTGCATGTTCCATCAGTGACATCACTGAATAAAGCCAGTCAGCAGCAGCGAGTGATGATGATGCGTGAGAGAAGAAGGAAGAACGTATCACTGCCAAGCCTTGCTTAATCATGGATGAGGAAGGACCCTCATTGAGAAAACACCCATGGAACATGTCAATTAGTGTAAACCAGCACACATACTAGGACATGTTTGCTGTAGGGCTAGCTAGCCAGTATAGCAAACCATGCAATATTGATCAGGTGCAAACATATCATAATCTGACGAGGAAGCAAATGGAAATATAGCCATCATTATGACATAACGTCGTTAGCTAGCTCGTTTTCTTACCTTATTCAAACGTCAGTTTGGTGCTGCAGTGTCATGTCACCTGCTCATTCCAATGCTGTCCTTTAGTAGCTGAGGTTTTGATACGTTTGTACAATTAACTGGCTAGCTTGTTGATAGCAAGCCAGCTGATAATTGATATGACAGCCTCGAAATTAGCTAGCCAAAGTAGCTAGTATGGCTAGCTAGCTGTCCCATGCAACAGATCATGTTATCTACGGCATTTAATGTAGATACATATTTTTCTGAACGACTCTTAGACTATACTATTAAATACTGACACACAAAACATATATTACGTGACAGACAAAATAAGTCAGGCCTTATAGCGAGGAATAAAGATAATTTACAGAACCAATAGACACCGAAATGTGAGTCTCCTGAAAATATGCCAAATCATAACCCATTGGCCAATCTGCATTCATCACAAGTGCCAATAGGCTGGGCTTCACGTTAGTCATTAAGTCCCACCCCCCGGGGTTTTCCCACGAGTTTGGTTGACGGGTATTGAAGAATCTGCGAATGAGTGGTTCTCTCTAGTAGCAGTTTCTAAACCTGCTACTAGTCTCCCTGGCAGATGGTCTTCACTAGTTACCCCAACCACAAAGCCTTAAAGCCCGCCTATTTCTACAATGTATCTTCTTAACATTGTAATTTAAACCTAGCCATAACCTTTACCACACTGCTAACCATATGCCTAACCCTAACCTTAAAATAAGACCAAAAGGCAAAAATGTATTTGTGTGAATTTTTACGATATGGCCCATTTTGACGTTGTGGCTGTGGTAACTAGTGATAACCTTGGTAGACCCTGTACACTAGATGACAAATAGGGGGCGCTGTGTTGAAGCCATCGTGCCTCCATCTTGGCCTGATCTATATGCAATACTCCAGTCAAGGAAAAAGTAACATATACTATAAAAAAAAGAAACGTCCCTTTTCAGGACCCTGTCTTTCAAAGATAATTCGTAAAAATCCAAATAACTTCACAGATCTTCATTGTACAGGGTTTAAACACTGTTTCCCATGTTTGTTCAATGAACCATAAACAATTAATGATCATGCACCTGTGGAACGGTCGTTAAGACACTAACAGCTTACAGACGGTAGGCAATTAAGGTCACAGTTATGAAAACTTAGGACACTAAAGTGGCCTTTCTACTGACTCTGAAAAACACCAAATGAAAGATGCCCAGGGTCCCTGCTCATCTGTGTGAACGTGCCTTAGGTATGCTGCAAGGAGGCATGAGGACTGCAGATGTGGCCAGGGCAATAAATTGCAATATCGGTACTGTGAGACACATAAGACAGCGCTACAGGGAGACAGGACAGACAGCTGATCGTCCTCGCAGTGGCATGTGTAACAACACCCGCACAGGATCGGTACATCCGAACATCACACCTGCGGGACAGGTACAGGATGGCAACAACAACTGCCCGAGTTACACCAGGAACGCACAATCCCTCCATCAGTGCTCAGACTGTCCGCAATAGGCTGAGAGAGGCTGGACTGAGGGCTTGTAGGCCTGTTGTAAGGCAGATCCTCACCAGACATCACCGGCAACAACGTTGACTATGGGCACAAACCCACCGTCACTGGACCAGACAGGACTGGCAAAAAGTGCTCTTCACTGACGAGTTGCGGTTTTGTCTTACCAGGGTGATGATCGGATTTGCGTTTATCTTCGAAGGAATGAGCGTTACACCGAGGCCTGTACTCTGGAGCGGGATCGATTTGGAGGAGGAGGGTCCGTCATGGTCTGGGGCGGTGTGTCACAGCATCATCGGACTGAGCTTATTGTCATTGCAGGCAATCTCAACGCTGTATGTTACAGGGAAGACATCCTCCTCCCTCATGGAGTACCCTTCCTGCAGGCTCATCCTGACATGACCCTCAAGCATGACAATGCCACCAGCGATACTGCTCGTTCTGTGCGTGATTTCCTGCAAGACAGGAATGTCAGTGTTCTGCCATGGTCAGCGAAGAGCCCAGATCTCAATCCCATTGAGCACATCTGGGACCTGTTGGATCGGAGTGTGAGGGCTAGGGCCATTCCCCACAGAAATGTCCGGGAACTTGCAGGTGTCTTGGTGGAAGAGTGGGGTAACATCTCACAGCAAGAACTGGCAAATCTGGTGCAGTCCATGAGGAGGAGATGCACTGCAGTTCTTAATGCAGCTGGTGGCCACACCAGATACTGACTGTTACTTTTGATTTTGACTCCCCCTTTGTTCAGGGATACATTATTCCATTTATGTTAGCCACATGTCTCTGGAACTTGTTCAGTTTATGTCTCAGTTGTTGAGTCTTGTAATGTTCATACAAATATTTACACATGTTAAGTTTGCTGAAAATAAACGCAGTTGACAGTGTGAGGACGTTTCTTTTTTTGCTTAGTTTATGAGGATCAACAGGAAAGATGCTCATAAAATGTCATACATATTATTGAAAAAAACAAAAAGAAGTAGAACCATTGGTTGCAGAGGGATTCATCCTTGAAAGGTTGAGTATTGCTTTCTAAAGCTGACGGTATCTCCAGATTTATTTATGCAGCCCAGTCCCTACATCTTGACAACAAAATAGGTAAAAAATAGGTAGGATTTTTTTTATCTCATTACAATATCTCTGTTACACATAGTTCGCCATAGTCTTTGATGCTATTCCATCTGGAACTCTCATGTTGTTTAGAGGTGTAACCAGACCTCACCTTGACCTACCCTCGCTTAATCCAGTTGACTCTCCAATAGGAAACATTTGTTTCTGCTTACTCCCTCAGAACAACAGATCTATACGTCCTTTATTCCAAAGGGATATTGTATCCATTCCTTATGTCACAACTTACTGGAATACATTTGTAAATAATATCTGTTGAAAACATTACCACACAAATACCAGCTTGTTAAAGAGGTCAAAGAGGTCTCTTTCAGAATGATCCATAAGTATTACCCTACAAATCATTACCTGAAGAAACTCAAAAAAGACATTAACATTAGCTGTACTTTTTGTGTTGAGCATCCAAAAACTGTTTTGCATTTATTTTGGCATTATCTACATGTAAAGAAATTATGGAAAGATATTCAAAGTATTATACCTGTTAATATTCTTGATGACTTTTGTTTTTTTATGGGAGAATATACTGCTCGGTTTCCTTAACTATAATAAGGATAAAGAAAAACAATTTTATCTCGTCAATCTAATTGTGCTAATGGAAAAATGTAATATTCATAAATGTAAATTCACTAATAAAAAAACCACTCTTCCGTGTTTTCTATAAGGAATTCGAGCAGTACATTAAGACCATTCTACATTCTTCGAATAAGAAAGGTGTTAAAACAATCAATATGTGTGCATCTTTTAAGGTCTTTGCATAATCTGTAATTTGTTGTAACCCCTAGCATATGTTATCATTGTCTGTTTGTATACTTCTTGTATGTATACTATTTTTTCTGCAAGAAAAAAATCATTAAAAAAAATATTTTAAAAAGAAAGATAAAGAAAAAAGAAAAAAATCTTGGCCTGATCTTGGTACTCCCCCACAATTGTGAACTACATTCGTTTTCGCCACATTTATTTTATTACAATCACCTTCATGCATACGTTTAAATTATATTGTGAGCTAAACACAAAAATTAAAAATTAAAAAAATATAAAAAACATTTCCTTAAAGTATCACCTTAGAGATTACTAATAATACTGTCGCCAATACAACAACAAAATGCTTAAATATATGTAATTTTGTCCTTGAAACGTTTAATTTAAATACTGTAGAATTCCACATTCCTATGGAGGACTGCTCCTTCTGGGGCATGCCAATATGACTGACTGGTAAAAGTTCAAAGTAGAGGTCGATCGACATGGCCGATTAATTAGGGCCGATTTCAAGTTTTCATACCAATCGGTCATTGCCGATTATGGCCGATTACACTGCAATCCACTTGGAGACTGCATGGCATGCTGACCACCTGTTACGCGAGTGCAGCATCAAAAGGACCTTGTGGCTGCAAGGAGCCAAGGTGATTAGGAGACGGTAGCTGGCAATTAATTATTGGGTCAGCCTACAGGGACATGGGCTATCTCATCCTGTGAAAGGGATTTTACAGGCATGCTGGGAACATGAGCAAAGACAGAACACGAGCTTTGGGTGGGTGGGTAATACCCAGGTGAAGGAGATGGGACTGTATGGAAGGGAATTTAGTCCAATGGTAGCTATCCCTGTGAATCCACCATGGCTACTCCCACATCCAGTAGTAGATCTAGAAGTCTTGGAGAGACTAGGGAAAGATAGGGAGGGTGTTGATCCTTCTGATTTCTTTAAGAGACGTCTGGATACCGTGTATCATAATTTTGTGTCCATATACACAGATGGTTCAAAAGATCCAAGGACAGGACATACTGGGTCAGCATTTGTAGTGCAGGAATGTGGGGTGAGAGTCAGGAAACATATTACAGATCATCTGGCTGTATATACGGCAGACATGATGGCCATACTGTTGGCCTTGCTGTGGGTGGAGGAAGTTAAGCCAGAAAGAGTAGTTATTTGCTCTGATTCATGTGCAGTGTTAAGGAGTCTCCAGTCCTTTATATCACGTAGCAGACAAGACCTGCTTTATGAGGTGCTACAAACCCATGGCAGGAGTAAACAAATGGGTTTTCAGATCACATTTACATGCGTCCCAACTCATGTGGGAGTGGAGGGGAACGAGGCAGTTGATGTACTGGCTAAACAAGCACTAAGTAGTGGATATGTTGATGTTGTGGTTTCAATGAGCAAGGCAGAGGCAGAAAGCATGATATGGACAGTGATGGTGGAGAAATGGCAGGAACAGTGGAATAGAGATACTAAGGGCAGGCATTTATTTCAAGTACAGAGGAAAGTTGGGGAGGGGAGAATGGCAGGAAGGGACAGAAGAGAGGAGGCTATATTTACAAGATTAAGGGTGGGCCACAACCAGTTGAATAAGACTTTACATGTGATAGGAAAGCATCCAACAGGAAAATGTGAGTATTGCCAGGAAACAGAGACAGTGGAGCATGTAATGATACAGTGTGGACATTATTGGAGGGAAAGAGAGAGGATGAGATCTAGTATGAGGGAGAAGGGGATACAGGAAATTAGTTTAAAGAGTATATTGAGTAGAAGGTCATTAGATATAGTCTCAAATATTTTGTAATCTTTTTTAAGAGCAACGGGGCTGGCAGGTAGGATTTAGTTTCTCCCTGTCTCTGGCCTACACTCCAGTACAGTAGGTGGCGGTAATGCACCATAACGTTGGATGCCAACCGCCGATAAACCCCACCAAAGAAGAAGAAGGAGCCAAGGTAAGTTTCTAGCTAGCATTAAACTTATCTTATAAAAAACAATCAATCTTCACATAATCACTAGTTAACTACACATGGTTGAGGATATTACTAGGTTACCTAGCTTGTCCTGCATTGCATATAATCAATGCGGTGCCTGTTAATTTCTCATTGAATCACAGCCTACTTCAATTTCGCCAAACGGGTGATGATTTAACAAAAGCGCATTCGCGAAAAAAGCACAATCGTTGCACAAATGTACCTAACCATAAACATCAATGCCTTTCTTAAAATCAGTACACAAAAGTATATTTTTTTAAACCTGCATATTTAGTTAAAAGAAATTCATGTTAGCAGGCAATATTAACTAGGGAAATTGTATCACTTGTCATGCGTTCAGTGCAAGCAGAGTTGTATCAAATCAAATTATATTGGTCACATACACATGGTTAGCAGATGTTAATACGAGTGTAGCGAAATGCTTGTGCTTCTAGTTCCAACAGTGCAGTAATATCTAACAAGTAATCTAACAAATCCCCAACAATGACCTAATACACACAAATCTAGAGTGGTGAATGAGAATATGTACATATAAGTATATGGATGAGCGATGGCTGTTTAGCAGTGTGATGGCCTTGAGATAGAAGCTGTTTCTCAGTCTCTCGGTCCCAGCTTTGATGCACTTGTACTGACCTTGCCTTCTGGATGATAGCTGTGTGAACAGGCAGTGGCTCGGGCGGTTGTTGTCCTTGATGATTTTTTGGGCCTTTCTTGTGACATTGGGTGCTGTAGGTGTCATGGAGGGCAGGTGATGTGTTGTGCAGACCGCACCACCCTCTGGAGAGCCTTGCGGTTGAGGGCGTTGCAGTTGCCATACCAGGCGGTGATACAGCCCGACAGGATGCTCTCGATTGTGCATCTATAGAAGTGTGTCAGGGTTTTGGGTGACAAGCCAAATTTCTTCAGCCTCCTGAGGTTGAAGAGGCGCTGTTGCGGCTTCTTCATCACACTGTCTGTGTGGGTGGACCATTTCAGTTTCTCTGTGATATATATGCCCAGGAACTTAAAACTTTCCACCTTCTCCACTGCTGTCCCTTCGATGTGGATAGGGGGGTGCACCCTCTGCTGTTTCCTGAAGTCCACGATCATCTCCTTTGTTTTGTTAACGTTAAGTTAGAGGTTGTTTTCCTGACACCACACTCCGAATGCCCTCACCTCCTCCCTGTAGGCTGTCTCGTTGCTGTTGGTGATCAAGCCCACTACTGTTGTGTTGTCTGCAAACTTGATGATTGAGTTGGAGGCGTGCATGGTCGCGCAGTCGTGGGTGAACAGGGAGTACAGGAGAGGGCTGAGCACTCACTCTTGTGGGGCCCCAGTGTTGAGGGTCAGCGAAGTGGAGATGTTGTTTCCTACCTTCACCACCTGGAGGCGGCCCATCAGAAGGTCCAGGACACAGTTGCACAGGGAGGGGTTGAGACCCAGGGCCTCCAGCTTGATGATGAGCTTGGAGGGTACTATGGTGTTGAACGCTGAGCTGTAATCAATGAACAGCATCCTTACATAGGTATTCCTCTTGTCCAGATAGGATAGGGCAGTGTGCAATGTGATGGCAATTGCGTCATCTGTGGACCTGTTGGGTCGGTATGCAAACTGAAGTGGGTCTAGGGTGTCAGGTAAGGTAGAGGTGATATGATCCTTGACTAGTCTCTCAAAGCACTTCATGATGACAGAAGTGAGCGCTACGGGGCGATAGTCATTTAGACCAGTTACCTTTGCTTTCTTGGGTACAGGAACAATGGTGGGCATCTTCAAGCAAGTGGGGACAGCAGACTGGGATAGGGAGAGATTAAATATGTCCATAAACACACCAGCCAGCAGGTCTGCGCATGCTCTGAGGATGCGGCTAGGGATGCCGTCTGGGCCAGCAGCCTTGCGAGGGTTAACAAGTTTAAATCTTTTACTCACGTCAGCCACTGAGAAGGAGGGGGGGGGCGCAGTCTTTGTTAGCGATCCGCGACGGTGGCACTGTATTATCCTCAAAGCGGGCAAAGAATGTGTTTAGTTTGTCTGGAAGCGTGACGTCGGTATCCTCAACGTGGCTGTTTTTGTTTTTGTAGTCTGTGCTTTCCTGTAGACCCTGCCACATACGTCTCGTGTCTGAGCTTAGAATTGCGACTCCACCTTGACCCTGTATGGCATTTTGCTTGTTTGATTGCATTGTGGAGGGAATAACTACACTGTTTATATTCAGCCATATTTCCAGACTTCTTTCCATGGTTAAATGTAGTGGATCACGCTTTCAGTTTTGCACGAATGCCGCCATCCATCCACGGTTTCTGGTTAGGGTAGGTTTTAATAGTCACAATGGGTACGACATCTCTAATGCACAGTCAGCGTAAAGGTCAATGTTGTTCTCTGAGGCTGACCGGAACATATTCCAGTCCACGTGATCAAAACAATCTTGGAGCGTGGTTTCCGATTGGTCAGACCAGCGTTGAATGGTTCTCATCACTGATACATCCTGTTTGAGTTTCTGCCTATAAGCCGGGACGAGCAAGATGGTGTCGTGGTCGGATTTGTCAAAGGGAGGGCGGGGAGGGCTTTGTATGCATCGCGGAAGTTAGAGTAGCAGTGGTAGAGAGTATTAGCCCTGAGAGGCCAAGATGGCGGCTTGAACAGATGCTTTTTTACCGAGCTCTGCACCAAACTTCAGAAAGATTGTGAAAAAAACAAGTTTACAGTCATTACTATTACTGTTTTTATTTGTTCAAGATATAAGAACTTTCCTGTGACTGGAATAATAATTGGATCATTTATTTCGGCATGTCCATGCAAAGTCGTGACACAAAAAGAAAGGAAGAAGCTAGCCGTTCTATTGCTAATCATCAAGAGAGAAACGTGCTTATAGACACTGTCATAACTACGCTTGCCCTATGGATAATCTCATGTTTTAGAATGCTGTTGAAGATGACGAATTCCCCTCTTTACCGGTTACTCCGCGCAAACCTCTACCCTCCAAAAACCCCAACATGAACTCTGACATCGTGGCTACCCTCTCCTTACTCATCAACTCCAGGTCTGACGCCATTGAGAAAATGGTAGGCGCGAACACCATGGTTATCGAAGGCTTGAAAAGACTGTGGTATTTGCATGTGGTGAAATTAAGGATGTGAAAATGAGAGTGGCAAATTTCAAAAAAGTGTGGAAAGAATAACAATGTCTACCATAGACTGATCTGATCTGGAACAATAAACAAGAAGACGGAACCTGAGACTCTATGGCGTGCCAGAGGTGGAGAATGAGGATGTGCTATGAGAGGCTGAAGTTGTATTTATTTTTTATGCATACAGTTACTAAAATACTGTTTAAAAGGGGCATACAGGTCTTCTCTGACTTTACACGGTTATTGTTTAGTTATTAATACTTATTTCCAAGTGAAAAAGGTCTTAGGAACGTGTATATGTAAAACATTTTTTATAAAAAAAAAATCCTTTTCATTTGCACTTAAAATAGTAGGTACCCTTTTATTTAAATTATTATTTTGTATTTTATTTCTCAGAATAGTTTCTGATTACACTAAAGAGGGTTTTTAGTCTCTCTTACTAAAGAGAACCCTTGGTTTGGTCTTGAACATAATTTTCTGTTGAGTTGAATTTTAACAACTTCCTCAGAGTTTATGGTATAAGCTATTTTCACTTTAAGTTGACCTAAATGGTGCAGATCTCGGTTCCTTGTCACTTACGTTCACTGCTCCTACATTTTTGACTCATCCTACAGTTTATACTTCTATATAATCTTTGTTGTTTTGTCTTTGTCTATAGTTTCTCTTAATGCTATGGGGTTACGAAACAATGTGAAGCGCAAGGCCTTATTTTTATTTGCTAAACAATTTCGAACAGATTTTAGCTTTTTTCAAGAGTCTCACTATCTTTCTGCTGCCAACTTCTGTAGGTCACAGTGGGGCAACAATATTTGGCTTTCCCATGGATCTGAACGCTCCGCTGGTGTCACTACAATGAAAAATACCTTTGGTGGTAATATTCTACACTCGGAATGTGACCCATTTGGTCACTTTATTTGTCTTGTGATCAGTTACAATAACATTACGCTCATTACTGTAAACTTCTATGGGTACAACACCAAACATGAGAATGATGAGTTGCTTGAATCTATAGAGAAACATATACTTCATTGGTTTTCTAAATATCCCAATTCGATTATTATTGATAGAAGGGGCCTTTAACATTACTATAGATACTTCATCTGATAGATGGCCCCCAGGTATGACAACCAGTCAGAATTTGGGTTTAATACTTTTATGGAAAAGTTTGATCTTACTGATATATGGAGAGAAAGGTTTCCGGCCGACAGATCGTTCACTTGGAGTAACAAAACAGGTTACAGACAGTCCAGAATAGATTTTTGGCTTATATCCAAATGTATTGATAGTGAGTGTGTTACTACAAATATTTGTACTACTCCCCTCACAGACCATAGGGCCATTTACATTCATATCAAAATGTTTACCCCTGACACTAACTTTGGTAGAGCATCCTACTGGAAGCTAAATAGCTCGTTATTAAATAATGACATAGTTAAGTTTGAGGTTAAAGATCTGCTCTCACATGTTTGGGAAAGGGCCTGTGAAGAAAAGTTTTATTGCAAGAAATGGGAGCTCTTTACATTTGAGGTGTCCAAATACCTTAGAAAATAAGGTAGTAATCTTGCTAAGACCAGAAGAGCTGAGGAGGAAAAGGTGATCATTAAGATAACTTCCCTTTTTCAGAGGTCCCCAGCCGGCCTCTCGGGAGAGGAGAAGATGGAACTGATTGAGTTACAAAATAAACTGGATAATATATATAGATAAAATAAACTGGATAATATATATAGATTCAATTAACTGGATAATATATATAGATTAAATAAAATTGATAATATATATAGATTAAATAAAATGGATAATATATATAGATTAAATAAAATGGATAATATATATTGATTAAATAAACTGGATAATATATATAGATTAAGAGCAGAAGGAGCCTTTATTAGATCTAGGAAAAAATGGATTGATGAGGGAGAACAGAATTCATCCCATTTCTTTAGACTTGAGAAATTTCACTCTACAAATAACACTATCCATAAGTTATATTGATGGTGTTATTACAGATGACAAAAAAATGATTCGCTAAATACTGTAGCAATTTTTACAGGAAATTGTGTAGCTCTAAGTACTGTCAGGAATCCACAGATATGTTTTTTGACTCACTGAATAATGTTCACTCTGTCAGTGATACAGAATCTAAACAGTGTGATGTACCCATCAAAATTGAAGAGATTATATCAAATCAAATCAAATGTATTTATATAGCCCTTCTTAGATCAGCTGATATCTCAAAGTGCTGTACAGAAACCCAACCTAAAACCCCAAACAGCAAGCAATGCAGGTGTAGAAGCACGGTGGCTAGGAAAAACTCCCTAGAAAGGCCAAAACCTAGGAAGAAACCTAGAGAGGAACCAGGCTATGAGGGGTGGCCAGTCCTCTTCTGGCTGTGCCGGGTGGAGATTATAACAGAACATGGCCAAGATGTTCAAATGTTCATAAATGACCAGCATTTTCAAATAATAATAATCACAGTTGTCGAGGGTGCAACAAGTCAGCACCTCAACAGTAAATGTCAGTTGGCTTTTCATAGCCGATCATTGAGAGTATCTCTACCGCTCCTGCTGTCTCTAAAGAGTTGAAAACAGCAGGTCTGGGACAGGTAGCACGTCCGGTGAACAGGTCAGGGTTCCATAGCCGCAGGCAGAACAGTTGAAACTGGAGCAGCAGCACGGCCAGGTGGACTGGGGACAGCAAAGAGTCATCATGTCAGGTAGTCCTGAGGCATGGTCCTAGGGCTCAGGTCCTCCAAGAGAGAGAAAGAAAGAAAGAGAGAAAGAGAGAATTAGAGAGAGCATACTTCAATTCACACAGGACACCGGATAAGACAGGAGAAATACTCCAGATATAACAGACTGACCCTAGCCCCCCGACACATAAACTACTGCAGCATAAATACTGGAGGCTGAGACAGGAGGGGTCAGGAGACACTGTGGCCCCATCCAACGATACCCCCGGACAGGGCCAAACAGGAAGGATATAACCCCACCCACTTTGCCAAATCACAGCCCCCACACCACAAGAGGGATATCTTCAACCACCAACTTACCATCCTGAGTATAGCCCACAAAGATCTCCGCCACGGCACAACCCAAGGGGGGGTGCCAACCCAGACAGGAAGACCACATCAGTGACTCAACCCACTCAAGTGACGCACCCCTCCTAGGGACGGCATGAGAACACCAATAAGCCAGTGACTCAGCCCCTGTAATAGGGTTAGAGGCAGAGAATCCCAAGGGAGAGAGGGGAACCGGCCAGGCAGAGACAGCAAGGGCGGTTCGTTGCTCCAGAGCCTTTCCGTTAACCTTCACACTCCTGGGCCAGACTACACTCAATCATAGGACCCACTGAAGAGATGAGTCTTCAGTAAAGACTTAAAGGTTGAGACTGAGTCTGCGTCTCTCACATGGGTAGGCAGACTATTCCATACAAATTGAGCTCTATAGGAGAAAGCCCTGCCTCCAGCTGTTTGCTTAGAAATTCTAGGGACAATTAGGAGGCCTGCGTCTTGTGACCGTAGCGTACGTGTAGGTATGTACGGCAGGACCAAATCGGAAAGATAGGTAGGAGCAAGCCCATGTAATGCTTTGTAGGTTAGCAGTAAAACCTTGAAATCAGCCCTTGCCTTAACAGGAAGCGAGTCTATAGAGTCTATCAAACATCTAAAGAACAATAAATCCCCAGGTGTTGATGGAATTACTGAACAAGGAGCTCCCTTCCTATTTAAAGTCTTTTTTAGAGAGTATCAAAAACAATGTTCTCCTTCCTACAATGAGTCAGGGGTAAATAACACTGATACCTGAGCCTAAAAAACAAGTGCTGCTCATTGATAACTGGCATCCAATTTGTCTTCTTAATAATGACTATTAGATATTAGCCTTACTACTTGCAAAAATAATTAAAGAAGTCTTGGACGTAATCATTGATTCTGGCTTTATGAGGAACAGCCATATTTCTAACAATATCAGACTAGTATTAGACGTACTTGACTACTCAGACCTAATAACCGAGGATAGTTTCATATTATTTTTTGCTTTTTACAAAGCATTTGACACAGTAGAGCATCAGTTCCTCTTCCACTCCCTTGAGAAATTTGGCTTTGGGGATTTGTTCTGTAAGGCTATTGTCACGACTTCCGCCGATGTCGGTCCCGCTCCTTGTTCGGGCGGCGTTCGGCGGTCGACGTCACCGGCCTTCTAGCCATCGCCGATCCACTTTTCATTTTCCATTTGTTTTGTCTTTGTTTTACACACCTGGTTTCAACTCCCCAATTATTGTTCATTATTTAACACTCTGTTCCCCCATGTTTGTTTGTGAGTAATTGTTCATTGTATATCGGTCCGTTATTGTGGGCTCGCATTATTGCTTTGTATTTGTGTATTTTGAGTAAAGTACATTGATTACTCATATCTGCTGTCCTGCACCTGACTCTCTACACCAGCTACACACAGAACCATTACAGAATTACTCACCTGAAATGGAGTCAGCAGGAGTCTTCTCGGTCGAAGAGCGCATCCAGCAGCACGCGACCTTGTTACAAAGTCTGGGCACCGCCATGGATCGCGTGCTGCAGACGATGGATAGATGGGAGAGAGAAGGAGGTCTTCCAATGCCTGCAACAGCCCCACTACAGCAGGCACCAGGCAAAGCCCTGGAGTGGGCCAACGCTGTATGGAGTGAGGGAGACGCGGCGTTGGACCATTACGCAGAGTTCACCCGTCTGCAGATTTCGACCACCCTCCTGAGGGTCGAGCGGCGGGTGAACGTCTGTTCCACCTGAGGCAGGGGACGAGGAGCGCGCAGGATTTCGCTTTGGACTTCCGGACCCTGGCCGCCAGCACGGGATGGAATGACAGGGCCCTGATCGTTCACTACCGGTGCAGTCTGAGTGAGGACGTCCGTCAGGAGTTGGCCTGCCGAGACACCACCCTCACGTTGGACCAGCTGGTGGACCTGTCCATCCGGCTGGACAACCTGCTGGCCACCCGTGGACGTCCGGATCGGGGCCCGCCAAATCCATCCCCTAGCACCTCCGATACAACGCCCATGGAGCTGGGAGGTGCTGCGCTTAGGGCGACCGGAGGAGGGGTCATTCCCTGCACCACCTGTGGCCGCAGAGGGCACACTGCTGGTCGGTGCTGGGGGGGGGGGGGGGGGGGGGGGGGGGTCCTCAGGGAGTCGAGGCAGCAGGCAGGGCACTATCGTGTCACCCCAGATTAGTCGGCACCAAGCTCACCCAGAGCCCCCTGTTGCTCACATGCATGTGTTTATTACATTTCCTGAGTTTTCCCCGCATTCCCAGCATAAGGGGCTCATAGATTCAGGCGCAGCTGGGAATTTTATTGACCGTTCATTTGCCCATAGTTTAGGGATCCCCCTTGTTCCTGTGGATATCCCCTTCCCTATGCACCGCCTAGATAGTCGACCATTAGGGTCAGGGCTGATTAGGGAGGCCACCGCTCCACTAGAAATGGTTACGCAGGAGGGTCACAAGGAGAGAATCAGTCTCTTGTCATGACGTTGGCCTCTTTGGGTACAGGAAGGACAGTTGACCCCCTCCCCTTTTGCACCATCCCCCAACCTACCTTCCCCCACCCAGTCCCTGTGTGAAGGAGTGGTAAAATTCCAGGAGAGTCTCTGGCTACATGGCCCATAGAGAGACACAGGAAATTCTTCCAACTCACAGAATTGGGGAGCCAAGCGACATTTGTGTTCTGGAGAAGGTATGGAAGATTGGTGAAGAATCCAGCTACGAACTGGTCCGCTTGGTACAATTTTGTGATACTCAGAAGAGACAATATAGCCATATTACCATAAAACTGTTTATATAATAGCCTCAGCTTGAGACTTGCATCATAATGCTTGTATAAAATGTATTAATAAGGATAAAGCTATTTGTAATACATTGAGATGCTATGTACTGATGTTAATGTGATAGAATTGGATTTCTGTACCAAGCTTCACTCAGCCATCGGCACGCCCCCAAGGGACACAGACAGGACCAGGCGTCATTTGACAAGCCTGTTCAAGAGTCACTATAAAACTATACCCTGAGCTACATTTCTCCAGACCAGGCCTCCACTCCATGGCCAATAGGTTTTACCATCCAATTCCTCTACTGAAAGTGAACTATACCACGTGGTTAACTTTTAGACTATTGATAGCGACAGAATAAGAACAAGTCTTTGATATTAATTATTAGTCTGAAGCTAAGTAAATTATATCATCGAACGCGAAGACCAACGAAACATCCATTCTATAACGACATTAATGAATGTCGCTTTGAAAGATCCATTCTAACAGAGAGAGAGAGAGAGAGAGAGAGAGAGAGAGAGAGAGAGAGAGAGAGAACTCTCCATCAGAACGACGCTCGAACAAGGATCCCGACGACACATGAGCGTAAATATATATTGATTGCAATTGTTCCCGAATGAGCGAGCCTTCAATTGTCAATTGTTAATATTAATGAACTCTGTGTACCTTCTCAGCTGACCGTTTATGACCCATTGTCTAACAGACCAGCCATGCCTGTTAGCCATTAGGGCACATTACCCTACCAATCCTTTGTGACGATAATTACTGTTTGTATGTTTTCTGTTAATTACTTAGTGTAGTAAATAAATGATTTTAAGACAATTGATGTATGGATGATTTTAGTAAAGACTTGGTTCGTGCAGATACAACAATTTACGACGTTTGGAATGAGACTGGACTCGAGGTAAAATACACCATTTAAACCAGAAGATAATTGGCCTATACTATAATAGAATATAATATTATAATATAGGAAAGTTATATTAGGAAAATTATAGCTTTGTAATCTGAATATTCTCCTTGGTGCCCCGATCTCCTAGTTAATTACAATTAAACGATTAATCAGTTTAATCGCGTGATAATAATTACAGGGAGTTAATTGATAAACATGTCTTCAGTTTAATGGTACCCCAAAGACACGACACTCTTCCTTATTGATTCTCCTGCGTTTCCCGTGGTGCTGGACCTTGGTTGGCCTGTCATGACCCCACTATTTCGTGGCACCAGAGGGCTCTCAAGGGGTGGTTACAAGAGTGCTCAGGGAGGTGTGTAGGGGTTTCCATCGGTGCGACTACAGTGGAAAGTCCAGACCAGGTCTCCACCGTGTGCATCCCCTCAGAATATGCCGATTTGGCTCTCGCCTTCTGTAAGAAGAGGGCGACTAAATTACCACCCCATCGACGGGGGGATTGTGCGATAAATCTCCTGGTAGACGCAGCACTTCCCAGGAGTCACGTGTATCCTCTGTCACAGGAGGAGACGGCGGCTATTGAGACGGCGGCTATCCCGTTTGGCTCAGTTGGTAGAGCATGGTGTTTGCAACGCCAGGGTTGTGGATTCGATTCCCACGGGGGACCAGTACAGAAAAAAAATGTTGGAAATGTATGCACTCACTACTGTAAGTCGCTCTGGATAAGAGCGTCTGCTAAATTACTAAAATGTAAATGTGAAACATATGTCTCTGTATCCCTGGGGCAGGGATACATTCGGCCCTCCACTTCACCTGCCTCCTCAAGTTTCTTTTTTGTGAAGAAGAAGGATGGGGGTCTGCGCCCGTGTATTGACTATCGAGGTATCAATCAGATCACTGTGAGGTACAGCTAGCTACCCACTGCCTCTCATCGGCAGTGCGATTGAGTCAATGCACGGGTCGCGCTTCTTCACAAAATTGGATCTTAGGAGCGCTTACAACCTGGTGCGTATCCGGGAGGGGGACGAGTGGAAGCCGGCATTTAGTACCACCTCAGGGCACTATGAGTACCTCGTCATGCCGTACGGGTTGATGAATGCTCCATCTGTCACGTCCTGACCAGTAGAGGGTGTAGTTGGGTCAGGACGTGGCAGAAGGGAGTGAGTGTTTTATTGTTTCATTTGATTTTGGCCGTGTGACTTCCAATCAGGCACAGCTGTAGAGGGTTGTGGTTGATTGGGAGTCACACATAAGTTGCCTACGTTTCCTTTGTGTGGTGTGGGTAATTGTTCTTGTCATTGTGGTAGTACCTGACAGGACTGTGTTGGCTGTCAGTTTTTGTTGTTTTTGTGAAATGCATAGTGTTCGTAAATTAAATATGACGAACCCTAACTCCGCCGCATTTTGGTCCACTTCTTCTATAGACAGCCGTTACACCATCAGTCTTCCAGGCGTTTGTTGACGAGATTTTCCGGGACCTGCATGGGCAGGGTGTAGTGGTGTATATCGACGACATTCTGATATACTCCGCTACACGCGCCGAGCATGTGTCCTTGGTGCGCAGGGTGCTTGGTCGACTGTTGGAGCATGAACTGTACGTCAAGGCTGAGAAATGTCTGTTCTTCCAACAGTCCGTCTCCTTCCTAGGGTACGGCATTTCCACTTCAGGGGTGGAGATGGAAAATGACCGCATTTCAGCCGTGCGTAATTGGCCAACTCCCGCCACGGTAAAGGAGGTGCAGCGGTTTCTAGGGTTTGCCAACTACTACCGGAGGTTTATCCAGGGTTTTGGTCAGGTAGCAGCTCCTATTACCTCACTGCTGAAGGGGGGACCGGTGTGGCTGCAGTGGTTGGCTGAGGCGGACAGGGCTTTTGGTCACCTGAAGGCTCTGTTTACCTCGGCTCCCGTGCTGGCTCATCCGGATCCCTCTTTGGCGTTCATAGTGGAGGTGGATGCGTCCGTGGCTGGGATATGAGCCGTGCTCTCTAAGCGCTCGGGCACGCCACCAAAGCTCCGCCCCTGTGCTTTCTTTTCGAAGAAGCTCAGCCCGGTGGAGCGAAACTATGATGTGGGGGGCCGAGAGCTGTTGGCTGTTGTCAAGGCTCTGAAGGCGTGGAGACATTGGCTTGAGGGGGCTAAACACCCTTTTCTCATCTGGACTGACCACCGCAATCTGGAGTACATCCGGGCGGCGAGGAGACTGAACCCTCTCCAGGCAAGGTGGGCCATGTTCTTTACCCGTTTTGTTTTCACTCTGTCCTACAGACCAGGTTCCCAGAGCGCTAAGGCAGATGCACTGTCCTGGATGTATGACACAGAGTAGCGGTCCATGGATCACGCTCCCATACTTCTGGCCTCTTGCCGGTGGCACCAGTGGTGTGGGAGCTGGATACGGACATCGAGCGGGCGTTACGCACAGAGCCCACTCCCCCTAGTGTCCAGCTGGGCGCCTGTACGTTCTGTCTGCTGTCTGCGACCGTTTGATATATTGGGCCCACACGTCACCCTCCTCTGGTCACCATGGCATTGGTCAGACGGTGCGTTGCCTTAGTTGGAAGTACTGGTGGTCCACCTTGGTTTATGTTTCCTCCTGCTCGGTGTGCGCCCAGTGCAAGGCTCCCAGGCACCTGCCCGGAGGGAAGTTACAACCCCTACCCGTTCCACAACAGCCGTGATTGCACCTGTCGGTGGACTTCCTGACGGATCTTCCTCCCTCACAGGGCAACACTACGATCCTAGTTGTTGTGGATCGGTTTTCTAAGTCCTGCCGTCTCCTCCCTTTGCCCGGTCTCCCAACGGTCCTACAGACTGCAGAGGCTCTGTTCACTCACGTCTTCCGGCACTACGGGGTGCCCGAGGACATAGTCTCTGATCGGGGTCCCCAGTTCACGTCCAGGGTCTGGAGAGCGTTCATGGAGCGTCTGGGGGTCTCGGTCAGCCTCACCTCAGGTTTTCACCCCAAGAGTAACGGGCAGGTGGAGAGAGTAAACCAGGATGTGGGTAGGTTTCTGCGGTCATATTGCCCTATACCGGCCGGGGGAGTGGGCGGCGTTCATCCCCTGGGCAGAGATGGCCCATAACTCACTCCGCCACTCCTCCACTAACCTCTCTCCCTTCCAGTGAGTACTGGGGTATCAGCCGGTTCTGGCACCTTGGCATCAGAGCCAGATCGAAGCTCCTGCGGTGGACAAATGGTTTAAGCGCTCGGAGGAGACCTGGAACGGTGCCCATGTGCACCTGCAACGGGCCTTGAGGCGGCAGAAGGCGAGCGCCGACCGCCACCGCAGTGAGGCCCCGGTATTTGCACCGGGGGACCGGGTCTGGCTCTCAACCCGAAACCTGCCCCTCCGCCTTGCCCGGCCGGAAGCTGGGTCCGCGGTTTGTGGAGCCATTCAAAGTCCTGAGGAGACTCAACGAGGCATGCTACAAGTTACAGCTTCCCCCAGATTACCGTATTAATCCCTCGTTCCATGTGTCTCTCCTCAGGCCGGTGGTGGCTGGTCCACTCCAGGAGTCTGAGGTGCGGGAGGTTCCTCCACCCCCTCTGGACATCGAGGGGGCCCCGGCGTATGCTGTTCGAGACGTCAGGCAAGGGGCCTTCAGTACCTCGTGGACTGGGAGGGGTATGGTCCGGAGGAGAGATGCTGGGTTCTGCTCGAGGACGTGTTGGATCCTTCAATGCTGCGAGAGTTCCACCGTCTCCATCCGGATCGCCCTGCGCCTCGCCCTCCGGGTCGTCCCCGAGGTTGGTGTCGACATGCGGCTCGTCGGGGGGGGGGGGGTTACTGTCACAACTTCCGCCGAAGTCGGTCCCTCTCCTTGTTTGGGCGGTGTTCTAGCCATCGCTGATCCAATTTTCATTTTCCATTGGTTTTGTCTTGTCTTACATCACACCTGGTTCCAATCTCATCAATTACATGCTGTGCATTTAACCCTGTTTCCCCTCATGTCCTTGTCGGTGATTGTTTGTTTGTATGTGATGTGCAAGTTATGTTCTGGTGCACGACGGGTTTTGTACCCACTTGTATTCTTTTGTATATTTGGGTTTTTGGAGTTTTGTGAGCACTTATTAAATGACTCCGTTTATACCAAGTTCGTTCTCCTGCGCCTGACTTCCCTGCCACCAGCACGCACCCATTACAACAATAAATGCAGCCCCTGGACATATAGTTTGCAGCAGTTTGGCCCGCCTAACTCATTGCGAAATGTGTGAAGACCATTTCTTCCTAACAAAGACTGTAATTAATTTGCCAGAATTAAACATAATTATGACATAACATTGAAGGTTGTGTAATGTAACAGCAAGTTACGAGTTGCCACCCGTTCTGAAAAAATACAGAACGGTTCCGTATTTCACTGAAAGAATAAACGTTTTGTTTTCTAAATGAGTTTCCGGATTTGACCATATTAATGACCAAAGGCTTGTATTTCCGTGTATTTATTATATTATAATTATGTCTATGATTTGATATTTGATAGAGCAGTCTGAGCGGTAGTAGGCAGCAGCAGGCTCGTAAGCATTCGTTCAAACAGCACTTTACTGCGTTTGCCAGCAGCTCTTAGCAATGTTGAAGCACAGCGCTGTTTATGACTTCAAGCCTATCAACTCCCGAGATTAGGCTGGCAATACTAAAGTGCCTATAAGAACATCCAATAGTCAAAGGTATATGAAATACAAATGGTATAGAGAGAAATAGTTGACACATCATAATTCCTATAATAACTACAACCTAAAACTTCTTAATTGGGAATATTGAAGACTCATGTTGAAAGGCCCTTCCAGCTTTTATGTTCTCATGTTCTGAGCAAGGAACTTAAACGTTAGCTTTTTACATGGCACATATTGCACTTTTACTTTCTTCTCCAACACTGTGTTTTTTGCATTATTTAAACCAAATTGAACATGTTTCTTTATTTATTTGAGACGAAATTGATTTTATTTATGTATTATACACTGCTCAAAAAAATAAAGGGAACACTAAAATAACACATCCTAGACCTGAATTAATGAAATAATCTTATTAAATACTTATTTCTTTACATAGTTGAATGTGCTGACAACAAAATCACACAAATAATCAATGGAAAACCAATTTATCAACCCATGGAGGTCTGGATTTGGAGTCACACTCAAAATTAAAGTGGAAAACCACACTACAGGCTGATCCAACTTTGATGTAATGTCCTTAAAACAAGTCAAAATGAGGCTCAGTAGTGTGTGTGGCCTCCACGTGCCTGTATATCCTCCCTACAGTGCCTGGGCATGCTCCTGATGAGGTGGTGGATGGTCTCCTGAGGGATCTCCTCCCAGACCTGGACTAAAGCATCCGCCAACTCCTGGACAGTCTGTGGTGCAACGTGGCGTTGGTGGATGGAGCGAGACATGATGTCCCAGATGTGCTCAATTGGATTCAGGTCTGGGGAACGGGCGGGCCAGTCCATAGCATCAATGCCTTCCTCTTGCAGGAACTGCTGACACACTCCAGCCACATGAGGTCTAGCATTGTCTTGCATTAGGAGGAACCCAGGGCCAACCGCACCAGCATATGGTCTCACAAGGGGTCTGAGGATCTCATCTCGGTACCTAATGGCAGTCAGGCTACCTCTGGCGAGCACATGGAGGGCTGTGCGGTCCCCCAAAGAAATGCCACCCCACACCAAGACTGACCCACCGCCAAACCGGTCATGCTGGAGGATGTTGCAGGCGGCGTCTCCACGGCGTCTCCAGGCTCTGTCACGTCTGTCACAAGTGCTCAGTGTGAACCTGCTTTCATCTGTGAAGAGCACAGGGCGCCAGTGGCGAATTTGCCAATCTTGGTGTTCTCTGGCAAATGCCAAACGTCCTGCACAGTGTTGGGCTATAAGCACAACCCCCACCTGTGGACGTCGGGCCCTCATGGAGTCTGTTTCTGACCGTTTGAGCAGACACATGCACATTTGTGGCCTGCTGGAGGTCATTTTGCAGGGCACTGGCAGTGCTCCTCCTGCTCCTCCTTGCACAAAGGCGGAGGTAGCGGTCCTGCTGCTGGGTTGTTGCCCACCTACGGCCTCCTCCACATCTCCTGATGTACTGGCCTGTCTCCTGGTAGCGCCTCCATGCTCTGGACACTACGCTGACAGACACAGAAAACCTTTTTGCCACAGCTCGCATTGATGTGCCATCCTGGATGAGCTGCACTACCTGAGCCACTTGTGTGGGTTGTAGACTCCGTCTTATGCTACCACTAGAGTGAACGCACCGCCAACATTCAAAAGTGACCAAAACATCAGCCAGGAAGCATAGGAACTGAGAAGTGGTCTGTGATCACCACCTGCAGAACCACTCCTTTATTGGGGGTGTCTTGCTAATTGCCTATAATTTCCACCTGTTGTCTATTCCATTTGCACAACAGCATGTGAAATGTATTGTCAATCAGTGTTGCTTCCTAAGTGGACAGTTTGATTTCACAGAAGTGTAATTGACTTGGAGTTACATTGTGTTGTTTAAGTGTTCCCTTTATTTTTTTGAGCAGTATATTAAGTTAAAATAAAAGTGTTCATTGTTCATGTGTGTTGAAAAATCATAATTGGTCGACGTCTACTTCAAAGCCTCTCAATGGCCAATACAAACTATCAGCAGTCCAGGGTTTATATACATAATTGATTGCCTCCCACATTAACAGTGCTGTTGACAGGTCTGGGATCTTCTATACTGTGACTTGTACAGTGTACACAGATTCATGTCATTCAAACCAGGCGTGTGTGTGTTGACATGCAAATGACTTGTTATGAGTGCAGAATGATGTGCAAATATTGATAAAAGCAGCACGTGAATTCTTCATATTATATTTTGGAGAAATTATATTTCATTAATAGTACACTGAATTGCTGTTTAACTTCAAATTAAAGCTGCAATATGTAACCTTTTGGAATTCTCTACACTACACTTGCTTGTTGTCACATAAACTGAAATTAAGCGAACTATTCGATTTTTTGGAACCAGAAAACGGCAGAGAGATTTCTGCATAGTGCATTTTTAAAATGTAATAGCCTACATTAACATTTCTCAGTAGGCAAGGAGACATAACGTAACAAGCCATTCTATCCCCACCATAGATCACTGACACAATAGGACTAATGTAATCACTGTTAGTGATTCACTGATAAAATAAGAGTCATGTAACTGCTGAATCAACCCATGTCATCAAACATACTAGCACTGCCAGTCAGTGTACAATAGGGTAGAGTACATAAGAATACTGATGTACCAGTTCAAATACCTGACTGTTATTTGATAATTAGCCAGAAACAATAGGCTCACACCCAATGGTGCTTACATAAAACAAGTGTCAGACCAGTTCCTTATCACAATGACTAATATGACTAATATGAAAAGAATGCTACCAAACAAGCTGCCTGTAGTAGCAGAGCAGGTCAGAAGTTGCTACTTATTGTGAATGGATAAAACAAGCTTGCCCACACTGTTTACATCATTGAGAACATCACATCCAACATGATCCATAATGTACATAGAAACATATAATAACCTATAAATAACACAACTACCATTTGAAGGGAAATGCTACTAAAGAAGTTACATAAATTACAAACAGATATCCACATGGCTGTAAACAATAATACTCCAGTATAGTTGACCCGCACTTGGCATCATCAGAATGTAAGCCTGGGTTCCCGCTGTGTCATCTCTTCCACCTCTTCTGGGCTGAGCTCATTACCTCTCAACCTAGAGAGAAAACAATTATTCACTTAACTCTAATTTACAGTCTTTGGAGTAGAGACCTTCTTAAGTGATTAGAGATCCAATCTTCACATGTATGGGGAGGTATGGGGGAGGCATAGGAGACTACAGCATACTGTACTGTATGTATAGGACATAACACTTTTAAATTACATTTCTCAGCCAGTATATAACTGTCTTAATGATCAAAGCATTATGTTAACATACCACACTGCCTTCACACTAGTGTTGCTTTCAAGAGCCAGTATTAGACACTCCACACCTGTTCTTGTGATGCAGTTTTTGGTTAACCTGTGGTGGGCATGAGAGAGCAGAGTGAAAGATGTGTTTAGCACAATCACAAATGTATAGCACAACCACAACTTTCAAAATGTCAGTTGGGGCAAAACGGAACGTGGGTAGCTGCAAAGTCTTTTTCAGTATTCAGGATGTGGTATCAATATACTCACCACAGCTCCTCTAGCGTACTGTTCTTGATGAGTGGGGCAAGAGCACATGCTCCTGCACTGCCAACACCATTGTCTACCAGGCTGCCATGAAACATACATCTCACAGTAAGATTTATTCCTATGTTTAAGTATTTTAATGATAACAGGGCTGTCTGGACATATAGTTGCCCATGATAGTATGGATGTGTTAGTAATGTTCATGTTTCAACCTATCATTAGTCTAACATTACCTGAGCCACACCAAGGTTTGGCTGTCCTTTAGAGCATTGGCAATGGCCTCTGCACCTTTATCACCTATTTTATTTCCCCAAAGCCTAAAAAACAGAGAGGATTAAAATGGTCAACCAGATATATTATTACAGCATTGTGATAAAACAATAAAAAAACAACTTTGTAATTCTCAGAGAGATAGGGTAGTCTGCTTCCCACCCCAAGAACTGTAGTGACCGATTGAACCTCAGTCCCTCCGCCAGTTGCCCTGCCCCTGCTGCTGTGATGTTATTGTTTCCCAGCCTGCAATGCAAAGTCAGAGAAAGTGTTCGATTGAATATGGTTTTAGCGATTGCTGTGTGAGGTAACATTGTACAGTATCTTATATGGTGAGAGTTGAAAAATATCCTCACCTTAGAGAGAGAAAATTCTGTTTCATCTTCAGGAGGTGAGCGAAGCACTCTGTGCAGGCATCAGTTAGCTTGTTGTTGAAGAGCCTTTCAGAGACATTAATCAAGATCAATAAAGGTAATAACCTCATCAGTTTTCTTTTTTACATCTGCATATTTGACATAGAACGTTTAAAGCCACCATAGCCTAGCTATAGGTCACCTGACAGTGGAAAATAGATTTGGCCATACTCACGCAATCTTCTGAAAGTGCTCACACTGGATGCCTTTTTCAATCAATTTACGGATTCCCTCATCTGATATGTTATTGTGTCTCAGGCTGAGGGAGTGAAATAAAAAATGGTCTTATTATTAGGCTTTAGTTTAGTGTCCTGTGTCTTGTGTCTTGTGTTACTGGCACAAGGTAACATGTTTATGCTAAAATAATCCCATAGTGAGTGCCATAGTAAATAGCATGGTGAAGCTTTCCACACTTACTATACAGAGTGACAGACATGCAGGCAAGGCAGCAGCTGCTCCACCCCAACGTCTCCTACATAGTTGTAGTCTAGCTGAAGCCCCACAGGGTTCCTAAGGTGCTGGAGCACGTAGGCCAGCGCAGTACACTCCACAGGGCCTATGTTACAATAGGTCAGCTTCAGGTGTTCCACCTCTAGCTTAGCCATAGTGTCTCTGGCGATCCTGCTGTCCTGCATCTCATGGATGCACTTGATGAGCCACACGAAGCCCGGCATGGCGTGCATGCTCTTCTTCTCCCCCTCCACGGGCCGAGGGATGGATTTAAAGTGCTTCTGCATACCTTTGGACAGGCACGTCACCACCTGCTTGGACTTCCTGTCCAGAGTGGGCCCAGGGCAGGAGAGGAGCAGCAGGCTGCGGTGGCGCTGAGACAAGAGCCCAGACACAAAAGTGGCTGTTATCTGGAGGTTGGGGGTCTCTGCTGCCGTATTGGCCTCCTTCAAGGCCCCTTCTTGTTGGATCAAGCAGTGCCCCAGACACATCCTGTGAAAGCCAGGCTGTGGCTGCCTGTCCTGCAGCTGAAAGAGCTTAGGGATGGTGGAGCGGTCCAAGTTATTGTTCAGGACAATGTAGAGAGCAGCAAAGAAGCACTGCATGGTAATGTGCAGGAACTCGTAGTGTTTGCAGTTAGTAGCGGAGGAGAGGTCTTTACTACGAATGAGGAACCCCATGCAGATATCTTCCTCGGTCACCCCACACTTCTGTAGCTCTGTGCCTGTGAAGACGTAACAAGAGGCCCCTAGGCCCTCCATGGCTAGCTGCCCCAGATGCAGGGCAGTATCCTGGTGCTCCTGCACCCATCCTATCCCCATGGTGTTCCTCTGAGAGGCCCGGCGCTGGAAGAAGTGCTGCAGGATCATGAGGTAAACATCTGTGATGGTCTGGGGACTGGCCTCTCCCTCTCCACAGCCCAGCAGCTCCTTATAACACTTGGACACAATCCAGCAGAAAACCGGGATGTGACACAGGCCCAGTAGAGCTGTGTTGCTTCGTAGAGACTCCAGGACCCTGGTGGCCACCGTCGGGTCGCGATGATGCTTCCTCACGAAGCAGTCGATCCCGCCGGGCGAGAAGCCTTTCAAGAGGAGTTCCTTGCGAAGGTACCGCTTCAGGTTGGGTCCCACTGCCTCTGGCCGGCTGGTCACCACCTTAGGATGAGGATAAACTTTATTGTCCCTGAGGGGAAAATTGTCTTGATACAGGAACTGCTTTATACATAAACACTATACATTGCCTAGTCGACACATACACAATACATACATTGCACATAAAAATCCTACACATCTCATTTAGCCGTATACATAAAACATACCTTCCTCACCCCCTTCATGAGGGATCCCTGCAGCAAGTTGAAGAGCAGGGTGGGGACTGGGGCACACTGGGTGGGGCAGCAGTGCCTCTGCTCTGAGTCTGAGAAGCTCTGCATGAGCTCGTCCAGGCCGTCGAAGGTGAAGAGGATGAGGTGCGGATGGTCCAGGATGAACTGGAAGATTCGGTCCTGGTCCCCGTCCGGCCAGCAGCAGTGCAGGAACAGCAGCTCTCTGAGAGACAGCTCCCTCTGCTCCGAGCTCAGCCTGCGACAGCTGAAGGGAAAGAGGAGGAAGAAATCATGTAGAGCCGCCCCCCTGGCCCAGAGGAGGTGCAGCCTCTGGAGAAGGGTGCTCTTCCCACTGCCTGCCTCCCCAGAGACTAGCACAGTGTCAGCCTCCTGGTTCAGGGTGCCCACCAGGCCCACCACGTCCTCCAGCCCCAGAGCACCAGTCTGGGGCTGGGCCTCACTGCCACCCTGGGCAAGCTCCAGCTGAACCTCTGTGTAGATGTCTTCTAGAGACAGACTGCTGGTTCCTCCATACGTGCTGAGGAAATGTGACTGGGCTGACACAGTGCTGCGCAGCTTCTTCTGATAGGACAAGCACTCTGCAGCAGCACACAAATAATAAGAATGTTTGAAATATACAGGACATCATAGCAAACAATATAATATCTAAGAAGTATTAGTGTAACAGCTATGTGTTAGTGCTGTATGCAAACGACTTGCAAGTAGCCGTGTGACTTTTAGTGCTTTGTGATATAATACAGTACCTTTGGGAGGAGCCTCTTGGATAGATGGTGAGGGATGGTCCTCTGTTTGCTGAAAGTATTGCAGTAGGACCTTTGCTGCAGGCTCCCCCTTTGATCTGACCTGGTCCAGTAGACGCCTTGCCTACATGACAAAGAAGTCAATTAATTCACATTTACCCCTACTATCTGAACCTAAATAACATGTCTAATTACTAAAAAGTCTAGGGACAGCATGACCTGTTTAGATTCAAATATGTGCAAACTGGAATTTAATTCCAAGAGGGACAGGGACGTTGTGTAATATCATTGTACTCTACATCATACCAGGCATGTAGATATAAATAAAGCTGTTATACTGGTCTCAGGGTGCGGTTGGTTACCTGTTGTGAGGGGGTGTACAGAGGTAGCTGTACTTCATCGCAATCAGATGGTGTAAAGCTGCCCGTATGCAGCAGGACCTCCAGAGCTCCTTCAATACGGTCCCTTAGCCTCCTCACCAGACCAGGCCTGTCTGTCTGTAGGGTCTGGATAGCTGTACCATGTAGTTCTTTTGTATCATCTCTTGTATTTTCTATATCGGCAGTACGACAGTTTCCAAAAGAGAGGCCAGCTCTTTGGGCTTCAGGGAGGACCTGGTTGAAAGCAATACAATTAAATAAAAATGATCTGTATCTATGTAATGATTTGTATCTATGTAATGATCTGTATCTATGTAATGATCTGTATCTATGTAATGATCTGTATCTTTAATGATCTGTATCTATGTAATGATTTGTATCTATGTAATGATCTGTATCTATGTAATGATCTGTATCTATGTAATGATCTGTATCTATGTAATGATCTGTATCTTTAATGATCTGTATCTATGTAATGATTTGTATCTATGTAATGATCTGTATCTATGTAATGATCTGTATCTATGTAATGATCTGTATCTATGTAATGATCTGTATCTATGTAATGATCTGTATCTTTAATGATCTGTATCTATGTAATGATTTGTATCTATGTAATGATCTGTATCTATGTAATGATTTGTATCTATGTAATGATCTGTATCTATGTAATGATCTGTATCTATGTAATGATTTGTATCTATGTAATGATCTGTATCTATGTAATGATCTGTATCTATGTAATGATCTGTATCTATGTAATGATTTGCATCTATGTAATGATCTGTATCTTTGTAATGATCTGTATCTTTGTAATGATCTGTATCTATGTAATGATCTGTACCTATGTAATGATCTGTATCTATGTAATGATCTGTACCTATGTAATGATCTGTACCTATGTAATGATCTGTACCTATGTTATGATCTGTATCTTTGGGACATGGCAACTGATTTGTATCGTTCAACATTTTTGCCTAGTGGCTTTTTACTAAGACGATACGTTAGGAACACCTGCTCTTTCCATGACATAGACTGACCAGGTGAATCCATGTGAAAGCTATGATCCCTTATTAAATCCACTTCAATCAGTGTAGATGAAGGGGAGGAGACAGGTTAAATAATTATTTTTAAGCCTTGAGACATGGATTGGGTTTGTGTGTGCCATTCAGAGGGTGAATGGGCAAGACAAAAGTTTTAAGTGCCTTTGAACAGGATAGTAGGTGCCAGGCGCACCGGTTTGAGTGTGCAAAGAACTGCAATGCTGATTTTCACGCTCAACAGTTTCGCGTGTGTATCAAGAATGGTCCACCACCCAAAAGACATCCAGCCAACTTGACACAACTGTGGGAAGCATTGGAGTCAACACGGGCCAGCATCCCTGTGGAATGCTTTTGGCACCTTGTAGAGTCCATGCCCTGACAAATTGATGCTGTTCTGAGGGCAAAAGGGGGTGCAACTCAATATTAGGAAGGTGCTCCTAATGTTTTGTACATACATCAGTAATGAGTCTGTTCAAAACATGCTCATACATCCTTTAGAACGGCATCACCTGTGAAGAGCTGTGCCTACATATCTTACCTGTTTGAAAGCAGCCAGGAGCAGTCGACAGGTCTCATCTCCCTTGGTGTACACCAGATCTAGTAGCACCCTTGTGTTGGCACACAGAGTACGGCCTGGTACCCGTACATTCTGGTAGTCCTCCCAGAACAGCATGCCCCGGGACAGGAGTAGGTCCAATACACTCTCCAGACCCTCAGAAGAGCCACCACAGCACAGGGCACGCAGAAGCTCTGCTCTCTGCCTCAGGACCAGCTGCCGGGCACTCATACAGATGTAGGATCTTAATTTGAGCCAGTTTGCTACAGCAGGAAAATAATCTTGCAGCAACAGGAAATGTGAATTATTATGTGGATTATAATGGACATTTTAGTGGGGGTTGTTGAATGTTTTGTTAGGGAAAATCAAGTCTAAAAATCCACACAGGCACAGTTTCAAGTCTGACACCACATCATGCCACACTCACATGATTTACTCTCATTTCCTCTGTGATGTCAAGGAATAAAAATACATTCATCACTAAAAAGGAAACGTATGAACACAACCCAAAATTTATCACAAATTTCAGTACGATTGACTTGGAAAAATACAGATAAAGTCAAACAAGTTTAGAGAAGGCAAAGAGATTACAGGTTAATCCAAAACGTGATGATAAACCTCAAAGGCAACTGTGACATCTGCATTTAACTTTACATCTGTAATAGACCATGGATAAAATTGGAACTTACGTTTCAGCGGGAGATGAGTCTGATTTCTTCAAGATCATCGTCTGTCTACTATAGTCCTGTGAAACAGAATGGTCCACGCCAATGGTACAATCGGAATCGTCAACTCCTGTCTCTCTTCCTCATTCCACAATTCCTCATTCCGCTAAATTGCCCGCTGTAAATTATGGCTTTTTCTTAAACCATTTAAGAACGAATCTATAAACATATTAACTTATTATTTCAAGGTGAAGCATTTGCAAGTTCTCTAAAAGTATTGTATTATTGAGAGCTATTGAATTATGACAAACCACATGTGCATGTACCGTTTATTTACAGGGAAAGTGAAAGTGACATGTCAATGAAACGTTTAGAATTTGTTTAAATACTGTCTCTTTATTCCAATGATTAATGTCCCTTCAAATAGGTCTGTTAGAGCCCCACGTTTTTTGCACAAAAAAATAAATAATAAAAACAAAAAAATATCAGTTTGAAAATGTGACAAAGCGAAAATGTTGAGTTTCCATAAACCTTGCGCGCAATGTAGATATCAAAGAACGCGTAGTTCCGGGGTAGAGTAGTGGGTGAAACCATTCACTTCAGGAAAAGGGGAGATATAAATAAAGTTTCATTTCATTATGTGTTGCTGAATTCATAACAATGTTTGCTACCATTGTAGTAAGGTTGGCAATACGAGAGTTCTTCGGACTTACCATTGTTTTTGTTTGGGGGGGGGGGGGGGCGTGACCCGGATCTACAAGATCAGCCATCGCCGATCACCGGGAATACAGCAGTGCTCCAGAGAAGAGGACTACACCTGCCGTCAACTTCATGAGACAGTCAATTTAAATATTCGTCATGACATGTCCACACCAAAAAATCCAGGTACTCTGGTCAAGCCCAATGGTGATCCACCACTTTTACTGGTGAGTGAGGACTTATAACCTAGGGGAGTTAACTGTGATATTGTAACCCCCAGTATTGGTAGGGGGGCTCAGATAGCTAGAATGGTAGAGCATAGCTTTACCGGGAGTGCTGGTGTGACGTCAGTAAATGAACAAGAGGATGTTATTGATCAAAAACATGTCAGAGTGATGGAGATGATAAATACTCCAATGGTGATGAATACCTTATGCAGCAGAGTGTTATGCTTGATTTAGTCAAGCAGAGTGGTCAAGAGATTGGTCACAGTATTGTTTCAAGTCTGTCAGCAAGTAATATCACTCCATCCAAGGTAGCTGCCGACACTGTCCCAGTGTGCATGCCAGATTGGTCCAAGGTTCACTTTGTCATGAAATCTGACATGTGTGAGCCACCCACTTTCAGAGGTGATGGAACAGATAAATGTACTGTGTATGAGTGGCAGGAAATGATGAAGACTTACTTGGTAATGAAAGGTCACAAAATGCCAGAGCAAGGTAATGAAATCATGGAAAGGTTCATAGAGAGGAAAAGGATTTAGTCAAGATAGGAATCCTCAGCAACCCCCTTGTAAACATCAGCAGAGACCCTGAGATTATTTTCAGTATTTTGAAGCAGCATTTTGGTGAGATCATCTCCTCTACTACGCCACTTCAAGGTTTTTATGAAACCAAACTTTATCACGGGGAGAATAGCTTAGACTACTGGGTGCGCCATAACCGAGTAGCAGATCTAGCTAATGAATGTCTACAAAGACAGGGCAGACAGATGGATGACGTGGGTCATGCGGTCGCCATGATATTTGTGAAGCACTGCCCCAATCATGAACTGTACACAGCATTCGGATGCAAGCCTAGGGAGAAATGGACAGTGGGTGAAGTTCAGGAATTGATAGACAGCCACCAAAATGACAGATGTGCTACAAGGAGGAAGCAAAACAGCAAAACATATTGACACTACAGGAAGACATCCAAAAAACAGAGGAGAGCTGAGAGCACCTCGTCCTTAGCTCAGCAGTTCAAGGAGTTCCGAGTGGCAATGATCAGGTGACAATAACAAAACCTGTAACACTAATAGAACAGTTTATTATAAACCAAAACGCTGCTCGCCCCGCCCACAAGAGGGCCCCGCAGAACTGTACAGCTGTCTCCCTCCTTCCCATGTGCTATATGTAAAGATGTGGCTCACTCCACTCGGTCCCACTGTCTTAATGACCGCCTGTGCTTCAAATGTCATAATCCTGGCCATCAAACCATAGACTGCCCACAAAAGCAGGAGGTTAGAAGAGAGGTACCAGTCGGGCAGCGGCCACAAAATCAAGGTCCAGCTTTAAACTAATAGGTGCAGCTAAAAACTATAAATGAAACTGATCCTGAAATAGAACTGTCTTCATACAAAGAGAAAAATCAAGGCAACACAAATGTGATATGTCAACGTATTCAGAGAATAACCAGCAATGAAAGTCTGTTCTATGCACCAGTGACTGTGCAAGGCTCAGTAGAACTAAGAGGACTCATTGATAGTGGGTCAATGGCCTGTATGTTAAGTGAATCTGCTGAGTAATCATTGATTCGAAAACATGTCTTAACTGAAAGCTCGAAAATGTACACTTCTGTAGTACTCGTGGGATGTGGAGGGCAACAGGTCAATCCCAAATCTGAATATGAGCTCCATATCGAATGAATGAACTGCAAGATGCTGGTGCCAGTCTTAGTTGTGCCAGGGCAAACTGATGACGTGATCATTGTAACAAATGTACTGAAACGTCCTCCATCAACTAAAAAGTACAGAGGGATATTGGAAAGCAATATCACAACCAGTCAATGGCCTTTTTGATGAATCAGATGCACTTTTAAGCATACTGGAAAATGTTGACTGTTGGCAAGGAAGTAAAATGCCTGAAAAAAAAGTTGCCACTGTTGTTCTCAGCTGGTGTGTGACACTATTCACAAAACATGAACACAGTCTGGGGCAAGCTGAAAGGAAAATGGCCCTTTTCCATTGGCAGTACTGTTATTGTAGAGCCCACAACGTCCCGAGCAGCACAGAGGAGTGTGTTAGTGGGTCGTACTGTATGCCCACTGTGGGGTGACAAATGGATCCCCATGAGGTGGTTAATCTCCAAGATCGCCCGGTTACACTGAAGTGTAATGCAAAACTGGCAGATGTATACCCCTGTATAGCATTGGAAGACCTGGAGTTAAACAGCAGCTGCTGTGGTCAATGTGATGCAAACAAGATGTTGCACAGAATGTCATTGGAACCACGACTGAACAGGCAGAAAAACGCTCCTATGCTGATGTGTTGAAAGACATGGGTCTGACTGATGTTGACATTGCCTCCTGTGGAGTATCAGATGAATGGAAACACAAGATGGCAGACCTGGTTGTGAAATATGACAGCATATTTTCCAGAGGGAAATTGGACTGTAGCAAAGCAAGAGACTTTGTGCATAGAATAAGACTGAAAGATGAGAGGCCTTTCAGACTTCCTTACCTCCAAAAAAAAGTATTTATATTCATGTTGCTCAGAAAACTTGAGGGGCCAAATAAAACCACAGCCAGTTGAGTAACCCTGTCCTAAATCATCAAATGAGAAACATGCAGTTTGAAGTAATTTGCCAATGGATTGGGAAAGAAAGATGCTACGTCCATGGCAATAGATAAACACATGATTTGTATCTGGGTTTTGCATCCCTAAATATATTGTGACATTTAAATTGTTTTCACAGCCCTTTAAGTAATGACAATATGTTTAAACATTTTATTATATTTATAAACAATAGTGTCACGTCTGCTCCCGCTTTCCCCTTCCCCTGGCGCTTGAGGGCGCCAGATTACCCTGCATCACACGCTCCTGCCATCCATCATGCACACCTGCCTTCCCTCGTCACTCGCATCAGCGTTATTGGACTCACCTGGACTTACTTATGTTTATTTCCTCCCCTATATTTGTCTGTTCCCTTGCTCTGTTCTCTACTGCTGCATTGATTGTCTTTTGTCTTTTTATTTGTTTCTGACGCTGTTCCTGTCTCGTCTCTGTCAGTTATTTATTAAATGTTTACTCCCCGTACCTGCTTCGTCCCTCCAGCGTCATTCCGCGTGACACAATAGTATGAATAGGATGTATACATACATGTAACGAAGTGAATGCAGCATTACTGCAAAAAAGAGGCAAGTGAAAAGGGGAGAAAGTAGAGAACATGTCGGTCTGCCCTATATTAATCACCAAAATACAAATAGGAAGATTTGTTCTATTTGAAATGTTCATAAAGTTGGGAGATGTCCTTTGTCACCAGGGTGTCTGGGATTATCTGTAACACAAATGTTTGTATTAGGAGTCCTTATAACCAGTGTTGTGACGTTGTATTGATTAATGTGATGACTGCTGCTCATCGAATGATTAACGGTTTATAATTACCTGATTAAATTATTCAGGTAATTATTAACTCATTAACCTGTGGCACCATGGGAAAGTTTGGTTTTATTGACTTTCTATTTCCCAAATTAACTCAAAGAATATCAGAATATTGATTTTACAACAGTCGCTAATTAATCAATTTGCTCTACAGTCTCATTCTGAATGTCACATAATCCGGGAATCTGCACAAACCAAAGTCTCATTAAATAAATCTGTACCCCACCAATTGAGTTGATTATTTATTTGCTAACAAGCTAAAATGATAATATAAGATACACAAACACACAGTCTAGGCTATTGATTAGAACTTAGTACGATAAAACAGGTCCCTAGCTGGCCAACACAATATGAGAAGTGTTACACAAAATGGGGATTTCAAAAGAGAGAGAGTGCACGAGAGAAAAAGACACTTGGGTGCATTTGTCAGCTATGCTTATTTTAACCCTAATCTTGCCCCGAACTGCCGCTCTTATGGGTCAGAGTATAATGATGTAATTACGTGTTGAAGGTCTCCGATGGGTGTCTCTGCGTGGACGGGATTCCGACTTCTCTGATGACAGTCCATCTTCGGTTACCAGGTGTAACTTTCTGTTCTCACGATGTCAGTGTCCTTTCTCTTAGTAGTCTGTTTCCTTGCCCTTGCTCTGAACAGGGGTCTTCGGAGGAGGGCTAATCAGCTGTGTGGATGATCCCAGCGTGGGAAGGAAAACAGTGTAGACACACTATTCCTTGGAGAGTGGTGACCGGGTGGTCCTACTTGAATTCACCCCCTTTAGATACAGCTACTCGTCTGTAGCATAGGTTGTTAAAAGGTTCCTTTGTCTTCTTCAACCTCGTGTTGCGTTTTGGGTTCTCTGACCACTCAGACCTTTGCTGCAGCTCAGGGTCCTTAGTCTAATATGTTAATTCTTAACTCACATGTTTTATACCCTCCGGTCAGAAATGGGCGTTTCCGCCTTTAGGGCAATTCTCTGGGCATGACGAGGCAAGGTCTGGAGTGACTCAGATCCAACCTAGACAACTAACTTCACATTTAATCTTTACAAAAACATTCTCTTTGATCTGGACATTTTCCACACAACGTACAATATGCAAACAGTAGGCACATACAGTTGAAGTCGGAAGTTTACATACACTTAGGTTGGAGTCATTAAAACTCGTTTTCTAACCACTCCACAAATTTCTTGTTAAAAACTATAGTTTTGGCAAGTCGGTTAGGACATCTATTTTGTGCATGACACAAGTAATTTTTCCAACAATTGTTTACAGACAGATTATTTCACTTATAATTCACTGTATCACAATTCCAGTGGGTCAGAAGTTTACATACACTAAGTTGACTATGCCTTTAAACAGCTTGGAAAATTGCAGAAAATTATGTCATGGCTTTAGAAGCGTCTGATAGGCTAATTGACATCATTTGAGTCAATTGGAGGTGTACCTGTGGATGTATTTCAAGGCCTACCTTGAAACTCAGTGCCTCTTTGCTTGACATCATGGGAAAATCAAAATAAATCAGCTAAGATCTCAAAAGAAAATTGTATACCTCCACAGGTCTGGTTCATCCTTGGGAGCAATTTCCAAATGCCTAAAGATAATGCGTTCATCTGCACAAACAATAGTACGCAAGTATAAACACCATGGGACCACGCAGCCGTCATACTGCTGTCACGACTTCCACCAAAGTCGGCTCCTCTCCTTGATCGGGGCAGCGTTCGGCGGTCGACGTCACCGGCTTTCTAGCCATCGCTGCTCCATTTTTCATTGTTCCATTTGTTTTGTCTTGTTCCCTGCACACCTGGTTTACATTCCCCAATCACACTGCATGTATTTATTCCCTGTTCCCCCACATGTCTTTGTGTGAAATTGGTTTTGTTATGTGTTTCATGTGTACGCGCCAGGCTGGGGTTTTTCCCGTTATTCCATGGTTTTCACGAAGGCTGTTAATTGTATACATTTTGGGCATTTTTTGTGACTGGTTCGCGCCTTTGCACTTTTACCTTCGGCTAGAGGTTTTGACCCAGTGGCGTCTGTTTGGTTTATTGCCTCTGCCTAATAAAGTGTGCGCCTGTTCACAACAGCTCTCCTGCACCTGACTTCTCCACCAGTAGCGCACACCCTGACAACCGCTCAGGAAGGAGACGCGTTCTGTCTCCTAGAGATGAACGCACTCTGGTGCGAAAAGTGCGAATCAATCCCAGAACAACAGCAAAGGACCTTGTGAAGATTCTGGAGGAAACAGGTACAAAATGATCTATATGCACAGTAAAATGAGTCTTATATCAACATAACCTGAAAGGCCACTCAGCAAGGAAGAAGTCACCGCTCCAAAACCGCCATAAAAAAGCCAGACTACGGTTTGCAATTGCACATGGGGACAAATATCGTACTTTTTGGAGAAATGTCCTCTGGTCTGATGAAACTGATATAGAACTTTGGCCATAATGACCATCGTTATGTTTGGAGGAAAAAGGGGGATGCTTGCAAGCTGAAGAACACCATCCCAACCGTGAAGCACGGGGGTGGCAGCATCATGTTGTGGGGGTGCTTTGCTGCAGGAGGGAGTGGTGCACTTCACAAAATAGATGGCTTCATGAGGGAGGAAAATTATGTGGATATATTGAAGCAACATCTCAAGACATCAGTCAGGAAGTTGAAGCTTGGTCGCAAATGGGTCTTCCAAATGGACAATGACCCCAAGCATACTTCCAAAGTTGTGGAAAAATGGCTTAAGGACAACAAAGTCAAGGTATTGGAGTGGCCATCACAAAGCCATGACCTCAAGCCTATAGAAAATTTGTGGGCAGAATTGAAAAAGCGTCATGACACCAGTTATGACACCAGTTATGAAATTGACTAAATACTAACATGTACTGCCATGCAGTTAAATACTATCACACGCATAACACATAAACAAAACAATTCATTTGACTTCCATTCTTCTTTCTGTCTCACAAAAACAGCAGGTAGATAACTTATCCTCATAATATGGAAGCATTGAATTTCAATATACTGGACTTCATTTCAACATATTTTTGTGACTCAATTCCCACCGTTAAAACAAACAAAACCACATTTTTAGGACTCACATCTGACACCAGCATGGCGTGGGCAAGAGTGTCAGTTATGGGTCCCGCTGACCCAGCAACTGCAGGACCTGGGGACCCGGGGGGTCCAGGCAAGACAGGCAGACCCTACCCCACAAAAAACACAAGAGAAGACATCTTGATTTTTGTACACTTCATTTTGACCCATTCTACCCCTCACCTTCCCATGCATGCAAATGGTCCCCAGTTTGATGTTGTAATACAGTTTGTGTTTTCAGTCAACTTGCTTGGTAAAATAAACATAAACTGCTGAAAGATGTCGTAAAGGACAACAAGGACGATGAGGAAATATATGTCCTTGGAGTGAAGAGAAGTGGACCCACCAGAAAAGTCTCCAAGGTAGGATACCCAGAAGAAACCACAAAGGTATGAAACAAAGAAAGTGAAATTGCTAATTATACATCATCGCAGTGGCCCATAGCCTTTCCACTGAATTCACAAACAGGTAGGCACTACTACTTTGTAGCTCAGCCCCCTCAATGTAGCTGAAATATGATTGGTCTCAACTGAACACTTTGATGTCAACAACCCTGTTTTTGTTGTTGCGTTAGGGTCTTCGCAAGTTGCAATGTGTTTGCAGGAGCATATTTTGGCAGACTTTTGAAAATGGCCATCAAATGATTGGGGAGAATGTAGATCCAGGATGCAACAAGGGGCCTGGGGGGCCCTGGAGGTCCACTGAGGCCAAACTGTTCCTCACCATGTCTGAGGGGCACTGGAGGTCCACTGGGGCCTGGCTGGCCCTCGCAATATCTTGATGGGACTGGAGGTCCACTGGGGCCCGGCTGGACCTCGCCACATCTGGAGGGACTGGAGCAATGTGCAAAAGGACTATTGTTAAGTTACACTAATAGGCTATCAAGAAAGATCTGAAAGATTAATATCAAAGGTGAATATTGAATAACAAGGCAAAAGGCATTATTCTACACATAATCAGAGAGGGAGAAAGACATTAACCTCTACCAAAAGAGCAACTTCTAGCTAAAGAAATCTATTATTGTGCAGCGCTTCACATCTTTTTGTAGCGGGGTGTGTAATTGTCGGCAGAGAAGTCAGGCGCAGGAGAGCAGAACTGGGTAATAACCGGAGATTTATCAAGCAAAACCAACGGCATCCAGAACAACAAGATAAATGGGCACAAAAATAACCCGTCGTGCGCTCACGGGGAACGTGCACAAGCACTACAATAAACAATCCTACACAAAGACATGGGGGGGAACAGAGGGTTAAATACACAACAAGTAATTGAGGGAATTGAAACCAGGTGTGAGGAAAAACAAGACAAACCACATGGAAAATGAAAAGTGGATCGTTGATGGCTAGAAGACCGGCGACCGCCGAGCGCCGCCCAAACAAGGAGAGGACCCGACTTCGGCGGAAGTCGTGACACTTTTTCACACAATAAAGAGTCATTTCAGGGGCCGGCCTACAATGTCTATTCAATTATATCAAGTAATAATTTCATTGGAAAATTTAACAATAACAAGATATAATGAGACAAAGATTTAATTCATTTACACATATTAATTTCAAATTTGAAGTCCCCTGCCTTTGCCAGTATGTCTTTCAGCTGTCTCTTTCCAAAAGATGATGGTCTCTTGATGGTTAACTCCAGCCCCAGACATCTAATGACAATGGTCCCCACCTCAAAAGAGCGGTAGGGAAAACAACCTTTTCCACCACATTCATCTAACAGGGAAGACACAGGGAGCTTGGCATGGATAACATACTGTAGATATCAAACATAAAATGTTACATACTAAATTACTGGTAACACTAAACAATAAAATTACATTTCGTCTGCAATCTATTCATGTGACTAAATGTATCTGTAATCTATTGATGTGAGTAAATGTATCTGCAAGCTATTCATATGACTAAATGTATCTGCAATTTATTGATGTGAGTAAATGTATCTGCAAGCTATTCATATGACTAAATGTATCTGCAATCTATTCATGTGACTAAATGTATCTGCAATCTATTCATGTGACTAAATGTATCTGCAATCTATTCATGTGACTAAAGGTATCTGCAATCTATTGATGTGACTAAGTGTATCTGTAATCTATTGATGTGACTAAATGTATCTGCAATCTTCATGTGACTAAATGTATCTGCAATCTATTCATGTGACTAAATGTATCTGTAATCTATTCATGTGACTAAATGTATCTGTAATCTATTCATGTGACTAAATGTATCTGCAATCTATTGATGTGACTAAATGTATCTGTAATCTATTCATGTGACTAAATGTATCTGCTATTTGCTATTGTCAGAAAGGAAATCACTATAAACATACTACATTTAGAATTGAAGCCATCTTTAACTGCCTAAACTAGATCTGTTCGGCTCCTCCGACCCTCCTGTGGTCCAGTTGTGTTTACACCTATGAACATTAAAATTACATGGTGCAGAATGACACTTGACATAATATAGGACAAGTATAATCACCCACCAAATTATTATTATTATTATTACTATTATTGTATGTATTTATGGTAAATATGCTAAGGAAAACAAGAAACACAGCAAACACTTTGTCTGGCTTTTAATCTGTTTTTCAATTGTACTTTACCTGCAAAGGAAAGACCAAGTTTGCATGACAAACTGTTGCGCTCCACTAGTGGCCAAGTGCTGCACATATTTTTGTTCTCCATTCTTCTTCAATATGAGGACAACAGCTTCCACCCAAGAGCCTCAAAATCTGACAACTTAATAAGAAGAACATTTATCAAACTACATGAGGAACCAAACATTACATTTTATAAGAACTAGTAAATTGTACACTTTTTATACTGAAAACAAATGACTAATTACATTTTCTGTAACTCAATCATTCTGTTTTAGTAATCTCTGAACCTACATTAACCTCTTCTATTCTTTCATACTTCTTATCTTAAACTATATGAGATTCTAAAACTAACAATTGTTATCTTACCCTATGTGAGGTTCTGAAACAGTAACATTTTATTTAAGCCCACACATATCAGGGACTAATTAACAGCTTTGAAGTAAGAGCCAATAGCTGCAAGGTCACTGGTTCAAACGACTGGAGGGTTGCTGAAATACAATTCAAGTAATACCTAATAAGGGTCCAATAAACTACAGATGAAACACTTATAAACTACAAATTAGTGGCTTAAAATTGTGGGCTAAAATATAGTGTTAGGCTGCCATCCTACTCTGACCTGGGCTTTAAATGACTTTATGTGGTCATCAACTCTTCTTGCCCTAATGTCTTCAGTCATCTGTCCTTTATCCCTTGACTCCCTGAGCTCCTCAGCCATCTTCTGGAATTTCCTCCCCTCCATCTCACCTAAACTCCCCCGTCTGCCATGGAGGGTTGTCAGGTCACCTGAAATGACAATATTGTTTACTGATGTCAACTATAACAGAGGATATTGTGGTGGTGAAAGTGTTGTGAGCTATTGGCTTACTTGAACAGTACAGCATCACCTTCAAACTACTCATGCTCACCTACAAAGCACTCAATGGACTGGCGCCCTTATACCTTACTGACCTTCTGCACTCCTACATTCTGACCTGCTCACTACACTCCTCCACTTTTTAGCAGTGCAGCCCTCCAAAATAGCTCACAAAAATGTCTAAAAACTGTCATGAATCTCCAGTTTATTGTACAGATTCGGTGGTACAAGACAATGGGCACTCTTGCTCCAGAGCCACGGGACACAGTTCTACCGTGACAGAGCTAAGGCGAGCACAGCATGTTGTTTCACTATTTAATCAGATATTTAAATGACTAACAGGTCAGATACAGTAGGTTATAAACACACAATAATGTACGTGACCCATGACTGTATCAATATTATAAAGATATTATAGTCCACATATAAGATTATCAAATAATATATGATAATATATGCCATTAAGCTGACACTTTTAAGCGACGTAGTCACGCGACTTGGTCATGTGTAGCTTAACCTCTTTCTAAATATGTTGGAAAACAAATTGCTTAATGTAATGAAGACTACATGTGTAATAAAACAAATCACTTTTAAATTATTCTCTAATTAAACATGACGGAATACCCATGTCGACTGTTTTATTGGTGTGACATGCATCACCTAACTGATTGTGCCCAGGTGCATCTCGTTATTGGTGGGTGAGGTTTTACCCATCAATTTCCAGTGTTTCTCAGTGGCCAGAAGATTCCCATTAAATGTAAAGGTTGGCCTGCCTTGAGAAGACTAGAGAAGTGAAGGTGACTTACACCAAACTTCCAGTAACGGCAGCTTGGTAGTTGAATCGTAAGTATGGCAAAAGTATGACCTTCAGCCAGGATCAGCTCTCCTTCTCCCTGGGCACGCCTCCCTAAACGTATGACGTTTGTATATATTGCTGTTTCTAATTTAAAGCGGAAGCTAATAAGTATATATTGGTGATAAGATCATAGTATGAGTGTTATCGCTGAAGATTGTGTGATATTATTGCAGATCTGCTGTCTATTTCAAATCTATCTCAGGCAGATACAACAAACTGTTCACTTTAAAACAAATTAGGAAACATGGTATCACTTTGTACTTCCATAATAACTGCTATGTAACTGCTATGTAATTACAGTCTAGCAGTATTGGTTATTAGATAACAGTATAACTCCAGCCAACATGTTTCAGAACAATGTTGATACTGCATTTATTATTGTGTATTAGTTATTTATGTTTGAGGGCAGCTTGATGTAGTGTGACTAGATACACTCTCATTATTACTTAAAGTAGGCATCCATCTCACAACTGCTAAATGATTATGGATTGATAAGTGATTTGTAGTGAACCGCATAGCTTTAAGCAATAGATTTCTGAATAGATTTAATTGATGATTCAAACATTGGACCTCATTCCTGTAAATCAATCATTAATGTGCAAAAACCTTCCTCAATCATGAATAGTTATTGTCAGAAGAATCCATTTTCCTCCTACCCCTGGGCGAGATCATGCAGCATCATAAAGTTCACTTCCACTGCAATGCTGATGATAGTCCAGATGGCCATTTGATTAATTGTTCAGCAGTCTATGACTTGGGTGACTGGAGTCTTTGACAATTGTTTGAGCCTCACTCTGACACTACTTAGGGTGTGAATTTGAACATAGACATAATCTACAACAATATGCCAGTAAAAAACATCAGTTATAATTTCCTGTCCTGCACTGAGGAAATCTAACAGTTAAGGGGAGGAGTGTGTGGGCCTAGAGACGGGTCAAATTCCTCTGACAACAAGGGGGCGGGATTGCATACAAAATAACGGGGCACACAAAGAGTTTAGGGGCGTTGGTGGTTTTGCTCTGAATTTCGTCAAGGAAGTCAAAAGTAGACTATTTGAAAGATTATCGAAGATTTCAGAGATCTTAATAACATCCAACAGTTATGGCAGGTAAAACAAATATCATTGCATTGCATGGTTAGTAAAAGCAAGACAATCTGGACTCTGATCTGCATGTTTGCTTTAAAAACAAACACTATCTTTTTTGAGCCTTCCTCTGACAATACTTAGGGTGTCATTTTGAACACAGACATAGTCTACAACAATATGCCAGTAAAAACCATCAGTTAAAATGTCTTGTCCTGCACTGAGGAAATGTCATAGTTAAGAACTTTTGCATGTGAACAGCAATCTGCACAATATGCTCTTCCCAAAGAACATTTCAATCTATTCGATAAATTGGATTGTATTGCAGTAGGTTCAACAGTCTATTGCAAGACTGTTTACTCAAATGTTCTTTTCAGATGAAGAGGCCGTGCCCGCTGCAGAGGGTCCTCTTGTCGCAGTGACATTTCAGAAAACTCCTCACAAAAAACAGAAGTACCTGGAGTCTGAACCCAAAGCATTGGGGGTAAATCATCCTGAGCAAATAAATGAAGTGTGGTCTGTGTAGTCTGGCAATCCATTTAAATGTCACTATAATGTATTATGATCTATGAAATGTTATTTAATGTTATTTAATATGTAGCTCATTTTACTTCACCCCTCTCTCCTCCCCCCTCAGGTGACTCAGATTGCCCTCAGTGTGTTCTATATCAGTTCTGTCATTGTCATTCTCACCAACAGCATGAGCATGGTGGTTGAAGATTTAATACAAATCATTGGATCAGTGTTTGTGAGTGGCCACCACACATGTGCCCCCTGCACTCACTTGATTGATATTAAAAGACAAGCAAATGAAAGAGTTGAGTGTTGAGACTATGAGTATGATGTGACTTTTACTGTTGTATTCTCTACAGGTGATCATAGCTGGTAGTTTGGCCATAGCTGCACAGAATCTCCATCTTCCCACTGTAAGTTATGCAATTTGTAGGCGTAGATGTTCTTTGACAAAACAAGTGAGATATACTTTATCAGTGGCATTTCTTCTGCTCTCAGCTGCTCTCTTCTCCCCCCTCTGTCTCAGCTGAAGGCCTGTCTGGGGATGCAGGTAGTGGCCTGTGTAGCATCAGTGATCAACTTGATCTTCTCTGTGTCAGACCTGGCTGGACACGGATACGGTAATGGCTGCTGGGTATACGTTGAAATCAACAGCACTGATCACAACGATACTTGCTATTCAATCACTGTGAGTATGTACAGACAATATGTCAGTATGTGTTTGAAATACTTCAATGTAAATCGACATTGAAAAAGGGGATGTTCAAACAGGGATGATCATATTGGATGATAAAGTGGGCTGAGATTAAGAATGTCCTATCAAATGTCACATGCAAATATTACAAGTTAAATGCGTAAAGAGGAAAATATGTCATACAATAGGAATAAACACATGAAACAAAGTACACATTGCTCCAATTCTTGTCAACAGGCTTCTACTGGACATTACCTTGCTGAGTTGGTCCTGATAAATACTGCTCTCATCGCTATCTCTGTCACGCTCGCTGCCTACTGCTGCAAGGTGATCAATTGCTGCTCCCCAGGACAACGAATGGTGAGTCAGTGTAGAAATGGAACCTCTAAAATCAGAAACGGACTGGCCAGAGGTCAGTTCTGGTAAATACCAGACGGATCCATTGGCCAGTGGGACAGTCTAAATTGGGGTTTTATCACAGAATTATCATGATTTGGCTTATAATGGGAACGACAAGGGAAAGAAAATGGTCTAGTGAGTTGTAAATTACTAGGTCAATTTCTGGTCCCATGCAGTCCTTGCCTTCCTACAACAGACATCACCTTGAAATGCAAAGTTTGGTTGAAGGCCTACCAATACTATGTCTGTGGTGTGTCTAGAATGGGGTAGTGGCCTGTTCTCATCGTTCAAATATTGCATTTGACCAGATACTGAACAGAACATCTGAATTATAATCAGTGATTGAATGTTGTTATAACATGACGGTTATAAACTCTTAATTGAGTGTGTGAGTTCTATCTTCCAGCCGGTGATCACAGTCCAAGTCCCTCCTGCTCAGCAATGAGGAGAGATACAGTTTGAGGACCAATCAAGACAAGAGATCCGACCCTCTCACTAACCAGCAAAAACATGTCTTAAACTTCCATCAACTAAAATATTGTAGGCCTATATATCTATACATACACTGAGTGCAGAAAATATTAAGAACACTGTGCTTCCCACAGTTGTGTCAAGTTGGCTGGATGTCCTTTGGATGGTGGACCCTTCTTGTTACACAAAGGAAACTATTTAGCGTGAAATACCCAGTAGCGCTGCAGTTCTTGACACAAACCGGTGCGCATGGCACCTACTACCATACTCCATTCAAAGGCACTTAAATCTTTTGTTTTGCCCATTCACCCTCTTAATGGTACACATACACAATCCACATCTCAATTGTCTCAAGGCTTAAAAATTATTCTTGAACCTGTCTCCTCCCCTTCATCTACACTGACTGAAAGGGATTTAACAAGTGACATCAATAAGGCATCATAACTTTCACCTGGACTGACCTGATCAGATCATGTCATGGAACAAACAGGCGTTCATAATGTTTTGTGCACTCAGTATAAGTCACCTGATGGATTTCTTTTTGTAATTAAAAACTTTGATACGATGTACCCTAATGTGAGTTACATTTTATTAGGGGTCCTAGCAGGTGCAGCAACACCTATTGTTTTGCTAGTGTTCTTATTATATTTCCTGGGTCCTCCTTCTTTTGGTCAATATCTCCACAACCAATTGTTAAAAAGTTGTAAAAAACAACAACAACAAAAAACAATAAATGGCAGGTTGGTAGAACCCTTATATATGATCTATGGAGGGTTTGTAAATGGCTTTCAATTCACCAATAAAGTATATCCATAGGTTTACAACCGGCTAGACAACTGTGTGGGTTAGAGCATGGTGCTGTCAACACTAGGGGGTTGGAGTTGATTCACACATGGGCCACATACTGAATGTATGTATCACTGGCAATTGTAATATAAGTGATTTTCGATATACGTTTTTACCAATGACCATATCATTTTCGTATGGTATCACAATGTAAGAACACAATTCAATATCATTCCCATTATTTCAATGTGCATGTACAGTGAAAAAGTAGGAGTGGCTGGAACATGAACGTTATCCTATTGTTTCTATTCATTGAGCAACTAGCTCTCACAGAATCACATCAGAATTGGACATTCGTCCATATTTCACAAACATCAAATTTCGAAGTTGGTGAAAATGTCAAATTTCAAAGTGTTTAAAGTTAAGTTTCGGAATGAACTCTCAAATCTTTAGGTTAGGCATTAACTCTGAATGGTTAAGGTAAGGTGTAAGGTTTGGGATAGGCTTAAAACTAAATAAAACGTTCAATCGCTGGATTTGAACATGCAACCTATGTAATCACAGGCAGATTGTTATGCCCATACACCATCCCCTTGCAAAACCGAAACCTACTTGAATGTAACAGCGCTCACTGTTGCCCCTAATGGCCGGTTTCCATGTCATCTCCCAATGTCCTTAGACGTAGAAGGATGTCGAATACTGACTTGTATCACGGGTGACCTGACTGCAGTGAGAGCACAACATGAACCATGGGCCCACATTCATGAAGCTACTCAGAGTAGGACCAATGATCTAGGATCAGTTTAACCTTTTAGATCATAATGAATATCAGATTACCTCAAATCAAATTGTATTAATCACATACACATATTTAGCAGACGTTATTGCGGGTGTAGCGAAATGCTTGTGTTCTTAGCTCCAACATTGCAATAGTATCTAACAATTCACGACAATACACAACTCTAAAAGTAAATTAATAGAATGAATAAATAAATAAATATTCGGACGAACAATGTCAGAGTGGCATTGACTAAAATACAGTAGAATAGAATACACTATATACATATGAGATGAGTAAAGCAGTATGTAAACACTATCAAAGTGACTAGTGTTCCATTATTAAATTGGCCTGTGTTGCCATGTCTATGTATATAGGGCAGCAGCCTCTAAGATAGAGGGTTGAGTAACCAGGGGGTAACCGGGTGGTAGCCGGCTAGTGATGGCTATTTAACAGTCTGATGGCCATGAGATAGCAGCACCTGTGATGCACCTGTACTGACCTCGCCTTTTGGATGATAGCGGGGTGAACAGGCCGTGGCTCGGGTGATTGCACGATTGAGGGCTCGATTAATTCAGATTCTGGTGTTTTGACGGTGTCAGAGGAGGAAGCGTTTTAGACCTGTCAAATCCACAAGCAGCTCCAGGTGTGGTGACACTGATGGTTTCTCAGAACTGATGGCTTCTACAGTTGTGGCGAGAGTACAGCATTTTAGCGAAGCCTAACCCTTTTCCAAACCTTTAACCTAATTCTCCTAACCTGATACATCAATTCTCCTAAACTGATATTTTAAAACTGCTAACCTGCTACGTTAATTCTCCTAACCTGCTACGTTAAATTTCCTAACCTGCTACGTTAATTCTCCTAACCTGCTACGTTAATTCTCCTAACCTGCTACTTTAATTCTCCTAACCTGATACATCAATTCTCCTAAAGTGATATTTTAAAACTGCTAACCTGCTACGTTAATTCTCCTAACCTGCTACGTTAATTCTCCTAACCTGCTACTTTAATTCTCCTAACTGCTACTATAGAGCCATTGACTTTTGTCCTTCACACCAGAGTAACATAGTCCCAGCGCAATGATCTTCTCTTAAACTTTGCTCTGCTTGTGTGTCTACAGCTGTAGAGTAAATGACAGGACCCTTATTTAATGTCTCCTCTCAGATAAATAATGTGTTTGTGGATAATCATGGAGTTGAGGAAAATGAATCTAGGCCATTAGTTGACTGTAGGTTTTCAGTCCTCTGTTCTTCATGAGTACGTTCTACAGGGCAACACCAACCTGACTCTGACTCCTATCAACCTGCCTCATTAGATGGATAATCTAAAGACAGACTGTGTCACAAATGGCACCCTACCCTAAATACAATATTACTTGGGGTGCCATCTTCACCTGAAATAGCACCCTTTTCTCTATATAGTGCACTACTTAAGGTATAATTTTGAACATAGACATAGTCTACAACAATTTGCCAGTAAAATCAGCTGGAATTTCCTGTCCTGCACTGAGGAAATCTAACAGTTAAGGGGAGGAGTGTGTGGGCCTAGAGACGGGTCAAATTGCTCTGACAACAAGGGGGCGGGATTGCATACAAAATAACGGGGCACACAAAGAGTTTAGGGGCGTTGGTGGTTTTGCTCTGAATTTCGTCAAGTCAAAAGTATACTTCTTTAAAGATTATCGAAGATTTCAGAGATCTTAATAACATCCAACAGTTATGGCAGGTAAAACAAATATCATTGCATTGCATGGTTAGTAAAAACAAAACAATCTGGACTCTGATCTGCATGTTTGCTTTAAAAACTAACACTATCTTTTTTGAGCCTTCCTCTGACAATACTTAGGGTGTCATTTTGAACACAGACATAGTCTACAACAATATGCCAGTAAAAACCATCAGTTAAAATGTCTTGTCCTGCACTGAGGAAATGTCATAGTTAAGAACTTTTGCATGTGAACAGCAATCTGCACAATATGCTCTTCCCAAAGAACATTTCAATCTATTCGATAAATTGGATTGTATTGCAGTAGGTTCAACAGTCTATTGCAAGACTGTTTACTCAAATGTTCTTTTCAGATGAAGAGGCCGTGCCCGCTGCAGAGGGTCCTCTTGTCGCAGTGACATTTCAGAAAACTCCTCACAAAAAACAGAAGTACCTGGAGTCTGAACCCAAAGCATTGGGGGTAAATCATCCTGAGCAAATAAATGAAGTGTGGTCTGTGTAGTCTGGCAATCCATTTAAATGTCACTATAATGTATTATGATCTATGAAATGTTATTTAATGTTATTTAATATGTAGCTCATTTTACTTCACCCCTCTCTCCTCCCCCCTCAGGTGACTCAGATTGCCCTCAGTGTGTTCTATATCAGTTCTGTCATTGTCATTCTCACCAACAGCATGAGCATGGTGGTTGAAGATTTAATACAAATCATTGGATCAGTGTTTGTGAGTGGCCACCACACATGTGCCCCCTGCACTCACTTGATTGATATTAAAAGACAAGCAAATGAAAGAGTTGAGTGTTGAGACTATGAGTATGATGTGACTTTTACTGTTGTATTCTCTACAGGTGATCATAGCTGGTAGTTTGGCCATAGCTGCACAGAATCTCCATCTTCCCACTGTAAGTTATGCAATTTGTAGGCGTAGATGTTCTTTGACAAAACAAGTGAGATATACTGTATCAGTGGCATTTCTTCTGCTCTCAGCTGCTCTCTTCTCCCCCCTCTGTCTCAGCTGAAGGCCTGTCTGGGGATGCAGGTAGTGGCCTGTGTAGCATCAGTGATCAACTTGATCTTCTCTGTGTCAGACCTGGCTGGACACGGATACGGTAATGGCTGCTGGGTATACGTTGAAATCAACAGCACTGATCACAACGATACTTGCTATTCAATCACTGTGAGTATGTACAGACAATATGTCAGTATGTGTTTGAAATACTTCAATGTAAATCGACATTGAAAAAGGGGATGTTCAAACAGGGATGATCATATTGGATGATAAAGTGGGCTGAGATTAAGAATGTCCTATCAAATGTCACATGCAAATATTACAAGTTAAATGCGTAAAGAGGAAAATATGTCATACAATAGGAATAAACACATGAAACAAAGTACACATTGCTCCAATTCTTGTCAACAGGCTTCTACTGGACATTACCTTGCTGAGTTGGTCCTGATAAATACTGCTCTCATCGCTATCTCTGTCACGCTCGCTGCCTACTGCTGCAAGGTGATCAATTGCTGCTCCCCAGGACAACGAATGGTGAGTCAGTGTAGAAATGGAACCTCTAAAATCAGAAACGGACTGGCCAGAGGTCAGTTCTGGTAAATACCAGACGGATCCATTGGCCAGTGGGACAGTCTAAATTGGGGTTTTATCACAGAATTATCATGATTTGGCTTATAATGGGAACGACAAGGGAAAGAAAATGGTCTAGTGAGTTGTAAATTACTAGGTCAATTTCTGGTCCCATGCAGTCCTTGCCTTCCTACAACAGACATCACCTTGAAATGCAAAGTTTGGTTGAAGGCCTACCAATACTATGTCTGTGGTGTGTCTAGAATGGGGTAGTGGCCTGTTCTCATCGTTCAAATATTGCATTTGACCAGATACTGAACAGAACATCTGAATTATAATCAGTGATTGAATGTTGTTATAACATGACGGTTATAAACTCTTAATTGAGTGTGTGAGTTCTATCTTCCAGCCGGTGATCACAGTCCAAGTCCCTCCTGCTCAGCAATGAGGAGAGATACAGTTTGAGGACCAATCAAGACAAGAGATCCGACCCTCTCACTAACCAGCAAAAACATGTCTTAAACTTCCATCAACTAAAATATTGTAGGCCTATATATCTATACATACACTGAGTGCAGAAAATATTAAGAACACTGTGCTTCCCACAGTTGTGTCAAGTTTGCTAGATGTCCTTTGGATGGTGGACCCTTCTTGATACACACAGGAAACTATTTAACGTGAAATACCCAGTAGCGCTGCAGTTCTTGACACAAACCGGTGCGCATGGCACCTACTACCATACTCCGTTCAAAGGCACTTAAATCTTTTGTTTTGCCCATTCACCCTCTTAATGGTACACATACACAATCCACATCTCAATTGTCTCAAGGCTTAAAAATTATTCTTGAACCTGTCTCCTCCCCTTCATCTACACTGACTGAAAGGGATTTAACAAGTGACATCAATAAGGCATCATAACTTTCACCTGGACTGACCTGATCAGATCATGTCATGGAACAAACAGGCGTTCATAATGTTTTGTGCACTCAGTATAAGTCACCTGATGGATTTCTTTTTGTAATTAAAAACTTTGATACGATGTACCCTAATGTGAGTTACATTTTATTAGGGGTCCTAGCAGGTGCAGCAACACCTATTGTTTTGCTAGTGTTCTTATTATATTTCCTGGGTCCTCCTTCTTTTGGTCAATATCTCCACAACCAATTGTTAAAAAGTTGTAAAAAACAACAACAACAAAAAACAATAAATGGCAGGTTGGTAGAACCCTTATATATGATCTATGGAGGGTTTGTAAATGGCTTTCAATTCACCAATAAAGTATATCCATAGGTTTACAACCGGCTAGACAACTGTGTGGGTTAGAGCATGGTGCTGTCAACACTAGGGGGTTGGAGTTGATTCACACATGGGCCACATACTGAATGTATGTATCACTGGCAATTGTAATATAAGTGATTTTCGATATACGTTTTTACCAATGACCATATCATTTTCGTATGGTATCACAATGTAAGAACACAATTCAATATCATTCCCATTATTTCAATGTGCATGTACAGTGAAAAAGTAGGAGTGGCTGGAACATGAACGTTATCCTATTGTTTCTATTCATTGAGCAACTAGCTCTCACAGAATCACATCAGAATTGGACATTCGTCCATATTTCACAAACATCAAATTTCGAAGTTGTTGAAAATGTCAAATTTCAAAGTGTTTAAAGTTAAGTTTCGGAATGAACTCTCAAATCTTTAGGTTAGGCATTAACTCTGAATGGTTAAGGTAAGGTGTAAGGTTTGGGATAGGCTTAAAACTAAATAAAACGTTCAATCGCTGGATTTGAACATGCAACCTATGTAATCACAGGCAGATTGTTATGCCCATACACCATCCCCTTGCAAAACCGAAACCTACTTGAATGTAACAGCGCTCACTGTTGCCCCTAATGGCCGGTTTCCATGTCATCTCCCAATGTCCTTAGACGTAGAAGGATGTCGAATACTGACTTGTATCACGCGTGACCTGACTGCAGTGAGAGCACAACATGAACCATGGGCCCACATTCATGAAGCTACTCAGAGTAGGACCAATGATCTAGGATCAGTTTAACCTTTTAGATCATAATGAATATCAGATTACCTCAAATCAAATTGTATTAATCACATACACATATTTAGCAGACGTTATTGCGGGTGTAGCGAAATGCTTGTGTTCTTAGCTCCAACATTGCAATAGTATCTAACAATTCACGACAATACACAACTCTAAAAGTAAATTAATAGAATGAATAAATAAATAAATATTCGGACGAACAATGTCAGAGTGGCATTGACTAAAATACAGTAGAATAGAATACACTATATACATATGAGATGAGTAAAGCAGTATGTAAACACTATCAAAGTGACTAGTGTTCCATTATTAAATTGGCCTGTGTTGCCATGTCTATGTATATAGGGCAGCAGCCTCTAAGATAGAGGGTTGAGTAACCAGGGGGTAACCGGGTGGTAGCCGGCTAGTGATGGCTATTTAACAGTCTGATGGCCATGAGATAGCAGCACCTGTGATGCACCTGTACTGACCTCGCCTTCTGGATGATAGCGGGGTGAACAGGCCGTGGCTCGGGTGATTGCACGATTGAGGGCTCGATTAATTCAGATTCTGGTGTTTTGACGGTGTCAGAGGAGGAAGCGTTTTAGACCTGTCAAATCCACAAGCAGCTCCAGGTGTGGTGACACTGATGGTTTCTCAGAACTGATGGCTTCTACAGTTGTGGCGAGAGTACAGCATTTTAGCGAAGCCTAACCCTTTTCCAAACCTTAACCTAATTCTCCTAACCTGATACATCAATTCTCCTAAACTGATATTTTAAAACTGCTAACCTGCTACGTTAATTCTCCTAACCTGCTACTTTAATTCTCCTAACCTGATACATCAATTCTCCTAAACTGATATTTTAAAACTGCTAACCTGCTACGTTAATTATCCTAACCTGCTACGTTAATTCTCCAAACCTGATACATCAATTCTCCTAACCTGATACATCAATTCTCCTAAACTGATATTTTAAAACTGCTAACCTGCTACGTTAATTCTCCTAACCTGCTATGTTAATTCTCCTAACCTGATACATCAATTCTCCTAAAGTGATATTTTAAAACTGCTAACCTGCTACGTTAATTCTCCTAACCTGCTACTTTAATTCTCCTAACCTGATACATCAATTCTCCTAACCTGATACATCAATTCTCCTAAACTGATATTTTAAAACTGCTAACCTGCTACGTTAATTCTCCTAACCTGCTACGTTAATTCTCCTAACCTGCTACTTTAATTCTCCTAACTGCTACTATAGAGCCAGTGACTTTTGTGCTTCACACCAGAGTAACATAGTCCATCGCAATGATCTTCTCTTAAACTTTGCTCTGCTTGTGTGTCTACAGCTGTAGAGTAAATGACAGGACCCTTATTTAATGTCTCCTCTCAGATAAATAATGTGTTTGTGGATAATCATGGAGTTGAGGAAAATGAATCTAGGCCATTAGTTGACTGTAGTTTTTCAGTCCTCTGTTCTTCATGAGTACGTTCTACAGGGCAACACCAACCTGACTCTGACTCCTATCAACCTGCCTCATTAGATGGATAATCTAAAGACAGACTGTGTCACAAATGGCACCCTACCCTAAATACAACATTACTTGGCACCCTTTCCCCTATATAGTGCACTACTTAAGGTATAATTTCGAACATAGACGTAGTCTACAATAATTTGCCAGTAAAAGTCATCAGCTGGAATTTCCTGTCCTGCACTGAGGAAATCTAACAGTTAAGGGGAGGAGTGTGTGGGCCTAGAGAGGGGTCAAATTCCTCTGACAACAAGGGGGCGGGATTGCATACAAAATAACGGGGCACACAAAGAGTTTAGGGGTGTTGGTGGATTTTCTCAGAATTTTGTTAATTAAGGAAGTCAAAAGTATACTTCTTTAAAGATTATTGAAGATTTCAGAGATCTTAATAACATCCAGCAGTTATGGCAGGTAAAACAAATATCATTGCATTGCATGGTTAGTAAAAACAAAACAATCTGGACTCTGATCTGCGTGTTTGCTTTAAAAATGAAAACAGTCTCATACCGGAACATTTGCATGTGAACAGAAATCGTCTCAATATGCTGCTCCCAAAAAACATTTAAATCGGGTTGTATTGCAGTAGGTTCAGCAGTCTATTGCTAGACAGTTTACACAAATGCTCTTTTCAGATGAAGAGGCTGTTCCTGGCGTAGAGGGTCCACTTGTCGCAGTGACATTTCAGAGGAATCCTCACCAAAAGCAGAAGTACCTGGAGTCTCAACCCAAAGCATTGGGGGTAAAACATCCTGAGCAAATAAATGAAGTGTGGTCTGGCAATCCAATCAAATGTCACTATAATGTTTTATAATCTATGAAATATTATTCATAATTATCTGTAGTTCATTTTACTTCACCCCTCTCTCCTCCCCCCTCAGGTGACTCAGATTGCCCTCAGTGTGTTCTATATCAGTTCTGTCATTGTCATTCTCACCAACAGCATGAGCATGGTGGTTCTAGACCCACCACAAATCATTGGATCAATATTTGTGAGTACCCACCATACATGTTTCCCCTCCACTTACTTGATTGATCTTAAAAGACAAGCAATTTAAAGAGTTGAGTGTTGAGTCTGAGGTTGACATGTCTCTTACTGTTGTACTTTCTACAGGTGATCATAGCTGGTAGTTTGGCCATAGCTGCACAGAATCTCCATCTTCCCACTGTAAGTTTTGCAATTTGTAAGTGTACAAGTTCTTTAAAAAAAAAAGTGAGACGTACGGTACCAGTGGTATTTCTTCCCTTCTCCTCTTCTCCTTCTGTCTCAGCTGAAGGCCTGTCTGGGGATGCAGGTAGTGGCCTGCGTAGCATCAGTGTTCAACTTGATCGTCTCTGTGGCAAGAATGGAAGCACCCAGTTATGTCTGTTGGAAATACAGTGATGTGAATCTCACTGATTACGACAAGACTTGTGTTTTATTTCATGTGAGTATTTACAGACAGTATATCAGTATGTGTTGGTTATAGTTCAATGTACAGTGCATTCAGAAAGTATTCAGACCCCTTGACATTTCCATGTTTTGTTACATTACAGCCTTTTTCTAAAATTGATTAAATTGTTATTTCCCCCCTAATCAAATCGGCACACAATACCCCATAATGACAAAGCAAAAACAGGCTTTTATAATTTTCTTGCAAATGTATAAAAAATGTAAAACAGAAATGTCACTTTTACATAAGTATTCAGACCCTTTACTCAGTACTTTGTTGAAGCACCTTTGGCAGTGATTACAGCCTTAAATCTTCTTGGGTAAGACGCTACAAGCTTGGCACACCTGTATTTGGGGAGTTTCGCACCTTCTTCTCTGCAGATCCTCTCAAGCTCTGTCAGGTTGGATAGGGACAGTCGCTGCACAGCTATTTTCAGGTCTCCTAAGAGATGTTCAATCGGGTTCAAATCCGACCTCTGGCTGGGCCACTCAATGACATTCAGAGACTTGTCTCAAAGTCACTTCTGCGTTATCTTGGCTGTGTGCGTAGGGTCATAAGGTGAATCCACCAATTTGTAAGTCGCTCTGGATAAGAGCGTCTGCTAAATGACTTAAATGTAAATGTAAATGTCATTGTCCTGTTGGAAGGTGAACCTTTGCCCCAGTTTGAGGTTCTGAGCTCTCTGGAGCAGGTTTTTTTTAAATCAAGGATCTCCCTGTACATTAATCCATACATCTATCCCTCAAACCTGACTAGCCTCCCAGTCCATGCCACTGAATAACAGTCACTGCCACAACCATGCTTCCCCGTAGGGATGGTGCAAGCATTTCTCTAGACATGAAGCTTGGCATTCAGGCCAAAAAGTTAAATCTTGATTTCATCAGACCTGAGAATCTTGTTTCTCATGGTCTGTGTCCTTTTGGTGCCTTTTGGCAAACTCCAAGCGGGCTGTCATGTGCCTTTTACTTAGGAGTGGCTTCTGTCTGGCCACCATAAAGACCTGATTGTTGGTGTGATGCAAAGATAGTTGTCCTTCTGGAAGGTTGTTCCATCTTCTCAGAGGAACTCTGGAGCTCTATCAGAGTGACCATCAGGTTCTTGGTTGCCTCCCTGACCAAGGACCTTCTCCCCGATTGCTCAGTTTAGCCGGGTGGCCAGCTCAAGGAAAAGCCTTGGTGGTTCCAAACTTATTCCATTTAAGAATGGAGGCCACTGTGTTCTTGGGGACCTTCGATGCTGCAGAAATGTTTTGGTACCCTGCCCTAGATCTGTGCCATTGTCCACATAGCACAGATCTGGGGCAGGGTATTCATTCGCCCACATGGCTTGGTTTTTGCTCTGACATGAACTGTAAACTTTGGGACCTTATATATGATTTAGAAAGTGTGTGCCTTTCCAAATCATGTCCAATCAATTGAATTTACCACAGATGCACTCTAATCAAGTTGTAGAAACATCTCAAGGATGATCAATGGAAACAGGATGCGCCTGAGCTCAATTTTGAGTCTCATACAAAAGGGTCTGAATACTTATGTAAATAGGGTATTTCTATTTTAATTTTTTTATTTCTAAAAACCTGTTTTGTTTTTCCATTATGGGCTATTATGTGTAGATTAATGAGGGAAAACATTTATTTAATCAATTTTAGAATAAGGCTGCAACGTAACAAAATGTGGAAAAAGTCAAGGGGCCTGAATACTTTCCGAATGCACTGTAAATGCTAAAGTGATGCTCATATTAGATGTTCAAGTGGGCTGAGATTGAGAATGACCTATGAAATGCTACATGCAAATATGACTTATTGGATGTGTAGAGGCAAATACACAATACATATAAATGTACAGTATGTGGACACCCCTTCAAATTGGTGGATTCGGCTATTTCGGCCACACCCTTTGCTGACAGCTGTATAAAATCGAGCACACAGCCATGCAATCTCCATAGACAAACATTAGCAGTAGAATGGCCTTATTGAAGAGCTCAGTGACTTTCAACATTGCATCGTCATAGGATTCATAGGAATCGTAGGATTCCACTTTCGAAGTCAGTTTGTCTAATTTCTGCCCCGTCAACGGTAAGTGATGTTAATTTGAAGTGGAAATATCTAGGGGTAACAAAGGCTCAGCCGCAAAGTGGTAGGCCACACAAGCTCACAGAATGGGGCCGCCAAGTGCTGAAGCACATAGTGGGTAAAAAAATCGTCTGTCCACAGTTGCAACACTCACTGCAGAGTTACAAACTGCCTCTGGAATCAACGTCAGCACGAGAACTGTTCATCGTGCTGACGAGCATCCGCACACAAGCCTAAGATCGTGACATACAATGCCAAGCGTCGGCTGGAGTAGTGTAAAGCTCGCTGCCGTTGGACTCTGGACCATTGGAAACGCATTCTCTGGAGTGATGAATCACACTTCACCATCTGGCAGTCCGACGAACAAATTTAGGTTTGGTGAACGCCAGGAGAACGCTACCTGCCCCAATGCATAGTGTTAACTATAATGTTTAGTGGAGGAGGAATAATGGTATGGGTCTGTTTTTCATTGTTTGGGCTAGGCCTCTTAGTTCCAGTGAAGGGACATTTAACACTACAGCATACAATTACATTCTAGACGAATCTGTTCTTCCAACTTTGTGGCATAAGTTTGGGGAAAGCCCTTTTCTGTTTCAGGATGACAATGCCCCCATGCACAAAGCAAGGTCCATACAGAAATGGTTTGTCGAGATCGGTGTGGAAGAACTTGATTGGCCTGCACAGAGCCCTGACCTCAACCCCATTGAACTCCTTTGGGATGAATTGGAATGCCGACTGCAAGTCAGGCCTAAGCTCCTAACATCAGTGCCCGACCTCACTAATGCTCTTGTGGTTGAATGGACGCAAGTCCCCGCAGCAATGTTCAAACTACTAGTTGAAAGCCTTCCCAGAAGAGTGGAGGCTGGTATAGCAGCAAAGGGTGACCAACTCCATATTAATGCCTATGATTTTGGAATGAGATGTTCGACGAGCAGGTATCCACATACTTTTGGTCATGTAGTGTATGTCGTACAATGGGAAAAAAAACATAAAAGAAAGTACACAATGCTCCAATTCTTGCCCACAGAATTCTGCTACACATTACTTTGCTGAGTTGATCCTGATTCAAACTGCTCTCATCGCTATCTCTATCACGCTGGCTGCCTACTGCTGTAAGGTGGTCAACTGCTGCTCCCCAGGACCACGAATGGTGAGTCAATGTGGAAATGGAACCTCTAGAATCAGAATAAAACTGTCCATAGTTAGATCTGGCAAATGCCAGAACGAGACCATTAGAAAATGGGCCAGTCTAAATTGGGGTTTTAGTGCAGAATTATCATGATTTGGCTAATGATGAGGACAACAAGGGGAAAAAGTGGTCCAATTTCATGCAGTCCATCCCTGCCTACAACAGACATCACCTTGAAATGCAAAGTTTGGTTGGATACTATGCCTGTGGTGTGTCTAGAATGGGCTGAGTGTCCTGTTCTCATCATTCAAATATTGTATTTGACCAGACAATCTGCATTATCATCAGTAATGGAATGTTGTTATAACATGACTGTTATAACGTCTTAATTGAGTGTGTGAGTTCTCTCTTCTAGCCGGTGATCACAGTCCAAGTCCCTCCTGCTCAGCAATGAGGAGAGATACCATGTGAGGACCTATCAAGACAAGAGATCCAACCCCTTAATCAACCAGCAAAAACATTCTTCCATCAACTGACATATTGTAGGCCTATATGCCTACACGTATGTCAGACCGATGGATTCTTTTTTTATATAAAAAACTGCTTGGCATGATGTAGCCTAATGTGAGTTATATTTTATTAGAGGTCCTAGCAGGTTGGTAGAACTGTGATGGAAAACATTTTGTTGGTGCTTTTCTATTTACCAATTTCTGTGTTCTATGTTTGTGCTTTTCTATAAACAAATTTCTGCGTTCATGCAAGTGACTGATTAAAGGAATCCTCACTATCAGTATCTGCAATTTGGCAGTACACCGAGATCCTTGTTTAGGGAAAGGGATATCTCAATTTCAAGGTCTCAGCTTAGAGAGAAGAAGCCTTGTGAGGTAAGCTAATTCATGCAAATCTAACTTTTCAGTATATAAGGGAACTAATGGGACTGCCCGTTAGAGCTCACTTCAGACCGGTACTTTATGCATCTAAGTTTGACTGTGACCTCTCCAGCTTGCTGACAATAAAGAATGATTCATTTATAATTGACTTAGAGTGTCCCTGTGTAAGAATTTACACAACAGAACCCCTACATTATGATCTATGGAGGGTTTCTAAATGGCTTACATGTTATAAATAAAGGATATCCATAGGGGGTTTGAACAGGCTATGTGGGTTAGAGCATGGTTCTGGCAACACTAGGGGGTTGGAGTTGATTCCCACATGGGCCACATACTGAATGTAAGTATCACTGGCAATTGTAATATAAGTCACTTTAGATAAAAGTTTTTACCAATGACCATATCATATGATATCACAATGTAAAGAACCCCATTCAATATCCTTCCCATTATTTCAATATGCATGTACAGTGACAAAGTAGTGGCTGGAACATTAAAGTTATTCTATTGTTTCTCTTTAATGAGAGCACAACATGAGCCATGGGCCCACATTCATGAAGCGACTCAGTGTAGGACTAATGATCTAGGATCAGTTTAGCCTTTTAGGTCATAATGAATGTCAGATTCCATGGACATGGGGACCTGAACCTAGAACAGCATTCGAACGCTGAGACACTTTATGATTACGGGCCCAAGGTTCAATTTGCATTACAGTGCCTCCGCTTTGTGGCTAACACAGCACTAAAATGCTGCTAGATATGAAGTGTCCATCTCTTATAATCCATTTGTAGATGGTAGATTTGGAGTAATGGTAAATGGATAACTGTAGTGTTATGAGCAAGGGTTAGAGGTAAGCCTAAAGAGCTGTCATCAAGTCCACAAGCGGCTCCCATTGTTGTGACACTGATGGTTTCGCGAAATGGATGTTTTCTACAGTTGTGGCTAAATGGAGTACAGCATTTTAGCTTGGCCTAACCCTAACCCTTTTCCTAACCTTAACCTAATTCTCCTAACCTGCCACTATAATCGAGCCACAACCGTAGACGTCATCATTTCCGAGAAACCATCAGTGTCAACACACCGCCAAAACATCAGCAATAAGGGTGTCGGCTTGATCTGATGGAATCTAGGCTTAACTGCTGTACATTTGATTTGAAAGGTGAGCATTGTTCATTCAAGAGACTGGACTACAGTTTCAAGTTTGATTTAAAGCTTGCTTGTTTCAGTCTTTGCTTACTTTGATTCAATAATTCTTTGTGAGTTCCTCTCATACTGAATGCCCCATATTGTAAGAGGACATCACTGCTGGTATTCTGAACCATGGATATAGGAAAGGCATTAGCTCAGACTAGAGGCCACATCCTCTTTGAAGGTCGTTTTGGGAATGTGTTCATCAAAAATAAGCTGTTATGAAGAGGAAATGTCTAACAACAAAAACAGAATTAGTATCCAAATTATCATTGAGTAGCTAAAGTAGTTTTTAAATGCATAACGTGAAGGACCTCACATAATTCTGCTAGGTCCTAGGAGATGTGTAGCACAGATTAGGGCGCCAGTCAAATTGTCATACCCAATAATATATGCTGTAGTGGTCTAATGCAACCACTTGAGGGAACTGTTGTGTAAATTAGAGCATGCTATCTGTTGACGAGACTGGACTGTGGGGCCCCGTCTCTTACCGTTTTCCTATGACACATTTGCTTTAGATTCCCCTGACACTAACCTTTCATCCATCACTTTCATCACAGTTTTCCAAGAAAAACTGTGATGAAAGTGAGCAGTAAGACGCAGCAGTAAGACGTGTTCTTTTGTCCCATGTAAATATTCAATCTTTTTCTGTATTTTTTGTATACATTTCATTATATTTCAATCTCTTTTTTCCTTTTTCGAATTAAATATACCTTCCTGCAACCCGCCTCACCCAATGTGGTACGGATCTGTTATTTTTTAGACCTTATAACTGGAACCTCCATCAGAATCTAGGCATCAGAAGCTAGCCAGCTAATTAGCTACTAGCTATTTAGTCATTGTTAGCGGTCTTTACCTTTAGCTCAGACACCAGCCGCTTTAGCCCGGATAGCCCGGATAATACCTGCCAGTCTGCACAGCGCGATATGAGCCCTGAGCATATCGGACTGCTTTTTTCCCACTACATCACCGGATTCCTTCCGAAAGCTCTGGACCATTACACCAGATCTTCGCAGCTAGCTAGCTGCTACCGAGTGGCTATCGTGGCTTACGCCCTTGTCCAGAAGCATGCACCAGCTAGCCTCGAGCTAGGCCCATCTCCCGGCTAGCAAAGGAAGTACACCAACTACAATACCTTTCTTGCCAATTGGCCTGGACCCTTTGTCGACACGGAGCCCCGCCAATCCAGCTCAACTGGTCTGCTGGTCTGCTGATGTAATTCGGCCAATGTGCTCTCAACCGGCCTCTGCGTCGTGGATATTGGTGATGATCCATCTGCTAGCCCCGGCCCGCTAGCTTCCTGAACACTGTGTCTCCCGCTCGCCTAGCGTAGTAATCGACTACTGAACGGCTCCCTGTTTCATCTACTGCTGCTCATTGGACCCTATGATCACCCAGCTACACAGCTGATGCCTGCTGGACTGTTCATTAACACGGTATAATTTTCTTTATCTGTCGGCCCCAGCCTCAAACTCCTAGTCCTGCCCGGTGTGTAGCTAACTGACCCTCTCTGCCCATTCATAGCCATTTACCCATTGTTGTTGTCTTAGCTTTTTACCCATTGTTGTCTTAGCTCTCCCAATCAACACCTGTGATTGCTTTATGCCTCTCTCTAATGTCAATATGCCTTGTATACTGTTGTTTAGGGCAGCTGTCATTGTTTTATTTTACTGTGGAGCCCCTAGTCCTGCTCAACATGCCTCAGATAGCCCCCTTGTCCCACCCCCCACACATGCGGCGACCACACCTAGCTTAACTGGCGCCTACAGAGATGCAACCTCTCTCATCGTCACTCAATGCCTAGGTTTACCCCCACTGTACTATGGCCTGAATCTATCCTACCACGCCCAGAAATCTGGTCTGAATCCTGGCCTAGGAAGGCCACCAAAAATTCTGACATTGCCATCCCCAATTACAACATTTTCCGTCAAGACAGAACTGCCAAAGGGAGCAGAATTGCAATCTACTGTAGAGATAGCCTGCAGAGTTCTGTCATACTATCCAGGTCTATGCCCAAACAGTTTGAGCTTCTACTTTTAAAGATCCATCTCTCCAGAAATAAGTCCCTCACTGTTGCTGCTTGTTATAGACCCCCCTCAGCTCCCAGCTGTGCCCTGGACACCATATGTGAATTGATAGCCCCCCATCTATCGTCAGAGTTCGTACTGCTAGATGACCTAAATTGGGAAATGCTTAACACCCCGGCAGTCCTACAATCTAAGCTAGATGCTCTCAATCTCACACAAATTATCAAGGAACCTACCAGGTACAACCCCAAATCCGTAAACATGGGCACCCTCATAGATATCATCCTGACCAACTTGCCCTCTAAATACACCTCCACTGTTTTCAACCAGGATCTCAGCGATCACTTCCTCATTGCCTGCGTCGGTGATGGGTCCGCGGTCAAACGACCACCCCTCATCACTGTCAAACGCTCCCTAAAAAACGAACTGTCTGTAGGGTGCGCTGTTATCATTTACCAAGACATTTAGCCAGTTAATTGCCATTCATCTAAATTGGGAAATCATTTGACTTGAGATGATGATTAATTGACTGTGTTTTGACAACTCATTCTAAATAAAACAGCTCAGGTAGAAATTGTAATGCTGTTTCCTCCAACAACAATAAAATACTAAAATACTTATGAATACTAACAGTATGCAGTGGAGGTGTGGGAGAAATACATTGTTTAGCCATTGGGAGCATGTATCTATGTATCATGCTCACATGCTGTGTTTCTGATGTAATCTCATAAAAACACAACCATTCAGCAGCATTCTGATTGCCATCTACTCCTCATGCATTCTTTGATCTTAGAAATAAAATATCAGCGGAACATTTTTTGGGGGGGGACTGTCTGTTGTTTTTATTATTATTATATTAATATTGTTTCCTCCTGTGTGCCATGATTAGTTCATTGTCTTTTTCATTATGTTCTGAGGGCGAAATCTTCAGAAGTCAGACAAAGGAAGTATGTAATGAAAGGCAGACTGGGGTGTGTGATTTTAATGTCAGTTTCTTCCTAAATATGACAAGGAGGCAATCCTACCACAGGGAGTAGCAGAGTGTCACACATGTATTGTCACACAATTGTCTTTATCCAACCAGCACAGCATAGTTGTTGCTATATCTAATGTTCTGTGATATGAACTAGGGGTTGTGGCCTAGTCTGAGTCAATTTCAATTGAATTGTACACTGTGCTTTTGTAACCATTCATTTAACCCAGTCTGACCATGGACATGAATATCTGTGACGATTTAATGAAAAGTTGTTTGTTTATTGTGAATTCCTGGATGTGGTACGTACAGATGTTATTGCGTTGTTCATACACAGTCTTTGCACTTTCTAAATTATGCACTGTGACTGTAGACACATCTTTATGATTTGTGTCAAATTTAGAATTTAGAAAGCAGACAAAACACATGTTATAGAGTAATATACAGCATTTGGCAGACATCACTGATTTATTTATTCTTCTCTTATAGCTGAAACCATAACCATTCCAGGAGCAAAGATGTGAGCCAAGTCTCTACAGAGTACAGACCATTCCTACTAATTTCCTCCCTCAGTGATGAGGTGATCCTTGGGTCTATATGGGTCTCCAACGGTGCGGGACAACTTCTTGAATCTTGCCCAGACGTATAATAATGTTTTTCACAGATATGTTACAGAGAGTCTGGCTGCATTGTGTGGCTGATGCTTAAGGGGTGGGGAAAAAAATCCCAAAATTGTTTGCAATGGAGGGTAATATATCCTGTTAACTCCTGGAGTCTATACAGTCCTGCTGATATCATCTTGGAGCTAATTGTATCTCTCGTGCCAATTAGAAATCTCTGGACAAACAAACAGGGAGTCAGATGACAGAAGAGCTAGGATCTAGCTGTCACTGTTATGCTTGTTCTTTAGTGTAAAAAGATAGTAAGGACTAGTGTCTGGGTGCAAATGTCTTGAGACACCAGTCACCACCAAGCTCCTATGCTCTGGGTCATTGGTTGTAATGAAAGGCCAAACTGATGTTGATCTGACAATGTGGTGCAGGCCTGTGAGCTCTGCAACCACAAGGTCTATGTATTCAGCTACGTTCAGATCCCTGGACCTGAGCAATGGACCAGTAAAGGGGAATCAAGACAGCGATGGCACTCCGAGTTTCTATGGTCCTCCAGATCACCCTGTGAAAGAGGAGAGAGAGAAAGAGGGGGATTTTAGAGGGAGATAATGTTCATTTTTCCACAATACCCACAGAGAGCCCCAGCCAAACCCGACATGGCGGAAATGTTCATCAGCATGTGGTTTATTGGACATTAAAGTAAAGTCCTGCACCATATGGACTCAATTCAGCTCCCTGAGCTGCACTAAAGCAGCTGCAAAGCACTAAATAACTTAACTCCACACAGCCATTTTAACCTTGATGGCTATGAATAACATAGCCCAGCCCAGCCCAGCCATTGCAGGCCTATGGCAGTGAATAACGTAGTTCAGTACAGTCGTTTCATCATCATGCATTTTTCTGCTCTTAAGATATCAAAAACATGTGGTGAGCTTGACGTTAGGCCAGGTGCATCGAGTGTGCACGTAATGTGGAAGAAAAAATGTAGGCTAGAAGTTGTTTTGAATACTTAGATACTGTAATACAAGATGTGTGATTGTGGATGTGACTGCAAAATAAATCTGGACCGCTCTTGCTTTGTGCTTGGTGTTATATCAGTCAGATAAGGATAGGACTGGGAGGGTAGAGTTGGTCTATCCATAATCTGATAGGATCAGTCACAGAGACATTCTCTATTTCCTTATCAGTGTTTGGACAGGAATGTACTGTAGGCTATCTCTGACTGGTACCTATTACTACCTGTCTGTAAATTGGTTCCATGGTTCCTTAGCCATCATCAGTAGCTGTAAATGTCAAGCGGCCATCTTTCTTTTATTTTCTTTCTCCACAGACCTACAATAAAACCGAGTGCACTGTGAGGTCAGAGTATGCATCATCATATTAAACTTTATGGACTGCTGAAATTCATTGGTTCTTTAAATCACTGCACTGAGAACTTGTGGTGCGTTGTAGAGGGTCCTCACTCAAAAAAGAGAGTTCATGGAAATCTGGAAGATTAAATCCAAGGTGTGTGTGTTAATCAAAATGATAACAGCTTCCCTAGACAGACTAACTAAGCCACTCTAATGAGAGTGAGAGGGGGTATGGAAGATAGAGGTGGGTACATTACTCTCCCACTTAAATTATGGAGAGGTTAATTGGCAACAGGCTTTTCTGTCATAATGGTAAGAATGGGAGACTGATTTTCTGTCTCTTATTGACTCAGTTTTCTCCAAGGCCGGTGAGCGAGGAACTTAAAAGAAGAACCGGATAAAACCTATTTTAAAGGGAACAGAGCAAGTATGTGTGTGTGGCTGCAAGTGTGGGTGTCGATTGGGATTTAATTGACAGGAAGATTAAAGCTCACATCTGAGAGACGAAGGAGCTTTTTTCTGGCGCCAGCAAAGTCGAAAACAGAAGGAGAGTCTGGTCTCCTCTCCAGTGTCTGCCTGCCTGGCCGAGGTTTGGGGTGCGGTGGGCATGGCCGCTCAAGGTTAGCGCTGGGGACCCCGCTGAGCGCGTGCTGTCTGAGATGGGTCCTACTTGTTGAACATTTATTATCAAACTCTGTTTGCTCCTTTCATCTGCAGCACTCTACGTAAACTACAGAGGCAACTTGCAGCTTGACATCTCTCCATTCATGCTGTACCTTTAACCAGTGGCGGTTCTAGACCATTTCAACTAGGGGGGCCAAGCTGGGGCCAGTTGTACTGTTAGAGGGGCCAGTTACATTAGACGTTCATAATCATTAGTGTTCCGCGTTGCCACTGTCTAATAACGGATGTAAAAAAAGAACGATAGCAAAAATTTGTTATGTAAAAATTATTTCATACTCCACATTTAGGGGGGCCACAAGGGGGTCCAAAATTGTTGTCACAGGGGCACTGCCCCCCCCCCCCCCCCCTCCCCCCAGAAGCGCCCCTGCCTTTAACAGCATGCTGCCACTTCAAAGAGGAAGAGCTGCCTTTGATGTTGCAAAAAGAAAGAACCTCAATGATCTACTAAAACCAATGCAGCAACTTTTTGGAGGGAGCAGGCTGGCTGCTATTCATCTCCAACTAGCTCACTCTCTGAGTTTGAGAAGGGTTCTTCTTCTTAATGTCCAACCTCTGTTCTGTTTTTCCTGTCCATGGCAAGTCTTTCCTTTACAGTCCCTTACTTTGCAAGTCCTTCCTTTGCAGATCCAGCAAACACAGAAAACCCAAGTTAGCATTCTTTAGAGACAAGACACCAGAGCAGGTGGTTAATTCAATGCAAAGGGCTTTATTGGCATGGGAAACATATATTTACATTGCCAAAGCAAGTGAAATTGATAATAAAATATCAGAAATAAACAGTAAACATTACACTCACAAAAGTTCCAAAGGAATAGAGACATTTCAAATGTCAAATTGTGTCTATGTACAGTGTCTCTGTCTGTTTCTCCCATAATCGAAGGTCTTTCCTCTTCACGTTGCTGTAATCAGATTAGTGTCTCCCCTACAACTTAACCTACACAATTTGATCATTTAATTGTATTTAAACTTAAACAAACAGTCACAAAGCAGACTATTTCAATCATCATACTCAGTCATAAAATAGTTACTGATTACATGCAATGCCAGCTTGCGGTACATAATGTGGCTCCAGAATCCAGTAATGATGCCATGTAACAGGAGATACACATGGCGTGCACAGACACACACACACGCACGCACTCACTCGTCCATCTGGGACCAATCTAAACCAGTTGTTTCCTTTGAATCCAATGTTGCAGTAATTTGCAGTTTTTTCAAAGGATCTGTAAGCTTGTGGAAATGACAAATGTGTTTTTGTTTTTCCTGTTTGTGACAGACGAGGAGCCTTTAAATCTGGTGCAGAAATCACAGATATAAAAGGAGAAAGTAGGTGTTCTTCTTGACTGGCTTGCAGCCATCTTTAATCTAAAACATTGCTGGGAAATTGGGCAAAAGGCCAGTTTGTTGACCATGTGTGTAGACTGCAGACCCTCACTCCTGGGAAGATGGAGCAGGGAGGCAGGGCAGGCTGGATTACTAGAGGCTGGGGTTGTGAAGGCTAGGCCGCCCCCTCCACCCCTCCCACCAGCCAACCACACCTCAACACACAGACAACAAGTGCATCTACATTGATTTTCTGCTTTGATCTGTGTGCTGAGATCTGTAGATTTTTTTTCCTTTTCAAATCAAGAGTAATTTCCAATCTAAAAGCGGCAATTACAGTCTGTTGGATATAAAAGGCCTGAAGCTACTGGCACCCTCCATCCTCCCAGACACTGAATAATTCACCACAGCAGAGTTCATTAGCAATCAGGCTTCCTCCATTACAAACATATCCTTAGTGGCTGGAAAATCCAACGGCAAGCAAACCTGTGGAAATGTTATTATTACTGTACTGACTGACTGAGTCTCCTGGCATGAGAACACCTGGACCATTTACTTAGTACTGTCACGATTGGGCGCTTACTTTTCATATTGATTAAACATCCATCATCCTCTTGTATTAACATTTTATGAATTTAGAGAAAAGTGTATTCTGATTGTTTAAAGGTGTAAAACTCATTGTGATTTGTAAACGTTCACATACTGCACCTTTGGTCCAAAGACATTAAGAAATGACTTCACCTCCCTTTCTATGAGTGACAGCTAAGCGTGTGCTCAGAGCTGGAGAACAGGTCCCGGCTAACCTTGTCCCAGGCTAATTGCTAACGAGCCGGCTGGTGGATGAGGCTAGATCAGGGCTAACAGTGATGACCAATGATCAACACTGTAGGATCAGAGATGAGGGGGCGATGCCTGCTCTTCACCACACACATACACACCACACGCCCACCGAGTGATTATAGGGACGGTTGTTTAATCCATCCAATTGTCATCTCATCAAATTTTTAAGCGAGTCCCGTTGCAAATGTCAACAGACAGCAAAAAGTAATATTCATTGCCAGTGACTGATTACAGGGGCAGATGGATTTAACTTTAGCACTTTGTCAGCTCCTTAATTCAATGAACTTGACAATTATTGAAGTGGCTTTATTTTTACCCTTTCTTTTCTACACATGAAAGGCTGCCACACTAATTAGCTTTCATTCTTTCTCTCTTTTTTCATGCTCTTGAATCGGCAGACGTCGTATTCCAATAATTTGCATTATCCTGTGAATCTGGGCTTTGAAGTTCTGATATGCTGTAAGAAATAGGGGCCCACTTATCCCGCATGAAAAAATGTTCAAAGCCCATAAATACGCTGGAACAGATGTACATTATCATTGGATTTACTTTTTTCTCTTTGCTCCTGTATTGGTAATAGACTACCTTGTGTCCTTCTCATCCTTAGCGTTTAGCATCTCGTCTCGACAGAAGCTAGCACCCCACTGGGCCAATCCGCACTTCAAAGCTCTCACTGCCTATCTGCTGGAGACAAAGAAAACACATATGGCAGCCTCTCATTTTCCACAATATCATTGCTCTCCTGATTTTGGAAACAACAAGACAGGGTTCATCTCCACCCTCTCCCCAACACCCCCACCCGACTCCCACTCCTATCGCTCAACAACACACAATCTAAGGGTGTTTTCACATAGTGTCATCTTTAAAATAACTGATCTCAGTACTTTTTCAATTGAACTCTGGGGTCAAAAAAAGCAAAAGAGGTTCTCTTTGTATTCACACTGCTCTTGGATTTGAATGAGGACTCTTTTGCAGGTTCACTTCACCTATTTTGTGGTCCAAGTCCCCTTTGCATATCATTCACATTGCTATGTTTAGAAAGGAACTAAGATATTTTTCCAACATCCACTCAATGCATTCTGGGTTTTAACAAAGTGTAGGACAAGCCATTCCATCAGAATGTGTTAATCAGACAGCTAGATATACATACCTACTTACATTTTGGAAGCTAACAGATTGCATTTAGTTAAAAGATGAGACAATTAGAATCAGAAAATAATAACAGAATAAATAGCAGAAGAATACTTGCAGATTAAAATCCAGTTAAATGTAACTAAATGTAATCTATGTAATCCTCCAAAGTAATTAGGTTCAAATCTGACTTCTCTGGTAACAAATATACTGCTCAAAAAAATAAAGGGAACACTTAAACAACACAATGTAACTCCAAGTCAATCAGACTTCTGTGAAATCAAACTGTCCACTTAGGAAGCAACACTGATTGACAATACATTTCACATGCTGTTGTGCAAATGGAATAGACAACAGGTGGAAATTATAGGCAATTAGCAAGACACCCCCAATAAAGGAGTGGTTCAGCAGGTGGTGACCACAGACCACTTCTCAGTTCCTATGCTTCCTGGCTGATGTTTTGGTCACTTTTGAATGCTGGCGGTGCTTTCACTCTAGTGGTAGCATGAGACGGAGTCTACAACCCACACAAGTGGCTCAGGTAGTGCAGCTCATCCAGGATGGCACATCAATGCGAGCTGTGGAAAGAAGGTTTGCTGTGTCTGTCAGCGTAGTGTCCAGAGCATGGAGGCGCTACCAGGAGACAGGCCAGTACATCAGGAGACGTGGAGGAGCCCGTAGGAGGGCAACAACCCAGCAGCAGGACCGCTACCTCCGCCTTTGTGCAAGGAGGAGCAGGAGGAGCACTGCCAGAGCCCTGAAAATGACCTCCAGCAGGCCACAAATGTGCATGTGTCTGCTCAAACGGTCAGAAACAGACTCCATGAGGGTGGTATGAGGGCCCGACGTCCACAGGTGGGGGTTGTGCTTACAGCCCAACACCGTGCAGGACGTTTGGCATTTGCCAGAGAACACCAAGATTGGCAAATTCGCCACTGGCGCCCTGTGCTCTTCACAGATGAAAGCAGGTTCACACTGAGCACGTGACAGACGTGACAGAGTCTGGAGACGCCGTGGAGAACGTTCTGCTGCCTGCAACATCCTCCAGCATGACCGGTTTGGCGGTGGGTCAGTCATGGTGTGGGGTGGCATTTCTTTGGGGGGCCGCACAGCCCTCCATGTGCTCGCCAGAGGTAGCCTGACTGCCATTAGGTACCGAGATGAGATCCTCAGACCCCTTGTGAGACCATATGCTGGTGCGGTTGGCTCTGGGTTCCTCCTAATGCAAGACAATGCTAGACCTCATGTGGCTGGAGTGTGTCAGCAGTTCCTGCAAGAGGAAGGCATTGATGCTATGGACTGGCCCGCTCATTCCCCAGACCTGAATCCAATTGAGCACATCTGGGACATCATGTCTCGCTCCATCCACCAACGCCACGTTGCACCACAGACTGTCCAGGAGTTGGCGGATGCTTTAGTCCAGGTCTGGGAGGAGATCCCTCAGGAGACCATCCGCCACCTCATCAGGAGCATGCCCAGGCGTTGTAGGGAGGTCATACAGGCACGTGGAGGCCACACACACTACTGAGCCTCATTTTGACTTGTTTTAAGGACATTACATCAAAGTTGGATCAGCCTGTAGTGTGGTTTTCCACTTTAATTTTGAGTGTGACTCCAAATCCAGACCTCCATGGGTTGATAAATTGGTTTTCCATTGATTATTTGTGTGATTTTGTTGTCAGCACATTCAACTATGTAAAGAAATAAGTATTTAATAAGATTATTTCATTCATTCAGATCTAGGATGTGTTATTTTAGTGTTCCCTTTATTTTTTTGAGCAGTGTAGTTGTAAATTGCTGAGGTGTAATCACTTTTGAGGACACAAGCTCAAGTGTACAGTACAAATATGATACAAATATGTTATATGATGTATTTCCTATTACACAGAACTGTATGAATAAGGCTTGACATAACTTACATGCTTTCTAAATATAGTATAATCAAATTATACAATGACTAACTATAAGAGTTCACCTTCCTTATAACTGTAAAATACCTAAAATGCGCATATTTTCTAAAGGTCTCTCGATCAAAACATCTGCCCCCATCACTGTGAACATCTCACAGAGCTTTAGCTTGGCTTCCTGACAAACAGAAAGTGTTTTTTGTTTGAAATCTATTAATCATTTTAGATTACTGGCTATAAATCAATCTCTGAATGTGCTACAGTGACGGAACCCCTCTCACCTGCTGCGCTACGGTGTAAGGATTCCAGGCATATGCGTTGTTAGTGGCTGTGATGTAGGGTTCAGCCAGGAACCCTACATCACAGACTGTCGGACAGTCGTAAGACCGAAAGAAATAGTAGGAGGGACATCACAGCTTCAAGTGGTGTCAGATTTCACATCCTGCTTTACACAGGCAAGAGAGACATACTCCTGTGTCTGTGACAATCAGGGCTCCCGCTTAATGCAAGCCATTTCGATCTACAGTATGGTGTCAACAGATCGATTTATAAGCAAAAATGTTGGTCGGAACCATTACCAGAACGACACAGGTCCCCAAAACAGGGGACTTTACATTTAAGAGGTATAATGCTTTAACTGAAAATTGTACACCCAATGTAGGCTAGTGCCCCATTGAGATAGGATACAAAATAAAATACAATGTTGTGATTCTCACCACATGTTGTCTTCTCACACTATTCAAACCCCACAATCGAAAAACAGCTTATGAAGCTCTCAGACTAATAGATCACATATTGCAAACAAATAATCTGAACTAAAAACTCTACCCATATTTTGGAATTTCTGTGACCAATCAATAATCAACATCCGAAAACAGCACACATTTTTTCTGCAAACCTGCACATCATCATCTTTTCTCATTTGTGGCACCACTGTAGTCTAGTATGAGGGGTTATGGCAGGGGGAATGGTGTTGCAGTAGTCTAGCGTGAGGGGTTATGGCAGGGGAAACGGTGTTGCAGTAGTCTAGTATGAGGGATTATGACAGGGGAAACGGTGTTGCAGTAGTCTAGTGTGAGGGGTTATGGCAGGGGAAATGGTGTTGCAGTAGTCTAGCGTGAGGGGTTATGGCAGGGGAAACGGTGTTGCAGTAGTCTAGTATGAGGGATTATGACAGGGGAAACGGTGTTGCAGTAGTCTAGTGTGAGGGGTTATGGCAGGGGAAACGGTGTTGCAGTAGTCTAGTGTGAGGGGTTATGGCAGGGGAAACGGTGTTGCAGTAGTTTAGTGTGAGGGGTTATGGCAGGGGAAACGGTGTTGCAGTAGTCTAGTATGAGGGATTATGACAGGGGAAACGGTGTTGCAGTAGTCTAGTGTGAAGGGTTATGGCAGGGGTAACGGTGTTGCAGTAGTCTAGTGTGAGGGGTTATGGCAGGGGAAACGGTGTTGCAGTAGTCTAGTATGAGGGGTTATGGCAGGGGAAACGGTGTTGCAGTAGTCTAGTGTGAGGGGTTATGGCAGGGGAAACGGTGTTACAGTGGTCTAGTGTGAGGGGTTATGGCAGGGGAAACGGTGTTGCAGTAGTCTAATGTGAGGGGTTATGGCAGGGGTAACGGTGTTGCAGTAGTCTAGTGTGAGGGGTTATGGCAGGGGAAACGGTGTTGCAGTAGTCTAGTGTGAGGGGTTATGGCAGGGGAAACGGTGTTACAGTGGTCTAGTGTGAGGGGTTATGGCAGGGGAAACGGTGTTGCAGTAGTCTAGTGTGAGGGGTTATGGCAGGGGTAACGGTGTTGCAGTGGTCTAGAGTGAGGGGTTATGGCAGGGGAAACGGTGTTGCCGTAGTCTAGTGTGAGGGGTTATGGCAGGGGAAACAGTGTTGCAGTAGTCTAGTGTGAGGGATTATGGCAGGGGAAACGGTGTCGCAGCAGTCTAGTGTGAGGGATTATGGCAGGGGAAACGGTGTTGCAGTAGTCAAGTGTGAGGGTTTATGGCAGTAGTCTAGTGTGAGGGATTATGGCAGGGGAAACGGTGTTGCAGTAGTCTAGTGTGAGGGATTATGGCAGGGGAAACGGTGTTGCAGTAGTCTAGTGTGAGGGGTTATGGCAGGGGAAACAGTGTTGCAGTAGTCTAGTGTGAGGGGTTATGGCAGGGGTAACGGTGTTGCAGTGGTCTAGTGTGAGGGGTTATGGCAAAAGAAACGGTGCTGCAGTAGTCTAGTGTGAGGGGTTATGGCAGGGAAAACAGTGTTGCAGTAGTCTAGTGTGAGGGGTTATGGCAGGGGTAACGGTGTTGCAGTAGTCTAGTGTGAGGGGTTATGGCAGGGAAAAGAGTGTTGCAGTAGTCTAGTGTGAGGGGTTATGGCAGGGAAAACAGTGTTGCAGTAGTCTAGTGTGAGGGGTTATGGCAGGGGTAACGGTGTTGCAGTAGGTTGGTGGTTGAAGATATCCCTCTTGTGGTGTGGGGGCTGTGCTTTGGCAAAGTGGGTGGGGTTATATACTGCCTGTTTGGGCCTGTCCGGGGGTATCGTCGGACTGGGCCACAGTGTCTCCCGACCCCTCCTGTCTCAGCCTCCAGTATTCTGCTTCAATAGTTTATAGGTCAGGGGGCTAGGGTCAGTCTGTTATATCTGGAGTATTTCTCCTGTTTTATCCGGTGTCCTGTGTGAATTTAAGTATGCTCTCTCTAATTCTCTCTCTTTCTATCTCTCGGAGGACCTGAGCCCTAGGACCATGCTTCAGGACTACCTGGTCTGATGACTCCTTGCTGTCCCCAGTCCACCTGGTTGTGCTGCTGCTCCAGTTTCAACTGTTCTGCCTGCGGCTACGGAACCCTGACCTGTTCACTGGACGTGCTAACCTGTTGACCTGTTGCACCCTCTACCACCACTGTGATTATTATTATCTGACCCTGCTGGTCATCTATGAACATTTGAACATCTTGGCCATGTTCTGTTATAATCTCCACCCGGAACAGCCAGAAGAGGACTGGCCACCCCTCATAGCCTGGTTCCTCTCTAGGTTTCTTCCTAGGTTCTGGCCTTTCTAGGGAGTTTTCCTAGCCACAATGATTCTACACCTGCATTGCTTGCTGTTTGGGGTTTTAGGCTGGGTTTCTCTACAGCACTTTGTGACATCAGCTGATTTATGAATGGCTTTATAAATACATTTGATTGATTGATTGTCTAGTGTGAGGGATTATGGCAGGGGTAACGGTGTTGCAGTAGTCTAGTGAGGGATTATGGCAGGGGTAACGGTGTTGCAGTAGTCTAGTGAGGGGTTATGGCAGGGGTAACGGTGTTGCAGTAGTCTAGCGTGAGGGGTTATGGCAGGGGAAACGGTGTTGCAGTAGTCTAGTGTGAGGGGTTATGGCAGGGGTAACGGTGTTGCAGTGGTCTAGAGTGAGGGGTTATGGCAGGGGAAACGGTGTTGCCGTAGTCTAGTGTGAGGGGTTATGGCAGGGGAAACAGTGTTGCAGTAGTCTAGTGTGAGGGGTTATGGCGTGGGAAACGGTGTTTCAGTAGTCTAGTGAGGGGTTATGGCGTGGGAAACGGTGTTGCAGTAGTCTAGTGTGAGGGGTTATGGCAGGGGAAACGGTGTTGCAGTAGTTTAGTGTGAGGGGTTATGGCAGGGGAAACGGTGTTGCAGTAGTCTAGTGTGAGGGGTTATGGCGTGGGAAACGGTGTTGCAGTAGTCTAGTGTGAGGGGTTATGGCAGGGGTAACGGTGTTGCAGTAGTCTAGTGTGAGGGGTTATGGCAGGGGAAACGGTGTTGCAGTAGTTTAGTGTGAGGGGTTATGGCGTGGGAAATGGTGTTGCAGTAGTCTAGTGTGAGGGGTTATGGCAGGGGAAACGGTGTTGCAGTAGTTTAGTGTGAGGGGTTATGGCGTGGGAAATGGTGTTGCAGTAGTCTAGTGTGTGGTGTGGGAATAATGACAAGCGAACCTGGTGAGCTTTTTGTTCACATTGCCCTAAAAAGGGAACCGGACTATGGAATTCAAGTGAACCAAATGTGAGGGGTTTTAGTTCGGTTCGCTTCTGGGCTCTTTTGAGGGGTTTGAGTTCCTTTGGAGTGTTCACACTGCACAAGCAATTAAGCAAACTGCACTGAGTTCACAAAAATAAGTTATAGTTCACAAAAATATATTATAAAATATTTTTTTCCATTAATTTGTATTTTGACAAATTGCATCAGATCTTTTCTCCTCAGATTTTTTCTGAGCTAATCTGATTGGTCAAAATACCAATTAGTTAAAAAAACATTTGAATTGGGCTTCCTGTATAAACGCAGCCTTAGAGTAACCAGAGGTGTGTATATATGAATGAGTAATGATTTGACATTGTAGCTTTAAATATCCACTGTGTGATGGGAATGGAGCTCTTCCTCAGCTAAGTGAACAGAGCACCATCCTAACTGCCTTCTTTCCAATGTGTTCTCCCCATGTCTCTCAGGGGCCATCACAGAGTAATTGCTGTATTACAGTGGAGTTTGGGCTCATCTATAAATGACCAGGGCTCTATAATAACCCTCTGACCTGGGTTCATCTGAATGCTCACACACAGAGCACCAAACACACATACACACACACACACACACACACACACACACACACACACACACACACACACACACAGAGAGAGAGACAGAGACAGAGAGAGCGAGAAAGAGCCAAAGCAAGCAACTGAGGCAGATATTGATCTGAGGTCAGTCTAATTATTCCTGTGGTGATATCTCTCTGGTGCTCATCATGCTAAACCAACCTGCCTGCCCCACTCTGCTTTGCTCTGAGAGGATTAACAGGAGGCGACGCATACATTAGACGGCAAAAAGGAGAACAGAAATTCTGCAGAGCAGATACTTACAGACAGTACAGGGCAAATCAAACACCTTAGAAATTATAGCAGTGCAATTTCCAATTTCTGCGTTAGTAATTAACATAATACCAGTGAGTTCAAAAAGACATGTCAAAGCCAAACAAATCAAAGAATCCAAAGAATGACTTTGAAAGACTGATCTTAGATATTGCTGTGGTTTCTATACCCACTCCTAGCTAAGATATATCCATGTAGACCCTGCAGTGGGCTGGGAATACAATTGATGTACTAAAAATTAAATGAAGAAATGGAGCTTTGGAAATGGTTTGCTGTATCAGTGTCGGAGGGATAGATACTGTTTATCATGATGCCGACTTCTCCGGACACACAAACGTAGCTGATTTAAATGGGCTGTATTTGGCAGAGAATGGCAGGTCACGTTGCCGAGAGACACGTTGCCGTGGACACTCTGTGGTCGTCCCAATGAGAGATAAGAGCTTAAGCTGCATATCAAAGGGTGTGCATGTAGAGAGCGTGGCATGGCGGGCAGCTGTTGCCAGCCAGATTTGGGAGCCCACCGAGGCTTCATGGGGTGGGATCCTCCCCTCTCCCCTGCCCTCTGACGCTCTCATCCCCACATGTTCCCACATACAGCCACATCAAACAGGCAGGGGAGCCTAGTGGTTAGAGCGTTGGGCTAGTAACCGAAAGGTTGCAAGTTTGAATCCCCGAGCGGACAAGGTACAAATCTGTCGTTCTGCCCTTGAACAAGGCAGTTAACCCACTGTTCCTAGGCCGTCATTGAAAATAAGAATTTGTTCTTAACTGACTTGCCTAGTTAAATAAAGGTAAAATAAAAATACACGGCACATCGAAACACACACACAAGCGGATAAAACGACCTCCAATAAACCCAAACGTACTAACACTACAATGAGGAAACGTATGCATAAAAAACACCACAGACACAGAGGTCCAGCAGAAACAGATTCCAAGACACACAGATAGGCGACCTGTGGTGGTTTAGATCACACACACACTCCCTCCCTCACCCATATACAAATACGCACAGCACAAACCCACACAAAGAGGAGTCAGCAGACGTATTCTAGGGAACAGGTTCATACTTTAATGAAAGGGTATCTCCCTCGGCACAGTTCTGCTATCAAATAAATAAAGCAATTAATCAAAAACTGTCTATATAAACAAAGTAATGAAAAAGCCATTAGGGAAAAGAGAGAAAGGGTCTGGTCTGCTATTGAGGAACTGAACAGCAAGTGTTAGACATGTTTCATTTACAACAATCACCAAGAAGAAGTGAAGGAAGTGAGAGAAAGAGACAACTATCCTTCCCTGCTAGCACTGATTGGCACAGCGGATACAGTAGAGAAGTGACAAAATAGTAGGCAAGTGTGATAGCTTGGCAGAAATACTGTATATTCGCTCAGTCATTCAATTATTATAAATACGTTTATTCCTTCTACACGATACTGGTATAACCTTTCTGCAGTCCATATACTATTTACATTAGTTTAACATGTAGATACAGTAATTTTACAAAACATAATTTAGTGATGGAATACAGTGAGAACATTTAATTCAGTCTTGTCTGTAAATACCAAAACTGAATACATTTACAGATGAAGAAGATACAGTGGAGCATTCTGGAGCAGAACTTTAGGTGCCGGTGAAGCTGGAGTGTCCCTTTAAAGAGGCACAGTGCACTATTTTTGACCAGAGACCCTGGGCCCTGGTCAAAAGTTGTACATTATATAGGGAATAGGGCTCCATTTCAGACACACCATAGAGATATCTGTTCCAGTGCTGCCCCACTAATACCACAGTACTCTAGAGGCACATGGCACCATTCATCTAGTGCCTGTGGTGTTGGGGGGAGGGATTGTAAGTTTAACTGAGGATGAGAACCCAAGCAGATCCCTGCCTATTAGCCACAGTGTCTGTCTGAGGGGATCACTGCAGACACCTTCTCTCTCTCTCACACACACACACACACACACACACACACACACACACACACACACACACACACACACCACACACACACACACACACCTCTACTGTTTAGCTGCGGTGTTGCAGTGGTGTGAACACTACAACATGAGTTATAGTGTTGAGATGGGCTCTGTCAGATGGGGTGCTGCCATGCTAGGCCAGACAGATGCTAGTGCCAAGCAGATCGCAGAGCGGCAGCGTTCCAGGGGGGAGAGGGGCTGTGGAATGGGGTGCAGCTGAGTTCCCCTTGGGGGTGGCTGAGGTGGGTGACTGTGTCCCGTGGTGAGGCCAGCTTGACTGGTGCCTCTGCTAATGGACAGTCTGCAGCTATGTGAGAGAAGGCAGCACTGGAACTCAGGACAAGACTGGAATGCACCAGATTCCCTCAACTGACCCAAAACACACACTAACGGAAACTTGTAGTAAAAGCTCTAAACCTATACATAACCCAGAGTGGAAAGTTGGCTTTGATGTCCACACACCTGGTGTGAGGTTCAACACACCTGTAGGGGAATTTGTGAACTCTTCACACCTGCTCACAACGCATAGCCAGTAGCGAGGTCTATTAGCTCATACTGACTACCAATGTTCCCTCTAAGATGCGCAAGAGAGCGGGCGTGCAGCTTCCCCAGGACTGCCATGCAGATGAAATATCAGTCCACACAGAGAAGCACAAACTTTCTAGAGTTTTCCCCATTATTTGACATGTTTCTGTTGACTGTAGGAATTGTGATCGAATCAATACAATATAAGCCACTTTCAATGCAACATACCAAAACAAACTATGCAAGAGATCTGTTGTAGGCAGAACGCATCAGAGTAGGATTTTATTGCATTGACAGGCACAACATAGGCTGTACTCTACATAGACCGGTGCACCATAACCAATCAGACCTGCAGTAGGCCTATATGCAAATAGACCATTGCCATATATGGATCTGTGCCATTCACTTTTGAACTGAACTAGAGCATGAGTGGTGGTGAGTAGATGAGTTTGTTTTGAGATCAAAGCCAGAGCTACATGTAGCGACGTGTGTACATGTGTTCATATCTTTCGCTAGTTAGTCAGTTATTAGCCCAGTTATAGATCATTTGTAGTCAGCAATGGGGGAGTGATTGCTTCCTACAAGAGCACAAATCGTGTGCATTACTAGACATCTTTGAAAAGTCAGGTAAATTGCATATTTGTCTTAAAGGAGCAGTGTAGCCAATAGGCAGAGGGTAGCATATGTTGCCTGATTCTCTGTAATAATGGTATTGTGAATAACAATGCATTTTATTTTATAAAGTGGATTCTTGCATCAAACACAACATTGAGTCACCTTGTCTGAAGGCCAGATGGATGAACAGGTTAATCTCAAGCCCTGCATGTTTTTTTCAAAAGTTTCATGGAATGTAGGCCTACATTGAACACCACACACTGTCTGCTACTGTTGGCTGAATGATAGAACAGCTATTTCCATGTTGACATATTATGGGATGCATTGTCTCCATTGTTTTTGATGGTAGGCCAGTCTAGTAGGTCTACATTGTGAAATAGCCACAGTAGCCTACTTGACCACTGTTAAAACAAAGCGGTTACCGCCTCAATGTTCACATTAAACACACTTCGAATTTTCACAACGTTCAAGTTTGTGCTCAGCAGACCTGAAATTTGCTCAGTGATGAAAAACAATAGAGTGAACATTGCCGATTACAGTATTTTCCTCTTTACCCTGACCAGATGATACTCGGTCAGGAGCTCCTGGACTAGATGCAGGCATACCGTAGTGACCTGTCCTAAACAGTGGTGTAGGGTTCTGATGGTTCACCTAGGGTGGGAGAGGATCTGAGAGGTCCTGTGTGGTTGAAGCTGCCTGTCCGACAGCAGGCCTTCAGCAGGGTGAGTTATGGTCCTGGTGGAGCCTGTGGGCTGGGCCTGGTGTCACCTAGCACCAGAGGAATGAGACAGACAGCTGAGAGCCTCCACCCCGGCCCAGCCCGCCCAGCCAGCATCATAAACAGAGCCTTGTTGCCTGAGTGCTGGAGACACATGGCGTGATGGCGGCCTGGTGAAACGGGTGCAGACAGCTGGGGACAGGGGGATGCCTCATGAGGGGACAGCGGTTAGGGTCATGTGTTATGATCAGACCTGGAGGCTCATGGGACTGCTGTGGATTGTCAACCCTCACATACTTATGATTCAGCTAATGAGAAAGAGCCTTACTGTGAACTGCTAACCACAACGATTAGACAGACACTGTTCAGAAGGCAGAGATGTACTTGAGAAGGTGTACACTGACCATTTGTGTGAAAGAACTGTGTGTGGTGATATTAGAGGGAGAGAGTTGTATCTTTGATGGTCTAAATTGTATACATAGTGGTCTTTCGATAGTGTACATCAGGAAAATGGGGTTGAGTGAGAAACAAATGTAGATTGTTGATACAAAATGTCACATTATAAATAAATCTTATAATGTTGATAATATATGTACATACAATATGTAGGTAAAACATGTAGGAACATTTCAACACTACATTATTGCAGATTGTATCATCTTTAAAAAATAAAACAAAATGTAACTGAAAAATAGCATCTGATTAATAACAATAATACCAACAATTCCATTAATAACACTAGAGGTAGCAGCTGATTACAGTCTTCTATTCTCACTGACCATTTCAACATCGTTCTCTCAGGGAGGGTCCTGTATTGCATGTGAGATTCAGGAGCTGGATGATCTTGTCTTCATCATATCCAGCCAATGCCTGTCAGTCCTCTGTTCTGACAGCCCAAAGTGTCTCCAATGCAACTGCACCCACAAGTGCTTTTCAGTGGCGACAGGGGTGTCACAGCAGACAGGTAATACATGCACACAGACACCACACCACACACACACACGCGCAAATATTCATATAAACCAATGCACACATGCTCTCTCACACACACACACACACACAGTATATTCATACACACAAATGTACACATTTTTCTCTTTCGCACGCACGCACTCTCTAACACAAACTCACTGGACACTGAGCATCATATATATTTTTTCTTTTTACATCAGTCTTTCCATCCAAACCAGCCCTTCACCTCTGATTCCCCTTCCCCAAAACGTAGAGGTCTGTGAGGATGGCAGTGCCAGTATGGCTTTGAAGTCAGCTAGTTTTTCAGAGTAGAGGGTTTCATGGAACCAGACAGAGGGATGAGAGTCCATACAGCCAAGTCTCTTTTCTCCTTCTGTTCCTCTCAGGCTCCCCTGTTACATCCCTCTGCCCTGTCCTGCTCCTGGTTCCTGGCACGCCTGAAGACCAAGACACTGTCCTGCTGCCTCACAGGGACTCTTCATGCCTGGACAACCCCATAATAACCCTCTTCACCCTGCACCTCCCGCTGTCTGTCCAACTCCTCTTGATGTCCCGTCCTCTTAGCCCACAGGGCCATGCAAGACCCAACTCCCCCTGACAGTGACACAGTTCTGGCTGTGCTGTTACTGTGCTGTGTGGGAGGGGCCTGTCTGTCTGTAGAGTCTACTGGCCTGGCAGCGGCCCGGTGGGTGGGGCGGAGAAGGTGCTCAGGGGCCAGGGGCAGCAGGGCAGAGAGCTGGCTGGCTGGCTCAGGACTGGTAGAAATGGTGGTAGTGGTGGTGGTGTTCATGGTGGTGATGATGCTCGTGCCTCTGAACCATCTGGGCCAGCCCTCCTTCATAGAGGAGCACACTGGGTAGGACCCTCACCTGCTCCTTCTCCACCACAGACCCCACTGGAGCCCCCAGGGCCCGGTACTGCTGTTGGCCCTCCTTGGCCCTCTGCTTGTGCCTGCGGTAGGGGGCTGAGGACTGGTGAGGGGGGGCCTGGCTGGGTAGGGCCGGGGGAGGTGGGGCCCCTCTGCTCCTCATCACCCTGCCCGTGGTGGTCTGTGTGGGGTGCGTGCGGCTGTGGGTCTTGGGGGAGCGCAGAGCGTGTTTACCTGAGTCTTTACTCGGTCTTGGGGGACAAAGGGTGTCAGGGCCTGGGGCAGCGCTGCTCTCCATGGCCACCTGTGAGCGACGGTGGTGGGAGTAGGTGTGGCCATTCTCTGGTTCATGAGAGCGAGACCTGGTCTGGTTCGATGGTCGGGTCTGTGGCTCTGCTTTCACAGGCTCTGTGGTGGGGGCTGGAGAGGGGAGAAATACAGGTCAGGATAAATAACCCATGATGGGTAAATTGATACATCAATAACTTAATTGAAAGACTGAGAAGTTCATAACTCAAACGTTAAAATTACCAGTTCAATACTTTTGTAATACCTCTTTTCATTTTTTCTGCTTTCTTTTTTCACAGGACAAAGTGTATTTTTCTGCTTTGAACTAGAGGGGAAGTCACACTAAAAAAATAATCCCGTCAACACAGACATTTAAACAAAAGCAGCCCCATATTAAACAGAATTTAATTCACTTCATGAGGCCTGGCCCCTGAAGACATATCGTATTGTGCCCTGGTGCGTCCAGATGTTTTACTGGCCAGACCTGCCTGCCTGTCTCCCTCCAAGCAGGTGCTGGGGTAATGAAGGCCTCTCTCTATCTGGACACAGCTTCAAAGTACCGCGGTGCTGTGATCGGTCAGTGCCTCTAGTCTCCAATCTCTCCATCATCACCCCAAGCCCTAGCCTCCCCATCCCTCTGGCTTTCTACGCCCCGGACCAGCTCACCTGCTCCAAAGCGGGATGTGTAATTCTCGATGCCGGCCAGATCTAGGTAGTGGTTCCTGCGCTCCAGGTTCTCATCCACACAGTGGCGCTGGCAGCCCCGACTCTGACCCTGACCCTGCTGGGTCAGAACCTGGTGCTGGATAGTGTGGTGGTCACTGTGATGGCGCCTGGAGGGGAGAGAGATGCGACTTTACAACAGCTTGAAGCAGTTTTTTAGCTCTCTAAGACGCATTCTAAAACATACATTCTGCCGGTGTCAAAATAAAGATTGTTATTAGTGTCAAATATGTACATTATTGTCTTGTAAAACCTTGATGCAGGCTGTAGAACATATGTTACCTGAGGAGGGCTCGAGACTTCTTCTCTGCACTTTTAAGGTCTTCAATGCACTTGTCAGTCTTGGTTCTGGGGTGGGGCATGTCTGTGAGAGAGCAGGACATTATCAAAAAGAGCAGCCACACACACACATTTCTCTCAGAAGAAAGAAACCTTTGTTCACTGCCTTTTACTTTGAAGATCTATAAAAGAGAAAAAAACAACAATGCTTCATTTATTTACTCCAGGCCTCATATAAGAGAAAGAAATACCAGTCAAAAGTTTGGAAACAGCTATTCATTCCAGGGTTTTTCTTTATTTGTACCATTTTCTACATTGTAGAATAATAGTGAAGACATTAAAACTATGAAATAACACATATGGAATCATGTAGTAACCAAAAAAAGTGTTACACAAATCTAAATATATGATTTGTATTGTGCATATACCTTTTGACTATTGGATGTTCTTTAGTATTGCCAGTGTAACAGTATAGCTTCCGTCCCTCTCCTCGCTCCTACCTGGGCTCGAACCAGGAACACATCGACAACAGCCACCCTCGAAGCAGCGTTACCCATGCAGAGCAAGGGGAACAACTACTCCAAGTCTCAGAGCGAGTGACGTTTGAAACGCTATTAGCGCGCACCCCGCTAACTAGCTAGCCATTTCACATCGGTTAAACCAGCCTAATCTCGGGAGTTGATAGGCTTGAAGTCATAAACAGCGCAATGCTTGAAGCATTGCGAAGAGCTGCTGGCAAAACGCACGAAAGTGCTGTTTGAATGAATGCTTACGAGCCTGCTGGTGCCTACCACCGTTCAGTCAGACTGCTCTATCAAATAATATTTTTTACATTTTTTTTTTTTTTTTACATTTTAGTCATTTAGCAGACGCTCTTATCCAGAGCGACTTACAGTAGTGAATGCATACATTTCATAAATTTTTTCCCGTACTGGTCCCCCGTGGGAATCGAACCCACAACCGTGGCGTGCAAACACCATGCTCTACCAACTGAGCCACACGGGACACAAATAATAGACTTAATTATAATATAATAAAACAAAGAAATACGAGTGCTGGTCATTAATATGGTCGAATCCGGAAACTATCATCTCGAAAACAAAACGTTTATTCTTTCACTGAAATACGGAACCGTTCCGTATTTTATCTAACGGGTGGCATCCCTAAGTCTAAATATTCCTGTTACATTGCACAACTTTCAATGTTATGTCATAATTACGTAAAATTCTGGCAAATTAGTTCACAACGAGCCAGGCGGCCCAAACTGTTGCATATACCCTGACTCTGCGTGCAATGAACGCAAGAGATGCCACAATTTCACCTGGTTAATAGTACCTGCTAACTTGGATTTCTTTTAGCTAAATATGCAGGTTTAAAAATATATACTTCTGTGTATTGATATTAAGAAAGGCATTGATGTTTATGGTTCGGTACAGTCGTGCAACGATAGTGCTTTTTTCGCAAATGCACTTTTGTTAAATCATCCCCCGTTTGGCGAAGTTGGCCGTCTTTGTTAGGAAGAAATAGTCTTCAGACAGTTCGCAACGAGCCAGGCGGCCCAAACTGCTGCATATACCCTGACTCTGTTGCAAGAGGTGACACATTTTCCCTAGTTAAAAGTATTTCATGTTAGCAGGCAATATTAACTAAATATGCAGGTTTAAAAATATATACTTGTGTATTGATTTTAAGAAAGACATTGATGTTTATGGTTAGGTACACGTTGGAGCAATGACAGTCCTTTTTCGCGAATGTGCACCGCATCAATTATATGCAACGCAGGACAGGCTAGATAAACTAGTAATATCATCAACCATGTGTAGTTAACTAGTGATTATGATTGATTGATTGTTTTTTTTATAAGATAAGTTTAATGCTAGCTAGCAACTTACCTTGGCTTCTTACTGCATTCGCGTAATAGGCAGGTTCCTCGTGGAGTGCAATGTAAAGCAGGTGGTTAGAGCGTTGGACTAGTTAACCGCAAGGTTGCAAGATTGAATCCCCGAGCTGACAAGGTAAAAATCTGTCGTTCTGCCCCTGAACAAGGCAGTTAACCCACCTTTCCTAGGCAGTCATTGAAAATAAGAATGTGTTCTCAACTGACTTGCCTAGTTAAATAAAGGTGTAAACCTTTTTTTTTTTTTTTTTTTTTTTTTTAAATAATAATCGGCCAAATCGGTGTCCATACCAATTTACGATTGTTATGAAATCTTGAAATCGGCCCTAATTAATTGGCCATTCCGATGAGTCGGTCGACCTCTAGTACTGTATATATAATCCAGAGTTTATTAATGAAGTGAGATATGTTGTGGTTTGAAATTAGCATGAAGACAGCCAGCTAATGGTTTGTTTTCAAAGCCTGCTTCTTTTGAATCGCTTGACATTATAAATAGCCCCAACAACAGGAAGTAAACAAACAGGGCATCATATTTTGTAGCAATTTTTTATTTATTCTCAATACTTGTTTACCAAGTCGTCAGTTAGAAAAGTTACATTGAATGTAGCTATATTTTACCGACAGCTCTGAGAAGTGGGGGGGTGAGGGAGAAGAAGAAACACTTTGGAGAAAAATAAAATGGTTGTGGTTATCAAAAGGGGTTGGTGCATCTCTTAAGGTTTCTTTCACAGTATTTGAAGGCACTGGGGGGTTCTCAGCTCTGTCACTACTCCCATCATTAAAAATGAACCCCATTGTGCCGGAGAGATGGAGAGACAGGCAGAGAGTGAGAGAGAGAGGGAGAGAGAGGAGTCTGACATGCCTGAAGCAGGTGCCTTTCTGCATGACAACAAACAAGACTCTGGATGTGCTGACAGCAGAACAGTCAAGTAGGGGAGCCCAAAGAACACCGCTCGCTCTCCTCCCCCTTCTGGTCCCCTGTCTGCCCCATCCTCCCTCCCTCCCCAGCCCTGTGATCCTCCCCCAGCCTGGTGGTTACCTGCGGTGCCCTGTGTGCAGCTCTGCCAGCGCTGGCTGGAGTCGGGGGCCACGGAGAGCTTGACCCGCAGTGTCTTGCTGCTGCTGGGGGAATGGTTGACCGACGTGTCCACCACCTCATAGATGGTGTGGAGCAGGCTGGTGATGTCCTGGGGGGGGGGGGGGGGGGGGGGGGGAGAGAGCGAGAGATGGTCTGAGTTAGTGCACAGCCGACAACTCAGTTACTGTAGTCTGTCTAGCATGTTACAGGCAAACAGGAGAGATGACGAGAAGAACATGCAGAGTTGTCAGTTGTTTTATTTCAGTGTTCTCCCTGTAAAGTGATCAGGCAGGGAGTACAAAGAGGGAGTACAAAGATGGGATAAATGCATGACAAGATATGTCTGGGAGGTGGGAGGAGAAGTGCTAAAAGATGAACTGATGCACAACCCACTATAGCAGCTCTGCTCTTAATAGATAGAGCCTTCATTACCCTTTCTCTCTGTAGGCTTTTTATGGTGGTTAGTGTAACTTTGGCAGTGGTTCAATTAAGAGCTTTTAAAAGTAGTATCTCCCTCTCAGTAGCTCTCTCTTTCTCGCTCTTTGAAAGAGTTGAGTAGCTGAGGGCCATAGCACAGACCTTTGCCTCAGGGCTAAGAGTCAGACAGAATAAGAAAGAGAGAAAATAAGAGGGAAAATCCTGTAGGAGAGACAGAAAGGCTGAATAACATCCACACAAAGTCAGTGAGCATAGAGCAGACATCTGAAATCTGCACTCGCTTAAGTCTTTAAAAGCCTGTTTAGGAAGAGAGCAACATGAACATCCACAGATGGATCAAAAACATAGTATGTTTAATTATACATATTTCAAGTCTTGTTAGCATTTCCCTCTGAAGGTAATTACTGCATTTCTACTAATGTTCCCTGGACTGCCACTGCCAAGAAAAGGGGCTTACAAAACCACTCAGAAATTAGAACCTCTTTGGGCCTGTTAGCCTAGCTTCTGCTCTCGCTCCTCTAAAACATCCAAATGCCTGCATTCCTATTGCCTTGCCCCTCTCTGAATGCAACATAAAGGCCTATTATGAGCTCTATGGGGACTGGCTCCAGATACCGTTTCAAACGCTAAGACATTAAAAAAAAGCCTCCTATGTCATTTTTAGTTTCCATTTTTTCATACGTCTCAAGAAATAAGAAACGGAGCTGGAGAAGAAAGCCATTTCCTTCTTCTTTTTGTGTGAGCTGCCGCCTGCCGTCTCATGTGCCGCGGGGCCATGGGCGATGCCAAAGAAACTGGAGATCCAACCATCCCACCACACAGAGGACGGCTTCAGTCTCTTCACACCGTTTCAACTCAGCTCTCCAAAAATACAGGCCTCTCTGACGGCACTGCTCAGATCTTTACAATGCAGCAGCCAGCCACTGGGTATCTATCGCTGGGAAGGAAAAAGTCTCTTTGGTTCCTAGTGGCTGTATTATTGAAGTGGATGAATGTAACTTCATCTGGTTGTGTCTAACTTAGTCTATGTATGTGCATGTGTGTATTAGTTTGAAAGAGGAAAAGATCATGAGCGGGTAAAAAAAAGGAAAGTGCCCTGTTATGCGTTAGAGTATGTTTAAATATAAAATGTGTTTGAACCATTACCTCTCTGGTGACCTTGCCATTGTTGTCAAAATCATACAGCGTGAACGTCCACTCCTGTCTGTTGTCTTCCTCTACAGAGACGGCACACTCAAGCTCCTGAAACGAATCGCATTGCAATATAAGTATCAATACATTCACGACTGTGTGTGCATGCAAGTGTGCCTCCTTCCATCCATAAAAGAGTATTATATTGTCGCTCTAGTTTTTCCCAGAAGCACTAATAAATGGTCCACGTTGGTGGTTCACAGGTCAACTTCACACTCACTTCAAACTGGAGCTGTTTCTGTGTCCCTGTGGGCGCCTGGCTCCCTCTCCCCTGCATCTTCTCCTCCACACAGCAACTGTCCACCGTCTTCTCCGGGGGCAGAGCCACTGTAAGAACACACACGCAACCAAATGATCAAATACAAGTTTACTGGTCACGTACACAGTTTAGCAGATCTTGTAGCAGGTGCAGCAAAATGCTAATATTACTAGCTCCTAACATTAGTGCTGTGCACTAATGTCAAATAAAATGTAAGGAAAGAAAATACAAAAAAATAAAAATCAACAACGGCGGGACAAATCTGATTAACAACCCAAATAGCACTGTAGCAGTAATCAAATACAAACTATATGTACGTACACCGGGAGAATGTACACAAGATCAACTAAGAATGATATGTACAGCAGTAAATATATTACAGTAAGCTACGTGAAGAATCCAGTGTATGAATAAGCATAACACACAGACACAAAATACTTCGGGGCTTGGATGCAAATCATTGCCATGGGAAAGTGCTAACATAGCCCCAGGAATGGGTGAGGAGGTGGATGAATAGAACATGGAACTGAACAGACATAACACACCCTACATGCCAAGAACAGGACATGATGCTACTGTATAATGTGGCTTAAGATATTACATTCTAAAGTGGGAACATCATCTGATCTGAACATCAAAGAACCCCATGGGAGCCCTGCCTCGGTCTCTGTGCCCACTGTAGCTGAGCTCATAATGCTGGATGTTTCACTGAGTATTATAGCTTCCAGACATATAGCCCAGACAGACAGCGTCCATAGGGAGGCCTCACCTTGTCTGTCACACACACATCCTATTCCACCGCTACGCACATCATCAACAGTAGGCCCCAACTACAGTATGAAACCCTTATAGTGCATGTCAGCCCACCAACATCTCCTACTGTAACATGTCACAGTCCTTTCATATCCTCTCATCATAATCCAATTAAAACCTCTGAGATGTTTCAGACTGGGTACTACAAATGAAAAAAAGAGACTGATAGGCCATGGGCTGAGGCCATGAATACACAGAGTCACTCCATGGGTCCAAGTAGTGCACTATTTACGGAATAGGGTGCCATTTCATTGGGACGCAGTTGGTGGCCATTTGGTTTTGCTTGTGCTCCTGCCCAACCAATCAGGAGATGGCTGGGTTACTGCACATGCATGCACATGCACACGCACACAGCTCAGCTCCCCCCCAACCCCCTCCCCCCTGTTGCACTTTGAAGTTCCATTCTCAAACCTTTTGGCCGAGGATCAGACCAGCCGGCTGTAAAACAGAATCACTAATTAATTAAGCCAAGTCAAATCTGAAACAGCGTTTGTTGTGGTCGCCAAAGGAGCAGACAGACAGACACAACAGCCTCGTTCTATTTCCTCCGTATCCAAGCAGATCAAAGAGAGAGGAACATGACTGTCCGTCTCCCGTCCCCTCGGCTGCAGGCACAATGAAAGGCAGCGTCCTGGGGAGCAAAAACTTTTTGGAGGAAAAAATAACCCTGTCTTTTGATCATCACAGATGCTCAAAAGGTACCATTGTGCCATGCGAGGGGGAAAATCTGTTGGGTAACAAGCCCAATGTGGAGATGGTGAGGCTTACCTCCAGGCTAATGAAAAGGCCCAGAGGAATACGTCCCAGAGGGCACCCTATTCCCTATGTAGACATAATCTGCTATCTCCCTCTCAGACTCTGCCCCCTCATCACTGAAATATGAGTGGAACTCTTTATGAGTGGAACTAAATGCTGGTGATCTGAAGGGAGGGGGAGGAGGGACTGGCACTCTCACTATGCCAACACGCCTGATCCAACAGCCCTGCCATCACACACACACACGACCGCTGTCCCACACGACCGCTGTCACACACTCTCAGCTTTCACCTCCGTGTGGTTGGTCTGAGAGTCAAGCAAGTGTGACCAGACACGGAGATACAGGTTTTTTTACAGATGATTGGGACTTCTAAGCCTCACTTAACCTGTTAGGGCTAGGGGGCAGTATTGACACGGCTGGATAAAAAACATGCCCGATTTAATCTGGTTACCACTCCTACCCAGTAACTAGAATATGCATATACTTATTACATATGGATAGAAAACACCCTAAAGTTTCTAAAACTGTTTGAATGGTGTCTGAGTATAACAGAACTCAAATGGCAGGTCAAAACCTGAGAGATTCCTTTACAGGAAGTGGCCTGTCTGACCATTTCTTGAACTTCTTTTCCATCTCTATCTTTTACTAAGGATCTCTGCTCTAACGTGACACTTCCCACGTCGTCCATAGGCGCTCAGAGCCCGGGAAAAAACAGAATGTCGTCATTCCAGCCCCAGGCTGAAACACATTATCGCCTTTCTCAAGTGGCCGATCAAGGGACTCTGGGCTTATGCGCGTGACCCGACCGCCCCCGCCTTTGTGATTTTTTCCTCTGTTTGCCGAAAAGGAGATTCCCTGTCGGAATATTATCGCTTTTCTACGAGAAAAATGGCGTAAAAATTTATTTTAAACAGCGGTTGACCTGCTTCGAAGTACGGTAATGGAATATTTAGAATTTTATTGTCACGAATTGCGCCATGCGCGCGACACTTCTTTACCATTTTGGATAGTGTCTGGAACGCACGAACAAAACGCCGCTATTCGGATATAACGATGGATTATTTTGGACCAAACCAACATTTGTTATTGAAGTAGCAGTCCTGGGTGTGCATTCTGACGAAGACAACAAAAGGTAATCAAACTTTTATAATAGTAAATATGATTATGGTGAGTGCTAAACTTGCCGGGTGTCTAAATAGCGAGCCCGTGATGTCTGGGCTATGTACTTAGAATATTGCAAAATGTGCTTTCACCAAAAAGCTATTTTAAAATCGGACATATCGAGTGCATAGAGGAGGTCTGTATCTATAATTCTTAAAATAATTGTTATGCTTTTTGTGAACGTTTATCGTGAGTAATTTAGTAAAATGTTAGCGAATTCCCCAGAAGTTTGCGGGGGGTATGCTAGTTCTGAACGTCACATGCTAATGTAAAAAGCTGGTTTTTGATATAAATATGAACTTGATTGAACAAAACATGCATGTATTGTATCATCAAAGGTGAGTGCTGCATTTAGCTGTCTTCTGGGTTTTGGTGACATTATATGCTGGCTTGAAAAATGGGTGTCTGATTATTTCTGGCTTGGTACTCTGCTGACATAATCTAATGTTTTGCTTTCGTTGTAAAGCCTTTTTGAAATCGGACAGTGTGGTTAGATTAACGAGAGTCTTGTCTTTAAATAGCTGTAAAATAGTCATATGTTTGAGAAATTGAAGTAATAGGATTTTTAAGGTTTTGAAAATCGCGCCACAGGCTGCAAGTGGCTGTTACGTAGGTGGGACGCAAGCGTCCCACCTAGCCCATAGAGGTTAATGGCCTTATGAAAACTACATTTGAAAAGTCACGGAGGATGTAACTGCAAGATCCAAAGAGTCAAAACACACTACCATCTTGGATCCCTTTTGCTTCATCCCTCTTTGCAATTTTGCCAGCAAGTTATTTTTTAATCCTCACAAACTTTGAAAATGCTTACTGAAGCCCTGAGGAAAGACAAGCTTTTATATGTGCTTTGGTCTAATGATCATCTGTAACCTCTCTCTGGCTCTCTATGTCTGTCCCTTTCCCCTTCAACAAACCACTTTCATTCCTGGGTTATAAAGAATCAAAAAGCCGGAATGCTCCAATACGGCTTTCATTCAAGTTTAAATGTGATTTAAGAAATCTGTTAGTGACCCCCAGGTCTAAAGAAGAATTGCACCAAACGGTAATCAAGAACTACTTTGATAATAAGTTGTCTCTCATAAGTTCTGCCTGAAACGTACCACAAATAGTACTTACAGAGTCTGTAAGAGAACCATGGTGTGTCTACTCTTCTGAGAATGAGGGGAAGAGAAAGGAAGCAAGATGGCTCCTAAGCAGACACAGGGAGGGATTTTGACATGAACACGGTGTGGTGTGAATGGTCATTTAACGTTACCATAATTACAGTGGGGCAAAAAAGTATTTAGTCAGCCACCAATTGTGCAAGTTCTCCCACTTAAAAAGATGAGAGGCCTGTAATTTTCATCATAGGTACACTTCAACTATGACAGACAAAATGAGAAAAAAAAATCCTTAAAATCACATTGTAGGATTTTTAATGAATTTATTTGCAAATTATGGTGGAAAATAAGTATTTGGTCAATAACAAAAGTTTCTCAATACTTTGTTATATACCCTTTGTTGGCAATGACACAGGTCAAACGTTTTCTGTAAGTCTTCACAAGGTTTTCACACACTGTTGCTGGTATTTTGGCCCATTCCTCCATGCAGATCTCCTCTAGAGCAGTGATGTTTTGGGGCTGTCGCTGGGCAACACGGACTTTCAACTCCCTCCAAAGATTTTCTATGGGGTTGAGATCTGGAGACTGGCTAGGCCACTCCAGGACCTTGAAATGCTTCTTACGAAGCCACTCCTTCGTTGCCCGGGCGGTGTGTTTGGGATCATTGTCATGCTGAAAGACCCAGCCACGTTTCATCTTCAATGCCCTTGCTGATGGAAGGAGGTTTTCACTCAAAATCTCACGATACATGGCCCCATTCATTCTTTCCTTTACACGGATCAGTCGTCCTGGTCCCTTTGCAGAAAAACAGCCCCAAAGCATGATGTTTCCACCCCCATGCTTCACAGTAGGTATGGTGTTCTTTGGATGCAACTCAGCATTCTTTGTCCTCCAAACACGACGAGGTGAGTTTTTACCAAAAAGTTATATTTTGGTTTCATCTGACCATATGACATTCTCCCAATCCTCTTCTGGATCAATCGAATGCTCTCTAGCAAACTTCAGACGGGCCTGGACATGTACTGGCTGCAGAATTTGAGTCCCTGGCGGCGTAGTGTGTTACTGATGGTAGGCTTTGTTACTTTTGTCCCAGCTCTCTGCAGGTCATTCACTAGGTCCCCCCGTGTGGTTCTGGGATTTTTGCTCACCGTTCTTGTGATCATTTTGACCCCACGGGGTGAGATCTTGCATGGAGCCCCAGATCGAGGGAGATTATCAGTGGTCTTGTATGTCTTCCATTTCCTAATAATTGCTCCCACAGTTGATTTCTTCAAACCAAGCTGCTTACCTATTGCAGATTCAGTCTTCCCAGCCTGGTGCAGGTCAACAATTTTGTTTCTGGTGTCCTTTGACAGCTCTTTGGTCTTGGCCATAGTGGAGTTTGGAATGTGACTGTTTGAGGTTGTGGACAGGTGTCTTTTATACTGATAACGAGTTCAAACAGGTGCCATTAATACAGGTAACGAGTGGAGGACAGAGGAGCCTCTTAAAGAAGTTACAGGTCTGTGAGAGCCAGAAATCTTGCTTGTTTGTAGGTGACCAAATACTTATTTTCCACCATAATTTGCAAATAAATTCATTAAAAGTCCTACAATGTGATTTTCTGGATTTTTTTTTCTCATTTTGTCTGTCATAGTTGACGTGTACCTATGATGAAAATTACAGGCCTCTCTCATCTTTTTAAGTGGGAGAACTTGCACAACTGGTGGCTGACTAAATACTTTTTTGCCCCACTGTACATGTTCTATAATAGGTTGTATATATAGTGCTTTTCACCAGGGCTTAAGTTACTTGTATGTGGAGATTTTTATTTTACCTAACTAGGCAAGTCAGTTAAGAACAAATTCTTATTTTCAATGGCGGCCTATGAACAGTGGGTTAGCTGCCTTGTTCAGGGGCAGAACGACCAATTTTTACCTTGTCAGCTCGGGGATTCGATATTGCAACGTTATGAGGACCAAAGCATACCTGGCCCACCCCTTAAAATAAACCAGCCTGAACTAGTTCAACTCAACAACAAAACTAGCCAGCCGAGACACCCTGACCCACATATCTGGGCTGGTCCTATCCCAGTCTCCCCTGCTGCCAGTTAGGTAGCACAACAGAGCTCTGGTGCTCTTTTCCAGCTCAGTTCAGATGAAGGGGGAGGCCTTCCACCCTGATTCCTTAATCCAGGATCACACCACACAGGGGCAAAACAGAATAGATGGAGGTGGATTGCAAAGCACAGAGGGGGAGGGGAGGGCCAGGTGAGAGAAAGGGGGAGGAAAGGAGAAGGTAGGTAAAGGGGGAGAGAGGGACTGGGGGAGGGGTTCCATACATCCATCTCATCAGCACATTTGAGGAGCTTAGTGGGGGGGGGGTCCTACCTTCTAAACGGTAATGTTCATCACTGATCCCCTCTGCACACGCCTTGTCCAACAAATCCTGGAGAAAGAGAAACAGAGACATTTATTTTAGTGTATTTGTCACGGACCATGCACAACAAATATATATTCCACCAGATTTAGCTACAGAGTTTATTTCCATGTTTGTAGAGAGGAAGAGTGGAGAGGAAGTAGGGAGGAAGAGTATAATCACCATATAAACAAAGTATTCTAGATAGACACTGGAGATCTACATTAGAGCCGCCAATACATACTGGCATGGCTAAATCCAAATGACAGTATTCAGCTCTATATAATTTAGAGCTTGTTTGACAACAGTGAGATGAAGCTGAGCAGAACCAGAAAGTTAGAGAAGACAGTACTGTGATTGAAGAATCTAAACAGAGTGAGCGTACGACTGACTGCCACACAGTACTGGAGTTGGTCAAAGAACGGCCTCAATCACTGGTCACAATCACACTCTTCCTGTGGGGAATTGTGGGTTGTCTGTGAGGTTATTTCCGTGACGGGGTCTATCGTCATTGGGGGTAGCGATACGCTGGTGGGATTCAGTCCACCCGACCCGAGCCCCTCTCCTCTCCTGGCAGCTGTGTCTGTGAGTGCATACCAATGGGACTGCGTGATATGTTAGCACAGGGCTTCACCATGGAAAATGCCAACTCAGGTGTCTCTGTGGCATTACAGTCATCTGGCCCAATAACCATTACACACACACACACCCCTGATCTGAGAGTTCTCGTTCGGCACACACACCCCTGATCTGAGAGTTCTCGTTCGCACACACATCAGAAAAAGCTCTCTCTGGCATTGACATATATACTACTGAAAACACTCTCATACCATAAGCCTACACAGATATAAACCCAGAGACATACTAACTACATGATAAACACAGCAATCAAATCAAAAACACCTGAGCTGCTTGATCTACTCTATGTGGAGCTACTAGCTCTCTGTGTCGATCTCTCCCCCTCTCTCTGTGTAGATCGCTCCCCCTCTCTCTGTGTAGATCGCTCCCCCTCTCTCTGTATCGCTCTCTCAGTGCATTTCTCCCCTCTCCTCTCTGTGTTAAAGAGGGGGATTTATGAGTGAGAACGTGTAGGAGAGATTTGGGTTTAATCCAGTAGAGAGGTAGAGTTCAGCTGGTGTGATCCTAGCCCAGTCAGCCTAGTAGAGCAGCTCTGTAGTGTACCCAGTGGGGTGGCCCCTCAGGAGGAGTATACACCACATCACTGACTGACTGACTGACTGACTGACTAACTAACTAACTACTAGTGCACTAAATATGGAGTAGGGTGCCATTTGGGACACAGCTTGACTGATGCTGTCTGAATCATTAAAACCTCCTCAGGATGTAGCCAGGTTCCTCTCTTTCCCTCTGAGCCGAAACCTTACCAGCCTGCTATTTAAATTAGGCCTGACCCAGACTAATATGGTCAGGCCCAAAAGAAGCCAGCCCAGGAGATAAAAATCAGACACTGTCTGTGTGGAAAGATTGAGAGTAGAGCGCGAGAGAGGAGGGGAGTGGGCGGTGGGGAGAGAGTTATATGAAGCGGTGTTGTGTTGCTGCTTAGGCGCTCACCCCCTGCTTTGCCTTTGAGAGGCAGCCAGTAGAGCAGTCTGCAGCAGACAGGGTAAGTAACAGGAGAGCCTCTCCATGTGTACGCTGCTTTAAAAGATATCCCTGTCCAACACAAGAACACACTCAAACCTGAATATCTCAGCGCTGCTGAAATCCTGCTGCCAGCACACATCTGTAACACATTTCTGAATGCCTTGTATTTACAGACCCTCAGCAGAGGGCTCTGAATGTAGTACAGTTTAAGCTGTACTGTGTAGCGCGTGTGTGTGTGTGAGAGAGAGACGGAGACAGAGAGAGCTGCAGTCAGATGGCTGTCCCTGAGTGGCGTCAGGACCATCTCTGCAGGTCAGGCAGAGTTCTTCAGGTCGGAGGAGGGCGGCTCTGGAGTGCCAGCTGACAACTTAATTGTCAGTAGTACTGCAGCCAGTATTGGCACCACAGCCACAGAGCTCCAGGTCTACAGTACTCTTCACAATTAAGGTCCAGGCCTGTACAGTAACTCCAGCCCAGGACCCAGCCCTGGCCCCAGTCTCCTTCCATAAACCCCCAGAAAAAAAATCAACATTCTTCCAGCCTCTCTCACCAGGGTTTGTGCTCTGAAATCAAACAATGAAGGCGGCTGGGTTTTAGTTACAATGAGCAACATCCCTCCAACCAAACTCTCAAAGTACACACACACCCTCTATCACACACGCACAGTATTGAGTCGAGCACATTTTCTGTTTTTGATGAATGACACAAAATGAAGGGATTAGCCAAGAACATGAGAACAGGGGAAAGAGGAATGTGCTAATTGGTTGTTGTCTGTGATGGATGGCAGCAGTATTATTAGTATGCTGGGGTTACTCTGGGATCTGCTCTTGGCAACTCTGCTTAATGTTTTTATACATTCAGTAAAAACCACTCCCTCTCTCGCCCTCCTCTCGTTTCTCCCTCCCTCGTTTCACTCACACCCTCCCTCGTTTCACTCACACTCTCCCTCCCTCCCTCCCTTCACTCACACTCTCCCTCCCTCGTTTCACTCTCCCTCCCTCGTTTCACTCACTCTCCCTCCCTCCCTCGTTTCACTCACTCTCCCTCCCTCCCTCCCTCGTTTCACTCACTCTCCCTCCCTCCCTCCCTCGTTTCACTCACTCTCCCTCCCTCCCTCCCTCGTTTCACTCACTCTCCCTCCCTCCCTCCCTCCCTCGTTTCACTCACTCTCCCTCCCTCCCTCCCTCGTTTCACACACTCTCCCTCCCTCCCTCGTTTCACACACTCTCCCTCCCTCCCTCGTTTCACACACTCTCCCTCCCTCCCTCGTTTCACACACTCTCCCTCGTTTCACTCACACACTCCCTCCCTCCCTCGTTTCACTCACACACTCCCTCCCTCCCTCGTTTCACTCACACACTCCCTCCCTCCCTCGTTTCACTCACACACTCCCTCCCTCGTTTCACTCACACACTCCCTCCCTCCCTCGTTTCACTCACACACTCCCTCCCTCCCTCGTTTCACTCACACACTCCCTCCCTCCCTCGTTTCACTCACACTCCCTCCCTCCCTCGTTTCACTCACACACTCCCTCCCTCCCTCGTTTCACTCACACACTCCCTCCCTCCCTCGTTTCACTCACACACTCCCTCCCTCCCTCGTTTCACACACACTCTCCCTCCCTCCACACACACTCTCCCTCCCTCCCTCGTTTCACACACACTCTCCCTCCCTCCACACACACACACTCTCCCTCCCTCCACACACACACTCCCTCCCTCCCTCGTTTCACTCACACACTCTCCCTCCCTCGTTTCACTCACACTCTCCCTCCCTCCCTCGTTTCACACACACTCCCTCCCTCCCTCGTTTCACACACACTCCCTCCCTCCCTCGTTTCACTCACACACTCCCTCCCTCCCTCCCTCGTTTCACACACTCTCCCTCCCTCCCTCGTTTCACACTCTCCCTCCCTCCCTCGTTTCACTCACACACTCCCTCCCTCGTTTCACACTCTCCCTCCCTCGTTTCACTCACACACTCCCTCCCTCGTTTCACACTCTCCCTCCCTCGTTTCACTCACACACTCCCTCCCTCCCTCGTTTCACACACACACTCCCTCCCTCCCTCGTTTCACACACACACTCCCTCCCTCCCTCGTTTCACACACACTCTCCCTCCCTCCCTCGTTTCACACACACTCTCCCTCCCTCCCTCGTTTCACACACACTCTCCCTCCCTCCCTCGTTTCACACACACTCTCCCTCCCTCCCTCGTTTCACACACACTCTCCCTCCCTCCCTCGTTTCACACACACTCTCCCTCCCTCCCTCGTTTCACACACACTCTCCCTCCCTCCCTCGTTTCACACACACTCTCCCTCCCTCCCTCGTTTCACACACACTCTCCCTCCCTCCCTCCCTCGTTTCACTCACACACTCCCTCCCTCCCTCCCTCGTTTCACTCACACACTCCCTCCCTCCCTCGTTTCACTCACACACTCCCTCCCTCCCTCGTTTCACTCACACACTCCCTCCCTCCCTCCACACACACTCTCCCTCCCTCCCTCGTTTCACTCACACACTCCCTCCCTCCCTCGTTTCACTCACACACTCCCTCCCTCCCTCCACACACACTCTCCCTCCCTCCCTCGTTTCACTCACACTCTCCCTCCCTCGTTTCACTCACACTCTCCCTCCCTCGTTTCACTCACACTCTCCCTCCCTCGTTTCACTCACACTCTCCCTCCCTCGTTTCACTCACACTCTCCCTCCCTCGTTTCACTCACACTCTCCCTCCCTCGTTTCACTCACACTCTCCCTCCCTCGTTTCACTCACACTCTCCCTCCCTCGTTTCACTCACACTCTCCCTCCCTCGTTTCACTCACACTCTCCCTCCCTCGTTTCACTCACACTCTCCCTCCCTCGTTTCACTCACACTCTCCCTCCCTCGTTTCACTCACACTCTCCCTCCCTTGTTTCACTCACACTCTCCCTCCCTTGTTTCACTCACACTCTCCCTCCCTTGTTTCACTCACACTCTCCCTCCCTCCTGTTGTTTCTCTCATCCCCTCATCAAAAGACCTGACCGCTAAATGGCAGAAGGAATATAAGAGAAACAACAGAACTAGGCAGAAATAATCATTTGAAGTATATTTTTTCTCTCCTACTTTTTAGAATGTGCCGTTTGGAGAACTGGGCAATTCGACAAACACTCAAATGTTTAAACTCAGACCAGAACTGCCTAAAATTCCCCATCTTAAAATTCCTCTGGTCCTGGCAGTGAGGTGACTGAATGTCTCTCGTTCTATTGTCCCAAAGGAACAATAAGGCCACTCTCTTTGTCCAGCAGCTCCAGGGCCTGTTGTGGCCCCATCAGCAGGCTTTAATGGAGCTACAATAACACTTTCAGTGAGGCTCAGGTCCTCACCTCCTCACCAGGCAGGCAGAGGGCTGGACAGAGGGCTGGACCAGCTTTATTCAGCGCTATGAGAATGAAGTTTAATCCCCTGAACTTCACTTCTGACTCTGGTGGTGACACACTGAGCACTCCATTGTCTTCAGCCCCTCCCTGCCATCTCAGCATCTCCATTTAGATCAATGGAGGACCTGGCCCTGGCCCGTACCCCTCAGGCCCTCACCCCTCTCTACTGTGGGACTGACTACTCTTTTCTTCCTGGGGAGCTCACAGGGACCCCACAGCTCCCAGGTTTGAGGATTAGGGAATGGGGATACTGACTAGTGACCTCTGTCCTCTTTTAGGAGGTTAAGGGGTTCTAAAAAAGGTTTAGGACTTGTTTTTGTTCATTGATGGATTCTTGGCTGGCTCAATAGATGGAAGACTTCACACAGGATGCTTACTGATTTTTTTAAATTCACACTTCAAAGTTGTTTCATCCTCTCAGCTTCAGGGCCAATGTGGGCTTCAATACACAAGTGACGTTATCAAAGAATTTATACTATTCTTAAAATGTTTTTCAGTGATTGCATCTTTTGTTCAGCCAACCTTTATTCTTTATCTTCAATGACCGTGTTTTCCACTGGCTATAAGCATGGTAATCAGCTGACCTTAAAAAGAGCCATCCATCTTGACCTGTCGTGTCAGGCCAATGAGCCAATCACAGGCCTGCCTGGTGACCTTTGTCCTATGTGGGGTCAAGGGTCACCATAGGAGTGCAGCTTAAGGCAAACAGTCAGGGACAAGGCCAAGAGCTGCACCACTTTGATAGTCTCAAGTAGACCTCAATGAACACCGCATCTTCCTGTATCTTTCATACCTTCAGTAACCGTCTTCCATACTATATATGCTAATCAAATGTGCTTCTCTGGTCTAACTCTATACAAAACAAAAAAGTGAAGGCCCAGCTGCTTGTTTGAGAAATAGTCGAGGAGAATGAATTGCTCAGATGAACATTGCGTGATACTGTACGTGTAAAGGTCTTTTGGCTTTTTTTTCTGTGTGTTCACGACTGGTGTTATGGAGTGTTTATGAAGGTTTTACGAAGACTACAGTGAAGTGTCACTTTCCCAGCTCTGCAGAACGTATTTGGGCGCTACCAGAGCATCATGAAAGGCTGTAAGCAAATGAACAAGCCACTTTCCTCCAACGCTTGGGACCACCAAAAACAATTTTCCAGACATGATGTTTAATGTTCTGTGGAAACCAAAGTTTAAAGCATTTTGCTTTCAACAGGAGCCAGACCCTTCAGAGCGTTTTCTCTTCTGGGCTTGGAAGATGGAGGATTGTATGGCCCCAGTGTGTTTTAAAGTTGTTAAAGCCCCTTCACAGAAAGTGATTTATTCCTAGAGCAGTATAAGACAGGAACACAGTGTGACTGTGCTGCATTACAGCATCCCAGCTAGCTACATCAGTACTGGACAGGCTGCCCGCTCCGTCTACAAGGGTTGTTTGATTTGGCCTTTGAATCAAAATGGCGGACCCACGTCAATGAGACACATAAATATGGATTTGAATAAGGGAAAATAAAGGAAAACCCAGATTTGCATATTTACAAATAATAATATTTTTAAGAACTAACATTGGTTATATTGAGAGTTTAAGTGAGCCAAGGAACCACTGACTGCAGGGGTGAAAAGCAAATCATAGACTGACTTAAGTTTGGCAAGTTAGGGCATGAGGTTGTCATGGGGGCCCGCCAGCCTTACCCAGGCACTATGTTCACAGACAGACTGGGCCGTGTGTGTGTGTGTGTGTGTGCATAAGTGTGTGTGTAATTACATGTGCGTGTGTGTTTATGTGTGTGACCATGTGGTTGCGAGCGCATTCAGTGTATGAGTGTGTGTGTGTGTGTGTGTGTGTAACTACCATGTGTGTGTTTACATGTGTAAGTGTGGGGTTGTGGAAAGTCCTACAAGGCCCTGGTCTCTACGCTGTCTGCCTCCACCCAACACAGGCGGCTGACAATTTAAGCGGGCGGCCGACGACAGCTCCCCCTGATCGTGCGCCAGCCAGCCGGGGCGCAGGGCTCGGTGGAGGCAAGCCGGAGGCCTCGGGAGCAGCGTTGGGTTGGAGCAGTGTTACTAGTTACTGGCACTCCTTCAAAACCAAGGAAAAATCTCATTATGAGAGTGAAGCGTTGGGTTGGGTGCCTCACGCTGCTCTCTACTCTGCTCTGCTCTCACAGGCAGTGCTGGAACTGGAGAACACCTTCAGGTCTTACACTGGAGCAAGACAGGCCCACGATGCCGAGCAGGGAGGGAAACAACACATGAAAGGCCATTTAGCGAACGTGAGGAAGACAAACAGAGCGAGGAAGAAAAACAGAGCGAGGAAGACAGAGGGGAGAACGAGGGAATGGTTGGTGGCCATGTCGTTCTGGTTGTCTGTCAGTTAGGCCTGCTTGGTCCTTTTGACAGAGAGACACAGAGGATCACAGCCCATAGGCCTCACCCAAAACCAAGAGGATGTGTAACCTTTATTTAACTAGGCAAGTCAGTTAAGAACAAATTCTTATTTACAATGATGGCCTACACCGGCCAAACCCAGACGACGCTGGGAAAATTGTGCGCCGACCTATGGGACTCCAAATCAGGGCCGGTTGTGATACAGCCTGGATTCGAACCAGGGTGTCTGTAGTGACACCTAACACTGGGCTGCAGTGCCTTAGACTGATGCACCACTCGGGAGCCCAGGTTTTAAAAAAAGGAAAGGGGTTTTAAGTGTAGAAATTGTCCGGGTGATATCGGTCTACTGCAACTAAGCTCCTCTCAGCCATGGCCACATGACAGAGTCAAGACAGGGTTATGAATAACCTAGAAAACCACACCATCGCTAACATCTGAAATATATATAAATTAAATTCATAATTGAAAGAAATCAACTAAAACTGCTTGTTTTTAAAGCCAAGACATTGCCGAATGGCTTGGTGACAATACTATAGGTTGCAGCACAAATGGCTGACGTTGAAAGCTTAGAACTAAAACAACAAAAAGTATATTGGTTTTAGGGCTGCAAATGAGCTTAAGGTGTAGTGTTACTGGAGCAGGACCTCTTGAGAGGAAATGCCCATCCCCTCTCCGCCCCCAACAGAGTAAGCTGAGACACTCCAGAGGCTGGTTCAAAGGTTTGGGTCTGGTGCTGCGACTATATCCTTGAGAAGGGGGATCTGGATCAGAGAGTTAAAAGTGCAGTGACCCTTTTAATTGTGTCGTACTGTTTGGGAAAACAGAAAGCATCAGCAGACACCAGACAGCAGCTTAGAGTTAGGTTGAAAACTGAGTCAAATGGGGTGGAACTACATGGACTTGTCCAATAATAAATGCAAATTTGTGTTTTCTGCTGCCATAATGAACAAAACCCAAGACTACGCTTCAGTTCTTCATGTGAACCGCTCCTCCTCACTTGTCTCTACCCGACATTTAACAGCCACAGTCAGACTGGGCGGCACGTACCGACAAAACACAACGTTTTGAAATGGTTCCAAGATAGAAAGTGTTGTTGTGAGGTAGTGAACGGAGCACTGCCTCTAAGCATGGTTTCCAAAAGGATCGGTTTGCACACCTGAAATTAAGATCTCAGATAATCATATACCGTAGCGAACCTGGCAGGAGACAGAAAGACACATCTACCAGGGAGGAGAAAGCAGACAGCCAATTATTGTGCAACACATCTGTTAGATCAACAGCCATCTCTGTGTGCGCGTGTGTGTGTTGAGTAAACATAATGTAGGTGTCTGCACGTAGCATGTAGAACTATGAGCCAGAACCAGAGAGACCTGTTCTGTTGTTCAACTGTGAAGAGCCTATCCTCTCGGGCCAAAACATCTGATGCTACTTTGAGGTATTTCTTGGGTTCCCTCCAAAATCAGATACTTGGACAGACTCCAACATCATAGATCTTTATTATGCATAACTGCCTAAAAGCAGAGGAGAGGCCGTTTGACATGCAAGAAAAGAGACATATGTTTTTTTTTACAATGCTATTTGATACACATTTGATACTCAACTGAACGTTTTTCGCTGAGATCAAAGCATGTCAAGGCAATCTAAGGTTTGATCTTGAGGTCCTTTTCAACTTGTGAGCCAAGTCCAGCCTGATCAGATAAAACCCTCTTCAAGGAAACAAAGAATGTTTCCTTGAACTCTAACTGGACCATAACAACTCACTGACTGAACTCCAGGTCGCCCGTTTGAAACACCATGCCAGACGGTCGGAGAATGACGCTGGCTAATTGGACGCTTCTGAAGGAGCAGAGTGGACCAGACACCTTCATTGCAGTCGGCGAGGTTACGGTGTAGACTCTGCGGCCCCAAGCATGACACTGCTCACTCACAGCACACCCACTTGTCTTCCCTTCCTTCCTGTGACCCAGGAAGGAAATTATTGCCACAGGCTGGGGATTCGTCAGCAGTCAGTCAGGTTGGAGGGAGGGAGGAAGCTGCCTTATGATATGCAGTGAGCAGCACCAGGGCTCTGTGATGGCAACGCTGGGCTGGATAGGAGAGGTCTGGAAGGACGCATGCCAGTGGGCTTACCCTCTTATCTCTAGTTAACTGGACAGGTTACACACAGACAGTTCGCTCCTCTCGCAACACTGGGAAGGGGAAAAAAGTCCTGTGATTGGAGGAGCTGTGGTGGCCAACCTCATGGATTCATGCTGGTATGTTTAGTGACATTTGGTGTCTGTGCAGACCAACTGCATAACATTGCTGAATGTGATGCCTTTGGATCCCAGATTTAACCTCTCTAGGGTATGTGGGACGAAATCGTCCCACCTACTCAACAGCCAGTGGAATCCTGTGGCGCGTTATTCAAATACCTTAGAAATGCTATTACTTCAATTTCTCAAACATATGACTCTTTTACACCATTTTAAAGACAAGACTCTCGTTAATCTAACCACACTGTCCGATTTCAAAAAGGCTTTACAATGAAAGCAAAACATTAGATTATGTCAGCAGAGTACCCAGCCAGAAATAATCAGACACCCATTTTTCAAGCTAGCATATAATGTCACATAAACCCAAACCACAGCTAAATGCCGCACTAACCTTTGATGATCTTCATCAGATGACACGCCTAGGACATTATGTTATACAATACATGCATGTTTTGTTCAATCAAGTTCATATCAAAAACCAGCTTTTTACATTAGCATGTGACGTTCAGAACTACCATACCCACCGCAAACTTCCAGTGAATTTACTAAATTACTCACGATAAACGTTCACAAAAAACATAAATTATTTTAAGAATTATAGATACAGAACTCCTTTATGCAATCGCTATGTCCGATTTTAAAATAGCTTTTCGGCAAAAGCACATTTTGCAATATTCTGAGTAGATAGCCCAGCCATCACGGGCTAGCTAATTTGACACCCACCAAGTTTGGCCCTCACCAAACTCCGATTTACTATTAGAAAAATGTGATTACCTTTGCTGTTCTTTGTCAGAATGCACTCCCAGGACTTCTACTTCAATAACAAATGTTGGTTTGGTTCAAAATAATCCATAGTTATGTTCAAATATCCTCTGTTTTGTTCGTGCGTTCAAGACACTATCCGAAGGGTGGCGAAGGGTGACGCGCTTCGTGACAAAACATTTCTAAATATTCCATTACCGTACTTCGAAGCATGTCAACCGCTGTTTAAAATCAATTTTTATGCAATTTTTCTCGTAAAAAAGCGATAATATTCCGACCGGGAAACCCTGTTTTCGTTCAAAGACTAAAAAATAAAAACATGGTGTCGGCTCGTGCACGCGCCTCAGTCTCATTGTTCTCTGATCGACCACTATCCAAATGCGCTACTGTTTTTCAGCCAGGGGCTCCAAAGGCATCATTCAGCGTTTTGCCGCCTTCTGAGAGCCTATGGGAGCCGTAGGAAGTGTCACGTTACAGCAGAGATCCTCAGTTTTCAATAAAGAGAGTGTAGAAGCCCAAGAAATGGTCAGAGAGGGCACTTCTTGTAAGGAATCTTCAGGTTTTTGCCTGCCATATGAGTTCTGTTATACTCACAGACACCATTCAAACAGTTTTAGAAACTTCAGGGTGTTTTCTAGCCAAAGCCAATAATTATATGCATATTCTAGTTTCTGGGCAGTAGTAATAACCAGATTAAATCGGGTACGTTTATCCGGCCGTGCAAATACTGCCCCCTACCCTAGAGAGGTTAACTCATGGGCCTGGAGAGAGAAAATTGTGTGTGCATGAACGTTGGTGTGCCTGCTTGCATGTGTGCCCATCTGCCTGAATCCAGCTCTGTTGACAGCCCCCCAGAAGACTCCTCCCCTAATGACTGGCTCTGGCTTTTATAGTCTGATTGTACACGACCTGCCCACCATTCATTTTCACCAAGTCAGATTAACATTGCTGGTCACATTACCTCATCCACATCAAAGGCTTCCCCCTAAAAGGCTCAGTAGAATATTAGTGGAGATTTACAGCCCACTTCAGAAACATGCTGATTTGAGCTAATCTCCCTCCTTCCCTCTTTGTGGTTCATGTGTGAAGTTAGCCAACGGTTTAAATGACCCATTTACAAAACCTTTACACCTGCAAAGATAATCTTTTACAGCTCTGCTAGCTTGCTAACCCCTTCAGCAACACACACCACTGTAACCTGCCTGTTTCTTAAGGCATAACGCAAGGTATTTATTGTGGCTTTGAAAAATATGTAACCACTGCAATTAGCTTTTATCAGGCTGTTTATCAAACGAGTGTCTCACAGAGAGGAGAAAATGGCTGCTTGATCAAGGGTCTTTAAAGCTCATGTTATTCTGTGGTTGGTTCCCCCCAGCCCAGCAGCAGAGAAGGGGTTCATGGAGATACAATTGATAGACCATATGAACACCAGTGGACTGCTCTCTCTCTCTCTCAATTCAATTCAATGGGCTTTATTGGCATGGGAAACATATGTTTACATTGCCAAAGCATGTGAAATAGATGAACAGTAAACATTACACAAACGTTTCAAAGGAATAGAGACAATTCAAATGTCATATTATGGCTATTTACAGTATTGTAACGATGTGCAAATAGTACAAAAGGGAAAATAAATAAACATAAATATGGGTTGTATTTACAATGGTGTTTGTTCTTCACTCTCTCTCTAACACATTCTCCGCCAGCCAGCCAAGCCACTATGATGAACCCTCTCTGGGAGAAAGTCTCCATTCCCAGGGGGAGCCGGGATTGGAAAGGAATGGAGACCGCTTGTCACTTGGCCTTGATTTACAGGTGGCCCAGTCTGCCAAGAGTAGCAAATCACTATGTTATAGCCCTTGTCTTTGAATGCAGAGTGAAGTGAAGCACATTTCTAAAGAATGGAAGAGATGAGGGGAGAGGAGAGGAGCCGTATAGGCAGCAGAGACAGTGTCACACCTCATCTCTGTCTGAGGGCCTGGGGAGTTAAAACTGCAATCACATACCTCTCACCTCCTCCTCTTTGGAACCATCTAGCTATACTGCCAAGCAGCAGCAGAGAGCGAGAGCTGTATGCGTTCCAGAGGGCTTGACACAGTGTGTCTAGGAGATCTGGGTAATTAGTTGAAGTATCATGAGTTGGTTTAGGAGATGGTGCTGTAGGGGTATGTGTGGGTTCAGACGCCGGTTCAGAATGTGGGAGGCAGGGAGGGGGTCTATAGCCCTCAGGGGAAGTAGAAAGTGACAGGCACTTCAGCCTCTCACCACAGACAGAGCACTGGGGAGATATCCAGCGAAACACACCACCTTCTCTACCTTGTCAGGAAATGACATCTGGGCCTACATCTGCTCTGACTGCCCTTGAGACTGCCAGACTGCCCTTCTTTCAATGTCCCAAGCCATTATCTAAAAGGGACCATTCACAGCCACTTCCAGATAGCTGCGTCTTGTTTTTAAACCTAGGACAAAGGTGGAATAAGGTTTAGGTGAACCCTTTTCTAAGGCTGACATGAGAAGGAACCCAGAGACCTGAAAGAGTCACCACACCTTAGACCACACAGACTTTATTGGAGCCTATATGAGGACTTTTTCAACCCAGTCCAGACACCCTCCCTAGTCCACGTCATATGTAACTACGTAAAAACCATCTCTCACATGTTGAACTTCAAACAAACATTCTTTCTAATTACAGACAACTTCTCAACTTAGCAAATAAACACAGGGGCAGAAATAACAACTTCCAACTCCAGAGAGCATTCTGGTGCCAGTGGCAGGTTTAAGGGTTTCTATTCATAGCTCTAACCAGAATTAGTGGTCAGGGTTAGCTGTCAGTTGGTCATGATAATGAACTTTGGTGAAGCATGTTGTTCACGCTCGTGCTTGACTGAATCCCCTGCAAGCACACACACACACAAACAATCGCCTGCACAGCACGTGTGTGCACTACCGCACACACGGGAAAAGTTACCAGTGACAAACCAATCAGGAAACGGGCACGCTAACAGGAAGGAACAAAACAAATCTCTGAGCACCCCACTCACAGAATCCAGAACTCAGTCATTGAACCTCTCACTTTTGTTGGTTTCAAAGATCTTGGGAAATGTGTAGCATTAGCAGTGGCTTCATAATCTCAAGTGAAAGTATCACACCGACAGCATACAGGCGGATTGGCTTTGAAGCATCAAATATGAATTGGCACAGTCAGTTTGTTCCACTTCCTTCAGGCAACCCCTGGATTTCACTCACAGATTTCAAAATCTGTGAGGTTCCACTGATACTGCAGCAGGAAGTTAAAGCACAACCGTTTCAGATAGATAGCTCACTCAGGAGGAGGTGAACGACACACTGCATTTGAACCCATATTTCCATCTGCCCCAGGTGTACCTCAGAGAGGGATGCAACTTAAGCTAGGCCCACCACAGTCCAATGGCTGGAAACACTTAAGCTAGGCCCACCACAGTCCAATGGCTGGGAACACTTAAGCTAGGCCCACCACAGTCCAATGGCTGGGAACACTTAAGCTAGGCCCACCACAGTCCAATGGCTGGGAACACTTAAGCTAGAAGAACACTGAAGCTTCTGGAGCAGAAATGACCCATAGATGTTACACAGTGTTAAGTAATTACAGTTGTGCGATTAGACTTGAAATGGGGTAGCAGAGGCAAGACAGTGAGGCTTGTGTTAATCTCTGCCTGGTGGGGAAGCCTACAGCTCAGGCCCCTGGATGTTCCTACACACTCATCACTGTCCCCTGAGCACTGTCATTAGCCCTCAGGAGATTCCCTCAGCTGCCCTCATCATCCACACAGATACACCACGTGCATACACAAACCAACAAAAACAACTCTGGGCAATATAATCAGAGGCCATGGATGAACCAGCCACGCACCTCCACAAACCAGTAGTCACAGTTAAACGCTTGACAGCCTGTGGCCACTTTACATTCAGTTCCATTCAGAGTTCACACAGACCAATTCCATCTCTGGTTAAGCACTCTTCCGGTTGAGGTTCCTCTGCCTGTGTTTAGCATGAGTAATGGGTTTAAGGTTAACAGCCAGGCCAAATGGGCCTTCAGGGACTCCTCACCGGTCATCCTGACCCAGTGAGAGGCTGTGACTTGGGGTAAAGTCCTCTCCTCTCTGGGCCTCACTCGGGCACCTGTGGAGCATAAACACACCGGAGAGCAGCGGGGAGCAGGGCCTTCCTTTACAGCTGGGCCCCCCTGCTCCTGTCCTGTGTTTGGGTTTCTCTCATCCGAAAACATCCCCTAACAGACAATCCAGGCCACCTCCAACCCATGCCAGCTCCCTCCAGCTTAGGCCAAAAACAGCCCCTAACAGACAATCCAGGCCCAAGTAGGCACGCTGGATCCCAGGCGCCATGGGTAGGGCCTAACCCCCACGCTGGCTGTCAGGAGGAGGCCACAATGGCCCCAGAGCTGTTTAATATTTATGCCCAACTTCCTCTGTTCCCTCTCCGTCTGTCACTCAGGTGACCACAGGAGTCTAGAGGTCATCCTGTGTCTGAAGCAGAGAGTAACTACTCCAAGAGTTGTAGACTGGAGACCATCATTGGTGTTATCCTACTAATGAAAACATACAAATCTAGAAGTAGACTAAATTGGTATTTGGCAGTTACTAATCCGAAATCAACAAGTAAATAAATATGTTGAGAGAGTGTGCGTGTGCCTGACTGTGTGTGTGTGTGTGTGTGTGTGTGTGTGTGTGTGTGTGTGTTGCAGTTTTATTCAGATGATGATCTTGTCCTATTTATAAGAGCTGTATACATGCAGCAACTTTGACTGCTCAGTCAAATGATTCAGTGCTTACTACATGGGCCGGAGCGCAACCCACAGGGGGACCACAAACAAACAAGAGAGAATTATTCAGGGTTTAAACGCTTAAAACGGCCACTTCAGCACAGCCTTTTAAGTGTGTGATTAAAACGGGCACTGAGCTTCACATGGAATGCTCAGCGGAACCCAACGCCACCACAGGAGTTTCTTTCCCACTCAATCTCTCGCTCCCCCTCTCAGTCTATATATGGTCCTGCCTCACACGCTCCATCTTTACCAATTCTTCCTGTCCCATATAACATCCATTACTATCAACACTCTCTGTGACCATCCCTTTTCAACCAGCCAGTGTAAAACAAAAATGGGGATAAAGCTTACAGATGTAGGATCTGAATTTGATCACTCTTTTGCAAAGCAGGAAATGCAAACTTGTAGTGTTTTTCAGTTTTTAAAATGCTTCTAAAGTTTGTCATTTCCTATTTGAAATTTCAGATTTGATTTGACCTAAAGAAAAATGTATCAACTCCCCTAAAAAAAAAAAAAAATCCATTAATTATAATCCACATTTAATTTTGCTGCAGGATTTTTTTTCCCTGCTGTAGGAAACTGGCTCAAATTAAGATCCTACATCTGTATTTGCTTTCTAGATCTGTTGTTCTGTATCTGATGCATCCACAGATCAAAAGGATAAAGAGAAGCGAGCATCTCATCTCAGCGTGATGATGTCAGCGTGATTAGCTCTATATTTAGATGGATAATCTGCTAATTAGGCCTTTCACTGATACTTAATATGCACACACTCATCAATTTGATAAGCCATCTCAAAACCAGAAACTATAAAACTCTGTCACAAAACAAAAGGCAAAGGGAGAGTCAAAGAGAAAAAAAACACTAATATCTATCAGTGGTCCCTAGTGTTAAAATTACACCAAAAAAAGTATCTCTATTGGCATACTGAACATACAAACAACTCCTACTGAAAGACAATCATCATAAGAGAACAGAGAGGAGAAACACTTCCAATTGATCCTGGGATATTTGTAGCGCCACAGTGAGCAGATATTTGGGGAAACAAAGCCCAAATCTCAGCTGCTAATCCCTGGGGATTCAGAGCACATTCCAGGGACTGCTTTGATCTCCTGAGTGCATCCGGACAGCCCATCCCAGACACACGGCATCCTCATACACACACGTCTCATGCCGTCCCCCTGCACACCCCCATACCTCACATGCTCAATCACTATTTTTACACATATAAAGAATCAGATCAAAACGTCACACAGACATGGAACCCAACAATAAACTGAGACAAATGAACAATATTGTGAAGATACTCAACCTAAAATGAATGGAGAACCATGTGAGGTGCATCACAACACACAACAGAAAGTTGTAAACAACAGGGCCAACAGATCTAATGTCTGTGTATCAATACTTTTACCTCATTTAGTATATCATTATCATCTCCTTCTTTCACCGAAACCATTTCCGGCAGTCCCATTCACAGCAGTCCCATTCACAACACCCAATGAGGGTTATCCGCTTCACATTGTCACATAGGGTGAAATTCCTCCAGCTATGTAATCTATGTGACACATGATCCGGGAAGTGACATTAATGCCACCTGCATCTCCTCTCCCACCCAGTCCCCCAGATACGTAAACGACAACCCAAGACTTCCTCTTCTCATTGGAATAACACAGAGCCAGGTGCATGTACCCCTACTCCCCAGCCCTCTCCCCAAAGGCAAACGCTTTCTTTTCTTAGACCACAACTCCAAACTTCTCCCAGCCTCTTCAAAGGCCAACACCAGGGGGGTGTGGAGGGGTACGGCCTGGTGGGAGAGGGGCATATGACACACTGTCACTCACAGCACGCAGGGAGACAGCTGGTGGGAACAGCACAGGCATGGGGAGAGGACAGAAAGCGAGAGAGAGAGAGGACATAAAGCGAGAAAGGAAGAGTCTGCATTTGAAAGGTGCATTCAGCGCTGAGACAAGGACCCTGCGCTTTTGTGAAGACAATAAAAAAAAAACACTACAGGAGAAGAAGTAAGAAAAGAAGCTAGGCCACAGAACTGCCATGTCTTTTATCAGACTCAGAGTCTGAGGGTAGCACATATAAAAGCTTTACTTCAAAAATCAGAGCTCTGGCACCCAGTGAGAAACATGGGGATGTGGGCAGAAGTTCTACTCTGAGATTCATTTCAGAGTGCTGTTAGTTGTCAGATGTACCTTAAGATATTTTGTCCCAGTTTTGTATGGGTTTAGAACCTAAACCTTAGATGGAAGGTTTTGAAAAATGTGCTTTGGAATTGTCAGCCCAGAGCAGGGGTTTGGCGACTCCAGCAGTAGCATCACTGGGACCTCCTTTTACTACACAGAGGGTTAGGCCTCAATATATAAATATCTATATCTAATATCAATATATAAATATCTAATATCATAGATTACACACATATATATATATATACATACATACATACATACATACATACATACATACATACATACATACATACATACATACATACATACATACATACATACATACATACATACATACATACATACATACATACATACATACATACATACACCTCCCTGGCCCACTTCAAATGCAGTCTAATTTCATCAGCAACAACCAGGCAAGGCCACAGGGTAAACACAAGAAACAGATGGAGCCTGAGAGGGAAAATAGGAGGAGAGAGCTGAGATGGGGGGAGGGGGATTTAGGGAGGAGGAAAGTTACTTGGCAAGGGTGTGGGGGAAAATGCCTTAACAAATCATCAAATGAAATCTTTGCAATTTGCTTTCAGCACATTGCAAATTCCCTAGACAGACCGCTGGCTTAGGGTACAACTCATAACACTGCCTGAAGAGGACAGGAGAAGACCGGAGAGGGCAGGAGACCTTCAACACCTGGGCTCAGAGACTTGTTAAGACCCAACAAACCAGACCAGACAGGCATTGGCACTGCCAAATCATAAACTGTTGACTTCTCTACTTCTTCTTAATCATCTAAATTACAAAACGTTATGGGAGATATAAAAACAGCATAGTAAAAAACAAACTGTGCTTAGAATCAGAATTAAAGCTGGAATCCATAAAAGGGCATTTCATTTTAATGGAGGAGGTAGGCTATGGCAGTAATCCCCCTCTCTCCTTTCAAGAATATGATAGTTTGGTTTGGGAGGTTTCAGATCAAAAGGATTCCAGTCTCAGACTCCCCGCTGCTGCCACCATCTGACCCACATTCTCCTGGACCCCAGTTCAGCCGGGAGGCAAAAAGAACACGGCCTATAAAGTATATGTATCCTATACAACATGGGCCACTTTTAAAGGCTACGAGGAATGTTTGCATTGCATTCTCACCTAGCTAAGGTTTTAGCCCTTTTTCATTTGACAATACTTTGGGGTTAGGGTATTTACTACGACTTATGGAAAGCAGTAACTTTCACAAACTTTCCCTCAAGTTTTGTAATGCTAATGCTTCATGATAAGGTTAAGTTACAGATAATTTATAAGACATTTGCTAGTAAATATCTCACTATTTAAAAATGTTTACTGTAATTTCAAGCATTGTCATACTTAGATGTTTTAAAATGAAAAATAAAAACTGAATAAATCTAAAATGCCAAATGGTCCCTAAAATAAACAACACATGAACTGCCATGTCAAGGCAAGCAAACAAGATATTCAAAACGTTACAATGAAATATTCAAGTTCTAAAGACTACTTGTTGAAGGGAAAAAAACGAAGGGAAAAGCATCCAAATAAATATTGATGTCAGGAACACTTTTCGTCCTATTCTATTCATTTTCCCGCAGCGCTGTGAAAGCCATTAGGCACATAGAATTAAATCATTTATAAAACAGAAAACTCTGTGAGCCCAAATTGTTCAAAACCATCCAACTTTTTCAGCGGGGTTCCTTTTCCATCCTGGCCAAATATCACTTCACACCATCTGGGGAATGAAAAATGCTCCACAAAACAATCCCACCCTTTCACATGTATCCCACAATGCCCTCTGGTGAGTCTGCTGAACTGAAGAGGGCCCATGGATACCCTAACTGTGCCCAGAGGGCTGCTACACTACACGGAACAGAACACCGAACCCCTTCCTACCCCGATGATGATTTCATAAGGAGGGTCCAATTACAATATGAAGATGTTTATTAGAGGCCTGACAGCATGTCAGGCTTAGTGGCTTTGACACCATGTGCATGCAACAAGCAGACCTGAGGCTGACCCCATCACGGCACTCAGTGCTACACTTGATCACTCGCACGTCAATACAAACTGGGCATAAGTCATAAAAATCTCAGCCCACTGCTTTTCTCGTCAACCTCCCTGGGCTAACAGAGCCTCACACCTTCACAGCCCACCGACCAATGTGCTGCTATTAAAAACACCTCACGGCAGGGATAGAGAAAACAACTGTGTACTTTAGACACAGGTTGGACTTTGATCAAGATATTTTTCCAGCGTGCACGAGGCTGATTGTCACTAGCTGAAGGAGTCCTTGACTTGGCTCCTCACCAGCATATCCCTGTGTCTTCCTCATACCAGAGACATTTAAATTAAATGAACCAGACTGGTCTGGTATGCGCTGCTATCGGTCACTTCCTTATGATAATGACATGATAAATCATAAGAAGCAATGCAAAACGATATGCAATCACATAAAAGATTCAGTTTAGATACATCGCTTTGTGTGCATTGCCAAAGTTTCAAAGTGCTGGGGTAATAAATGCTTGGGATAATCCAACCAGAGAAACAACGGCAAACGGTTAGAACACCTCTCGTTCAGTTAACACAATGCTTTTCATGCACACAAGCATGAGCAGCTCACTAGAAATGCAATGTCCATGAAATAGTGTGACATGATTCTCATTGAACGCAACTGCAGCATAAAATGTAGCATGTAAACATCCTAATGGTTGTATGTCTGTGGTCACAACATGATGGCCACATTGCTGGACAGAGTATTAGCTTCCCTCTGTTCCAGTGGGCTGAGTGAGCTCAGTAGCTGAGAAGTGGAAAAGTCCTGGTGGATTTTTTGATGAGCCCTCAAATCCTCAAAAATGCTGCCTTTGAGAAGTGAGCATCCCTAACCAAAGAGGCTTACACCCGGTTCCTCTGAAGCTTTTCCAAAAAAAGGATTTCTCCTCTCGACAACAACACAGGTTACGTCCCAAATGGCACCCTATTCCCTATATAGTGCACTACTTTTGACTAGAGCCCTAGTACCTATATAGTGCACTACTTTTGACCAGAGGGCTCTGGTTAAAAGTAGTGCACTATATAGGAAATTGGGTGCCATTTGGGATGCAACCACTGTGTGTTTACCGGGATGACAAATCTGAAACAGACATGACCTCCACCACCTCTACCCCAGCCTTACAATGCAGCCCTGTCACCAGTCTGTCAGACTGCAATGCTTTCAACTCAGCCGTGATCTATTACCTAGAGTATAAACTTTAGCAGCATCTGTTCTTGGTGGTGTGACACATTTGTTCCCATGCACCAAAAGTGTCTGATGATAAGACAGTTACCAAAGCAAGCAGTGTGTAGCAAGTCAGGGCTCCTTTTGTAAAAAGTTGTACCAACATATGCTGTTTTGTACTGTATGTTGAAACAAACATGGCTGAAAGACTGAAAAGTGTTGTGGGAAAGATATTTGTTAATAGAGAGGTTTAAACACAAGCCTACAAAGTTTTCACTCTTAAATATTTGGTCCATCATGTATATGGGGCCAAGTGTGTACTGTCATCAGCCATGTCATTGTGTTAACATGTCCAGAATCACAACACACACACAACATCCTTACAAACTGTTTGCAATGGGAATGAAATTAACACATTGATAAGAATTTCACAGATCAAGAAGAGGAAGAAATTAGTGCACACTGAATGTTGAATAGCAGCTTTTATCTTGCTACACCTGCATGAGACTTCTTCTAATGTGCCACTGCATTCAATAATTTCCATGTGTCTGGATGAGAGAGTCAAGAATGTCTATCTATGTTGTCTAGCCAACAAAGCAAATATCGATTATCTAAACAAACAAAACATATGCAAACTATCCTTGTGATGTCAGCTTGATATTATCAATAATTTACCATTTTTTTATTGAGATTATTAGTCTAGCCTATAACTAAACACACTGCTACTTTCTTTTTACAACATTTCTGGTTCTCTTTTCAACTTCTGCATAATGCACAGAATAAATAGAAATAAGCCACATTTCTTGAGAATGTCATTGAATAGGTCTACGTCAAAAGCAGACTTTGAAGAAAAATTAAGCAGGCAACATCTGAAGATTTGGTTGGCTATTTATCAGGTATTATCGTCCCATTGGTGTATTGCAATAAGGTGACTGAGAAATATACTTTCGTATTTTTAAAAATGTACTTAATTCGAAACAACCGATAAATTCAGTTAAACTTTAGACTACAATTCATCCCACTAAAAATAAATGCAGCCTTGGCTAAACCTCGAAAGGGAAGCTAAGAAAGTTAGGACCGTCCAGGGTTCATTGTATCAACATCAAACTGAGAATAACAATCTTGTTTTTGAAATCATAATAATTTATTTTAACATTTATTTAACTTACCCGAGTAGACAAGCCGCACTTATTCGTGTGGTGACAGTCTTGTTGCTCAAGCCGCGAGCCCGTGCAATAGTATTTCTGTTTCACGAGCCAATCGTCAATTCCTTTCCTTGCCAAACAGGCATTAACTACAAAACTGTCGCCTGGAATCAACATAAAAAGGTGCGTTATTACAATATAAACAACATGTTACGGTTAGGTTACAATGTAACATATTTATTCAGCATTGTGCCTTTTTCTTCATTTTCTTGAATGATAGTAGACTTCGTCTCATGTTGTCAACGAGTCGGTCATTATTGGTGCATGGATAAATGGGATGATAGACTGGACATACTTTTAATGTATATTTTCAACAAATATAATAAAACATAGACAAACGTATAGCCTGTCGTAAGTGTAGGCCTATGGGCTACTCACCCTCCGGACTTTCCCTCGGTTTACAAATCGCAGCTTTTCGGGGACAATTGTCGAGAGAAAGAGAACATAAAGATAGGCATTACTCGAAAGTATTACCGCAAGTGAGCATTCAAATCAACGATTAGGGGTGACATTTTTCGGTAAAACATATCTTACCATGTTTCGAGTGAAGTTTACCCATTTCTCTGCATTGAGTTGGGATTGAAAAACATCAAATGTATTTATAATCCAGAAATCAGCGATTTCCAGACGATACAAGAAGCGTCCGTAAAGAAAGCAGCAGGCTGCACTCAGTACATCCTACGGCAACAGCGCCACACTAGCCTTTGATCCGAAGAAAGCTCCCCCCTTCGTCTCCCTTCCAAGCGTAAAGGAGGCGGTTACCAAAACCAGCACTTCAACCGCTGAATGAACATGATTGACACCTCGCCCAAGATTAGACGATTTGCAGGCAGGCCCTCTTCTGTTTTATTGGACGAAGGCGGCACATGAGAGCCAGCCGAGACTCTTTCGGAGTTTCCAAATATAAAAAGAGCAGCAATGCAGCAGCCCCTGTCACCACTACCACCATTGCCAGCCAGCCAGCTAGGCGCAGTGGTCGAAGAGCAGCGCAAAATCGCTTTAAATGATATTTCGCAGGACGATAAAAAAAAGAATGAATAAAAACAGTTATTTGATTGATAGACATGCAAACATAATATTTTATTAATCATACAAACGGTTGGATTAATTGCTACCTATAATAACTTGTTTACACCTTTTTTTCATAGTTCACACTGTGGGAGAGAGTCCTGAATAAACAAAATCTGATATTTATAGAATACAACTTATAATATTTATGGCACTTATAGAACACTTTATGATCCCAGTTTTAAAACTAAAATAAACACAAGACAAACTAATTTGGTGCATACATTTGATAAACCATAAATGCCCTTCAGACATTTCACAACATACTGTATGAGCCTGTTGACAGGAAAGTTTAGAGACACATCACATTTTTTCATGTATATAATACTAGATACATTTAAAATCTCATGAAGTCCCATACAACTTTGAGATTTGTTCAAGGTCTTACAAAAAAAAGGCAATTATTGCTTTAACAAGAAAAGTGCACTATTTCACAGGATGGCTCCCACGTGGCCCAAGTGTAATGGCCCCTAAATTATCCCAGGCCTCTATAACGGTCAAGGTTATGTTTAAGTTTACATGCCTGGTCAGCCTCGTGAAGCAGTTTAGATCTACCAAGCCAGGCAGCCACCTGCACCATCAATCCACATGCCTGGACAGTGTGTGAATTACAGGAGGCAGGGGTGGCTCAGACCCCCGAATGAGACATGAGCTCCCCTTAATGCAACAAAAGTCAAACTTTGGGGTGTTTCTAATTTAACCATTCTCCTATTTGTTTAAAATTCAATGCTGTACTGATACAGTGGTAAATATGAAATTAAAAGCTTATTCCAAATGAAATCAACACCCCACACCTCTGTCATGGTTTAAACAAGTGGCAGTTGGTTCAGGTTCTTTCAATCACATCTTTCTACTCCCCCTATCTGTCTGTCTTGAGCTTTCACAAGCAAACTTGCAACAGTATCAACTGGGTCCAGCAAACTTGCAACATTGTTTCAACTGGGCCCTCACAGTTTCCCACACAGATGAGCTCTGAACAGACACAGCTGTATTTGAGTCCCGTATTTCAGCAGATGAGCTCTGGACAGACACAGCTGTATTTGAGTCCCGTATTTCAGCAGATGAGCTCGGGACAGACACAGCTGTATTTGAGTCCCGTATTTCAGCAGATGAGCTCTGGACAGACACAGCTGTATTTGAGTCCCGTATTTCAGCAGATGAGCTCTGGACAGACACAGCTGTATTTGAGTCCCGTATTTCAGTAAATGAGCTCTGAACAGACACAGCTGTATTTGAGTCCCGTATTTCAGCAGATGAGCTCTGGACAGACACAGCTGTATTTGAGTCCCGTATTTCAGCAGATGAGCTCTGGACAGACACAGCTGTATTTGAGTCCCGTATTTCAGCAATGAGCTCTGGACAGACACAGCTGTATTTGAGTCCCGTATTTCAGCAATGAGCTCTGGACAGACACAGCTGTATTTGAGTCCCGTATTTCAGCAAATGAGCTCTGGACAGACACAGCTGTATTTGAGTCCCGTATTTCAGCAGATGAGCTCTGGACAGACACAGCTGTATTTGAGTCCCGTATTTCAGCAGATGAGCTCTGGACAGACACAGCTGTATTTGAGTCCCGTATTTCAGCAGATGAGCTCGGGACAGACACAGCTGTATTTGAGTCCCGTATTTCAGCAGATGAGCTCGGGACAGACACAGCTGTATTTGAGTCCCGTATTTCAGCAGATGAGCTCTGGACAGACACAGCTGTATTTGAGTCCCGTATTTCAGCAATGAGCTCTGGACAGACACAGCTGTATTTGAGTCCCGTATTTCAGCAATGAGCTCTGGACAGACACAGCTGTATTTGAGTCCCGTATTTCAGCAAATGAGCTCTGGACAGACACAGCTGTATTTGAGTCCCGTATTTCAGTAAATGAGCTCTGGACAGACACAGCTGTATTTGAGTCCCGTATTTCAGCAGATGAGCTCTGGACAGACACAGCTGTATTTGAGTCCCGTATTTCAGCCCCTTTTCAGGACTCCCGACTTTTCTTTTTACAAAAAATATACATTTGTCAGCAAGACACATCAATTAATTCAGGCTACAAGAGTGTAGATCTGATAACAATCACTGAAGGTCATCATGCTACACTTTATGGTGTTTTGGAACATATGTCGCTTTCCGAACGCACTAGGCGGACAGTTCTTATAGCCTTTAGCCGTACCCTTATCTTACTCCTCCTCTATTCCTCTAGTGATGTAGAGGTTAACCCAGGCCCAGCAGCCCCTAGCTCCACTTCCATTCCCCAGGCGCTCTCATTTGTTGACTTGTGTTTTTTTTTTAATTTTATTTCACCTTTATTTAACCAGGTAGAATAGTTGAGAACAAGTTCTCATTTACAACTGCAACCTGGCCAGGATAAAGCAAAGCAGTTTGACACATACAACAACACAGAGTTACACATGGAATAAACAAACATACAATCAATAATACAGTAGAAAAAGTCTATATACAGTGTGTGCAAATGAGGTAAGATAAGGGAGGTAAGGCAATACATAGGCCATGGTGGCGAAGTAATTACAATATAGCAATTAAACACTGGAGTGATAGATGTGCAGAAGATGAATGTGCAAGTAGAGATACTGGGGTGCAAAGGAGCAAGATAAATGAATAAATACAGTATGGGGATGAGGTAGTTGGATGGGCAGGTGCAGGGATCTGTGAGCTGCTCTGACAGCTGGTGCTTAAAGTTAGTGAGGGAGATATGAGTCTCCAGCTTCAGTGATTTTTGCAGTTCATTTCAGTCATTGGCAGCAGAGAACTGGGAGGAAAGGTGGCCAAAGGAGGAATTGGCTTTGGGGGTGACCAGTGAAATATACCTGCTGGAGCGCGTGCTACGGGTGGGTGTTGCTATGGTGACGAGTGAGCTGAGCTCACTGGTCACCATAGCAACACCCACCCATAGCACGCGCTCCAGCAGGTATATTTCACTGGTCATCCCCAAAGCCAACACTTCATTTGGCCACCTTTCCTCCCAGTTCTCTGCTGCCAATGACTGGAACAAATTGCAAAAGTAACTGAAGCTGGAGTCCTATATCTCCCTCTCCAACTTTAAGCATCAGCAGTCATAGCAGCTTACCGATCACTGTACCTGTACACAGCCAATCTGTAAATAGCACACCCAACTACCTCATCCACATATTGTTTTCTATCCTCTTGCTCTTTTGCACCCCAGTATCTCTACTTGCACATCTTCATCTACACATCTACAGCGAGGGAAAAAAGTATTTGATACCCTGCTGATTTTGTACGTTTGCCCACTGACAAAGAAATGATCAGTCTATAATGTTAATAGTAGGTTTATTTGAACAGTGAGAGACAGAATAACAACCAAAATATCCAGAAAAACGCATGTCAAAAATGTTATAAAATTATTTGCATTTTAATGAGGGAAATAAGTATTTGACCCCTCTGCAAAACAACACTTAGTACTTGGTGGCAAAACCCTTGTTGGCAATCACAGAGGTCAGACATTTCTTGTAGTTGGCCACCAGGTTTGCACACATCTCAGGAGGGATTTTGTCCCACTCCTCTTTGCAGATCTTCTCCAAGTCATTAAGGTTTCGAGGCTCACGTTTGGCAACTCGAACATTCAGCTCCCTCCACAGATTTTCTATGGGATTAAAGTCTGGAGACTGGCTAGGCCACTCCAGAACCTTAATGTGCTTCTTCTTGAGCCACTCCTTTGTTGCCTTGGCCGTGTGTTTTGGGTCATTGTCATGCTGGAATACACATTTTCAATGCCTTGGCTGAGGGAAGGAGGTTCTCACCCAAGATTTGACCGTACATGGCCCCATCCATCGTCCCTTAGATGCGGTGAAGTTGTCCTGTCCCCTTAGCAGAAAAACACCCCCAAAGCATAATGTTTCCACCTCCATGTTTGATGGTGGGGATGATGTTCTTGGGGTCATAGGCAGCATTCCTCCTCCTCCAAACACGGCGAGTTGAGTTGATGCCAAAGAGATCCATTTTGGTCTCATCTGACCACAACACTTTCACCCAGTTGTCCTCTGAATCATTCAGATGTTCATTGGCAAACTTCAGACGGGCATGTATATGTGCTTTCTTGAGTAGGGGGACCTTGCGGGCGCTGCTGGATTTCAGTCCTTCACGGCGTAGTGTGTTACCAATTGTTTTCTTGGTGACTATGGTCCCAGCTGCCTTGAGATCATTCACAATATCCTCCTGTGTAGTTCTGGGCTGATTCCTCACCGTTCTCATGATCATTGCAACTCCACGAGGTGAGATCTTGCATGGAGTCCCAGGCCGAGGGAGATTGACAGTTATTTTGTGTTTCTTCCATTTGCGAATAATCGCACCAACTGTTGTCACCTTCTCACCAAGCTGCTTGGCGATGGTCTTGTAGCCCATTCCAGCCTTGTGTAGGTCTACAATCTTGTCCCTGACATCCTTGGAGAGCTCTTTGGTCTTGGCCATGGTGGAGAGTTTGGAATCTGATTGATTGATTGCTTCTGTGGACAGGTGTCTTTTATACAGGTAACAAGCTGAGATTAGGAGCCCTCCCTTTAACAGTGTGCTCCTAATCTCAGCTTGTTACCTGTATAAAAGACACCTGGGAGCCAATAATCTTTCTGATTGAGAGGGGGTCAAATACTTATTTCCCTCATTAAAATGCAAATCAATTTATAACATTTTTGACATGCGTTTTTCTGGATTTTTTTGTTGTTATTCTGTCTCTCACTGTTCAAATAAACCAACAATTAAAATTATAGACTGATCATTTCTTTGTCAGTGGGCAAATGTACAAAATCAGCAGGGGATCAAATACTTTTTTCCCCTCACTGTATCACTCCGGTGTTAATGCTAAATTGCAATTATTTCGCCTCTATGGCCTATTTATTGCCTTACCTCCCTACTCTTCTACATTGCACACACTGTACATAGATTTTTCTATTGTGTTATTAACTGTACATTTGTTTATGTGTAACTCTGTGTTGTTGTTTTTGTCACACTGCTTTGCTTTATCTTGGCCAGGTCGCAGTTGTAAATGAAAACTTGTTCTCAATTGGCTTACCTGGTTAAATAAAGGTGAAATAAATAAAATATAAAAATCCATTCACCCAATGGCTGGTGCACAGTACACTGTTTGGAAGCTGGAATTATTTTGGAGTGGACGAAAATGCACAGGTAGCCTACTTTTTGAAGTAATTTGTTTAACAATCAGATGAAAACCTCACGACTGGTTTTTGTTCATGCCAGATTAAAAGATAATACATGTTTACTGTTAAAATACATGTCTTTACTATTAGGCCCATTACATTTTTAGTGCACGGCACAAATAGGAAGTCCCATGAAAAAAAAAGTGTCCCCCGAATGTCAAAGTATAATTCGCACTCTGTGCCTGAGTGTGCAGCTCAATGGCCTGCTCTCTGCTAGTCCTTCCCTGGGGCTCAAGACTCCAGGCCTGGCTTGCACTCTGCTGGTCCTTCCCTGAATTTTTTACATTTATTTAACTAGGCAAGTCAGTTAAGAACAAATTCTTATTTACAATGATAGCCTAGCGGGGAACAGTGGGTTAATTGCCTTGTTCAGAGGCAGAATTACAGATTTTTTTTAACTCAGGGATTTGATCCAGCATCCATTCGGTTACTGCCCCAACGATCTAACCACTAGCCTACCTCCCGCCCCAAAGGCTCCAGGCCATGCTCCATTAGCAGTGTCTGCCTCTGACAGGCCCTGGGCCCTGCTGCAGTGGATAAAATCACTGGCACCGGGGCCTCCACCAAAATCTTAACCGCAAAACCACTCCAGTCGACTGCCTGCCTGCCTGCCTCTCAGACATTGTTCAGCAAGACCGAAGAGTGTAGTTTCTGAATCAGCCAGACCGGAGTCTATAGATCTGGCTGGATAAGAGTTGGTAGAGTGAGTTATGACACTGTGGAGTACATGTTAGAGGAAGGGGGCCTTCTCTCTCTCCTTCACTGGAAACCTGTGGTCTCTCTCTCTCTGTGGTCTCTATCTCTCATTTTCTCTGTCTCTCTCTGTCTCTCTTTTTGTCTCTCACCCTCCCCCTCTAACTGTATTCAGCTGCAGTCGAGCATGAAGACACTCGTGGGAGCAGGTCCATGTGGGAGGTCTGGTCTCAGAGTGTGTGGTGTGGTGGCGGTATGGTACTCTGAGCACTATACCAGCTACCTGCACAGGAAGTCTGCTAAAGTAGTGCACTAAGAGAAACTTTACTGTGGTTTCATTTAAATTAAAGCAAGTGGGATGTTTTTTGAATGGGAGGTCATGCTCAATAATCGAATCTCCTCCCACTGTTCTGGGGGATTTTCGCTTCTTGGAGGATTCAAATGTACATACAGTGGAAGCAGCAAGCTTGTCCCTGACACCAGCCACCACAGACCCCATCCAAGTGCATTTCCACTGAACAGAGGTTTTCCGCATCCTGAGTCTATCATCACGTTGTACCAGAGGAATCAGGCCTCTCTCTTTGAACTCCTCTGCCAAAGACACGCAGATGAGCTTGTTATTATAGCCGCTAGGCTCGCTTGTGTTCGCTGGGAACCAAGGCCTGTCCCTCTGACACACTTCCTGTTCTTTGAAGAGGCCAACGGAGAGATGGCTTTGCGTCCCTATTTCCGAGTCTGGCGCTTTGATGCCTGGGAGAGGTGGATTCAAGCCAGAATTCCATCGCAAGGATGGATCTGAATCAAACTCCAACCACTCACACCCATTGATTCTGCTGTTGTGCACTGGGCTACTTTCAGCTCCATTACCCATCATCCCGCTATGGAATGGACCAAAAATATATTTCAAAAGGGGTCATCTTCTTATTCATGTGTCTCTAATAACGTACTTGATACGTCATGTACAGAGCAGTTGTCACGGTTGTCATAAGAACAGGACCAAGGCGCAGCGTGCTTAGAGTTCCACATATTTATTCCAAAGTGAAACTTCAAGCAAAAACAAATAAATCAAATAAACAAACAACTAACCGTGACTACGTGGTGCACAGGCACAAACACAAAACAATATCCCACAAACACAGGTGGGAAAAATAGCTATTTAAATATGATCCCCAATTAGAGACAACGATTACCAGCTGCCTCTAATTGGGAATCATACAAAACACCAACATAGAAAATATAAACTAGAACACAACATAGAAATATTAACCTAGACTACCCCCTAGTCACGCCCTGTCCTACTACACCATAGAGAAACAAGGGCTCTCTATGGTCAGGGCGTGACAGCAGTGCAGTATTATCTGTCTGGCTTGGACTTCAGAGAGTAAACAAGATAACAACAGTCACATAGAGGTGAAAGGAAGGTGCTCTTTGAGGTATAAGTACACAGCGGAAGAAGAGTGTAGACTGAGGTCTTAAGATTGACACCTGCCTGGCTGTCAACCTATTTACCAACCACCTTAGTGGCCAAGCCCAGTTGATTCCACCCTGTCTTCTCCCTGGCAACAGGAATAATAGGGGACATAATAGGGGACACTCCCTGGATTCGGGGGGGGGGGGGGGTCTAATGCTTTGTCTGTGTTTATGTCCTTGTAACAATGTTAGGGAGGCTGCCTGGGCTGCACACTGGATGCCGCTACAGTGAGGAGGAGGGGGTGTGGAAGGAGCATATAGAGAGAGGGCCTAGCGTCTAGCTGAGCAGCTGCTGGGCGCTTAGAGGACAAACATGTGACTGTTGCCATTTTGTAGCGGGACAAAAGGAGGGGGATGTTGTAAAGGGCAGAAGACAATCGTGATTGAAGTACAGTGTTGGTTCCTGGAGCGGTGGTGACTCAGCTGATTGTGGTGAGCTCAGCGTGTGATGTGTCAGGCGAGGGGTCTTTAGGAAGGGAACTCTGGCCAGTCGTGTGTATGCCGTTCCATATGGAGAATGGAGAACGCCGCCTATAGTCATCCAGCGCTGAATGAATCTACAAAAAATGTATGGACTTAGTGTACTGTAACCAGGCCCCCAGTGTCTGGTCTGGAGCGTGAAGTCGCGAGCTCTGCTGGTAGCAACCTAGCGGTGCCAAAAGCCCTGGTCTGTCCTAGAAAGCCTACTGTATGTAAATTACGATTGCCAGAACAGCAAAAAAAAAATTGGGGTGGCAGTTTTGGGCTCTAAAATGTGTTTATTATGATCAAGTTCTTTCCCCACTGTGAATTCTTTTTAAGTTTGCTACAAATCAAGATATTTAATTAAGTAGTTATCCATTCTGACAGAGACCAATCACAGACCGGCAGGCTACGAGGAGGCTCACACCCTCTTGCACGGTCTTTGCAGACCTAAGGGGGTGTGCTGTGCTACAGTATCCAGATGAGATCGTGGAGTTAACGAGCCTGTCAAGTGGAGATGGAGGGGCTGATCAATGGCTATGGGGCTGACAGAGGATGGACATGGAGGATTGGCTCACACTATGTTTGAAATATCAATTTAATATGCAATTATAATTTAGTACATTTTGAATTCCAAACTACATCATATGTCTAAGGTTATTTTTTATGATGACAAAATGATGCAGTTGCACAACTGATAAAGATAGTCTCCAATCATATAAAAATACAGAATGGAGATAAAATCAAATCAAATCAAATTTATTTATATAGCCCTTTGTACATCAGCTGATATCTCAAAGTGCTGTTCAGAAACCCAGCCTAAAACCCCAAACAGCAAGCAATGCATGTGAAAGAAGCACGGTGGCTAGGAAAAACTCCCTAGGAAAAACTCCCTAGAAAGGCCAAAAACCTAGGAAGAAACCTAGAGAGGAACCAGGCTATGAGGGGTGGCCAGTCCTCTTCTGGCTGTGCAGGGTGGATATTATAACAGAACATGGTCAAGATGTTAAAATGTTCAGAAATGACCAGCATGGTCAAATAATAATAATCATAGTAGTTGTCGAGGGTGCAACAAGCACGTCCGGTGAACAGGTCAGGGTTCCATAGCCGCAGGCAGAACAGTTGAAACTGGAGCAGCAGCACGGCCAGGTGGACTGGGGACATCAAGGAGTCATCATACCAGGTAGTCCTGGGGCATGGTCCTAGGGCTCAGGTCCTCCGAGAGAAAGACAGAAAGAGAGAAAGAGAGAATTAGAGAGAGCATATTTAAATTCACACAGGACACCGGATAAGACAAGAGAAATACTCCAGATGTAACAGACTGACCCTAGCCCCCCGACACATAAACTACTGCAGCATAAATACTGGAGGCTGAGACAGGAGGGATCAGAAGACACTGTGGCCCCATCCGATGATACCCCCGGACAGGGCCAAACAGGCAGGATATAACCCCACCCACTTTGCCAAAGCACAGCCCCCACACCACTAGAGGGATGTCTCCAACCACCAACTTACCGTCCTAAGACAAGGCCGAGTATAGCCCACAGCGATTTCCGCCATGGCACAACCCAAGGGGGGGCGCCAACCCAGACAGGAAGACCACGTCAGTGACTCAACCCACTCAAGTGACGCACCCCTCCCATGGACGGCATGGAAGAACACCAGTAAGCCAGTGACTCAGCCCCTGTAATAGGGTTAGAGGCAGACAATCCCAAGGGAGAGAGGGGAACCGGCAAGGCAGAGACAGCAAGGGCGGTTCGTTGCTCCAGCCTTTCCGTTCACCTTCACACTCCTGGGCCAGACTATACTTAATCATAGGATCTACTGAAGAGATAAGTCTTCAGTAAAGACTTAAAGGTTGAGACTGAGTCTGCGTCTCTCACATTGATTGGTAGGCAGACCATTCCATAAAAATGGAGCTCTATAGGAGAAAGCCCTACCTCCAGCCGTTTGCTTAGAAATTCTAGGGACAATTAGGAGGCCTGCGTCTTGTGACCATAGCGTACGTGTAGGTATGTACGGCAGGACCAAATCGGAAAGATAGGTAGGAGCAAGCCCATGTAATGCTTTGTAGGTTAGCAGTAAAACCTTGAAATCAGCCCTTGCCTTAACAGGAAGCCAGTATAGGGAGGCTAGCACTGGAGTAATATGATCAAATTTTTTGGTTCTAGTCAGGATTCTAGCAGCCGTATTTAGCACTAACTGAAGTTTGTTTAGTGCTTTATCCGGGTAGCCGGAAAGTAGAGCATTGCAGTAGTCCAGCCTAGAAGTAACAAAAGCATGGATGAATTTTTCTGCGTCATTTTTGGACAGAAAGTTTCTGATTTTTGCAATGTTACGTAGATGGAAAAAAGCTGTCCTTGAAACAGTCTTGATATGTTCTTCAAAAGAGAGATCAGGGTCCAGAGTAACGCCGAGGTCCTTCACAGTTTTATTTGAGACGATTGTACAACCATCCAGATTAATTGTCAGATTCAACAGAAGATCTCTTTGTTTCTTGGGACCTAGAACAAGCATCTCTGTTTTGTCCGAGTTTAAAAGTAGAAAGTTTGCAGCCATGCACTTCTTTATGTCTGAAACACAGGCTTCTAGCGAGGGCAATTTTGGGGCTTCACCATGTTTCATTGAAATGTACAGCTGTGTGTCGTCCGCATAGCAGTGAAATTTAACATTATGTTTTCGAATGACATCCCCAAGAGGTAAAATATATAGTGAAAACAATAGTGGTCCTAAAACGGAACCTTGAGGAACACCGAAATGTACAATTGATTTGTCAGAGGACAAACCATTTACAGAGACAAACTGATATCTTTCCGACAGATAAGATCTAAACCAGGCCAGAACTTGTCCATGTAGACCAATTTGGGTTTCCAATCTCTCCAAAAGAATGTGGTGATCGATGGTATCAAAAGCGGCACTAAGATCTAGGAGCACGAGGACAGATGCAGAGCCTCGGTCTGACGTCATTAAAAGGTCATTTACCACCTTCACAAGTGCAGTCTCAGTGCTATGATGGGGTCTAAAACCAGACTGAAGCGTTTCGTATACATTGTTTCTCTTCAGGAAGGCAGTGAGTTGGTGTGCAACAGCTTTTTCTAAAATTTTTGAGAGGAATGGAAGATTCGATATAGGCCGATAGTTTTTTATAATTTCTGGGTCAAGATTCGGCTTTTTCAAGAGAGGCTTTATTACTGCCACTTTTAGTGAGCTTGGTACACATCCGGTGGATAGAGAGCCGTTTATTATGTTCAACATAGGAGGGCCAAGCACAGGAAGCAGCTCTTTCAGTAGTTTCGTTGGAATAGGGTCCAGTATGCAGCTTGAGGGTTTGGAGGCCATGATTATTTTCATCATTGTGTCAAGAGATATAGTACTAAAACACTTTAGTATCTCCCTTGATCCTAGGTCCTGGCAGAGTTGTGTAGACTCAGGACAATGGAGCTTTGGAGGAATACCCAGATTTAAAGAGGAGTCCGTAATTTGCTTTCTAATGATCATGATCTTTTCCTCAAAGACGTTCATAAATGTATTACTGCTGAAGTGAAAGCCATCCTCCATTTGCGAAGGCTGCTTTTTATAAAATACATTTATAATTTATATATAGTCTCATTGGGTAATCCAATATAGCCTAACCAAGTTTTTATTTTCAGGTGGAAGGATCATGGTCATATGATAGACTAGAAAGGGTACTCACGCGCACTTAACTTTACTGGAATTTGAGTTACATTTTACAAAGACAGTCGCCATGCCAACATGTTCTGTATTTAATTGTACTAATCGCCACTAAAAAGAGTCTCATCTTCATTTCTTTCCGGTAAGTCAGTCGTCATTCTGATTATCATAGTTAATATTTGCTGTCCATTTTATTTTCCAATGTTGACCTGGCTAGGTTCTAGGTAATGCTGAGCTTTCAAATGAACATTCTGCTGCAAAGGTTTTACAGTAGGCTAGCATTAGGTTATTGCATGAACATGCAGGTTATGGGCATACCTGATCGATTTAGCTAACTTAAGTTGGTCGTCTTAATTTCATGACAAGCAGTAATAAGATGATGGCTTTAATGTCCGTGGTTGACACTCTCAGGCAGGATTTAAACGACTACTTCGACCATGATCCTTTGCTAGTTACGGCCACTTTCACCATGATCCTTAGCGATGTTTTGGGTGCCATTCAGCCCCATTCAGCAATATGGCGCACTTCAAATTAAAATACTTCCGCTTCATGTGCCATCCAGTAGGAATGCGTGGGTAAAATCCCTGGGGAAGCCAAGCCAGAAAAAAAGCCATATTACAACATATGTTTTGTGATAATTGCACTGTTTGCTTTATAACCTGTTAGTTCATATGCCTTGCGGCCGTGATATATGCCTAAGGCTGAGACATTAAGAAGACACAGTGGCAGAATAACATCAACCACACCTTTGTTTTATCACAAAACCGGAGAGCAACCTCTGTCCGGTGAAGTCCACAAAGCATATTGCATGTAACAAACAGTTACATGACCTACAGCATGGTCATGCAAGTTAATGTTTCCGAAATTTTCGGACTAATAAACTATTGATTTAGAGCCACCGAGAGTTACTGCAAACAGGAGCTGCCTCCACTATTCCAGCACTTTTCCAACTTCAACATTTCAACATCATCAAATCACCTATGCTAAGTCTATTACAGTGACAACTAAAAGATATCAAAAACAATTTAGTCCAATCAACTTATGCTAAATATGATGTGGCTGTCCATGGTTCTGATTTGTGTGTATGTGTGCGTTCCTGGAAGTATAAAAAACATGTTGACTCACCCTACTTGTAGAGAATCCTCCTCTCTTTCATGTTGATGAAATGGTCTATGACTCTGTCATACAGTACACACTTTTATTTTTTGTTGTCCTAGGCTACCTGGCTAAAATGCTTGCTTGCTAGCCTAACTTCATTTCATAGCTGTGAGCAACATTAGCTAGTTAACCTTAGACTTCTACATCTAGCTGTCATACCCTGATCTGTTTCACCTGTCCTTGTGCTTGTCTCCACCCCCCTCCAGGTGTCGCCCATCTTCCCCACTTATCCCCTGGGTATTTATACCTGTGTATTCTGTCTGTCTGTGCCAGCGCGACTTGTTTGCCAAGTCAACCAGCGTTTTTCTCTCAGCTCCTGTTTTTCCCAGCCTCTCTTTTTCGCGTCCTCCTGGTTTTGGCCCTTGCCTGTCCTGACTCTGAGCCCGCCTGCCTGACCACTCTGCTTGCCCCTGACCTCGAGCCTGCCTGCCACCCTGTACTGTTTTGGACTCTGCCCTGGCTATGAACGCTAGCCTGTCCCCGACCTGCCTTTTGTCTATCCCTTGGATTATAATAAATACCAGAGCTCAAACCATCTGCCTCCTGTGTTTGCATCTGGGTCTCGCCTTGTGTCGTGATACTAGCTACATATTGAACTTCCATCCTCTCTGTCCAGGGGCACAATGTATTTTATGGTTGGATCAGAATCGCACTTATTATGATTGGCACGGAGAAGTGAGTAAAACCACAAATCCAAACCCCTATCTCCATCCATGGCTAATTTAGGAATGGGCCAATTGTAGCTAGCTAGCCAAAGAGGACAACAACACAACGAGATGCAACAATTCAAGTTGTTCCTGTCTGACGTGTTTTACATGATGTATTTCTCTGTGATAGGAGTGAAGCCAATTCCAAACTGGCTTCCCTTGACAGTTTTTCTTTGGTACGCCAGGACCATTCACAGTTGAGCTTGCTCAGTTTAGCTCAATGCTGATTGGCCATCATTTTATACTTTTTTTATTTATTAAGGGAGGCCAAATGCTCACTGGCTTACCTTACATTCAATGCTACGGGTGGCAACAATATCATACTCTATGACCAGACTGCTTCAGATTACCTACAGAGACAGAGGGCCACTGTTACGCTCACTCGGATGCTTTCTCCGGTGGGATACAAGGAAAATTATGAAACACAGAGGAAATAAATTATTTAATGTTTTTTTATTTTTTTATTTGGTCAATTTTTGGGGGGAAGCCTGGCTTCCTTTGGCATCTATGAATAAACGCCACTGGCGCCATCGGGGGTTTTCCATAGGGATACGTGGATGACATCAGCACAACTATCTAGTGGTTTTAATGTCTGAGTGTAACACTGCTATGTAGCATTTAGGCCTATCATTATTATGGAAAATAGCAGTAGACATGTACCAAATCAAGACAATGATATTTTTCATAATTCTAGGTGAGAAGTTTTCCAAACAATTCACCCACCACTCACACAAAGCTACCTTGACATTTTCACATGTGTTAGATCACTACAGACCATATCTCCTCCTGCATATTACCACTTTCATTATCTCATATCTGCTTTATGTTTCTGGCTAGGCCAGATTGTCACGACTTCGCCCAAAGTTGATGCCTCTCCTTGTTCGGGTGGTGTTCGGCGGTCGACGTCACCAGTCTTCTTGCCATCGCCGATCCATTTGTCATTTTCCATTTGTTTTGTCTCGTTTTCCCACACACCTGGTTTTCATTTCCCAATTACTGGTCATGTATTTAACCCTCTGTTTCCCCCATGTCTTTGTGTGTGATTGTTATTTGTTCAGGTCGGTATGTTCCGGCTGGTTTGTACCGGGTGCTGTTTATCACCCATGCTTTGTGGAAACCGTTCTTTTTGCACTTTGTAAATTGTTTACTTTGTGCTGTGGAGTAAAGTGCGTTGTTTCACTCATCTTTGCTCTCCTGTGCCTGACTTTATACACCAGCTACACCCACCAGCCTGACACAGATATCAACACTTATAACAAGATACCACATTGTGTTAGATTGAAGTGACTGAGGATCATATAATGCATCTTCAAGTATTATATACAAATTCCCACTATGGCTGACCAAACATAGTAATAAGCATACCTAATTAAATGTGTATTCCATATGTTTAAGTTGATCTAAACTGATAAAGCTATCATCTTTTCAAGTAATTTGTGTTTTTAGACATGTACTGTATATATGTTTGATTGAACTCTTCAAGGAGAGTTTTTAGGGTGTGTGAAGTGACCAGCTGCAGACCATATATCCAACTCTGACACTTTTATGCTTAAATGCAGTTTTTGCGATATCAATAAAAACTTTATGAAAGTAGAAGGCAAAATTAAAACTGAAGGTGCTGCTAAACTGGAATATATGCATACCTTACAAATAAAGAATCATCCGGCTTATTTCTTTTAAGAGACTTATCTTAATTAGCTGCTGATCTAGTACTTTATGTTATTGGCTTGTAGTGTGTCCCACTTAAAAATTCATTTTTATCTAATAAAGGTGGCATGTAAAAACACTCTTAATAGGGCCTTAAGCCCACTATGTTTTTTTCTGCTAAATGTGTCTACAGTATAGAAGACAGTAATGGAGTAAATTATTTGTAGTGTGTAATAACAAAGTTAACGTACGCTGTCTGCCACAGACTTTCAGTCACAGTTCCAGATGGTTGTATTCATTTTTCCTCTCTGACACAAAACCTTGTCCCAAATTTAGCTCTATTATAATCAATACCTCTTCTTTTTCACAATTTGCTCCACCCGGCACTGACTCTGGTTCCTTTCTGAAGCAGTGGGGGTGTAGCCCCATCCAGAACGAGGACACAATTAGTGTATTCAGCCGAAAACAGTGGGGATCCCCCTTTGATGTGGGGATCAAATGAAGGAGCTGTGTGTTTTTGTCCAAAATGACAGGCTTGCCAGGTTTACTAATGGGTAGCTAATAGAAAGAGAGGTTTATGATGCTCATTAATTACACGGCCTGTCATGTGCTGGAAGGGGAGAAAAGCGGATAGGAAAAGAAAGGGAGTGGGGCGCAATGGAGGAAGGGGAAGGGGATGAAGACACAGAGAGAGTGAGGAGGAGGTGAGGAAAGAGGCTGGGTGTACTAATCTGTGAAAGAGAAAATTGGGAATGGGAGATGAGTGTAGAAAGAGTGAGGGGAAAATTGGGGACAGAGGGAGTCAAACAGACAGAACAGGCGGGACGGAGGAGTGTAATGGTCTTGGGGTGAAAGAGTGCTGGGGCAAAACCTGAGGGAGAGAGTGAGAGAGAGAATCAGAAAGTAAGAGAGAGAGGAACAGAGAGAGAGTAGAAGAAGAAAGCTGAAAGGAGAAATAAAGGGAGAGAAGTAAAAAGGGAGGAGATAAAATAATCCTTTCCTGAGATAAGAGAAGCCACCAAGACAGGAGCTTCAAAGAGCGGAGAGTCACTCTCGTGGGAGCACGCCGTAAACCTTTCCACATCTTCAGAGGGAAATTCAGTCCCTGATCCAAACACGCCCTGGCTCTCAGCACCCACGACTCTGCAGGCGTCCGAGGTTCAGCACCTCCTGGGGTGGCTCGCACACTTCCAAAGCAACACTTCCCTTTGAACTGCCTTGGCCCCACGTCGAGCAGCGATGGTGATCTGCACATAAGGTGCAAATGTGAATGGTTAATGAGAAGCAGCAAAAAACATCAGAGCAGCGCTCTGCCACTCCTACTAGTCAGGGGGAGAAAAATACAGAAATATCTCTCATATCACCTCGAACCAGCACCAGCTCATCTCACACAAACCCTGTCTCTATAGATGTTGATTTGTCATCTCAAACTGTGGCATTAACAATACCCCTTGTCCTACTAACGGAAACCTATTCTATCCTACATGACTGTGAGGTGTAAGTTGGGTTGTAGTCACTAGTGAGTATTACAGTTGCTTCCACCATGGGTAAATGAGCACAGTGTTGCCAGATTCTATTGACACTGTACTGCACAATCAGAGCCAAAATCCCACCAATTGAATTCACAAAAAAGTAGCCCAATTTTACAGTGCATTATGCAGCCTGATCACTAGAAATAGACTTCGATTTCAGACGTTCGAAATGATCCTAAGAACGTCGATATATGCCTTCTTCAGCAAAAAAAGATTGCACAGCATTGGGAACGAACTTGTGATGCTTGGAGATGAAGCTCACTGCTATGACCACGGCGCCACCTTGGAGATGAAGCTCACTGCTATGACCACGGCGCCACCTTGGAGATGAAGCGCACTGCTATGGCCACGGCGCCACCTTGGAGATGAAGCTCACTGGTATGACCACGGCGCCACCTTGGAGATGAAGCGCACTGCTATGACCACGGCGCCACCTTGGAGATGAAGCTCACTGCTATGACCACGGCGCCACCTTGGAGATGAAGCGCACTGCTATGACCACGGCGCCACCTTGGAGATGAAGCGCACTGCTATGACCACGGCGCCATCTTGGAGATGAAGCGCACTGCTATGACCACTGCGCCACCTTGGAGATGAAGCGCACTGCTATGACCACGGCGCCACCTTGGAGATGAAGCGCACTGCTATGACCACGGCGCCATCTTGGAGATGAAGCGCACTGCTATGACCACTGCGCCACCTTGGAGATGAAGCGCACTGCTATGACCACGGCGCCACCTTGGAGATGAAGCGCACTGCTATGACCACGGCGCCACCTTCGAGATGAAGCGCACTGCTATGACCACTGCGCCACCGCAGTTCAGAATGCTCTAGCAAGTCGTGAGAATACTTGATGATACTTCATGGTAATAGTGTCATTTATTATTATTTTATTTTAAGCCTTCCCCAAACCATAGCCCTAACCTTAACCACTCGGAATTAATACCTAAACTGTTAACTTTTTGAGTTGTTTTTGTTTGGTCACTATGCCTGGGTTCTCCCCAAATGAGAGGGGCGCTTCTTGGCTTGGTTGCACCACTATGTAAAGATTTCAGAGCAAATTAAACTGATATTTAGTAATGATAGAGTAGGCTATCTTTGATCGCCAGTTACATTGTTGTGAATTGCAAAACAGGCTGTTCATAAGTTCTGAGCGTTATTTTCTTCAATTAATTCAGCGCATTTCAGCAGTAGGCTATCTCGACACAGAGAGGACCCCGAGTATATCATTGTAGAATCATACAAACTTTGTAACAGCAGTCAAACAAAAGTCAAATGACCGAAGTTGCTAAACTTGCTAGATAACCTCCTTCCACAAATTACGTAATATCTTTTATATTTGGAAAAATCGGGTTGATGATTATACAGATAGCGAATCAGTTCATGAATAATTGGGTGAAGAGTGGAAATCGTTTAAATATCAAGGTATCTTAACGGGGACCAACTCTATTGAAAAAATATCCATATCTACTTTCATACCGTTTGTTGATCACACAAACGCTCTCATATGGACGGCAAGTACGAGATGTTATACTAGGGGTATTTTGACATGCATTGGTGACATGTTTTGATAATACAACCTATGGATTACAGAATAGTTAGGAATATTCATGCGAGACAGGAGTCAGGATTTTGGGTTCAGTGGGATTGGGACTGGAAAGGAAATAGCCTAGGAGGCTCTAGGACAGGAGAAGATATAATTTTCCCTTAAGTCTCTTTGGATCGTCAACAGACTTCATGTCTGTAACAGATATGACTATCACATTTGTGACTGTCTGAAGAGTCACAATTACAGCTCAAAGAGGCACACATTATTTTATAGGCTATACTGTTGGGGTTTCCTGTAGGGTTTATTAACTATACTCGGGTTGCGTGTGCAGTCCGACAGTGTCAATTATGCATTGTGCTTTGAATTTATGTTGATTTTGTGTTTAGTAAATATGCTAGGCTAAAGGCTTCCATGCTACAATCTGTTTGGACAATGTGCTATTTTCCACAAAATAAGCCTATTTTGTGGAATTGCATTAGGGAATAATTTTGTCATTTCCCTGGTCTTGTCATTTTATTTTGGGGGGGAAATGTGAAGAGTGTTCCTGGGACAGTCCTGGGATCAAGGTTACCCATGTTAATCCCTAATTCATAATACGTTGATTTTCGAAGGGAAACTATGAGATCTTGTTGGCATTGTGAGCCTGTCAGTAGCAGTGACTGGGCCTAGGCCATGCAGTGACCTGTGAGTGACCAGGCTTCTCTCTCCTCCCTGCAGGGCTGGACACCAGCAGGGCTACTCACTCCACCATCCACCAGACTGGTTGGTTTATTTAGCTAAGCTCTGAGTCTCCTACACATAGAGAGAGGCCTGGATGGCCATGGAATTCATTATCTCAGGCCCTGGAAACGAGCCGCCTGTGTTTTGAATAGTTTCACCACGCTTTGAAAGTGCACTCTCTCTTTTTCTCTCTGTCTCTCTCTCTCTCTCTTTATCTCTCTTTCGCTGCTCAGGTTCAATCGCTAGAGGACCACGATCGGATTGTGGCCACAGTGTTATATCATCTTCAAGGTATTCGCCGTGAACTGCTTTGCGGCCATGACTGTAGCCCACACAGAAAAACAATGGGCGGCAAATACCCAAATATTTACTGGGGCTTATCCACAGCTAAGAGGGCTGTTTGGAATAACATGGCCCAGGGTTTGACAGGGTTTGGTGGGGTGGGCCCACAGGCTCTGGTTGCAGAGAGACTTCCTCTCCACGGGCCCCTGAGCTTACAACCTTTCACACACAGACACACGGGAAGCCAGGAGAATGTTTTTTTTTCTCTACAACGATGGTATGGAGAACAAGGAAAAAAGGACCATTGGAGGGAGATGTAAGGCTGATAGAACTATGTAGAGGGGGGAGAAGGGTGAGAGAGAGAGAGAGAGAGAGAGAGAGAGAGAGAGAGAGAGAGAGAGAGAGAGAGAGAGAGGCAAACCTGTCTCTCAAGAGAAGACAGGCTATGTGCACACTGCCCACAAAATGAGGTGGAAACTGAGCTGCACTTCCCAACCTCCTGCCAAATGTATGACCATATTAGAAACACATATTTCACTGACATTACACAGACCCACAAAGAATTAGAAAACAAATCCAATATTGATAAACTCACATGTCTATTGGGTGAAATAACACAGTGTTCAATCACAGCAGCAATATTTGTAACCTGTTGCCACAAGAAAAGGGCAACCAGTGAAGAACAAACACCATTGTAAATATAACCCATATTTATGTTTATTTATTTTCCCTTTTGTACTTCAACTATTTGCACATCTTTGCAACACTGTATGTAGACATAATATGACATTTGAAATGTGTGGTGGTGACATTTGAAATGGGTGGTGGTGCTGGATTCAATGTTGACTCCAGAGTGGTATACTACGAATCTAGATAGAGGAGTTAGCGAGCTAACTTTGGTCAACTCTAAGTTCAACTCGGGGTAATGGTGACACAAAAGGGCCTCACCTTTTAGCTAAGTACATTTATATTGCAACAAATCCTTCAGAACTCACCTGCCTTGGGGCAGGCTAACTCAGGGCTAACTCCACTTTTCCTGAATGAAGTGTTTGAGCCATGAGTTGAGGAGAAATCAAATTAGATGCCCTCCCTCTCGCAGAGTGCGTCATCATCCCTTCATTCTCCAGACCATATTTGAGGAAGATAACTGATTAAATATTTGATTAATCATATTTATTTTTATTTATTTATTTCACCTTTATTTAACCAGGTAGGCAAGTTGAGAACAAGTTCTCATTTACAATTGCGACCTGGCCAAGATAAAGCAAAGCAGTTCGACAACATACAAAAACACAGAGTTACACATGGAGTAAAACAACATACAATCAATGATGCAGTAGAAAAAAAAATAAGACTATATACAATGTGAGCAAATGATGTGAGATAAGGGAGGTAAAGGCAAATATATGTTCTTGTGTGTTAAAAATAGTAATATTCAAAAACATACCACAAGACGGCACATTTAATATCCCATTTCACACCATAGCCTGCTGAATTTTCAGGTTGTAATTATAATAATAATTTGGTGGGTGCTTATATTTGTCCTATTTCACACAAGTACAAGTGTGTATTCCGATGTATGTGTGAATTGGAAATGTTTCTTTGCACTCACAACTCCCCCTGAGATACCCTCAGAGAGTGGGGTCATGGCCAAGGTCTGCCACCATTAAACGGTGACCCTGGAGCAGTGGTTCCCAAACTTTTTATAGTCCCGTAACCCTTCAAACATTCAACCTCCAGCTGCGTACCTCCTCTAGCACCAGGGTCAGTGCACTCTGAAATGTTTTTTTGCCATCATTGTAAGCCTGCCACAAACACACTATATGATACATTTATTAAACCTAAGAATGAGTGTGAGTCTTTGTCACAACCAGGCTTGTGGGAAGTGACAAAGAGCTCTTATAGGACCAGGGCACAAATAATAATAATCAATCATTTTGCTCTTTATTTCACCATCTTACAGGGCTCCCAAGTGGCGCAGCGGTCTAAGCCAATACATCTCAGTGCAAGGAGGCATCACTGCAGTACCTGGTTTGAATCCAGGCTGCATCACATCCGGCTGTGATTAGGAGTCCCATAGGGTGGCGCACAATTGGCCCAGCGTCGTCCGGTGTAGGCCATCATTGTAAATAAGATTTTGTTCTTAACTGACTTGCCTAGTTAAATAAAGGTTACACACATATAAACCCTTATTTGTTCATTAAAATTGTGAATAACTCACCACAGGTTAATGAGAAGGGTGTGCTTGAAAGGATGCACATAACTCATAACACATAACTGGGTTGTATTGTACAGTCTTAAAACATTTTCCACACACAGTCTGTGCCTGTATTTAGTTTTCATGCTAGTGAGGGCCGAGAATCCACTCTCACATAGGTACGTAGTTGCAAAGGGCATCAGTGTATTACAGTTTTTTCCAACTGCTTACACACAAAATCTTTTCATGTCACACGATTTTTGAAACCTCTCACTCAAAGTGCAAAACTACACACCAAATATCCAAAACCATAAGCTATTTCTCAGCCTTTGACTCAGTTGTCAATTGCATAAAACACTTTTTTCAAAACACTACACACAATTCTCTACCTAAAACACAAAACTCTAACAGGAATTAACTTGCTTTCCTTTTCCAAACACAACCAATCAAAATGCTACACTTATTCACCAGGTCACACACACAATCCTCACATGTGCAAACACTAATTGCTTAACTGATCACAAACCAATCACTGCTTTACTGTAGTATAGGCCTATAAATAGGTTAAAGGTCAAATTACCTGTTTTGAACAATGGATGCCAACAATGGACAGAGAGCAAGAGGAGTAGGAGGGAGAGGCAGGGGACAACAACGAGGACAAAACCAAAGACGAAGAGTTGGAAGAGGAGGAGGAAGAGGAAGAAGAAGAGGACGAGGGCAAAGAAGAGAAGAAAGGAGAGCCATCTCTGATGAGATTAGGGCAACACTTGTTGATCATGTGATCAGCCACGGTTTGACCATGAGAGGCTGGACTGAGAGTCCAGCCCAACTTGAGTCGATTTACAGTGGCGTCCATAATTCGAACCTTCAGAAATGAGAACAGGTATGCAACTATCTAATGACTATTTTAGCATTACAGTAATTTACTGTAAAATACGTATGACTGCATAGTATTGCATAAACATTTGTAACTCTAAGCCATCCATTTACTGCACTGCATTGAATGAATGAGGTTGGTTATCATGCTGTACTACCTTTTTTTGTACATTGTTTACAGTTCCTATGCTGAACACATACTGTGTTTGAATTCTGTACAGAGTGGAAAGGCAAAGACATCATGGAGGACGAGGACGCTTGTTTACAGATATACAAGAGACTGCAATTATAAATATGGTTTTGGCCAACAATGCAATTAGGATTCGAGAGATAAGAGAGCATATCTTGAATAATGACACCATATTTAACAACATCAATGCTGTAAGCCTGTCGACCATACAACGCATCCTCCAACGGCACCGAGTGACGATGAAACAACTTTACAAGGTGTCATTTGAGAGAAACTGACAGAGTCAAGAATATGCGACATGACTTTGTAGAGGTATGTATGCAACACTACTTCCAGTACTTCAGACATACCATATTTACTCATCTGTATATCCTTTTGTCTGTTACAGAGAGTATTGGAGCTGGATGCCCATGTAATTCACCATGAATTTATTTATGTGGATGATGTTGGCTTCAACCTCACCAAAACAAGGCGCCGCGGAAGAAATGTAATAGGACAGAGGGCAATTACCAATGTCCCTGGACAGCGTGGGGGTAATATAACTATGTGTGCTGCCATCACTCAAAACGGGGTCCTCCATCACAATGCCACACTGGGTTCGTACAACACCGGCCATATGCACACTTTTCTGGATGCAATTTACACAATGCTTGTCCCTGATCCAGATCAGGAGCCTGCTAGATTTGTGGTTTTATGGGACAATGTTAGTTTCACCGGGCTGTTCTGGTCCAAATCTGGCTTGCCACCCATCCACATTTTTGTAGTTTTGTACCTACCCCCATGTTCACCTTTTCTAAATCCCATAGAGGAATTCTTCTCAGCCTGGCGCTGGAAAGTGTATGATCGCCAACCCTATGCCGCATGCCGCTTCTCCAGGCAATGGAGGACGCATGTGGGGACATAGAGGTTGCCTCTGTCCAAGGTTGGACACGCCATGCTTGGAGATACTTCCCTCGATGTTTGACAAGAGAAAACGTATCTTGTGATGTGGACGAAGTATTGTGGCCAGACCCAGCCCGGAGAAGAGATGAAGCGTAGCTTAGCACTGGTGACTGCCCCCCCTACCAATTCCTGGACTGCCCCCCCGGGACCCCACACACACAATTGTGTTCTTTACTGTATTCTAAAGAATATACTTTTGGTTTACATATGTTTATGGTTTTGTTGTATGCTACTGTATACAACAGTAATGTTTGGCCTAATAAATATTTTCTGTTTCTACAGCACATTGCAACACATTGGTGTTTTCAGTGTACTTGTTACCCCTCTCAGCAGATTACTTTCACTGTAGAACATTGTATTGAAATGTAGATATAAGCCTATGAAAGACCAAAGAGCTTGAGATTTAGAACAACAGTGTTAACATGGTATATCCAAAAATGTACTATTATGAAAGCAGTGTTTGCCATTTGATGCAAATGCTTCATTCTGACATGTGTTTATGGCATTTTGAATGCAGTGTTACATTTTGAAGGAGATGTGAGGCATTTTGCATTTTATGTGTGCAGTTTTGGGAATTGTGTGTTGAGTTTTGGGGAAAAAAGGAGACCGTTTTGAAAACGTGTGTAAGCAGTTGGAAAAAACTGTAACAGTGCGATTTGCCAAGGCAGGATACTCTGAGCGCAGCCCAATCCATAAATCTGGCAGTGGCTTCTGATTAAATAACATTTTCACAGAACCGCTTGTTGCGATCTCGATGAGGCTCTCTTGTTCAGATATCGGCAAGTGGACTGGAGGCAGGGCATGAAAGGGATAACGAATCCAGTTATTTGTGTCATCCGTTTTGGGAAAGTACCTGCACACCCAACTCACTCAGGTGCTTCGCTATATCACATTTGACATTGTCTGTAGGCTTGAGTTCATTTGCACACAAAATCATACAATGATGGAAAGACCTGTGTGTTGTCCTTGTTAATGCAGAAAAAGAAGAGCTCCAATTTCTTAATCATAACCTCAATTTTGTCTCAGACATTGAATATAGTTGTGGAGAGTCCCTGTAATCCTAGATTCAGATCATTCAGGCCAGAAAAAACATCACCAATTGTGTGAGAAACTCGTCATCATGCAAGCGGTCAGACAAGTGAAAATTTATCTTGTCTCTCAATTAAAAAAAACGTGTCAATACTTTACCCCTTGAAAACCAGCGCGCTTCGGTATGTTGTAAAAGCGTTACATGGTCGCTGCACATATCCTTGCATAGTGCAGAAAATATACGAGAGTTCAGGGGCCTTGCTTTAACAAAGTTAACCATTTTCACTGTAGTGTCCAAGATGTCTTTCAAACGTCTTTGGCAGCAAAAGCCTATTGGTGGATGCTGCAGTGTACCCAAGTGGCTTCGGGAGCAACTGCTTGCACGCGCGTTACCACTCCACTATGTCTCCCTGTCATGGCTTTTGCGCCATCAGTACAGATACCAACATGAGCAGCAGCTACGTTTGGCTACATGAGGACCTTTAGTGGAATTCCGTAAAGAGAGTATTGGTTAATGTGATTGTATGTTAATTATTTGACTAGGTTATCTGTATTTTACATTGTGTTGTTATTTCGCTGAACACTAGATGGTTTAATTTTAATTTTGGCAGTGAAACGAGGCTACTCAGGCGAGAGAAAAAAACTCACAAATGTATAGCCCCGTTGGAAAATATAAATGGACTGTTTGAAAATGTGAAGAATTTTATATTTAACTTTTAAAAAAAAATGTGAATCACATTTTTATTTGGCGTACCCCCAATGTTTGTTCTACATATTTCTGTCTGAATGTTCCACAAAGTTCTGCCTTCCTGAACATACCCCACTACTTCATTTAAGCCTGCCCTGAATTCATTATATCACAGTCAGCCCAGCACCATGCTTGCCTTGGCCTGAGGAAACCTATACATTTGTCTGGATTGGTGGACATCTGCCATGTTTGAGTCACAGGCCAAGGAGCTGTTATAGTAGATGATAAAACCACAGAAACCATAATTTACAACTATACAATACAGATATCTAAACGTGGCATCGTAAATGCTAGATTTCAATATTTGCCACAACCCAAAAAAAAGACAAGTAGAGTAGAGCTTGGATACAGAATAACAGAATTGTGAATGTACTTGAAAGGAGCGTTTCATTCGGCTTAACTAGTGTCACCAATTGAATAAAACACACGCTTCCTGCATACTGTGATTTTGTGTGTGTGTGTGTGTGTGTGGGTGGGTGGGTGGGTGGGTGGGTGGGTGGGTGTGTGTGTGCGTTGTCTTGGCTGAGTGCTTAAGGTTTTTGTCATGTTGTTAGGTGAACCTTCATCCCAGTCTGAGGTCCTAAGTGCTCTGGAGCAGGTATTCATCAAGGATCTCTCTGTAATTTGCTTTGTTCATCTTTGCCTCGATCCTGACTAGTCTCCCAGTCCCTGCCACTGAAAAACATCCCCACAGCATGATGCTGCCACCGCCATGCTTCACAGTAGGGATGGTGCCAGGTTTCCTCCAGACGTGATGCTTGGCATTCAGGCCAAAGAGCTCGAATGCCAACACACCGCACTAACATAGCAGACCTATACTTTTTAAAATGGGTCTGGCTAAAGGCCTACTGCAGAAATATTCTATGCAGCAGAGCGGTTTGACATTGTTCTATTTTAGTTGTTTACTTAAAGAGTTCTTTAAAAACGTATAGTTTCGCCAGACAAAAGCTGCTGCTCACGCAGTACTGTCAGCAGAAATAGGCATGCCCCGAGCAGCATTGTAAAATAAGTACTTAAAATAATTTTCCCACAACAATAAAACATTTCTGAGTTGGCTCATAGCCATCCCACCAGAATTCTGCCTGTGGTTACTGAGCTAGAGAAGCAGCAACAAGAACATTGTAGAAGAATAACAATAGAAGACATATTTATAGGCTGATTTCTACCCCCATAAAATGTTTAAATGACAGCATGTTACAATGAACAAATATTAAAACAGATTTAATTCCTTTTATAGCACTCTTTCTGACTCAAAGCGTACAGTATATGAGACAGTTGAAATGCTTGAATGACTCTCTACAGTAATGAAGTAATGAAGACAAAGGCAGATGACTGTGGTCAAGACTCAATCGATACATTATAAATCTTTATCTCCAAGCAATCTCCTTTCACTACATAATGTAACCTACAAACTGCGTATACAGTATGTTCAATAATATGAATGGAACATACAGTTGAAGTTGGAAGTTTACGTACAACTTAGCCAAATACATTTAAACTCAATTTTTCACAATTTCTGATATTTAATCCTAGTACAAATTCCCTGTCTTAGGTCAGTTAGGATCACCACTTTATTTTAAGAATGTGAAATGTCAGAATAATAGTAGAGAGAACGATTTATTTCAGCTTTTATTTCTTTCATCACATTCCCAGTGGGTCAGAAGTTTACATACACTCAATTAGTATTTGGTAGCATTGCCTTTAAATTGTTAACTTGGGTCAAACGTTTCAGGTAGCCTTCCACAAGCTTCCCACAATAAGTTGGGTGAATTTTGGCCCATTCCTCCTGACAGAGCTGGTGTAACTGAGTCAGGTTTGTAAGCCTCCTTGCTCACACACGCTTTTTCAGTTCTGCCCACATATTTTCTATAGGGTTGAGGTCAGGGCTTTGTGATGGCCACTCCAATACCTTGACTTTGTTGTCCTTAAGCCATTTTGCCACAACTTTGGAAGTATGCTTGGGGTCATTGTCCATTTGGAAGACACATTTGCGACCAACCTTTAACTTCCTGACTTAAATATATGCACATAATTCTCCTCCTCATGATGCCATCTATTTTGTGAAGTGAACCAGTCCCTCTTGCAGCAAAGCACCCCCACAACATGATGCTGCCACCCCCGTGCTTCACAGTTGGGATGGTGTTCTTTGGCTTGCAAGCCTCCCCTTTTTCCTCCAAACATAACCATGGTCATTATGGCCAAACAGTTTTATTTTTGTTTCATCAGACCAGAGGACATTTATCCAAAAAGTACAATCTTTGTCCCCATGTGCAATTGCAAACCGTAGTCTGTCTTTTTTATGGCGGTTTTGGAGCAGTGGCTTCTTCCTTTCTGAGCGGCCTTTCAGGTTATGTCGATATAGGACTAATTTTACTGTGGATATAGATACCTTTGTACCCGTTCACTCCAGCATCTTCACAAGGTCCTTTGCTGTTGTTCTGGGATTGATTTGCACTTTTCGCACCAAAGTACGTTCATCTCTAGGAGACAGAATGCGTCTCCTTCCTGAGCGGTATGACGGCTGTGTGGTCCATTGGTGTTTATACTTGCGTACTATTGTTTGTACAGATGAACGTGGTACCTTCAGGCGTTTGAAAATTGCTCCCAATGATGAACCAGATGTTTGTGGAGGTCTACAATTATTTTTCTGAGGTCTTGGCTGATTTCTTTAGATTTTCCCATGATGTCAAGCAAAGAGGCACTGAGTTTGAAGGTAGACCTTGAAATACATCCACAGGTACACCTCCAATTGACTCAAATGATGTCAATTAGCCTATAAGAAGCTTCTAAAGCTATGACATAATTTTCTGGAATTTCCCAAGCTGTTTAAAGGCACAGTCAACTTAGTGTATGTAAACTTCTGACCCACTGAAATTGTGATAGAGTGAATTAGAAGTGAAATCATCTGTCTGTAAACAATTGTTGGAAAAATGACTTGTGTCATGCACAAAGTAGATCTTAACCGACTTGCCAAAACTATGGTTTGTTAACAAGAAATTTGTGGTGTGGTTGAAAAACAAGCTTTAATGACTCCAACCTAAGTGTATGTAAACTTCTGATTTCAACTGTAAATTGGCTGAATTGATGCCTATCCTCTGAAGGGAAAAAGTCAATGGAGCATCTATTTCTCTAATGGTACTTATGGTAATTAAACACAAGATACACAAACAGAACTTAACCCATGAGATGAGCCTACAAGCCTCAGATGCCCTTGACAAGGAAAACTAACTGACATGTCACGGTTTGATACTGAGCACCTAAAATGTGTCAATCTTTCATTTCCCCCCATTTGAACATTTGGATCACTGAGGTAGCCTAACTTGATCTGTCTTGCCTTGGACCCTGTGTTTGTTATTGTGATATGTGTGAGCACTGACCAGGGGTAGGTGTAAGGGTCTATGCTGCGTCTAGAACAGGGCAGGACTGGGACTTTGTCCTGTGCAGCCAGGAGGAAATCTCTGCTTCCTCCAGGAGCCGATCAAACACTCTCCCCTAGTTCCTCCCTGTCCATTTCCCTCTCAGTTCCCCTCTGTCTCTATTCCTGTCTGTCCCAGCCCTGTGGCCCTGCACTCCTGAAATGTTCCACAGATGTCTGCCACTCCACCTCCCTGAGTTAGCGTGCCCACTGCCTACTTTTCTTTCCACAATGCAGCGGTGCTGAGTTTACAACTACATACAAGGACATGTTGCTGGCTGGACCTGAACAATGAGCAGAAAACATCCTGTAACACACAGGCACACACACAATGGCATGTGCGCGAACACACACACACACACACACACACACACACACACACACACACACACACACACACACACACACACACACACACACACACACACACACACACACACACACACACACACACACACACACACACACACACCCCAGCAGCATCTGTCTGACTGTCTCTAGACTTTCACTGCAGGCGCCAGCCTGAATAAAGCACACACACACACACACACACACACACACACACACACACACACACACACACACACACACACACACACACACACACACACACACACACACAAACAAACAAACACAGTACACACAAACACACACACACACACACACACACACACAATGGCACACAAGGTCAGTTAGCCTCTGGACCCCAAAATAACCCTCGCTACCCATCATCAAAGACCTTAAGGCCTCCCCTGTCGGCCATACCCCTTAGGAGACATACGGAACTTTATCTCCTGCAGGATATTGTTCACAAAGACAAAGTCAAACTTTCAGACAGAAAGCAAACCGTTCAGAGCACACTGCCGCTGCATAGGGAAGGAAAAACACAGATCTAAGTCATTAAACAAACATCCAGACTATTTATGACTTTCACTTTTCACCTTTGTTCTTGTTCATATTGTTTAGTGTGTCCTCCAGGAAATCCAAATACCACCAGCTTAGCACTTCAGGCCCTCAACTGTTCCTGGCTCTGAAGTCAAGCATCGAAGCTAGTAGTGTAGTTGTGAGCAGGGCTGGCTACAATATGTGTGTACTTGTGTGGCTACAATACTTGAGGGTTCAAATGTTAACCTATTCCCTACCTCCATCCCAGTTGATTAGATGGTAAAATGGCACCACTAACTCTGAACTGTTTACACGGTTACTTTTGGTAACCAAATTGTATTAGTCATATGTATGGGATACGCATGGTATACAAGTATAATACAGGAAGGCACAATTATAGTCCAGTATTTACGTGTATTGGGGGGGGGGGGGGGGGGGGGGAATGGGGGGCAGTGTATAAACTGAGCAGTATAATAAGAGTCTGGTAGCAGCAGTTGTGATGTGTGTAGCATGAATGTATCTGTGTGTCTGTATGTCAGTGGGTGTGCATGAGAAGTGTGCATGTGTGCTAGGTGTGGAGAATCAGAGCAGGTGGTCAGTCCAGTTCAAGTGTTCAGCAGTCTGGTGGCTGGTAGATAGAAACTGTCTTTTAGCCTGTTGATATCAGACCTCATGTTCCGATACCCTCCCCCGACGGTAAGGAAGGCTGGGGTGTGTGGGGTCCTTGATGATACTTTGTGCCTTCCACAGGCACAGTTTCGAGTAGATGTCCTGGACGGGTGGGAGCACGGTCCCAGTGATGTACTGGACTGTCTTCACCAGCCGCTGGTGGGCCTTGCGGTCGTGGACGGAGCAATTCCCTTACCAAGACAAGTTTCACTGCACTTTCCATAATTTGGACGTGAATGTGATTTGACAATTATCATTATTGTAAAAAACATCTATTTAGCTACACTTACCAAATATCAACCATTATGATGAGACTCAAGCTTCTCAGGATATTGTAGAGAGAGGGTCCCTCTGAGTCCTAATGAAAGAAGCGGGGGATCCAGTGATCCGTTACATGAGATGTTTTTTAAACACTGAGTGAACTGACCCCTGAAGCAGGGTCACTGCATGATGCCCTGATGTCCAGCGAGCATTGCTCCACACTGCTCCACCCTCTCTTCTCCTGTGAGACGGGCAGTTGGATCCACACAATAAGACAATTCATCTCCCTAATGAAGTTATGGGTAAAGCTGTAGGGGGGGGGGGGGGGGGGTCCAGTCTGTGAGGCCAATGATGTCATCTTACTTACCGCCAGCTAGGCTTTTTGTTGTGCTCTGGGAAAATGTTGCACACTGCGGAGAGCAGAGCACACTTGTGGAGATCAGTTGATTGGAATGAAACAATCCCATATGAAATGCTGCTGCCGAAGGGGAGGTGGCTTCTGTTCTCTGCTCCAAGACAGTGAAGGGAGAGAGATGGGAAGTGAGACTAGATGTGGAGGAAAGAGAGAGGGAGAGAGAGACCAAAATAAATTACTTGACACATTGGAAAGAATTAACAAAAAATCAGAGCAAACTAGAATGCTATTTGGCCCAAAACAGAGAGTACACAGTGGCAGAATACCTGAGCACTGTGACTGACCCAAAATGAAGGAAAGCTTTAACTATGTACAGACTCAGTGAGCATAGCCTTGCGATTGAGAAAGGTGGCCGTAGGCAGGCTATGTGCACACTGCCCACAAAATGAGGTAGAAACTGAGCTGCACTTCCTAACCTGCTGCCAAATGTATGACCATATTAGAGACACATATTTCCCTGAGATTGCACAGACCCACAAAGAATTAGAAAACAAATCCAATTTTGATAAACTCCCGTATCTTTTGGGTGAAATACTACAGTGTGCAATCACAGCAGCAAGATTTGTAACCTGTTGCCACAATAAAAGGGAATCCAGTGAAGAAGAAACACCATTTTAAATACAACCCATATTTATGTTTCTTTATTTTCCCTGTTTTACTTTAACTATTTACATATCGTTATAACACTGTATATAGACATAATGACGTTTGAAATGTGGTGGGCGGGAGATTAGGGGAGAGGTGGGAGGAGACTAAGAGGGAAGAGAAGGGAGCCGAGACAGGGAAAGGAAAAGGGGTGGGAAAATGAAAGTGGCAGATATTGTTCTCTTTGGACTCACAATCCTCAGTTAGCTTTTACCTGACATGGTAATATGACATTAATGGATTCACAATGTCAAGGACATTTCTGAAACATCATGCTTATTGGACTCATTCCAGACATGGAGATTGCCCATCTCAAAAGACTGGAAATCTACAAGGATATTCTAAAGTAGATCTTAATGGGGTCCGCCCGGTTCTCTCTGAAGCAGTGATGCTGTCCAGCTCCTCCCAGCTGAGGAGAGGCGGGCCGGGTCAGGGCCGTACCAGGGGCCTCTAACCCTGCCAGTCTCCCCCGCATGTTGGGAGACATCTGGACAGCGTATGGGTCTCAACACCACCCTCCATGCTTTAACTCAACAGCCTTTACAATCACCTGTGAAAACACAGTGTGTGCCAGCTACTTACTTCACACTACAGTTACTTCACCCACTTAGTCTTATCAGAGTGAAGGCATCGCCATGCCTGTGGACCAGGATTATACAGGCAAGCTGTTGGATGGTTTCAACTCTTTACTAAATCCCTGTTTCTAAATCCCTTTTTCTAAGTAACTTGCTGTTACATTGACGTATTGTAATGCTACGTACTGTTGTGGAAAACTCAATCCAAAGATTAGGCAGAGACTAATTTATAATTAGAATAGTGAATCTTTAATACATACAATCTGCTGCAAGGTAGATCCCTCTCTGATCGCAGTCAGGGAAGGAGCACGAAGAATAAACGGTTACATGTCCCTTATATAGTGGGAGGTAACAATACAATCATCGTGTTACACAACAGTTATTTTATATAAGCATCAGTTCCAGAACACAATGGCCTTGTGTTAGAGTGCAGACATACCAGGAGTCTATGACATGCATAACATCACAGTTCAACACAGAGCAGAGCATACACATGAGCAGTTACAACAGCTCACCCCAAATCTGCCACAACAATACTAAAGAAATGTAGCTTTACACCACCTACAGTGATTTATGGGAAGCTCTGGTCTAAGTAGATTCAACAATGGTTTTCAATCTCAACTCTGGTATTCCTTTCTCTTTGTACTGTAAACCAATTTGCTCTGCCTGTGCAAGAAGTGTTCATCTTAATGACAATGTCAAAATGTGTTTATATCCACCACATCATCACTAGCTGTAGGAAACTGTTGGTTTGATATCTGATATTCTTGACAGCCAGGTATTTACAGGGCGTTTCATTTCATCTGTAGCATGTTTTATCTACCGTATCAACATTTATGCTTGATGTCCTGTATAAACTGAAAGAACCATGACTTCCCAATGTTAGTGGAGCTTAATCCATGATTAAGAATGTTCTCTGCCCTCAGTACAAATTTCCCCCTATCTGTAATCTGAGGAATGCTTTTTAAAACATTGCAGAGTTCCAAAAATAAAATGAGATGAAAGAATTCAGCCAAGATGAAGAATGTAATGTATACAGTATAACGGACTCGAAAAACAAAATGGTGGGAGACAAAAATGCAAGAATGCCAGGGTCTTTTTTAATGGTTTTGTTTTGACCATTGTATTTTTATGGCTTCTCCTGGTGTATTTCATTACTCAGGACAACCAGAACTGTACAGTTTCAAGTACAGAACAAACAGACAGACAGGCCTGCCCTATGATTCTCACGCATCCTATTCCCAGTATGTGCGCTACTTTTGATCCGAGCCCTATGGGCCCTGGTCTAAAGTAGTGCATCAGATACGGAATAGTGTGTCATTTGGGACGCAGTCACAGAGACTGAGAGCAAAGATAACACATGTGAAGGGCATTAATCCCATGGTCTTACTGTACTGCTGCTCAATCCTGACCTGTCCTATTTCAGCTCATCCTACTTTCCCCATATCTAATCATAAATCCCTAATACCACTGCACGCTACAGACAATATTCTGTAATGCCTGGCTCGGTATATTGTAGATGTCCTATATTTGACAGGCATTGAATGTTGTTAGAGGACCACATGAATTTCTCTCAGCCTGCCTGTCTGCCTGTCGGACTCAGACCTGAACCTGCTGGTGGGACTAGTCGGCGGTTTGTTTTCTCTCGGTCTCAGGTTTTTCCTCCTGGTTTCATAACAGTTTGAAGTTTTTCCTGTCGAGGAGTCAAGGAGGTAGTCCTAGTACAGGGTCATAATTGGAAGCAGACCCAAAGGGCCCCAGCCAACATGCCTCCCCTGTGATGTCAGTGTTGGCTCTGCTGTGGAAAGAGGATGGAGGGATGAAGGGGAGGATAGAGGGGCGTGGCGGGGAAACGTGCGGTGAGCCGGAATGTCTGAAAGGCTGCAGCAGGTCTCTAGTAGGCCACAGCCACAGCAGACGTAGCAGAACAACCTCCCCTCAGAGAGCTGTGGAAACAAGAGCAAAAGGGGGAAACACACACACACACTGACACACACACAAACACTATCACGTCAGCTACCTACAGCGAGAAAATAAAAAAACGTCTCTCGTTCAGAACTCATAAAGGGGAACTGCAGATGTGTATCAAAGGTAATTACAGTGCAAGTCAATATTATGATTATACTGCTGCTCACAAGGTCATTGGGTCAGGCCTGCCTCATTCTCATTATGAAATATCCTCTCTTCCTGCTGATTCAGTTAAATAGAGGATGATTATAACAGGCCCTCTATTCATTTATGTTATATGTCAATGTGACAGCTAATTATCCATCGTTCTATTTATCTCATCAAAGCCAAGTCAGTTGTGTTTAGCCTTTGTGGAAGCCCTTTGAGCACTAAGTAATAACAAGGCTGCCTTTTGTGTTGGGTTTTGTTTTTGAGGTCTCTACGATTTAAAATGTAAATGCTCCTCATTAAGCGCTTTGCTCCAACCTGGTAAAACACAAACTGCTCTGTACCACCCAGCGCTGCCATGACCCATTTCACTGCATGCAGGACATTTGCATGAAAGGACTGTGGAACTCGATGCCAAAATAAACATCAATTATAGCTGTCATCCACCATCAAAACAGCTGCAGCTTTGAAAACCCCAGAGCAGCGGGCTTCAAACGCAGGCCGCCTTTAAAGGACTATTTCACATATACCAATAGCCTGGCTGAAATTAGACCAGCATAGGTTAGATCGAAAATCACCCCTGGAAATGAACTCAGACATCATGGAAAATTCAACAAACTCCAACTGCAAATCCTTCCTTATAGCGACAGATCACCTTGTTTGTGATACGACAACTTGTACATTTCTTAAGAAACATAATTAACGAAGAAGGACCTATGGCTAGCTAATGGTGTTTTAGTGTAAACAACTGATGTGCTAACTGGTCTAGATTTCACACGTCAAGGCAAATAGGAGCAGAAACTTCCCTTCAAAGCAAATTAAAGGAAATATGTATTTTCTCTCTCAAGTTTTTTCCCCCTAGAGAACAGAGTCTGAAGTTGAACCACTGGTCAATAGTGTTTTTGGGGTCTGATAGTAATCCATTATGGCTTCTTTCCTCCTGTTAGTTTGCTCATGCAGTGCCCAAACAGTGCTCGTATCTGCCATGTCTCGTTACTGCTGCAGCCAGTTCAGAATTAGGCTGATACACTGTTAATATTTCACATTATGCATAAAGAAGGTGACAGAGGAGGGAATGCAATAAGTACAGGAGAGTTGTGTTTTTACAAGGACGTCATGTGAGAGAGCAGACAGAAAGAGGGAGGGAAGGAGAAAGTGTCAGATTTCATTTGACACTGTTATCCGGTATCTGATATATCAAAAATGTCCGCCTATGGTTCAGTCCAATCAATTAAAGGATCAATTATGAAGATGAGCTGTAAATATGTTCGCACAAAATAACACTGTCTCTGGTCTATTGCATATGTCAACTGAGCTCATAGTATGTTCTGTTCAAGGGTGCTCAGGATGTGATGCATCAACAGAAGAGTAAAACATCAGGCCCTGAACTGACCACCATATCAGCTCTCTGAGAGCAGGCAGCATACCTCTCTTAGTCTGGTCCTTCCTTTCACACATTAACACACACACACCATAGAGTGGTGTTGAGTACATTCATATTCAAAAGACCAAAATAAACATTGGTTTTGTCGCTGTATTTCATTTGGAAAAGTAAAGCAGACTGGGCCCTGGAGTCTTTCTCCAAACACTGGAAGGTAAACACATTTCTTGCCTCGCTAGACACAAGGGAGATCACCAACTAAATTATCAAATTAACACTGTCAGTAGAAAGTGGAAGAAGAAGGGGGGGAAATACTTCAGACTTTCTGCTTTGAAGCTGGCGTTCTTTGGGAGGTATCTTCTCTGCAAAATGTTAATCTACCCTCCATATTGCAGATTAGCTTCCCCTCTCTTCAAAATGTAACAGTTCTCAGATGGTCAAGGTAATTCTGGCCCACTTAGGCAGCTTTGATCCAAAACCCTTTTTCACAGATCCTCCACACAAGAGTTCAAACTGATTTTGTCACTGCCGACCACAGCCCTCCCTCTCACTAAGATTCAGACTAGAAGCTAAACTCTTCCAAGCTGCCAAAGCTGCTGACAGCCAGCAGAGTTAAAAGCACTTTCTAATGCTGACGATCAGTGTGGATGACTAGCCGCTAATGGGTTGCATTCACACTTTTTTCTTCCTCTCTCTCTCTCTCTCTCTCTCTCTCTGTCTTTTACTTCAGGACAAGAAGAGTAATTTATTTCCTTTCAAGAAAATTATGAAGTTTGCAAATTATCTTGTTTGTTCTTGTATTCCTTTGGCTTTCTCTCAGACAGGATGACAGCCCACTTTTATGCGTTTTACCTTTTAAAGTTCTCTTTGCTGTGATTCTCACTGCTCTGCTCTGAGCTGCAGGAGGATCGGGCTGAGACTCACAACAACAGTGCTTTACCGTAGCTCTGTAGCCAATGACTAACACAACTATGGGACAGCAACAAAGCAACGCAGAGTAGTCACTCTAGTGGAGCGATGGCATAGGGAGGGATGGTGATTAAAGAACTGGATAACAAGACTAAACCACAATATAGAGAGTAAAGACTAGGCTGTCTATGCATCTCAAAAATAATCTCAAACCCACCACTTCTCTTTTCAGAAACCTGCTCCCTGTCATTGTGCTTCACTTAAAAATGTGTTACCAACACTGTCGACTTAATTCAGGAAATTGTTCCCACTCTGCCTCAGTTAACTTAAAGCCCTCTCAACTGATTGAAAACCTAACTGGAGAAACCTGTTCTGTTCTCACTCAGTCCATTTCACCTTGGTACTCGTGACAACTTCGTCTGGTAAGGTTGTCCAGTTTATTTTCTCTATATTCAACTCCTGACTAAATAAACAATAACAAAGTAATTTATCCAAAAGGGATCTATCGTACTGGGAAAGTGTTGCTTTAATGAAGCCATGTGTCATCATCTAAATAGCCCACACACCATAGCCTAAGTGCTGTTAGTTAATTGATTCATTCAACAGCTGTTGCACGGACAATTCTGTAGACTTCAAATTCTTTGGGCCCCCAGTTTGGCAGCTTCTTTGACAAGAAAGAGTCCAGTAAGGCATCAGGGTCAGTTCCCACAGTGTTGCCTTGCCTCTACCCTGGACCACGTCTGTCTCTCCCTGAGAAAGGAATGTTGCCAGCTCCTCAGTGAAGGAAGCACCATGCTTTCAACTGCTTTCAACTTCCACACAAATCTGCAAGAAATCTGCAAAGAATTCATGATTGTCCTCTGGGTCACATTTGCACATTTATGGCTAATGAAACCATTTTCAGCCGTGCTTTTCGCTTGGTCTTTGGAGTGCAGCCCTAATGGTAATTAATTGATTCCTAACATAACTGTATGGCAATTACAACATTTCTGGGGAGAATTGAATGAACGAGGCTGCCAACATGTTCTGCATTTATAGCATAACCTTCACTTGAACAGAAAGCTGAATTTGTGACGTCTCACCATAGAGACTTCTCATTAGCAGAAAATGTGTCGAGTTGTTATTAATTATGGAAATTTTTCGGCCCTAATTTCCCTCATTCGCCTGAATAACAACAATGAAGACAAAAGACAGGCCACTTTATTTCACTTAAGTTGTTAATGGTAAAACTCCTTAGACATTTGTTTGGAGTGTAAATAAGTGTCCATTCAACATCGTTCTCTTTCTTTAGTTTCGGAAAAATGTATACTTTTTTTACGTTAATGCTAATGTATAGCTTAATTGGCATTAGTAAAATTGCTCTGGTATGCTGAGGGGCTCTAAGATTAGCCAGAAAGAAAGAACAAGATAAAGCCTTCAAAAGGCCCATTTCTGAGGAATCATGGTTTCCTTTGAACATCTTCCAAGTTTTAAATACATTAAAAGCCTGTTGGCATACATGTAAATTAAGCAGTACCAAAGTGTGCCAAAGAATTCATGGTGAATCAGGACCAAGGGTGCCGAGGACAAATGCAGGAGGAGAGCGGGCAGGAATCCTCTCTTTCTGTCCCTTTCTTCCCCCTGTCTGCTCTATCCCTCTCTCTACCTCTCTCTCCCTCTCCCACTCCATCCCTTCATCCATGGGCCAAGTGGCTAAGCATATGAAAAGAAGAACGGTTTGGTCTGGAGCTCCCTGAGCAGCAAAGAGAGCCGGCCCATCGTCCTGCTCGGTCTGTCCAAGCCCAGTGATGGAGCGTAGCACCACACAAAGCCCAGTTTAGCACCACTGAGGGACCTGTGAGGTCAGTGGTCCAAGCACGGAGGGACAGACCTGGTTATGCCAGTGGCATGTAGTCAATGTAAACTCAGCAAAAAAAGAAACATCCCTTTTTCAGGACCCTGTCTTTCAAAGATAATTCATAAAAATCCAAATAACTTCGCAGATCTTCATTGTAAAGGGTTTAAACACTGTTTCCCATGCTTGTTCAATGAACCATAAACAATTAATGAATATGCACTTGTGAAACGATCATTAAGACACTAACAGCTTACAGACGGTAGGCAATTAAGGTCACAGTTTTGAAAACTTAGGACACTAAAAGAGGCCTGTCTACTGACTCTGAAAAACACCAAAAGAAGATGCCCAGGGTCCCTGCTCATCTGCGTGAACATGCCTTAGGCATGCTGCAAGGAGGCATGAGGACTGCAGATGTGGCCAGCGCAATAAATTGCAATATCCATACTGTGAGGCGCCTAAGACAGCGCTACAGGGAGACAGGACAGACTGCTGATCATCCTCGCAGTGGCAGACCATGTGTAACAACACCTAAACAGGATCAGTACATCCAAACATCACACCTGCGGGACAGGTACAGGATGGCAACAACAACTGCCCGAGTTACACCAGGAACACACAGTCCCTCCATCAGTGCTCAGACTGTCCGCAATCGGCTGAGAGAGGCTGGACTGAGGCTTGTAGGCCTGTTGTAAGGCAGGTCCTCACCAGACATCCCCGGCAACAACATTGCCTATGAGCACAAACCCACCGTCACTGGACCAGACAGGACTGGCAAAAAGTGCTCTTCACTGACGAGTCACGGTTTTGTCTCACCAGGCTGATGGTCGGATTCGCGTTTATCTTCGAAGGAATGAGCGTTACACCGAGGCCCGTACTCTGGAGCGGGATCGATTTGGAGGTGGAGGGTCCGTCATGGTCTAGGGCGGTGTGTCACAGCATCATCAGACTGAGCTTGTTGTCATTTCAGGCAAATTCAATGCTGTGCGTTACAGGGAAGACATCCTCCTCCCTCATATGGTACCCTCCCAGCAGGCTCATCCTGACATGACCCTCCAGCATGACAATGCCACCAGCCATACTGCTTGTTCTGTGCATGATTTCCTTCAATACAGGAATGTCAGTGTTCTGTCATGGTCAGCGAAGAGCCCGGATCTCAATCCATTGAGCACGTCTGGGACCTGTTGGTTCGGAGGGTGAGGGCTAGGGCCATTCTCCCCAGAAATGTCCGGGAACTTGCAGGTGTCTTGGTGGAAGAGTGGGGTAACATCTCACAGCAAGAACTGGCAAATCTGGTGCAGTCCATGAGGAGGAGATGCACTGCAGTACTTAATGCAGCTGGTGGCCACACCAGATACTGACTGTTACTTTTGATTTTGACTCCCCCTTTGTTCAGGGATACATTATTCCATTTATGTTAGCCACATGTCTCTGGAACTTGTTCAGTTTATGTCTCAGTTGTTGAGTCTTGTTATGTTCATACAAATATTTACATATGTTAAGTTTGCTGAAAATAAACGCAGTTGACAGTGAGAGGACGTTTCTTTTTTTGCTGAGTTTAGTAGTGGCCTATGTAGTAGACAACATGTTACGCTTATTCCCACCACAGTTACTTAAATTATGGCATTCGACCATTGGAAGATAGGGTACATCTACTAAATGCAACACATTTACCTATCATTAAAACTGCACATACTAGAGAGGAATGCGTGAATACCCCTGAATTCTATCACCTGCATGGCTTTGGTCCAGTTGAGTGTGATCAACAGAGATGCATACTGTAGCAGGTCTCATGCCTGGAGGAACACACTACATACACACCAGCTGTTGGGTATAATCCACTGAGACCCATATCTCCACATTCACACACAGGGCAATTCCAAACCTTATCTGAGGCTTTGAGGTGCTCCTGGATCCCGGTGTGAACATGTGGAGGAAAGACATCCATCAGTGTCAAACAGACTTGGGTTCAAATACTACTCAAAATTATTTCAAATATGTTGTTATCTGGGCTTCAATGAGCTTCCCTGGCTCAATGGAGCCAATTGAACAGTCGCAAGAAGGAAAACCCTGAACATCTTTCACTCCAGGCAGAATAGGTCAAACCCTACAAGTTTTTGAAAGATTTCAAATAGTATTTGAACCCAGGTCTGGTGTCCTAGCATGTATTCCAATGCGCTTCAGATTCTTCAGATTGAGCTGTGAGTGCTGATGTCATGGGGCGTGATATTGTTTTACCCTATCAGGGTGTGTACTCAAGAGCCCAAAATTCCTGTGGTGTTCAGGGTACTCAGAACCTTGGTGACTTTAACACTTAGGCCACCACAATACCACCTCCATGCTAATTTCGGCAAGATAATAGCAAACAGGCAAGTACAGTTGAAGTCGGAAGTTTACATACACCTTAGCCAAATACATTTAAACTCAGTTTTTCACAATTCCTTACATTTAATCCTAGTACAAATTCCCTGTCTTAGGTCAGTTAGGATCACCACCTTATTTTAAGAATGTGAAATGTCAGAACAATAGTAGAGAGAATGATTTATTTCAGCTTTTATTTCTTTCATCACATTCCCAGTGGGTCAGAAGTTTACATACACTCAGTTAGTATTTGGTAGCATTGCCTTTAAAATTGTTTAACTTGGGTCAAACGTTTCGGGTAGCCTCCCACAAGATTCCCACAATAAGTTGGGTGAATTTTGGCCCATTCCTCCTGACAGAGCTGGTGTAACTGAGTCAGGTTTGTAGGCCTCCTTGCTCACACACAAATGTTCTATAGGATTGAGGTCAGGGCTTTGTGATGGCCACTCCAATACCTTGACTTTGTTGTCCTTAAGCCATTTTGCCACAACTTTGGAAGTATGCTTGGGGTCATTGTCCATTTGGAAGACACATTTGCAACCAAGCTTTACCTTCCTGATTGATGTCTTGAGACTTTGCTTCAATATATCCACATCATTTTAATTCCTCATGATGCCATCTATTTTGTGAAGTGCACCAGTCCCTTCTGCAGCAAAGCACCCCAACAACATGATGCTGCCACCCCCGTGCTTCACGGTTGGGATGGTGTTCTTCGGCTTGCAAGCCTCCCCCTTTTTCCTCCAATCATAACGATGGTCATTATGGCCAAACAGTTTTATTTTTGTTTCATCAGACCAGGGGACATTTCTCCAAAAAGTACGATCTTTGTCCCCATGTGCAGTTGCAAACCGTAGTCTTCCTTTTTTATGGTGCTTTTGGAGCAGTGGCTTCTTCCTTGCTGAGTGGCCTTTCAGGTTATGTCGATATAGGACTCATTTTACTGTGGATTTAGATACTTTTGTACCTGTTCACTCCAGCATCTTTACAAGGTCCTTTACTGTTGTTCTGGGATTGATTTGCACTTTTTGCACCAAAGTACATTAAGCTCTAGGAGACAGAACGCGTCTCCTTCCTGAGCGGTATGACGGCTGCGTGGTCCCATGGTGTTTATACTTGCGTACTATTGTTTGTACAGATGGACGTGGTACCTTCAGGCATTTGGAAATTGCTCCCAAGGATGAACCAGACCTGTGGAGGTCTACAATTATTTTTCTGAGGTCTTGGCTGATTTCTTTAGATTTTTCCATGATGTCAAGCAAAGAGGCACTGAGTTTGAAGGTAGGCCTTGAAATACATCCACAGGTATACCTCCAATTGACTCAATTATGTCAATTAGCCTATCAGAAATGTCTAAAGCCAAGACCACTTTTTCTGGATTTTTCCAAGCTGTTTAAAGGCACAGTCAACTTAGTGTATGTACACTTCTGACCCACTGGAATTGTGATAGAGTGAATTAGACGTGAAATAATCTGTCTGTAAACAATTGTTGGAAAAAGTACTTGTGTCATGCACAAAGTAGATGTCCTAACCGACTTGCTAAAACTATGGTTTGTTAACAAGTAATTTGTGGAGTTGTTGAAAAATGAGTTTTAATGACTCCAACCTAAGTGTATGTAAACTTCTGACTTCAACTGTAAATGAGTGGGGAGAAAGAAAACATTCCCTAAGTGATTGGGTTGTTAGCTGAATTGTGTTGACTAATATTTTCCTCAGTAGATGATTGGTTAACTTAATAGTCCATTAGTTACAGAAGTGTTGTGTATAATTAAGTAGAGTGAGTTAGTCAAACATTAGCTTCCCCTATCACTTCCCAATGTCAAAGTTGTTGCAGGGAGATAAACTTATAAGTGACTTCTTCCTTCATTTAAAAAGACGAGGTCATGGCTAATAGTTGAATATACTGATGACAGAGAGATTGAACGTCCACATTTATGTTCTCCACTGTGCTTGATCAAATGATCTATTTTCCGTCCGTCTCGAGACGAATAGTGACTTGAAAGCTCCAGAATCTTCAAGAGGCTGAAGGACTTCATTTAAAGTTAAGAAGATTTAGATCAAAACGTTGGAGAAAAAAACATTGAAACCCTCTGAAAAAACGTGGCCCTCACCAGTTTTAAGCTGTGCAAGTTCACAGCCATAGCAGGACACAGTCCATTCCTTCACAGCTTCAGGGAGATGAAAGGGGAGATTGTCCGCTGGCTGAGGCTCTGAATCGAGGTTAAGGTGCAGCGACGTCTAAAGAATGCCTGGCAAAGTTTGTTTTCTGAAAAACCTCAGAGATGCTTTTTGAAGTCCCCCACCATTAGAAGCAAAGCGAGCCGAGAGAATTTGTACAATGTTAATTACTTTGGCTTGCTGTGATGCAGAGCTCAGAGCTGGGACCGCCATTGTGTTAGCTGAGCTGTTTGAGACCAGGCGAAAGGGGGATGATAACAGAGAAGCCTCGCTTTGTTGGAACACTTGATCAACAAGCGCCCTAAAAACTGTAAACACCACAATCCTCTCCTTCATGTGTATCTAAATGTGATAATATATTTTTGGAGGGAGAATAGAAGAGCCCACACTAAACAATTGTTATGTTGTGTATCCCACTCTACCAACTGGTGAGTGACAATAGAGGACCGACTGAGCCTCTCCTGGCATCCTTTGTGTGTCCCTCACCAAATTCTCATTTTGGTTAGCGTCATAGCAACTCAGGAGCCGCATAGAAGAGAAAGTGTTCCTCTATTCTTGTGGGAAAGTGAGATCACCTGTAAAGTAGCCTACAGACAGTATTATAGAATATGTAGCAATTGGATTATAGAACTCAGTCTGCAGATGATGGATATTGCTAAAAGTTCCCAAGAGACCTTTAATGATTAAGTTAGCCAGCTGTACAAACTGATGTTATGTGAAATGTGAGAGCCATATTAATGATCTGCAAGAAAAGGTAGTGCATGTGTACAGAGGGACATTTTGTAAAGAGGGACATGTTGTAAAGAGGGACTGTAGCCTGCGTTTGAAAGAACATTTTGCAAAGACTGAGTTCAATCACTTTTGATGCTGCCTGGCTCTGGGAGAAATCTCACATTTCTAAAATTCCGAAGACTTAGATCAGTCTGACAGAGTATCTGTTTGAAATTAATCTGTCAAATAACTTTTCCACAAAATACTGAAACCATGAGCTTCTGTTGTACAGTCTTTCTGATGTAAATCTCAAAGTGTTTCCATGGTGATGAGAGGGCCTCTTTTATACTTGTGTGAAATAACTTCTTAGACATTTCCAAATAAACAATAATAGGAAACAATATTTTAATCTCATGCTTGTGTTCATGTCTACACATCAGAAAAGCCTGTAATTGTGATTGTTGTGGTTTATTTCAGCCGTACTTCAAATGCAGATCACTTTAATTGACACAGTGTTTCATCTTCAAACTACCTTTGACAATCAGCCGATTCAAGAGTATAATAATGACATACACAACATATTTGAAAGGCCTGTGCTGTGAGTCTGTAGAATGTCTCAAACTCCATTATCAGAGAGTACACAGCTTCCATGTGATCAGAGCACCCCCAGACTCAGGACGTCTGCTGAGAAGGCAGGGGGTAAGATTACAGCAACGTGGCCTTTGAGCTTCCGGGCCGGCACTCTCCAACACAACATACATTTTTTCACAGAGCTAATTAACCAGGCAATCACTAAGAGACGTCTTTCGCCAGGTTGGCTTTGTAGTTGTGTGGAATTACAAACTCCTTCCCTAAGGAGACCGAGACCGGTTTCACAATAGATCTGTTCAGAGTTCAAAGCCCCGATGTAGTTAACTATAAACTGGATCAATCCCCAGATGCCTTCTGTTCCCAAAACAAAACAGGCACCAAATCTGGGAGGAACCAAGAATTATAGGAGACAGTGTCAGTGTTGAAGGAATGGGGAAGTTAGGCTACAGAGTGTTGTTCTGCATAGTCATCTGTCACCCCTTTTCCTCCCCGGAAAGGTTGTGTTGAAACGTTGGCGTGACTCTTGAAAGTCACGGAAGGGGTTGGGAGTGTCCTATGGTGTTTTAACATGAGGAAGTTACTCCTCGACAGCGCTCAACTGCTGTCGATCCTTACTCAGGATCAGACACTGCATGGGAACAGCAGTTAACGGCAGTTGGGAACTGCCTCCTCTCCTGGACTCACTCTCTGCACTGGTTGTCACCCAATCCATGGACATACAGTACCTCTTCAAGCAGACACTGTGCCATCCTTTTTCTATAATATAAAATGATGCTGCAGATTGCTGCATCTGACATCTCTCTCCCCTCTTTAATCTATGAAATATGATGTTCCACAATCCCATTTGAAGTTGGCTCTATCTGTCACGACTTCCACCGAAGGTGGTTCCTCTCCTTGTTCGGTCGGTGCTCGGCGGTCCGCGTCGCCGGCCTACTAGCCATCCCCGATCCATTTTTCCTTTTCTGTTGGTTTTGTCTTTGATTCATTCACACCTGGTTTTCATTTGCTTTAATTTCTGTGTACATATTTACCCCTGTTTCCCCGCTTAGGTTTGTGCGGGGTTATTTTCATGTTGCTCGTGGAGGTTTTTTCCTCAGTTTATTCACATGTGTACCGTGTGTTTATTATAGTAGGAACGTTGTTTTCCTCCTTCCGTGAATAACTGTGTGTTCCATTGTCTCGGGCGTTTATGGACCTTGTATCTGTACCGTTTTGGGACTTGCCTATTAAAGACAGAGATGTCAATGTAGCGTCTACATTGACATCTCTGCTCTCCTGCGCTTGACTCCTTAGCTACCTTCAGTACGACTATGCAACAGAACCCCACACCTAGGATTATGGAGTCAGCAGGACCAGACGCTCTCCCGATATCTATGGAGGAGCGCGTTCAACAACACATGGCAGTACTGCAACGTCTGGGAACAGCGATGGATCAGGTGATGGCGACGATGGACAGGTGAGAGAGAGGTGGCCTTCCTACACCTCCACCAGCCACACTACAACCAGCCCCATAACCCTCTCATTCGTCGCCAGGTTCCAGTGGTATTCGGCTCGCGCTCCGGAGGGAGTACGATGGGACGGCAGCCGGGTGCCAGGGGTTCCTACTCCAGCTGGAGCTCTACCTGGCAACCATTCACCCGGCTCCTTTGGGACGTGAGAGCGTGAACGCCCTCGTCTCCTGCATCTCAGGCAAAGCCCTGGAGTGGGCCAGCGCGGTGTGGAATGAGGTAGCTACCCAGAGTTCACCCGCCGCTTTCGGGCAGTGTTCGACCACCCACCAGAGGGCCAAGTGGCGGGTGAACGTCTGTTCCATCTGAGGCAGGAGACGAGGAGTGCGCAGGACTTCGCACTGGAGTTCCGGTACTTGGCCGCTGGCGCGGGATGGAACGACATGGCCCTGATCGATCACTATAGGTGCAGTTTGCGCAAGGACGTCCGTCGGGAGCTAGCCTGTAGAGATACCACCCTTACCTTGGACCAGCTGGTGGACATGTTCATTCGGCTGGACAACTTGCTGGCTACCTGCGGATGTCCGGATTGGGCTCTGTCAGTTTCATCCCCCAGCACCTCCGCTCCGACGCCCATGGAGCTAGGAGGTGCTGCAGCGAGGGCGACCGGAGGAGGAGCCCTTTCCTGTACCAGATGTGGTCGTAAAGGGCACACTGCTGACCGGTGCTGGAGGAGCTCTTCTGGGAGTCGAGACGACAGGCAGGGCACTGTTCGGTCACCCCAGGTGAGTAGGCACCAGGCTCACCCAGAGTCCGCTGTTGCTCACATGTATGTGTTGATTTCTTTTCCTGAGTTTGCCCCACATTCCCAGCATAAGGCGCTAGTAGATTCAGGCGCAGCGGGGAATTTTATTGACCGTGGTTTTGCTAATAGTTTAGGGATCCCCCTTGTTCGGATTGATAAGCCCTTCCCAGTTCATGCTTTAGATCGTCGACCATTAGGGTCAGGGCTAATCAGGGAGGCCACGGCTCCACTGGACATGGTTACGCAGGAGGGTCATGGGGAGAGAATTAGTCTCTTCCTTATTGATTCTCCTGCGTTTCCCATGGTGCTGGGGATACCCTGGTTGGCCTGTCACAACCCCAAGATTTCGTGGCAACAGAGGGCTCTGAAGGGGTGGTCAGAGGAGTGCTCAGGCAGGTGTGTAGGAGTTTCCATTGGTGCAACGACGGTGGAGAGTCCAGACCAAGTCTCCACCGTGCGCATTCCCTCAGAATATGCCGATTTGGCTATCGCCTTCTGTAAAAGGAAGGCGACTCAATTACCACCTCATCAATGAGGGGATTGTGCGATAAATCTCCTGGTAGACGCCGCACTTCCCAGGAGTCACGTGTATCCCCTGTCACAGGAGGAGACGGTGGCTATGGAGACATATGTCTCTGAATCTCTGGGGCAGGGGTACATTCGGCCCTCCACGTCACCTGCCTCCTCGAGTTTCTTTTTTGTGAAGAAGGAGGGAGGTCTGCGTCCGTGCATTGACTATAGAGGTCTAAATTCCATTACAGTGGGGTACAGTTATCCGCTACCTCTCATCGCCACGGCGATTGAGTCATTTCACGAGGCACGCTTCTTCACAAAACTGGATCTCAGGAGCGCGTATAACTTGGTGCGTATCCGGGAGGGAGATGAGTGGAAGACAGCGTTTAGTACCACATCCGGCCATTATGAGTACCTTGTCATGCCGTACGGGTTGAAGAATGCTCCAGCAGTCTTCCAATCCTTTGTAGACAAGAGTCTCAGGGACCTGCACGGGCAGGGTGTGGCGGTTTATGTCGATGACATTCTGATATATTCCGCTACACTGAATACGCAGAGTGCTTGGTCGACTGTTGGAGCATGACCTGTACGTCAAGGCTGAGAAATGCTTGTTCTTCAAACAGGCCGTCTCTTTCCTAGGATATCGCATTTCCACATCAGGGTTGGTGATGGAGTGTGACCGCATTGCAGCCGTGCGTAATTGGCCGACTCCCACCACGGTAAAGGAAGTGCAGCGGTTTCTAGGGTTTGCCAACTACTACCGGAGGTTTATCCGGGGTTTTGGGCAGGTGGCTGCTCCCATTACCTCACTGCTGAAGGGGGGACCGGTGCGTCTGTGGTGGTCGGCTGAGGCGGACAGGGCTTTTGGTCGCCTGAAGACTCTGTTTACCTCGGCTCCCGTGCCTTCGCATCCGGATCCCTCTTTGGCATTCATAGTGGAGGTGGACACGTCCGAGGCTGGGATTGGAGCCGTGCTCTCACAGCGCTCGGGTACGCCACCGAAGCTCCGCCCCTGTGCTTTCTTTTCGAGGAAGCTCAGCTCGGTGGAGCGAAACTATGACATGGGGGACCGGGAGTTGTTGGCTGTCGTCAGGGCTCTGAAGGTGTGGAGACATTGGCTTGAGGGGGCTAAACACCCTTTTCTCATCTGGACTGACCATCGTAATTTGGAGTACATCCGGGTGGCGAGGAGACTGAACCCTCGCCAGGCAAGGTGAGCTATGTTTTTCACCCGGTTTAGGTTTACAATGTAATTTAGACCAGGTTCCCAGAACACTAAGGCAGACGCACTGTCACGACTGTATGATACAGAGGAGCGGTCCATCGATCCCACTCCCATACTTCCGGCCTCTTGTCACCGGTGGTATGGGAGGTGGACGCGACATCGAGCGGGCGTCACGTTCAGAGCCTACTCCACCACAGTGACCAGCTGGACGGATGTATGTTCCGTTCGATGTTCGTGACAGATTGATCTGGTGGGCTCACACGGCACCCTCCTATGGTCATCCGGGCATCGGTAGGACGGTGCGAAGTCTTAGTGGGAAGTACTTGTGGTCCACTTTGGCCAAGGACGTGAGGGTTTATGTTTCCTCCTGCTCAGTGTGCGCTCAGTGCAAGGCTCCTAGGCACCTGCCCAGAGGGAAATTACAACCCCTTCCCGTTCCACAGCGGCCTTGGTCACACATGTCGGTGGACTTCCTGACCGATCTTCCGACGTCACAGGGCAACACCACGATCCTGGTCGTTGTGGGTCGGTTTTCTAAGTCCTGTCGTCTCCTCCCTTTGCCCGGTCTCCCTACGGCTCTACAGACTGCGGAGGCCCTGTGCGAGCTTGGAGTTCCTTAATGGAACATGTTGACAGAAGAGGTACAGTGTTGATGGCCTTCCTATCCACCTCCACCCTCTACCACCCCTGGGCTCAACTCAGTCAGTAGAGACTGCAGCGTTGCATGTTCTATTACAGCGCACCCAGCACCCGGCAGTACCCGGCAATTTAGAGCCACACGCTAGTGCTAAGAGAGCTGAAACAGAGCTGGGACTTAATCAAGATGATGGCTGAGAAAAGGGACATCTGGAAGCATTCTGACAGACAGGCTACAAATGTGGCACAATGCATGGGGGGAGCTGATTATTGAAGCACTTTACTCAGGAACAGTGGCTGAACTCTATGGGGCGGAAGTTTTCCCAGTCCTGCATGCACCACCAGGGTTGGGGAATAACCCATTACATGTAAGGGATTATTTAAAAAAAACTGTAATTGTAATCTGTTACGTTACTAGAAAAAATATTGTAATCAGATTACAGATACTTTTGAAAAACTAGATGATTACTAGTAAGTTTGTTTATGTGTAATTCTGTGTTGCTGTTTGTGTCGCACTGCTTTGCTTTATCTTGGCCAGGTCACAGTTGTAAATGAGAACTTGTTCTCAACTGGCCTACCTGGTTAAATAAATGTGAAATTAAAAAAATAATGAATTTAGAGGATTACTTTTGAATTCAGAAAGGATGTTTGCGTAAAACATCTTTGACACTTCTCTATTTTCTCCATGACATTCAAATCAGCATTGAAAAAAGGTGCAAGTTTAAGTTTGTTCCAGCTGAGCGAGTCTGACCACAGGTCAGAGACCACTATGATGGACAGATCACAGGAAAAGAGCAGGAATAGGGTTTTGTAGGCTACAGTCCGAGCTGTCTTCCAATGGTGCAACTGCTGTTGGCATCCAAAGATTATCCAACTTGAATAAACGCTTAGAGGTAAGATGACAGAAGTGGTGTAGTCTACGAAGATACGGACATCACTTATTATTGATATCAACATAGCGCATTGATGTGAATCACACTGCTGCTCTCTCATTTAGCTATTTGTGCCTTACGGATTGTGGTTGTTGTGGATGGCTGTTCACAAATCTAAATGTGTATTTGAACCCAATAACGGTTGAATTCAAGAAGTTTAAGCTGCATATCAATCATTGTTTTTGAAACCAGTGGACAGCCAGTGAAAAATGTGCTCTTGCAACAGCTGCATAGAGCAGATCCCAGCCTATGGAATAAAAGTGGGGCTTTTATTGCTCAATCTAATTTAATGCTGATAAAAAATCCATAGACCTGCTCAAACTTGCACAATTTTGATAGACTTAAAGGGGCAATCTGTAGTTGCTACATCCATTTTGGACTTATAAATTGTATATATTAATATAAAGATATAATTTAATCGTATTATTATTATATGTAGTAGAAAGTGATGGGTTAGAAGAAGCCTACATAACCAACACATAAAGTAAAATGTAACATCCATGTACAGCCAGCTATGTAAACTTTAACATTGATTTATCCTACAATTGTCACAAGCGTCGAAATGAGTAGACCAAGGCGCAGCGTGTATAGTGCTCATATTTAAACTTTTAATGAAGACACTCGAACCAAAACAATAAAACGACTGACAACAGTTCCGTAAGGTACACTGACAAAACGGAAAACAACTATCCACAAAACCCAAAGGAAAACCAGGCTGCCTAAGTATGGTTTCCAATCAGAGACAACGATAGACACCTGCCTCTGATTGGAAACCATACCCGGCCAAAACATAGAAAACAAAACATAGAAATAGAAATCTTGAAAAAGCCCACATAAACAGAAAACCCAAAACAACCACCTGTCATGCCCTGACCACTCTACTATGGAAAATGACCTCTTCCGAGGGTCAGGATGTGACAGTACCCCCCCCCCCCCCCCCAATGGTGCAGACCCCGACTGCACCCAAACAAAAACCAACAAAAACAACCCCAAACACAAAGGGAGGGAAGGGAGGGTGACAAACGTCTATGGAGGCTCATGTGCTACACCCAGACCCTTCCTCTCCCTCCGGTCCTCCAGCAACGGAGGTGGCACCGGCTCAGGACGTAACCCCCATTCCGCCCACAGATCCCTCCGCTTCTGTAACACAGGCCTGTGGATCATTATCAGAGGAATCGGACTGTAGATCATTACCGGAAGCTCTGTGCTGTAGACCACCGCTGGAGGTTCTGGCCTACAGTCCGCTGCTGGGGGCTCCGGGCTGCGGGACGCCGCTGGAGGCTCCGGGCTGCGGGCCGCCGCTGGAGGCTCCGGGCTGCGGGCCGCCGCTGGAGGCTCCGGGCTGCGGAGCGTCGCTGGAGGCTCCGGGCTGCGGAGCGTCGCTGGTGGCTCCGGGCTGAGGAGCGTCGCTGGAGGCTCTGGGCTGCGGAGCGTCGCTGGAGGCTCCGGGCTGAGGAGCGTCGCTGGAGGCTCCAAGCTGAGGAGCGTCGCTGGAGGAAGAGTGCGAGGAGCAGGCACAGGACGTACTGGTCCATGGTGGCACACTGGAGGGAGAGTGCGCGGAGCAGGCACAGGGTACACTGAGCCTTGGAGGCGCACTGGAGGTCTGGCACTTAGGGCTGGCACAACCCGTCCTGGCTCGATGTTGACCATAGCCCGGCAAGGGCGGGGAGCTGGAATAGGCCGCACTGGGTTGAGCTGGCGAACTGGGGTTACCGTGCGTAGAGCTGGCGCAGGATAACCTGGGCCGAGGAGACGCACCGGAGACGAGGAACGCTGAGCCGGCGCACTCCTTCCTGGCGAATGCCAACTCTAGCACGACAGCGGTAAGGAGCTTGCACTGAGCGCACCGGGCTGTGATTGGGCATGGGCGACACCGTGCGCACCACCGCATCACACGGTGCTTCTACAGTCACTCGCTCCCCACGGTAAGCATGGAGAGTTGGCTCAGGTCTTAACCTCGCCTTCGCCAATCTACCCGTGTGCCCCCCCAAAAAAATGTTTTGGTGCTGCCTCTCGGCCTCCAGTTGCTTGCCTAGCCGTTCCTCCCTGTATTGCCGTTCCACCCTCGCTGCCTCTTTCTCCTCCGGCGAGCGGCGATATTCTCCCAGCCTTGTCCATGGTCCTGCCCCATCTAGGATCTCCTCCCAGGTCCACTCCTCTGAGCCATACTGCTTGTTCCTGCTCATCCTCCTGAAGAATGCACGCTGCTTGGTCCGTCGGTGGTGGGTAGTTCTGTCACAAGCGTCGAAATGAGTAGACCAAGGCGCAGCATGTATAGTGCTCATATTTAAACTTTTAATGAAGACACTCGAACCAAAACAATAAAACGACTGACAACAGTGCCGTAAGGTACACTGACAAAACGGAAAACAACTACCCACAAAACCCAAAGGAAAAACAGGATGCCTAAGTATGGCTTCCAATCAGAGAACGATAGACACCTGCCTCTGATTGGAAACCATACCCAGCCAAAACATAGAAAACAAAACATAGAAATAGAAATCTAGAAAAAGCCCACATATAAACAGAAAACCCCAAACCACCCAAAACAACCACCTGTCACGCCCTGACCACTCTACTATGGAAAATGACCTCTTCCAAGGGTCAGGACGGGACAACAATAGATGTCGTTCAATTGGTAACATACATTTTTGTCTTCTTCTAATGCCTCTTCAGAGGAAAGTAATCTAAAAGGAACTGAATTTAATCAGATTACGTTACTAAGTGTGGGTAATCCAAAAATTATGTTACTGATTACAATTTTGACAGGTAACTAGTAACTGTAACAGACTACATTTAGAAAGTAACCTAACTAACCGTGTGCACCACATGGTTTTGTTTTCTATGGTAGAGAGAAGGATGGGCCAAAGTTAGGAAGTTAGGAATAATTTATTTATTGTATCTAATGATGGTGGTGGTAGTGTGTTAAGATCTACAGTATTTGTGTTTTTATCTTCCTATGTGCAAAACAAAATAAAAATTTTGCAATGGCCGTCTCAGTCTCCGGACTTTAACCCTATTGAAAATCTGTTTGAATTGAAGAGGGCAGTCCATAAGCACAGACGTAGGACATCAAGGATCTGAAAAGATTCTGTATGGAGGATTGTTCTAAGAGCCCTCCTATAAAATGCATTCGGAAAGTATTCAGACCCCTTGACTTTTCCACATTTTGTTATGTTACAGCCTTATTCTAAAATTGATTAAATCGTTTTTTTCTTCTCTTCAATCTACAAACAATAGCCCATAATGACAAAGCAAAAACAGGTTTTTAGAAATGTTGCATAAGTATTCAGACCCTTTACTCAGTACTTTGTTGACGCACCTTTGGCAGCAATTACAGCCTTGAGTCTTCTTGAGTATGACGCTACAAGCTTGGCACACCTGTATTTGGGGAGTTTCTCCCATTCTTCTCTGCAGATCCTCTTAAGCTCTGTCTGGTTGGATCGGGAGCATTGCTGCACATCTATTTTCAGGCTTCTCCAGAGATGTTTGATCGGATTCAAGTCCGGGCTCTGGCTGGGCCACTCAAGGACATTCAGAGACTTGTCCTGAAGCCACTCCTGCGTTGTCTTGGCTGTGTGCTTAGGGTCGTTGCCCTGTTGGAAGGTGAACCTTCACCCCAGTCTGAGGTCCTGAGTGCATAAAACCTGCTCTGGAGCAGGTTTTCATTAAAGATCTCTCTGTACTTTGCGCCGTTCATCTTTGCCTCAATCCTGACTAGTCTCCCAATTCCTGCCGCTGAAAAACATCCCCACAGCATGATGCTGCTACCGCAATGCTTCACCGTAGGGATGGTACCAGATTTCCTCCAGACGTGACGCTTGGTATTCGGGCCAAAGAGTTTAATCTTGGTTTCATCAGACCAGGGAATCTTGTGTCTCATGGTCTGAGAGTCTTTAAGTGCCTTTTGGCAAACTCCAAGCAGGCTGTCATGTGCCTTTTACTGAGGAGTGGCTTCCATCTGGCCACTCTACCATGAAGGCCTGATTGGTAGAGTGCTGCAGAGATGGTTGTCCTTCTGGAAGGTTCTCCCATCTCCACAGAGAAACTCTAGAACTCTGTCAGAGGGACCATCGGGTTCTTGGTCACCTCCCTGACCAAGGCCCTTCTCCCCCGATTGCTCAGTTTGGTCAGGTGGACAGCTCTAGGAAGAGTCTTGGTGGTTCCAATCTTCCTCCATTTAAAAATGGAGACTACTGTGTTCTTTGGGAACTTCAATGCTACAGAAAATGTTTGGTACCCTTCCCCAGATCTGTGCCTCTACACAATCCTGTCTCGGAGCTCTACGGACAGTTCCTTCGACCTCATGGCTTGGTTTTTGTTCTGTCAACTGTGGGACCTTATATAGACAGGTGTGTGTGTCTTTCCAAATAATGTCCAATCAATAGAATTTACCGCAGGTGGACTCCAATCGAGTTGTAGAAACATCTCAAGGATGACCATTGGAAACAGGATGCACCTGAGCTCGATTTCGAAAAAGGCTTTACAGCGAAAGCAAAACATTAGATTATGTCAGCAGAGTACCCAGCCAGAAATAATCAGACACCCATTTTTCAAGCTAGCATATAATGTCATAAAAAACAAAACCACAGCTAAATGCAGCACTAACCTTTGGTGATCTTCATCAGAATACACGCCTAGGACATTATGTTATACAATACATGCATGTTTTGTTCAATCAAGTTCATATTTATATCAAAAACCAGCTTTTTACATTAGCATGTGACGTTCAGAACTAGCATTCCCACCGAACACTTCCGGTGAATTTACTAAATTACTCACGATAAACGTTCACAAAAAACATAACAATTATTTTAAGAATTATAGATACAGAACTCCTTTATGCAATCGAGGTGTCCAATTTTAAAATAGCTTTTCGGTGAAAGCACATTTTGCAATATTCTGAGTAGATAGCCCAGCCATCACGGCTAGCTATTTTGACACCCACCAAGTTTGACCCTCACCAAACTCCGATTTACTATTAGAAAAGTTTGATTACCTTTGCTGTTCTTCGTCAGAATGCACTCCCAGGACTGCTACTTCAATAACAAATGTTGGTTTGGTTCAAAATAATCCATAGTTATATCCAAATAGCGGCGTTTTGTTCGTGCGTTCAAGACACTATCCAAGGGTGACGAAGGGTTACACGCCCGACGCGTTTCGTGACAAAAAAAATCTAAATATTCCATTACCGTACTTCGAAGCATGTCAACCGCTGTTTAAAATCAATTTTTATGCTATTTTTCTAATAAAAAAACGATAATATTCCGACCGGGAGTCGTTGTTTACGTTCAAAGACGAAAGAATAAAAACATGGGGTCGCCTCGTGCACGCGCCTCCAGTCTCTGTTCTCTGATCGACCACTATCAAAATGCGCTAATGTTTTTCAGCCAGGGCCTGCAAAGCCACCATTCAGCTTTTTGCCGCCTCCTGAGAGCCCATGGGAGCCGTAGGAAGTGTCACGTTACAGCAGAGATCCCCTGTTTTAGATAGAGATGATCAAGAAGGCCAAGAAATGGTCAGAGAGGGCGCTTCCTGTTTGGAATCTTCTCAGGTTTTGGCCTGCCAAATGAGTTCTGTTATACTCACAGACACCATTCAAACAGTTTTAGAAACTTTGGAGTGTTTTCTATCCAAAGCTAATAATTATATGCATATTCTAGTTTCTGGGCAGGAGAAATAATCAGATTAAATCGGGTACGTTTTTTTATCCGGGCCGTGAAAATACTGCCCCCTATCCATAACAGGTTAAGATCTGCAGTATTTGTGAGAACTTGTGTTTTTATCTGCCTATGTGCAAGGGACATTGGCCAGCTCCGTCACATGGTGCATACATGGAGTGCTAAGGCGCACTGCCACAACATGACAAGGTACAGTAGAAAGAGCAGAAATATATTAAGCAAATGATTTAACCATTTGTTTGGTCCATGTCCCCACCTCCCAAATAAAGTGAATCAAATCAATCAAACCAGAGACCTCCAGGGACCATCCTAATGGGAGTTGACTGAGGGCAGATGAGATGAGCTCTCCTCAACCTACCCAACCACCCAGCCAGACACGCTCCAGCAGCCCTGCTCTTGTCTGTTGTTTTGACAGGAGAGACAGGGCTGCTATGACTCATTGTTGTCTGTTCAGGGTGACTACCCTGCAGTTTTAAAGTGCTTGCTTGGCTGGTTGATGGGTGGTTCAACCGCTCTCTCTCCCTCTGTGCTTGGCCTAGCTGTTGTTCTGCCCACTACATGCTTTTAGGAGATGTGAAATGGGTTACAAGAATTACTCACCCCCTCCATGGTCTCCTGCTGCCTGTCCTGCTCCACGCCATGTCAGAGCTGGAACTGTCATGACTGCACAGCCAGGCACGACTCCAACACCATCATTAAATTTGCAGATGACACAACAGTGGTAGGCCTGATCACCGACAACAACGAGACAGCCTATAAGGAGGAGGTCAAAGACCTGGCCGTGTGGTGCCAGGACAACAACCTCTCCCTCAACGTGATCAAGGCAAAGGAGATGATTGTGGACTACAGGAAAAAGAGGGCCAAGCACACCCCCATTCTCATCGACAGGGCTGCAGTGGAGCAGGTTGAGAGCTTCAAGTTCCTTGGTGTACATATCACCAACAAACTAACATGGTCCAAGCACACCAAGACAGTCGTGAAGCGGGCACGACAAAACGTATTCCCCCTCAGGAGACTGAAAATATTTGTCATGGGTCCTCAGATCCTCAAAGGTTCTACAGCTGCACCACTGAGAGTACAAGGCACTACAGAGGGTAGTGCGAATGGCCCAGTACATCACTGGGGCCAAGCTTCCTGCCATCCAAGACCTCTATACCAGGCGGTGTCAGAGGAAGGCCCTAAAAATTGTCAGTTTCTACCCCCAAGCTATAAGACTCCTGAACATCTAGTCAAATGGCTACCCAGTGTAATGGCCGTCTGAAGGAGTAGACCAAGGCGCAGCGTGGTTAGTGCTCATGTATTTATTTTGATCTGAACACTGAAACAAAGAAACCAATAACGACAGCCAAACAGTTCTGTCAGGTATGTATTACAAAACAGAAATAACCACCCACAAAACACAATGAGAAAACCCCTACATAAATATGGTCTCTAATCAGAGGCAATGAGATTCAGCTGCCACTGCCACTCTCTGTTGTCATCTATATATAGTCACTTTAATAACTCTACCTACATATACATACTACCTCAAACTAACCGGTGGCCCCGCACATTGACTCTGTACCGACACCCCGCTGTATATATTGACATTTTTTGCTGCTGCTCTTTAATTACTTGTTACTTTTATCTCTTATTCGTATCTGTATTTTTTTAAACTGCACTGTTGGTTAGGGGCTCGTAAGTAAGCATTTCACTGTAAGGTCTACACCTGTTGTAGTCGGCGCATGTGACTAATACAATTTGATTTGATTTATCTAATAACGGAAAACATTAAACTATTAGGCTACACCTTTCAAACCAAGACGTTTTTTCGCCAAATTTAGCATCCCGCCAAACTTTTGCCGAGTTTTCTTTATATATGAAAAGGTATTTTTGGCGACAAAGCCTCTAACTTTATTTCCGCCAAACAACTTAGTCAAGATTACGCTAAAGTTCTGCCTACGGCTTAGTATGTAATGTTGCCGTAATGCTGATGTGGCATTGGCACGCACTACGCTCTTAAACTCTTGAGAGTTGCTAGGCAGCGCCCGTTACTACTATCCACCTGGCAGTTCTAAACTTTGCTAGACATGTCACTTCACCCATCTCTTCGCATAGCCCACCACAGGCACTGTTTTCTTAACCACAACTGGATGGAGCCATAAAGAATTACTGTGGGAATAAATATCACTGAATTATGAAAATATTGGAATAAAGTAGGCTAATGCAATTGAAGGCATCAAATTGTTGCTTACTGAAACTCCCAAAGTCATCCAATTGTTATAATTGGCCTACATGTGTGGCAGGTAACCTAGGGATTAAGAGCGTTGGGCTAGTAACCGAAAGATCAATGGTTCGAATCCCCGAGCCGGCAAGGTGGAAAAATCTGCTGTTCCGCCCTTGATCAAGGCAGTTAACCCCCAACAACTGCTCCCCAGTGCTGATGACATGGATGTTGATTAAGGCAGCCACCTGCACCTCTCTGATTCATTCAATGCAACTGACTAAGTATTTCCCTTCCATTCCCTTCCCCATTTAACACACGGGTAGGTTATTGCTTTAAATGGGGAAGGGAATGGAAGGGAAATACTTAGTCAGTTGCATTGAATGAATCAGAGCGGTGCAGGTGGCTGCCTTAATCGACATCCATGTCATCAGCGCTGGGGAGCAGTTGTTGGGGGTTAACTGCCTTGCAAACTGTTTCGTGCTGCTTTGAGACAACAGTGGGCTCTGGATAAATCAATATCAGATTTTATTTTTCTGTGAATCTTCGTTTGGATATTGGTTGGGCTCAGTAGCGGAGCCTAGGTAAAATCACTGGGGAAGCCAAGTCAGAAAAAAAGCCATATTACAACCTATGTGATAATTGCGTAGTTTGACTCATATGCCTTGACACTGTGATATATAGGCCTAAGGTTGAGCCAATAAGAAGCACAGTGGCAGAATAAATTCAAACACAACTTTGTTTCATCACAAAACCAGAGCGCAACATCTGCCCAGTGGAGTCCACAAAGCATATTGTATGCAACAAAGAGTTACATAACATACAGCATGGTCAGTCAAATTAAGGTTTCCAAAATGTTGTTTTACTACTAAACTACTATTGATTTAGAATACCGAAGAGTTACCATAAATCACAAAGAAAACAGGAGCACTGTTTTAACCAATATTCCAGCACCATTTCAATTTCAACATCATCAAATCACCTATGCATAGTCTTATACAGTAACAACTAAAAGATTCCAAAACAATTTAGTCAAGTCAACGCAAGCTAAATATCATGTGGCTGTCCATGGTACTGATTTCTGTTTGTGTTTATGTATGTATATGTCTGTGTGTGTGTGTGTGTGTGTGTGTGTGTGTGTGTGTGTGTGTGTGTGTGTGTGTGTGTGTGTGTGTGTGTGTGTGTGTGTGTGTGTGTGTGTGTGTGTGTGTGTGTGTGTGTGCGCATAAGTAGAAAAACATGTTGACTCATCCTACTTGAAGAGAAACGCCAATGCCATCCTCTCCTTTATGTTGCCGAAACAGTCTGACTGTCATATACAATATACGCTTTTCGTTTATTTTGTCCTACGCAACCTGCCTAAAATGCTTGCTCGCTAGCCTAAATTCCTTTCATGGCCAACGATTAGCCAGCTAGTTAACATTAACCTACTTCATCTACATATTGAACATCCATCCTCTCAGGCCTGAGGCACAATGTATGAATTCATGGTTGGATCAGAATCACTGTTAAAATCATTGGCCAGTACGGATAATTAAGTAAAACCACGTGTCTGAATCCATATCTCCGTCCATGGCTAATTTAGGAAAGGAATAATTTTAGTTAGCTAGCTAGCCACCGGAGGAAAACAACACAACGAGATGTAACAATTCAAATCTTCTGTTAATGACATTTGGCTTGATTTGATGTGATTTGTCTGAAGCCAAATCCAAACTGGCTTCCCTTTACACTTTTTTTTTGGTGCACCAGGACCATTCACAGTTGAGCTCACTCAGTTTACCTCAACGCTGATTGGTTATTATTGTATAATTTTTTATCAAGGGAGGCCAAATGCTCACTGGCTTCCCTTGCATTCAACGCTACGTGCAGCAACAACATCATACTCTTTATGACCAGACAGCATCAGATAGATGGACTACACATACAGAGACAGAGGGGCGCTGTTTCTCTCGCTCTGATGCTTTCTCTGGTGAGATACATTCACCCTCTTGTGAAATGAAGGAAAATTATGAACACAGAGAGACAAAAGATCAATGCATTTATGTTTGTTTCATTTTTTATTGGTAAATGTTTTGGGAAAGCCTGGCTTCGGTTGGCAGCCATGAATACACGTCACTGGTTAGGCTGCAATTATACTGTGGAAATGTTAGCTAAATTGAGGTGAGTGCTTCTCATGATCATCTTGTCTAGATGGCTCATTTAAAAACACTGACCAGAACATTTTCCCAGCATGTTATGTAGTTGGTTAGATTAGGGTTCAATAAAAAAGTAAAAATAAATAGCTTAACAAGTGGATTAGCCTTATTTGCTCTTCACTCAATGTGATTTTGTTTCAGCAGTGTTATTCAAACTTTTTCAGCCGGGACCCCATTTTTTTCGGCCAGAATTTCTGGGGACCCCATTGTTTTCCCATGGATTTCTTGTGACCCGACCCCACCCTAAATCTAATTACACAACCTTGAAATCGACAATTTTAGATTTTTATATCAGCAAATAACCTTTACATTTTCGTCTCATCAAAATAAAAAAGAAACCAATAAATACATTTACTCAATAAAATTCTATCTTTCAAATGATCTTTCTCAAAAACTTTTGCATATTGTTCCATACAATAATCCCTCCCTCCCACTGCAGTTCCCTTGCGCTAGGTTCATGACCCTGACGTTGAATACCACTGCCCTAAAGTATGTCTGTACATTTATTTAGCCTTCATTTAACTAGGCTGTCACGACTTCCGCCGAAGTCGGGCGGCGTTCGGTGGTCAACGTCACCGGTCTTCTAGCCATTGCTGATCCACCTTTCATTTTCCATTTGTTTTGTCTTGTTTTCCCACACACCTGGTTTACATTCCCTCATTACTTGTCGTGTATTTAACCCCCTGTTCCCCCCATGTCTGTGTGTGAAATTGTTTGTCAGGTTGGCACGTTTCCGGCTGGTGTGCGCCGGGTTTTGTTTTACACCCGTGCTTTGTGGCAGCCGGTACTTTGTACTTGGTTATTGTACTTTGTGCTGCCTCACTTGTTCTTTGGGCATTTGTTTTTGCGATGCGGTTGCGTTCTGTTCAAATAATTGCCTCAGTAAAGTGCTTTGTCCACTCATCTCTGCTCTCCTGCGCCTGACTTCCATACACCAGCTACACCCACCATTTTGACATAGGCAAGTCAGTTAAGAACACATTTTTATTTACAGTGATGGCCTACCCCGGCCAAACCCTAACCCGGACGATGCTGGGCCAATTGTGTGCCGCCCTATGGGACTCCCAATCACGGCCGGGGGGTTATACAGCCTGGAATCGAACCAAGGTCTGTAAAGACGCCTCAAGCACTGAGATGCAGTGCCTTAGACCGCTGCGCCACTCGGGAGCGCAGCGGTGTAACTGCATTGTAATATAAAAGCAGTAAATGACTGTTAATATAATGCTTCTAGGATAATTACAATGCAGTTACACAGGCATAATAGCATTTTTAAGAAAAAGTTGTGCCAATACATATGCTCATGTGCTTTATAATTATATATTTACACAAGGATGATAGACTTCCCTTTTCAAGGAGTTAGACAACAAAGTCCATTCTAGGTATTGTAACTTTGTATAATGAATCAAACTGTCACGATTTTCGTACGAAGGAGCGGACCAAAGCGCCGCGTGTGTATTGTTCCACATTTTTATTTAACTGTGAAACTATGCAAGACATACAATAAACTAATAAACAAAAACAACAAACCGTGACAAAGAGGTGCAACATACACGAACTCAAAATAATCTCCCACAAAACCTAGTGGGAAAAACAACAACTTAAATATGATCCCCAATTAGAGACAACGATGACCAGCTGCCTCTAGTTGGAGATCATCCCCCCAAAAAAACATAGAAATACAGAAACTAGAACCCCACATAGAAATACAGAAACTAGACAAACCCTCAACATAGAAAAAAGAAACTAGAACCAACACAGACATAAATAAACTAGACAAAACCCCCTGTCACGCCCTGACCTACTCTATCATAGAAAATAAAAGCAACAAACGTCTACAAGCACTCATCCCTATGGGAACTGTTAATGACACATGGCCCCTCATTCCTCGTATGCACATTGCTGGTCTCTCTGGCTTTTCACATATTGAACACATCTGGAGAGCAGAGCGCTGCCAAGGCCAAACGGAATGAACAACAATTAGTCTTCTACGCATTGATGTCATTGTTTGAAGCCAGAGACAAAAGAACAAAACCCCCTCAACCAAAAAAGTGAACAAAGGACAAAAGAGAAAATAAAGCAGATTTAGGTCCTTTTGCTATATTGATACAATCATTTATCATGTAGATAGGTGCTCAGGAATGTTTCCTTCTTTCAACCAATTTTGTCGTGTCCAATGTTCTTACTATGATTCTCTCGATAGCAAAGGGTTGACATTGATGATTGTGCAAATGTGCACTGTAGCCTCATCCACAGACAGACAGGTCTGCACGGCAAAACATTCCCCCTTTGTACTGCCGCCCGCATGCATGTATTCCCAGAGTGTCCCAAGGACTAAACCTGTGGCTATAAATGATATTCCCAACAAATGCTTTACGATGTGTGATGCTTAGCGTTGGGGGACACTATTAATGGTCTAGCCCTCTTTTGCATCAGTAAACTGATTTAAGCCATAGCAGGTGCCCCAGAGCACAGAGAGCACAGCAGAGTCACTGCACAAAGAGCGCTGCTGTCTCTGTCTGGGCTTTGTAGACAGGATATCCACAGATGTGGAGCCAGACCAGATGGCATGTACATCTGAGACAGAGCAGACCGCGGAGACACTGGAGACAGAGGGATAAAGAGACACAGAGATGGATGAGGGGACAAGGAGACAGAGAGAGTAGTGGGGGAAAAAGAGGGCCAGAGCTCAGGCCCAGACACATATGTGAGTGGAGCGCGCCGAGTCGGCAGCTATGTGAGGGTGACATTTAACCAGCCCCCGATTCTCTCGCTCCCCATTGACTCATTCTGCATAGCCTACAACATTCCTGCAGGCTATTGGGGACAATGGCTGCCTTCTCCTTTAGCCGGCATCAAAAGAACAGATGAATGCAGCCACACGATCGAGGGGCCCTCAGATGTATAAAATAAAAATGGAATATCTGAATTATGTCCCTGTGGTGTGTTCCAGCCCTGGACGCTATTCTCTAGTCTATACAGTACAAGCTGGCCTTGTCTTACCCCGCCAAACAGACCCCTAATAATTTCAGTGGCATAATTTGTCTACAGAGAATGCAAGATATGAGAAAAATAACATATTAATAAAATAAAAAACTTTTTTTTTCTTTTACTGCAAGTGATGTCTTTTAGATCTGAACCGAGAACCCCTTGCAGTTGCACAACAATGGCACAAAGGGAATATCAGATGAAAGCATTAGAGATGTAAATAACTATTCTTCTGGTGAGAGTGAGAGAGCGAGAGAGCGAGAGAGAGAGACAGAGAGTAGTCCAATTAAAGGTCCAACGCAGTCTGTGAGAGACAATCCGACAGAGCCCATTGCCAAAATATAACCATCAGGTGAGGGACAGACAGCTCTAATCTGTCTGTAAGTAAATGGATATACTTGGCTGGACAAGATGGCAGGACAGGCACACACACGCACACAGACGGACAGGCAGGCATTCAGACAGTACATCCCAAATAGAGCTGAATGACTCAGAAGGGAGAAGTGTACACAGCTGGCATTGGCAGATCTGAAGATGGTGATGACAAGGCCAACAGACACAGAGAGACCATGAGCCCTGGGCTGGTCCGGGACTCTATACGATGGGTAGGACAACATGTGTCCCCTCTTATATTTACCTAAGCTCTGCAAGTCATTCTGGGTGACAGTGTAGGGCTAAATAAAGATATAATATCAAGATGATTGTAATGTGGTCTGTGTGGAGCTTGTGTAGAGGAGTCAGGTGCAGGACAGCAGATATGAGTAAATAAACGTAATTTACTCAAAATAGACAAATATAATACAATAAAGTGAGCCCACATAACGGACCGTCTTACATACAAACAATTACTCACAAACAAACATGGGGGAACAGAGGGTTAAATAATTAACAAGTAATTGGGGGATTGAAACCAGGTGTATAAGACAAAGACAAAACAAATGGAAAATGAAAAGTGGATTGATGATGGCTAGAAGGCTGGTGACGTCGACCGCCGAACGCCGCCCGAACAAGGAGAGGGACCGACTTCGGTGGAAGTCGTGACAGTACCCCCCCCTTGACGCGCGGCTCCAGCAGCGCACCGACACTGACCTCTGGGACGACCTGGAGGATGAGGCGCAGGGCCATCTGGGTGGAGACGGTGGAAATCCCGCAGCAACGAAGGGTCTAAGACGTCCTCCACCGGCACCCAGCATCTTTCCTCCGGACCGTACCCCTCCCACTCCATGAGGTACTGAAGGCCCCTTGCCCGATGCCTCGAGTCCAGGATGGCTCGAACAGCATACACCGGGGCCCCCCTCGATGTCCAGAGGGGGCGGAGGAACCTCCCGCACCTCAGACTCCTGGAGTGGACCAGCCACTGCGGTGGCGGTCGGCGCTCGCCTTTGGCCACCTCACGGCCCGTTGCAGGTGCACATGGGCGGCATCTCAGGTCTCCTCCGAGCGCTTAAACCATTCATCCACCGCAGGAACTTCGATCTGGCTCTGATGCCAAGGTGCCAGAACCGGCTGATACCCCAGTACACACTGGAAGGGGTAGCTGTTAGTGGAGGAGTGGCGGAGTGAGTTTTGGGCCATCTCTGCCCAGGGGATAAATGCCGCCCACTCCCCCGGCCGGTCCTGGCAATATGACCGCAGAAACCTACCCACATCCTGGTTTACTCTCTCCACCTGCCCGTTACTCTCGGGGTGAAAACCTGAGGTGAGGCTTACCGAGACCCCCAGACGTTCCATGAACGCTCTCCAGACCCTGGACGTGAACTGGGGACCACAATCAGAGACTATGTCCTCAGGCACCCCGTAGTGCCGGAAGACGTGAGTGAACAGGGCCTCCGCAGTCTGTAGGGCCGTAGGGAGACCGGGCAAAGGGAGGAGATGGCAGGACTTAGAAAACCGATCCACAACAACCAGGATCGTGGTGTTGCCCTGTGAGGGAGGAAGGTCCATCAGGAAGTCCACCAACAGGTGCGACCACGGCCGTTGTGGAACGGGTAGGGGTTGTAACTTCAACACCGAACAGGAGGAAACATAAACCCTCATGTCCTTGGCCAAGGTGGACCATCAGTGGTTCCCACTAAGTCAACGCACCGTCCGACCGATGCCAGGATGACCAGAGGAGGGTGACGTGTGGGCCCAATAGATCAGACGGTCGCAGACAGCAGACGGAAAGTACAGGCGCCCAGCTGGACACTGAGGGGGAGTGGGCTCTGTGCGTAATGCCCGCTCGATGTCCGCGTCCAGCTCCCACACCACCAGTGCCACCAGGCAAGGTGCCGGAAGTATGGGAGTGTGATCCATGGACCGCTCCTCTGTGTCAAACATCTGGGACAGTGCGTCTGCCTTAGTGTTCTGGGAACCTGGTCTGTAGGACAGAGTGAAAACAAAACGGGTAAAGAACATGGCCCACCTTGCCTGGCGAGGGTTCAGTCTCCTCGCTGCCCGGATGTACTCCAGATTGCGGTGGTCAGTCCAGATGAGGAAAGGGTGTTTAGCCCCCTCAAGCCAATGTCTCCACGCCAACAGAGCCTTGACAACAGCCAACAGCTCCCGGTCCCCAACATCATAGTTTCGCTCCGCAGGGCTGAGCTTCTTCGAAAAGAAAGCACAGGGGCGGAGCTTTGGTGGCGTGCCCGAGCGCTGAGAGAGCATGGCTCCTATCCCAGCCTCGGATGCGTCCACCTCCACTATGAACGCAAAAGAGGGATCCGGATGAGCCAGCACGGGAGCCGAGGTAAACAGAGCCTTCAGGTGACCAAAAGCCCTGTCCGCCTCAGCCGACCACTGCAGTCGCACCAGGCCCCCCTTCAGCAGTGAGGTAATGGGAGCCGCTACCTGACCAAAACCCCGGATAAACGTCCGGTAGTAGTTGGCAAACCCTAGAAACCGCTGCACTTCCTTTACCGTGGTGGGAGTCGGCCAATTACACACGGCTGAAATGCGGTCACTCTCCATCTCCACCCCTGAAGTGGAAATGCGGTACCCTAGGAAGGAGACGGACTGTTGGAAGAATAGACATTTCTCAGCCTTGTCGTACATGTCATGCTCCAACTGTCGACCAAGCACCCTGCGCACCAGGGACACATGCTCGGCGCGTGTAGCGGAGTATATCAGAATGTCGTCGATATACACCACTACACCCTGCCCGTCCAGGTCCCGGAAAAGCGGGTAGCTGTACCTCACTGTGATCTGATTGATACCCCGATAGTCAATACACGGGCGCAGACCTCCATCCTTCTTCACAAAAAAGAAACTCGAGGAGGCAGGTGAAGTGGAGGGTCGAATGTATCCCTGCCCCAGGGATTCGGAGACATATGTTTCCATAGCCGCTGTCTCCTCCTGTGACAGAGGATACACGTGACTCCTGGGAAGTGTTGCGTCTACCAGGAGATTTATCGCACAATCCCGCCGTCGATGGGGTGGTAATTGAGTCGCCTTCTTCTTACAGAAGGCGAGAGCCAAATCGGCATATTATGAGGGGATGCGCACGGTGGAGACCTGGTCTGGACTTTCCACCATAGTCGCACCGATGGAAACTCCCACACACCTCCCTGAGCACTCTCGTGACCACCCCTTGAGAGCCCTCTGTTGCCACGAAATAGTGGGGTCATGACAGGCCAATCAGGGTAGGCCCAGCACCACGGGAAACGCAGGAGAATCAATAAGGAAGAGACTGATTCTCTCCTTGTGACCCTCCTGTGTAACCATGCTTAGTGGAGCGGTGGCCTCCCTAATCAGCCCTGATCCTAATGGTCGACTATCTAGGACGTGCACAGGGAAGGGCATATCTACAGGAACAAGGGGGATCCCTAAACTATGAGCAAATGAACGGTCAATAAAATTCCCAGCTGCGCCTGAATCTATGAGCATTTTATGCTGGGAATACGGGGAAAACTCAGGAAATGTAATTAACACATACATGTGAGCAACAGGGGGCTTTGGGTGAGCCTGGTGCCGACTCACCTGGGGTGACACGATAGTGCCCTGCCTGCTGCCTCAACTCCCTGAGGAACCCCCCCAGCACCGACCAGCAGTGTGCCCTCTGCGGCCACAGATGGTACAGGGAATGGCCCCTCCTCCGGTCGCCCTAAGTGCAGCACCTCCCATCTCCATGGGTGTCGGAGCGGAGGTGCTGGGGGATGGAACTGACAGGCCCCGATCCGGACGTCCGCGGGTAGCCAGCAGGTTGTCCAGCCGGATGGACAGGTCCACCAGCTGGTCCAACATGAGGGTGGTGTCTCGGCAGGCCAACTCCCGACGGACGTCCTCGCGCAGACTGCACCGGTAGTGATCGATCAGGGCCCTGTCGTTCCATCCCGCGCTGGCGGCCAGGGTCCGGAAGTCCAAAGCGAAATCCTACACGCTCCTCGTCCCCTGTCTCAGGTGGAACAGACGTTCACCCGCTGCTCGAACCTCAGGCGGGTGGTCGGAAACTGCCTGAAAGCGGCGGGTGAACTCTGCGTAATGGTCCAACGCCGCGTCTCCTTCACTCCATACGGCGCTGGCCCACTCCAGGGCTTTGCCTGAGAGGCAGGAGACGAGGGCGGACACGCTCTCACGTCCCGAAGGAGCCGGGTGGACGGTCGCCAGGTAGAGCTCAAGCTGGAAGAGGAACCCCTGGCATCCGGCAGCCGTCCCATCATACTCCCTCGGGAGCGCGAGCCGAATTCCGCTGGGACCGGGTGAAGGAGGGGTGGACAGTGGGGCCTGCTGTAGTGGGGCTGGTGGAGGCACTGGACGACCTCCTCCTCTCTCCCAACGATCCATCGTCTGCAGCACGCGATCCATGGCGGTGCCCAGATGTTGTAATATGGTCGCGTGCTGCTGGACGTGCTCCTCTATTGCCACAGGGAGGGCGTCTGCTCCTGCTGACTCCATTCTTTTTGAGTAATTCTGTAATGTGGTCTGTGTGTAGCTTGTGTAGAGGAGTCAGGTGCAGGACAGCAGATATGAGTAAATAAACGTAATTTACTGAAAATAGACAAATATAATACAATAAACTGAGCCCACATAACGGACCGTCTTACACACAAACAATTACTCACAAACAAACATGGGGGAACAGAGGGTTAAATAATGAACAAGTAATTGGGGGATTGAAACCAGGTGTGTAAGACAAAGACAAAACAAATGGAAAATGAAAAGTGGATTGGCGATGGCTAGAAGGCCGGTGACGTCGACCGCCAAACGGCGCCCGAACAAGGAGAGGAACCAACTTCGGTGGAAGTCATGACAATGATACCATGAAGACATGAGACAGAAGGGCAGACAGCCAGGATGAGATAAAGATCTGGAGCTGAGAGGAAAGACTCCAGTACTCTCCACTCTGTTTGGGGTTTGGGGAACTCTTAATGTGACTTCCTATCTCGGTGTCCACTTTAAACAGAGTTCGGTTGAAAGGAAGATCCATTAAACATGGACTTTCATTCCAATTTGTCTTCAAAAGAGAGTAAAGGAGCTCATTATGTGGGCTCTGCCCTTCCTTGACTATTAGATTGGATAAGAAAGAGAAGTTAGTAATGCCTGCTTATATCACAACCTTATGAGCACAGGATTAAAAGATCAAAGGCCGGACTTGGTTTAATATTATAGAAAATGTAAGCCCTTTATATACGCTCTTTAGAGCAATGCTTTTTATCTACTTTCAATACTTGGATCAAAATAACCAAAACTTCATTTTAATTTCCATCGAATGTCCAATATGAAATTTATGTCCACACCTCTCTCATATATCCAAAGCGAGGAGCGAGGCAAGGCAGCAAGTGGCTACTGATGTATTTCAAAGAAGGAACCTTAAAGACCTTTAAGTCGGTTCACTGTTAATTTCACGCACTTCGAGACACATTTCAGGAAACATAGAACATAGAAACATGAGTTTAAAGGGAAACTGGGTTGAAAGTGAAGCTGAACCATATTATGCCATAGTTGGACTAGTCACTTGCGGTAGTCTATCCAAATTGTGAGTTAATGAAAAGATCCAGTAAGCACTCAATTACACACTTGAAGGGGGACTGATACAAACACAATGACTTTCAAAGTGTTGGGAGACGGGAACTTTTTGTTCTCAGGGGCTGCGGGCCACTCTAACTAGGATGGATGTGCGTTCCTGGCACTCACTTCACAGAGCAAATCCAGCTTTGCAGTCTGTCTGACGGCCTCGTGCTCATTATTCCACCAGGGGAATATGCTCCAGCTCCACAACAACAAAAAGGGGACACTGACTTTTGTGGCAGACAGTGTGTCTCTGTCTCTCACTGAGGCCAACTAGGGTTGACTACAGAGAGTTTTCAAACCAACGACACTACAGTGTAGTCTGCCCCTCAGCCTCAAACTTAATTTACAGGAAGAAGACCTAGCTGGAACCGACGGCAAACAGCATTGCCATCTAAACAATGTATTGCTACAACTTTGATGTAGACATCTTTTAATCTGTTTCAACGGCCGCTTGCCAAGGCTTGAACATGCTCTGAAAATGGCCTGTTTGATGACTTCTGTAGAGCTTCGCTGGTGACATCAACAAGCCCTCGTCCTTCAAAAGCCAGCAGCGCAGACACTGTGAGACACAGGGCCCAGTGAAATAAATAAGCCAACCCTGGGAGGTTGTTGGATGCTGGTCAATCCTAGGTTTATGTAACTAACTTTGAAAGTTAAAAGGATATCCTGCTTGTTAACACAACAGGCACTTCCTGCCATACTCACAATAGCAGGCGTGAAAATCTCCCTGAAGATGGCCAGTATTCAAGTAGGCAGGCTATTGAAGTCAATGCCCAGAGGAGCTGTTCAGTTTGAACAACCAAGACAACTACTATAACAGGCTACGTCTATAATGAAACCTACTTCAGAGATAATACTTGAGTTTTGTTTGTATTATTTTTCTATGAAACCTAGTGTTAGTCTGAGTCTCTTGAATTGAGGTAAACTGTTTGTAGACTAGCATCAGCACCATCAGCTACAAGCATCAGCAGAAGCCCTGTTGTCAGCTTTAGGGGATGCTGGTGCCACTCACTTGTATGTGACCCTCAGAATCATTTAGTGCTGATGTGACAGCTGTGCTGTTCTTAAAGTGAATCATGCTGAGGCATTCAGGGCTGGATGTCACTCATTCCCTTTGCCATTTCCCCACAAAATGGAACATTTGAGCTGTGGGCTACAGTATGTACAATACTATAAGCAACTGATTGGAAGGGCCTGAGAAAAGCTGTGTATTAGCAGATGTAGGATCTTAATTTTATCCCTATTTTGTTGCTGAGAATTTTCCTGCACGGCAGGAAATGCATACTTGTAATGTATTTGAGTTTTAAAAAGGCTTCTAAAGTTTGTCATTTCCACTTTGACATTTCAGAGTTAATGCGCCCTAATGAAAAATGTATCAACCCCTACAAAAATGTCCATGAATTATAATCCACATAATAATTCATATTTCCTGTTGCTGCAGGGTAATTTTCCTGCTGTAGCAAACTGGCTCAAATTAAGATCCTACATCTGTATGTTGAAGACGGGGCTTGAATGAAAAGCTCTCAGGGGCGTCCTCAGCTATGACGTTGTCAACGGCAACAGCACACAGTGCAATACCCTGAAGAATGGATGACCTGACTGGTTATGCAGGATTTTCCTTTTGACGGTTTTGACGCTGGGCCACTGCACATCATTAATGGTTGAAAGGCTAGTGATTTGCACTTCACAGAGAGAGGGGGTTATGTGCAGACAGTACAGTCTCAGGCTCTTCACACAGTCAGACATCCCAAGCCTCCAGGTCCTTGTGGCGTGTTGTGGTGTGTAGGGGGTCAGACTCGTCTCTCTTTCTCCTTAGGTAACGTCAACTCTGGCCCATCGAGATAAGAGGCACATGCTCTTAATTACCCAGGCTTTCAATCTCTCTCTCCAGCCTCCCTCCCTCTCACATCTGGCTTCAACTCTCTGAGGATAGACAGGCCAATCAAAGCATGGGGGCACAAAGTAATGGGATAGGGGGCGTTGGCAGAGAGAGAGGGGGAGAGAAGCATGGCGGCAGTCACCTTGATCATATCAAAGCGTATAAAAAGATCAATCAATACATTCTTACCATCTTCCTCAATACCCAATTTACAGTAGCTCCTTTTCCATGAATCCCTTTCTCCTTCATGTGTGAGATAAGACTCATGTTTAAATCTGGCAGCGATACTTAGACCAAAAAATCCTGTGAGATGGACAGACCTACCGATACAATCTGTGAATTCTGTGGGCTCCCTGTGTTGAGGCCTGCTCTGTTTGCCTTGGTGTAAGTATTAAGTAGGTCTTGGTGTAAGTGAGTATTGGTGTGAGTGAGTTGGAGGAGCACAGAACAGGAGATAGTCGGGGCTGTAGATCATTACAGCTCGTTATTGTCTCTGCTGCCTGCCTAGAGGCCTGGCGTGGGGCCTCTGTTCTGCTCAGAGAACCTCTGCTGAGATGGAGGGACTGCGGAGAGGAAGGATGAGGGGAGTGATGGGGGGATGATGGGGGAAGGGAAGGGTTCCACGCCACTTACAGCAGCAGCCCCAGAGACATATCCAACAGATTTGCAGCTCAGCTCTCATTTCATCTGTGTCATCCCCACAGCCACTAGGCAGTTTAGCAGGGAAATGGCTGCTAAAATATACATCTGTCTTCATGTCAGCACATACCAAGCTCTCCTCAAATCCAATGCGTGCATACGCCCGCAGGTTTTGAATGATCAATTCAAAATTTAAAACATCAGTTGGTGGTGATGGGGTGTTTGATGTGAGCTTCATAACGAGCTCTGTAGTTCATGCTGCCTGGTGGAGAGGTGGATGGACAGAGGGATTGTTTACTCTCAGAGAATGAAAACAGATGAAAATTGTCTGAATAGAAGATTATGTTTGAACAACTACCACAAAAGGACTTCAACAAAATGTGCCGTTCAGCAACTTCAGCACACTACTTCAGTACTTTTTACCTCATACTATAAAGAATTTCCACTGGAATCAGAGAAAAAATATGACATGCATGCATGCATACAGTATCTACTGTTGGCATGGTCGTGTTAAAAAGATACGTTTGCCATCAGTCTAGAACCTTACATGAGTTAAAAACTTGGAAAAACTCCACAGGTATTGTTTTGTAAAGTAAAGAAAACAAACTTTGACCCCTTTTTCTCCCCAATTTCATGATATTCAATTGGTAGTTACAGTCTTGTCCCATCGCTGCAAGTCCTGTGTGGACTCGGGAGAGGCGAAGTTCGAGAGCCATGCGCCCTTCGAAACATGACCCTGCCAAGCAGCACTGCTTCTTGACACACTGCTTGCTTAACCCGAAAGCCAGCCGCACCAATGTATCAGAGGGAACACCATACAGCTTGCAACCGAAGTCAGCGTGCATGCGCCCGGCCGCCACAAGGAGTCGCTAGAGCGCAATGGGACAAGTGCATCCCAGCCGGCCAAACCCTCCTTTAACCCGGATGACGCTGGGCAATTATGCGCCGCCTCATGGGTCTCCCGGTCGCAGACGGCTGCAACACAGCGAGGGACTGAACCCAGATCTGTAGTGACGCCTCTAGCACCGCGATGCAGTGCCTTAGACCGCTGCGCCACTCGGGAGGCAACTGCAGGTATTGTTAAGGTGAGCAGATTATCTATAAATGCACATAGTTTATAGCCCTTTGTTCCACGTTCTTATCCTTAAATCTTTAACAGTGTGCACTCTTCTGCCTCCTGTTTTGGAGTCATGAACCCTCATTGAATAGGAGGGGGCTACATGGGGCAGAGTGACTCTAGCTAGCAGTGTCATGTGCATGGTAACATGTGCACAATGGGGCCAACTGATGGGATTAGAATGTGAGAGCCCCATTCCCCCAAATGCACACATTCAACACGCAGCCCCCTGCCGCTATGCTGTTTTACACAGCACGACCCCTGACCTCTGGCAACTTAGCCCCCAAAACTGCCATTGTACACAGAGAGACGGTCGGTAGGGTGCACATCTATCCCCCCGTGTACCAGTGGATGCTCCTCAGAAGAGGAAGTGGAGGACCACCTCCTCAATGAATTTCATAAAAATTTAAATAGTGAAACAGTAAAAAAGCTATCCTTTTTAGATAAAACGATTCAAAATATATTAATGTCACCAAATAATTGATTAAAACACATTGTTTTGCAATAAAGGTCTACAGTAGCCTCAGCAGCACTCTGAAGGTTAGCACCATGGTGTAGCCAGAGGACAGCTAGCATCTGTCCTCCTCTGGGTACATTGACTTCAATACAAAACCTGGGAGGTTCTTGGTTCTTACCCCATTCCAGAGACTTACACAGTAATTATGACAATTTCCAGAGGACGTCCTCCAACCTATCAGAGCTCTTGCAACATGAACTGACATGTTGTCCACCCAATCAAAGGATCAGATCATTTATATAGTACTGATAGCATAAGCTACAGTGCATAAAATGCACTGTAGTGCATAAAATACACTGCAGTGCATAAAATGTGGTGAGTAGCTGACCCAAAGAGAAAGACAATAGTTGAACAGTTTTGAACAAATGAATTTCTTCCAAAATTAAGGAGAAGCAAGAGAGAGAGCGAGAGAGACACAATCATGTGAAAAAATAAGTACGCCCCTAGCTTCAATAGCTTGTGTTGCCCCCTTTGTCTGAAATTGAAACTGTCTATCAGTCTCTTACATTGACTGGGAGGAATTTCTGCCCACTCTTCTTTACAGTACTGCTTCAACTGTGTCATGTTTGAGGGCTTTCTTGCATGCACGGCCCGCTTCAAGTCCCCCCACAGCATTTCAATAGGATTGAGATCTGGGCTTTGACTCGGTCATTCCATAACCCTCCATTTCTTCTTTTTGAGACATTTTGTTGTAGCTTTGCTTTTATGTTTTGTATCATTGTCCTGTTGCAAGATCCATGTTCGGTTCAGCTTCAGCTTTTTGACAAATGGCCTCACATTCTCCTCAAGAATTCTCTGGTAAAATATAGAATTCATGGTTGACTCAATAATGGCAAGTTGGCCAGGCCCTGAGGCAGCAAAGCAGCCCCAAACCATATTGCCACCGCCTCCATGCTTTATGGTTGGTATGAGGTTCTTCTGTTCAAAGGCAGTTTTAAGTTTTCGCCAAACATGGCGTCTGGCATTGCTGCCAAACAACTACACCTTTGACTTATCTGTCCAGGGGACATTGTTCCAGTAGTTTTGGTCTTTACCTAGATGTTGTCTGGTAAATGTCAGTCGTGTATTGATATTATTTTTTGAGAGCAGAGGTTTCTTCCATCCTGACCTCCCATGTAGGCCAAGTTTGTGCACTCTTTCTGACAGTTGACTCATGCACTTCAACACTTATTTTAGCAAGAGAGTTGAATTTGGTGGGACGATCTGTCCTAGGTAGATTGCCAATGGTCTGGAATTTTCTAAATTTGTAGATGAGCCGTCGGACAGTGGAATGATGCACTTTGAATTGCTTGGAAATGGATTTGTAACCCCTCCCAGACTCATGGGCATCAATAATCTTACTTCTGGCGGCCTAAAAGGTCTTTTGATCTTGGCATGATGTGTTACCACACACCCATAGGGTTACCACACACCCATAGGGTTACCACACACCCATAGGGTTAAGACCAAACCATACCAAGTTTCTAATCTTTATGGAAGGCTTGACCCTCCTAACTTTCTCGCTTATGATTTTCTAATCATTTGCACCTGTTTTGGTGCACCAGATTCTAATTGTAGCCATTTTATGTGATGGTTAAGGTACGGGTGTACTAACTTTTTCCGCATAAGGAAAATAGATTATTGTTTATTTTAATTGCATAACGTTTCAAAGTAAACATTTTTTGTGTATGATTTGTTAATTGGGTTACCTTTATCAATGAATGTGGTGGGAATTTAGCTCAAATATCCATGTGTCCAAATATGTAAAAAAAAAATATTAAAATCCAGAGGGTGTACTTTTTCACATGACTGTATATATTTCATTGGATTTTTTAACTTTCACTTTCACTTAGTTAGCTTCAGAACAAATTCTTATTCAAAATGACGGGCCTAGCAGTCATGATATGAAGGTTTGGCTTGGAAAGGTTTTTTACGCCTGGTCACAGACAACTGATTTGTCCACAAATGAAGGGAAAGATGAGAGGAGCAGAGCGCGTAGATACAGTAGTTGTGAGAAGGAATTATATATACAAGGAGCAAAGTGATCATGCTGTTTTTATATGGCTGCTATGGAAGTATTCATTCTACCGATTGTGTTGAAAAATGTTTCTTAACCTTTGTCTTAAGGGTCAAACTATGTTTAACAGCAGAGAAAACCCCCTAAATTATATTTTTTCAACTTGAAATTTGATTACTTATCCTAGAGTGACCACAACATTAGAAAAAGTTAAACATCGCCTTTGTTCATATTTCCATGAAAGCTGTACACAACCAGGGTACAAAGACTGTCTTAGGTTCATTTTTGACCCAGCAGTTATAAAATCCTTTACACACCACAAAAACCACAAAGACACACACACAACACAATGAGAAATTTAGATTATGTGTGCTACTGATTGTACTCAGACAAAACTAAAACTTTGTTCTGCATGTGTAGCATCTCCCCTCCACGACCCCACACATGACTCAAGTTCACAGACAAAATAAACACAATTTCAGAAAAAAATAAACACAATTTCAGACAAAATAAACAAAATTCAGACAAAATAAAAATGTATTGAAAGCATTGTTTACTACTGGGGAATGCAGTCAGAGGCCATAACTGTGCTGCAGATGACAGTCTCTCTTTGCTGAAGCCATGAGGGCACGTTTCAGTGCCCAACAGGTCGTAGATCAGATTCTTTCAGATATCCAGGAGGAACAAGAGAACAATAATTTAGAAGAGGAGGTATCTGAAGAAGAAGATGGGGAAGAATACAACCCAGAGCACGATGCATCATCTTCAGATGAAGAACAAATCCCCCAAGCTGAACGAGAGACATTTTTGTCAAACAACAGCAAAATAACATGGTCCTTGTCAACATATGACAACCAGGGCAGGACAGAAGCACAAAATGTCATAAGGATTACCCCAGGGCCCACAAGGCATGCAGGACATCGCCTTAACATTCTACATGTTAATCACACCAGCCATCTAACAAATCATCCTGGAGATGGCAAATTTGTAGAGTTTCCGTGAATATGGAGACAACTGGAAAAGGATGGATGAGATTGACCTGCGTGCCTATATAGGGCTGCTAATCCTAGCGGGTGTGTATAGGTCCTGAGGCGAGGCTACATGTAGTCTCTGGGATGTAGAGAGTGGAAGGGCAATTTTCCGTGCCACGATGCCACTGAAAGTCTTTCACACTTTCTCAAGAATGCTCCGATTTGCTAACTGTGAGTCAACACCTACAAGATGTGTGAGAGAAACTGGCGGCCATAAGAGAGGTCTGGGAGAAGTGGGTGGAGCGTCTGCCATACCTCTACAACCCTGGACCTGAAGTAACAGTGGATGAGCAACTGGTTCCATTCAGAGGTAAATAATGTACATTTTATTATAATGGTAATTTTATTATGTATTGCTGTAATATCATTGATTTATGTGATTGTTTTCTGTGACACTGATACTAATTACTGATAATAATCTCTTCTGTCAAAAGGTCGCTGTCCTTTCCGGCAGTATATGCTCGGCAAGCCAGCAAAGTATGGCATCAAGATATGTGTGGCCTGTGACGCACAATCCAGCTACGCTTGGAAGATGCAAGTCTACACAGGGAAGCCGACCAGAGGAGGCCCGGAGAAGAACCAGGGGATGCGGGTTGTGCTTAATGTGACAGATGGGCTGAGGGGGCACAATGTCACGTGTGACAATTTCTTCACATTTTATGAACTCAGCCAGCAGCTCCTGAAGAGGAAGATCACCATGGTTGGCACAGTTAGAAAGAACAAGCCTGAGTTCCCCCCTGCACTCCTCGCAACAATGGGGAGAGAGGCCTTCTCATCAAAGTTTGCCTTCACCCCCACCACCATTCAAGTTTCTTACCTCCCAAAGAGGAACAAGAATGTGGTCCTCCTGAGCACACAGCACAACACAGCTGAGATCAGTGATCGTGAGGACAGGAAGCCATCCTCCTGGACTACAACCACAACAAAGGAGGCGTGGACAACCTGGACAAGGTTATTGGAACTTACAGCTGCAGGAGGATGACTGCCCGCTGGCCCATGGTCATCTTCCATAACATCATTGATGTGTCCTCATACAATGCCTTCGTGATATGGAACAAGATCAACCCTACCTGGATGCCTGGTATGCGGAACAAGAGGAGGGTGTTCCTGGAGCAGCTGGGAAAGGCACTTGTAACCCCACACATTCAAAGAAGGGAGAGCCTCCCCTGCACAGCAGCCTCTGCAGCACTTTTGAAAGCTGTTTAGACGGCAGAATCTTGTTCTGAACCACCTGAGGCTGCAGCTGGGGCAGGCAACAGGAGGAGATGTCAATTCTGCCCCCCAAAAAAAGGACTGTAAAACAAATACTATGTGCTGCATATGTGAGAAATACATCTGCAAAGTCCATGCACACACACTTGCATACTGTCCTGCATGTGCTAATTAGAGTTGATTGATTTATGTTCTTCACGTTTTTGTTTTGTATCTGTTATCTTATTTTATTCTTATTTATTGTTGTTGTTTATACACCTTGTGGGTGGGGGCAAAGGTTAAAAAATGGGAGAAGACTAATATTTTCTAGTTGAATTCCTCATTGTACAGTATATAAGAATATATCACTAAGTTGACAGAAATGTTCAAGACTAGTATTGTTTCGCCTTCCCTGTGGCTCAGTTGGTAGAGCATGGTGTTTGCAACGCCAGCATGGTGTGTGCAACGCCAGGGTTGTGGGTTCAATTCCCACGGGGGGCCAGTACAACAAAAAAAAAAATGCATGAAATGAAAATTAAATGTATTCACTACTGTAAGTCGCTCTGGATAAGAGCGTCTGCTAAATGACTAAAATGTAAATGTAAAAATGTTTCCCTTCAAATCAATGCATTCAAAACTACTTTCTGCACATTTCTGCTATACAAGTGGTATCTCTTGCTAAAACATGTTTACACCTATGCAGTACTTTAGCAATAATAATAATAAAAATAAACCTCTACTTAAGTAAAGAAAACAATTATGACATGTGTGTTGTAATAAAAACTATTGGTGTCCACTGATTAAATGCAGTCTTTCTGCATTGTGAAGAGGGAAAACCCAGATATTCACAAAGTCTGTGATGAATGACAGGTTGTTTCTTCATGCAAAATAGATTTGGTGTTTAAAATTCAATTAAGCTGCTTTATTTTAGGGGTTTAGTGAAGGCGGGTCATTTTTTACCCTTAGGACAAGGGGTGTATACAGAAAGTTAAGACTACACAAGGGTTAAACGGAAGCAAACAGAACAAAACGGGGATAAACATACCTGAATTTGTCCAATAGAAAGTCTCATTTGCAACTGTTGGACTAATGATTACACCCTAGATCAGCTAGACGCAGGCAAGAGTGTGCAAGGCAGTATTGAATGTGTCACTGTCTGTCACCTCGATTACTCAAAATTCTCTCTACCTGTGCACCTACGTTGTAAACTTTAATTCATAGGCTAGGTTGTAGCAACCTCATGATAGCCTAAACCTATCTATTTTACATTGAGCTGGGTGAATGGAATATGAATGACAGTCATCCAATATGCTGTAAAATAAGGCCATGCTCATAAATTTTTTTTTAAAACATCCTCCCTCATCTTAAACGGCACCGACCGCCACTGCTGTGTACAGTTATCTACCATGTGGGTGGCTGCAAAATGGAGAAAGGGAGTAGAAACAGAGACGGTGATCAAAACAGAGTGTTGTATAAAATAAAATTGTATTTGTCACATACACAGTTTACAGGAGGTATAAAAGGTGCAGCGAAATGCTTCTGCGCTAGCTCCCTCAACATTGCAGTACAATAATCAATATCAGTGGCAGCCCACCCATTGGGGCGTTAGGGGCGACGCCCCACTTGTTAATTTATTTTTTATTTTACCTTTATTTAACTAGGCAAGTCAGTTAGACCAAGTTCTTATTTTCATTGACGGCCTAGGAACAGTGGGTTAACTGCCTTGTGATTGGTAAAGGTGTGTTAAATATCTAAATTTTCCTCTATCAAAGATATACAGTTCAAAACAAGCTGTTAAGTTACTTACTACTCTGCCCCTCAGTGACTGCCAGCAGCAGAAGCTCCACTTCCACGGGCACATAGGCATGCGAACATTGTTTGGATTGTTTTGCCAGCTTTTTGATATGAGGGGGAACTGCTAGCACACTAGCTCTCATGGCGGATCTGGTAGGACAAAAAAGCATGACAGTGGCTTATTGTTTTCCCCCATGTTGTTTATCAGGTTCTACTGTAGCTAGGTGACAGGGCGACATGTTGTGAGGACTAAAACAGTGTAAAACCTGGTGTATCACAGAGCATGATCAAATGAATTAGCCAGATACAGTGAGAAATTGTTTGGTCGATTTTTTGTTAAAGTTATCTACCTTTAATAAGCAGCTAGCTACTGTAGCTATAGCTAGCTGGTAGCTTGCTAGCTATTTATATCCCATGCCAATTTCAAGTCTTTCAAGACTAATATCTGTCTGACACAAAATGAAAAGTTAACTGACTAGCGCATCATTCTTTTTGACATTATGTTAGCTAGCTATCCACAGTTAGATAATGTGTTTTCACTTATTGCATCTGCATGCTTCTCATGGTCTCACTGGTGCACCCATTCGTTTTTGACCTGGCTGCTCGTTCTAAATAGTATAATCTAATCTGTTCAAAACAGTGGCAGCATGTGCAGCAGTGGTCATTATTGAAATAGGTGTATTTATGCTTTTTTTCACATGCACAGATCGCATATATATACATACTAATGTTCAAAGGTTTTGGGGTCACTTAGAAATGTACTTTTTTTAAAAGAAAAGCACATTTTTCATCCATTAAAATAGCATCAAATTGATCAGAAATACAGTATATGTCACACTCTGACCTATGAGAGCTGTTTTTTCTCTGTGTAATTAGGTCAGGGTGTGATATGGGTGGGCAGTCTATGTTTGTTGTTTCTATGTTTAGTTCTTGTTTTTCTATTTCTATGTTGAGTTTTGGGATGATCTCCAATTAGAGGCAGCTGGTTCGTGTTGTCTCTAATTGGAGATCAGATTTAAGTTGGGGTTTTTCTATGGTGTTTTGTGGGTAGTTGTTTTCCGTTTTGTGGTTGTTGCCTGACGGAACTATTTGCTGTCGTTTTTGTTCCTTTGTAAAGTGTTTCATTTTTTCATTAAATAATATCATGAGCACTCAACGCGCCGCGCCTTGGTCCCCTCTATACAACTGCCGTTACAGTATAGACATTGTTAATGTTGTAAATGACTATTATATCTGGAAACAGCAGATTTTTTATGGAATATCTACATAGGCGTACAGGGGCCCATTATCAGCAACCATCACTCCTGTGTTCCAATGGCACGATGTGTTACCTAATCCAAGTTTATCTTTTAAAAGGTTCATTGATCATTAGAAAACATTTTTGCAATTATGTTAGCACAGCTGAAACTGTTGTCCTGATTAAAGAAGCAATAAAACTGTCCTTCTTTAGACTAGTTGAGTATCTGGAGCATCAGCATTTGTGGGTTTGATTACAGGCCAGAAACAAAGAACTGTCTTCTGAAACTCGTCAGTCAACAAGGACATTTCTGAGCGACCCCAAACTTTTGAACGGTAGTGTATATTCTCAAAGAAATTTCCGGTAGTTCGAAAACTTGGCATGATATTTCTGTCATGCTGCTTTGTTGACAACTCCAACCACCTCACGCCCTGTGTAATCAGCCAATCAGCAGCTGCCACTGATCAATATCAATAATATGAGTCAAAGCAAATAAAGTAAAAATAACACTAAAATTAACAAGACTGCAAAGTTGGCTAGGAACAGGGCAACCATGTCTGTCAGCGCCATCTTGTTATCAATGTTTAGCAAAACGTTTATAGGCCTTCTGCACAATGCTATTTGGAGACCTCACTTCCCCTTGGAAGTGGGGAAACAAAGACATAGTCTACAAACATGATAGACCAGAGGCCTGGAGAACATCAGTCAATAGACAACCAGATAGATGTTTGGGCAACATTATACTGTAGACCCACCATCTGACAATCAAGCAATGAAATTACAGTTAAAAAAAACAAGCTCATAAGCTTTCACTGTTGCACTCTCTCTCTCTCTAACCCCAAACCCACTCAACCCCCCCCCCCCCCCCCCCCCCCCCCCCCCCCCCCCACATTGTGAACACCCAACTCCTAGTCATCCACCAACCACCTTTTCCCTCTTTACACTGTGATGCAGCACACGTCGCCTAGCTCTCTCCCTCTTCCAGGACGCTGGTGGAGAGGAGAGGGCGTGGGCCTCCGGAGCCCAGCGTTGTGCTGCGTCTCCCTCAGCAGACCCGCTGCCTCTCTGTGGGCATCCCCTGGGGCAGAGGGAAGATTAAAACAAACAGGAGTTTAATCAGTAGGGCCCCCGCTCTCTCCTCCACTCAGCCGCCAACAGAAGGAACCCCTCTCCAGGAAGGCTGCCTCAAATCAAAGCTTCCTGCTCGCCACTCGCTGCTTTGCCGATCCGTATCACAACAACAAAACCAGCAGAAACAATTATTTATTCCTTTTGATGTGGGTTTTTGAAGTTACCCCATCTCCCCTCCTCCCTACCCCTACCGAGCCTGCTCCCCTCCTCCCTCTCTTTACCCTCCTCCTCTCTGCTCTCTCTCTCCCGTTTTTTAACTCCAAGGAAACAAGGTCACACAGAAAGATTCTCAAGAGAAAGGAGGAGGCATCTGCTTCTTTTTAAAGAGGTAGAAAGTCAAGAATTATCATCCACCCACACATCTCTTCATGGAAAGAGCAGCTTTCTTGTTCGATCCAGTTCAATTAGAGGAAACATGTTTCTGTGCAATGCTCTTCCTTGTAATGGGGTATGAAGCAGGCTGATGGACTGCTTTATTCAGGCTGTCATCTGCACACATCCTGCAGAGAAAGACTAGAGACAGTCAGACAGATGCTGCTGGGGTGCGTGTGTGTTTTTTTTTTTGGGGGGGGGGGGTTGATATGCGTCTATGGATGTGCATGCCTGGGGGTGTAATTGTGTAAAAGTGTGCAGGAAAAGAGGGACCCAGTTATGGCTCAAAGCTTCAACCAAACCAACAGTAACGCCACCTGATAGTGATGACATTAATAAACAAACAAAAGATAGGAGTAAAAGGAATTGCAAACAATTTACCTTTTTATTACATAGTTGTTACATAGTATGACAAAAAGTGATGGGAAAAAAATGTATACAGTTACATATCACAATATTATTTTCGGGCGATATTATACTGATATTTGACTCCAAGTAGATACACACTGAGTGTACAAAACATTAAGAACACCTTCCTAATTTTGAGTTGCACCCGGTGCATGGACACCACAAGATGTCGAAAGCATTCCACAGGGATGCTGGCCCATGTTGACTGCAGTTGCGTCAAGTTGGCTGGATGTCATTTGGGTGGTGGACCATTCTTGATACACATGGGAAACTGTTTAGTGTGAAAAACCCAGCAGCGTTGCAGTTCTTGATACACCAGTGCACCTGGCCTGGCACCTACTTCCATAACCCATTCAAATGCATTTAAATATTTTATCTTGCCCATTCACGCTCTGAATGGCACACACACACACAGTCCATGCCTCAATTATCTCAAGGCTTAATTATTTTTTTTTTTACCTGTCTCCTCCCCTTCATTTACTCTGATTGAAGTTGATTTAACAAGTGACACAAGGGATCATAGGTTTCACCTGGATTCATCTGGTCAATCTATGTCATAATGTTTTGTATTGTATATACAGTTGAGGTCGGAAGTTTACATACACCTTAGCCAAATACATTTAAACTCAGTTTTTCACAATTCATGACATTTAATCCTAGTAAAAATTCCCTGTCTTAGGTCAGTTAGGATCACCACTTTATTTTAAGAATGTGAAATGTCAGAATAATAGTAGAGATAATGATTTATTTCAGCTTTTATTTATTTCATCACATTCCCAGTGCGTCAAAAGTTTACATACACTCAATTAGTATTTGGCAGCATTGCCTTTAAATTGTTTAACTTGGGTCAAATGTTTTGGGTAGCCTTCCACAAGCTTCCCACAATAAGTTGGGTGAATTTTGGCCTATTCCTCCAGACAGAACTGGTGTAACTGAGGCAGGTTTGTAGGCCTCCTTCCTCGCACACGCTTTTTCACAAATTTTCTATAGGATTGAGGTCAGGGCTTTGTGATGGCCACTCCAATACCTTGACTTTGTTGTCCTTAAGCCATTTTGCCACAACTTTGGAAGTATGCTTTGGGTCATTGTTCATTTGGAAGACCCATTTGCGACCAAGCTTTAACTTCCTGACTGATGTCTTGAGATGTTGCTTCAATATATCCACATAATTTTCCTCCCTCATGATGCCATCTATTTTGTGAAGTGCACCAGTCCCTCCTGCAGCAAAGCACTCCCACAACATGATGCTGCCACCCCCGTGCTTCATGGTTGGGATGGTGTTCTTCGGCTTGCAAGCCTCCCCCTTTTTCCTCCAAACATAACGATGGTCATTATGGCCAAACAGTTCTATTCTATTCTTTCTCCAAAAAGTACGATCTTTGTCCCCATGGGCAGTTTTTATGGCGGTTTTGGAGCAGTGGCTTCTTCCTTGCTGAGCGGCCTTTCAGGTTATGTCGATATAGGACTCGTTTTACTGTGGATATAGATACATTTGTACCTGTTTCCTCCAGCATCTTCACAAGGTCCTTTGCTGTTGTTCTGGGATGATATGCACTTTTCGCACCAAAGTACGTTCATCTCTAGGAGACAGAACGCGTCTCCTTCCTGAGCGGTATGACGGCTGCATGGTCCCATGGTGTTTATACTTGTGTACTATTGTTTGTACAGATGAACGTGGTACCTATTAGCAACGTTACAAGTGTGACCTCCGAACCATCCTCTGATCATAAACATATCTGGAATAAAGATAAATAAACTAACTTTACAAAGAGGCGTTTGGAAATTGCTCCCAAGGATGAACTTGTGGGCTTGTGGAGGTCTACATTTTTTTTCTGAGGTCTTGGCTGATTTCTTTAGATTTCCCCATGATGTCAAGAAAAGAGGCACTGAGTTTGAAGGTAGGCCTTGAAATACATCCACAGGTGCACCTCTAATTGACTCAAATGATGTCAATTAGCCTATCAGAAGCTTCTAAAGCCATGACATCATTTTCTGGAATTTTCCAAGCTGTTTATTAAAGGCACAGTCAACTTAGTGTATTTTAACTTCTGACCCACTGGAATTGTGATACAGTGAATTATAAGTGAAATAATCTGTCCGTAAACAATTGTTGGAAAAATTACTTGTGTCATGCACAAAGTAGATGTCCTAACCGACTTGCCAAGACTATAGTTTGTTAACAAGAAATTTGTGGAGTGGTTGAAAAACTAGTTTTAATGACTCCAACCTAAGTGTATGTAAACTTCCGACTTCAAATGTATATACACACTATATATACAAAAGTATGTGGACACCCCTTCAAATTAGTGGATTTGGCTATTTCAGCCACACCCGTTGCTTACAGGTGTATAAAATTGGCAGTAGAATGGCCTTACTGAAGAGCTCGGTTTGGCAAATTTCTGCCCTGCTAAAGCTGCCCCGGTCAACTGTAAGTGCTGTTATTGTGAAGTGGAAATGTCTAGGAGCAACAACAGCTCAGCCGAGAAATGGTAGGCCACACAAGCTCACAGAACGGGACCGCTGAGTGCTGAAGTGTGTAATGCATAAAAACTGCCTCTGGAAGCAACATCAGCAAAATAACTGTTAGTCTGGAGCTTCATGAAATGGGTTTCCATGGCCGAACAGCCACACACAAGCCTAAGATCACCATGTGCAATGCCAAGCGTTGGCTGGAGTGGTAAAGCTCGCCGCCATTGGACATACTTTTGGTCATGTAGTGTATATATGCTACTGTAGGTAGCGTTATCTAGCGCTAGCCAGTTGTACCTCTGTCAAAACTTCGGTATAGCTTCATCCTATAGCTTGTTCAACATATTCTTTGTAAATAGTGAGCCTATTTATTTCCCTGACTGATCAAAACTTGTTTTCGCATGCTCTCTCGTCTCTCTGAATCGCAGTATCGAATCGCAATACATATAGAATCGTGAGAATCCCAAAACATAGCGTATTGGCACTTGAAGTATCATGATAACATCGTGAGGTCCCTGGCAATTCCCAGCCCTTATGACAAATGTGCACAGAGGGAGAGTTCGTATACGTATTGGCTTTAACAATGGATCTGTCACCCAGGTGTAAAAGAAAGCTGTTTTTCCAAGAGGATAAAAAGTTCTTAGATTTGCCTTTGCCAAAGTCTTTCCAGTTGAGTATACCACAACATCTGCTAGAGGTATTAAATGGCTCTGCTGCCTCATCAAAAGGTTTAGAATCAACCTCTTCAAAAAAACAGATGGTAATCATGTTTTTATCATTTTGTAACGATCGTCGTTCAGGAAGGAAGAAGTGGACCAAGGCGCAGCTGGGAGCGAACTCATGTTATTTATTACAGACGGAAATAACACGGTCAAAACAGAGAATAAACGTAACGCTACTGCTCCAACAAAAAGAGACAACAACCCACAAACATCGTGGGGGGAAAAGGAACTTAAATATGATTCCCCAATCAGAGGCAACTAGTGACAGCTGTCTCTGATTGGGAATCGACAGAACCCAACATAGAAATACGCCCCAAAGCAAGGCTATACCAAAACATAGAAAAGAAACTATAGAAATGCCACACCCTGACCAAAATAGAAGAGTTCACCTGGTCAGGGCGTGACACATTTGCTGAAAGTTGTGATACACTAAATATAATTTCTATTTAGTTAGGCACTACTCAATTCAAACCTTAACAACTGTTTAACAAACATATTTTTTCAGGTCAGATTTTATTATGCCAGGAAGAAACATCATTCAATATTCTTACATTTAGACTGATATCCATATGGCACATATTTTCATGGTTGGGTGGATCGGTTTCACATTTACACCACTTTTAATGAGTTGGGAGATTAGATTCAAATAAATTCTGATCTAAAACTGAGGGGAAACGGCCATGATCTGCACATTGACTGGCTCTGTGTTGCAGAACTGTACATCTCTCTATTGAATGGGCAGCCATTCCTCAGAATTAATTAATAATTTTAGGTCCAATATCTGTTTTTTTTTGTCAAATTATTAATTTCAAGAGACTTGGGCAAAGACTTGCCCTGTCTCAGGACACCAACAACCAATCACTACATGTCTCTGAACGTATGCTCCCCAGTGGCGCCCAGTTCAGAGCCTGCCCAGTACACGGAGTGATGACAGGCCCACTCTATCTTTGACAGGAACCGGGCCGGCTGTGGCCTGCTGGCCTCTCTCAAGTGAGTTCCCGGAGCATGTTCATGCAACACTGCTGTCTGTCCAGTGAGCACTGAGTGCTAGTGCGCAGACGCAATAATCCCAGTAAGAAAGATTGCAGGAACCTCGAAATGGCGTATGCGAACGTGAGTAGATTACGTTGAAAACAACAGTCGGCCATCTTGGACGCAGTCTCTAGTTCTTTTATACCCAGGGTGAAAGTAAGGCGGTACAGTCGGGTACTGCGTCCTGGCAAAATAAATAGTGGGGGTACGCCATACCGGTAAAACATGAGCCTATCACAATAATTAAAACAAAATTTCAAGAAAACTGTAGGCAATTAGACCAGTTTTTATCATTATTACAAGTCAGAGGCATGACAAATGTGCAAATGGACTTGGAAAACGGGTGGTATAGTCTACGCTCCAAAATGCGATGTGGTTCAACAAGAACAATGACATTTTGCCAAGGCAGAGATGAGTGGCCAAAGCGCTGACAGCAGTGGATGCATAAATTCTGGCTTAATGACTGTCGCCAAATGTCATTACACTTTGTGGTGTTTTGTGTAACAGAAGTCTCTTTCCATTCACCACTGTTTGGAGGCTGGTAATATGTTGTGAGTGGATGAATGTGCGCAGGTAGCCTAGTACAGGAGCGCTTAGAAGTGATTGTTTGACAATCAGATGAAAACATCATTACTGGTTTTGTTTATGCCACAATAAAAGGTAGTACATTTTAAAAGTTAAATGACAAATTACGACTAGGCCAACAGAGATCATATTGAATTAATAGGGATTCTACACTGTATATAATTCTGTGATTAGGCTGATAAAAATATAAAAAAATGGTGCACGCGTGCACATTTAGGAGCTCCCATACCGCAAATAAATGAATTCTACTTCACCCCTATTAATATACCTCAATGCTATAAATACCTAACAGCCATAGTGAGGATAGAGTCTCCTTGGGAACATGTACAGTGTTTGATTTAAACTAGTGGCTCTTTCTACATGCCTGCTCCAGCATTCCATAGTGGATGTGAACCTGCACCCATGTGCCTTTTTTTTCTTTCTTTTTTTGAATGGATGCTTAATGGAGAGTGGGATATTCATGAGTTAATATAAGGATACAGTGTCTCGTAAAAACAAATTGCATTGCCTAAGTACATTTTTATATATTTTTTTTTTACATTTGCAGCGATTCAATTTGTTGTAGTATTTGACTTCTGTGTCAAAATTTTTCACACAGTAGGAGAAAGAAAGCTTTTGACATGTTATAAAATATTTTGGGCCTCATATTTTAAATATAGCATCAGTTTTATCACAACAGTGTAGTAACATGGAACCCACAAAACTGTAAACATTCTAACTGCAAAAACTGCCATTTAAATAATGTTGTTGAAGAGCGATATTAAGCTTGTTATTCTGTTTTATAAGCCTTTTTAATTTGCCTTTCAGTCCCCATTTCAAATTGGTCTTTAATTAAACTCTAGCTAATTACACACCTCTTGAATGGCTCTTGAATCTTTCAAAGGAAAGTATGTAGGGAGGGCCTGGGCCTGGCCGGGCCTGGGCCTGGGCCTGGGCCTGGGCCTGGATGTGTTGTTGCTGAAAGTGAAACACCAGCTGACACCCAGACATTTTCAGCTTTCTACTTCCTTAACTCAGAGCCAGCTACTACAAGTATGCCTCCCAAATGCTGAGATAAGGCGGGGCATTACCTAGCAAAGACTTATAGATGACCTGGAGACAGTGGGTTTGGCGACGAATATGAAGCGAGGGCCAGCCATCGAGAGCCTACAGGTCGCAGTGGGGCTTTGGTGACAAAACGGATGGCACTGTGATAGACTACATCCAATTTGCTGAGTAGAGTGTTGGAGGCTATTTTGTAAATGACATCGCCGAAGTCAAAGATCGGTAAGATGGTCAGTTTTACGAGGGTATGTTTGGCAGCATGAGTGAAGGATGCTTTGTTGCGAAATCGGAAGCTGATTCTAGATTTAATTTTGGATTGGAGATGCTTAATGTGAGTCTGGAAGAAGAGTTTACAGTCTAACCAGACATCTAGGTATTTGTAGTTGTCCACATATTCTAAATCAGAACCGTCCAGAGTAGTGATGCTAGACGGGCGTGTGGGTGCGGGCAGCGATCGTTTTGAAGAGCATGCATTTAGTTTTACTGTCACGACTTCTGCCGAAGTCGGTCCCTTTCCTGGTTCGGGCGGCGTTCGGCGTTCGGCGTCACCGGCCTTCTAGCCATCGCCGATCCACCTTTCATTTTCAATTGGTTTTGTCTTGTCTTCCCTCACACCTGGTTTCAATTCCATCAATTACATGTTGTGTATTTAACCATCTGTTCCCCCCATGTCCTTGTCCGGAATTGTTTCTTCTTTGTGCTTGTGCACATTATGCTGGTGGATACCGGGTCTTGTTTGACCCATTTCATTTATTGTTCTGTTTACGGTGTTTTTTTTATTGTTTATTAAATGACACCGTTGTAAATCAGTTTTCGCTCTCCTGCGCCTGACTTCTCTGCCGCCAGTACGCACCACATTACATTTACTTGCATTTAAGAGCAGTTGGAGGCCACGGAAGGAGTGTTGTATGGCATTGAAGCTCATCTGGAGTTTTGTTAACACAGTGTCCAAATAAGGGCCAGAATATAAACAGGGGAAGGTGGCTGAGAACCAACCACAGATGGCGGATGACTGCTTTAAACATTAAAGCATCCCAATGGGCACAGACGTCAGTTCAACATATAGTTTTGATTTACATTTGGTGGAGTTGTCAACTAACGTGTATTCGACGTCCAATCAACAAAAACTGTTACCAAGTCATTGGATTTAGGTTAAACGTTGGGTGAAAAAAAGTTGAAATGCCCTTACGTTGGTGAGATTTTGCAAATTCAATCAGTTTTCCATGTTGATTCAGCGTCATCACATAGATTTTTGGGGTTGAAATGATGTGGAACAATGTTGATTCAACCAGTTTTTGCCCAGTGGTATGTCAACCATCATCAACTGACAGGAGTAACAGTGTTACACGAAAGAGATGGATAAAATATGTCAACATCACACATCTAGCGTGACCTACATATGATGACGATACGATTCCTCTTAAGTACTTTAAAGAGATGTCTGTGAACAAAATGGAATCAGGTAAACACCTGGATTTAAAGCAACCTTGTAGAAACCATGAATATTCAAAAGAGGAAGTTCAAGAGGATCAAATCAAATTTTATTTCTCACATGTGCCGAATACAACAGGTGCAAATAAACTAAATAAAAATAAACACAATAAAATAACAATAACGAGCCTATATACAGGGGGTACTGGTATTGAGTCAATGTGCGGGGTTAGTCAAGGTAATTTGTACATGTAGGTAGGGGTAAAGTGATAATAAACAGCGAGTAGCAGCAGTGTAAAAACAAAGGGGGTGGGTGTGTCAATGTAGATAGTCCGGGTGGCTATTTGATTAATTGTTCAGCAGTCTTATGGCTTGGGGGTAGAATCTGTTAAAGAGCCTTTTGGACCTAGACTTGGCGCTCCAGTACCGCTTGCCGTACGGCAGCAAAGAGAACAGTCTATGTCTTGGGTGACTGGAGTCTTTGACAACTTTTTGGGCCTTCCCCTGACACCACCGAGTATATAGGTCCTGGATGGCAGTAAGCTTGACCCCAGTGATGAACTGGGCCATACACACTACCCTCTGCAGCACCTTACGTTTGGATGCCGAGCATTGCCATACCAGGTGGTGATGCAACCGGTCAGGATGCTCTCGATGGTGCAGCTGGATAACTTTTTGAGGATCTGGAGACCCATGCCAAATCTTTTCAGTCTCCTGAGGGGGAAAATGTGTTGTCGTGCCCTCTTCCCGACTGTCTTGGTGTGTTTGGACCATGATAGTTTGTTGGTGATGTGGACACCAAGGAACTTGAAACTCTCGACCCGCTCCACTACAGCCCCGTCGATGTTAATGGGGGCCTGTTCGGCCCTCATTTTCCTGTAGTCCACGATCAGCTCCTTTGTCTTGCTCACATTGAGGGAGAGGTTGCTGTCCTGGCACCACACTGCCAGATCTCTGACCTCCTCCCTATAGGCTATCTCATCGTTGTCGGTGATCAGGCCTACCACTGTTGTGTCGTCAGCAAACTTAACTCTGTTGGAGTCATGCTTGGCCACGCAGTCGTGGGTGAACAGGGATTACAGGAGGGGACTAAGCACGCACCCCTGAGGGGCCCCAGTGTTGAGGATCAGTGTGGCAGGTGTGTAGTTGCCTACCCTTACCACCTCGAGGCGGCCCATCAGGATATCCAGAATCCAGTTGCAGAGGGAGGTGTTTAGTCCCAGGGTCTTTAGCTTAGTGATCAGCTTTGTGGGCACTATGGTGTTGAACACTGAGCTGTAGTCAATGAACAGCCTTCTCACATATACTACCATTCAAAAGTTTGGGTCACTTAGAAATGTCCTTGTTTTTGAAAGAAAAGGACATTTTTTGTCCATTAAAATAACATCAAATTGATCAAAAATACAGTGTAGACATTGTTAATGTTGTAAATAACTATTGTAGCTGGAAAAACGGCAGACTTTTTATGGAATATCTACATAGGCGTACAGAGGCCCATTATCAGCAACCATCACTCCTGTGTTCCAATGGCTGGCCTTCTAGGCAGAGTTGCAAAGAAAAAGCCATATCTCAGACTGGCCAGTAAAAAGAAAAGATTAAGATGGGCAAAATAACACAGACACTGGACAGAGGAACTCTGCCTAGAAGGCCAGCATCCCGGAGTCACCTCTTCACTGTTGACGTTGAGACTGGTGTTTTGCGGGTACTATTTAATGAAGCTGCCAATTAAGGACTTGTGATGCGTCTGTTTCTCAAACTAGACACTCTAATGTACTTGTCCTCTTGCTCAGTTGTGCACTGGGGCCTCCCACTCCTCTTTCTATTCTGGTTAGAGACAGTTTGCGCTGTTCTGTGAAGGGACTAGTACACAGCGTTGTACCAGATCTGAAGTTTCATGGCAATTTCTCGCATAGAACAGCCTTCCTTTCTCAGAACAAGAATAGACTGACGAGTTTCAGAAGAAAGTGGAGGCCATTTTGAGCCTGTAATCAAACCAACAAATGCTGATGCTCCAGATACTCAACTTGTCTAAAGAAGGACAGTTTTATTGCTTCTATAATTAGAACAACAGTTTTCAGCTGTGCTAACATAATTGCAAAAGGGTTTTCTAATGATCAATTAGCCTTTTAAAATGATAAACTTGAATTAGCTAACACAAAGTGCCGTTGGAACACAGGAGTGATGGTTGTGAAATTGGGCCTCTGTAAACCTATGTAGATATTCCTTAACAAATCTGGCGTTTCCAGCTACAATAGTAATTTACAACATTAACAATGTCTACTCTGTATGTCTGATCAATCTGATGTTATTTTAATGGACTACACATTTTTATTTTCTTTCAAAACAAGGACATTTCTAAGTGACCCCAAACTTTTAAACGGTAGTGTATATATTCTTATTCCATTCCTTTACTTAGATTTGTGTGTATTAGGTAGTTGTTGTGGAATTGTTAGATTACATGTTAGATATTGCTGCACTGTCGGAACTAGAAGCACAAGCATTTCGCCACACTGCTGACCATGTGTATGTGACCAATAACATTTGATTTGATTTGGTGCTTTGCCTGCTTGATGGGATTTCTTAATGCAAGAATGATGTACTGTATGTGACTGATGTTAAACTGAGAAAGTGAAAGGATGTATCCAGTGCTGCCAAGAGTAGTAATCTCCATCATGCAGGAAGTTGTACTGTATGAAGTACTGCTCGACTTTTGACACTCGTTAGGCCAAATAGCCCCCAAAAATCCTTTAAATAAATTGGGCTGCAAGGGTTTATGGTTTGGAACCAGCTCCATCTTCCATTATTCATCTTAAGGTGTTAAGATACATTATACTGAAGCCTATCTGCACTACCACCCTAAATAAGCGTGGTTCTTAACCCCTGGAAGGATGAGGAATGAACGGGCAACCTAAGAAACCTGAAAAATCTATGTTTTGAAAGCTGGAACCATTAAGAGCTTTGACAGGCTGGCACAGTCCAGTTGCTTGTCAAGACGATAGGAAAATCTGCACTGTAGGCCTACCATAGGAGCTGCCCAGACAAATGGTAGCTAAGCTAACAAGTCCCCAGGCTCTGGAGCAGAGTGGGAGGCTGCAGACTATGACGGATCCATCCATGCGAATCTAGCCCCACTGAGCAGCTCCAGCTTCATACGCTAGCTGTTACCCCCAGTCTAGAGCTGGTCTCCTGGGACAGAGCTGTCTACTACATCCCCCATCACACCACGTCAAACATGTGGAGCATTAGGGATCAAAAAGAGTTTCAGAGAGAGGTGGAGAGGATCCTTGTTCCTGTATAAATCAATGGGATATACAGTGTAGCTAGTCTCACACAAAGACTATTAGCGCCTATGTGTATCTATAGCAATGCCTAAATGAATGCACCATCCATACAATTGCTATAATTATTAAATATTCTCCAAGAATTTCATCCCTTTCCAAATTAGGAGGAAGGTAGTCTTGTTTGTAAGACTCATGGCGCTCCACATCGGCTGTGGGGAGAGACTAGGGGAAGATAAAGTAGGTCTACATTTGACATTGTTCCCTTATCAATCATAAAACCATGGTACAACTGGGGAGAAGGAAACTAAATTATACTATGCTACGCCTTTGATATTGCTGGTATCATCAGGCACCAATGTGTCCCTGGAATGAGACATAAACCTGCAGTGAACTGGGAAGTCACTTTAAAGTCAGATGTAATTAGTCCAAATGAAGTGAGGGATCCACACAGTAGTCAGCAGGTGGCATATGAATACAACATGGAGGTGACAAAGACCTGAGTTCCTGTCTGATTAGTACTGAGGTTGATAGCAGGCATCAGGCCTGACTGGCACATCAAAAGAAACTGCAACACTTGTAAGTAACTTGTGGTATTCATCATGCTTCCTTCCACCACTGAGTTTACCCCATACCCATACCTTACCTATCACAGTGTGTCCATTTTTTAGACTGAATCAAGTAATTATTTGTCGTTCGCTGTGTTCATGTTTTTTGGGGGTGTAAAATATCTGACTTGATCATTTATCTGCAGATTCTCAAAAGAAAAGAATAGCGTGAAAGAAGAAGAAAGACTATCTACCTGATGTTCTTTTTGCGTGTGAGGCTTAGTCGGCCCTGGCTGCCTGCGCCTAGCGATCCCAACAATCCCTTTATCTGCCTTTCATTACGGTCTCACTCGCCCTCTTAGCAGAGCGGGTGTCTGGGAGAGACAGTCACTTTCTCCCAGCCTGTGATGTTCCTGTAGATTACAGAGGCGCTTTGAAGCCGCTGCACTCCTCGATGCCGGGGCCTCAGACAGACCCATGCCATCTGCCAGATTGACGCCGAAGCAGCAGAATAGGGCAGAGACGCCCTCTGTTGATCTAGGCCTCTTTTGTCTTTCATGTGTCACATTCGGATGTCGCACCAAAGCCACACCTATGCAATCTGAATCTGCAGCGGGGCCCGCCTGCCCGAGAGACCAGCACACAAACACATAGACCAGATGTACGGACGGGATGGGAAATAATGGGCCTCTGTAATTACTCTTACCTGTGGGCATCTGTCTAGAAATGAGACAATTACTGCGGTCGTCCCCACATGGTATTCTCCCTCCCTCTCTGCCAAGGCCTTGGAAATCACATTCATGTGGGCTATTTATTCCTTACCGGCAGATTGAATTTTATAACAGCGTAAGAGCATTAGAGGACAGCATGCAGGCTCATTTTCTAACAGTCCCGGTCAATGCTACAGAAAGGTATAGATGTTACTACCCTTAGGGCAGTTAGTATAGCAGATGGAAAGATACTGTTAAAGTTGCTGCCCTAGGGCAGTTAATGGTTCACTCTGATAAAATAGGCCTTACAGGTTTTTGCCATCTTTAACAATTTGGGATGAGTCAATACCGCCTCTCATTATTGGGTGTCAAATTGGGAGTCACAACCTTTGGTTGGAATGTCAGGTTAACACCCAAAGTTGGAAGTTCTTTCCCCATAAAATGTGGAACATCAATGAGTGCACAGACAGTGTTACCCCCTCATACAGTACAAATTAGTGTGTCTGGATGGTAAACTCTCATTGTGTTTGCAGACTCAGAGACCATTTCCTAATGGCTGCTACACAGTTTATATGAACTTTTCATGCAGCTTAGAATCTGAAAGAGGACCATCACCAGACTTTGAACACTGGTCCCCTGTGTATTCTCTCCACCCCAGGACCACTGTCTTCAGAGGCTTATAGAGAAAAAAGGCCAAGAGCGACATAAATCACTGGTTGCCCCCCCCCCCCCTCCCCCCTTGAACGCACACACACACACACACACACACACACCTCCTCCCCCTCCTTCTCTTTGTCATATACACACGCAGACACTGTCAACCCCCAACAAGACTCCCCCGTAGTCAAACATCAGAGTAATCTCCACTCACACAAAAAATAACTTCCACATCCATTGAAATGGAGCTTTCAAAAACAGAAAAATATGTTAAAGCACCTTAAAGCACAAGACGTTAAAAACTATAAAAACATGAAGTAAAGCCCAATAAAATATACATTACAGTAATTGGATCAGAGAAGACTAGGTCTGACGATGGGAAGCGGGAGATGCTAATGACAGCACATCAAATGACCTCATGCAGCACTTCAAACGTGGCTCTGCATTGATTCTTCTCTATCTGTAGCAGCACATGGTACCCTGGCTGTTGAAACTAGTTTTGCTATAGTTTGAGCGAATAATCATGAAATCAATACAGTACAGACTACAGTAGATGATGATTTCATCACCATAGTGATGTACAGTGCTTTGTTCCAAGTTGGAACTTCCAACACAGAGCCAGGTCATATCCAGTGACTCCAGTGGCTCATGACTGTATTAGAGATATTGGGACATCTGCCATAGTGAACATTGGGAGTAATACAGACTTATAACAGTCTAACAGAAAACCAAAGCTACACACAGACATCGTGAAGACCATAGATAGGAGGAGAGTTAAACGTCATTCTGTGATTGAGTGAGTGATGGAGTCTCAAAGCAGCAATCACAGATTGGCAGCAATCAGGAGAGACAGGCAGGAGAGAAAAAATGATTGGCTTCGACTCTTTGATGTTTATATCTCTTTTATCTGATTGCTGGTTATACATCTTCAAACCCTGTTCGTTGTTGACAGGCATGGTGACCCTAAACCATCATCTCTGTCACATCTGAATAGGATTCAGCTTGCTGCCCTTTGAGTTTAAAGAAGAAAACGTTCATCTGCTTCGCAGTGTTTATCTCTATCAGGGAACAACTGATGTGCCATTCATTCTGTGTACACGACCAATAACATTTTCTTTGACTTGATTACATGGTTTCAGGTCATTTAGAAATAATTATTATGTGCTGGAGATTCTGGATGATAGTGCATTGCAAAAGCTTATAGAGAATAACATAGTATGACCATTTTCAATGGACAATAGCATAAAACTGGGTTGTCCAAGGTCATAAAAAAGCACTACCAATGTCTGTAGAAAAATGTTTCAACACGGTTCTATGGTATTCAAAAACTGTAGAAACTGGATTGTTCCACTGGCTTAAATGTCAAATTATGATAGTATTTTGGCCCTACAGTGGCATATAAACACCGTGCATATCTCGAGTGCTGATTGGTTGGTCAAACCCAAACCATGTGCAAGACAGATAAACCATTTCAAACCCTCTTTTGTGTCCCCTTGTTTGTGTTTTTGTTGTGAATGTATGGAGACCAAAAATGTTAATTCCATACAGGCCACAAAGTGGGAAGCGGTTTCACATAGTTCCGTTAGGATGCTGCATGCTTTCATGTGGAAAATAATCTCTGGGTCCCCTCAGCCCCTCTGTTGTGACAGGGGATAATGAATTTCACAACATCTGCCATTTGTTAGCCCTGTTCGGTGTAACCGATCTCCTTTTAATCCTGAGACGTCCATGGACTTCCAAAGCGTGTGCAGAGCCACAGATGAAATGAAACAGATGGATCCCATGGCCTCTCTGGACTGGGAGTAGGGGTACAGAGTACAGACAGGCAAGCAGGCAGAGGATGGGGCTGGGAATAAGAGCTGGGGCTGGGGAGTAGGGGTACAGGCTGGGACACATGCTATACAGCTTTCTATTAAGTTACAGTACATCCCTTCAAATGCACTGAAAGTGTAGGACCTCTGTCATATGTTTATAGGTATTCAGTGTAGCGGTAGTGATTTTCAGCCATAATATTAGCTTATTCAAGCTCTTGCCTCAAGAAAAGGGAAGATTTGACATGTCAGTGTTGAATGGTTTGAGCCTTATCTCAGTTTCAAGGGACACAGAGTACTGGACAGTGATTCTCTCTCCCCAAGGCTCGTGAGGGCTAGAGAGTGACAACACAGGCAGATAATAGTCGAGACTATTGATAAAGAAGCTGGGACACTGCTCCTCCTTTAGGCTTCTGTATCAGAACTCACCAGACAGTGACAGTATTAAGCCTGAGCTGAACCAGAGTGATGGGTTTTATATCAACTGACATGATTTACCTCACTGCTTAAAACGGTTATCCTTAAGGGCAAAAGAAAAATGGTATTTGCTTGCGTGGGCCAAGCAGTGATAACGCTAAACTGTTTTGCTGTACAGATAGAATACAACTAAAATCCTCAATGATCAACTTTGAAATGTAAAAATATGATCATTTCACAAAAATGTAGAGGAGTTGATATCCAGATAAATTATAATTCGTTGAGGATTATTTTGCCTAGCCATTGATGAAAAATTATACATTCATCAGAGCCTCAATCTCCTTTCCATCTGAAAGGAAGGTATGGTCTGAATGGCCGATTCTGTTTCTTTTCGTTTCCACCAATTCTGAATATGAGAAACTGGATTCTCGGCCCCCATCCTCTGCCTCTTCATAAAACCTGGAATGTGCTTCAAAGAATGCACACTATCTTCCCTCCATGAATAAAACATCTGTCATTCATCGGCCTGCAAAATATGTGGTGATTTAACAGAGCATAACAGCTCTGAAGGGGATAGAGGAGGCAGAGCAGAAGCCTGTGCAGGTGTCCTAATAATAAGCCATGTACAAGTGTTAGCTTAGGCTATCTCTCCCTTTGGACAGTTCACAGTTTACCGGTCTTGGGCCCAGGCCATGGTAAGTAAAACTCCTATTTGTGATCCATAATGACAATAGGAGTTATTACATGATAGAGAAACAATTCAGTGTTTCAAAGCAGGTTCACGTTAGAGTATTATTATCTATCTGTTGTAGAGTGTGGGCATCCACACTAAGACAGTCCAACAGAGGACTAAAGGCAGACTGGACTGGTGGAAATGTAAAGTAAACAATGTAGTGAATAGCCTGGGGGGGCTGCCTCAGGGAAAGCTAAACGTACAGTAAAAATGTGTCCTGGATCGGTTGGCATTTTATGCTGGTCAAAGTGAAAAGTCACAGAGAAGGGGAATGGAATGTGGGACAGGCAACCGCCATGAGGAAGTTAGTGGGTCAAAGTTACTGTCTCTGGACCTAATTTATTTCTATACATTTTCTCAGAGTAAATTCACTTATTCACTCCCTATCGTGTCTCCAAAGTGAGGCTCCAAAAACAAATAGGTGAGAAACAGTGGTCTAGCTGTCTATCCTAGTTGGCTCCAGAGAGGGCACGGAGGGGAAGCCTGTTACTCACACATCAGAGACTACATTCACCCTCCGTTCCTCTCTGTTTGGGATCCCTCTCGGCTCTGCCTGACTGTTCGGGCCAGGGGCATCTGATAACCTTGGGGTGCTTCACCTTTCTAAAGCAAGTGCCCATTTATTATTATACAAAATTACTCAGTAGGAGGATGTGATGAAGTCAGAGGGAGATAGGACAATCACCTCATTATGTACTATAGGCCTACATTGCTTCTGAATCTGCTGTCCAGTTTAAAAAATCTAGGAAAACCTTGAGACTAATACTGTGTTAATCACGCCCCCTACAGGTGACTAAAGTTGATACATTCTTATGTAATTTAAAAAATATATATTTAACCTTTATTTAACTAGGGAAGTCAGTTCACAACAAATTCTTATTCACAATAACGGCCTCCCGCCTGACCCCGGACGACGCTGGGCCAATTGTGCACCGCCCTTTGGAACACCCAATCACGGCCGGATATGATACAGCCTGGGACCATTTCTGACACAATAAAATATATATATTTTTTATTAACTACAATAAAAACATACAACATGGACATGTTATGTAGGTTTGGCTTATCTACAAATAAACATTGCACATGGTTATAAAATAATGTGATTTTACCTCCAGCCGACACGCGGCACCAAACAAGCACTCTGCAATCGATTGCTATGCCTTCCAGGAGAGAAAACAAAGAACAACAACTTGGCTGTCAGCTAGCGTAAAGATTCAAACCATATAAATAATGGGCAAGAAGCATAAAAAGCACAAGTCTGAAAAATATGAAGGTAAGACACATTTAGGTAGCCAATAGAAATGTATTGGTTGAATTCCTTGGGCCATTAAATGGCTTGCGCTTCATAGCTGTTTTCGCACGAGCTTTGGTTAGCTAACGCATGATCACCCATTTGAATTCACTGCAAGTTAGCTAGCTAACTTATCCAGCTAGCTTAGCCATATGTACCGAGCTCGTTAACAAATGTTAAAATGAATAGATATCTAATTCGATTATTGCTGATCGCCTTATCATGTATCCTATATTATTTGAACCGAAGATTGAACTTTGAAATGGCTAGCTGGTTATTATACACATTTACATATTTTAGCCGGTGGGGAGGTAACGTTAGCCAACTCGCCACGTTGGTGATCTGTTTGCAACATAGCTAGTTAAGTTAGCTAACTAGTTGACTACCTCACAGTTGAGCTAGCCGGCTAACGAACTGCCAGCAGCAACTTGAGTTGGTTACAATCAAATATTTGGGAATATACTTAAAGCTAACCCAATGTGTCCCATCTACAGAGTACGGGGAGAGACCACTTAAATTGGTTCTGAAGGTTGCTGGAAATGAGGTGACGACTGGAAGCTCGAGCTTTGAAAACACATTTGACGAACATCCAGATTTGGAGAAACACAAGGACAAGAAAAAGAAGAAAAAAAAGGATAAGGAAAGGAACGATACCATGTCACCAGTTGATGACAAGAAAAAGAAAAAGGTGAGTTTGGGAATCCATATTTTCATTAGAGCCCCTGTTTACCTGACTAAGCTCCACCTACAGTGCCTTGCAAAAGTATTCATCCCCCTTGGTGTTTTTCCTATTTTGTTGCATTACACCCTTTAATTTTAAATGGATTTATTTGAATTGCATGTAATGGACAAACACAAAATAGTCCAAATTGGTTAAGTGAAATGAAGAAGAAAAAAAATAATAATAATATATATATATATATATATATATATATATATTCACCCCCTTTGGCATGAAGCCCCTGAATAAGATCTGGTGCAACCAATTACCTTCATAAGTCACATAATTAGTTAGATTGCACACAGGTGGACTTTAAGTGTCACATGATCTATGTATGTATGTATGTATATGTATGTGTGTGTGTTCTGAATGGCCCCAGAGTCTGTAACACCACTAAGCAAGGGGCACCATAAAGACCAAGGAGCTCTCCAAACAGGTCAGGGACAAAGTTGTGGAGAAGGACAGATCAGGGTTGGGTTATAGATAGATCAGGGTTGGGTTATAAAAATATCAGAAGTTTTGAACATCCCACAGAGCACCATTAAATCCATTATTAAGAAATTGAAAGAATATGTCACCACAACAAACCTGCCAAGAGAGGGCCACCCACCAAAACTCACGGACCAGGCAAGGAGGGCATTAATCAGAGGCAACAGAGACCAAAGATAACCCTGCAAAGCTCCACAGCGGTGATTGTAGTATCTGTCCATAGGACTACTTTAAGCCATACACTCCACAGAGCTGGGCTTTACGGAAGAGTGGCCAGAAAAAGCCATTGCTTAAAGAAAAAAATAAGCAAACACATTGGTGTTCACCAAAGGGGATGTGGGAGACTCCCCAAAACATATGGAAGCAGGTACTCTGGTCAGATGAGACTAAAATGTAGCTTTTTGGCCATCAAGGAAAACGCTATGTTTGGCGCTAACCCAACACCTCTCATCACCCCGAGAACACCATCCCCACAGTGAAGCATGGTGGTGGCAGCATCATGCTGTGGGGATGTTTTTCATTGGCAGGGTCTGGGAAACTGGTCAGAATTGAAGGAATGATGGATGGTGCTAAATACAGGGAAATTTGAGGGAAACCTGTTTCAGTCTTCCAGAGATTTGAGACTGGGACGGAGGTTCACCTTTCAGCAGGACAACGACCCTAACATACTGCTAAAGTAACACTCGAGTGGTTTAAGGGGAACATTTAAATGTCTTGGAATGGCCTAGACAAAGCCCAGACCTCAATCCAATTGAGAATCTGTGGTATGACTTAAAGATTGCTGTACACCAGCGGAACCCATCCAACTTGAAGGAGCTGGAGCAGTTTTGCCTTGAAGAATGGGCAAAAATCCCAGTGGCTAGATGTACCAAGCTTATAGAGACATACCCCAAAATATTTGCAGCTGTAATTGCTGCAAAAGGTGGCTGTACGAAGTATTGACTTTGGGGGGGTGAATAGTTCTGTTTTTTTGTCTTGTTTGTTTCACAATAAACTATTTTGTATCTTCAAAGTGGTAGGCATGTTGTGTAAATCAAATGATACAAACCCCTAAAAAATCTATTTTAATTCCAGGTTGTAAGGCAACAAAATAGTATTCACCCCCTTGGCATTTTTACTTTTGCAAGCCACTATGTTTGCTGGACTCCACCAACTGAGTGGAGCAGAGACCATCTTTTAGGGGAATTCAGCTCTGACCACATGGATTTGCCCAAGAGCCCAATATTTAAACTTTGAAGTGGCTTTTGATTTTCGGAATTCAAATAGGGGTTTATTTGGCCCATAGACTGACGGACAGGTGATCTTTCAAAAATGAAAATTAAGTGTCAACAAACATGTTTATATGGTGCATTTAGATGACAAAGAAGAAGAAGGGACAGGATGCTGATACAGACTTGGATGATAGGGAGGCGAGCAGGACCCCTATCCGTTCAGATCTGGCGTCCTCTTTGAATAAAGTGGAAGGTAAGTTACTTGCCATTTTCTACAATGACTGCAACTTTTCCATAATCCTTTCTTTTCCTTTTAATTTCTATTGATATAGAAATATATATTCCGACCAATGGTCATTTTAACCATTTCTTTCTTACTCTTCCTCTCACACTCTTGTGTGCTTTTTCCTTTTTCCCTCAGAGAAAGAACTGACCCCACTGCAGGAAGCATTGAGTCAGCTCATCAGACAGCTTCAAAGGTGACGCTAGTTAATAAGAAATTGACGATGAATTGATTAGCAGTCTGTTTCCTCTGGTCTATTAAAAAAAAAATATCCCGGTGCCGTCTTTCGATTGGGATTTTTTTACCGGGTGTCCTGACTCTCTGTGGTCAAAGATCCCATGGCAATTATCATAAGAGTCGGGGTCTAGCGGTCTAAGGCACTGCATCTCAGTGCTAGAGGCGTTACTACAGACCCTGGATTGATTCCAGGCTGTATCACAACCGGCCGTGATTAGGAGTCCCATAGGGCGGCTCACAATTGGCCCAGCATCATCCGGGTTAGGCCGTCATTGTAAATAAGAACTTGTTCTTAACCGACTTGCCTAGTTAAATACAACTTTAAAAAAAAACTGATGTCCTAGGTAAATTCCCAATCTGGCCCTCATACGGCCACCTAATAAACCCTAGCTTCCAATTGGCTCATTCATCCCCCCTTTCCCTTGTAACTATTCCCCAGGTCGATGCTGTGAATGAGTGTGTTCTCAGTCAACTTACCTGGTAAAATAGATGTTGCATTGAGGCCTAACAAAGCAACAACTGACTTTCTCTTGTAGGAAAGACCCAAGTGCGTTTTTCTCGTTCCCTGTGACTGACCTTATCGCTCCTGGCTACTCCACGATCATCAAGCGGCCCATGGACTTCGGCGCAATGAAGGAGAAAGTCAAGAATGAGTATTACCAGTCACTAGAGGAGCTCAAGGTACACCTGTCAGCTGCACTACCTTCTTGACAAATAACTTTCAGAATAGCTTTATTTAGTTGTCTCATTCTAAAGCAGTGGATTGATTGACAATCAAGCCTGAGGTGTTGCTTTAAATAGAAACCCAATGTTAAACATATGCAGAGTCCAGTGACTGACTGCATTGTATCTCCATTGATACAGGTGGACTTCAGAATCATGTGTGAGAATGCCATGATCTACAACAAGCCAGAGACCATTTACCACAAAGCTGCCAGGAAGCTGCTCCACTCTGGCATGAAGATCCTCCGCCCGGTAAGGAGAGTGCGTCTACAGAAGGAAATTTGACACATGCATCACACACATGCATATGGAATCTTCCCTTCAGAGTGGGATTTCGTCCTGGATTAGCCTTAATCTGTGTCTAGGAAACTGGCCCCATGTGTGCTTGAGTGAAATAATCACTAGTTGCCACATATGAACAGCAGAGGGCGCCATATTCATATCCCTGAATGTTTAGATGCGAATCTTCACCACAAAGTTATATATATGTTTTATATTTATATTTTATATATATAATTGGTGCCCTGTAATCACAAGACCCCTTGGTTGGAACAACAAGGGATTGTGGCGTAAATTGCGGTGAAACAAAGTCAACTCTCTCTCTTGCTGTCCCACAGGAGAGGCTTGAGAGCCTGAGGCAGAGTATTGAGTTCATGGCTGACCTAGAGAACCCAGCCAACCGGTCAAGTAAGACTGGAGAGGAGGTGGGAAACTCAAGCATGGACCAGTGTAAAGACGGCCCCAGCCCCACAGATCCTAGCGAGACTGCCCAGTCTGCCCCAAACACTCCCAGGTACCATGATAACTTTACCCTGCAAATGAACACTGACAATATGCTTTTAGGTATTAATTGCTTAGAGAGTCAACATATGGATTTCGATCTCGGACACAATTTACATAACCCCTATCTGTAGTCTATATATGAGTTTAAGGTGCTTCTTCATAGCTTAGATTGTGAGAAGCTGTTCTCGGCCATCTACCAAACACAGATCCCAACCAGGAAGCAAGCAAGCAGTATTACACACTGTTATTAAGTCATGGATAGTGTCCAAGTGCTGTGGGCTTGTTCTCCCAAGTGTTTGGTGGATCAGTTCTTTCCACAGACTCTGGCTGGAGGATGAGAGAGAATGAAAGGAATGCCTCTGAGCGTGTCAGGTCTTGTGTTCAGTCAGCACTATGCAGCACGTTTCACATCAATCACTCTCTGAAACCTACGAGTTGTTGTCCTTGTAAACCCCACTGAGGTGTAATGAGTAGAAAATGTCTTCGCTTACTTTTAGGTATTTTTTTAACTGCATTGTTGGTTAAGGGCTTGTAAGTAAGCATTTCACTGTAAGGTCTACACCTGTTGTATTTGGCGCATGCAACAAATAACACTTGATTTGAAATGCTTTCGCAAGTAAGACTACAGCATGAGGACTTAAGATTTGTTGTGAAGTTTGAAAGTATACTGGCAGCATATTCATTGGGAACATGTACTGTAGCTATAGCATGAAATGTATTCTCTATTAGATATTACTGTTTCAAAATGTATTGTAATCACTAATGGCTGCCAGCAAAATAAATTCCTTTCTTCTGCTGATCCTTTTTTGGTATTGAACAATGAAACCCTATGAATCAGTTAAGTTCAAAGTCTCCTACTCCTCTATATTCTGTGTTCTCCAATACTTCCAGGAAAGACAACGACTCCAAAGACGAAGTGTCCAAGGTCGTCAGTCAGGCAGAGAAGGAGCTTGAGGAGATCCGCAAGCTCATTGATGATTCAGGAGGCAAACTGTCCAGCAGAGGGCTGGAGAGTGAGGTGAGAGCTACGGGCTATGGAATTGGCTTAAACTGTTTAGGCCAACCAAGCTCTCTTACCCCATCTACTATATAGGAAATGTATGGTCTAATTTAGTGATCATATTCATTATGGTCACTAATGTAATAATACTACTATTGTTTTATTGTTATGTAGCTGGACTTTGAGAGGAGAAAGTCTGATGGTTCCACCACACTGGCAATCCTGAACCCAGTCGACCTTGTTGCTGGAGGTAGGTCCAGTCATAGTCACGGCCACAATTAGCTAGTTGCGCTATATCCATTTCTATTTGTGCAACATGGGAAAACAGGAATCCATGATTGATTCCAACTGTTAACTCTATCAAGTGTAATAAAATCATTAGCTTTTAATTGTAAATGAGCCTCTACTTCTCAATCAACTCTTATCTCTACAGATGTGGGCTACTGCCCTGTGAAGCTGGGCATGATGTCCAACCGGCTGCAGAGTGGCATCAACACCCTGCAGGGCTTCAAGGAGGACAAGAGGAACATGGTCACACCAGGTAAGCTGAAGGGGCCTTTGTGACAAGTTTTAATAATCAAAAGGCATTTCTTATATCGACTTCCATCGTATCCCAAGAGTGGCTGAATAACCTCTTCATCTGAGTGACTGAACCCAGAGTTTGTATAGAAGCGCATGTATAAATCCAATGTTCAACCAACATACCAGTCTTAATGTATCCATTCATGGGCAACATTGTATTTTCCTAAGGTCATGTAGCCATGTTAGATTGTGATTCTATAAAAATCTGTTTTTCATAGTCCTATAAATGTATCTCTCTGTGAGAGGCTGAGCCCTCAGCCTGTGGTCCTGTATCTCCATCAGTGTTTGCGAGCTGTAATGTAATCCAATCTCTGCTCTCGCAGTATCGTACATGAACTATGGTCCGTACACCTCCTACGCACCCGCCTACGACTCGAGCTTCGCCAACATCGGGAAAGAGGACTCTGACCTGATCTACTCCTTCTATGGAGAGGAAGCCAGCCTCCAGGGATCTGAGAGGTATGCATGTTGCTCCTCATCCTCCCCCTACATTACGGTCCGGATCTGACATTTACAATAACAAGGGACTACTTTACAGTAAATAATTCCAAACAAAGCTTTGAGCATTCCAGCATGCTCATAACAGTCCAGATGCCCCTGTATTTCATTGGGTTTGTATATCAGAGTAGGCATTTTATGGTTCTGTTGGCATGGATGAGATTCACTGTGGTGGAGACTAAAACCACATGGTAAACCTGATACAGCCCTAATGCTGCTTCTGAGAGGAGACCAAATGTGACTACCATACACAAACACACACTGATGTAATGTCTGCAGCCTCTCGGAGTTCCTGTCCAAATCGGAGGAGCACATGTACAAACTGGCAGACAACCTCCTGGACGCGTTGACTAACGGGGAGCACTCCAAAACCCTGAGAGAGGTACAACCATTAAACATGGGAATTATATGGCTATTTTAACATTTCTTTGGACAATACTAACTTGATGTGTTCTTGCCCGTCAGACCCGTCCAGATGAGCAAGGACCAACAGAAACCTCTGAGACTGGAGACAAGGACATGGAGGTAAGTCTCAGGACACTAAACTTGGACAACCTCAGCAGATAAAGGAGAGACTCCACACCCTAGGTCTCAACTACACCCACCTGAAGTGAACTCCAGCAATCCTGCTCCACCCCCACGAAACATGCCCCAACACGACCCAACTCCTTGACATAATGCTTAACCCGGAAGCCAGCCACACCAATGTGTCGGAGGAGGAAACACTGTGTCAGCGTGCATTGCGCCCGGCCCGCCACAGGAGTTGCTAGAGCGTGATGGGACAAGGCCATCCCTGCTGGCCTAACCCGGATGACGCTGGGCCAATTGTGCACCACCCATGGGTCTCCCGGTCGCGGCCGGCAGCGACAGAGCCTGGATTCGAACCAGGATCTCTAGCAGCACAGTTAGCAACTGCGATGGAGTGCCTTAGACCACTGCGCCACTTGGGAGGCCCAGTGTTGGATAATATTAACAGCTTCTGCACATGCCATAGCTGTTCTGTTACAGCTGTGAACAACATGGCAAGCTCGTTAGCTAGCTGCCATGATCCAATACACAGAAAGAACATTTCCCCTTCAAAACACTGCCTCTCTCCACCAGCCCCTGAGACCAGGTCTGTTCACACACACTCTGTCAGGGATGTGGAAATGTCTGTTTTATTTCTGCGCCCCCTTCGTTGGGCGGCTGAATGGCTCCTCAGTCACAGCAGCGTAGAGGCTGGAGGAAAGAAAAGCATCAGGTGTCTCAAGCACACAGCAGCTCTCTGTACCTGGCTGTTTGCTGTGCTTGGCCAGTGTCCAGTTTATCCTCATTCCCTGGTTGGGTGTTCCTGCTGCTCTTTATTTTATTGGAAAGGGCTTGGCAGAGGTATCGACTGGAGCTACCAGAAAAGAGCTGGCCTAGCTGATGCCTCTCCTTTCAGGAATGCAATTTCAAAGATTTACTGACTGCAGCACTGGGTGACTTTGAATCCAAACAAAAATGCTTTTACTAACCTTTCTTTCATCCTTCTGTTTTTCCCTCAGGTGGTTGATCCGGAGGCCAGCAAGCAGACTGAAAGCAGACTAGCCTCCCTGGGCTCTGTGATCGGCCTGGGCTTGGACCTCCAGACTCCACCGGACCTCCTCTCTGAGGGTATAGATCAGCTCTAACTGAGCAAACCGACCGCATGCCAGTTATTTCTCTAAAGTTACTGAGAGCCAAAGCGTTACATTTTAAATCCCCTAGGCTTAAACCTTTCCTGAAGGTAATTGAGGCATTTCTGACTCCTGCAGCCTCCCTGGGCTGTTGTAGGCCATATGCAGTCCCAGTTGAATGTAGTCTATGAAGATGAGGGAGGATTCAAGAAATAGAACCCATTGTAGATGACCCTGCACAGGTCAATGCAAGCTTCCTTAGGATATTTAAGTAAGAGTGTGTGCATATGTTTCTTTGCATCAGAGGCCCAACACTTCCAGCAGAAGTTGGATGAGACTACAAAGCTCCTCCGCGAGCTGCAGGAAGCGCAGCGGGAACGCTTGAGTGTCAAGCAGCCCCCCAACATCATCTGCCTGCTAGCCCCAACAACCAAGGAGCTGCAACTGGGTAACGCTTCCTTTTTTTCTTAAGGGAGAATGGAATTCCACTCTGTATTTTATTGGGGGGGCTCTGATTCAAAGGGTTGAGTTAAATGCGGAAGACACATTTCGGTTGAAGTCATTGTTGTGCAGCTGACTAGATATCACCTTTCCCCCCCACAACAGTCGTTGTTTCGGGCCCTGTAAAAATTGTTTCGGGCCCTGTAAAAAAATAAAACAAATAATAATAATAATTGTGCAACCAGAAACGGTTATGACTAAACATGAATTTCTGTCAAAGCTATTTCCTTTTGACTATCTTAATTCCAGTGGAACAAATTCCTGGGCCATCCATTTCTCAGCTACACCACTACCAATGATCTTTATTTGGACTCCACCTTTTGGCTTGAAGTTGGGCTCTAATATAATTTCCCATTTGTCTCCCTGTAGCTGAGAAGGTGACTGGTAACCTGGCCCAACTGACCAGTCAGGTGGCTCCAGGAGATGTGAGCAGTGTGTATGGGATCAGGAGGGCCATGGGCATTGCTCTGCCCCTAGAGGCAGATGAACCACTCATAGACCTCACTACAGGTAGGCTTAAACCACCCGGCATCTGATTCCCAGGTTATTTATGTCATGGGTAGTAAACATTCTAACCATATACTGGTTTATTTTGTGAACGTGTTCAGTGAAGTAGAAGGCCTACTTGCAAAACTGACTTACCTTTTTAATTGCCCCTGAGGTGGTAAAGTTGTATTGAATGGTGTTACGGTGTATAAAATGTTATGGCTACATATGAATTGAAATGTCAAAGCTATTCCCGTCATCTTGATTCCAGTTGATGCTGAGCCAATGGATACCTTGCCTGAAGTTCAGCAGATTCCAGTCATCGCAGTATAATGGAATTTCACGGCAACCATCCTCCAATCTCTGTTGTAGTGTACAAAAAGGTTCTTTGTTTGCATTTCTTTTAAACCTTTTTATATATAAAGCCATTTGTCATCTACCTTATCCAATCTGATATTCCGTGTCTTCGTAAATCAAGTTGGGATTCAGCCTTTAAAAAAGACAACTTTCAAAACAATTTATCGCAACTGTACAAAATGCAAACTTACATTTAGTCCTCAGACGGCATAAGATGAAAGCAACACGACAGACGTTGACTGCCAAACGAATGTGTCCGACGTTCAGTAAGGCCACAGGACAAGTCAGTTTTCCGTGTCTTAAACGTCTGCCTTGGACCTTTTTTATCTATCAAATAATTTATGGGTAACAATTAAGTATGTTACTGTGATTGTTTTCAATTAAACAATGGTCAAACAGCTTCTTAGCTAAATTTGCTCTTTGCTAGGACTGTGATTGGGGAGTGGAGAGCTGAAAACAAGCTGTTATTGGCCGAGAGGTTTGGAACTCTTATCGGTCTTAACTCATTTACTGCCTGGCCAAAGCTCCATCCCACCAAACAGGCTGAGATTTCAGGTGGTCTTTTCAAAATGGTGCTTATACTAAAAGGGCATTGTCATAGTATTATTCAAACCTGTGTGTTGTTTAAGTACACAAAGGACACCAAATAGAATATTAATTTGACCAGCGATTCCCAGGCAGCATACTGCAGTTTGTTGGCTAGTCAATGCAATCTATACATTTACAACTAATATGGCTGAAGCATACTGCACAGCACTGAGTTAGGCTCTCAAGATCAATTTGTTTCAGTCAAATTAAGCTTTTCATTAGTCACCAGAATGTTGTTTTACTCTTTAAACTGGATTGTACTGTGCATATAGCACTTATTTGTCAGATTATTTTTGAAAGACATACCATATAAACTGTCCATTACACAGTAATAGAACAGACTGTCCATCGGTCTCAGCTGTTTCAGGATATTTGGCTTCAATATTTACATTTAGTCCCATGGTCGTACAAACCAAACAGAAAAATAAATTAGAGGGTGACTGTTCACTAAACACAAACTGTGTTAAAGATAGACTCAGCGATATGACGTAGATGCCTAAAGTAAACAGCATAGTGGGTCAATTTCCACAACAGAGCGTTGAAGCGCAAGTTTAAACTTCTCCGCTGTTTTGGTTCCGTTGCTACCATGCTGTAACAGCGTGAACGGAACCCGTGCACAAACTGTATGAGAGCGAAGTCTTGCATCTCACTCATCGCAATATCTGCGGTGCAGCTCGTGACAACGTAATTTCGCTTAGTCTCCTTTTTTAAGGTCTATAAAACCATGACAGAGTATGTACACTCACTCCACATGCAGCAGCACTCACTCCATTGTTTTGGTCACCATTTGCTTGATAAACAGCTCAGTTTTGCGCAGACTGAAGATGTTTTCGGTGCAGCTCATGATTCCAGGAATATCAGGTGATGGAATCCAGTATGACGATGAGCAGTGCTTGACGTAACCATGTCAGTCTAATTGAATGCACACATTAACTGGATCTCAAAAAAAAAAAAAAAACAGCAGCACTAAGCATTTATTTCCAATGAAGAATCTCCCAAAGGGATTCCTGGAAACATGAATAATCCAAAATATAACCTCTAGGACCACAAGGTCTTGTTCTGGTCCGGTCCGGATCATCGCTGACTGAAGCACTGAGATGGATTATATTTGTGTGCTCTGATAGGCTTACTCTAAGAATGTTAACTTATGTGCGTTCATGTAATTAGACTGTGTCCTTGGATGTCCTGCGACCGACCCAGGACACATATGCGCTACCAGGCCCAGAGTCCGCACACAGTAGTGTGCTCACCGTAGACCTCAGCTCAGGCCCATTCCCTGCTGCTTGCTCATGTCCGTACACACAAAGAAGGTTGTCAGCTCGCCTTTTCCCTTGACGTTGATGAGGCCTCGGCACTCACAGGAGTAGCCCAGCTTCTGGAGCACGTCCGATGTCTCCTCTGTGACCTGGAGCAGAGACGAAGCAAGGAACAAGACATTATTATGCTGAATGCATGCAGCCATGGTTTTTGTGTGGTTATAGGTAATCTCTCCAGCCAGACTAGCAAGGACAATACTAGGTTGTTGTACTGAACCTGAATCTTGCCCAGCTCTCCAGTGCTCTCCATCCTACTGGCCACGTTGACGGTGTTGCCCCAGATGTCATACTGAGGTTTTCTGGCTCCAATCACTCCAGCAATAACAGGCCCATGGTTAATGCCTGTGAAAAGCAGGCAGACAGTGACACAGGGCACACATAACGAGATACCTGCAGAGTAGTCTAACAAGCCACAAGAATGTGATGACCAAGACACTGACTATCAGCTAGACTGACTGATTTTATGTCTGAGAACAGCATGATGACACAGAAAACAACTGGAAATAAAATACAAATGACATCCTCAATGCAGTGATATACACTAACAGGGTCAAACAAGTACCATCAGCTTGTCTGGCTGAGTCAACCACTGGATGTCAAAGACATTTTACATTTCCGTTTTAGTCATTTAGCAGACGCTTTTATGCAGAGCGACTTACATGAGCAATTGGGGTATCGCAAGGGCACAGCGACAGATGTTTCACTTAGTCAGCTCGGTAAGTTGAACCAGCAACCTTTTGGTTACTGGCCCAACTCTTAACCGCTAGGCTACCTGCCACCACTGCCAGTCGTTCTGCCAGTCGTTCATGTTGGAATAAAAAATGTCTTCCAGGGAGAATTATGTGGACTTCATTTGTTATTTAGATTTTTCTTGGGACACGTGAATAAATCCTTTGACGCACCAGTCCTTTGAATTTTATTTGTGTTTCATGCCAGCTTTCTGTGTTTATGTATTAAAACCCTAATCTGTGCTTTTATCTCTCAAGTATTCTAAATGTTTTCCTAAAGCCTGGGGGATCTGCTCAGAATAAGCTGTCTGAGAACTATGTCACAACAGTACACAGGGAAAATGAAAAAAATTAAAAATAACAGTACACAGGGAGAGTCAATGTTAGCTATTGTGGACAGAAAGAATGTCCTACGTGGTTAGATAGACAGGGTATCGCAGGCCAAGGAGTGTTTTGTTCTATAACTAGAGCTCACAATTTCTCCTGACCGGGTCAGGTGCAGCTGTTCAGGAAAAACCCTTAGCACTAGAACAACAACCAATGAAACCCTAATAAAGATGGATGGAACCGAACGCATTGCAGACGTAATGGGTAGTTATTGTATATGGTACTAGTTAATGAATATAGTTCATATATGCCCAGGCCAGTGCCCAAGCTTTACTCACCCACACGCAGCCTAAAACTGTTGAAGGAGTGTCTGTTGATGCCATCCAGCTTGCCAATGAGAGCAATGGCAAACTCTACCATGTTCCCTATCTGTGCCTGCTGCCTATCTCGATCCTGAAACAACACAGTTCATCAAAGTCCACACACAGGACACTACTACTTACAGTTGAAGTCAGAAGTTTTCATACACTTAGGTTGGAGTCATTAAAACTAGTTTTTCAACCACTGCGCAAATTTCTTGTTAAAAACTATAGTTTTGGCAAGTCGGTTAAGACATCTAGTTTGTGCATGACACAAGTAATTTTCCAAACAATTGTTTACGGACAGATTATTTCACTTATGATTCACTGTATCACAATTCCAGTGGGTCAGAAGTGTACATACACTAAGTTGACTGTGCCTTTAAACAGCTTGGAAAAATCCAGAAATTTATGTCATAGCTTCTGATAGGCTAAGTGACATAATTTGAGTCAATTGGAGGTGTACCTGTGGATGTATTTCAAGGCCTACCTTCAAACTCAGTGCCTCTTTGCTTGACATCATGGGAAAATCAAAAGAAATCAGCCAAGACCTCAGAAAAAAATGTATAAACCTCCACAAGTCTGGTGCATGCTTGGAAGCAATTTCCAAACGCCTGAAAGTACCACGTTCATCTGTACAAACAATAGTACGCAGGTATAAACACCATGGACCACACAGCCGTCATACCGCTCAGGAAGGAGACGCGTTCTGCCTCCTAGAGATGAACGTACTTTGGTGCGAAAAGTGCAAATCAATCCCAGAACAGCAAAGGACCTTGTGAAGATGCTGGAGGAAACAGGTACAAAAGTATCTATATCAACAGTAAAACGAGTCCTATATCGACATAACCTGAAAGGCCGCTCAGCAAGGAAGAAGCCACTGCTCCAAAACCGCCATAAAAAAGCCAGACTACGGTTTGCAACTGCACATGGGGACAAAGATCGTACTTTTTGGAAAAATGTCCTCTGGTCTGACGAAACAAAAATAGAACTGTTTGGACATAATGACCATTGTTATGATTGGAGGAAAATGGGGGAGGCTTGCAAGCAGAAGAACACCATCCCAACCGTGAAGCACAGTGGTGGCAGCATCATGTTGTGGGGGTGCTTTGCTGCAGGAGGGACTGGTGCACTTCACAAAATAGATGGCATCATGAGGACGGAAAATGATGTGGATATATCGAAGCAACATCTCAAGACATCAGTCAGGAAGTTAAAGCTTGGTCGCAAATGGGTCTTCCAAATAGACAATGACCCCAAGCATTCTTCCAAAGTTGTGGCAAAATGGCTTAAGGACAACAAAGTCAAGGTATTGGAGGGGCCATCACAAAGTCCTGACCTCAATCCTATAGAAATTTGTGGGCAGAACTGAAAAAGCGTGTGCAAGCAAAGAGGCCTACAAACCTGACTCAGTTACACCAGCTCTGTCTGGAGGAATAGGCCAAAATTCACCCAACTTATTGTGGGAAGCTTGTGGAAGGCTACCCACAACATTTGACCCAAGTTAAACAATTTAAAGGCAATGCTACCAAATACTAATTGAGTGTATGTAAACTTCTGACCCACTGGGAATGTGATGAAAGAAATAAAAGCTGAAATAAATCATTCTCTCTACTATTGTTCTGACATTTCACATTCTTAAAATAAAAGTGGTGATCCTAACTGACCTAAGACAGGGAATTTTTACTAGGATTAAATGTCAGGAATTGTGAAAAACTGAGTTTAAATGTATTTGGCTAAGGTGTATGTAAACTTTTGACTTCAACTGTACATACACAACTTTATCTATACTGCGTCGTTAACCAGGTTTTATGGTAAAGTTCTATAGTATAGACAATCAAAAGGTATGCACAGTTGCATGCTGTGTAACCCCTCCCATTCCACATGACCTGGGTCAAATAGTTAGTAGCGACCTGGTTATTCTCCTGTCCTGGGGTGCCACTCAGCCCTGCGGCTGCCATATAAGTGCTTCCGATGGTCTTGATCTTCTCAACTCCACTGAACTTGGGCTTGGACAGTAGCTGTGTGTGGGTAAACAAGTGGATGTGTGAGCCAGGGTTAGCTGTGTACTTATTTCTATTACTGGGACATGTGCAATTTTTGTTTGTTGATGCGGTTCTCTGACCTCATCAAAGTCTGCTATGATCTCGTTGAGGAGCCTCAGACACTCCAGACCTTCCTTGTTGATGTCACACTCTGTGTAGAACTCTTTGAAGTCCGGTACCGATGCGAACATCACGCACACACAGTCATATGACTTGTAGTACAGATCCTGAGGAGGAAGCAGGGCTACAACTTAAGAGGGAATGCCATGTAGGAACACTAAGCAGAAGAACATAGACATACACTTCACAACAGAGATATAGGGAAGTTTCAGGTTCACACAAGAAATATGAGACATTAGAGCACAGAGCCACATCTTTAAGAGAAAGACAATTCAGAATGATGAGAGGGGCAGGCTCACAACAGTTCCTCCAGTGCTAGACGTTCCTAACTGTTTTCACTGTGTTCACTGTGTTGACGTCTGGCAAGGACATGGCCAGTGATTAGGCTGTACAAGAGTAGCCAATGTTAAACGGGGACTCTAAAACCCATTCTCTGGGAGAGAGGGAGACCATCGAAGTCCCATGCTTCTGCTCCTAGATGTCAAATCTCTGAGGAAAACTTCAAAGCATATTTGTACTTGTTTTTTTTCTCATGCTTTTTGTTGTGTTTGTTTGATTTGACAATGTGTCATCAATTGGGATTACTATTGTCAGGTATATGCAGTGTTCAAGCTAAGCTGATGAACACTCATCTTTAACTGAAGCAGCTTCAGTAGACTACTTCTCAGGCTGTAACCTACATGTCAAACACAAATAGCTGTTCTGTTGTGTTTGTGCTTCCAGAAAAACATGTCAAGAGTAAATAGTTAAACCACATTTATACAAAGGCTGAATTATTTTCTCTGTCACTGACTTAAAGACCTTAGTCAAAGTGTGTCAGTGTCCATGGTGATTTAGTAACACACTGGTCATAACACTGTGACTGGGCTGTGCAGGGCCGGAGTGAGGGAGACATCATAGTGGAGGGGATGTCCATGGCCTTCAGCAGTAAAAGTAGGCCAAGCTCTGAATTTCTGCAAGTTTGTCATATCTTATGAAGTAAGACAAAAATATATTACAGAGTATTGTCAAACTTGTTCAGAATATTGTTAATTTCTTTTAACTTTAATTACACTATTTTGATTAAGTGACTTATCAGTGGTTTGTCTAGTGTATTTATGTCTGTATCATGTGGACTATTTGAGAGTGGCCAAGAGTAGGGGCAGCAGGAGTTGATGTTGAATGTGGACTATTTGAGAGTGACTGAGTAGGGGTAGTAGGAGTTGAGGATGTTGCTGTAAGAATGCAGTGGCTCTGTCTCTACCATGCTGACACAAAGATGACATCACAATTCCGATGAAGGGGCTGATTCATGGAGTTGTGGGTTGGTAGGTGGAGTCAGACAGGCACTGATATACGGTACAATGATCCATAGAAGTGGGACCGCCCTACCCTGGGGGTTCCATCCCATAACCACACTACTGGACATCGTAATAAAGCATTTACAGGTAAATCCAATCAATTCCACTACTAAGTGTTTCCCACTAAGCTTTAGTGAGTGCAGGCCAGTGGAGATGGGACCCCAGTGCAGATAGGAGGAGGAGGGGAGAATGAGTTGGACTCAGTCGACTACCAGTCATCCATCCTGGACTCCTACCTTGTACTTCTCAGTAAGTAAAGTGTTTGTGAGGAATCCCACCTCGTTCTTTTTATTCTCCCCGACAAACAGCGCAGCCACATGGGCCGGCAGCACGTTCTCCAGGAGTAGGCGATTCAGGTTCTCCCTGGTCTCGATCTCATCCTGCTCCGTACGGTTCTTGTTCTTCAGAAGGAAGTCCTGGCGGAAGCATGACTCATTCTACAGGACAGAAGTGATGTGGTCATTTAGTAGTAAAAGGAAAGAGGTAGTGGAAGAGGGGGGTAGAGAAAGAGAGGGGTAGAGAGGGGAAGAGAGGGGTATTGGAAGAGGGGTGTAGGGGAAGAGAGGGGACAAGACAATGAGAGGAGAACAGAGGCCAACAAAGAAGAGGAACATGTCCTGACCTGTTGTGAGATGATGAGCATGGTGACCAGGAACAAGGTGATGTATATGCAGCTCATCACCTTAGGGTGTTTGACCAGCCCCAACGCTCTCAGGATGGTCCCAGAGTCCTCAGTTCTGGAACACAGAGCTCAGGTGTTAGAGGTAATCTAAAGTAAAGCTCAGTATAAACCAGGTAGGATATAGTACCAGGTGTTTGATGCACAGTACAGAACAGTGTTGGGGTCAATTCAGTAAGTGGATTGAAATTCAATTAATGAATTGAAACAACCTTCATAGAAAACAAATCAGAAATGACTTAATAATATATAAATGTTCCTGAATCACTTCTTGAATTGAAAACTGAATCTACCCCAGGCCTGGTACACAACACATGCTATAGTACCTGTTTTCATTGAGTTGGTTGTAAAGCATTTGTCCATAGCAGCTGAAGAGACCAGCCTTGGCGCTGAGGATGATGATGTAGTAGGCTGCGGAGGCCAGGGTGAGGAAGACCACTTTAACCTCAAAGCTCACCCTCAGGAACACTCCACAAGCTATGAGAGCCAGGATACAGCTGAACACAGAGTACTGAGAGAGAAATAGAGAGACACCGAGAGAGAGAAATAGAGAGACACCGAGAGAGAGAAATAGAGAGACACCGAGAGAGACAGAGAGACACCGAGAGAGACAGAGAGACACCGAGAGAGACAGACACCGAGAGAGACAGACACCGAGAGAGACAGACACCGAGACAGACAGACAGACAGACAGACAGAGAGACAGACAGACAGACAGACAGACAGACAGACAGACAGACAGACAGACAGACAGACAGACAGACAGACAGACAGACAGACAGACAGATAATGGAGTGAGGAGACCATGAAAATCATCAATGGAAAGTGCCAGTTCTTCATTTCAATGTTTATTATTTGTAATTGATTATATTTATTTGAAATGGCTGAGTATATATTTGCAAACAACAATAAAAACACTGAAATGGAAAGTATAATTTCATAACTGTGTGTTGCAAGCGGGCCGTGCTCTATCAACTGAGCTACAGAAGACCTGTTAGTGAGGGATATTGTAGGCATCACTCACCGGCAGGTAGAACAGGCTGCCTGGATGTTGCTCACTGGAGTTGTCAGATCGAATCAGATCAGGGTTACTATTGATATCACACGGTGACTTCGTCTGGATGAAGCACTAGAGGGAACAAGAAGATTTGATTGACAATCAACCGCTAAGTGGGTCTGACTCCGAAAACAAAAAGGCTGTAAAGCATGTGTTATTGGCATGTCTGTTGATGACTTGATGTTCTTCTTACAATAAGACGCTAATGCTCTTGTTGCTATAAAAAGTTTGTAATTGCATGTACACGTGAGGGCATTCTGTTCTATGTTTAATCAGTGAGCTGTGAGATAGTGAGTTGTTGCGTTAACTTACCAGGTTGAAGACTGCTAGGATGATGATGACCGCAGTGGTGATAGTGACCAGAGGGAGGCGCACACACGGCCTCTTGACCACTGCCTCGGACACAGCAGGCAGCCACTGGCAGGACGACAACTTCTCCGGAAACAACCGCTGAGGGTGGGAGGAGTGAGGCATCCAGCCATGGGAGAGGAGGAGTGGATAGGAGGGGAAGAGGGGAAGAGATGAGTGTGTATATGGGGGGTGAAATGCATGGAAGAGACAATGTGTGACTTACTAACACAGCAGCACTGAATGTTCAGTCTATTTTCAGAAAGACAGGATAATACACTGAGTGTACAAAACATTAGGAACAACTGCTCTTTCCATGAAATAGACTGACTAAGTGAAAGCTATGATCCCTTATTGATGTCTCCTGTTAAATCCACTTTAAATCAGTGTAGATGAAGGGGAGGAGACCAGTTAAAGAAGGATTTTTAAGCCTTGAGACAATTGAGACATGGATTGTGTTTGTGTGTCATTCCGAGGGTGAACGGGCAAGACAAAAGATTTAAGTGCCTTTGAATGGGGTATTATAGTAGGAAGGTGTTCCTAATGTTTTGTACACTCGGTGTATCTCTGACTAGTGAATGTAATAACTACACTACCTGTCTGTCTGCACCATGGCATTGAGATGGTATGCACCAGCTGTCAATTGCCACATAACATCAACGTACAGCTTCACAGGAAAAGACCCGGGGATAGATGGAATAGCTTATGCATCCTAGCCAGAAAGCGTGTTTCCACTGTCACAGTAAGAAATACACACAGTACACACACACAGTACCCCACCCCCACACACAGTCAACTAAGCCTTGCCCTGTCCAGAAATAGGCCTTGTTGTGACCTAAGCCTAAAACTCCCACTGACCTGCAGGTGACCTGCGAAACAGATGCCCAGGGTCAACAGGAGGACACAGGCCAGCACTCCAAACGACATTCCCAACATTTTGGAACTGAGGGATGAAGAAGGGAAAAGATCCAACACTGAATCCCAAAAGTTCAAATATTGGTTGTCATGCCATTATTGTTTCCATGGTTTAAGAGGAACAACTATTATTACTACTGCACCAGTCAATATCGGTTGAGAAATATATTTTGTATAGCCATAAGGGAAAATCACTCACTCTTTTGTCACAAACATCTGAACCACAAAGATGCAGAAGAAGATGAAAGTGGCACAGCCAATGTAGTGCTTGAACATGGGCAGATCAATGGCTCGGTACTGGGGAGGAAAGAAGAAGTCATGTTTGAACCTCTCACAAATACTAAGAACACAGTTTTTACAGTATGTATAGTGCATTCAGAAAGTATTCAGACCCCTTGACTTTTCCCACATTTTGTTATGTTACAACGTTATTCTAAAAATTATTTTTTTTAAAACATTTCCTTATCAATCAACACACAATACCCCATAATGACAAGGCAAAAACAGGTTTTTAGAAATGTTTGCAAGTTTATTAAAAACAAAATAAAATTATGGCATTTACATAAGTATTCAGACCCTTTACTCAGTACTTTGTTGAAGCACCTTTGGCAGCGATTACAGCCTTGAGTCTTCCTGGGTATGACGCTAAAAGCTTGGCACACCTGTATTGTGGGAGTTTCTCCCATTCTTCTCTGCAGATCCTCTCAAGCACTGTCAGGTTGGATGGGGAGCGTCTCTGCACAGCTATTTTCAGGTCTCTCCAGAGATGTTTGATCGGGTTCAAGTCCATGCTCTGGCTGGGGCACTCAAGGACATTCAGAGACTTGTCCCGAAGCCACTCCTACATTGTTTTGGCTGTGTGCTTAGGGTTGTTCATCTTTTCCTTGATCCTGACTAGTCTCACAGTCCCATGCTTCACAGTGGGGATGGTGCCAGGTTTCCTCCAGACAAGACGCTTGGCATTCAGGTCAAAGAGTTCAATCTTGGTTTCATCAGACCAGAGAATCTTGTTTCTCATCATCTGTGAGTCCTTTAGGCAAACTCCAAGCGGGCTGTCATGTGCCTTTTATTGAGGAGTGGCTTCCGTCTAGCCACTCTACCATAAAGGCCTATTTGGTAGAGTGCTGCAGAGATGGTTGTCCTTGTGGAAGGTTCTCCCATCTCCACAGAGGAACTCTGGAGCTCTGTCAGAGGGACCAAGGCCCTCTGCAGCACTCTACCAAATAGGCCTTTATGGTAGAGTGGCTAGACGGAAGCCACTCCTCAATAAAAGGCACATGACAGCCCGCTTGGAGTTTGCCTTCTTGGGCGGCCAGCTCTAGGAAGAGTCTTGGTAGTTAGTAGTTACTTCTTCCATTTAAGAATGAAAGAGGCCACTGTGGTCTTGGGGACCCTCAATGCTGCAGAATTCTTTGATACCCTTCCCCAGATCTGTGCCTCTACACAATCCTGTCTCGGTGCTCCTAGGACAATTCCTTTAACCTCATGGCTTGGTTTTTGAAAGGGGTCTGAATACTTTCCGAAAGCGCTAAGAACAGGTGTGGTCTGTGTAGGCTAATCAGAGATATCAAGAGATTGAACCAAAGAAATAGATGCCGATATAACATTTAGCATGTTGTAAGGGTTAGGAACTAAAATGTCATGTATGAATGTTTTTCTTTATACTGTATCTTACATAAAGGCTCTTGACATTGCCATTGTACAGATGTACATGTTGTATATTAGGACAGTAACGCTCCAGTGTATGAAGACCATAGAGTCTGTCAATTGATAGTTAAATGTACTCATTCCAGAGACAACTGATATGTCTTTATATTGTATCTATAAGGTTCTAGAGATGTTCATTGTGGAGATGTACCTACTACAGTGTATACTAGGACAGCAATGCTCCTCTCAACGGTGTCTAGACAGCTCTGAGACAGACTCACCTGTTTCTCCAGCTCTTTCTTAGGGAACCACACAGCCAGACTGCTAATCTCAGACTTCACCCACTGCCTGGAGGTCACATGGGGAGAGAGTGTGAGGAAGAGTGTGTGAAAGAGTGTGAGTGCAAGCTTTACAACTCAATAGCTAAAATAAATGTTCAGATAGCTTTGACTCATCTTTGTCAATATTATTCACAATTGGCTAAATAAGACTTTTCTCAAGGGATATGTTGGTGGCTAGGAAGATTAGATAACATTAGATCCTTAATTCTGAGTTTAGGCTTAAACTTGTGGTCCTACCTAGTGACTATTCTCTGAATGTCTTTTGACTATTTAGTGACTATTGAGACTAACTTGTTGCTGAGCTCATCGATGGTGGTGGTCATCTCATTGTGCAGCTCCTCATCAAACTTGCTCTTCTGGGACTTGTTCCTGTAAAACACTCAAACAATAAGGAAGAGGTAGACTAGCAGACACACAGAGGCCGACAGACACACACAGAGGCCAACAGACAGATGCAGACAGACCGACCAACCGACCGACACACAGACCGACCGACACGCAGACAGACAGACAGACAGGCCGACCGCCACGCAGACAGACAGACCGACCGCCACGCAGACAGACAGACCGACTGACACGCAAACAGACAGACTGACACGCAAACAGACAGACAGACACGCAAACAGACAGATAGACACGCAGACAGACCGACTGACATGCAGACAGACAGACTGACACGCAGACAGACAGACTGGCACGCAGACAGACAAGCAGACAGACAAGCAGACAGACAGACAGACAGACAGACAGACAGACAGACAGACAGACAGACAGACAGACAGACACGCAGACAGACAAGCAGACAGACCGGCTGACAGGCAGACAGACAAGCAGACAGACCGGCTGACACGCAGACAGACCAGCTGACACGCAGACAGACAAGCAGACAGACCGGCTGACACGCAGACCGGCTGACACGCAGACAGACAAGCAGACAGACCGGCTGACACGCAGACAGACAGACACGCAGACAGACAGACAGACAGACCGACTGACTGACACGCAAACAGACACGCAGACAGACACACCGACCGACACGCAGACAGACACACCGACCGCCACGCAGACCGACCGCCACGCAGACAGACCGACCGACCGCCACGCAGACAGACAGAGCGACCGCCACGCAGACAGACAGACCGACCGCCACGCAGACAGACAGACCGACCGCCACGCAGACAGACACACCGACCGACACGCAGACAGAAACACCGACCGTCACGCAGACAGACTGACCGACACGCAGACAGACCGACCGACACGCAGACAGACCGACCGACACGCAGACAGACCGACCGACACGCAGACAGACAGACAGACTGACCGACACACAGACAGACAGACCAACCGACACGCAAACAGACAGACACGCAGACTGACCGACACACAGACAGACAGACCGACACGCAAACAGACAGACAGACAGACCGACCGATACGCAGACAGACAGACCGACACGCAGACAGACCGACCGACTGACACGCAGACAGACACGCAGACAGACAGACCGACCGACCGACACGCAGACAGACACGCAGACAGACCGACCGACACGCAGGCAGACACGCAGACAGACAGACCGACACGCAGACAGACAGACAGACAGACCGACCGACACGCAGACAGACAAACAGACAGACCGACCGACACGCAGACAGACCGACCGACACGCAGACCGACAGACCGACCGACACGCAGACCGACCGACACGCAGACAGACCGACAGACACGCAGACAGACCGACAGACCGACCGACCAACACGCAGACAGACCGACCAACACGCAGACAGAACGACCGACAGACCGACACGCAGACAGACAGACCGACCGACACGCAGACAGACCGACCGACACGCAGACAGACAGACCGACCGACATGCAGACAGACAGACCGACCGACATGCAGACAGACAGACTGACCGACACGCAGACAGACAGACACGCAGACAGACAGACCGACCGACACGCAGACAGACAGACAGACCGACACGCAGACAGAGAGACAGACAGACTGACCGACACGCAGACAGACAGACAGACTGACCGACACGCAGACAGACAGACAGACAGACACGCAGACAGACAGACAGACCGACACGCAGACAGACAGACAGACCGACCGACACGCAGACAGACAGACAGACCGACCGACACGCAGACAGACAGACCGACCGACCGACACGCAGACAGACAGACCGACCGACACGCAGACAGACCGACCGACCGACACGCAGACAGACCGACCGACCGACACGCAGACAGACCGACCGACCGACACGCAGACAGACCGACACGCAGACAGACCGACCGACCGACACGCAGACAGACCGACCGACCGACACGCAGACAGACCGACCGACCGACACGCAGACAGACCGACCGACCGACGCGCAGACAGACCGACCGACCGACGCGCAGACAGACCGACCGACCGACCGACACGCAGACAGACCGACCGACCGACACGCAGACAGACAGACCGACCGACCGACCGACACGCAGACAGACAGACCGACCGACACGCAGACAGACCGACCGACCGACACGCAGACAGACCGACCGACCGACACGCAGACAGACCGACACGCAGACAGACCGACCGACCGACACGCAGACAGACCGACCGACACGCAGACAGACCGACCGACACGCAGACAGACCGACCGACCGACACGCAGACAGACCGACCGACCGACACGCAGACAGACAGACCGACCGACACGCAGACAGACAGACTGACCGACACGCAGACAGACAGACAGACCGACCGACACGCAGACAGACAGACAGACCGACACGCAGACAGACAGACCGACTGACACGCAAACAGACAGACCGACTGACACGCAAACAGACAGACTGACACGCAAACAGACAGACTGACACGCAAACAGACAGACTGACACGCAAACAGACAGACAGACACGCAGACAGACCGACTGACATGCAGACAGACAGACTGACACGCAGACAGACAGACTGGCACGCAGACAGACAAGCAGACAGACAAGCAGACAGACAGACAGACAGACAGACAGACAGACAGACAGACACGCAGACAGACAAGCAGACAGACCGGCTGACAGGCAGACAGACAAGCAGACAGACCGGCTGACACGCAGACAGACAAGCAGACAGACCGGCTGACACGCAGACCGGCTGACACGCAGACAGACAAGCAGACAGACCGGCTGACACGCAGACAGACAGACACGCAGACAGACAGACAGACAGACCGACTGACTGACACGCAAACAGACACGCAGACAGACACACCGACCGACACGCAGACAGACACACCGACCGACACGCAGACCGACCGCCACGCAGACAGACCGACCGACCGCCACGCAGACAGACAGACCGACCGCCACGCAGACAGACAGACCGACCGCCACGCAGACAGACAGACCGACCGACACGCAGACAGACACACCGACCGACACGCAGACAGACACACCGACCGACACGCAGACAGACTGACCGACACGCAGACAGACCGACCGACACGCAGACAGACCGACCGACACGCAGACAGACCGACCGACACGCAGACAGACAGACAGACTGACCGACACACAGACAGACAGACCAACCGACACGCAAACAGACAGACCGACTGACACGCAAACAGACAGACTGACACGCAAACAGACAGACTGACACGCAAACAGACAGACTGACACGCAAACAGACAGACTGACACGCAAACAGACAGACTGACACGCAAACAGACAGACAGACACGCAGACAGACCGACTGACATGCAGACAGACAGACTGACACGCAGACAGACAGACTGGCACGCAGACAGACAAGCAGACAGACAAGCAGACAGACAGACAGACAGACAGACAGACAGACAGACAGACAGACACGCAGACAGACAAGCAGACAGACCGGCTGACAGGCAGACAGACAAGCAGACAGACCGGCTGACACGCAGACAGACCGGCTGACACGCAGACAAACAAGCAGACAGACCGGCTGACACGCAGACCGGCTGACACGCAGACAGACAAGCAGACAGACCGGCTGACACGCAGACAGACAGACACGCAGACAGACAGACAGACAGACCGACTGACTGACACGCAAACAGACACGCAGACAGACACACCGACCGACACGCAGACAGACACACCGACCGACACGCAGACCGACCGCCACGCAGACAGACCGACCGACCGCCACGCAGACAGACAGACCGACCGCCACGCAGACAGACAGACCGACCGCCACGCAGACAGACAGACCGACCGCCACGCAGACAGACACACCGACCGACACGCAGACAGACACACCGACCGACACGCAGACAGACTGACCGACACGCAGACAGACCGACCGACACGCAGACAGACCGACCGACACGCAGACAGACCGACCGACACGCAGACAGACAGACAGACTGACCGACACACAGACAGACAGACCAACCGACACGCAAACAGACAGACACGCAGACTGACCGACACACAGACAGACAGACCGACACGCAAACAGACAGACAGACAGACCGACCGATACGCAGACAGACAGACCGACACGCAGACAGACCGACCGACTGACACGCAGACCGACCGACTGACACGCAGACAGACACGCAGACAGACCGACCGACACGCAGGCAGACACGCAGACAGACAGACCGACACGCAGACAGACAGACAGACAGACAGACCGACACGCAGACAGACCGACCGACACGCAGACCGACAGACCGACCGACACGCAGACCGACCGACACGCAGACAGACCGACAGACACGCAGACAGACCAACAGACCGACCGACACGCAGACAGACCGACAGACCGACCGACCAACACGCAGACAGACCGACCAACACGCAGACAGAACGACCGACAGACCGACACGCAGACAGACCGACACGCAGACAGACAGACCGACCGACACGCAGACAGACAGACCGACCGACACGCAGACAGACAGACCGACCGACATGCAGACAGACAGACTGACCGACACGCAGACAGACAGACAGACCGACACGCAGACAGACAGACAGACAGACTGACCGACACGCAGACAGACAGACAGACTGACCGACACGCAGACAGACAGACAGACAGACCGACCGACACGCAGACAGACAGACAGACCGACCGACACGCAGACAGACAGACAGACCGACCGACCGACACGCAGACAGACAGACCGACCGACCGACACGCAGACAGACAGACCGACCGACACGCAGACAGACCGACCGACACGCAGACAGACCGACCGACCGACACGCAGACAGACCGACCGACCGACACGCAGACAGACCGACCGACCGACACGCAGACAGACAGACAGACCGACCGACACGCAGACAGACAGACTGACCGACACGCAGAAGGACAGACAGACAGACTGACCGACACGCAGACAGACAGACAGACAGACCGACCGACACGCAGACAGACAGACAGACCGACCGACACGCAGACAGACAGACCGACACGCAGACAGACCGACCGACACGCAGACAGACAGACAGACCGACACGCAGACAGACAGACAGACCGACACGCAGACAGACAGACAGACAGACCGACCGACACGCAGACAGACCGACCGACCGACCGACACGCAGACAGACCGACCGACCGACACGCAGACAGACCGACCGACCGACACGCAGACAGACCGACCGACCGACACGCAGACAGACAGACCGACCGACCGACACGCAGACAGACAGACAGACCGACACGCAGAAGGACAGACCGACCGACACGTAGACGGACAGACTGACCGACACGCAGACGGACAGACTGACCGACACGCAGACAGACAGACATGCAGACAGACAGACCGACCGACACGCAGACAGACAGACAGACCGACCGACACGCAGACAGACAGACAGACCGACCGACACGCAGACAGACAGACAGACAGACCGACACGCAGACAGACAGACAGACCGACACGCAGACAGACAGACAGACCGACACGCAGACAGACAGACAGACCGACACGCAGACAGACAGACAGACCGACACGCAGACAGACAGACAGACCGACCGACACGCAGACAGACAGACAGACAGACCGTCCGACACGCAGACAGACAGACAGACAGACCGTCCGACACGCAGACAGACAGACCGACCGACACGCAGAAGGACAGACCGACCGACACGCAGACAGACAGACTGACCGACACGCAGACAGACAGACCGACCGACACGCAGACAGACCGACCGACACGCAGGCAGACAGACAGACAGACCGACCGACACGCAAACAGACAGACAGACAGACAGACCGACCGACACGCAGACAGACAGACAGACAGACAGACCGACCGACACGCAGACAGACAGACCGACCGACCGACACGCAGACAGACAGACCGACCGACCGACACGCAGACAGACAGACCGACCGACCGACCGACACGCAGACAGACAGACCGACCGACACGCAGACAGACAGACAGACATGCAGACAGACAGACCTACCGACCGACACGCAGACAGACAGACAGACCGACCGACACGCAGACAGACAGACCGACCGACACGCAGACAGACAGACAGACATGCAGACAGACAGACCTACCGACCGACACGCAGACAGACAGACAGACAGACAGACCGACACGCAGACAGACAGACAGACAGACAGACAGACAGATGGATGCTGGTAAACCAGCCAAGATCATGCAGGTTATTCAGTCCCAGTGTGCTGTGCAGGGAGGCAACTGGTTTAGGCCATTCTCAGCATTAGTGGAAACAGAGAGAAGGGGGAGGTGTGTCATTCATTCTATAATGTGTGTGTGTGCAGGATGTTGTGTGTTAGTTGAACTCTGGTGACTGAACAGGAGTCTCCCAGCAGTACCCCTGCTCTGTGCCCCCTGCCCCACCAGGAAGGAAACACACACACAGACAGAGACACACAAAGACAGACACACACACAGACAGACACACACACACAAGGTATTTATAACAGCACATAACTCCAGTGGGAAAACAAAAAGACACTTTAAACACTTAGTAGAGAGTGGTTACTATGCCCTGCTTGCTTTGTAAAGGCATGGGAATCCATGTGGTGCCCTGTTATACAGAAGAGGGAGGCAGCTCTAGGCAGTATGGGGGGGTAGGGAGAAGTGTTAACCCAGAAAGAAGGGTTGGAGGTTAATGGTGCTGGTGAAACATCAAGATTCTCCTCCTCCACTCAGAAGGGAGAACTTGCGTTGTGAGCCAGGCTGGCACCACTCACTTATAGGTGCTGAGCGGAGGGGCGGGCGAGGAGAAGGGCTCCTCTACAGACTCATCAAAGCTGTCAGGGACCAACAGTGAGAGATAGACACATTCAACATGGTGACCGTTGTCGCTGTATGGGACTGTTGTGTGTTGTATGTGAGGATTCATGTGTGCTAAAACAACAAATGTCTGTCTCCATAGAATGGATCAAATATTAATAAAGCTTGTATTGTAACTGAATAAAGAAACTATTGTGTTTTTATTAAACATGACATGAAGAGGGACTGTTCCTGACCAAATGAAAGAACATAGGAAGGGCCACCAACCATATCGGAAGCAACATAGCCGGTTCCTGTTAAGTGTCCATTCACAGTATCGGTGTCCACTAGAACCACAGCCGAGACAAAAGGTCTTACGGGGCAATTTTCTTATTTCCCTGTCCTGTCTACTGCACTCACAAGTGGTTCAGCTTTTGTCAGTAATGGGGAAAAAGAGACAACCTCTAAGCCCTTTGCGACCAAACTTGATGACCTTATAAAAAGTAAATGTGTTTGTGTTTTTATATACAATACGTGTAACATTAAGTGGACTTACAAATCGCTTAACATTTACTGTACAGTGACTGATCTGTTGTTTGCATTTGGTAATTCAAAAAAAGAACTGGCTTCCTAAATACACCTCCACAACCATAAACACCCACTGTATCAACAGACTGATGCATAGCAGGAGTACTACTCCAGTAAGGAGAGTCTGACGTCACCACTCTGACATGATGCCAGTTCAGGGCTCTTGTTAACATATAAACAAATGAACTGATCCTCTCTGTGTTCTCAGACTTGGCCTTCCTTACCTCTCAGTGATCTTCGAGTGAGCTGTGCGCAGAGGGATGTCCTAGAATTTTTTTTAAAACAACTGTTGTTATACACATCGTGCGTAAAACAGCAAGAAGTAAAGCAGCATGTAAATATGCCATCAACAGTCACAACAGTCTTCCACAGGAAATACTGATGCTTGTAGCAATACATTTCAACCTGTTATGCTTGATTTGATGTGTAAGGTGGACTATTTCTGTTAGAGGAAGTATGTCTGGTAATCTTTTCATCAGTTATAATGCAGTGGACCCCCAGCCGTCACTCACCTTGCAGCGTGATTTTCCATTGACCATGGTGTCCGTGGTGTACCCCTCTCTGCTCTGTAGGTGGGCGAAGGGTTTGACGGCGCCCCAGGACTCCAGGTAACGGGTCATTCTCACTGACGCCCGCATCTTCAGCCCATCATTCACACGCGGCTTGGGCATACTGCGGCTGTTCAGAGCCTGGTCCTTAGACTGATGACACACACACACGTTAACGAGGAGTACAGTCTCACATATACAGATAAGCCCCTTGTCAGGGATTCTGGAGGTAATACATTAAATGAGGTAGCTCACCCGAGGATCGATGACAAGGTATGTCTGAATGTTGAGCTCCTTCAGGTAGGCATCTCTTAGCCCACCGTTGCCCTCCTCCACCTCATAGGCCTTGTTCAGGTGCTTCAGGGTGGCCTCAGTGATGTGGACACGCCTGATCAAGACAAAGATGGGGGTTACTATTAGTAAAATGCACTTACTAGGACTAGGTTACCACTAGTAACTTAATAATGAATGCCACCATTAGGATTAAAGATTTACCATACATGGTTAACTCAACTACTAACATACCCAGGTAAGCCTCCAGACTCCATATAATTGGCCAGGGTGACGTCATGTGACCAAACGTCAAACTGCCACTTGCGGAGGCCAATCACACCGCAGAGCACGTTGCCGGAGTGCACGCCCACTCTCATGTTGATGTCCACACCTGTGGCCTCGCGCACTTGTCTGAGGGGCGGGATCAGAATCTGTCAGATGTGTGTGTGTGTGTGTGTTCATTTAGGTTTCCCTGGGATTCCTTCTTATTGCTTTGACGTCAGAGCCAGCTGAACAAATCAACTACTTCCTTGTTGTCATAACATGCGCACACATGCATACTGACGCCACACATACTCACCACATACACTGTTGCTACGGTCTATTATCTATACTGTTGCCTTGTCACTTTACCCCTCCCTATATGTACAGTACATAACTACCTTGATTACCTCGTACCCCTGCACATCGCCTCAGTACTGGTACTTCCTGTATACTTATGTTATTACCTCGTACCCCTGCACATCGCCTCAGTACTGGTACTTCCTGTATATAGCCATGTTATTTTTACTCGTTATTGTTACCGACTGTGTATTTATTCCTTGTGTCACTATTTCTATTTTGTATTTCATTTATCTTTAACTCTGCATTGTTGTAAAAGGATCCTTAAGTAAGCATTACACTGTTAGTCTACACCTGTTGTTTACGAAGCGTGTAACAAATGAAATGTGATTTGATTGTCCAACAAGGCAGAGAGGAGCCATGATAAAGCCTTCCTTTGACAGACCCTCCAGTTCTCCAGAACACCTGATTATAGAACTAACTCACTCTCATAACCATCACTGACCCAGACGACTCATATCAACACCTACTACTTAGGCCAGAAAGTCCCCCTTGCGTTATACAATAACAATACCCTCCCTACCTGACTTTAACACATCTGATTTACTATACTCTATTTATCTCACAATCTAATGAGAATACATGTTGCTAAAGTCCTGGAACTAACCAGAAGGATCACATGTTTTAGTAATTGTTTTCCCCCCAGGAGGCCTCCTCTGAACTCACTTGATGGCCTCACACATGTCCAGACCCATCTTCACACAGTTCTTGGCATGCATGGGCAGGGAGACAGGCAGGCCAGACACACAGTAGTAGCAGTCTCCCAAAATCTTGATTCTCATGCACTCGTTCTCCTGAAGAATAAAATAGAAAAATACCACAGACCATGAAGACCATCCAAGAAGCAGACATGTCAACTGGATTTAGCATGAACACAAACAAGGCATCAGAAGTTCTCCTGAAGAACCAAACACACAACACATCCATACGTGTTCAGCCCAAGAACTACATGTACTTGTTTTTAACTATCTGAGATGATCTGTGTCATGAAACGCACTCTATAAAATAAATATATTATTAGAATTATTATTATCATGATGAAGCAAGCACTGATTAATGCCACATAACAAGTGGATTATGCATTACTACACTGTCGTGTTATCATAATAAACGTAAAAGTGTAGCTAAATATGAAATAAAAGGTGAAAAGTCAGTGTTAATTTAACTAATGGTGCAAATCTTACAAATTATTAACTCACCTTTGCAATCTGGTCAAACTTCCCAAACAGCTCGTTGAGCATAATGACCAGCTCCTTCGGAGAGCAGTCGCTGGCCAATCGGGTGAAGCCCACAATGTCAGCATACAGAATACTGCACAAAGAGAAAAGCCAAGGGTGTGTTCATTAAGAAACATGGTTTGCAAAGAAAACAAGAAGTATTCATTATTGGACAAGTTTAGATAGTCCCTCCCTGTTGCACATAGTTTCCAAGCATTTTCTTGCATTTCATGCTTACTGATCACGACCGACTCAGGACATATGGGGTCAAGACCCATTAAAACTGTAAAATGTTCTCTCCGTCCATGGCAAAATGCGTAGAATTGCATGAAATCAGCTTTAAAACATTAAACAAATTGTCTGTAGCCAACAGGACGGCCACTAAAATGTTTGCCATTGGCCACGTCCACCAACACGCCCCCCCCCACCCCCACAATGCTAACTTTGCCACAGCTGCTGAAAAAAATAATAGGGGAAGCACTGCACTGTATATTGAGTGGAAGTGCTATAAGCTTATTGTGAACCCTATCCTCCACACAGAGCACCTGACCCAGGCCACCACACATCCAGCCGCCACAGCCTAATCACTGGCTCATTACCAGGGCTCAGAGGGCTAACTGCTGCCAAGGTCAGTCCTCATTAAAGTAGCTAACATTAGCCTGTTGCTCGCCAGGCAGACCAGAGAACCATGGCTGCCCAGTAACTCTGACTGACAACAAGCAGGTGTTTCCTTGGAAAGAACATATCTAATGACAAGCATGTCTTGTGTCATTACAAGGATGAAATGGGGAGGTGGTTGGGCTATAATTCACAGTAACACCAAAGGGCTTAAATGAGGATTCACGCACTAGCCGAGCAACAGCAGCACATGATACAGTCTGATCTTCACAAGGCCTTCTCAGATCAGACAGTTTAAATGTCCCTCCTTTTCTATGAAATCATATTAATTATGGGTCTAAACTTATCAAATCAACCAGGTAGTTACAAATGTCAGTTTGTCAGGCTACTGAGAAGATTGAAGAGTGTTACTGTGTTGACCTTAATTTGGACAACAAATGGGCTCCCTCTCTCTCCTGGAAGGTAGAAGGTACAGTACAGACTGTAAGCAATTACAGAGTCTAAAACTTAGGGAATCTATTGAGCCATCTGCCAAGGTTCACTGGATAGGCTACAAAGCCAATGTCTGTCAGCACTTTCTAAATGAATGCCCATAAAACAAAAGGCCTCATTTGGGTCAATGATCAGCTACCACTATAATGCTAAATTTCATGAGAACTGACTGGGCATTGTGAGTGTAAATAGACCTCCCAGAGCAGTGATGGGCAACTCCAGTCCTCGGGGTCAGAGGATATCAGGGGAAATTAAATTAATACATTTAGAGAACACAAACAAACTATTCAAAGCACACATGCAACATATGATTTAACCCAGTGTTCAGACTATTGTTTCCATCTTTGCGGGTCGGCACCCGGGTCTCACTGGGCCATGGATCCAGCGGACCTGCTCTCACTTGGGGCCAAAGCCAGGTCACTGGTACTTTTCAGCTGGCATTTACATAACAATGGCTAACTGTGAACTTTAACACATTCTCACAAAGCAACTGATTCTGCTCTTCTCAAGTCCCTAGCTATGGAAACACAATTTCAAAACCAAATCAAATCGTATTTGTCACATGCGCCGAATAAACATGTGTAGAACTTACAGTGAAATGCGTACTTACAAGCCCTTAACCAACAATGCAGATTTAAGAAAAAAATAACAAATAAAAGTAAGAGATAAGAATAACAAATAATTAAAGAGCAGCAGTAAATAACAATAACGGGACTATATACAGAGTCAAAGTACGGGGGCACCGGTGTCGAGGTAATATGTACATGTAGGTAGTTATTAAAGTGACTATGCATAGATAATAACAGAGAGTAGCAGCAGTGTGAAAGGGGAGGAGGGAGGGCAATGCAAATAGTTAGGGTAGCCATTTGATTAGATGTTCAAGAGTCTTATGGCTTGGGGGTAGAAGCTGTTTAGAAGCCTATTGGACCTAGACTTGGCGCTCTGGTACCACTTGCAGTGCGGTAGCAGAGAGAACAGTCTATGACTAGGGTGGCTGGAGTCTTTGACAATTTTTAGGGCCTTCCTCTGACACCACCTGGTATAGAGGTCCTGGATGGAAGAATGCTTGGCCCCGGTGATGTATTGGGCCGTTGCAGAAGCAGAAAAAAAGCAAAAATGTAAAGGCAGGGAATGAGAAAATCAAAGACTAAAGCCAAAAGCGGAGTTTCGTTCAAGAGAACATTTGGGTTGGGTAAATATTTCCCATGTGTGTTATTTGGTAGACTGAAAACCGTGCTTAGTTTGACAGGCAATGAGTGACAGGCAAAGGATAAGATTCTACTGTATGTTTCTTAGTAATTTTCTTAGAACATAACAGGTTTTTTGAACAGGCTGTATGTTTCTCAGTCATATTCTTAGTCCTTGACAGGCTATTGTTGTACTGTACCTGACGTTCTCGTGTCTCTTGACGTAGAGACTGTGGAAGTTGTTGTCTTTGACGAGTCGTTGCTGCTCTTCTTTGTCCTTGCAGTCTTGCAGACGCTCCATGATGGCCAGCTTCATCTTCATGGAGATGTAGACCGGCAGCACAGACTGCAGCAGGTTCTCCTACGCAGGCACACACACACACGTTAGCATCAACACACCACACCCACCCAACCACACACACTGTCCGATAGACAAAAGGTCATGAACCCAACCCAATTGGAGTATCAACCAGCTGTCAGAGTGTCTTGCTGATCTGGTAACTCCACTAACAAGGGCCCCATTCATTCAGATTACTGTTAAAAGCGTTATAATCATTGTGCTGCCAGTCTGGTTGTACAGACAGTCAACAGAAAGATATAACATTGCATTGAGAGCCTCTGGATGGAATAGAGTCAGGTGAGATGGGAATCTAAGAAGTTAATAAGGAGATGTCTCAGGAAATCATTCTTCAATCCCATCATAATTCCTGTTCACCCTTATGATGCAATACTGAGGCACCGGACTACTCTCTTTCCTCTCTCCACTGGTTTGGCTGCATCCACAGGGGGGAAGTTGCTCCTAGGTACAGATCTAGGATCAAATCCTAACTTTAACCATTAGTGGAAGAAATGTAAAACTGACCCAAGACCAGTGTTACGGGGTAACTGGTTAGGCCTACATACTCTCCCAGATAGATTACCACCTCCTGGTTCAAATGACTGGAGCAGGTTTTCCAGTAAACCGTAAAGCATGGAAAATCATTCTGCACAAAGTGGCCTTGATTTGGTTCAGTCAGCTCAGTTCTGTGCTGTAATTGATCTGGCAGATTCTATCTGACTGGGTCTAGAGAACAATGGCATAGTGCTCTGTGGAGGGAGGGAGGGAGGGGGGGGAATACTGTTCACCTCAGCGTTGGGACCCATTTCAAACCCTCCCTTCCCTCTTCTCTTTATTTATGGTGCCTGTGCTCTTTGGCTAACCCCTGTGGCACTGCTCCTTTTTTTGGGCTCAATACAACAGAGTAGAACAGAGGCAGCCAGCAGCCTCCTCTCTCTCATGGTGTGTGGTGTCACTTCCTAAGCAACTATTATTCCAAATGAAAAGAATGTATGGTTAAAAATCCATTTGAAACAGACACCCGTTTTTACTAACAGAGCACACACACAGACATCTACTTAAAAAATCATTCATGAAATTTTATTTGAGGGGGATTTGATCATCGTAATGAAAAATACAAGCTAGAAAACAACAAGGCTACTGGTCTTAAATTAAGTAAAAAATTAACCAGTGCTATTATGACAAAAATATTTTAGCCTAACACTATTTATTAACTTTTATTAGTCTTTCATATTTCCTGTATTCAGTTGGGTCAGCCTCTGTTCAGAAAGAGACACCAAAAGTATCTTATTCAACCAGACCAGGATTTCCAGGATTTCTGATACACTGGGAGATCGCCCTTGCCAAATAGGTTTCTAATCTCAAGGGTCTTTCCAACCTCTTAGGGCTAGGGGCAGTATTTTCACGGCCGGATGAAAAACGTACCCAATTTAAACAGGTTACTACTCTGTCCCAGAAACTAGAATATGCATATTATTAGTAGATTTGGATAGAAAACACTCTGAAGTTTCTAAAACTGTTTGAATGATATCTGTGAGTATAACAGAACTCATATGGCAGGCAAAAACCGGAGAAAAAGTCAAGCAGGAAGTGGGAAGTCTGGTGCTTGTAGTCCTTTCAAGTGATTGCCTTGACTGTATACAGTGACTTAGGGTTCATTTTGCACTTCCTAAAGCTTCCACTAGATCAGTCTTTAGAACAGTGTTTGAAGATGCTATGGTGAATTTGAAGGGAATACCAGCTGTGGTAAACTGGTGTCCCATTATAAGGCATGGGCTCAAGTCACGCGCAATGACTTGGGAGCGAGCTGAGTTCATATTGACTCCTAAAGAGAACGGATAGGTCCGGTTGGAATTTTATTCAAGGTATATGATAAAAACAACCTAAAGATTGAGTATATACATCATTTGACATGTTTGTACAAACTGTAGTATAACTTTTTTGACTTTTGTCTGGACTAAGTAAGCACGCGCGTAGTGGATTTGGATAGTGAACCTAACGCGCGAACAAAATTGATTATTTGGAAATAAATCTGAACTTTATCGAACATTTATTGTGGAGCTGGGAATCCTGGGAGTACCTTCTGATGCAGAAAATCAAAGGTAAGTAAATATTTATAATGTAATTTCTTAGTTTTATTAACTCCAAGATGGCGGGTTTCTGTTTGCTAGTTGTTAATGTCATCTGGGCTGTACTCAGATTATTGCAAATTGTGCTTTCGCCGTGAACCTTTTTTGAAATCTGACAAAGCGATTACATTTAGGAGAAGTGTTTCTATAATTCTGTGCATAACACTTCTATATTGATCAATGTTTACGATGAGAATTTACGTACTGTGTGTGCTCATTGTGCTCATTCACCGAAATGTTTGGAGGGAAAACATTTCTCAACATTACGCGCCAATGTAAAATGCTGTTTTTGGATATAAATATGAACTTTATCGAGCAAAACATACATGTATTGTGTAACATAATGTCCTAGGAGTGTCATCTGATGAAGATCGTCAAAGGTTAGTGCTTCATTTAGTTGTGTTTTGGGTTTTTGTGATGCATGTAGTTGCTTGGAAAATGGCTGTGTGGTGTTTCTTGTGAAGTTTATGTCCTAACATAATCTAATTTTATGCTTTCGCCGTAAAGCCTTTTTGAAATCGGACAATGTGGTTAGATTAACGAGAAGTTTATCTTTAAAATGGTGTAAAATAGTTGATTGTTTGAGAAAATGGAATTATGAGATTTTAGCTGTTTTAAATTTGCCGCTCTGATTTTCCACTAGCTGTTGTCAAAATCAATCCCGTTAACGGGATGAGAACGGGAAGGGGTCCCATAGAGGTTAAAGGTTAAATAACTAAATCAAGAAGATAGCAGAGTGTCTGATAATATTCTCACCTGTTGTCTCTTTTCTATCTCCAGCTTCATGCGGATGCCCAGACATCTGAGTGTATCCTGGAAGGTCTGTCTAAGCGCTCTCTCCATCAGGACCTTATGGAAGGCCCCCACCCCACTGCCACACAGAAACACCACCGCATTGGACAGCAGCTGGGGACAGAGGGACAGACATTACAACCTAGCTGCACAGCATAAGCATTTTATTGTCTGTTTTCAGAGAAATGTGCCTTACGCCTTTAAAACTCCTTACAGAACATCAAAAACAACACTATAGCACACAATCTCGTTGAAACAAACATGACACATGAGTTATTAAAACACACACAGTGATACTTCCTGTTTATAGAAAACTATTTAAAGCACAACATCGTGAACATACATAACGTTATGCATCACCAGGAGATCACGTAACACGTATAATTGTTACTAACAGCATAACTAATAACACACCTGATTGGCCAGAAAGGGGCTGGGATCTTGGGTGTTGAAGACAGTGAGGCGTAGAGTGAGGACCATGATGTGAGAGAGTGAGGAGATCACACTGAGCACCACAGCATAGCACATCTGGAAAGGCAGCATGGTGTACACTGTGAAGATGATGAACAGGAAGAAGGGAACCTACAGGAGAAAAGGAGAGAGAGAGATAGGTCAGACTGATATGACATGAAACACTGTGTGGGGAAAGAGTCTCGGACTGGCAGCACTATCCAAAGAACAAAAGGTTTTACTGGACAACTGTCACCTCAGTGTACTGGCAAGATATGCTATAACTAGACAAATATAACTTTTTGATGCTTCTGTTCATGTGTGTATATAATATATGTACACTCAGTGGCCAGTTTACTAGGTAGGCCACCCCGTTCATAAAAATGGTTAGTTCCTACAGACAGTGAGTCACGTAGCCGTGGCTTGCTATATAAAGCAGACAGACAGGCATCAAGGCATTCAGTTACTGTTCGATTGAACGTTAGAATGGGCAAAATAAGTGACCTAAGCAACAGAGCGTGGTATGATCGGCGTTACCCCTTTGCCTCCAGAACAGCCTGAATTCATCAGGGCATGGATTCTACAAGGTATGGCGTTCAAAAGTTGCTCAATTGGTATTAAGGGATCTAACGTGTGCCAGAAAAACATTCCCTATACCATTACACCACTGTCATCAGAATTCACATCAGTTGGCAGTGCTGTAATGGTGTATTTTGCTCATTCTAACGTTCAATCGAACAGTAACTGAATGCCTTGATGTCTGTCTGCCTTCTTTATATAGCAAGCCACGGCTACATGACTCACTATCTGTAGGAGCGAACCATTTTCATGAACGGGGTGGCCTACCTAATAAACTGGCCACTGAGTGTTTTGTTTGTTATCACATGGAGAAGATTGCGTGCTCTGTGGGGTAGATCTTAAATCTTATACCTTCTTCAGGGAAGGAAACAGAAATTGTGTGAAACGTAATTCTGAAATAATGACCAAAGTAAGGATTTGGCGTAAGCAGCATGAGTCCATGGTCCCATCCTGCCTGGTGTCAACAGTACAGGCTGGTGGTGGTGGTGTAATGGTGTGGGGAATGTTTTCCTGGCACACGTTAGGACCCTAGATACCAATTACACAACGCTTGAACGCTACACCTTGTAGAATCCATGCCTGAAGAATTCAGGCTGTTCTGGAGGTAAAGGGGGGTCCGACCCGGTACTAGATGGGTGTACCTAATAAACTGGCTAGTGTGAAGATGGAGGAGAAGGGTAAGAGGACAAAGGAAGTGGGTGTCATAGAAATACAACATTATGTTAATCACATTACTTTTATATTAGAATGTATTCCTATATTAGTATATTCACACTGTTTTTCTTAGAGGCAACAGAATAGGGTTCTTTGAACTCTCATGTGTCTGTGTTAACGCTGACAGTAGATTTACCATGGCTTGGTGATAACCTAAAGACTGCATTCCATTCCATGATTAGTGTCTGTGTGCCTGTCTGTCGGTGCCAGGGGGACCCAATCTCCTGTTTACTTATCCCATATGGCAGATGAATACTGGACTCCATCATTCTGAGGGAAGGGCTTAGAATCCTATGTTGCATTAGTATTTCTGTATAAACAAGCAGTAAATGAACTAGAGAGGTATCTGTTGAACGAGAGCACAATGTACCTTTGTATAATTTCACGTATCTGTTCTTCGTCACAAGGACTCAGGAAGACTATGAAAAGTTGTAAATGAATCCTGTTTATTTGGGCTTTAACTCCACACCATTGGGTGACCATTAACACTCTATTACTGCAGTAATTATTAATAAAGTTGATGGTTTTGAAGAAATCTAAAAGTCTCTCCTTTGATTAGAATAATTACCACCACATGGGCTTCAAACATTTATTTTGAAAGCCAACAGGCTTTGTTGTGCAACCTTTATTTAGAGCGAGAGTGTATACCTGGTCCCAGGGCAGGATGAGGGGTCCGCTGAAGATGAAGGTGAATCCCATGGTGAGGTGAGTGGCCCAGACCACCAGACCCAGCAGTCTCCTCCAGCGCTGGGTCAGGGTCTCTGTACACACCAGCACAAACACAGCCAGGAACACACACAGGCTGCAGCTCACCACGCTGACAAATGCACAGTGCTCCTCCGCACTCTGAAACGGAGAGGGATAACATAATGCACACTGAATCCCAATCATGGAATTTACATTATACTCTACATTGAGATATACACACAGTCATAGACACTGATGCCATATCCATCTACACACAGCCATACAGACAGACACACAATGCTCTACTCCTCTAATGAAAAGACAAGGATTAAAAAACAGGCTATAATATACATTCTGTCTGAGGACAGGTTTTGAAGTGTTATATAGATCAGGTACAATGATATGTCTAAACAACATTCACTCAACATCCCTTCAACATCATTCAAGTCCCTTTCTTATGCCTATGTACGGTCTAGTCATGAGAGCGGCCCATATCTAATTCACCATCGTGGTTTATTCAGGCTTATTGCACATCTGTCTCTGCGTCATGTCTTGTTGCTAGAGGCCACAGCATCTTCCTGATTGAATTACACTGAGAGGGAAGAGGAAGGCTCAGATATGGATTTCTGGTGTGTGTGTGTGTGTGTGTGTGTGTGTGTGTATAGACACTTGCGTCAACTTGCGTGCATGCCAGTTAGCGAGAAAGCGAGCGAGCGAGAGAAAGAGAGAATGGGAAAGAGTTAGATGCCAAGGAGAGCGGGAATGACTGTGTAAAGGTCCCTGAGCAGAAGGCCATCTCGGCATTGTATATTGAGCATGCTGGTTTCCATGGTAGCAGAAGTGAAGGCTTTTACTAGCACATTTAACTACGGCCACACCCACTAAATCAACCTATAGGAGACTTGTTCATTTCCTTTTCTAATTTATTTTCAGATGGAAGGAAGCAGTGAAAGTCTATACAATTAGAGAACAGATTGCTTCTGATCCTCTCCTCTTGAAATCTCATCTGAAAAGCAATGACCCAGGTGGGATCTGCTCAGTCTCAGCCTGCCATAAGTTAATGTTTTCGTCTGTTGGGCATTGAAATTCACATCAGGTTTTGTTTGTTATCACATGGTGAAGATTGCGTGCTCTGTGGTGTAGATCTTAAATCAGATCACTTCTTTAGGGAAGGAAACAAACCGTGTGAAATGTAATTCTGCAATAATGACCAAAGTAAACCCACAAGAACATACACTCTCTCTAGTGTCCGTTGGTGGGTTAAGTTAACTTATGTAAAATGAGGACCATTCTAAAAGCATCCTCTCTGTGGTCTCTTTGACTCTCTTACACTCTCTGTACTCCGTTAGAATCTAAAGGACTTTATTCACCTAAAAACAACAGGACTCTCAATAGGACCTTTGTTCAATCTGAGCCCAACTATCCTGTTTAAGTATCACTTAGAAATGTATGTTGGAATGCCCTCCTCTCGCTCACTGGTGGGCTCATGGTCTCTAACAGGTAGTCTATCTATCTACAGTGGAGAGGGAAGTTCTACAAGTTGAACACAGTGACTATATCACACTTATCCTCACAGGCCTGTGCACTTAACAATAGGCATTAGCCTACACATGCTAACTAACCTGCCACGAAAACCTTAGTGGTGGGTTTTACGTCATCAAAAGGAACATAACATTCGACATCCCAATTAGGATCTGGCAAAAAAATACTTGAATCAGTTATAGAACCCATTGCCCTCTATGGTTGTGAGGTCTGGGGTCCACTCACAAACCAAGAATTGAGATTGCATGCATCATTTTGCAAAAACATCCTCTGTGCACAACATAAAACACCAAATAATGCATGTAGAGCAGAATTCAGACAATATCTGATAATTATCCAAATCCAGAAAAGAGACGTTAAATTCTACAACCACTTAAAAATAAGTGATTCCCAAACCTTCCATAAGAAAGCAATCACCTACAGAGAGATGAACCTAGAGAACAGTCTCCTCAGCAAGCTGGTCCTGGCGTTCGGTTCCCAAACACAAACAGACCACACAGAGCCCCAGGACAGCAACACAATTAGACCCAACCAAATCATGAGAAAACAAAAAGACAATTACTTGACACATTGGAAAGAACTACCCCAAAAACTAAGCATACTGGAATGCTATTTGGTTCTAAACAGAGAGTACAGTGGCAGAATACCTGAACACTGTGACTGACCAAAAAGTAAGGAAATCAGCATAGCCTTGCTATTGAGAGCGGCCACCGTAGGCATAGCCTGTCTTCTCTCTCTCAAGTCAGTTATGTCCCCACAAAATGTGGAAACTGAGCTGCACGTCCTTACCTCCTGCCAAATGTATGACCATATTAGAGACACATATCCCAGAAATGTTCCAGATGCACAAAAAGCGTATTTCTCAAATTTTGTGCACAAATATGTTAACATCCCTGTTTGTGAGCATTTCTCCTTTGCCGAGATAATCCATCCACCTGACAGATGTGGCATATTAAGAAGATGATTAAAAAGCTTGATCATTACACAGGTGCACCTTGTGCTGAGGACAATAAAAGGCCTCTCTAAAATGTGCAGTTTTGTCACAACACAACACTGCAGATATCTCAAGTTGAGGGAGCATGCAATTGACATGCTGACTGCACGAATGTCCACCAGAGCTGTTGCCACTGAATTTAATGTTAATTTTTCTACCATAAGCCACCTCTGTCGTTTTAGAGAATTTGGCAGTACTTCCAACTGGCCTCACAACCGGAGACCACGTGTAACCACTCCAGCCCAAGACCTCCACATCCAGCTTCTTCACTTGCGGGATTGTCCGAGACCAGCCACCCGGACAGCTGATAAAACTGTGGGTTTGCACAACTGAAGAATTTCTGCACAAACTGTCAGGAACAGTCTCAGGGAAGCTCATCTGCTTGCTCGTCGTCCTCACCAGGGTCTTGACCTGACTGCAATTCTGCATCACAACCGACTTCAGTGTGCAAATGCTCACCTTCGATGGCCGCTGACACGCTGGAGAAGTGTGCTCTTCATGGATGAATCCCAGTTTCAACTGTACCGGGCAGATGGCAGACAGCGTTGTGTGGGGGAGCGGTTTGCTGATGTCAACATTGTGAACAGAGTACCCCATGGTGACGGTACGGTGGGGTTATGGTATAAGCTACGGACAACAAACCCAATTGCCTTTTATTGAAATACTGTGACGAGATCCTGAGGCCCATTATCGTGCCATTCATCTGCCGCCATCACCTCATGTTTCAGCATGATAATGCACAGCCCCATGTTGCAAGGATCTGTACACAAAGCTGAAAATGTCCCAGTTCTTTCATGGCCTGCATACTCACCAGACATGTCATCCATTGAGCCTGTTTTGGTTTCTCTGGATTGACATGTATGACAGCATGTTCCTGTTCCCGCCAATATCCATCGACTTTGCACAGCCATTGAAGGAGTGGGAAAACATTCCACAGGCCACAATCAACAGCCTGATCAACTCTCATGCAGCGTGAGATGTGATGATGGACCTAGTTTGGCATCAACACCTGAACGAGAAAAGTACTACAGTGCCTCAGGCCCTGCCAATGTCAACAGCATGAGTGTGTCCCAAATGGCACCCTTTAACTTATACAGTGCACTACTTTTGACCAGAGCCCTTGACAAAAGAAGTGCACAATATAGGGAATAGGGTGCCATTTTAAGATGCAACCACGTCTTCGTTCACTGGCCCTGACTGACTGAAGCCTTGTAAAACAACACATTTCACTGCACCTATCCCGTGTTTGTGAGAATAAGGCACTCACCTGTCAGTTTATTAGGTACACCACCCTGTTCACAAAAATGGATTGCTCCTAAAGACAGTGGCTTGCTTGGATCCCTCCTACGTGGCCATGGCTTACGACTATATACACTACTATATAAAGCAGGCATCGAGGCATTCCGTTGCTGTTCGATTGAAGAAAACTAGTGACCTATGCGACTGAGCGTGGTATGATCGGTGCCAGGCGACCTCCTGGGCTTTTCACGCACGACAGTGTCTAGGGTTTACCGAGAATGGTGCAACAAACAAAAAACATCCAGCCAGTCAGCAGTCCTGTGGGCGAAAACAGCTCGTTGATGAGAGAGGTCGAAGGAGAATGGCAAGAATCATGCAAGCTAACAGGCAGGCCACAAACAGGCAAATAATGGCATCCAACTGGCCTCACAACCGTAGACCACGTGAACTCAGGACCGACACATCCGGCTTCTTCACCTGCGGGATCATCAGAGGGGGGAGGGCGGGATGCTGAGGAGTATTTCTGTCGGTAATAAAGCCCTTTTGTGGGTAAAAACGAGTTCTGGTTGGCTGGCCCTGGTTCCCAAGTGGGTGGGCCTGGCTCCCAAATGGGTGGGCCTGTGCCCTCCGAGGCCCACCCTTGGCTGCACCCCGGCCCAGTCATGTGAAATCCATAGATTAGTGTCTAATTCATATATTTCAATTGACTGATTTCCTTATATGAACTGCAACTCAGCAAAATCTTTGAAATTGTTGCATTTATATTTTTTTAATGTACTTCCCCCTCAGCTCAGACCTGCAATAACTCTCATAACACTCCTCTTTTATTACGCTGAGGGAACCTACACTACAGTTCAAAAGTTTGGGGTCACTTAGAAATGTCCTTTTCCATGAAAACATACATGAAATGAGTTTCAAAATGAATAGGAAATATAGTCAAGACGTTGACATTATAAATAATTATTTTTAATTGAAATAATTGTGTCCTTCAAACTGCTTTCGTCAAAGAATCCTCCATTTGCAGCAATTACAGTCTTGCAGACCTTTGGCATTCTAGTTGTCAATTTGTTGAGGTAATCTGAAGAGATCTCACCCCATGCCTCCTGAAGCATCTCCCACAAATTGGATTGGTTGATGGGCAATTCTTACATACCCTACGGTCAAGCTGCACCCACAACAGCTCAATAGGGTTGAGATCCGGTGACTGTGCTGGCCACTCCATTATAGACAGAATACCAGCTGACTGCTTCTTCCCTAAATAGTTCTTACATAGTTTGGAGCTGTGCTTTGGGTCATTGTCCTGTTGTAAGAGGAAATTGGCTCCAATTAAGCGCCTTCCACAGGGTATGGCATGGTGTTGCAAAATGGAGTGATAGCCTGCCTTCCTTCTTCAAGATCCCTTTTACCCTGTACAAATCTCCCACTTTGCCACCACCAAAGCACCCCAGACCAACACATTGCCCCCACCATGCTTGACAGAAAAGCAAGTATTTTTATCATTATTTTATTAACGAAAACATAAAGATGCTGATGAAGAAATACAGTACTGCACAGCATATGCTTTTACATTTGGATAATAAAGCATTTTGAAGATATAAGCCACCTGCATTTATTTATTAGGCTAAAACAAAACAGCATAACGGTCTGGACGACCCTTGCTGTGCCTGGTGAGCAGTTGGTCAAGTTCTGTTGTCAGAATAGGAATGGAAATGTCAGGGTGAACCAACGACCTGATGAACCTGCCAGGTATGTTGACTCTGCCTGTCGGAGGTGGAGTTCCAGAGCTCACAGGTGTGCCTTGCATGGATTGTGACTACATCTCTATCCTCGCCCTCTTCAACACATCATTCTCCTCCTACGCCGCCTGGCTCTGGAACAATGCATCAGCTGCTGCCCGTATCTCTGCCCTCGGATAATGTTTCTCTTTCTGCTGGTCTGCCTTCAATGACTCGATCTCGGTCTTCAAAGTTAGAATCTGATCCATGTGCATCTTCATCAGATGAGCAGAATGGACCCGCCCTGAGCCCCCATCGATTACAGTGGCCTATGATAGAAACAGTAGATCAATTAAGAATTAAAAGGTGACTCCAACACACAAGTGCTGCGTACACATTTTAAGAATCTAGCAAAACGAACCGCTTTCTTGGCAACCATGTGTTTTTTCGGTGCGGCCCGTTGTCCAACCCTTTGACCTCTGATCTCCACGGATGGTTGTCAGCATGGTTGTATGCTCTGCAAAAACATTCATGTTTTTTGTACACAGTATTTTTGATTTCTTTATTTAACCATTATTTAATTATCGATTTTATTACACAGTATGCCTACACATTGATAGGCTACATATATTTATATTTTTTAAGAAAATGCACTGAAACCAAAATACCTTTAGTTTTGGTGATCCTCTCAGCTCCGGCTTATAGTCCTCTCATGGTTACGGTCCTAACCTTGGAACGGGTAGCACCATAGAAAGAATCAGGCTTGATGAAAACTGTCCATTTCGTCTGTTCTCTTTGGTCGCAATGTCATTTTTTGCAGGTAGGGGGATGTTCACACCTACAGTAGCCGGGCCATAAAGAGTCTATTGTCCTGCTAATCAGTCTACAAGTGTTTGAAAACCTGTTTTCAAAATGCCACCAGCTGTCCATCACTACTGTAAATAAAAACACAGCATCTTGTTTACATTCTTTATTGTAACCACAATGTCACAAATAATTTGTATCTACCTTTCCAATTACTTTTAGAGTTTGGTATTGACAAATGTATGCTTTTCATGTCATTTTTTGTTAAATCCAGTTCGGATTTAAGTATAACTTTTGAGTGACGCCTTTAGTGAGAGGTCTAATGCTTTAATATTTAATAATATCTGCCCTCCGAATTCATATCTAAGGGGCATTTTTCCCACCATTAGTCGTTACATTGTTTTAGTTTGAACGTGCAGACTGGCACTAAGAACAGTGGGAATGTTTCTCTAGTCAGCACCATTATTAGTGCAATGCCCCTTAAAGTGTTGCTCTGTGCAACCCAGTGGGGCGGGGCGGCGGGGGTCCACCCCCCCTTCCTCCCTTCCCCATGGGCTAGGTCAGTCTTCTGTGCGCGACTCTGCGGCCCATCCCGTGCCCCCTGCCCTCGTGCCTTGAACCTCATGCGCCCACCGCTGTTTCAGTGGATACAGCTGGAGAACTACAAGGCAATCCCATTGTGGGCCACTCGGGAGCCATGACCAATATATATTGTTCTGCTAATAACAGGGTTAATAAAATATCTGGGAGAATATCCAAAGGGGCATTAATATAATTCTAAATTAATAATACTAATCATTTAATTTGTTTAAAAAACAACAATATTTTGGAGATGATTTCATTTTCAAATAACGTAAAATTTGTGAGAAAAAAGCCATTCTTGAACATGGGATGAGACATTGTGACTAATTTGTAAATAAAGCCAGTTTGTTATATTGAATTATTTATTTGTGTTTTTAGAGGGAGAGAAACCAAAAACCTACAGTCATCTCATGGGTCTCCCAGTCGAGGTCAGCACAGGTATTGAACCAGCATCTGTAGCAACACAGCATCTTAGACCACTGCGCCACTCAGGCGTTGTACCACATGACCGGTCGGAGTGGGCTACAGTACTACAGTAAGAGCAAAATAATCCTAACAAAATAAAATAAAAACCTTAGTGTAACAACAGTTTTAGTAAGTTATACTGAAGTCGTGCACAATTATCAGTTTCTATTTAGGTTTATGTCGCACATTCATTGTCAGTTAGAGACAGTAGGACCCAAAAGCATAATCAGTGCTCTAACTCCCCCTTGCGCTGGTCTGGAGCAATGAAGTGGTGACGCAGGGTACCGTACTAAACCACAAATCACCTCTAAGTCCCACAGCATAATCGCAAAACTTTTAGTGGAGCAACCACTGTGTGTAGATATTCCATTAAAAATCAGCCGTTTCCAGCTACAATAGTCATTTACAACATTAACAATGTCTACACTGTATTTCTGATCAATTTGATGTTATTTTAAAATTGACTTTTCTTTCAAAAACAAGGAAGTGACCCCAAACTTTTGAACAGTAGTGTAAGTGCTGCTTTACGTTTTATGCATCAGAGTGATTACTTACTGCTCTACACAGACGTATACATGTAACCTAAAATGTCTACTAAAACTCTAGACTAGTGACATATTTACCTGCTACACAAATACAGTGATTACCTGCTTCTTAAACTCTGAAGTCTACACCAATAACATCATCTCTCATGTATTGCTACGCCTTGACTGTTGTTTCGAGGAGACATAAAACAAAGACCTCTAATATCTAGGCACAATTATTCAATGTACTACAGAAAAATAACATACTACAATTTTTTATTTAACCTTTATTTAACTAGGCAAGTCAGTTCAGAACAAATTCATATTTACAATGACGGCCTACCAGGGTTAACTGCCTTGTTCAGGGGCAGAACGACAGATTTTTACCTTGTCAGCTCGGGGATTCGAGCCAGCAACCTTTCGGTTACTGGCCCAACGCTCTAACCACTAGGCTACCTGCCGCCACACAATGGTGTCTTTAATGTGCTAATTTCCATATCTTCACCCATTATCTATAAACTCATCCAGTGAGGACATCACATCCCCTCAGGGGATATTGCTAAGTCATTCAAAAAAGCTGTAATTAGCTGGGCTCTGATGTGTAGCAAACTGTCACTTCATACATGGGTAGGTGCACACACACTTCTAGGTCTCGGTAGATGACGTCACTTACACAATGGCCGCTAGCTAGCGATTCCACATCAGCTACACACACACACACGCACGCACACACGCACTCACCAGGTGCAGGGCGAAGAAGAGGATGATGAGGGCTCCGCAGGACAGCATGGAGAGGCCCAGTAGCAGCACCAGAGGCTGGTACTGGCTGATACAGGAGAACTTCCTGTACAGGGCCTCATGTTTCAGCTCCTGGTCATTTAACAGGTACTTCCCTTTAGCCGGCATGGTGGTGCTGACCTGTTCACTACTAAAACCCTGATAAAAAGGTTACGGGCCGAAACACGCTGGTTTTAACAAAGAAGCATTTCTATCAACTTCCACTGTCCTCTAAGAGTTGCTGAATTTCCTCTCCACTTTTGTCCACCACTCCTCACACAGGTATGGTAGGCAGGGAATAACGCTGAAAACACCACCCCACAGTGTAGGGCAGGGTAGGAGCCGTCTTCTGCTGCGACTGAAACAGACGTGTGTGTGTGTGTGTGTGTGTGTGTGTGTGTGTGTGTGTCTACAGATCCACACATCCAGGTGGGCAGGTTTGCTGAGGCCTTCTAGCTCATACTACTCAAGTGCAGTTGTCGATGTTATCTCTCATTTTAATATGTTCCTCTCTTCTTTCACTCACAGGTTTTGAACTTTCTCTCGCTTGCTTTTCTTTCACTCTCTTTCTCCCTCTTTTATCTCCCTTTCTGCATTCGCAGGCAGACCCAGTTCATCCTTGCCAGCTACTGTGTTCCATTCTTCAGTGGGGTTGAGTAATGATCCCAGCGCTGAGAGAAGAGACCGGAGGAGGAGAGTCTAAGGAAAGAGGAGAGGAGAAAGAGGGTGGAGCCTGGGAGGGCGGAGGAAGAAAGAGGGGTCGTCAAGGATTCCTCCAGGATTCAGGATTCTGTCCCATCAGTGCTGAGCGGGCAGAGAGAGGGGCCCAATGTAGCTCCACCCACTGGAGCTGGCACAGTCAGAGGCCTGGGGAGGAGACAACAGAGACAGACTGGGTGAACTTACTGGAACCACTTATCAAGACAGAAGTAGAATGAAATAGCAATCCACAACACTTGAGGGGCATGGCTCTTCAAAGCACTTTCTCTTGTTCACATGTCAGAAAATGTTGATGCACTCACTAAGCTTGTTATGTTTCAATAAACAGATTACATTTTTATCTGGCATTGAGAATTAAAAAAACAACAGTTTAGCGATATGATTTTAAACTACATTACTGTCTGCCAAACTGTACACAGTTAGAGTACAGTACAGAGAGTCCCTTCATATGACAAAGACAGACTGTTGTTTAGCCAAGTGTGTAAATATTTATCACAAGTGAGTGAATCTTCAATCCTCATTCAACCAAAGCCCTGCAGTTGTTCCCACGATCAAGAAAGCCTGGTTTGTCTGTATTCAGTCCCAGCCCCAGTCCTCAGTCTCTGTCCCGGCTTGGCCACAGCTCCATGGAGAACTGCCATGATGACACCTAGTCCTTCTAATGAGTAAGCTCTCCATGGAGCGCTTTACTCGAGAATACGCCATCGAGGGAAGAACTCTTGCATCATGAAACACCACACTGGTCTCGACTTCATTTACTTATATCTTATTAATTTTACTCTGACAAAACACATTCAGCATTGTGGAGTTTAAATGCTAGCCAAGAGTCAGTCTATGTCTGCCAAGAATTTTACCTTAGCAATCCATTATTCACAAGAGTTTAAGGAGATTGTCATTCATCGCTTTAATACGTAACACATTTAAAAGATGGACAAAAATAACTGGTCCACTGAAATAAGCATATTTTAAATCTCCGGCACTGGGGTATGTCCAAACCGTTCTTCTTTACGTGAAACTGCAGTCTTGCTCATGATTAAGGACATGAATGCAGCCCCTTAGAAGTTACATTAAATATCAATAAATCAAGGTGTATTAACCTGTAGGAAAATAAACCAGGTCTATGTTTTGTTAGGATCTATTGGCTGGGCAGAGTATGTACTTTGCTCCTGTCTTAATGAGCACAGAGCAGAGGCCACTAAAGCCAGTCAGTATATGAGGAGTCTGATTCCCCTTAGTTGGTCTGCCCTCGCTGGCTGGCTCCCTGTCACACAGGAAGTTTGCTCAGTGAATCAGAGGCTACGTGGTATTTACAAATCTAAGGCTGAATGAAAAATAAATTTGGGAGACTCTCGTCTCAAGCACGCAGTAGGAAGTACTAGGCATCCTTATCTGGTTGGTTTAAAGAGGGCCCAGCGGCTGGTCTTTGTCTCACCTGATAATAAAATCACAGAACACAACAGCACAGCTACAATATGGGCGTGACTGTAAACCATTGGGCTCAGAGACTGATTATGATATCACTTCTCATTTTGTCATTTCGTAGAAGGGATTACATTCTTGGCTTCATAAACAGGCTGGTTTGTTTGGGAGGCGCTAGATGTTGCTGGGTTGAAACGATATGAAATTAAGCTTGCATAAAGTTAGTTAATATAAACCTCATCTCAGCAGTTGCTAATAGTCCTAACTCCTGGACCTGTCCTAACAGCACGAAGCATTGTTGCCTGTTTGTCTTTTAGCATGGCAACTGTTGCAGTGCCATAAAATAACAAAGGCTGATGAGATTATGTACCTAAAGACCAGAGAGGGAGGGACACCTGTTGAGCTGTGTGATTGGGTATCCCAGCCAGCCAACCACTCAGGATGCTCCAGTCATAGTGACAACCTGCTCTGTCACAACAGGCCGTGTGTTGATGGAGGTCCGGTCAGCAATTTACAGCCTTGCTGTTTAACTGTTCCTTTTATTACTATAAGACTATTACTGCCAAACATCTAACAACCCTTTACCCAGACCCTATCCTGTACTACCCAGGCTATCCTGCAGTCTGACTAACAGACCGAGTTAGGGAGTTAAAGCAGAGGACGAGGTAAAGCACATACTGGTAAGGGATCCATCTTCTCTATTAGAAAACAGCTGGGGCCCTGAGGTGGTCAGGGCCCCTCAGATCTATGATATACACACTGTTCATATGAAGGAAATTACTCCTTCAAAAAGAACACCTAAACAAAACACTACTTGCCTTACATCAGACGTGTTGTGAAATATGCGATCATTTCTGATTTAGCTCCTTCAGACATTCAACCCACAGGCTAGATGACTGCTCATGCATGCAACCAGAGTAAACAGTAGGGAGGGTGAATGAATGGGAGGATAACCAGGCCCCAATGGCAGACAGTAAAGGATCAAAGGTCCCATTTTGTCATGGCTACTCATCTCCTGGATAATCCAGCACAGTAGGTTGGTGTGATCACCCTTAAACAGGGAGACTTGGAGAGTAAGTTATGAGTCTACAGTGACTGTGGCAGAGATAGACAATGAGCCACAACTGTGAGGGAAGTCCAAATAGACCATTAAGGGTGGTACTGTTAGAGAATGGTTCTGGGACAAAGGGACTGTGAAACGGCACCGAGACAGTATATCTCAGAGAGCAGTCAGGGGAGACTTATTATCTAGAAGGCTCCAGGGAACTTCTGCTTATCAATGAAACACAGGATGATGGTTCTCCTTTCAATCTGCGCATCTTCCTGTTCACTTAAGCCAGGCAGCTCAGGGGGTGGTGATAAAACAGTTTCTATGCTCTTTCGCGATGGCTTTTTCTTGCTTTTCTGTGACTTTGTAGCCTACTTTGTCTTACTCTGTGTGTTGGTTAAACTGGGATCACTTTCATTGTCTGACATACTGTCTGTGTGCATTCCAATGTTAGGTCAGGACAGTGAGGAAATAATGAAGACATTTGGAGAGCAGCCTCGTACTGGGGCAGATGGCCCAGTTCCCCACGATGTTAACAATCAGTGAATAGGTCTGTCTCAGTCAGACAGTAGGATACTAGTGCTGATCATTCCAGGATGTTTTGTCCCGAGGCAGCCATTTAACACCGCCATAGAGCACTTGTTTGTGAGACAACGGCTTGATATTACAGCTCCCAGCCCGACAACCTCTTTATGTTCCAATTCTAAAGTTGTCATGGCAAAGGACTGATGCAGCGGATCTCTGTCTGTCTCTGCCGCTGAGTGGAGTCGTGCAGAGCAGTGCTGGAATAGCGGCCTGGCTTGAATAGGCTGGAGTCTCTCAAGAACAGGATGAATAGCAGTAACTGCACTGCGTTGTCGGGGAGGCCTTTCTCTCTGAAAGAGCTGAGGCAAATCGAGGTCTCGCAAACTGGTGTCATTTGACTCCTGGAGCAGCACAAAACTACAGACGTCATCGCCAACCCAGAGCCCAGCCACCGAGATTGGGAAAGCACATGGCTGCTGTCGCAAACTGGCAACGTGCATTAACACAAGATAATAGAGGACGTGAAGTTCAAGGGACTGGATGTCGTCTTCTCTTTGGCCTCGCGACATGTGAGGGCAAGGAAATTAAAAAAGTTGCCACTACAATTGATGGGGAGCAAACTATATTTGAGCTGGTGGGATTGTTACATTTTTATGCGGCAGAGTAAGCCACAGCTGGGCAATTCCATGCTTTTTCACTTTTAAATGTACACTACCGTTCAAAGGTTTGGGGTCACTTAGAAATGTCCTTGTTTTTTAAAGAAAAGCAACATTTTTTTCCAGTAAAATAGCATCAAATTGATCAGAAATACAGTGTAGACATTGTTAATGTTGTAAATGACTATTGTACCTGGAAACAGAAGATTTTTTATGGAATATCTACATAGGTGTACAGAGGCCCATTATCAGCAAGCATCACTCCTGTGTTCCAATGGCACGTTAGCTAATCCAAGTTTATCATTTTAAAAGGCTAATTGATCATTAGAAAACCCTTTTGCAATTATGTTAGCACAGCTGAAAACGTTTGTTCTGATTAAAAACTTCTTCAGGCTAGGGTCTATTTGTCTTCACTTCCTGTCTGACTGACGTGCCCAAACGAAACTGCCTGTTACTCAGTTTGTAGAAATGTTAAAGTAATGTATGAGACTATAACACAATTGATATGGTAGGAGAAAATCCAAAGAAAAACCAACCGGAATGGTTTTTTTTGAGAGAGAGCTCATGCACTTCCAATGAAACGTATAGGGTCATATCCAAATCCAGCTCCCAGATTGCAATTCCCATGGCTTCCACTAGATGTCAACAGTCTTTGTTTAAGGTTTCAGGCTTGTTTCTTCCCAAACGAGGAAGAATTTAGAGTTTTAGTACTGGGAGTCAGAGTAGGAAATCAGTCTGTGCGCGCGCGACTAAGAGGACGCGCACCTGCTAATTTTGCTTTTCTATTGAACATACTTCTTTCCGTATGAAATTTAGTTTTATTACATTTTAGGATACCTGAGGATTAAATAGTAATGTATTTTGACTTGTTTTAACAAAGTTTCGCGGTAGCTTTTTGGATTCCTTTCTCTGCATGTTGAATGAGTGGATTACTCAAATCGATGGCGCCAACTAAACAGACTTTTTGGGATATAAAGAAGGATTTTATCTAACAAAACGACCATGCATGTTTTAGCTGGAACACTTTGGATTGCAAATCAGAGGAACATATTCAAAAAGTAAGTGAATATTTAATCGCCATTTGTTATTTTATGAAGCCGGTGCTGGTTGAAAAATATTTTGATGTGGGGCGCTGTCCTCAAACAATCGCAAGGCATGCTTTCGCTGTAAAGCCTATTGTAAATCGGACAATGCAGTTAGATGAACAAGACTTTAAGCTTTTAACTGATATAAGACACTTGTATGTACCTAAATGTTTAATATCTATAATTTTTATGATTATTTATTTGAATTGCGTGCCCTCCAATTTCAACGGAAGTTGTCGACAAGTGTCCCGCTGGCGGGATGCCTAGCCCTAAGAAGTTTTAAAGAAGCAATAAAACTGGCCTTCTTTAGACTAGTTGAGTATCTGGAGCATCAGCATTTGTGGGTTCGATTATAGGTTCAAAATGGCCAGTAACAAATAATTTTCTTCTGAAACTCGTCAGTCTATTCTTGTTCTGAGAAATGAAGGCTATTCCATGTGAGAAATTGCCATGAAACTTTAGATCTGGTACAACGCTGTGTACTACTCCCTTCACAGAACAGCGCACAACTGCCTCTAACCAGAATAGAAAGGAGGAGTGGGAGGCCCTGGTGCACAACTGAGCAAGAGGACAAGTACATTAGTGTGTCTAGTTTGAGAAACAGACGCATCACAAGTCCTCAACTGGCAGCTTCATTAAATAGTACCCGCAAAACACCAGTCTCAATGTAAACAGTGAAGAGGCGACTCCGGGATGCTGGCCTTCTAGGCAGAGTGGCACAGAAAAAGCCATATCTCAGATTGGCCAATAAAAATAAAAGATTAAGATGAGAAACTCTTCACAGTTTACATTGAGACTGATGTTTTGCGGGTACTATTTAATGAAGCTGCCAGTTGAGGACTTGTGAGGCACATTTTAGTAGTCTGTTACAGAAGCACAAACTAAATCCATCTGTCAAGCTATGAACTCTGCATCAGTCAACTGTCTATATACAGGTAGCCGATACACTGATACACACCTGGTCACACAAGATATGCGCACAAAAGTCTCTTATCTCCCAACAGACCATCTGGTATGTGTGTAATAAGCAGGTATGTAGATTCAATTGTTTTCAAGGAAACATGCATCCCTTGTTTACTGCGCCCTTTTAAACTTTTGTCCTACAGAGAAAGTAACTCTCCTGCAGATCTCACATATATAAGGGGCTTTTATAGCACAGTCATCCCCAACAGATGGATGAGGCTTTGCTGTGTAGTGTGAGGTTTCTGTATAATAAGGTTCCAGCTGCGTTATCTGTTTGGGTTTTTAGGTTACGATGAAACAGACATTATGGATGTTCTTGTTTGTGATCTCATGGCAACTATTGTTGTCAACTCGTAACACACTCGTAAATGGTTTTGTAATTTTCAAAACATCATTCATATGATTTGCTGGATGTAAAAGGTCAGCCCTCATGAGCATCAACAGTGTAATCATATCAAGAAAATAAGTGCATATCATTTGAGTGAAGTGTTGACTTGAATACCTAATAAAGGTCATCATGAGAGGATTATACCTTCCTTTCTGCTGTATGGAATCTAGAAAGGCTGGACAGTTCAGTTGAGCTTTCAACTCGTAACCATAAAACCTAACATGGGCTTAGTCTGACCTGTGAATAGCAGTTATCTGCTTTCTGCTCCCTCCTTCATAGAGGTCTTTGTTCATATGCTTAACACCCTGGCAGTCCTACAATCTAAGCTAGATTCCCTCAATATCACACAAAATATCAAGGAACCCACCAGGTACAACCCTAAATCCGTAAACATGGGCACCCTCATAGATATTATCCTGACCAACTTGCCCTCCAAATACATCTCTGCTGTTTTCAATCAGGATCTCAGCGATCACTGCCTCATTGCCTGCATCCGCTATGGATCCGCAGTCAAACGGTCCCTTAAATAGACCGCAACACCGCCCCCGTTGGCAGTTCTGTCTTTTTGGTAAATGTTATAACCATGTATTGCTACCACTGTATTTTCTAAGTGAGTTTCAGAGATAGTCAGAATATGAATGTCATCTGTTACAAGCAAGTTATTGACACTGAATACCCCTTTGAGCATGGTGAAGTTATTAATTACACTTTGGATGGTGTATCAATACACCCAGTCACTACAAAGATACAGGCATCCTTCCTAACTCAGTTGCCGGAGAGGAAGGAACCGCTCAGGAATTTCACCATGAGGCCAATGGTGACTTTAAAACAGTTAGAGTTTAATGGCTGTGATAGGAGAAAACTGAGGATGGATCAACATTGTAGTTACTCCACAATACTAACCTAATTGACAGGGTTAAAAGAAGGAAGCCTGTACAAAATAAAAATATTCCAAAATGTGTGTCCTGTTTGCAACAAGGGACTAAAGTATTACTGCCAAAAACTTTTGGTCCTGAATGCAGTGTTATGTTTGGGGCAAATCAAATACACATTACTGTTTACCACTCTCCATAATTTCAAGCATAATGATGTCTGCATCATGTTGTGGGTATGCTTGTAATTGTTAAAGACTGGGGAGATTTTCAGGATAAAAAGAAACGGAATGGAGCTAAGCACAGGCAAAATCCTAGAGGAAAACCTGGTCTGCTTTCCACTAGATACTGGGAGATTAATTCACCTTTCAGCAGGACAATAACCTTAAACATAAGGCCAAATATTCACTGGAGTTGCTAACCAAGACTAGATTGAATGCTCCTGAGTGGCGTAGTTAGTTTTGACTTAAATCGGCTTGAAAATCTATGGCAAGACTTGAAAATGGCTGTCTAGCAATGATCAACAACCAACTTGACATTGCTTGAAGAATTAAAAAAATAATAATGTGCAAATATTGCACAATCCAGGTGTGGAAAACTCTTAGAGACTGACCCAGAAAGACTCACAGCTGTAATTGCTGCCAAATGTGATTATAACATGTATTGACTCAGGGGTGTATACATTTCATTTTCATTAAATGTCTAAACATGTTTTCACTTTGTCATTATGGGGCATTCTATGTAGATGGGTGAGACATCTAGTTAATCCATTTTAAATTCAGGATGGGATGCGGTTGCTGACTTCAAATATATTTTTTAAAATTAGTGTCATACGTTAAATATAATCTAACACTTCGCACAGTGTTGAAGGTTTGTTAAAGAGAAAGAAAACCACTTCAGTGGTGTAAAGAATGATGACAAGAACATATCTTGTAAATCTAATCGGTTTTGTCGGATTATGTAGCACAGTGGTCACCAAACTGTCCATAGCGATCGACTGGTTCATCCTAGTCGATGGCAAAAACATTATATAAAAAAACAACGATCAGCCTTGCATTCCTACTTTTTCTGTCTTGCGCCGTTGGGAGTAGGTGCACTTGTTTCAGGGCGACGTGTTCCCATTTTGAACCATTTCATGTGTCTGAAGGTACAAACTCCGCCTACTCGGCGTGCCCAGGGAGGAAGTCAAGTGCACTTATAGGCCTACCACTAGCCAGTCTAATTGCTCAGATCACTGTGTCTGTCCTCTTCCTCAAGCACACAGCAAAGTAAATCGATACTATGATTTCAAAACGTTTAAAAACCATGACTAGAGAGAGACTGTCAACGAAGAGCAAAGAGCTGCTGTTTTTGAGAGTTCATGTTTAAGTTTTTATTTAGCACTGTCAACACTTTTTATTCAACACTTATAAGTTATGAATAGCACTTCTCCACTAACGCTGCAACCAGCACTGCAGCTTCAATGAATGAGTAGCAAAGTGTTTCGATAGGCCTGCGTTATTATTAGCGGATGTGGGTTTTTTAATAAAGGAATATTTCACTTTCTCTGGTCATAGGAGTAACAACATCAATTTGTGCATGAGGCAAAAATAATGCGGTGTGACTCGAATTTCACCATCTGCTCGAAGCTGGTGTCTCCTTTTTTGTCAGTCTTAACGGGGGTGAGACCTGAGGAACAGTTCAACGGTGTGAGGCGGACCCTCTGATGCTCTCCCTCCGCTGAAACTGACCATCAGATGCAGGCACAAACAGTCCAGTAAAATAAAGAAAGCACATTATTTCAATTTATGCTCACTCTGCTATGCCTCACAAGTAATACAACAAATTATCTATTATAGGTGTGATTATATACCTCAAGTTTTGAAATATAATTTTAAAATGGTCTGAGAAGAACAACATTGACAGGGCAATTCAAACGCCAATATGCAGTAATAATGTATTGGGCATATAGCTTACTACAAACCTCATTGCTACACAACTGTTTAATAGGTTAATGTTGCATATTCTTACGTTTTTAAGTCATGTTTAAAAAAAAAATAGCGGTAGATGTCAGTCTTCATTTTGACTCAAGTGGTCTCTGCTCAGAAAAGGTTGGGGACCAATGATGTAGCAGAATTTGCTTGGGTGAAGCGAGATGGTCGACCACAAACCCTAATTTGGGTTTGTTCTCAGATAAAAAGTTGGTAACAGAATTACGGTAAAAACTCCCTCAGTTATATTCTGTGTTTTTATAACAATTTTCAATGGAAATTGTTAAAAGTTGTCCTTGTGCATAGAGTTCTATGGTGTGTTCATTTTTTCAATCAATGGTTTTGTTTGGTATACATTTTAAAATGTGAATCTCAGCATAATTCCGTTACCATGGAATTTCCCAGCTGTACATGGTGGATGCTACTTTCCACACCTCTTAGGGACAGAGAGAATAAGGAGAGTCCCTATGAGTCAGGTGTGATTCATCCTGGAAAGATTCAACTGTTGAACAAATATGTTGGAAGGAACCATCAGGTTGATAATGCAGTCACATCCCATTAAATATCCCTGTGGTGTAATAGTGACATAATAGTGAACCATCGATTATGAATGTCTACAGTAAATACAATGTCCACCATCAGGTACTAAACAAACCAACGTGTATTTTAGGCTTTCATGTAGAGTAAATAGGCAATTCTTTACCTTTAGGCTGTCATTCCATGGTATTTGTGTTGTTATTCAAATGGTTGGACAATGGGACTTTTTTTCCCCCCTTAACCAGGTAGGCCAGTTGAGAACAAGTTCTCATTTACAACTGCGACCTGGCCAAGATAAAGCAAAGCAGTGCGACACAAACAACAACAGAGTTACACATGGCATAAACGTACAGTCAATAACACAATAAAAAAAAAGTCTACATACAGTGTGTGCAAATGGCGTGAGCAGGTAAGGCAATAAATAGGCCATAGTAGCAAAGTAATTACAATTCAGCAAATGAACACTGTTGTGATAGATGTGCAGATGATGATGTGCAAGTAGAAATACTGGTGTGCAAAAGAGCAAAAAGTCAATAAAAACAATATGGGGATGAGGTAGGTAGATTGGATGGGCTATTTACAGATGGGCTGTGTACAGCTGCAGCGATCGGTTAGTCGCTCAGATAGCTGATGTTTAAAGTCAGTGAGGGAGATATGTCTCCAACTTCAGCGTTTTATTATTATTTTTATTTTTTTTTGGCAATTAATTCCAGTCATTGGCAGCAGAGAACTGGAAGGAAAGGTGGTGTTGGCTTTGGGGATGACCAGTGAGATATACCTGCTGGAGCGCGTGCTACGGGTGGGTGTTGTTATCGTGACCAGTGAGCTGAGATAAGGCGGAGCTTTACCTAGCATAGACTTATAGATGACCAAGAGCTAATGGGTCTGGCGACGAATATGTAGCGAGGGCCAGCCGACGAGAGCATACAGGTCGCAGTGGTGGGTGGTGTATGGGGCTTTGGTGACAAAACAGATGGCACTGTGATAGACTGCATCCAATTTGTTGAGTAGAGTGTTGCCGAAGTCGAGGATCGGTAGGATAGTCAGAATTACGAGGGTATTTTTGACGGCGTGAGTGAAGGATGCTTTGTTGTGAAATAGGAAGCCAATTCTAGATTTAATTTTACATTGGAGATGTTTAATATGAGTTTGGAAGGAGAGTTTACAGTCTAGCCAGACACCTAGGTATTTGTAGTTGTAAACATATTCTAAGTCCGAACCGTCCAGAGTAGTGATGCTGGTCAGGCAGGTGTGGGCAGCGATCGGTTGAAAAGCATGCTTTTAGTTTTACTAGCATTTAAGAGCAGTTGGAGGCCACGGAAGGAGTGTTGTATGGCATTGAAGCTCATTTGGAGGTTTGTTAACACAGTGTCCAAAGAAGGGCCAGATGTATACAGAATGGTGTCATCTGCGTAGAAGTGGATCAGGGAATTACACGCAGCAAGAACGACATCGTTGATATATACAGAGAAGGAGTCGGCCCAAGAATTAAACCCTGTGGGACCCCCATAGAGACTGCCAAAGGTCCGGACAACAGGCCCTCCGATTTGACACACTGAACTCTATCAGAGAAGTAGTTGGTGAACTAGGCAAGGCAGTCATTTGAGAAACCAAGGCTGTTGAGTCTGCCGATAAGAATGTGGTGATTGACAGAGTCGAAAGCCTTGGCCAGGTCGATGAAGACGGCTGCACAGTACTGTCTTTTATCGATGGTGGTTATGATATCGTTTAATACCTTGAGTGTGGCTGAGGTGCACCCGTGACCAGCTCGGAAACCGGATTGCATAGCGGAGAAGGTACGGTGGGATTCGAAATGGTCAGTGATCTGTTTATTAACTTGGCTTTCGAAGACTTTAGAAAGGCAAGGCAGGATGGATATAGGTCTGTAACAGTTTGGGTCTAGAGTGTCATCCCCTTTGAAGAGGGGGATGACCGCGGCATTTTTCCAATCTTTGGGGATCTCGGACGATACGAAAGAGAGGTTGAACAGACTGATAATAGGGGTTGCAACAATGGCGGCGGATAATTTTAGAAAGAGAGGGTCCAGATTGTCTAGCCCAGTTGATTTCTACGGGTCCAGGTTTTGCAGCTCTTTCAGAACATCTGCTATCTGGATTTGGGTGAAGGAGAAGCTGGGGAGGCTTGGGCAAGTAGCTGCGGGAGGTGCAGAGCTGTTGGCTGGGGTTGGGGTAGCCAGGAGGAAAGCATGGCCAGCCGTAGAGAAATGCTTATGGAAATTCTCAATTATCGTGGATTTATCGGTGGTGACAGTTTCCTAGCTTCAGTGCAGTGGGCAGCTGGGAGGAGGTGCTCTTATTCGATGGACTTTACAGTGTCCCAAAACTTTTTGGAGTTAGAGCTACAGGATGCAAATTTCTGTTTGAAAAAGCTAGCCTTTGCTTTCCTGACTGACTGCGTGTATTGGTTCCTGACTTCCCTGAAAAGTTGCATATCGCGGGGACTATTCGATGCTAGTGCAGTCTGCCACAGGATGTTTTTGTGCTGGTCGAGGGCAGTCAGGTCTGGAGTGAACCAAGGGCTATATCTGTTCTTAGTTCTACATTTTTTGAAAGGGGCGTGCTTATTTAATATGGTGAGGAAATTACTTTTAAAGAACGACCAGACATCCTCTACCGACGGGATGAGGTCAATATCCTTCCAGGATACCCGGGACAGGTCGATTAGAAAGGCCTGCTCACAGAAGTGTTTAACCTGTTATGGCTAGGGGGCAGTATTTTCACGGCAGGATAAAAAACGTACCCGATTTAATCTGATTATTACTCCTGCCCAGAAACTAGAATATGCATATAATTATTAGCTTTGGATAGAAAACACTCCAAAGTTTCTAAAACTGTTTGAATGGTGTCTGTGAGTATAACAGAACTCATTTGGCAGGCCAAAACCTGAGAAGATTCTGTACAGGAAGTACCTGTCTGACCATTTCTTGGCCTTCTTGATTATCTCTATCCAATACAGGAGATCTCTGCTGTTACGTGACACTTCCTACGGCTCCCATGGGCTCTCAGAAGGCGGCAAAAAGCTGAATCGTGGCTTTGCAGGCTCTGGCTGAAAAAAAGTAGCGCGTTTGGATAGTGGCCAGTCACAGTACTATGAAACTCAGGCTCGTGCACGAGGGGATCCCATGCTTTTATTTTCTCTCTCTTTGTACGTATACACGCTTTCCCGGTCGGAATATTATCGCTTTTTTACGAGAAAAATGGCATAAAAATTGATTTTAAACAGCGGTTGACATGCTTCGAAGTACGGTAATGGAATATTTAGAATTTTTTTGTCACGAAATGCGTCGTGCGCGTGACCCTTATTTACACTTCGGATAGTGTCTTGAACGCACGAACAAAACGCCGTTATTTGGATATAACTATGGATTATTTTGAACCAAACCAACATTTGTTATTGAAGTAGCAGTCCTGGGAGTGCATTCTGACGAAGAACACCAAAGGTAATCAAACTTTTCTAATAGTAAATCGGAGTTTGGTCAGGGCTAAACTTGGTGGGTGTCAAAATAGCTAGCCGTGATATCTACTCAGAATATTGCAAAATGTGCTTTCACCAAAAAACTATTTTAAAATCGGACACCTCGATTGCACAAAGGAGTTCTGTATCTATAATTCTTAAAATAATTGTTATGTTTTTTTGTGAACGTTTATCGTGAGTAATTTAGTAAATTCACCGGAAGTGTTGGGTGGGAATGCTAGTTCTGAACGTCACATGCTAATGTAAAAAGCTGGTTTTTGATATAAATATGAACTTGAATGAACAAAACATGCATGTATTGTATAACATAATGTCCTAGGCGTGTCATCTGATGAAGATCATCAAAGGTTAGTGCTGCATTTAGCTGTGGTTTTGTTTTTTGTGACATTATATGCTAGCTTGAAAAATGGGTGTCTGATTATTTCTGGCTGGGTACTCTGCTGACATAATCTAATGGTTTTGCTTTCGCTGTAAAGCCTTTTTGAAATCGGACAGTGTGGTTAGATAAAGGAGAGTCTTGTCTTTAAAATGCTGTAAAATAGTCATATGTTTGAAAAATGGAAGTTTTTGTATTTTTGAGGAATTTGTAATTCGCGCCACGCCTATCATTGGATATTGGAGCAGGTGCTCCGCTAGCGGAACGTCTAGATGTAAGAGGTTAACCTGTTGGGGCTAGGGGGCAGTATTTGCACGGCCGGATAAAAAACGTACTGGTTACGTAATCTGGTTACTACTCCTGCCCAGTAACTAGAATATGCATATAATTAGTAGATTTGGATAGAAAACACTAAAGTTTCTAAAACTGTTTGAATGGTGTCTGTGAGTATAACAGAACGCATATGGCAGGCCAAAACCTGAGAAGATTCCATGCAGGAAGTGGAAATCTGATTTGTGGAATCACCTTCAACACTTTGCCTATGAAACACACCGTGAGTTAGGATTCATTTAGCACTTCCTAAGGCGTCCACTAGATGTCAACAGTCTTTACAAAGTGGTTTGAGTCTTCTCCGGTAAAAACTGACCGAACGAGAGGCCTGGAAAGTTGGTCATAGGGGGAGGGCCATTACTACTATGACGCGGGCGCCCGTGGGTACCCTCTCGTTCCGAAACGTTTAGTAAGACAATGCAATCGTCCGCCTTGAATATTATTGAAGCTCTGATTGAAAAAGGCCCTAAAGATTTATGTTATACAACGTTTGACATGTTTGAACGAACGTAAATATATATATTTTGCACATTCGTGACGACAAGTCCCGCGCGCTTCAGTACATTATGAGTAGCCTTCGGAACGCGCTAACAAGAAGGAGCTATTGGGACATAAATTATTAACTTTTTCGAACAAAACTACATTTGTTGTGGACCTGGGATTCCTGGAAGTGCCTTCTGATGAAGATAATCAAAGGTAAGGAAATATTTACAATAGTATATTTGATTTTAGATGGTTCCAAGATGGCGCTAACCTGTATTGCCTAGCCTATTTTTCTGAGCATAGCACCTCGTTTATTGCAAAGTGTGATTTCCCAGTAAATCTGGCAATGTGGTTGCATTCACGAGATGTTAATCTATAATTCTTTGAATGACAATATTACATTTTAACAATGTTTTCGAATAGTAATTTTGTAAATATAAATATTTTTTATATTTTCTGAACGTCACGCGCCGATGTAAAATGCTGTTTTTATATATAAATATGAACTTTATCGAACAAAAAATGCATGTATTGTGTAACATGATGTCCTAGGAGTGTCATCTGATGAAGATTGTCAAAGGTTAGTGCTTCATTTAGCTGTGTTTTGGGTATTTGTGATGCATGCTAGTTGCTTTGAAAATGGCAGTGTGATTATTTTGGGCTGGGTACTCTCCTAACATAATCTAATGTTTTGTTTTTGCTGTAAAGCCTTTTTGAAATCGGACAACGTGGTTCGATTCAGGAGAGGTGTATCTATAAAATTGTGTAAAATAGTCATATGTTTGAGAAATTGAAGTTATAGCATTTATGAGGTATTTGTATTTCACGCGACGCGATTCCACTGGCTGTTGACTAGGGTGGGACGCAAGCGTGCCAGGTTCCCAGACAGGTTAAAGAACCACATTCCTGTAAAGCTTAGAGACGATCTAATGTTAAATACTGTTGAAGTAATATAGCTACAGGTTCATCTGCCTCACCTAAAGCCCATTCTTGTGGGAAGCTGCTACAGACCAAAGTTCTAACAGTCATATTATCTGGATCATGTGTGTAAAATGCTTGATAATGTATGTGATAAACAGAGAAGTATATTTTATGGGTGTATTAAATATTGACTGGCTCTCATCAAGCTGCCCACTCAATAAAAAACTTCAAACTGTAACCAGTGCCTGCAACCTTGTTCAGGTTTGTCAGTCAACCTACCAGGGTATTTACAAACAGCACAGGAATTAAATCATCAACGTGTATTGATCACATCTTTACTAATGCTGCAGAAATTTGCTTTAAAGCAGTATCCAAATCCATAGGATGTAGTGATCACAATATAATAGCCATATCTAGGAAAACCTCAGTTCCAAAGGCTGGGCCTAATATAGTGTATAAGAGGTCATACAATACGTTTTGTAGTGATTCTTATGTTGATGATGTAAAGAATATTTGCTGGTCTGTGGTGTGTAATTAGGAGCAACCAGATGCTGCATTTGACATATTTATGCAATTGTTTATTCCAGTTACTAATAAGCACACACCCATTAAGAAAATGACTAAAAACTGTTAAATCCCGGGGTATTGATGAGGAATTAAAAAATTGTATGGTTGAGAGGGATGAGGCAAAAGGAATGGCAAATATGTCTGGCTGCACAACCGATTGGCAAACGTATTGCAAATTGAGAAATCATGTGACTAAACTGAATAAAAATAAACTATACTATGAAACAAAGATAAATGATATAAAAGGAAGATAGTAAAAAGCTTTGGAGCACCTTAAATTACATTTTTGGGAAAAAAGCCAACTCGGCTCCATTATACAATAGTCATTTATAACATTAACAATATCTACACTGTATTTCTGATCAATTTGATGTTATTTTAATGACAACATTTTGTTGCTTTTCTTTCAAAAACAAGGACATTTCTAAATGACTCCAAACTTTTGAACGGTAGTTTATGTGTTATGGCTTTACACCTCCTGCAATAATGTTGATAAAGAGTTACTTGTCTAACAGAACACAGAGGGTGTTCTTTAATTGAAGCATCTCAAACATAATCCAGGTAGAAGCAGGAACTCCCCAGCGTAGCCGTTTAGGCCCCTTGCTTTTTTCAATCTTTACTAACGATATGCCACTGGCTTTGAGTAAGGCTAGTGTGTCCACGTATGCAGATGACTCAACACTATACACGTCAGCTACTACAGCGACTGAAATGGCTGCAACACTTAAAGAGCTGCAGTTAGTTTCAGAATGGGTAGCAATGAATATGTTAATCCTAAATATTTCCAAAACTAAAAGCATTGTATTTGGGACAAATCATTCACTAAACCCTAAACCGCAACTACATCTCATAATGAATAATGTGCAAGTTGAGCAAGTTGAGGTGACTAAACTGCTTGGAATAACCGTGGATCAAAACATATTGATACAACAGTAGCTAAGATGGGGAGAAGTCTGTCCATAATAAAGCGCTTCTCTGCCTTCTTAACAACACTATCAACAAGGCAGGTCCTACAGGCCCTGGTTTTGTCGCAACTGGACTACTGTTCAGTAGTGTGGTCAGGTGCCACAAAGAGGGACTTGGGAAAATTGCAGTTGGCTAAGAACAGGGCAGTACGGCTGGACCTTAAAAGTACACGGAGAGCTAACATTAATTACAGGTATGTCAATCTCTCATGGCTCAAAGTGGAAGAGAGATTGACTTCATCATTACTTGTTTTTGTAAAAGGTGTTGACAAGTTGAAGGTAACAAGCTGTCTTTTTAAAATACTAGCACACAGCTCGGACACCCATGCATACCCCACAAGAAATGCCACCAGAGGTCTCTCCACAGTCCCCAAGTCCAGAACAGACTATGGAAGGCGCACAGTACTACATAGAGCCATGACTACATGGAACTCTATTCCACATCAGGTAACTGATGCAAGTAGGTAAAAATACACCTCATGGAACAGCGGGGACTGTGAAGTAACACAGACACACACACACACACACACACACACACACACACACACACACACACACACACATTTTGCGTTGTAGATATGTGGTAGCAGAGTATGGGCCTGAAGGCTCACACTTAGTGTGTTGTGAATTCTGTAATAAAAGTATTGTAATGTTTTAAAAATTGTATAACTGTCTTAATTTTGCCAGACCCCAGGAGGAGTAATGGGGATCCATAATAAATACAAATACTCATTTACCAATAGGTGCCCTTCTTTGCGAGGCATTGGAAAATCTCCCTGGTCTTTGTGGTTGAATCTGTGTTTGAAATTCATTGCTCGACTGAGGGATGTATGTGTGGAGTACAGAGATGATGTAGTCTTTCAAAAATCATCTTAAACACTATTATTGCACATGAATGAGTCCATGCAACTTATTATGTGAATTGTTCAGCACATTTTTACTCCTTAACTTATTTAGGCTTGCCATAACAAATGTTTGAATGCTTAGAGTCAAGACATTTCAACCTTACATTTTTTATTAATTTGTAAAAATGTCAAAAAAAAGATAATACCCCATAATGTCAGTGGAATTATGTGTAGCCTAGTGACAACATCTCACTGTAATCCATTTTACATTCAGACTGTAACACAACAAAATGTGGAATAAGTCAAGGGGTGTAAATACTTTCTGAAGGCACTGTATATCAAGCAAATAAGTGCATTTCACTCAGGGCGCTGCATTCAGTCTCGTTTAACCAGGGTACCAGAGTCAACCAATTCACCACACAACAGGACCCTGTCTGCACTCTCACAGCTGACTGAAATATGTACAGTAATGCACTGTCATCAAATTAGATCTGGCTCCCATCTCCCCCTCCTCTCCCCGCCCTCACCCCCAGTAGCATCATCCAGTGGTATTGGATTAGCTTTGTGCAGCAGGGAGAGCTGTCGAAAGATAATGACATTAACAGGATGTTATCTCAGGCTGTTTTCAACTCTTTACTTTATCATAGCTTGTTTATGATAAACACAGGAAGTGTAGGCGAGATCGAAAGCGTGGGTCGGAAGCCGGGCCCTTGTCACACACAAGTGTTTCACATTCACTTCCACAAATGCTGTGTCACATACACACAAATGGAGCCATCCATTTTGTTACATGACACACAATGAATGGTCCTGGACAGTGATATTCATAGAAAATTCATAATTAAAAGCCAATATCTAGGTTGAATCAATCAGACTGGGTAATGTCCTGTTCTCTCAAGATGTAGCTAATTATAGTCATGATGAGAACCACTGCTTGCACATCCAATATCATAAGTGTTCCTTCCTTCCCATACTGAATAATCAATAGCTCACTGTGCATGCGAGTAAAGCATTTTTCTAAAATGGAGACAAAAAGAAAACATTGGAGGAGGAAAGAAAATGAAAAGGAAAGAAAGAAGAGAGCATTGTTTCCAGTCAGTGCAGCCAACCACATCCCTATTTCTGGTTTCATAACCCCTCTGTTAGCAGAGCCAGGCTAGGCCGAGGCGAGCTGGCTAAGTGCCCCAGCCCAGGACCTCCCAACCCCTCCCATCACAGCAGCCTGCTAGGGTCTGGCTCTGGGCCCCTTTCACGGCCCTCCCTGGCCCTGCCTCCACCACCATGGCACTGATCATGGAGCCAATGATCACTCGGTACGCTAGCCAATGAACTACTGACACTGCCTCATAGAAATCTCAGCAAGTACATCATAGAAATATAAATATTATGAACTACACACTCAAAACCCTTAAATAATCCCAAGAGTGCAGTGCAGTACAATACAGTAGATTATACAACAGGTAGGTCTAATCCTGGATGCTGATTGGTTAAAAATCGCATTCCAGACGGTGTCTATTCCACAAAATACCACCGGCTAAATCTATGACGCTGAAATGCCCATTTACTCTGTTCCATCTGACAGTGCAATCCAGTGTCTCATCAACCCAGCCAAGCAATTTATATATACTACATATACACTGTAAAAAAGCATCTAGACATTATCTTCCATTTCTTTTAGACTAGCATTGGGGTTTCAACAGCGGAGAATAGTAATAACCTTGGTCTGTCTCTCCAACATTTGCAACATTGAAATTCGATCTCCAGCTGTCCTATGGTAATGAACATGTCGGGAGTCGGGACGAGACAGACAGGCAGCTTTTCTCAGCCATTCAAAATCATGAATCAGCATAATTTTTATGGGTATTTACAAATAAATGTCAATAGGAAAACACAAAATGCAACTAGTTTGCTGTCATTCCAGCTTCAGTTTGAAGTGATTGTGTTAGCTATCTCTTCTGAACAGTGGCCTGGCGAGAGAGGGGAAATGTTCTATGCCAGCTTGACTAGCAGGCTGAGGCATGATGTGGGATGGGAGCCTACCGAGCCAACCGAGGCAAGGAAACCTGTCGAGCCAGCTAAGGCGTGGAAGCCCCATGAGCCAGCTGAGGCACTTCCAATGAGCGCAGATGCGCGTAATGGTGGTGACAGGTGTGCGTAATGGAGGGCAGCCTGGCACCCTCAGGCGCCAGAGAGGGGAAGCGGGAGCAGGCGTGACAGGCTGCACTGTTTGACGTGAATGTGTTAGCCAAAGTTGACTAGCTAGCAAGCAAGGGATTAGAACATTGCCAGCCATCATGGTAATAGAACATTTAGAACAAACGACAAGAACAAAAATACTTAGCTGGGTTGTGTCTCTGGCAACCGAACCGATAGAACGAACAAGCATAGTATGGATAAATAAAATTAATAAATTCATCAAAATAACGTTAATGAAAATATGTCAATCATTATTTGATTAGGTTGGTAACCCGTTGTATAAAAGTGATAATGCCCTCGAAGCCGGTGTTTGGAGGATATATTGGCACGGTTTGCAACAGCACTGTGCCAATATATCCTCCAAACACCAGCTTCGAGGGCATTATCACTTAAGTAGATTTGAAGTCTAGACAGTGTTGACCTCTGCTACTGAGATGTTGTAGGGAGAAAGGGAGGGAGACACCAGCTTCAGCACCAGCTAGGCTTAATGAGGGTATTTTCCATAGTGCCATACAGTTAAGGGAGTTAACATGGCCATATGGTCCATGTTTTGAACACTAAGCTGTCATAACCTGGTTGTTGTACATTTTCCAATGACTCATATGAGTCAGTTAGTTAGTGAACCAGTCATAACTCAACTCTCTTTTCCAGTGAACATTTAATATCCTATTTCTAAATGATTGATGCCAAACACTGACAGTACATGAACATACCTGACAATATACAGTGGCTTGCGAATATATTCAACTCCCTTGGCATTTGTCCCATTTTGTTGCCTTACAACCTGGAATTAAAATGGATTTTTGGAGGGTTTGTATCATTTAACTTACAGAACATGCCTACCACTTTGAAGATCCAAAATATGTTTTATTGTGAAACAAACAAAAGCCTGCATAACTATTCACCCCCCCCCCCAAAGTCAATACTTTGTAGAGCCACCTTTCACAGCAATTACAGCTGTAAGACTCTTGGGGTATGTCTCTAATCTTGGCACATCTAGCCACTGGGATTTCTGCCCATTCTTCAAGGCAAAACTGCTCCAGCTCCTTCAAGTTAGATGGGTTCCGCTGGTGTACAGCAATCTTTAAGTCATACCACAGATTCTCAATTCGATTGAGGTCTGGGTTTTGACTAGGCCATTCCAAGAGATGTCAATGTTTCCCCTTAAACCCCTCGAGTGTTACTTTAGCAGTATGCTTAGGGTCATTGTCCTGCTGGAAGGTGAACCTCCGTCCCAGTCTCAAGTCTCTGGAAGACTGAAACAGGTTTCCCTCAAGAATTTCCCTGTATTTAGCGCCATCCATCATTCCTTCAATTCTGACCAGTTTCCCAGTCCCTGCCGATGAAAAACATCCCCACAGCATGATGCTGCCACCACCATGCTTCACTGTGGGGATGGTATTCTCGGGGTGATGAGAGGTGTTGGGGTTGCACCATACATAGCATTTTCCTTGATGGCCAAAAAGCCAAATTTTTGTCTCATCTGACCAGAGTATCTTCTTCCATATGTTTGGGGAGTCTCCCACATGCCTTTTGGTGAACACCAAATGTGTTTGCTTATTTTTTTCTTTAAGCAATGGCTTTTTTCTGGCCCATCTTCCGTGAAGCCCAGCTCTGTGGAGTGTACGGCTTAAAGTGGTCCAATGGACAAATACTCCAAGCTCCACTGTGGAGCTTTGCAGCTCCTTCAGGGTTATCTTTGGTCTCTTTGTTGCCTCTCTGATGAATTCCTTCCTTGCCTTGTCCGTGAGTTTTGCTGGGCGGCCCTCTCTTGGCAGGTTTGTTGTGGTGCCATATTCTTTCCATTACTTTATAATGGGTTTAATGGTGCTCCATGGAATGTTCAAAGTTTCTGATATTTTTTATAACCCAACCCTGATCTGTACTTCTCCACAACTTTGTCTCCGACCTGTTTGGAGAGCTCCTTGGTCTTCATGGTGCCGCTTGCTTGGTGGTGCCCCTTGCTCGGTGGTGCCCCTTGCTCTGTGGTGTTGCAGACTCTGGGGCCTCAGAACAGGTGTGTATATATACACTGAGATCATGTGACAGATCATGTGACACTTAAATAAAGTACACCTGTGTGCAATCTAACTAAAGAGGTGACTTCTGGAGGTAATTGGTTGCACCAGATCTTATTTAGGGGCTTCATAGCAAAGGGGGTGAATACATATGCACGCACCACTTTTGTTTTTTAGAATTTTAATGTTTTTTTTTCTTCATTTGGATCTTTTTTTCATTTGGACTATTTTGTGTATGTCCATTTCATGAAATCCAAATAAAATAAAATTACAAGTTGTAAATGCAACAAAATAGGAAAAACGCCAAGGGGGATGAATACTTTTGCAAGGCACTGTACCATTTTTTTATACAGTGTTGAATGACATCAGTAAGTCAGTGAACCAGTCACAACTGAGCTTCCAGAGAGCAGAGCTGTATTTATTTCCTCAGAATTAAAATGATCTAACTATGAGTACATGAATGAATATACCGACATCAATATTATGCATACACAGTATGTGCTTTCTACTGTATAGACTGTTTTTACACAGCTGCAAATTTGGCACGCATGACTTTCCATAAGCATATAGGAGTCCACTGTATACTATAGCAGCAGCACTTTGATTGTGTGTGTGTGTGTGTAATGTCTAGGCCCATTTCTGCTCTCTCCTAAACATGAAGCCAGGCTCATGATATATGACTAAACTCAGGTCCGATAATACTAGAATGTTTGTGTTTATGACCAACTATGATATTTAGTGATGCATTGAACAAAAATGCTCTTCTAGGACCATTGAACATAACCTACTGTGCATGGAAACTGAAACCATACTAATACTAAATTCAGGCTGACCTAAAACCTAGAGCTGGTACAATAAACAGAACATTATCGATATCAATCAAACCGTCCACTTATCGTGGGCATTTGGCTGATATTGTTCATTACGAGAAATAACCTATAGGGCCCTACTAGAGAAATGTGAAGCTTAAAATGAAATACGTTTGTCACGCCCTGACCATAAAGAGCCTTTTATTCTCTATGTTGGTTAGGTCGGGGTGTGACTAGGGTGGGTAATCTAGGTTGTTCTATTTCTATGGTGGCCTGGTATGGTTCCCAATCAGAGGCAGCTGTTTATCGTTGTCTCTGATTGGGGATCATATTTAGGCAGCCATTTCTCCACTGTGTTTTGTGGGATCTTGTTTTGGTTTTGTGTAGTTGCCTGTGAGCACTCCAGAACGTCACGTTTCGTTTGTTGTTTATTGTTTTGTATTTGCTGAAGTTTCACTTTATAATAAATATGTGGAACGCTACGTACGCTGCGCCTTGGTCCAGTTCTTACGACGATCATGACAACGTTTCCTAACATGGGTGACTGATAACGGGACAATTGATAGATGCAACATTAGAAGTAGTAGTAGTTTCAATAACTACTAATATAAAAAAGACTGATAAACAATTATAAACGTATCGTTTAATTTACCGTTATGATAAATTTACTGAATTATCTGGATATGGATTTTTGTCCATATTGCCCAGCTCTACTAAAACCCATAGCTGGAAATAAAACGGCCATAGCCGTGGGAAGTAGAGGTGCTGAGGCAGCACCCCAACAAATCAGAATTAAATCAAAAATGTATTTAAAAAAAAAAACCAAAAAACCCCCAAAAACACACTAAAAATCGGAGACTTTATTATTTCTGTAAGAGTGAACGAAAATAGCAGTCAGCAGCGCTGGAAGAAAAATTCACATCTTCCCGCAGCCATTTATATTTCTTTATATAACCTCTCCTAGATATAGTGTTTGTAGAGCAGGGTGGTGAGATTGATTACAAACAATGTCAAATTAAGGCCAGCAGTCTTTCACAGATGTGATTTCTTTATCACATTAACAAAGGGTTTGTTACGCAATAATTGAAGAGCCCTTGATTACTATTGCAACACTTGGTAACACACCCACACAGTTAACACAAAGCATCCATTGACCCTCACCAATATCAAAATCAGTAAAGACTGACCCAGATGTTAATGCAAGTGTAGCGAAATGCTTGTGCTTCTAGTTCCGACAGTGCACTAATATCTAATAAGTAATCTAACAAATTCACAACGACAACCTTATACACACAAATGTAAAGGGATGAATAAGAATATGTACATATAAATATATGGATGAGCGATGGCCGTGCGGCATAGGCAAGATGCAGTAGGTCATTAAAACTTGTTTTTCCAACCCCTCCACAAATTTCTTGTTAACAAACTATAGTTTGAGTGAAAGTACTTTGGTGCGAAATGTGCAAATCAATCCCAGAACAACAGCAAAGGACCTTGTGAAGAGGCTGGAGGAAACAGGTACAAAGGTATCTATATCCACAGTAAAAGGAGTCCTATATCGACATAACCTGAAAGGCCGCTCAGCAAGGAAGAAGACACTGCTCTAAAACCGCCATAAAAAAGCCAGACTACGGTTTGCAACTGCACATGGGGACAAACATCGTACTTTTTGGAGAAATGTCCTCTGGTCTGATGAAACAAAAATAGAACTGTTTGGCCATAAGGACCATCATTATGTTTGGAGGAAAAAGGGGGATGCTTGCAAGCTGAAGAACACCATCCCAACCATGAAGCACGGGGGTGGCAGCATCCTGTTGTGGAGGTGTTGCTGTTGTGCCTTCTTCACAACGCTGTCTGTGTGGGTGGACCATTTCAGTTGTTCCGTGATGTGTATGCCGAGGAACTTAAAACTTTCCACCTTCTCCACTACTGTCCCGTCCATGTAGATGGGGGGGGGGCGCTCCCTCTGCTGTTCCTGAAGTCCACGATCATCTCCTTTGTTTTGTTGACGTTGAGTGAGAGATTATTTTCCTGACACCACACTCCGAGGGCCCTCACCTCCTCCCTGTAGGCCGTCTCGTCATTGTTGGTAATCAAGCCTATCACTGTAGTGTCGTCTGCAAACTTCATGATTGAGTTGGAGGCGTGCATGGCCACGAAGTCATGGGTGAACAGGGAGTACAGGAGAGGGCTGAGAATGCACCCTTGTCGAGGATCAGCGGGGTGGAGATGTTGTTTCCTACCCTCACCACCTGGGGGCGGTCCGTCAGAAAGTCCAGGACCCAGTTGCACAGGGCGGGGTCGAGACCCAGGGTCTCAAGCTTAATGACAAGTTTGGAGGGTACAATGGTGTTAAATGCAGAGCTGAAGTCAATGAACAGCATTCTTCATAGGTATTCCTCTTGTCCAGATGGGATAGGGCAGTGTGATGGCATTGCGTCGTCTCTGGACCTATTGGGGCGGTAAGCAAATTGGAGAGGGTCTAGGGTATCAGGTAGGGTGGAGGTGATATAATCCTTGACTAGTCTCTCAAAGCACTTCATGATGACAGAAGTGAGTGCTATGGGGCGATAGTCATTTAGTTCAGTTACCTTTGCTTTCTTGGGTACAGGAACAATGGTGGCCATCTTGAAGCATGTGGGCACAGCAGACTGGGATAGGGATTGATTGAATATGTCTGTAAACACACCAGCCCGCTGGTCTGCGCATGCTCTGAGGACGCGACTAGGGATGCTGTCTGGGCCGGCAGCCTTGCGAGGGTTAACACGTTTAAATGTTTTACTCACATTGGCCACGGTGAAGGAGAGCCCACAGGCTTTGGTAGCGGGCCGTGTCAGTGGCACTGTATTATCCTCAAAGAGAGCAAAGAAGTTGTTTAATTGTCTGGGAGCAAGACGTTGGTGTCCGCGACGGGGCTGGTTTTCTATTTGTAATCCGTGATTGTCTGTAGACCCTGCCACATACGTCTCGTGTTTGAGCCATTGAATTGCGACTCTACTTTGTCTCTATACTGACGCATTGCTTGTTTGATTGCCTTGCGGAGGGAATAGCTACACTGTTTGTATTCAGTCATGTTTCCAGTCGCCTTCCCATGATTAAAAGCAGTGGTTCGCACTTCCAGTTTTGCGCGAATGCTGCCATCAATCTAATGTTCAGATGCAACAGTTCATTACTGTAGCACTAGACTAAAGCTTTTAGATCAGAGGATAAAAATTCCCCCTGTGAGTCTATGCACAGACTGACTTCATCCATCCCACCATACTATTTAATTCCTAGTACTAGTGTACAAGGCCCATCATTTAATCTGGTTCCACGGACAGTTCATATACTCATTGCCCCGCCACCCCACAGTCTCTCCACAGGCGGTCCTGAGGTTTAGTCTCTAATAGAGACGGCATGTGGATTAGGCCTACTAGCCTGGTTAAAACAGACTGAATGCCGCTCATAGAGATCCTATTAAGTTACTATAGTGTTCCAATTCCTACGGTCTGTGACGCCACTACACTTAGCTGCTCTAGTTTTCAGTCTGGTTTAGCCAGGCTAGTGGATTACAGCTTCACCACAAATCAAAAAATGTAATCCTCCAGTAATTCCTCCAGAGCAGCAGCAGCTGAGGGTCTTTGCGTCAGGCAGACACTGCCTGCGGGTGGGTCTGATGGCCACATCTGTCCTCATTCCGGGGCTTTACATATACAGACAGTTCACATATCAGTTAAATGGTGCCTTGTCGTGAGGAGAGATAGGCTTATCGTACAAGTGTCTTTCGGTGCTTGAAAAGCACTAGGAATAAAACATGTTTTATCACCAGGCAGAGCTGGGTTGAAATAAATATGCATTTGAAATACTTATTTTTGGTGTATTTTAGTATTTTGAGCCTACTATTCGAAACTATTTTCAAATACGTTATTTAAAATTACCCTAGGATCAAACAGACCAGGGTTTAAAGCTACAATATGTAACTTTTTGGGCTACCCAGCCAAATTCACATAGCAATGAGAGTTATAGATATTTCATTCTCATTGAAAGCAAGTCTAAGAAGTGGTAGATCCTGTTCTATGTGCGTTATTTCTATGCTTCCCGTTCTTAAGTTCCATTTTTGCATCTTTTACTTTCGGTTTTGTTCAACAGCTTCAAACAGCTGACAATACAATATTATTGGTTGTGGAAAATATATTTCAGAGGTTTAGATGGTACATTGATTCTCTACACAATGACTGATTGTTTTGTCACAAACTGAAATTAGGCCATTAGAATTTCAGCAACCAAGAAATGGCGGAGCGATTTCTGTATAGTGCATGTTTAAATGCATTAATTTAAATATTTGAAAACACACTCGTCTGTGTATTTCAGTATTTTCAAATAGATGCCAATATTCAACTACTTTTTTGGAAGTAATTGAAATACCCTAAAACTCAGCAAAAAAAGAAACGTCCCTTTTTCAGGACCCGGTCTTTCAAAGATAGTTGGATTTTTACGAATTAATTAACAGTTTCCCATGCTTGTTCAATGAACCATAAACAATTAATGAACATGCACCTGTGGAATGGTCGTTTAGACACTAACAGCTTACAGACGGTAGGCAATTAAGGTCACAGTTTTGAAAACTTAGGACACTAAAAAGAGGCCTTTCTACTGACTCTGAAAAATACCAAAAGAAAGATGCCCAGGGTCCCTGCTCATCTGCGTGAACGTGCCTTAGGCATGCTGCAAGGAGGCATGAGGACTGCAGATGTGGCCAGGGCAATAAATTGCAATGTCCGCAATGTGAGACGCCTAAGACAGTGCTACAGGGAGACAGGACGCACAGCTGATCGTCCTCGCAGTGGCAGAGGACCTGCACAGGATCGGTACATCTGAACATCACACCTGCGGGACAGGTACAGGATGGCAACAACAACTGCCCGAGTTACACCAGGAACGCACAATCTCTCCATCAGTGCTCAGACTGTCCGCAATAGGCTGAGAGAGGCTGGACTGAGGGCTTGTAGGCCTGTTGTAAGGCAGGTCCTCACCAGACATCACCGGCAACAAAGTCGCCTATGGGCACAAACCCACTGTCGCTAGACCAGACAGGATTGGCAAAAAGTGCTCTCACCAGGGGTGATGGTGGGATTCGCGTTTATCGTCGATGGAATGAGCGTTACACCGAGGCCTGTACTCTGGAGCGGGATCAATTTGGAGGTGGAGGGTCCGTCATGGTCTGGGGGCGGTGTGTCACAGCATCATCGGACTGAGCTTGTTTTCATTGCAGGCAATCTCAAAGCTGTGCATTACAGGGAAGACATTCTCCTCCCTCATATGGTACCCTTCCTGCAGGCTCATCCTGACATGACCTTCCAGCATGACAATGCCACCAGCCATACTGCTCGTTCTGTGTGTGATTTCCTGCAAGACAGGAATGTCAGTGTTCTGCCATGGCCAGCGAAGAGCACGGATCTCAATCCCATTGAGCACGTCTAGGACCTTTTGGATCGGAGGGTGAGGGCTAGGGCCATTCCCCCAGAAATGCCCGGGAACTTGCAGGTGCCTTGGTGGAAGAGTGGTGTAACATCTCACAGCAAAAACTGGCAAATCTGGTGCAGTCCATGAGGAGGAGATGCACTGCAGTATTTAATGCAGCCGGTGGCCACACCAGATACTGACTGTTACTTTTTACACCCCCCCCCCCCCCTTGTTCAGAGACACATTATTCCATTTGTCCACTGTTAGTCACATGTCTGTGGAACTTGTTCAGTTTATGTCTCAGTTGTTGAATCTTAAGTTAAGTTTGCTGAAAATAAATGCAGTTGACAGTGAGAGGATGTAACTTTTTTTGCTGAGTTTAGTATTTGAACCAATGATGGGTAGAAATCCAGGACTGTGGATAATATGTAATGGGCAATGAGAGGCTTTGAGGCCTCCGGCCACCATATTGGCACTCCCCAGAAGGAGCAGTCCTGCATAGGAATTAATGGAATTCTACAGCAATTCAGTAAATTACATATTTTAAAAGCATTTCTTTGTTGTAGTGGGGTCAATAACATTAGTACCGCTAAAAAATATATTAACCTGTTGGGTCTAGGGGGCAGCATTTGCACGTCTGGATAAAAAAAATGTACCCGATTTAATCTGGTTACTAATCCTACCCAGTAACTAGAATATGCATATACTTATTATATATGGATAGAAAACACTCTAAAGTTTCCAAAACTGTTTGAATGGTGTCTGTGAGTATAACAGAACTCATTTGGCAGGCAAAACCCTGAGACATTTTCTGACAGGAAGTGGATACCTGATGTGTTGTATTGATTTTAAACCTATCCCATTGAAAAACACAGGGGTTTAGGAATATTTTGGCACTTCCTATTGCTTCCACTAGATGTCACCAGCCTTTACAAAGTGTTTTGAGTCTTCTGGAGGGAGATCTGACCGAACAAGAGCCATGGAACGGTGATGTCCCATTAGACACCTGGCGCGCTACTTCATGTTGGGTACCCTCGTTCCAATACGTTATAAAAGGCTATGCATTCGTCCACCTTGAATATTATTCATGTTCTGGTTAAAAAAGGCCCTAATGATTTATGCTATACAACGTTTGACATGTTTGAACGAACGGAAATATATTTTTTCCCCTCGTTCATGACGAGAAGTCCGGCTGGCTTACATCATGTGCTAACGAGACGGAGATTTTTGGACATAAATGATGAGCTTTTTTGAACAAAACTACATTCGTTATGGACCTGTGATACCTGGAAGTGACATCTGATGAAGAGAATCAAAGGTAATGGATTATTTACATAGTATTTTCGATTTTAGATCTCCCCAACATGACGTCTAGTCTGTATCGCAACGCGTATTTTTCTGGGCACAGTGCTCAGATTATTGCAAAGTGTGATTTCCCAGTAAGGTTATTTTTAAATCTGGCAAGTTGATTGCGTTCAAAAGATGTAAATCTATAATTCTTTAAATGACAATATAATATTTTACCAATGTTTTCTAATTTTAATTATTTAATTTGTGACGCTGACTTGACTGCCGGTTATTGGAGGGAAACGATTTCCTCAACATCAATGCCATAGTAAAACGCTGTTTTTGTATATAAATATGAACTTGATAGAACTAAAAATGCATGCATTGTCTAACATAATGTCCTAGGAGTGTCATCTGATGGAGATTGTAAAAGGTTAGTGTATCATTTTAGCTGGTTTTATGGTTTTGGTGACCCTGTCTTTGACTTGACAAAACATTACACACAACTCTTGTAAATGTACTGTCCTAACATACTCTAAATTTATGCTTTCGCCGTAAAACCTTTTTGAAATCGTAAAACGTGGTTAGATTAAGGAGATGTTTATCTTTCAAATGGTGTAACATAGTTGTATTTTTGAAAAATTTGAATTTTGACATTTATTTGGATTCAAATTTGCCGCTCTTGAAATGCACCTGCTGTTGATGGAGTGCACCACAGGTGGCACGCTAGCGTCCCACCTAGCCCCAAGAGGTTAAGGAATATGTCGTTTTTTTATTTTAAATTGTCATGTTCACTGCACTTAATATAATTTAAAAGTATGCATTAAGGTGTCTGTAGACATTAATAAATGCATTTATATAACTTCCCGAAAGTTTTCTTTTTTTTTAACAATGGAGGAGTACCAAAATGGCTGCACGGGGGCTTCAAAACAGCTCCCCCAGGTCTGTTAAAGGGACAGGGGGTTAGGGGTCACAGGAAAGCACAACAGCACGTAAAATACATAGGATTGAGCTAAGATTGTGATTTCTGACTTGTAACCTCAGCAGCAGTCGAGGCAGTGACACTGGTGACTTGATCACAGAAAGGAGACAGACAGTAATGTCATTCAGGAACGGTGGCCTTTAAGTTGATCTCATAGGGCGTAAAATGTGTCCTCTTTAAGATGTAGAAACCACTTAGAGATGTTGAAGATGTAGAAACCACTTAGAGATGTTGAAGATGTAGAAACCACTTAGAGATGTTGAAGATGTAGAAACCACTTAGAGGTGAACAAGTCTTGAAAATGGTGGTGCAGACTGCCTGTTTGCACAAATAGAGGAGTCTATGCGGTGTTGTAAATCAGAACACTATCGGAAAATTCTGAGCATACCGTGAAGGCCTGAGGCAGTGCTTAGAAGCTTTACTTCCAGTTGATGCCAAACATGTCAGTGCATTGATGTGTGTGTGTGTTTGAAAGGAGTGTGTGTAAATGGCAGCTTATGTGTGTATGCAGCATGGGAGACTTTAAAAACTTAGTGACTTGGGTGTGTAGTGGGGATTTGACAGCAGGGAGTGATCGTCGGTCAATCCCATCTGCCAGAGAGCCAGAACACTCAAAGCTAGCAGCAGCTGCTTGGCTCAACTCCAGTCCTCCAGACTCAGCCATTGAGGACCAGACCAGAGAGTCTACTCCAACACACACCCTCCAGACAGGGCCACAGAGAGCAGGGCCACAGAGAGCAGGGCCACAGAGAGCAGGGCCACAGAGAGCAGGGCCACAGAGAGCAGGGCCACAGAGAGCAGGGCCACAGAGAGCAGGGCCACAGAGAGCAGGGCCACAGAGAGCAGGGCCACAGAGAGCAGGGCCACAGAGAAACGGTTAAGCATCAGCCTCACCCAGTTATTGTTATTGTGATCCCCTGCTGATGACAATAGCTCCAAAAGACGACGTTGTAGAGGGCAACTCTGTATGCGCCTTGAGTGTAGCAGAGAGTACGCACTGTTAAGCTCTCAATTACAGCTGTGCTGCGGAGAACAACCAACCAGACAGCAGGAGTGACGCAGGAGCAGCTCGGGGACCACAGGGAGCTCTCATTACCCTCAATGCCTCCTCTGAGGACCACTGGAGTGGATGTGGATGGAGCCGGGAGAAGACTAATGGCTAATGCATCCCCCTTTCCTCCCCATCCCCAATGTGCACAAGTCCTGTCATCATTGTTGATTAGGGCACAGCCTCTGTCTGCATCTGTGTCCTTCGTTGGGGACTGCCCAGTAAATTATCACTAAACATCCTGATCCTAGGATGGAGTTTCGTATCTACACTAATATATCCAGATTTCCTCAGCCTTACACTACTTTATGTCTCCTGTCGCCACAGAGACTCGCACAGCTCTCAACGCACCCCTTGTCTGTGCCAGCGGGCAACCCATATGTGCAGAGCTAGGGTTACAGTTTGTTTTTTAAAGCGCCTCCTGTATTCACCAAGGAATGTGACCGAAAAGGACTCAGTCTAACAACCACACAGTCAGGAATGTCTGAAGCGACCAGCACCCTTCCTGGTGGAGTTTCCTACTGCGGTAGAGAGTTGAGCTAAAGGAGAGGCTACTCTCTATAGCTGGGTGTGTCTGGTGTACTAGGGACTGTGGTGGGGCTGGAGAATGGAGATGGCGGCCTACTCCTCCGCCTCAACACGAGTCATTGCCACATGCCCTTACTCAGTGTTTCACAGACAAAATCATACAAGTGTGAAGTGTACACTCCAAGTGTTACTTCTAGTAGTATACCATATCAACATGGTAATGACTCATTTCAGTGGTATGACCTTGGCTGGGTGCTGTTAAATCCCTAGAGGATAGGATACCAATGAAACATCTTTCCAGGAAATAGGCAACAGTATATCAATGAGAAACCGAGCTGACTTTAAAAGCAGCTAAGTCTCAGAGGATGGAAGATCGTTCAGCCTGAACGCCACAGGAATTTCCTCCTTTCACTGGATTCCACAGCTCCATTGTCCACAACCTTCACTGGTTCACTTACCGGCTGGCGTTAGAAAACTACAAAAACACACATGCTCACTTACTCTTTCGCTACACAGATGTGTCTAATTAATAACAGGACACTGGCTTGAAAATGGCACACAAAGAGCCATTATTCTATGCCAGGAGTATACCACTCTTACCCTACGAGGTCCGGAGCCTGCTGGTTTTCTATTCTACCTGATAATTAATTGCATGCACCTGGTGTCCCAGTGCCTGATTAGAGGGGAAGAATGGGGGGAAAAAGCAGTGGAACAAGCTTCGAAGTCCAGATTTTAATTTGAGGGTTCTATGCCATTTAGCAGTTTCTCCTTTTTAGAAAAAAGGTATTATCCTTCTCATAGCATTCATTTACACACCAGAGCAGTAGCATACATTACTCTCGATACGGTTGTTATAGTCCTCTTTCCTAATTGTATCACCTCTCACAAGAATGGCTTGTTTGGAATGAAAACCATGCCTACAGTAGGAGTGATGTCATGGAAAGATTCTGAGCTATGCAGGTACTGTATGAGTTGTAATAACATGCATTCCCCCCCCCCAAACCACCTGCATTTAAATACCTCTAATATAAGAACATAGAAACCCAGACAACAGCATCAAGGCAACCAAGGTAGAGCAAACTTAATTTCTCCTTTCTCGCTCTCTCATTCTGTTTCCTCACACACACGGAACTGATTAACCCCACTTATTCTTGCATTCAGAAGCAAAAAACAGAAACATGGTTAAGTGTATTACAGAGTGGAAATGTCAATAAAGCCACTAATTCACATGCATAATCAGCTAACAATGGGACAAATGGATCTCCAAATGAATTCTGATGGCTTTTGCACACTGCATCCAAGCATGTGGGTCTACTTTCGCATCAAAATAGTCTTGCCAAGGCGAACCTTAGTCAACACCGTAGTCAACCACAGTCTCATTTCCTTGGCAACCGTGATTAATTTCCCTGACAACAGGGCAAGGACATCTTCAAAAAGGGAAGCTTCAACAGTCAGTCAGCCTCAGTCTTTGATAAATTATGTCATTGAAAGCAATGATTGATGTCATTACCGGAGCACAAAATATATAATATCTGTTTTCTGGATAACTCTGTTAGAAGCAGGCTATGGTTTTGTATCCAACAAGGACCATAGGAACTGATCGTGGACTACAGGAAAAGGCGGGCCAAACAGCCCCCCATTAACATCAACGGGGCTGTAGTGGAGCGGGTCGAGAGTTTCAAGTTCCTTGGTGTCCACATCACCAACGAACTATCCAAACATGGTCCAAACATACCAAGACAGTCGTGAAGAGGGCACAGCAAAACCTTTTCCCCTCAGGAGACTGAAAAGATTTGGCATGGGTCCCCAGATCCTCAAAAGGTTCTACAGCTGCACCATCGAGAGCATCCTGACCGGTTGCATCACCGCCTGGTATGGAAACTGCTCAGCATCTGACCGTAAGACCCATCAGAAGGTAGTGCGAATGGCCTAGTACGTTACTGGTGCCAAGCTTCCTGCCATCCAGGATCTATATACTAGGCGGTGTCAGAGGATAACCCATAAAATTGTCAGAGACTCCAGTCACCCAAGTTATAGACGGTTTTCTCTGCTACCGCACAGCAAGTGGTACCGGAGCGCCAAGTCTAGGACCAAAAGGCTCCTCAACAGCTTCTACCCCCAAGCCATAAGACTGCTGAACAACTCATAAAATTGCCCCCAGATAATTTACATTGACACCCACCCCCCGTACACTGCTGCTACTCGTTGTTTGTTTGTTACCTATGCATAGTCACTTCGCCCCCACCTACATGTACAGATTACCTCAACTAGCCTGTACCCCCGCACACTGACTCCGTACCTGACTCCGTACCGGTGCCCCCTGTATATAGCCTCGATATTATTATTATTATTATTATTATTATTATTATTATTATTATTATTATTATTATTATTATGTTACTTTTTACTTTAGTGTTCTTGGTAAATATCTTCTTCTTCTTGAACTGCACTGTTGGTTAAGGGCTTGTAAGTAAGCATTTCACGGTAGTCTACACTTCTATTCGGCGCATGTGACAAATAAAGTTTGATTTGATGTCATTTTCAGTTCAGCCCACCAAGGTCAACTATGTTGCAATAGGCTTAGAACTCCAGAGGGTTACAATACGCTTGGGACTCCAGAAAGTCAAGGAACCTACATCACTCATACATTGAAAAGGGGATCGACCATAGGCCAGGGGATTAAAAATAGCAAGGGCATTTTTATAGCTCAAGGTTGTGCTTTGTCAGCTGGAACAGGGTTTCCCCAAATTCAGTCCTGCCCCCCCCCCCCCCCCCCGGGTGCACGTTTTGGTTTTTGCCATAGCACTACACAGCTGATTCAAATAACCAACTCATCATCAAGCTTTGATTATTTGAATCGTCTATGTAGTGCTAGGGCAAAAAACAAAACGTGCACCCAGGGTGGGCCCCAGGACCAAGTTTGGGAAACCCTGAGCTGGAAGACAGAACATACTTAGTTGGCTTGATGAGTAATGTGTTTCATGAAGATGTTCCAATTCACCTCTGACCTCACCTGAAATCAAGGCTCTTCTAGTCTCTCCACTGTCAGGTAGAGGCCAGTGCATCACATACAATTGATGACAGTCCTGGTCCTTGTGTGACTGACAGCATGATAAAAGGATGATATGTGGGGTGGCGGCCACATCTAGAGGATCCAGTTGCTTGCAGGGCAAAACACAAAAGCATCCATTCGCTCACTGTGGTGCGGTCTTCTCAAAACAATAGACCAGCCAAAGTCCATCCAATCCCTGCATCCCTTCCTGCCTCCTCCAGCTTAGGGTCAGTGTGTTCCTCACTATTCAGCCAAACAGGTCCTCAACAACCTCTCTTCAAACAGAGACCCAATCATGAAAAATCAGTCACTAACTAACCGAGCAAAATGAAGGTCTGTTGAACACGTTTCCAGTCTGCAAGCATCCCTCCAGCTACTGCAAACCTCGCTGTGGCATGCAAGAACTAACCATCTGAGAGAGTACAGTACATCCGAACAATAACAACAATCATACATTACTGTCCAGGTCCACTACACAACCTGTAAGACATAATATTGCATCGTTAGACTCACTTCGTAATAATGAGCTTGCATCTTTTACATTAGCAATGCATTGTACTTCCATATTAGCAAAGTATTCAGATAAATACTCACCAAACCAAGGACCGCACCTTCTAACCCTCTGTTCCAATAGGACAGTAATGGCGATGAAGTCACCCCACTTATTCATACTTATTTGTTCCAACTCAAAATACCAACTCTGACTAGTCCCCAAATGGCATAGTCTTTGATAAAAAGGACACCCAGCTAAAATACTATAGCTAGGGGAGCTGTGAAAAGCATCAAATGGCACTTATCCAGTTAGGGCGCTGTCATAGGCATAACACAATGTCCTTGAGCCGCAAGCATAAAGAACGCAACAACAAAAAACGTGATCGAAAAAAAGAATAACACCCACACAATCATATGCTAGGCAGAAACATGCACACAGTGTAAACGCACACATTGACTCAGACTACTTACACACACGCATTAAGTTGTCATCTCTAGAGCATATGTAGAAGTATTCGTAGCCAATTGCACGCGGACTGTGGACTTTAATCCATCACAACATTTAGGGAGTGTGAGTTCGTGTTGGAATGTTTTATCGCCCAGCCGCATGACAGTGGATTCTGATGGGTGGTTTCACAAGGGCTACCAGTGGATTCCTGGAAATGGAACAATTAACCGGACAATAACGTGAAGAGCACTTTCTCCACTGATGGGATGGAGTACTCTAAGCACCACATCACTATAACACCCATCTACTTCAAACAGGAGAAACAAATGAGCCCTTGCAAAAAAGACCCTTTAATGTTAGTTTACAAAAATGATGATACGGTCAAATATTTATCCTTTTTGGAATGTGTATACCACATCAAGTCTAATTATTGAAAGATTGTGTCGTCACACTTCTCTTTCAATTATGCATGCAATTTTTTATTTTTTTATTTCATACCTCCTTGCCATACTTCTTATAACGATTCATCAAGTCTATCAAAACATTTTCCGAAACGCACATATGGTTTTTGTCTATAGGATTCAAATAGGCCTATACGCCCCCAAGGCAGTCTCACTGAGTGGGAGTCTCCTCAGCTCTTCAAAAGAGACTGCCGGTGTTCAGAACTGCAGCCTGAGACAGAGGGGCTCAAGGTAATACTAGCTGGATGAAATCTGTATGTAACAGCTGCTATACTGCATATTGCAATGCTACACACTTTGACATCCAAACATCTTGGAGCTAAAAACAAGCAGTTCGATGCACCTGCAATAGCATCTGCAAATCTGTGTACGCGACAAATAAACTTTGATTTGATCTTTTTGTAAAACATTTAAATCTAAAGCCTATTGGAAAAGAAAAACTGGCACATGTTAACTAATCTGGTCACGACTTGTTTGAAAGTGTTGAAAAGAAAGCACATCCTCAGACTGTGGGTCTGCTTAAGGGGAATTTAACTAATCTACAGTGCCGTCGGAAAGTATTCAGAATCCTTGACTTTTTCCACATTTTGTTACGCGACAGCCTTATTCTAAAATGTATTCAATCGTTTTTTTCCCCTCCTCAATCTACACACAATACCCCATAATGACAAAGCAAAAACAGGTTTAGACATTTTTGCTAAAAAACTGAAATATCACATTTACATAAGTATTCAGTCGAGCAGTACGATTAGCAGTACGTCATCCGATACGTCAGAGTGCACAACAGAACATTGTACCGTCTACACTCGGTGTGTTGTTTGTATTACTTTTTTCCTCCATTAAAATCGATTTTAATCAAAACTAAAGTTTTGTTGCTAAAGATTCCTTTACAGCTGGGACTGCAAGATTGTGTTCCATTTTTTTTGCGTGGATTCCGCGAGTGCTAGCTGGCTGTACTAAAGACACCTGTTGTCATCGTGGGACAGACTCATTATCTTTTCGTAAAACAACTGGTTGCAGTAAAGAGGATACTAAGGAGATCCTGAGGGAAATCGACGGGTACCAACGGTTTTACGCTATGGAGGAATAGCATACTCCATCATGGAAAGATCCCACTACCTCAAAAAATAACTTGAACCCGACAAAAAAGAAAAGAAAAACTGATTCATCTACAGGCACAGACGATTTACTTACCATTGAAGTAGAGGCTAGTGCTCTGGCTGGAATCCTTGCAACACCGGAAAAGTTGTGTGAGAAGGTAGCAGGGCTGAGGGGGGAGTTTGGAGTTCAGCCAGAGTGAAATTCTTACGCTCCAAGGAGAAAACAAGATGCTCACAGCCAAGGTAAAAATCCACGATTCCAACATGGATTGTCTACTCAGGGAAAAGAGGATGATAAAGGAGTCGCTACTAGACATACAAAGTCGTAGCATGCGTGAACTTTTTTTTTCTTTCTGGGATTCCAATAATCCAGAGGGCACGATCAGAGAATTCATGCAATCCGCCTTGAAACTTCCTATAGAAACTGTAAACAAGGTGGCTTTCCACCGAGTACACAGACTTGGAGCGACAAGACCAAGGGTCCCCGACCGATCATCGCAAAATTTGAACACAACCAACAAAAGGAGCTGATCAAAAGCAGGGGAAGGGAGCTTAAAGGGACCAAATTCAGTCTCAATTACCAATTTCCAAGGGAGATAAATGAACGTCGTAAGACATTTACATTTAAGTCATTTAGCAGACGCTCTTATCCAGAGCGACTTACAAATTGGTGCATTCACCTTATGATATCCAGTGGAACAACCACTTTACAATAGTGCATCTAAATCTTTTAAGGGGGGGGGGGGGGTAGAAGGATTACTTTATCCTATCCCAGGTATTCCTTAAAGAGGTGGGGTTTCAGGTGTCTCTCTGGAAGGTGGTGATTGACTCCGCTATCCTGGCGTCGTGAGGGAGCTTGTTCCACCATTGGGGTGCCAGAGCAGCGAACAGTTTTGACTGGGCTGAGCGGGAACTGTATCCGGTACAAAGGCAACAAAGGGAGAAGGGTAAGTGTGCCTTTCTCATTGTGGACAAAGTCTTTATAGATGGACAGCTATTCTGAGACAGAATGCGATCGGATCATCATCTAATTGGCATTCACATAACTCTTATAGATTTTCCACGTGGACGGGGATATTGGAAATTTTATCAAAGTTTACTTGAGGACAATTTATTTTTAACTAAGACAAAATTATTTATAACTGATTTTTTCCAGTATAATATTCAGTTGAAGTAGGAAATTTACATACACTTAGGTTGGAGTCATTAAAACTCGTTTTTCAACCACTCCACATATTTCTTGTTAACAAACTATAGTTTTGGCAAGTCGGTTAGGACATCTACTTTGTGCTTGACACAAGTAATCTTTCCAACAATTGTTTCCCGACAGACTATTTCACTTATAATTCACTGTATCACAATTCCAGTGGGTCAGAAGTTAACATACACTAAGTTGACTGTGCCTTTAAACAGCTTGGAAATTCCAGAAAATATGTCATGACTTTAGAAGCTTCTGATAGGCTAATTGACATCATTTGAGTCAATTGGAGGTGTACCTGTGGATGTATTTCAAGGCCTACCTTCAAACTCAGTGCCTCTTTGCTTGACATCATGGGAAAATCAAAAGAAAATCAGCCAAGACCTCAGATTTTTTTTTTGTTGTAGACCTCCACAAGTCTGGTTCATTTTTGGGAGCAATTTCCAAACGCCTGAAGGTACCACGTTCATCTGTACAAACAATAGTATGCGAGTATAAACACGCAGCCGTCATACCGCTCAGAAAAGAGACGCGTTCTGTCTCCTAGAGATGAACGTACTTTGGTGCGAAAAGTGCAAATCCATCCCAGAACAACAGCAAAGGACCATGTGAAGATGCTGGAGGAAACAGGTACAAAGGTATCTATATCCACAGTAAAACGAGTCCTATATCAACATAACCTGAAAGGCCGCTCAGCAAGGAAGAAGCCACAGCTCCAAAACCACCATAAAAAAAGCCAGACTACGGTTTGCAACTGCACATTGGGACAAACATCGTACTTTTTGGAGAAATGTCCTCTGGTCTGATTAAACAAAAGTAGAACTGTTTGGACATAATGACCATTGTTATGTTTGGAGGGAAAAGGGGGAGGCTTGCAAGCCGAAGAACACCATCCTAAACGTGAAGCACGGGGGTGGCAGCATCATGTTGTGGGGGTGTTTTGCTGCAGGAGGGACTGGTGCACGTCACAAAATAGATGGCATCATGAGGATGGAAAATTGTGGATATATTGAAGCAACATCTCAATCAGGAAGTTAAAGCTTGGTCGCAAATGGGTCTTCCAAATGGACAATGACCCCAAGCATACTTCCAAAGTTGTGGCAAAATGGCTTAAGGACAAAGTCAAGGTATTGGCGTGGCCACCACAAAGCCCAAACCTCAATCCTTTAGAAAATTTGTGAAAAAGCATGTGCGAGGAAGGAGGCCTACAAACCTGACTCAGTTACACCAGCTCTGTCAGGAGGAATGGGCCAAAATTCACCCAACTTATTGTGGGAAGCTTGTGGAAGGCTACCCACAATGTTTGACCCAAGTTAAACAATTTCAAGGCAATGCTACCAAATACTAATTGAGTGTATGTAAACTTCTGAACCACTGGGAATGTTATGACAGAAATAAAAGCTGAAATAAATAATTCTTTACTATTATTCTGACATTTCACATTCTTAAAATAAAGTGATGATCCTAACTGACCTAAGACAGGGAATTTTTACTAGGATTAAATGTCAGGAATTGTGAAAAACTGAGTTTAAAATGTATTTGGCTAAGGTGTATGTAATCTTCCGACTTCAACTGTACATGTAATAGTGCCAGACATGCACCCAAACATATACAGTTGGCATTGCTGTAATCATTTTAGTTGTCCTAGATGTCCTTTGTTCTAAATGTATTTATTTTTTTAAATAACATTTTTTGCATTGTTATTTGCTGTTTTCTTCTGTCTTTCTTTTTTCTCTTTATTTCATTCTCTTGGTTGTTGGTGCATGGGGGGGCGGTTCTTGGGGGTGGGGAATGGAATTGTGTTTTTTATTTTTCTTCTTGGTGGGAGGGAATGTGGAGGGGTCTCAAACGGTTGAGGGACAGCTATTGGGGAACTGTGGGGGAAGGGAGGAGGAAATCTTGGAGGGTTCGGGTTCACATTTTTTGGCCTGGTGGGAGATCTGTCAACGTGCCCTTGAGCAGGGCATTGACCCTGGATGCTGCTGTGTGTCACTCTGAATGGGAGTCTGTTGGATGACTGGTATGATGTGGTTGTTGAGCGGCTTCACTGCAAGTATATTGCATGTTTGGGATATTCAATAAAAACATTTTTTAAATAACTAAGTATTCAGTCCTTTGTTGAAGCACCTTTGGCAGCGAACACAGCGTTGAGTCTTCTTGGGTATGACGCTACAAGCTTAGCACATCTGTATTTAGGGAGTTTCTCCCATTCTTCTCTGCAGATCCTCTCAATCTCTGTCAGGTTGGATGGGAAGCATGCTGCACAGCTATTTCCAAGTCTCTTCAGTGATGTTCGATCTTGTTCAAGTCCGGGCTCTGGCTGGGCCACTCAAGGACATTCAGAGACTTGTCCTGAAGCCACTCCTGCGTTGTCTTGGCTGTGTACTTAGGGTCATTGCCCTGTTGGAAGGTGAACCTTCACCCCAGTCTGAGGTCCTGAGCACTCTGGAGCATCAAGGATCTCTCTGTACTTTGCTCCGATCATCTTTCCCTCGATCTTGACTAGTCTCCCAGTCCCTGCTGCTGAATAACATCCCCACAGCATGATGCTGCCACCACCATTCTTCACCGTAGGGATGGTACCAGATTTCCTCCAGACATGACGCTTGGCATTCAGGCCAAAGAGTTTAATCTTGGTTTCATCAGATCAGAGAATCTTGTTTCTCATGGTCAGAGAGTATTTAGGTGCCTTTTGGCAAACTCCAAGCGGCCTGTTATGTGCCTTTTACTGAGGAGTGGCTTCCATCTTGCCACTACCATAAAAGCCTAATTGGTGGAGTGCTACAGAGATGGTTGTCCTTCTGGAAGGTTCTCCCATCGCCACAAAGGAACTCTAGAGCTCTGCCAGAGTGACCAACGGGTTCTTGGTCACCTCCCTGACTAAGGCCCTTCTCCCCCGATTGCTCAGTTTAGCCAGCTCTAGGAAGAGTCTTGGTGGTTCCAAACTACTTCCATTTAAGAATGATGGAGGCCACCGTGTTCTTGGGGACCTTCAATGCTGCAGAATTGTTTTGGTACCCTTCCCGAGATCTGTGCCCCGACACAATCCTGTCTCGGCGCTCAACGGACAATTCCTTCGACCTCATGGCTTGGTTTTTGCTCTGACACTCACTGTCAACTGTGGAAGCTTATATAGAAAGGTGTGTGCCTTTCCAAATCATGTCCAATCAATTGAATATACCACAGGTGGACTCCAATCGAGTTGTAGAAACATCTCAAGGATGATCAATGGAAACAGGATGCACCTGAACTCAATTTCGAGTCTCATAGCAAAGGGTCTGAATACTTATGTAAATAAGGTATCTGTTTTGCTAAGGATTTTTATTTATTTAATCAATTTTAGAATAAGGCTATAACTTAACAAAATGTGGAAAAAGTCAAGGGGTTTAAATACTTTCCGAAGGCACTGTATACGAACTACAAACGCAACACGCACACCATTTCAGAGATTTTGTTGAGTTACAGTTCATAGAAGGAAATCAGTCAATTGAAATAAATTCATTAGGCCCAAATCTATGTATTTCACATGACTGGGCAGGGGCACAGCCATTGGTGGGCATAGGCCCACCCACTTGGGAGCCAGGCCCAGCTAATCAGAATGAGTTTTTTCACACAAAATGGCTTTATTACAGACAGAAATACACCATCGTAGACAAATTAACATGAAATTCTCTGGAAACATCTCTGGTGGACATTCCTGCAGTCAGCATGCCAATTGCATGCTCCCTCAAAACTTGAGACATCTGTGGCATTGTGTTGCATGACAAAAATAGAGTGGCCTTTAATTGTCCCCAGTACAATGTGCACCTGTGTAATGATCATGCGGTTTAATCAGCTTCTTGATTTGCCACACCGGTCAGGTGGATGGATTATCTAGCAAAGGAGAAATGCTCACTAACAGGGATGTAAACAAATGTTTGCACAAAATGAAAAATAAGCTTTTGTGCATTTGGAACATTTCTGGGATCTTTTATTTCAGCTCATGAAACATGGGACCAGCACTTTACATGTTGCATTTATATTTTAGTTCAGTGTATAACCGATGGCCTTTTGAGGAAACCTAACTCCATATTATTGACAGACTCAGAAAGTTTAACCATTTCTGACAGTTAAAAAGACCACATGACAAGTCTGTCCTGAGGTAAACTAATGAGTCACAGCTCCCTCAGATAGACTTGTCCATCAGCGTGTTAGAGAACAGCGATGACATTCAGAGTGAGCCAGAGATCTTAAGGCCGGTGCCTGGCATTCCTCCATTACATGACACTCAGCAACTCCTTATATACAGACTTCTCGTATGGATCCAGGCAATTAGCCAGACCACCTGGTCAGAGGTTAGTCCTGGGGTCTGTACTGAGGTCTCTTTTGTTCACATCTCAAGAGACGTTGCCAACAACTTTTTATTTGACACGGGGGAAATTAGCCTGTTTGATTTGGGTTTGGTGTGGTGGTGATTAGTGCACTCAACAATTATCCAAGTTGACTACTGGAGTCACAGCCAAAAATCATATGATAACCAAACTTAGCTACCATACCCCGTACTGCACAACCTAAGCATATGCTGGGAATAGATGAAGGAGGTCAACCCTTCCATCTAGTTTCTCATCTCTATGTTTGGGGCGGCAGGTAGCCTAGTGGTTAGAGCATTGGGCCAGTAACTGAAAAGGTTGCTAGATCAAATCCCCGAGCTGACATGGTAAAAATCTGTTGTTCTGCCCCTGAACAGGCAGTTAACCCACTGTTCCCCTGTAGACTGTCATTGTAAATAAGAATTTGCTCTTAACTGACTTGCCTAGTTAAATTGAAAAAATAATCACATCCAGTAATTCTCCAATCTGCTAACAGTGGTCTGGTAATCATCATTTAAATGAGGTGTGAAGACTGCCTACCTGGCTGGCTACTAATGCACATGCTGGGTAGGTAGTGGTACAGCACACAAAGCGCAGTCTGAACTGACTGCAGGTGTTCTGGGCTGTAAGAGTGTCATTGACTGTAGAGTAGCTGACTGAGGAATAGAGGTAGTAAGACTATAGAGTAGCAGACTATAGAGTAGCAGACTAGAGGCTCAGTCTGTCCTGATACAACAGCTGTGATAATGGCAGGCTGAGTCAGACAGACGGACAACTGTCTGTCGTGTCCTGACTCCTGGCTGAGCAATGAGCTAAATCCTAGTCAGTGTGCCAGCTCACAGTATGCCAGTAATGATACAAATGTTTGCAATGTGGCTCAGTTGGTAGAGCATTGCGCTTGCAAAGCCAGGGTTGTGAGTTCGATTCCCACAGGGGACCAGTACAAAAAATGTGTGCTAACTACTTACTGTAAGTTGCTCTGGATAAGAGCATCTGGTAAAATGACCAAAATGTTTTCATAATATACAGTATTATTGTTAGCTGGACTAATTTGTATATAAAGGCGCATACCTTCAAATCTAAATAAAACAAATAACACTTGATGTAAATAATGATACTAGAACTTCAACAGGTCAACAGTGACGTGTTGTGGGTAATGTTGTGGGTAATGTGATTGCTTCCATTAAATCTAAGTCAACCCTCTCACAGAACACATTACATTAGTGCATGTCTGTGCCAAAGGTAAATTGTCAAGTTGGGCCTTTTATAACAGAGGAGTTAAGAACAGCCTAAGGTATGTAGATGATCATATAGAATGGTCTCTTTATCCTTTAGCTGCTTGGGAGGAACCATGCTCCGAATAATGTTGTCCTCATGCCCCTCTTTTTTAGGGGGTAAACTTCCTACGCTTACAGAACACAAAAGAGGCAGATATCCTGGGAGTGACAACAGGGGGACTTCACCCAAAAGGTCATGTCCACCCAACGCTCCTTTGACCTTACAGCTATGTTGATGGGAACAGGTATGGAGAACACGACTTGCCAAGTGGCACACTGCAAATAGATCAAACACGTTCTGCGTTAGAGCATTCAACAGCAATGGAACGCTAAATGCACAAGTTATAGCCTACATCCAACCCCCTCCTAAATTATATTTTTTACAACCAGACATAACATAGAGAGGAATAAATCCTCTACCAAAACAACAATACGTCTGCTACATAAATGCCATTACTCACCTAGAAACTTTGTTTTGAACGAATAAACCCATAGTTTTTTGTTTTTTGTCAATTTTCATATCTCACTGAGAGTGCATAACATTCTGCCAGTCTGTGTTGCATGTGTACAGTATGATCCTGATGGGTGGGTGGTTGTGGTGAGGGCTGTGGTGCAGCAGGATTAGTAGAAGGCCTTGGCTGGAGGCCCTGCAGTCAGAGTTAATGAGTCAGATTAGTCCTCATTGTGTGTTCCCAGGGATTAGCACACTGAAGCCTCCTCATGTCAACCGGGGGGGGAGAATTGAAGGAGATGGGCACATTGAGACGGAGGACAAGAGACCTCACAATCAATTGTGTGTGTGTCTCAGTCTGACTGTTTGCGTAAACAGCGCTCCAGCTAGCTACACTGATGTACGTAAGCAGAGGGAGCACTAAAGCAAATGGAGCATTTGAAACTCTCAGGGGTTCCAGGAGCTGGAGGAGCGGCACTAGTCTTCCACACAGGAGAGCTAGTAAGGGAGAGTGTGTACACAAGTTTCACTACGCAGGACTGGCTCTGACAGATTGTGGTGACCCCCGTTCTCAAGAGAACCTGCAAACAGACACTTTCACTTCCTGTTGTAACTGCCTGTATATCTTCACCGTCTGTACTATCTTTACCACCAATGGAAAGATGTTGAATTCAACATGGCGCTGCATACAGCATGTTCCTCATCGTGTCTTCTTCACCCATACTGTAGGTTCCATGACACAGTTGAATATATTTCTTCCTCCGATCCAGTGGAATCAACAGCTAAACTGTTTAATATATTTATTCCCCTTTAAAAATCGGGCCCCTAAAAGTTAAGGATTTTAGGAAAGTTAATAATTGCTGACAAATCAGAATATTTGCCTGCAATATGGTCCGGCACACAAACAAACAGGGTCAGACAGACAGCCATACAGGACAAACACCCCACGATGTAGGAAAAACAACTCAGGCAAAACAATGATTAGAGATTCAACACAAAACTCTCAATGAGGATGGAGAACCAGCCAGTGTAGACTTGTTCCTCAGTGTAGTACTGAGGCCTGCTCTGCTCCATCCCAACTATTCAAACTGTAAAATCTATCAAAGTACCAGCCTTTCCATCACTACCGTAGAGCAGTAGACATCACATTATGGAGAGAACACAATAGATAATTACATCAATGGAAAACATTAAAACACTTCTCACTGTTTAGACTGATCTGACTGCTCTACTACGAGGACACTAAACACTGACTCACTTATCCATGAGCAGCAGGCCCCTGCTGTGTCTGTCTGGACGTATTTAGTGCTGGCACTGGCAGGTGCATACATTTCTCCACTGAGTCAAAATGACAATGGGTTAGTGATGTAATCAGCCAAATGACACACATAGCATATACAAAGCCCAATGTATGCACTGGTGACATCTATATGCAGATGGTTCTTCTTTGTTAGAGCAGACGAAGCCGTTTGACATGAGACATTGAAATGGCATCAATACCTTGGGCTTAGTAGTCTACAAGCAGTTTTATATTATATACAATTCACCACACAAGGGAAATTATCCAGACTGAGGATGGTTCTGTTGGGATTGTGCCAATGCCCCATTCTGACCCAAGTTGAAGGCACTACAGTCTGCAGTGGCAAGCTGTTACACCCAGCTGTGCGGCAAAGGATGAGACAAGATATTGCCGTCTTATTTGTCACGTTAACTGTAACTTGCATAAGCCTGTTTAAATCCACCTTCATGCATAGCCATGATTGTTTTTTCCCAATTGAATTACATGGAAAAAAGATAACATGTCAGCGCTGCTTATTGTTTACCGAATTTAATTAGTTCCTGGGCACCGTTCGCCGATGCAAACGATGCATTCCGAATCAGAACTATCCGACCAAAGCCTTGCCAAACAGGCACGTCGGTCGTATGGTGGGATAGTGTTCTACTGTTAGTCTGAGATACATACTTGGTCTAGAAACTTGGGTTAGGAAATGCCCTACTTACACCCCCAGTAAATGGAATATTTTTTAAGCTAGGCTCTTTTCCAGAAAAATAAACCTTGCTCAATCTCATGATTACACTGCTTGGTAGCCTACTAACAGGGAGAACCTCAGATGTTATTTTTCATTCTTCCAACAATTTAAACATCTTATGAGTCAAATACAGTAATACTCTCAGATTTGGGGGCCATATGGGCAAATCAATGCACACCACTCACTGTATTTCTAATTGTAACATAATATGGTATTATTATGTGACGAAACACACTGGAGGCTTTCAGATTCCCTGTTTTTGTAGGGAATAAGGGGAAGATCCATCCTGCTTATCTCCCATGGGCAGGCCACTGAGAAACAAAGGAAACCTGATGAGTTGAAAGGGTAAATACTAGGGGGAAAACCCTTGAAAACCCATTCTTAAAAGAGATACTGCTGCATATGTATAAAAACAGCCTTTATTATTTCCTAATTAATGGGATCGTTTTTAGATGGACATGTAGTCAGACACTACAGATCTGGTCCCCTATATTTTGATAAATATGCCTATAATAATTATGGCTACCATTTGGCAAATCAAAAATTGATTTTAGGTTGAATAGACTATTAGATGTGTACTTGAGCAAATATGTTTTATAATGCGCTACAATACAAAAGGTAGGTCCCCAATTAAAAAGAGGACAAGGGAAAGTTGATTCAACCGTCTTCAAAAGGGATGCGTTTTTACAAGTCTCTGCTCTTCAGACCAGGGCTGCCCAATTCCGGTCCTGGAGGGCCGAAACACTTATGTTTTTTTGTTTCTACCTGGTAGTTCATTGCACTCACCTGGTGTCTCAGGTCTGAATGAGTCCCTGATTATGAGGATGAAAACTAGAATGTTTAGGACCATTAGGGCCAGAATTGGGCAGCCCTGCACTAGAACGACTGGTTGCCTCCCACAATGTACTACCTCTCTACTTAGTACTTACGTAAAGTAAAGGTGAGTCTGCGATATGTGGGATTTGTAGGCCACATTAAAACCAACATTGTAACACGGATAGACAACATACACAAATATAATTTGAAATGCGCCACCTAAATGTATGCTAGGAAAATGTGACAACTTTTTTACACTGGGGTAGTCTACCACAAAGAGAGCATTCCTCTCACTAAGAAAACCCAAATTAAGAATGCGTCTTACCTGTTTGTAGGAAAACGTATACCGGTAGTCTCTAAATATAGAATGAACGTATTCTAGAGACGACTTCTTCTCTTGTCCACTCTGCAAGTTAAGTTGTAATTCCACTGCGAGCGAAATGTGCTCTGGGTCCCCGTGCGCATACTGCGCGCGCTCGAGGGCTTGCTTTTGAATGCGGAAAAGATGTTCAAGTAGCTGCGGTGTACTCGCACCCACATGAAGAGCGAACAGAAGATAGTTATAGCGGTTTTGCCCCAGCCATTCCCCTCTCATGGATCAACTGATTGCTAGGCGCTTATGAATTGCACAATTATGTAACAACTGGGGGAATATCAATCAAATGCGTCTCGCAGTGTGAAATAGAGCTCATCATGGTAGTGAGGGACATCTACTGCCAGTCTACATAGCAACATTGCACTTGTCTTCAGTGCTGCGTGAACACTTTTCCATTAAATAAAAAAATATATACTTAAACCACTTACTAGATAAAGCAAGCAACACCTGTCAGGGAAGACACATGTGCTGTGTTTATACATGCAGCCCAGTTTATTTTTTCCACTCATTGGTCTTTTGAAAAATCACCAACATATTTTTCAATGACGATTAGATTAGTGCACAAACTATCAGAATTGCGCTGCCTGTATAAACGCAGCCCATGTGTCACCCCAGATTGGTGTTGCTTGCATGATTGTCTTTACATCTATTGGTTTAAGTAAAAATTTTGCACATTTTCCTATTAATGGAGGTATTACTTACCTTCTGTTACCTCTTCCTTCCGGTTAGGGGTGCAGGAATAAAGCACCAGGGAGCATCACTATACCTTAGGACATTCACCAGGAGTTTCAATTATTGTACTGTGGGTTTTATTGCATGTATTTGAATAGCTGTAGAAACTACAATTTGGATGAGTCGATACAGTTGACGTACTTGCAGTGAGAAGATATGATTACAGATTGTGATGGCACAGTTAAGTCATTGTGTTCCCTGACGTGTTTCCTAAGTGTCAAATCAAATTCACAGATTAGCAGATATTTACTGCATTTAGGTCCAAACTGTACTTTCCCAGGCCAATATTTAACCATCTAAAAATGACCAAATATGTTGTCTAACATATTTGCTAAAATAGTAATTGTAGCTAAAATTAGACATTCCTGTGTGTATAAATGTAATTACTGCCAGTGGATCATCTCTGTTTCCCAACCCTGGTCCTCAAGTACCCCCAACAGTACACATTTTTATTGTAACCCTGGACAAGCACACCTGATTCAACTAATCATCAGGGAGGTAGCCTAGTGGTTAGAGCTTTGGGCCAGTAACCAAAAGGTTGGTGGATTGAATCCCCAGGCTGACAATGTAAACATCTGCCATTCTGCCCCTGAGCAAGGCAGTTAACTCACTGTTCCCCGGGTGCCGAAGACATGGATGTCAATTATGGCAGCCCCCCGCACCTCTCTGATTCAGAAGGGTTGGGTTAAATGCATTAGACACATTTCAGTTGAATGCATTGTTGTACAACTGACTAGGTATCCCCCATTCCCATCAAGCCCTCAATGAGTTGTCAAGGGCAACAACAAACCTGTGTACTGTTGGGGATCCTCAAGGACCGAGGTTGGGAAACAGTGATTATCTAGTGCGCAGACAGTGCATTCGGAAATTACTTTTTCCACATTTTCTTAAGTAAACTTATTCTAAAATGGATGTTTAAAAAATTACACACAATACCCCATAATATCAAAGCAAAAAAAGGTTTAGAACTTTTTGCAAATTTATAAAAAATAAAACAAATACCTTATTTACATAACTATTCAGACCCTTTGCTATGAGACTTGAAATTGAGCTCAGGTGCATCCTGTTTCCATTGATCACCCTTCATGTTTCTACAACTTGGGAGTCCACCTGAGATAAATTCTATTATTGGAAAGGCACACACCTGTCTATATAACGTTTGACAGTGCAAGTCAGAGCAAAAACCAAGCCATGAGGTCGAAGGAATTGTCCGTAGAGCTCCGAGACAGGATTGTGTCAAGGCACAGATCTGGGGAAGGTTACCAAAACATTTTTGCAGCATTGAAGGTCCCCAAGAACACAGTGGTCTCCATCATTCTTATATGGAATTAGTCTCTTCCAAGAGCTGGCCGTCCAGCCAAACGGAACAATCGGGGGAGAAGGGCCTTGGTCAGGGAGGTGACCAAGAACCCAATGGTCACTCTGACAGAGCTCCAGAGTTCCTCTGTGGAGATGGTTGTCCTTGTGGGAGGTTCTCCCATCTCTGCAGCACTCCACCAAATCAGGCCTTTATGGTAGTGGCCAGACGGAAGCCACTCAGTAAAAGGCACATGACAGCCCGCTTGGAGTTTGCCAAAAGGCACCTAAAGGACTCTGACCATGCAAAACAAGATTCTCTGATCTGATGAAACCAAGATTGAACTCTTTGGCCTGAATACCAAGCGTCACGTCTGGAGGAAACCTGGCACCATCCCTACGGGGAAGCATGGTGGTGGCAGCATCATGTTGTGGGGATGTTGTTCAGCGGCAGGGACTGGGATACTACTCAGAATCGAGGGAAAGATGAACAGAGCAAAGAACAGAGATCCTTGATGAAAATCTGCTCCAGAACGCTCAGGACCTCAGACTGGGGGAAGGTTCCTTCCAACAGGACAATGTCCCTAAGCACACAGCCAAAACAACGTAAAAGTGGCTTCGGGACAAGTCCTAATGTCCTTGAGTAGCCCAGCCAGAGCCCAGACTTGAACCCGATCAAAGAGCTCTGCACAGACCTGAAAATAGCTGTGCAGAGACGCTCCCCATCCAACTTGACAGAGCTTGAGAGGATCTGCAGAGAATATGGGAGAAACTACCCAAATACAGGTGTTCTGAGCTTGTAGCGTCATGCAGACTCGAGGCTGTAAATCGCTGCCAAAGGTGCTTCAACAAAGTACTGAGTAAAGGGTCTGAATGCTTATGTATGCAATTTCAGTTTTTGCTTTGTCATTATGGGGTATTGTGTGTAGATTGAGGAGGGGAGAACAATTTAATTAATTTTAGAATCAGGCTGTAATGTAACAATGTGGATAAAGTCAAGGGGTCTGAATACATTGACTATGACGCTGAAGAAAAGGTCTAAATGCAGTATGCAGGTGCCAGCTGTGAAGAGTCGAGTAATGCCACCATCTAGAGGTTAGTTGTGAAACTGCAATCAGATGTTGACATACCATACATTTCAGCGAGGGGTTGTTGACACATTACCAAAGAGGTGTTTGTTTGCATTATATTCTGACCAAAAACTCAGCTCCCTTTTAAAGTAGACCAGCCACATATTAAAACAAAATGCCACTTACGACTCAAAATGGTTTCCAAAGTAGCTTGGTCACTCATCACTGGGGGGGAAAATGGGGGGAAACAGCAACATTGGTATTGTACCTGACCAATTATACTTCCCCAATATCCCACTTGTCCCATCCAAATATAAGATACAAGAATATGGTCTCTAGTGTTAATACGTATAACATGTATAGTACTATATATTTATATCATTAATAAAAAAATACATGAACAAATACAAATTTTCATAATGGGTAAATTACCAAAGGGAAAAGATTACCTCCCACACCTATGGATCTTTGTTATATATCAAGTGGAGAATTTTTTTTAAATCATTATGTCCTCTAACTGTAATTCTATGAGTCTGGGAGAACCTCTAAAAACCGTCGCTGATGTTGTATAGAGCTGTGTGTATGAATGAGTGATTTGTCCCCAGCCAGCCAGTAATCTATAGGGCTGTGTGTGTGCGCATTACCTGACTAAGGCATACTACTAACACTGTTAGTACATCCCAAATGGCACCCTATTCCCTATTTAGTGAAAGTGGTGCACTATATAGGGAAGGGGGTACAATTTGGAAAGAAGCCTGTCAACACATTGAGAGAGCAGCCAAGTAGAAAAAGAATGCTGATGATTTATGTTGGCAATGAAACCCAAATCTGCCACTACTCAGATTAGCAGGCAAATGTGCACATCTACATTTGAATCAGTATTATCCTGTAAAAAGTCAAACAATTTTTGTGATGTTTTCTCAAGATTTCCGCATGTTTGTCTTTTTTTGTACAAATCTTTGTATAATCTGACTACACAACCAAAAAATAACCGCCCATAAAAATAAAAATAAATCATCATCATCTCCACTTACAGATTGCATTTTGGGTTTAGTCTTTCAATCTGTGTACTTTCTTTCTTTAATATAACATTTTGTAAATTTTTGTTATTTGTGTATTTTATTCTTTAAAAAAAACGTTTCTTGCTGTAGTTCGTTCGCCAGCCAAGTTCCAGGTATTGCTCGTCAATCTACATTACTTTCCAGACACTTATTCCTCCAAAACACCAGATGGCGCTATGGTAAAAGGCAAGATTTGTAGGTACTGGATGTGGTGTGTAGCTCCACTGTAGAACATGTTTATGTCAAGTAAGAAAATGAGCATTTCTTTCAAGAACTAAGCCCCAGCATTTCCTATTTCTTTTTTTTGGGTTATTTTTCAGCTATAAAAAGATGAGTGTCACTTGAGAGAAGGAAGATCCTTAATACTACTACTCAGTCAGTATGGGGTCTGGGCAGCAGAAGTGGGACAGTCAGGCTGCCAGTCTGTTGCAGAGCAGACCAAGACAGCTCTATCTGCAGAGGTCCTGGGCCTCTGAGTGCTGCTGAGGTTTCCTTTTCTTGCTGTTGCCCTGGTAGTGTGGCTTGCTGCTTGGGTGGCTCTTGATGTTGGATGAGGACGAGTTCTGCTGGACATGGTGGGTGTTTTTACTGGACGAGCGGAACAACCTGGCCTGGGAAACAAGACACACACACACACACACACACACACACACCCTAGTTAGATCAGTAAACAGATCACTGGTAGGCCTATATGTGCCATTGAAATGTAACATCTAAATGGCTATCTATGTACCGACAGTGTGTTGTAACGCTCTGGTCATAAAAGTTCAAGGCATTTGTAGGTACAGTAGAGTTTTTCAGTGGTTGACTTAGGCTTCGTCAAGCTGACCCTACCTTGCCCCCCTTGTTGTCAGTAGGAGTGCTGGTGGTGTGCCTCTGTGTTCTGTGATTGGTCACGCCACCTGAGGATTCTCTGTGGGCGCTGGAGCCCCGCCCAGGCAGTTGCTTCACTGTCTTACAGGGCGTCCCGTCAGAATCCTGGGGACAACCCATCACAACTCAGTAAATCAGGTCAGCAACCAATGGGTGCATCACATTAAATGTAGTGTTAAGAGTTGATTTCCTCAGGTATTGTGGTTTTAGTGTGCACACATGGTGTGTTTGAGTGAAACAAAACTCACAACGTCGCTGGAACTAGATACCGTGGAGGATGAGGATGACGCTAATGAGGAGGAGTTGGAGGAGGTCTTGCTGCGAGATGCAGTCACCTCCTCCGTCAGGTTGTTGTTGCACTCGTCCAGCTGCTGAGGCTTCACCAACAGTGTGACATCATTTCCTACGGCAACAACAGTGGTAAGACTGTGTTTTAGATCGACTAAATAGCAGTCGGACTTCACTGATCTACAAATCACCTTGGATCCCAAACTACTTATAACGTAATTACCGTAAATTCCAGACTATAAGCCGCAACTTTTTTCCCACGCTTTGAACCTTGCGGCTTAAACAATGACGCGGCTAATATATGGATTTTTCCCGCTTTCAAATTTTTTTCTCTCCAAAAAAAACACATTCTGTGACGTGCTCAGTTTTTTGGCGGCATAAAGCTTTCATTAGACCAATGAAATTGACGAACGGGTTAAGGTCAAACAATGATGAGAGCCACAATGAAAACGATCCAATATCGGATGAAGCAATTCTGAGGCTATTCAACTCCGACACCGAAGGAGATGACTTCAGTGGTTTCAGTGCACAGGAGGAGGAAGATGGTGACCAATGACTTTCTTGGTAGGCTACTGTTTACTGCAAATTTTTTATTTTTTGTTACAAGCCGTGCTTCGTTAAAGCCTATTTATTTTTGTTACAAGCCGTGTTTCGTTAAAGCCTATTTATTTTTGTTACAAGCCGTGTTTCGTTAAAGCCTATTTATTTTTGTTACAAGCCGTGCTTCGTTAAAGCCTATTTATTTTTGTTACAAGCCGTGTTTCGTTAAAGCCTATTTATTTTTGTTACAAGCCGTGTTTCGTTAAAGCCTATTTATTTTTGTTACAAGCCGTGTTTCGTTAAAGCCTATTTATTTTTGTTACAAGCCGTGTTTCGTTAAAGCCTGTGTAAAGTTCAATTGTTTCAATATACCGGTAGGCACCTGCGGCTTATAGACATGTGCGGCTTATTAATGTTCAAAATAATAATTTTTAAATAATTCAGTGGGTGCGGCTTATATTCAGGTGCGCTCAATAGTCCGGAAATTACGGTAAGATGACCAATTTTGCACCTTGTCTTACTGAAACTGATCCCCTCAAACACACTGACTATCACCTCGTTAGATCTGAGACAGTGTCAAGACTTACAGTAGTACTGTGAAAACATACCATTCCGTGCAGGTTCATTCTGAGACTGTGGTCCCCAGTGCTTGGTGATCCAGTCCCTGTACTCAGCCACTTCCTGGGTCACCCGAATTATTCTGCCGAGTATACTGGAGGAAAGAAAATAGGACATCAGATTAGAATAACTTGTTTGCAGTAGTTCAAATAGGGTATTTAGTAAATAACTTAAGATTTTTTTAAGATAGCAGCCAAAGAATGTGAGAGCTGTCGTTGGTTAAAACGAGCCCTAGCTCACCATCTCCTTACCTCTCAGACTCGTTGTTGGGGTAGTACTTGGCGATGGGCGATACGGCGTGGTTGAGCACTACGTAGGCATAGTCAAAGGCCTGCTTCACCTGCAACACACCGTATGAGCTGCGGCCAACGTCATTATCTGCAGGAGGCAAGAGGCATGGTTAGATCATCTCTATTTGGGAAGAGTGACAGATTTCAGACATTGTCTGATATTGAGCTGATTTTTAAGCCTTTGCTATGGGCACCTGGGACCTCTAGCCGTCTTATTCATGGCCGTTAAAGTGTGTGATAGATTCTTAGGTTCAGTGTTATCAGTAGTTGACTGATGTTACGGATCTTGAGCGTCACAGTGCTAAAATGAGGTATCACCTGTGCAAGTGCACCCATGCTGAATGGAAGGCCTTGTTACCTGGTGCTAGGGGGTCCTCAATGAAGAGCATGGAGGGCCTGTAGAGGTCAGTGCTCTTCTGAACCTCGTCTTTGGCCACATAGCTGCCGCCATCTTTGATCCGGATACCCGTCTTCAGGTAGTTGAAGTGGCGCCCATAGAGCTCAAAGAACTCTATAAGGAGAACGCCCACGTTGGCATTGGGGCTGCACGCATCTTCTCTGTAGTGAAGCTGAAATACAAGGGCAGAGGATAAGAGGTCAACTGCATAGAGGAACAAGCCAAATCATCTTAGTTTACTGAATGAGAAAGACTTAAAATGTGTCAAAAGTCTTAAACAGTAAATTAGTAATGTTAGATGCGATCTATCCTGCACTGTGTGTGGGGGCTACTTGAGAGAATAGCAGAAGATAAGAGCAGAAGTCTCTCACCTGCAGGAAGCTGACAGCCATAAGGAAGAGGCTGTAAGAGCCGATCCCTCCAGTGAAAACCTCGTTCAGATCCCTCTGGAGCAGGAACTGCTTCAGCACCAGAACCAGCTTCGGAAGCACTGGGTATTTCTTATGGATAAAAGAAACATGTGGTTATGGTTAAACCCATGGCTATGGTTATAGTGCCCTCTAGCGGGGAAAGTCTCAAACTAGGACATTGGGTAATAAGGGACTGAGGAGGGACGTAGTTAAGTGGAGGAGGAGACGTAGTTAAGTGGATTAGCTACCAACACCTCCATTAGAACCCAAAGAACCTGACATAAATATACTACAATCTATGCGCGCTAACTGTCAAGCCTGTTTCTTCAGCTAGCCCTTTTACCGGACTGCATTAGGTAAAAGCAATGTACCCTGAATAAGAGATGCCTGCTTCACTTACCTTTTTGTAGTCTTTGATGAGAAGGGCAGCTTTGACTCCATTCTTCACATTGAAGCTGATGTCCACCTTCACCTCTGTGCGGAAGTCTGTCAGCTTGATGATGGGTACCTGGAACAATGGAACATAGTGGTGATGAGGTTGGATTTACACATACAGTCACTCGAGGCAATGACACACTGCACACAGTTAGTATGCATGCACAACGTGCAGATCACTCAACACTATATACGTCAGCTACCACAGCAACTGAAATGACACTTAAAGAGCTGCAGTTAGTTTCATGATGGGTGGCCATGAATAAGTTAGTCCTAAATATTTCCAAAACTAAAAGCATTATATTTGGGACAAATTATTCATTAAACCCTAAACTTCAACTAAATATTGCAATGAATAATATGGTAATTGAGCAAGCTGAGGAAACTAAACTGCTTGGAGTAACCCTGGATTGTAAACTGTCATGGTCAAAACATATTGACACAGCAGTAGCTAAGATGGGGAGAAGTCTGTCCATAAAGCGATGCTCTGCCTTCTTAACAGCACTATCAACAAGGCAGGTCATGCAGGTCCTAGTTTGGTCACACCTGGACTACTGTTCAGTCGTGTGGTGAGGCGAGGTACCACAAAGACGGACTTAGGAAAATTGCAATTGGCTCAGAACAGGGCAGCACAGCTGGCCCTTGGATGTACACAGAGAGCTAATATTAATAATATGCATGTCAATCTCTCCGGGCTCAAAGTGGAGGAGAGATTGACTTCATCACTACTCGTATTTGTGATAAGTATTGAGATGTTGAATGCACCGAGCTGTCTGTTTGAACTACTGGCACACAGCTCGGACACCCATGCATACCCCACAAGACATGCCACAAGAGGTCTCTTCACAGTCCCCAAGTCCAGAACAGACTATGGGAGGCACACAGTACTACATAGAGCCATGACTACACGGTATTCTATTCCACATCAAGTAACTTATGCAAGCGGTAATATTACACTTTACAAAAACAGATAAAAATACACCTTATGGAACAGCGGGGACTGAAGCAACAAACAAAAGGCACAGACACATGCATACAAACACACGATAACGTACACACTATACACACTTACACAAGGATTTTGTGTTGTAGATATGTAGTAGAGTAGGGGCCTGAGGGCACACACTTAATATGTTGTGAAATCTGTTGTAAATGTATTGTAATGTTTTAAAAAAAATGTAGAACTGCCTTAATTTTGCTGGACCCCAGAAAGAGTAGCTGCTGCCATATTAAATACAAATACAAACATACCGTGGCCTTGTCCAGCACTTTGATGGAGTTCTCGTCAGTCACGTTTTTCTTCCGCAGGGCCTCTTCCAGGGTCCAAAGGGGCAGGTTTTCCCAGTTCCCAAACACCACCAGATCGATGTCACTAGGAAGTGGAGTAAGTAGTAGAGGTCAGGGCAACATCACATTCAGATCTGAAGAGAGGACTCTCCAGTTCACTTTCACACACATCTTATTGTCACTAATGCAGAGTCCCCAGTTACAGAGTGTGTGTGTGTGTGTGTGTGTGTGTGTGTGTGTGTGTGTGTGTGTGTGTGTGTGGGGGGACGTCGGAGCGGAGAGCGGTCTGGCTCGTCAAGAAACAAGGTTAAAAACAGCTTTGGATCAGCAGTGCTAAAATTACCACAGCCTTAATCCCAAAAAACAAAGGCAAATAATTACACCATGGCCAGCCACATCACTCTTTCTCCATATAACCACTCACAAAGGGGGGAATTCTGAACAGAGTTAAACGTGCGTAAATGTAACATTATTCCCTTTTTATGCACTTCTCTCTATTCTGACCTTGAACTTAAAGGAAAATTCCACCCAAAAACAATATTTTGGTATTTGTTTCATTAGTCCATTGCTGATATAGTCCCAAAATGTTTAGCCTGTCAGCAATCAAGTTTAAGATGTGTAACTTGAAAAATACAGCCGGTATGATGCATTTGCCTTATATGATGCAAAATGCATCATATTGACGTTACGCAACTGAATAAGGCAAGTCTGAATACCAAATACTGATTAGTGTGTAGGAAAGGCCTAAGAGCTTACCCACTTGGCACAGACTCAGTTAAACATCTGGTTTTGATTTACATGTGGTTGAGTTGTCACTTAGCATAAATTAAATTAGTAAAATCAACAAAAACAATCACCTGTCATTGGATTTAGGTTAAACAAGAAATTCCTTTACCTTGATTACTTTTTCAAAATCAAATTTAAAAAATGTGTTGAAATTACGTGGAAAAAATGTTGATTAAACCCGTTTTTGCCCAGGGGGTAGTTTTTGTAGTTTAACCCCATCAGTCCCGAGAGCCCAGCAAACATCTGCCTTTCATTTATCTGACTTACATTTATCTGCATGTCCAGCCCTTATACAATGCCTTTCGAAAGTATTCAGAACCCTTACCTTTTAACCATGTTACAGCCTTATTCTAAAATGGATTACATTTGAAAAAAATCCTCAGCAATCTACACACAATACCCCATATTGACAATGGGAAAACAGGTATTTAGAAATGTTTACAAATGTCTTGAATTAAAAACTAAAATACCTTGTTTACTTAAGTATTCAGACCCTTGGCTATGAGACTTGGAATTGAATTCAGGTGCATCCTGTTTCCATGATCATATTTGAGATGTTTCTACAACTCGGAGTCCACCTGTGGTAGATTCAATTGATTGGACATGATTTGGAAAGGCACACACCTGTCTCTTTAAGGTCCCACAGTTGACAGTGCATGTCAGAGCAAAAACCAAACAATGAGGTTGAATGAATAGTACGTAGAGCTCCGAGACAGGATTGTGTCGAGGCACAGATCTGGGGAAGGGTACCAAAACATTTCTGCAGCATTGAAGGTCCCCAAGAACACAGTGGCCTCCATCACTCTTAAACGGAAGAAGTTTGGAACCACCAAAACTCTTCCTAGAGCTGGCCGCCCGGCCAAACTGTGCAATCGGGGGAGAAGGGCCTTGGTCAGGGAGGTGACCAAGAACCCGATAGTCACTCTGACAGAGCTTCAAAGTTCCTCTGTGGAGATGGGAGAACCTCCAGAAGGACAACCATCTCTGGAGCACTCCACCAATCAGGCCTTTATGAAAGGCACATGAAAGCCCGCTTGGAGTTTGCCAAAAGGCACCAAAAGACTCTCAGACCAAGAGAAACAAGATTCTCTGGTCTGATGAAATTAAGATTAAACTCTTTGCCCTGAATGCCAAGCGTCACGTCTGAAGAAAACCTGGTACCCTCCCTACGGTGAAGCATCATGTTGTGGGGATGTTTTTCAGTGGCAAGGACTGAGAGACTAGTCAGGATGGAGGCAAAGATGAACAGAGCAAATTACAAAGAGATCCTTGATGAATACCTGCTCCAGAGCACTTAGGACCTCAGACTGGGACGAAGGTTCACCTTCCAACAGGACCACGACCCTAAGCACACAGCCAAGACAACGCAGGAGTAGCCGGACTTGAACCTGATCGAACATCTCTGGAGAGACCTGAAAATAGCTGTGTGGCAACGCTTCCCATCCAACCTGACAGAACTTGAGAGGATCTGCAGAGAAGAATGGGAGAAACTCCCCAAATACAGGTGTGCCAAGCTTGTAGCGTCATACCCAAGAAGACTCAAGGCTGTAATCGCTGTCAAAGGTGATTCAACAAAGTACTGCATAAAGGTTCTGAATACTTATGTAAATGTCATACCAGTTTTTTTTTATTTTTCATACATATGCAAAAATGTGGAGAAGGTCAAGTGGTCTGAATACTTTCCCGAAGGCACTGTATTTAGCCTTACAATGAAGTGTTTTATTGTGAGGCTAAAACAATTTGACAAAACAGTTGCATCTGAGTTTAATCTACACATTTAAAAAAAAAATTACAAAATTATCTGCCAAAGTAAAAATCTGATTTAAAAAAATATGAATGCAGTAAGTATAGAAATGTATTTTTTTCCAACTGGGAAATGAATATCTAACTAGTCAGTGACAACTGTGTGGAGTTTGTGACCGCAACTGAGTTTATTACAGTATTATAGACAATATGTCCTGGGATTTCCTATGATCTTCTATGCAGAAGAACCCCTTACCTTCTAACGACGCTTATGAGCGTCAGAGAAAAAGATGGCTTTTAATAGTTTGTAGCTCAAACCATTTGGACTCTAGACGTTTTGGTAGAACAGACTAAATCAAATGGTACAACCCAGAAGTGCGTAGCTCAAACACACTGTTTAAAAGGGGTTAGAAGTCCAAAACACACCAGCGATAAGGTGGGACTCATTGGGTTAAAGGTCAGTTTACACTCACTAATGGTGCGCGGGTCAGCTGTTTGTTCACCCGCACCCACCCGCTATTGCTAATAACCCATCCACAACCGCATGTGAAAAAGTGAATCTGAGGCCCGCAACCGGCCCTAACCCGGATTTTTTAAGGTATTGTTTGCTCTTTATTCAACCCGCCACCCACCCACCCGCCCTTCATCCACACAATATTTAATGGCCCTAAACCCGACCACCCCACGGTTATATCCGCAGGGTCTGCAGGTTATGAGTCAACCCGCATATCACCAACATACTATAAGAGAGATTACGATAGGAAGGCCATTATGTACTCCATTACCTGAATCAAACAGCTTACCTGGTTGGCAGATAGAGGCCCGTGCTGAAACTCCCAAACACTTGAACCTGTAACAAAGTCAAATGTGTTATTCATGATTTCACTTATCAATCAGAGAAGCCGAGCTATACATTAGCTTTGAACTGATACAACGGCAGGTAATTTGTTACAAAATAAAGACAAATTATTTGATTTGACTTCTGTCATGTCACGTGATATGCTACTCGCCTGTGACAACAGTCTGATACTTGAAGACAGGTGTCAACTAAAGCGATAAAAATATAATATTTATGCTAAGTGGGGAGGGAGTCTAACATGCATCAACTTATTTCACCTTTTATGCAAGTCGGGGCACAGTCATTATCTGACAACCATGCACTGTTCCTGGGAACTGAACCAACCATTACTACTGTAGTTATGAGAACAAGGATAAAATTATGCTTTAAACCCCAACGGTTTAGACAAAATAGAAATGAAATAAGCTTTTTATTTAATGTGTCCAGATTCCAGACAAATATCCCGCTTTATCTGAGCTTTGTGGGCATTAACCAATGTCACATCACATAACAGTATTTCACATTGGTTCTGAGGGCTCAAAAATAGCCTTTGCTAAGCCTTAAACCAGCCGTTATTCCCTTAAACCTCCCTCCTGGGCTGAGCTCCTGCCTGAACCGACCAAGGGGGTTAAAGCCTGGGCTCCAATCTGCTTACTAGAGGCAGGGCATGTGATTGTGATGTGGGTGGAAATGAGAGGGGTGATGGTGATGGATTGCCACTGTGTGGACGAGTTCCAATTCCAGTGAGGGGGAACACACATCCACACAGGTCCCCAAGGTGAACTTAACTCATGGCTCGGCTCTCTACTGTATAAAGAGCTAGTAGTCATCACTTACATTATCGAGAGACGGAGTGAAGTTAGAGAGGGAGAGAAAGACATGGTGGCCGCCTCCTAGACTAATTATTCAGCTATCTGGTGGGTTCACAGTTGTTCAGTTCACCCAGTCACAGACAGGTCTCGTATTGAGTGTGTGTGTAAGAGGTCAGGTGATTGCTGGAAGTCTTAGTCCTGTTCTTGTTGTGGACAGGATATGAACTACTCTCCTGCCTCAGTGGATGGAGTAAGAGGTAGGAACAGCAGTGGGCTTTTCTGTCTAGCTCAGGGATGGGCAACTGTTTTACAGTTTTTGAGATTAATTCCTGTGATACTACACAATTTGCCATGGGACAGAGAGAAAAATGTGCAGTTTTACAGCGAATTCCCTGTAATTCTACATATTTTGCCATAGGGTGAAGAAATTAAATGTCTTTATATGATGTCTGAGTAAGAGGGACTAATAAAATCCATAGGGGACCCCCGGTCGGTAATTCGACCATGAATACTACAAGATAGCTGACCACTAGACATTTTAGCTGACATGGGCTAATTGAGTTACTGTCAGTGACTGACATAAGAGAACTGCTGATGTACAACCACATTACAAAACTGCACCTTGTGTATTCTACTATTCCAACCCAACAGTAAATTGAGACCCAGACTGAGTTCCTAAAACAAACAAAAAGTGATCCGCGGGCCTACAAAACGGCAGTTGTCCATCCCTTGTATAGCTGAGAGCAGACACACACAGCTCTATCAGCAGGCTCAAAGTCAGCAGGAATAAGGACACCTGGAGCACTGTCGATTACAGGCCAAAATATAACAGCAGGGAGATAAGAGCGGACCGACCAGGTGCTTTCACAAATGGCTGCTGGTCACACGCCCCACCATATATGGCCTGTCTTTCATCATCATTACAGCTCAGCCCATAGGGAGAGAAAATCACTCTCTCCTACAGAGTCACGACTCCTTTCAGACAGCTATAGAGCCAGCCAGAGAAAGACTAGAAAGATGTAGAGACAGCATTTCTACATAGAGCAGCAAGTTCTCATGCTGTCTCTAGCAATGAAGGGAATTTGTTAAATGAGGGAACAGGAGAATGTGAGAATCTCAAGCAGCTTGCTGTGTGGGTGAGACCTGTCTGTGTAGCTAGAAACCACTTCCATTCCAAACCTTTGCTCTGCCTGTCAATTCTAGTAGTTGGTGTTGGCTTTTATGAAAACATGAACTCTGCATGGTTGCAATATTTATTTGAACGATGACCCATATTAGCCTGGGCCCAGATCTTTTCAACTATGTAAAAGTTTCAACAACCAGAGGAGTCTGCTGTACACTAATAATGGTCAAACAGATCTGGGACCTGGCTAGGCCTGTATGGGCTTAGGACTGGAACTGTAGCGATGTGAGTGATCTCTTACGTCAGCAGTGGGCCACAGGTCTTTGATGACCCTCTCGATCCTGTCCACCACCTCCATCCTCATCCTCTCCTCCTCCGCCCGAGGAGACATGTGTTTGTAGAAGTCATTGATCTCCTCATGGAGCCTGCAGAACACAATGAAAACAGCATGATCAGGGTTAGGGGAGACAAAGAGAGACTGAGCGAGAGAAAGAATAAAGGGAGAAAGTAGCATGGTCATGGGGATAGTAGGATAGAGTCTGAAACAGATCAAAATACACTGACAAAGATTGAAGGCAGAATATATTGATTGAAGGCAGAATATACTGTAAGACAAATCTAAATAACAAGTCTACAATACATATTTTATTATGCCAGTCAATGCAATCTGTTAACAGCTTTCACAGGTAGCTCACTGAACAGCCACCAGAGACAATTACCCTGCCCTACAATCTAATGAAATAGTGAAAACAGAGACAATTACCCTGCCCTACAATCTAATGAAATAGTGAAAACAGAGACAATTACCCTGCCCTACAATCTAATGAAATAGTGAAAACAGAGACAATTACCCTGCCCTACAATCTAATGAAATAGTGAAAACAGAAATGACACTTCCTCAAACACACTAGGCATTCATGAGGAGTTAATTGCAAAGCATCATTATTACATAAACTGGCTTCTTTACTGGAGGTGTGTTGTGTTAAAGGCTAACTGCCAACAAACTGTAATCAAGTAGCATCTACTGAAGACTGGAAGAAATGCATTAACTACAGGATTGACATGTTTTGACAGGCTGACATGTGAGAAAAGATCACAAAGCCACAATAATGCAATACATCTACACCTTTGGTACAAATCATAGGGCATATTCCCACTGTTAGGGGTATGGACCAGTTCTTCCCTGGTACCAAAGCAGTTGGCATAAATGTAATGTCCCTTGCCTGATTCAATAGTTTGGGAGGACAATGCTAATAAGTACAAGTGTTGCTGTCCTTGAGTTAAAAATGGATGCTTAAATCAACTTTACTAAACTATCAACAGGTCCGCTTCCCTTCACCTTGGCCCCGATAAGTCAGGCAGGTAAACTTGGTCCTTGACTGGGTGAGTATGAATGCCAGGGCTCGTTTAGGGAGACCAGGGAGTGTGCCAGTAATTGACTGACTGGGGTTATTTCTGCCTGAAATTCACCCTGCTGTCTGTCTATTATTAAAGCTGCAGATTGACCAACACATCCACCCACAGGGCCTAGACCAGAGGCTATATCAATAACACTAAAGACTGTGTCATGACGTTGGCCTCTTTGAGTACAGGGAGGACAGTTGACCCCCTCCCCCCTTGCACCATCCCCCAACCTACCTTCCCCCACCCAGTCCCTGTGTGAAGGAGTGGTAAAATTCCAGGAGAATCTCTTGCCACATGGCCCATAGAGAGACACAGGAAATTCTTCCAACTCACAGAATTGGGGAGCCAAGCGACATTTGTGTTCTGGAGAAGGTATGGAAGACTGGTGAAGAATCAAGCTACGAACTGGTCCGCTTGGTACAATTTTGTGACACTCAGAAGAGACAATATAGCCATATTACCATAAAACTGTTTATATAGCCTCAGCGATGGGACTTGCATCCAAATGGTTGTATAGAATGTATTAACCTCTATGGGCAAGGCGGGACGAATTCGTCCCACCTACGTAACAGCCACCTGAATTCAGTGGCGCGATTTTTGAATCGTTTGAAATACTATTACTTCAATTTCTCAAACATATGACTATTTTACAGCTATTTAAAGACAAGACTCTCCTTAATCTAACCACACTGTCCGATTTCAAAAAGGCTTTACAACGAAAGCAAAACATTAGATTATGTCAGCAGAGTACCGAGCCAGAAATAATCAGACACCCATTTTTCAAGCTAGCATATAATGTCACATAAACCCAAACCACAGCTAAATGTAGCACTAACCTTTGATGATCTTCATCAGATGACAACCCTAGGACATTATGTTATACAATACATGCATGTTTTGTTAAATCAAGTTCATATTTATATAAAAAAAACTGCTTTTTACATTAGCATGTGACTAGCATGTGACTAGCATTCCCACCGAACACTGCCAGTGAATTTACTAAATTACTCACGATAAACGTTCACAAAAAGCATAATTATTTTAAGAATTAAAGATACAGAACTCCTTTGTGCAATCGAGGTGTCCGATTTTAAAATAGCTTTTCGGTGAAAGCACATTTTGCAATATTCTGAGTACATAGCCCAGCCATCACGGCTAGCTATTTAGACACCCACCAAGTTTAGCCCTGACCAAACTCCGATTTACTATTACAAAAGTTTGATTACCTTTGATGTTCTTCGTCAGAATGCACTCCCAGGACTGCTACTTCAATAACAAATGTTGGTTTGGTCCAAAATAATCCATCGTTATATCCAAATAGCGGCGTTTTGTTCGTGCGTTCAAGACACTATCCGAAGTGTAAATAAGGGTCACGAGCATGGCGCAATTCGTGACAATTTTTTTTATAAATATTCCATTACCGTACTTCGAAGCATGTCAACCGCTGTTTAAAATCCATTTTTATGCAATTTCTCGTAAAAAAGCGATAATATTCCGACCGGGAATCTGCGTTTAGGTAAACAGACAAAAGAAAACAAAGCATGAGCTCGACGCGGGCACGAGCCTGAGTCTCACAGTACTGTAACCAGCCACTACCCAAACGCGCTACTTTTTTTCAACCAGAGCCTGCAAAGCCACGATTCAGCTTTTTGCCGCCTTCTGAGAGCCCATGGGAGCCCTAGGAAGTGTCACATAACAGCAGAGATCCTCTGTAATGGATAGAGATAATCAAGAAGGGCAAGAAATTGTCAGACAGGCCACTTCCTGCATGGAATCTTCTCAGGTTTTGGCCTGCCATATGAGTTCTGTTATACTCACAGACACCATTCAAACAGTTTTAGAAACTTTAGGGTGTTTTCTATCCAAAGCCAATATTTATATGCATATTCTAGTTACTGGGCAGGAGTAGTAACCAGATTAAATCGGGTACGTTTTTTATCCAGCCGTGTCAATACTGCCCCCTAGCCCTAACAGGTTAACTCAGTCATCGGCACGCCCCCAGGGACACAGACAGGACCAGGCGTCATTTGACAAGCCTGTTCTATGGTCACTATAAAACCCCACCCTGATCTACTTTCTTCAGACCAGGCCTCCACTCCATTGCGAGTTGGCCAATAGGTTTGAACATCCAATTCCGCTACTGAAAGTGAACTATACCACGTGGTTAACTTTTAGACTATTGATACCGACAGAATTAGAACAAGTCTTTGATATCAATTAATAGTCTGCAGCTAGAAATTATATCATTGAACGCAAAGACCAACGAAACATCCATTCTATAACGACATTAATGAATGTCGCTTCGAAAGATCCATTCTAAGAGAGCGAGAGAGAGAGAGAGCGAGAGAGGACAAAACTCTCTAACAGAACGACGCTCCAACAAGGATCCCGACGACACACTGAGCGTAAATATATATTGATTGCAATTGTTCCCGAATGAGTGAGCGCTCATGTGCAAAGGATTAGCATATCAATTGTTAATATTAATGAACTCTGTGTACCTCCTCAGCTGAACTTTTATGACCCTTTGTCTAACAGACCAGCCATGCCTGTTTAGCCCACTAAGGCACATTACTCTACCAATTCTTTGTGACGATAATTACTGTTTGTATACTTTCTGTGAATTACTTAGTTTAGTAAATAAATGATTTTAAGACAATTGATGTATGGATGACTCTTAGTAAAGGCTGGGTTCGTGCAGATACAACAATTTACGAGGTTTGGAATGAGACTGGACGCGAGGTAAAATACACCATTTAAACCAGAAGATAATCGGCCTATACTATAATAAAATATACAATGTTATAATATAGGAAAGTTATATTAGGAAAATTATAACTTTGTAATCTGAATATTTTCCTTGGTGCCCCGATCTCCTAGTTAATTACAATTAAACGATTAAACAGTTTAATCGCGTGATAATAATTACAGGGAGTTAATTGATAAACATGTTTTCAGTTTAATGGTACCCCAAAGACACGACAACTGGGTCACACAAACATTCACACGTGGTACTGATTGCCGCCCACACACACACACACACACACACACACACACACACACACACACACACACACACACACACACACACACACACACACACACACACACACACACACACACACACACACACACACACACACACACACACAGCAGCCTAAGCCAGCTGCCACCTCAACCTTTGACCCAACCAACACACTTCCTTGTCGTTCCAAACTCTACTGGTTAGCTCTTGTATGTTCTGGCCAGTGCTTAGTGTGGGGAGAGGAAGTGGAGCAGGAACAGAATGGAGAGAAATCAAGCCAGTCAAAGGGGATCGGAGCAGACAACACGTGGACACTACCTCTAACACTCAGTGACCAACCAACACAGTAAGGCCGTAGGGAAACTCAGTCATCGGAGGATAAAATACGTCTTTCCTTATCTTACAAAGGAAACTCTACTAACTTGATTTGAATAGCAGGCTGCACATACAGCATTATGATTGTGAGTAGAGCAGAGGCAGCAGTCCTGTTGTGTGAGTAGCTGTAATGTGAGTGAACACCACATACTGGAGGGGGTGTAGTAGAGGCCAGGACAGCTGGGGCTGTCATGGACTGGCAGTGGAGCAGGTCACTCTGCCCTGGCTGCCCCTTTACTGGGTCTGTTCACACACAAACACAATCCCAGTCACCCACAGGGCCATGTAAACACAGTACCCAGCCAATGACAGGCCTGCAGCACAGCTTCCTTTGGCAGGAAAATCAAAGAGAGAGTGGGAAAGAAACGGTAGCTACTTCTGAGCTTGTTTAGCCAAGCTGTGTACCTGAGAGGGCTCAGTTGTGAGAAACACTAGTAGCTACTGTAGAGGATTCAGCCTGCCTGTCATTTGGGTAGCGCTCTGTGGAGCGCTGCGTTTTAGATAAGTCTTCCCTGGCGCTTACAGCAGTCTATGTTTCACCTAATCCTCATCGACACCCAGACAGACATTCCTGGTGTAGCAGCCAGGAGTCCTATTGAAGGGCCCTGACCCGGTTAGACCCCAGCTGATAGCCGCCCCAATCACCAGCCTGTCTGTTGGCCCAATCTACACAGCAGTCCGCCAGCCAGACAGTCATGCAAGTTCAATATCATCAGTCCCTGGGTAGAAGTACTCCTCCCTGACGTGATGATACCAGGCCTTTCAAGCTACATCACTGCAGGTGTTAATCCTCAAACAATGATCCCTTTATATTCACACAGAGGAGTGTATCACACAGCTTGTAATATACACAATAGGCTGGTAAACTAATCTAACTTCTACACCTTTCCTCACCCAAGCACCAGCCTCTCCCATTTTAAGTAGGCCAAGCTAACTCCTCAGGGCAGGCACGTTAATTGTGTGTGAAGATACCCACCATGAGGTTCCCTGTCCTGAGGTACCATGAGCTGTTTTTCTGGACGGGCCAGGGCCTCACATTACAGTGTATTCTGAGCTGACTGAAGCAGAGAGCACTATGCAGGGGATTCCATCCTTATCTTTCCATTTGTCTCTTCATTTCTGGTGTTGGTCAGACTGACATGGGAACAGGAGTTAAGTACCTTCAACACGTGATACACACAGGCAGCAACAGGCCCACAGATAGCCTCTGCAGAGGCAACCTGGCTGACAGCATTCATCACGCCCAGCCAGTCACTGCAACAAAGACTGCACCGTGACCACACCTAGAGTCAACATAGCACGGTATGACTACAGTGGGAACTAGTGATGGGGGGGAGGGAAATCTACACAAAAACATCTAAATTAATGACAGATTTAATTCTGACTATTTTGAAGAAGTGTATACTGGCTACAGCGTCTCAACATGGCCAAACAGTACTATTGCCGTTTGCTTTTCAAGTGAAGGTCTTTTAAAGAGAATATGTGAGCACTAGAGGTCGACCGATTAATCGGAATGGCTGATTAATTAGGGCCGATTTCAAGTTTTCATAACAATCGGAAATCGGTATTTTTGGACACCGATTTGGCCGATATTTTATTTGTATTTTTTTGTACACCTTTATTTAACTAGGCAAGTCAGTTAACCTGTTGGGGGTAGGGGGCAGTATTGACACAGCCGGATAAAAAACGTACCCGATTTAATCTGGTTACTACTCCTGCCCAGTAACTAGAATATGCATATAATTATTGGCTTTGGATAGAAAACACCATAAAGTTTCTAAAACTGTTTGAATGGTGTCTGTGAGTATAACAGAACTCATATGGCAGGCAAAAACCTGAGAAGATTCCTTACAGGAAGTGCCCTCTCTGACAAGATCTTGTTCTTCTTGTCTCTGTTTATTGAAGACTGAGGATCTTTGCTGTAACATGACACTGCCTACGGCTCCCATAGGCTCTCAGAGCCCGGGAAAAAGCTGAATGATATCGAGGCAGCCCCAGGCTGAAACACATTTGCGCGTTTGGCAAGTGGCCGATCAGAGGACAATGGGCTTAGGCGCGTGCACGAGTCGACCCCGTGCTTTATTTTCTTTCGTCTTTTTACCTAAACGCAGATTCCCGGTCGGAATATTATCGCTTTTTTACGGATAGTGTCTTGAACGCACGAACAAAACGCCGCTATTTGGATATAACAATGGATTATTTGGGACCAAACCAACATTTGTTATTGAAGTAGAAGTCCTGGGAGTGCATTCTGACGAAGAACACCAAAGGTAATAACATTTTTCTTATAGTAAATCTGACTTTGGTGAGTGCTAAACTTGCTGGGTGTCTTATATGCATATATATGCATATTCTAGTTTCTGGGCAGGAGTAATAATCAGATTAAATCGGGTACGTTTTTTTATCCGGCCGTGAAAATACTGCCCCCTAGCCATAACAGGTTAACTACACATGGTTGATGATATTACAAGTTTATCTAGCCTGTCCTGCGTTGCATATAATCGCTTAGGTACACGTTGCTCCAACCATAAACATCAATGCCTTTCTTAAAATCAATACACAGAAGTATATATTTTTAAACCTGCATATTTAGCTAAAAGAAATCCAGGTTAGCAGGCAATATTAACCTCTCTAGGGGAGGTGGGACGAACCACACTATTCAACAGCCAGTGAAAAATCAGAGCGCCAAATTTAAAACCACAAGATGTCATAATTCAAAGTTCTCAAACGTAGGACTATTTTATACCATTTTATAGATAAACTTCTCCTGAATCGAACCACGTTGTCCAATTTCCTAAAGGCTTTACAGCGAAAGCAAAACATTAGATTATGTTAGGAGAGTACATAGACACAAATAACCACAGCCATTTCCAAGCAACTAGCATGCATCACAAATACCCAAAACACAGCACTAACCTTTGACGATCTTCATCAGATGACACTCCTAGGACATCATGTTACACAATACATGGATTTTTGGTTCGATCAACTTCATATTTATATCTAAAAACAGCATTTCACATCGGCGCGTGACGTTCCGAAAATATTTTGCCTCCAATACTTCCGGTGAATCAGCGCTACAATTTACAAAAACACTCATCATAAACGTTGATAAAATATTAAACGGCCATTCAAAGAATTATAGATGAACATCTCCTTTATGCTAACACTGAAAGATTTCAAAAAAGCTTCACGGGGAAAGCACACTTTGCAATAATCTGAGTACTGCGCTCAGAAAAATACACCAGGCAATACAGATACCCGCCATTTTGGAGTCATCTAAAATCATAAATTGCATTAGAAATATTCCCTTACCTTTGATGATCTTCATCAGAAGGCACTTCCAGGCATCCCAGGTCCACAATAAATGTTGTTTTGTTCGATAAACTCCATAATTTATGTCCAAATAGCTCCTTGTTGTTCGCGCGTTCAGTTCAGCTACTCCAAATGTAGGAAGCACGCCGAAAAGAAAAGTAAAAATCTATTTACGTTCGTTCAAACATGTCAAACGTTGTAAAGCATCAATCTTTAGGGCCTTTTGAACGTGAAACTTCAGTAATATTCCAACCGGACGGTTCCTGTGTCTTGAAAAACGTTTTGGAACACAGGCTACTTCTCACATTTACGCGCGCCAATGAACTAATGGGTCTACAACTTCCCAGCATTATTGTTCAGCCTCTGTTCATCATTAGACGCCTCAAACAACTTTCTAAAGACTGTTGACATCTAGTGGAAGCCTTAGAAACCGCAAAATGAACCCTAACTCACTGTGTGTTCCATTGGCAATGACTTGAAAGGACTACAAGCACCAGAATTCTCACATCCTGGTTAGATTCTACTCAGATTTTTGCCTGCCATATGAGTTCTGTTATACTCACAGACACCATTCAAACAGTTTTAGAAACTTCAGAGTGTTTTCTATCCAAATCTACTAATAATATGCATATTCCAGTTCCTGGGCCCGAATAGTAGGCCATTTAATTTAGGTACGTTTTCCATCCGGCCGTGAAAATACTGCCCCCTACCCTAGAGGTTAACCAAGTGAAATTGTGTCATTTTGCGTTCATTGCACGCAGTCAGGGTATTTGCAACAGTTTGGGCCGCCTGTCTCGTTGCGAACTAGTTTGCCAGAATATTACGTAATTATGACATAACATTGAAGGTTGTGCAATGTAACAGGAATATTTAGACTTATGGATGCCACCCGTTAGATAAAATACGGAACGGTTCCGTATTTCACTGACAGGAAAAACGTTTGAGATGATAGTTTCCGGATTCGACCATATTAATGACCTAAGGCTCGTATTTCTGTGTGTTATTATGTTATCATTAAATCTATGATTTGATAGTGCAGTCTGAGCGATGGTAGGCAGCAGCAGGCTAGTAAGCATTCATTCAAACAGCCCTTCATAATGCATTGCGCTGTTAATGACTTCAAGCCTGTCAACTCCCGAGATTAGGCTGGTGTAACCGATGTGAAATGGCTAGCTAGTTAGCGGGTGCGCGCTAATAGCGTTTCAAACGTCACTCGCTCTGAGACTTGGAGTAGTTGTTTCCCTTTCTCTGCATGGGTAACGCTGCTTCGAGGGTGGCTGTTGTCGATGTGTTCCTGGTTTGAGCCCAGGTAGGAGCGAGGAGCGGGACGGAAGCTATACTGTTACACTGGCAATACTAAAGTGCCTATAAGAACATCCAATAGTCAAAAGGTATATGAAATACAAATCGTAGAGAGAGAAATAGTCCTATAATAACTACAACCTAAAACTTCTTACCTGGGAATATTGAAGACTCATGTTAAATGGAACCACCAGCTTTCATATGTTCTCATGTTCTGAGCAAGAAACTTAAACGTTAGCTTTTTTACATGGCACATATTGCACTTTTACTTTCTTCTCCAACACTTTGTTTTTGCATTATTTAAACCAAATTGAACATGTTTCATTATTTATTTGAGGCTAAATTGATTTTATTGATGTATTATATTAAGTTAAAATAAGTGTTCATTCAGTATTGTTGTAATTGTGATTATTACAAATAAATAAAATTGTCCGACTAATCGGTATCGGCTTTTTTGGTCCTCCAATAATCAGTATCGGCATTGAAAAATCATAATCGGTCGACCTCTAGTGAGCACATTTGTCCGGTTTGCCGCCAGCTGAACTGAAGCATGCTGACTGCTTAAGTCACTCCATCTAGAGCCACCTGTAACAATAGAGGACAGGGGAGGGGGCCATCCTCGGACATACGCACAGGAAGGAAGCAGTCTGGCACTGGGCCAGGAGATACAGTCATCAGAAATCCATTCATATAGAATTCACATATAGCCATTAACTTGGACACATTCAATTCAACTGACTGACACACACGTCACATATTGATATGATGCGCACGCACACACACTCTTCCATACATACACTCCCACAGAAAGTCCATAGTCAAACCTTTGTCACACGTACCACACAATGACTGATACACTTATCGGGGGAGATCAAACAAATCTCCCACCAATTTGGAGGCGATGGCAATAGAAGTGTATTGTGTGTGTGCCAGTCTCCTAGCAAATGTAGTTGTCTCACACTGCCAGCCTCCTACACTGTGCTTATAACAAACAAAACCTGTGCCAGAGTCAGTTTCATTTCAGAGAGTCAGCCTCAGCATAGACTCTCTATTCCAGCTCAGTTTCATTTCAGAGAGTCAGCCTCGGCATAGGCTCTATTCCAGCTCAGTTTCATTTCAGAGAGTCAGCCTCAGCATAGACTCTCTATTCCAGCTCAGTTTCATTTCAGAGAGTCAGCCTCATCATAGGCTCTTTATTCCAGCTCAGTTTCATTTCAGAGAGTCAGCCTCGGCATAGGCTCTCTATTCCAGCTCAGACCAGTGGTGCTGCTAAGTTTCATTTCACAGCAGCAGTGTCTTTCTGACTGGCTGTCCGTGTGAGAGAGGAGAATGGGTTTCGTTTCAGGGTTAAGCCACATCGCCTCATCACCCAGGGAACCGCCTTAGACCAAGGGGAGCAGCCCAGTGCCTCTGGAGCATGTGACAAGCAAAGAGCAGGACTAGGCAAACCCATTTGGGAGCCCTGGGTTTGGAGGAAAGGCTTTGCAACTGAAACAGGCAACATCTTTTACAAGATATAGATACTGTAGTGTACAACTGAGCAGCAAGTACCAGTAGGTTAGTGAGGCAGCAGAGTAGGTGTGGTGGAGGAAATATGTCTTCACATGAAGGAGATGGGGGGAGAAGCATAACTTCAGGGTCTCATCTGCAGGTTTACGGTTGGAGTGGCAGACTGGTACTGCTTATTGACCAGCTGCTCAGATGGACTGACAGTGTAAAGGTGTGTGAGAGCCAGAGGGTGCACCTGTCTCAGTTCAGAAACAGGCAGTAAAAGACAGAGGAGGGAAATCAAACTGGCTGCCAAAGGAGAGGGTTCACTGGCAGATGGCTTTTCGGATGTGCAAGGGCAGCCCCCGGGTTTAGAATGGCCTCCACCGAACAGCATTAGAGCAACCAGCTATAAATAGTGCAGAAGGACCAGGGACAGAAATAACAGGGTACTGTACTATGCCCATGTTTCATAGCGCTGCCAGAAACAGTGAGCGACACGTCATCCAGCAGGCATTCTCTTCACGTGAACCTGCAAAAACTTCCCTCACTCACTGCTTATTAGGCAGTCCCTCTGTTGGCAGTGCTACATGTGTAAATATGCCTCTCACACAAAAACATGAGTAGGCTAGCCTGAGTGACAGGGCCAGCAATATGCATAGTCACACACACACAGGAAAGGATGTCAACCCAAACCACACACTGAACATAAGGTGGCCAATTCATTAAGCTTTCATCAAATGCCTGACTTATCCTCCAGCAGCACAACGGTGGCTCAGACTGGCTACCATAACCAGAAGATTTGGGTTAAAGACAAGCGAGGGCTACGAGGACCGCAGTTGTCTCTGATCGTTAGTGACCTGCTTGGCCTCAGTGGAGTTATCTGGCACACACTAGCTGCGGTTGAAACCATGTGTTTAGTGCTGCAAAAAAAGCTCCCGGCTCCACAGGCTCCAAAACATCTGGCGTGCTGGAAGTCCAGCCAGAAACACTAGACTACACTTATATTACACCATCCTCTTCAATTAAAGCCCTAAGGCTCGATCCACCATGACATTTAGGCCTATATTCAGCAGTACAGAGACCCATGGACAGACAGATATCAAAAGAACAATCTGACCTTTATTAATTGGGCTGCTAGTTTTTGGGCTTCCACAAATACAATCCGCAGACACACTGCTAACAGATTTGAGCCATTAGCACCAGGCTAAACATTAGCAACAAGAGTCTAGTCTACTCAAACTCGTGTGTTTAGTCTAAACGTACTGCATGTCATGTCCTCTGATCACCGTGACAATTTCCACTCCATCTCTGAGCTCACAGGCTAGACTCCAAATCACTGCATGACCCTAGTCTGCCTGTCAACCAAATCATCATGGCTCCTCCCACTGTGTGAGGCCTTTGAAAAAAGAGCCAGGATGCTACATGTGAGTGGCAACCTATCAAACAAGCATAGAGATCTGTGGTACAGGTTGCATATTGAGTTCATCAAGACTGAAGGAGAGAAGAGAGCACACGTGTGCTTTCATCATGAAGTGATGCCTGTACCTTGGTAGGTCTCTCAATCTCCCTGGTTGAAAGGCATTTATGCAGGCTTATTAAAATGCAATTGCCACAAATGTTTAAATACTGACCGTGAAAAGAGATTTCAAACATCCAATACTTTATCAATTACCATAATTTGTACAACAGAAACGGACACCAAAAAAACACAGCAGTCTCCAATAATTTAAACTTATTGTCAAACAGTACGACATTCACAAAATAAATATGATTGTCTTTCAGTATTGAATTTGTCTGGGCTGTACCAAAACAAGAAACAACCTAACAACTTGCTACCCCTTATGCTGTTCAGACTACATTAACCCAACAGCTTTCAAATTGGCCAGAAGGGGAGAACATATAAATGTAAAAAACATTCCTCTTTAAGCACATGCGATGGCTGAGATAGAGGGTTTCCCACACGTGCTGGTAGAGGGAAGGGTATATTACCCACAGTCCAAAGGACCAGCAGCATGTATAGCTCTCTGCAAGTCCTCGCCTCACCCCCTGGCTGTATGCCAGAAGGGGGGGGACAATGGCCTTTTCTCAATTAGATTTGCAAGACATGTCAAAGACAAAATTATAAGTAGCATGTCATTTTAAACTGTTTGCATGCTTTTCTCCTTCAAGAAAACAATAGCTGATTCAAAGGGGGTGTGGCAGACTTCAAAACTCTTCCGTGAAGGACTCAGGTAGGATACACTTGTGTTTGTTTCCTCGCCTAAAGAAGGCTATCGAGGAGGCCCATCTTCCGTTTGCCAAATAACGAAATGACAAACTCAACGACCGCTTATCGGTTTCCGGGTCACCGAAAAGAAAAGACAGAGGACGGACATTTGCCCAAATGAGAAAACTCCATTGATATCGCTAACAGCCAGTACAGTACAGACCGACTCATAGCTCTATGAGTGGTGCTGTGTTGGGGTAACATGAGGTGATATCTGGAAGCTGGAGCTGTGCGACTTGGATCATAAATCTCAGAGATGGTTATAAAAACAATAATGTGCCTATACTGATAGTCACCAAGCAATTAGCAGCACATTTAGATGGCCCATGGGTCAACAATGTACAAAACTAATCTGGCACTGTGTGACCCCTGACCTCAACACATAGGACCAAGGCCAGGATTATGTTCAATAGCACACAAGTAGGGCACACTGTAGCTAAAGGTAACGAAACAAACGTTTTTTATTGGACAAGTTCAGATAGTCTCTCCCGGTTTCACTCCATTTTGGGAAGTTTTCTTCTGTTTTGCGCCTAGTGAACACAAGCCAGGTCTTTCCACAGCTAGTTGTGTGTGACAGCACAGTGCAGTCATACAAATACTATTTTAGGCAGTCCACTCCACTCACACACCAATAACATTTCTGGTTCTTTCGCAACAGCTTTTGTTTCAGTGAATCAGAGGTGGCAGAACGCCATTGCTGCTCCAGAGCTCATTGGATGGAGGGCTCTGTGACAGAGAAAGAGCTCAGGTTTCTCTCCTGGAGGGGCGGGTTTGTTTTGGGAGAGCGAAGCCAGGACATGCTCAGCGTGTGTTGCATGTAAACACAGCACCCCTTATACAGGGCGGCTGGACCTTCTGGCCTCAACCATGCAGTCCAACAACTCTGCATGCATACACACCTCCGCCCCTATTCGCCCTATCCCCACCCCTGCAACCAACAACAGTGCCTTACTCGTCCAAGGAAAATCGTTCATCTTCTCCCACCCTTTTCTTTCCCCTCCTCATCAAATTGTGTATGCCACAGTGGTCACAGTCACACGAATGTAAAATCAACCCCTTGACTAATGCGAGCCCGAATAGGCGATCCCTCAGGTATCACAAGCACAGGAAAATGCACCTGGATGTGAATCACTTTCCAATTTTGCGCTTCCCAGTCAGGGACTTGGGGAAGAAAGCTAATGAAACGTTTCCACAACCAGAGATTACAAGCCTGTAAAACACTTTCTGAAAGCGACACTATCAATTGGCAGATATTTAGGCTTTAAATGTATATATTGTGAAATATATGTTCATAATGCAGCTCAGTAACTAAGCATTGTGAGCAGAATAAGAACCAGGAGTGTGGGAGAGAGAGCCTGGTTGTGACTGTGATCCAGGCTGTATAGTAAAGGTTGTGGTATTAGAGTAATCACTAAGGAATGTCCTTACGCAAACAGTGTGCTTCATATTACTATAAATGAGGATCAGCTTAGCTAAGACTTTGCTCTGGGCTCTTGCATGTTGCTAGCCTACGCTTGTCAGGCACGTAGGCACTTGTCAGCCTTTAAAACAATACCCCACCCACCTCAGGACTTCTCTCTAGTTTAAACTAGTAAGAACTGCATTTCTGAAATAGCTGTCACACAAAATTTCTGTCACACTAAGACTATATAAACTAATTGGTCAATATGTTTTTTCAAGACAGACCTGCTCCTTTATACCTGGACGAATAAACAGAGGGGGGACTCAGGCAAAACAACAGTGATAAGATACGGAAGTTATTTGGATGGTTGTAAAGCAGCACATTTCATTTCAGCGTCACTTGTCTGTGGAAATACCCTCTGTCATTATAGAGAAAATGGTTACAGTAACCTAACCTCTATATCTGCTTTGTACCAACCTGACATATTGATCATAATCAGTAAGCTAGTATAGCCAACCTATATGAAAGACGGAGTGTACTCGGGGCTCCCGAGTGGCACAGAGGTCTAAGGCACTGCATCTGAGCTAGAGGCGTCACTACAGACCCTGGTTCGATTCCAGGCTGAATCACAACCGGCCATGATTCGGAGTCCCATAGGGCGGCGCACAATTGGCCCAGTGTCGTCCGGGTTAGGGTTTGACCAGGGTAGGCCATCACTGTAAATAAGAATTTGTTCTTATCTGACTCACCTGGTTAAATAAGGGTTAAATAAAAATACCATACTAAGAGACTCTACTAGGAGGTCTGGACCTTTATGGCTGAGAGGGTATACTTGCCCTGTAGCTACACGGCCCCACTGACTGTCCCTGATAACTACATTTGTGTCAGAAGTGGGACAATCTGTCAACTCTCAGGCCTTTACTTACGGAACACTTCGAGAGAAGGGGAATAGTTCAGCCTTCCTATATATGTTGTGTACTACGGCTTCTGGCCAAGATTTCTGAACCTTTAAGATACATGTTGTGCATTTGCATCTGCCCAGTCGCTCCCCTTTAAAGGGGGGCAGAACTCACTGATGTCACCTCGCTTTTCCACAGTCATTAAGAAATAGATACCATTTCCAAATTGCAACTTGGGGTTGTGGTTTGATGTGGGTGTGTTATGTTTGCTATATGTACTATAACAGTTATCATTGTTTGTTCCTATTCACTCACAGTAGTTAAGATATCCCCGAACAGCCACCCTATTATGACTTTGGCTAAAGGAATAAATTGTGTTTGTGATGCCAAAGTTAGCACTGAGGATGTGTGATTTGGAGAAAAAAAACACGCTGTTTAATAAAGAACAAGTATTGTTCCTGGAACATAACATTGGTGACGATGTAATATTGTTGTCTCATGTAAAGAAGTCAGAGGGATGCATGCTAATGGATAGATCTGCTGTCTAAAGAAATTGATGGGTTTCTTCAATCTCGCAAATCTCAATTTTGGAAAATACTGACTATGACCAAAAGTATCCTATTTACACCTTTTAGTACATTTTGGAACTAGAATAGATGCTTCTGACTATTATATCCACCAGAGAAGTTGTTTTTTCAGTTTTAATTGCAGCAAATAGGCAACAGTGAAACAGACGAGAAATACCAGCATTAGTTAGGTAGGCTTAGCCTGACAGTCAGTCACATGTCAACTATCAAGAAAAGAGTTGTGCATTGACTTGACTATGGTTACTGCTCAGTACTCGTGCTTTTAGCTAAATGTCATTCGGATTAGATTTTCTTGTTTAGCTCGTCAGCGTAGGGAACACATGCAGATGTTGGCAACCACGAGGTAGCTAGCTACCAAGGTCATAAAACAAACTGCTGGATGTAGCTAACTAACTAGCTAGTTAACGTTGACTGTCCCATTGCTTTCACCTGACCGTAGCTGGTTAGGAACGTCCCCCAAAATGACGGATTATGACGCTGACGGTCAAATTAGCACACCTAAATATGGCTATGATGTCTAACCATAGGAATATGTGCGCTCACTTCACCAGCCAAATTAGCTGGCTGGCTAGTTGTCTAACCAACTAACGTTAGTGTGGCAGAGATATATAACGTTAGCTAGATAACGCGTGATGTATGATTAATTTGTAACGTTATATGAGCTAGCTAACGTTACTACTATCTAGTTTTGATGAGTGTCATTGTTTCTTACCCCAAGATTCCTTCAGAGTAGTTCTTGACTTTCCATGGTGTTCCCGTGTAACCACAGCCTCCGGTCTCGAGGCTACTGTTGAATCCATAAGTGCTAGCCTTGTTATCTCTTTTCCTTTTGTTGGGGTGTCCTGAGACCCCAGAGACCCGAGTGCCCACTTGCCACCCTCCACTGCCCCTCCCCAACGATGAACGGTTGTTGTGGTTGTTATTAGCTTCCAACGGAATAAAGTCTCGTTGTTCGACCACATCTATGTCTTTCGTTGAGTTGGACATTCCCTTGTTCCTGGGTTCGCTGTTAATGACAGCTCCGTTCTTGCTCGAGATCTCGTTACCCAATGTCCCGTTGATGTTCGATTTCGGACTGAGGCTTGACGTGCTAGACAAACTACCCGTGTTACAGTTGTTATTGAAGTACAGATTCCCCAGTCCTTGTGTTGTTTCCCAAATCTGCATCCACAGGCTGTTGGCTGGCCCACGTTGTTCTGGCTGAAACCAAGCGATTCTTGGATCCATCAAACGACAGTGCAGGCACACTGCCCCAGAGCAAGGCTCAGTTCGTGTAGCTAAAGCTAGCCAGGTAGCTAGCTAGCTAACCTCCCTCGTAAGCTTTACAGCGGACTAACGTTAGATATGAAGGTTACTTCAAATTACTATAAAATATCTAAACCTGCTATCCATGAATTAAAACGACTATTAGATACTATTATTATTAAACAGTAGGCGTCGTGTTTAATGAAAGAATGTTGGTAAAGTTTGGATTGAAGAATGAAGGAAACGTGCAGCCATTGCCTATCGAAGCGATTTCTGACCCTTTCCTTCTGATAGTGAGTCCTCAATGGCGGACACTGCGCAGCCGCAGATCCGCACAGAGTGAAATGGTGATTCGAAAAGGGCGGAGAAAGTGTAGTTCTTACGCAAGAGCAGAACATGTTACCTGTTGCGTAACAATGGGCGATTGATGAATTATTTTCACATGAGAACATGAGGTAAACACACTGAAATAAGTCTGTGGGAGGTTTGTAATACAATTAAAAAAAAAGCCAAGATAGACCGAACTTAAATGGTTACTTCATGTCATGACATGATATTCTATCCACTCGGCTGATAAATTACATTTCCGTTATTTCAAAGTATGAAAGCAGCATATCAAAGTGGAGGCTATATACCAACAGCTGTGCCTTCTCCCTTCAATGAAACCACCATTGCGGAACTATTTTCTAAATCCAAAACCGCAACTTGCTACCTTGACCCCATGACCACTGCCTTAGTTAAGGCATGCCGCCCTGTTCTCTGCCTCCTAGTGGTCAAGATTGTAAATGCATACATTAGAGTGTCAAGTTTGAGAAACAGACCCCTCACAAGTCCTCAACTGGCAGCTTCATTAAATAGTACCCGCAAAACATCAGTCTCAACGTCAACAGTGAAGAGGTGACTCCGGGATGCTGGCCTTCTAGGTAGAGTTCCTCTGTCCAGTGTCTGTGTTATTTTGCCCATCTTAATCTTTTATTTTTATTGGCCTGTCTGAGATATGTTTGTTTCTTAGAAACTCTACCTAGAAGGGCAGCATCCCGGAGTCACCTCTTCACTGTTGATGTTGAGACTGGTGTTTTAAGGGCACTATTTAATGAAGCTGCCAGTTGAGGACTTGTGTACTTGTCCTTTTGCTCAGTTGTGCACCGGGGCCTCCCACTCCTCTTTCTATTCTGGTTAGAGACAGTTTGCACTTTTCTGTGAAGGGAGTAGTACACAGCGTTGTACTAGATCTAAAGTTTCTTGGCAATTTCTCGCATGGAATATCCTTTATTTCTCAGAACAAGAACAGACTGACGAGTTTCAGAAGAAAGTTCTTTGTTTCTGGCCATTTTGAGCCTGTAATCGAACTCACAAATGCTGATGCTCCAGATACTTAACTGGTCTAAAGGCCAGTTTTATTGCTTCTTTAATGAGAACAACAGTTTTCAGCTGTGCTAACATAATTGCAAAAGGGTTTTCTAATGATCAATTAGCCTTTTAAAATGATAAACTTTGATTAGCTAACACAACGTGCCATTAGAACACAGGAGTGATGGTTGCTGATAATGGTCCTCTGTACGCCTATGTAGATATCCCATTAAAAATCAGCCGTTTCCAGCAACAAAAGTAATTTACAACATTAACAGTGTCTACACTGTATATCTGATCAATTTTATGTTATTTTAATGGACAACATTTTTTGCTTTCTTTCAAAACAAGGACATTTCTTAGTGACCCCAAACCTTTGAACGGTAGTGTACATCCACACAAAACCCAACTCCACTCTGCCACCCCACTCTGTCATTGCCTGTGTCTGTGAACTGAAAACTTGGATGAGCAATACATTTTTTCAACTAAACGATGACAAAACAGAGATCATGGGCCCAATATCCCTCATCAATAAACTGGGTCAACTCAACATGAAAATCTACAGCTGCACCATCCGCTCCAACTCCACAGTCAGGAACCTTGGTGTTACATTTGACCCCACTCTGTCGTTGAACCCCACATCCAAAACATCACCAAGTCAGCCTTCTTTCACCTCAAAAACATCTCACAACTCAGACCTTCTCTCACTGACCCCAATGATGAAAACCTCATTCACGCCTTTGTTTTATCAAGCCTGGACTACTGCAACGCCATTCTCTAGTCTTCCCGCCAAAATACTGGACAGACTTCAACATATAAAAAAATTCAGCTGCACAAGTCCTCATACACACACACCAGACCTTGGGACCACATCACCCCCATACTCATCAAACTCCACCAGCTCCCAGTTCAATAAAGCACACACTGGACTGGCACCCACATAACTTACTGATCTACTGGCACCCACATCATTTACTGACCTCCTGCACCCCTACCTGTTCACTGCGCTCCTCGGACACTGGCCTGCTCACCATCCCTCACACCAGGCTCCGCTCTATTGAAGACGAGGATTTTAGCAGTGCAGGTCCCCAACTCTGGAACTCCCTCCACTCCATGTCAGAAACTCACAATACATACACATATTCAAGTCCACACTAAAGACAGACCTCTTCACACAGGCTTACCCGTAGTCTCTGTTTTAGTTTTTATCTTTTCTAGCTCACTTCCTTGATTGGTCTGTCATGTTTAGTGTTCTCCATGGCTAGTCAGTCATCATGTTTAGTGTTCTCCATGGCTAGTCAGTCATCATGTTTAGTGTTCTCAATGGCTAGTCAGTCATCATGTTTAGTGTTCTCCATGGCTAGTCAGTCATCATGTTTAGTGTTCTCCATGGCTAGTCTGTCATCATGTTTAGTGTTCTCCATGGCTAGTCAGTCATCATGTTTAGTGTTCTCCAAGGCTAGTCTGTCATGTTCAGTGTTCTCCAAGGCTAGTCTGTCATGTTCAGTGTTCTCCATGGCTAGTCAGTCATCATGTTTAATGTTCTCCAAGGCTAGTCTGTCATGTTCAGTGTTCTCCATGGCTAGTCAGTCATCATGTTTAGTGTTCTCCATGGCTAGTCAGTCATCATGTTTAGTGTTCTCCATGGCTAGTCAGTCATCATGTTTAGTGTTCTCCATGGCTAGTCAGTCATCATGTTTAGTGTTCTCCATGGCTAGTCAGTCATCATGTTTAGTGTTCTCCATGGCTAGTCAGTCATCATGTTTAGTGTTCTCCATGGCTAGTCAGTCATCATCTTTAGTGTTCTCCAAGGCTAGTCAGTCATCATGTTTAGTGTTCTCCATGGCTAGTCTGTCATGTTCAGTGTTCTCCATGGTTAATCTGTCATCATGTTCAGTGTTCTCCATGGTTAATCTGTCATTATGTTCAGTGTTCTCCATGGTTAATCTGTCATCATGTTCAGTGTTCTCCATGGTTAATCTGTCATTATGTTTAGTGTTCTCCATGGTTAATCTGTCATTATGTTCAGTGTTCTCCATGGTTAATCTGTCATCATGTTCAGTGTTCTCCATGGTTAATCTGTCATTATGTTCAGTGTTCTCCATGGTTAATCTGTCATCATGTTCAGTGTTCTCCATGGTTAATCTGTCATTATGTTCAGTGTTCTCCATGGTTAATCTGTCATTATGTTTAGTGTTCTCCATGGTTAATCTGTCCTTATGTTCAGTGTTCTCCATGGTTAATCTGTCCTTATGTTTAGTGTTCTCCATGGTTAATCTGTCATTATGTTCAGTGTTCTCCATGGTTAATCTGTCTTTATGTTCAGTGTTCTCCATGGTTAATCTGTCCTTATGTTTAGTGTAAGAGTACTTTTACATTTTTGTGATTTTGTTGCTTTTTATCCTTCTGATTTGTTTGTATATAAAGTCACTTTGGGTGTCGTGAAGAGCACATCAAATAAAATGTATTATATCCTCCCCAATATCAGAACAAGGTAATCAATGTACTTCCAGCAACCCAAATCACGTTAAATAAATCCCCTTGTAAATGGATGGCGAGTTCTGCTTTATTCGACATCTCACATGATCAGTAGACACTGGGGGGAATAAACAGATGGCCTTGTCATACAATGGCAAATGCCTACAGGCAGTAAAGCCATAGCAAACCAAAGGTCAGGAAACACTGGGCCTGTCCATCTCATTTTCCATGACAGCACAACATGACACCAGAGTCATGACATGGGGTCAGATAGCGGATTCTTGGGTGAGAAGCACATGAATACTACAACTGGTCATTCCTAACATGGAGGGCTACAGTATGATAGTGTGTGACGTGAGAGTTGGTTTATAAAGATGTGTAAAATAAACCATAAAATGTTCTGTCAATTTCTTTAAAATACAGCACATTGAAATGTACTTTTATACATAAAGTAAAACAATGTCACTATGTACTGCAACATTAATTCAAAATCTTTTTTTAAATTTTTGTACAGATAATTATGTAAACACTCACCTACCAAGGAAAATAGTTATGCATTTCGGTCAGAACGTTAAAAACAAAAAGATAAGCAACATGAAAATCAGTTATATAGATGTTAAAGGGATAGTTCACTCCAAAACAATGATTTTGGAATGAACTTTCCCTTTAATGAGGGTCTATTAGGGAATTCCCCTCAACCCCATTCCCTCTGTTCTGTCCCAAGGCTCTATGGGCAACTCTGGATCCATTGTAATGTATATTATGAGTAATTTCATCTTATGTCAGCCAGATGGTGTAGTAGTGTCAGGCTGCTGTCATTTTTTCACCACAGTCTCCAGGTAGCCAATAAACCTTCTTAGGTTGACTTTGATGTTGTCCAGCACACACAGCTGCTCAGGGCTGTACTTTCCCTTCCCCTCTTTACGAATCTGCACACAGAGGACACATAAGAGGACAGGAAACAGCAACTAAACAGATGACAACAGTGATTTGCATAAAGAATGCATACAACTGTTCCTAGTGATGGGCTGCAGCTCTATTACCTTAGCCTTGAAGACGGGTTGAAGTGCCTTCAGAGCAGACAGTAAATTGATGTTTTTAGCTGCTCTCTCTGCCTCGTCTCCATCCGCAAAAACATCAAACAGAGCATCCAGGGCCTCTCCACAAACCACAAGGTTGGCATCCTTTGCAGCAACTTGGAGTAAGGCATTGCCAATCATCTATAAAAAGATATTGCAGTGTTATTACATCATGGTCACAAAGCCAAGATGGGTTAAAACATTTTTTTTTTAATTAAAAAGAGGAACAAAAATAGCTTATGATTTCTTCAGAATTAACTATCTAAAATACATTTCATCCGAATCAAAAACTAGGGATGAAAATAATAAAGTACCTGCAGAGTTTCAGCTGTCCCCTTCTCTTTAGCCAGTGTGCTTCCTGTGATGCCTAGGATGGCCAGGGCATTCACCCTCACACTGACAACGTCACAGCGGGTCGCTGCCTCACTCAGGCTCATCAGCTGCTGGGGGGTCATACACTGGCAACACACACACAAACACAGACAAAAACAATGAGTCATCCAAGAGACACATCGGGATAGTGCTGTGGTACTTTATAAACTAACAGACAGATGACAGTAAGGCTAGGTAAAATGTACTTCAGAGGGAAACTCTCCTCTGCTTCAGTCAGCTGTCTTACCTGTGGGATTTTCATATAGGCTATGATCTGTAAGAGGGATCGCATGGCACTGGTAACTGCCTCAAGGAATTCCTCCTCCTTAGGGATCTCTGAGTTAGCAAATTAACCAAAAATTAATTATGACTGAGACAATTAGTCTCCTTTTTGTTAAGGCCATTGTTGTAAAAGTGAATCAACCTATCTAGTAAAATTACGATTTAATAAAAATAATTAAGAGATGGTACAACATGTAGATCTAACCTGGAGCACTGAAGACCAGCGTGGACAGGTGTTGTGCGACATCCTGAAGAGCGGCTGCTCCCCCTAGGGACTCAGCGTCCATAGTAGACAGCATGTTGTGAAGGCACGTCAGGGCCCTGTACTGCACCCGATGCATCCTGGGGAGGAAATTGATTTCAGTCAACTCCTAAAGGCATGTAGCGGTGTGGTAAACAAAGAGTACACCAGTAATGCCATTATAAGCCAGAAAAATAGAGTACCTCAATCAAATGAGTGTACACTGATGCATATTGGTTCAGGGTTACTAGGATCATGACAAACCTCTCAAATTATCTTGTGATCTACTATATCACAGAATATCTAGTGTCTCATTCTTTAAGGGCAAAGAAAATGAAACCATGCTTGACAGATAATTACTTTTTCATCAAGATTTTCCAGGTAGGATTGTGACGACATACGTCCATGGCCTCGCTGCTGGGGAACTGGGTCTTCTTGAGAACCTTGAACATATAGAGACATGGATGGTTATCACCTTCATACAGTGTAGTGGGTTTAACAGTAGGAACACACATTGGCCTAGTACCATGACATTACTTATTTTATATTTTGCATGTGAAAAACAGAGGGAACATAAAAAAAGAAAAACATGAGAAGTGAAGTGAAACAATTATGCTAGGTGAGGAAAGAAATCCCCCACACCTTTTCTGGGATGTTGTGGTTGATCAGGGCCCCGTGGACCTCAGCAGACAGACACAGTGGGGACAGGAGGCTGGTGTTCCCTTCAGAGAGGCCGTCAGGACACATCTCACTCTCGTCGCTGCTCGACGCCTCTTCCCACTCATCGTCTGATGGGTCTACAAAAACAAACACAATGAGTCACAACAACCGACATACACCTCAAAAGCAACAAAAGCTAATTTTAAATCCTAAATATGCATTTGAGCATCAGACAACAGTAAAAATGCTGTCCTCTTATCTATGAACATGCACCAGACAGCTGTGTCAAACAGTAATGAAAACAAACCTCCCCAGGTCAGTACTGCTCTGCTGCCCAAACACTGCTGCCCACAGCACTCACCATCAGAGCAGCACATGTTGACGATGATCTCCAAGGACGTCTGCTGGGCTGTCAGCAAGGCCGTCGCCTCCCTCAGCTCCTCCTTGCCCCTCTGGAGAAAGAAAAGCAGACTATTGACACTGCAGCAGGGACACAGCCACCTCTTTACGTCCCTGAGTAAACCCTGATTTGTGTGTCCCTCTTTTCCTGCCTGGTGAACAAAGCAGTATCTCCCTGAGGAGAGGGCCACTACAGCTCTGAATACCAACTGAAATACTCTGTGCTACTTTATCAATATTCAGCTGTTTCACAGCATTCAACAGTGAGGAGTCAGGTACGTACTCTGAATATTAAAAACTGAAAATGCAATACTCTTTACTCAACCCTGTCACTTTGGATCTCTATAACCATAACTCAAAAGGGTTTGATGGGTTTGTTTCTGAGTGAAAAAGGACAGGACTTACGGGCAGGAGGTCAGAGAAGTCTTTATCCATCTTGGTTGCCTTTCCATTTGTCCTCGGTCCTACTCCCTCCTCCTCATCATCATCATCCATCTCCTCTACAGCCATATTCCCTGCAGCTGCCTGGTGGTCCTCCATGTTCCCTGCCTCTGAGGCAGTAGCACTTTGGGCCACCTCAGCCTGGCGGAGCTGGGGTATCAGCGTGCCAGCATCCAGCTCCAAGCACTGGGACAGGGTGGCCATCAGGGCATTGAGGGTCTGGGCCTGGCGGGCCGTGGGCAGGCTGCTCTTCAGGTTCCACACTGACCCTGTTAATGGACGAAGCACAAAGCACACAATGAGCACTGGAATCAGACTAGTTATTTAGTTAGGCTATTAACAAACCGCTTCCAAACTAGAGGTCGACTGATTAATCGGAATTGCCGATTAATTAGGGCCGATTTCAGGTTTTCATAACAATCGGTAATCATCATGTTTGGACACCGATTATGGCCGATTACATTGCACTCCACGAGGAGACTGCGTGGCAGGCTGACTCAACCTGTTATGCGAGGGCAGCAAGGAGACAAGGTGCTAGCTAGCATTAAACTTATCTTTAAAAAAAACGATCAATCTTAACATAATCACTAGTTAACTACACATGGTTGATGATATTACTAGTTATTCTAGCTTGTCCTGCGTTGCATATAATCGATGTGGTGCCTGTTAATTTATCATTGAATCACAGCCTACTTCGCCAAACGGGTAATTTAACAAACGCATTTGCGAAAAAAGCACTGTCGTTGCACCAATGTACCTAACCATAAACATAAAAAAAAATCAATACACAAGTATATATTTTTAAACATGCATATTTAGTTAATATTGCCTGCTAACATGAATTTCTTAGAGAAATTGTGTCACTTCTCTTGCGTTCTGTGCAAGCAGAGTCAGGAAATGTGTAGCAGTTTGGGCTGCCTGGCTCGTTGAGAACTGTGTGAAGACCATTTCTTCCTAACAAAGACCGTAATTAATTTGCCAGTATTGTTCATAATTATGATATAACATTGAAGGTTGTGCAATGTAAGAGCAATATTTAGACTTAGGGATGCTACCCGTTAGATAAAATACGGAACGGTTCCGTATTTCACTGAAAGAATAAACGTTTTGTTTTCGAAATGATAGTTTGCGGATTGTGTCATATTATATTATAATTAAGTCTATGATTTGATAGAGCAGTCTGACTGAGCGGTGGTAGGCAGCAGCAGGCTCGTAAGCATTCATTCAAACAGCACTTTCCTGCATTTGCCAGCAGCTCTTCGCTGTGCTTCAAGCATTGCGCTGTTCAAGCCTATCAACTCCCGAGATTAGGCTGGCAATACTAAAGTACCTTTAGAACATCCAATAATCAAAGGTATATGAAATACAAATGGTATAGAGAGAAATAGTCCTATAATAACTACAACCTAAAACGTCTTACCTGGGAATATTGAAGACTCATGTTAAAAGGAACCACCAGCTTTCATATGTTCTCATGTTCTGAGCAAGGAACTTAAAAACGTTAGCTTTCTTACATGGCACATATTGCACTTTTACTTTCTTCTCCAACACTTTGTTTTTGCATTATTTAAACCAAATTGAACATGTTTCATTATTTATTTGAGACTAAATTGATTTTATTGATATTTTATTGTATTATATTAAGTTAAAAATAAGTTTTCATTCAGTATTGTTGTAATGATCATTATTACAAATATATATAAAAAATAACAATAAATCGGCCGATTAATCGGTGTCTGCTTTTTTTGGTCCTCCAATAATCAGTAAAAAAAGAAAATAAAACAAAAAATAAGCCAAATCATAATTGGTCGACCTCTATTCCAAACTCTGACTTTAGTCAGAGAATGAATGCAGAGTGAATGACCGGTTGACATTGTGAGGTAAAAAAAAATCTGTAAATAATGTGATAACAAAGATGTTGTAGCCATACCTGCAGCCAGTGTCCTGAGCAGTGTGTGAGCCATGTCCACCTGTGAGGATAGCAGCACACTCTCTAGAGTCCCTAATACAGCATTGTTCATACTACACAGCAACTCTGCGTTGTCCTCAGTCACAGTGTGCAAACAGTGGGCTAAAGACAAAGAGGGAGCAGGGACTTACTACAAAATACATAATCAAGTCAAATATTTAAATGGTGAAAATGCTCATTAAAGTCGTGTGAAAATTGGTTTGATGAGACTAACCTGCAGACAAAGCCAGCTTGATGTTGTGAGTGTGTCGCTCCAGACACTGTAGGATAACATCCAGAATGCCTGCTTTGTTGAACACAGAGAGTGCCTGGCTACTGCTCTCACTGACAGACAGGGTGATGATACAACAGGAGTATGGTGTGAAAGAACCATAGAAACATTGGCAAGCTAACAGAATTGAATTCAATTTTGGATCTCTATGGGAAGGCTTCTCGACGGATGTCCAGATCACTAGGTGGAACTATGAAAGTAGGTTGACCGACCAGCTAACATTTGTGTTACTACTACTGTGACATTAACTACTTTTTTCTTACCAGAGATTCCACAGCAAGTTAACTGCTTCATTGGCTACATCTTCCACTGTGTTTTTCTGCCCTTTTAACGAGAGGGCATCATTGGTCTCAAACCCAGCACAGCACTGTGGAGAAACAGTACTGGGGTTCAGACACTATGAAAACACCAGACCTGGGTTCAAATACATATGTATTTGAGTATCTAATATACTTTTTTCAGTGAGTATTTTCAAATACACAGCCCAGAACAAGTACCTTTATTTGAGTATTTTCAAATACTTATTTCAAATACTGTTTCCAAGTGTATTTCCAAATACTTGTCTTTTCAAATAAAATATACGCCTAGCTATCTTAATACTTACTTTGAATGTATGTGAAAGTAATTGAGATATTTGAAATAGTATTTGAACCCAGGTCTGGAAAACATACAGCCCTATAAAATAGCTATGCATTGATGCGACTAACCATCAAGGAAAGGAGGTATGTAGGTGCTTCACTTTTCAGACATGCACACCATGAAACATGTTGTTCAAAATGTGAAAAAAAAACAACCTTGGCGCAGCAGGGCCACACCCATAAATACATTAACTTTAAGGTGTCAATCATGGGAATGATTGATGAGGGAAGGCCTCACCTCTCGAAGCAGAGCAGTCAGAGGAGTCATGACGTCCTGTTTCACCATGTCCTCACACACCTCATGACCCCCACAGGCACTCAGGTTCCTGATGTGAGAAGAACACATCACTCAGTCGTTGAACGATAACTATCACATCTGTGCTAACAGTTAATTGAGGGTGTGGTATTTCAAGAGGACTCTCAGTGTCTGTTTAGCAAGCCAAAGCATCCTTCACTAACCTACTTCTGTCGTACAGCACATAATGGCTTCAACTACCATCTACATTCACATCTAACATTTAGCACACTCTCTGAGTGCAATATCTGATAAGCTTGATCCTCAGTCCAGACTCCACACCATCCCTCTCACATCTCTCAGGGGGCCTGTTAAGTGGGAGGTTGAGCGCTCACCTGAGTGCCCCTGTGGCAGTCTCCCTGACAGCCAGGCTGCGGTCCAGCAGTAGGGGCCCGAGACGTCTCACCGCATCCCGCTGGAGGAAGCCTGGGATGGTCTGGCTCTGCTGCACCACGCGTGATATGCTGGCACACGCAAACTCACGCACATCTGCACTGGGACTCTGCAACTAAAACATACAGTATAAACAGGGGTTATTTGGATATTCACTTTTTCATACCATCTCTGTGTTCTTTTATCTTCCAGTTGTATATGTGGGAAACACTTTAGTGGCACTGAACTAGATTTTACAACGTACTGAACAAAAATATAAAATGCAACAAGTTTACTGAGTTACAGTTCATAAGAAAATCAGTCAACTGAAATAAATTCATTAGGTCCGGCCTAATCTATGGATTTCACATGACTGGGCAGGGGAACTGCACATGTCAGTGTGGCCTTATGTCCCCAGCACAAGGTGCACCTGTTTATTGATCATGCTGTTTAATCTTCTTGATATGCCACACCTGTGGATGGATTATGAGTTATTTTGGCAAAGAAGAAATGCTCACTAACATGGGTTTAAACAATTTGTGCACACAATTTGAGAAATACACTTTTTGTGCATATGCAAAACTTCTGGGAACTTTTATATCAGCTCATGAAACATGGGACCAACACTTTACATGTTGTGTTTATATTTTTTTCAGTATAGTTCTGTGAAATATTAATGCTTTTTTTGGGGGGGGGGGGGGGGCACGTGTTTGCCTGTTTTTTTGCATCTGCGGGATGGTCCTTAGGAAGACATTTAATTTGTCCTATGGAAACATTGGTAAACATTGACATGCTTATGAAAAGCAGAACTGACCTGCAAGCTTTTCTAAAATAGAGTGCAACATCCATTAGACCGAAATAAAAGTACTGTAGTCAGATCTTGGGGCTCTTACTTTCTCCAGTAACTCCCCAGCTGGAGAGTCGACTCCATCGTGGTCCTCTTCCACTTCCTTTACAGCAGTTACCGACAGTCCCTCTGCGTTGAACTGTGGACGTCTAAATTTGTTAGTCTTACTTTTACCCATAGTTTATTTCGATCAAAATCCCTTCTCGATTCGCACTTAATCTATCATGTAGTAGGCTGTCACACTCTCACGTTTCGCATCATGTGGAACATCGGTGGAGATTCGTCGGGGTGCCGTAAAATGGTGCTTACTCTCGCAATACAGAAGGGATGTCGTATTTATGTCGCAAAGACGAGACCAGGGCCCCGTTTTTACGCTTCATAGGCTAATATTTCTACTCCCTTCTTTGAAATAATTATCGGTCTAACATGGCTGGAAAACCACAAACTAATTTGCAGTGAATAGTGTTAAACAATGCTTAAAAGTATGAATACAATAAAAACTGTAAAGACCAAATTACACATTGAGATTTACTTTCAAACAAGTTGTATAGACAAACAATCTGGATCAAAAGCATAGCTGTCTACAGGTTGCAACCATATACTACAGTAAATCACAGGAAACACATCTTCACACAAGTATTTATTAGGTATATAACAATTAGTTTAAAAATAGAAAGATATCTAAAACAAAATGCATGTCATCATTAGAAATGAACATCTGAACTCATGGCGAATGAGTTATGTCAAAGGGTGTGTGAGCCCAGAAGCAGCTTTAAGGGAGACCGTAACACTGACTGAGATGCTGTTAAAAAGGCAGTTGATGTCCTCTCCCCTCACAATCCTTCATTAATACATAATGGAGCACATCAACATAAACACCCCTCAGTATTTCCCCAATCTCCTTCCTTCTTACGTTAATTCAGATCCTCCAAACAGGATTCTGGTCCTTGTGTCAGTCTGTCGTTCAGTGGCAATCAACATAGTCATTAAGAACATTTTATTCCCCCCCCCCCCCCCCCCAAGAGTTTGTGGTTATTGGATGTGTGGCCGTGGTTTGAGAATTAGTTTCCCCGTCTGTAAAAGAGACAATTCCATCAAAGTCAATACAATGCATAGATATACAGGCAATAATTCCAAATCATAATTTTAAATTATGTAAGGAAAGGCCAAAAAACGTGACAGCTGGATTGAATTGATTATGAATTAAGGTAACCTCAAAGATGACTAATGCAACTTACATCATCACAGGACATGTTGTATTCTGCTAAAACTGTCCGACAGCGAGCTGCAATACTTGAGGAGAGTGAGTTAAAGGAGAATTGTCCTATTTCTGAAGTAAATCTCTATTTTCTTTATGTAAATGAAATGTTACAGAAGGGTCCAGACACTTTTCTTGTGATTTGGCTTGTTTTTGAGAAACTAACCACAACAGCTATTTCTCATTGCTTGTTGTCCAGTATCAGGGCAGACATGAACAAAATACATTTTTTTTTTAAAAACATCCTTTTGGAAACAAACACGGTCTCAGTATAGCGATGTATAGGATTATTAAGGCCACCGGGTCCATAGCTGTCATTTACCATCCAAACAGTATCACTACTTCCTTAATGGATTATTTTCAGTACAGTGATGTAGGTCTTTAGATGTTGTACACATGAAATTGTGTAATTTCGAACTTTATCCGCAACGCTACAATCAATTTTGGTCAAGTAGCGCTGTTTCCCCCACGCAGCTGTGCAGGACGAGCGAGTACACGGACATGGGCCGTGCAGCACTACTGGTAGAAGAAACATCGAGTTGCACAAAATGGAATATAACGTTGCGGATCAAGTTTGGAATGACACAATTTCATGTGTACAACATCTAAAGACCTGCATCACCATACAGAAAATTCTCCTTTAAGGAAGTAGTGACACTGTTTGGATGGTAAATGACAGCTATGGACCTGGTGGCCTTCTTCATTGTCCTACTGAGTAAATGAAGTGTGGAACTTTAAGCAAGAGGAAGGATACATTGATGGTGCAACGACTCGTTTGTGTATTCCAGCAAAGAACAGAGCAATCAAAGTGATGCAGCTGATGGTGAAGAATGGATGGTTCCACAACGATGAGAAGAAAGACACCTGAGAAAGACAGCCAGAGGTACAGAGAGATTAGACAGGCAAACACACACAACCAAATTAAAATCACCTCTAAGGAATACCTGGGATAGGATAAAGTAATCCTTCTAACACCCCCCCAAAAAAGATTTAGATGTACTATTGTAAAGTGGTTGTTCCACTGGATATCATAAGGTGAATGTACCAATTTGTAAGTCGCTCTGGATAAGAGTGTCTGCTAAATTACGTAAATGTAAAAACACACTGATCTGTGTGAAAGGTATCCTACTTTATCACATACACACTGACCTTCTGTGTGTCAGGGTCTATCAACCAGTTCCAGGCTCCAGTCGCCGTACAAACTGAGACCACTATTAGAATCACTGAAACAAATGTGAGATATTGATGTATATCCCCTGAAAACAAGTGGCAGAATAATGTAGGCCTGAATCCTTTACAATAAAATTCAAAATACTCAGGCTGAGAGCCATTTACTCTTGAAATGTTACTGATTATGGTTAGACAGAGTTGGAACTACAAATACTTACTTCGCCACCTCCCGGTTGCAGGTTGCAAACAGGAGACGTATTCTGTCAATCTTCTCTCAAAAGCTTTTAGGTCTGCAAAAACAAGCAGTTTTTGATGTTCTTGATCAAAACCACACAGAAGAAACATACAATATCCTTTTTTTTGTGCTGTGCTTGATTGATTTGGAACCGATGGAGTAATCCAAAAGTAAATAAACGACTGAATGTTTAGTTTGGACTGGCAAAACAAGCCTATAGTTAACGACCTTCTGAGATATCCAGGTTATGAATAGAATCAATCAAATGGGGTAAAGTGTGCGGATACGTTTGCATTGGTTAACAGTTCTGGTGAGCGTGCAGCGGTGGTCTTCTGGGGCTAACAACTACCGGTATGCTAACTATTTATAGCATAGCTAGCTAGCCGGCTAATTAGATAGTGTAGCTAACAAGCCTTTGTGTGAATTTTTTGGTACAAGTTAATGTCGAACCCCCGAGGAGGGAAATCAGCAAAAATGTAATTAGCTTGAGTTTGGCATTTTGACGAATTTACCAATTAATGTCCTTTAAGAGAAAAGGTTAGCCTAGCTAGCTAGGTCAACGCGGCTGGCTAATCAAGCTAACAAACGACTCAAGTGAATTGCAAAGGCACGTTTGTCACCGTGCATTTTACTTTAAAGCGAAACTTCACTTATAATAACATGCATCATGATTTGTGAGAAAAAAAAATGAATTTGCTTGCCATGTTGACTACCTTCGGCCTGTTCCAAGGAATTCATTGCTCTTCTCTCCGGCTGTTGGGCGTGCTAGCTAGTTCTCATGGGCAATTTGGAACAGGCGAAAACCTTAACGTGGATTGGCTGATTTCGAAAAATGTACGGTGATTGGTTTAAACAAGTAACTGCTACGGCGCAACCCCTAGCACCTACTCATCCACTCGTCAGATATTATCTGAAAGTAGGTCGCAGAGACCAAATAGCCATTGAATATATATTTGTTTAAAAGCATGTTTATTGAGTGTTCAAATACCTCACAATCAGCTCTGGTGAAATAAGTTTTTAATATTGACAGAAAATACGAAATGTGTTTTGTAAATCTCACTGATCTCGTTGTGAGGAATCTTTGGTCAGTGTAGCAGCACCTAAATTTGCGAAGGCTACATTACAATTACATCGCATTAAATATTAAATGTTACAGGCAAACAAGTTCTTAAATAGTGTAGCCAGCTTTGTTGTTTATGGGAACCAGCTTGTTTGCTAACAACACATTAAACATTTCCTTCAGCACTTTATCCACATCATCATCAGATATGTCTTTCATGTCCAAAACATCAAAACCATCCTGGTTGTTGTAGGTGACCTCGCTGAAGGTCCAGCCAATTAGAGCTCTGAATCCTGTAGCAGTCTGCAGTGAGCAGATAGACTTGTTGGTGAATAGAGACTTTGGATCTGTCTGAAGGTAGTGGGAAGTCTCTAGGAAATGATCAACCCCACGGGGAACCAGGGTGAAGCCATAGATCTTCTTGGTTGGGCTCTTGTCTACCAGAGGTGAGTTGGTAAAGGCCTCATTGAGAACCAGAGGCTTTCGACCAGTCTTCTCCAGGGTCCACAGGTCTCCATCTTGTATGAGACGGAAGACACCAGGGGATTGTGGCTGGTCCTTCCCGGAGACGAGCTCAAGAGGGTGCCATATTTGGGAGGATACCCCAAAGCTCACGTCTGCAATGTAAGCAGTCCCATCAATGACTACCTTGTTGATGAGGTGAGAGTCTATTGGCCCGAACTGGTTTATGGTGTTGTTGTAGACTCTTGAACCCAGTGTTATTGGATTATAACCCATCTCTTTTAGTACCCAAGCAAAGAGGAGGTTATTCTCACAACACCAACCCCCCCGATTGCTCCTCACAATCTTATTGAAAATCAACTCATGGTCCATAGTGATCTTCTCACCACAGTGAATGCTGAGGTTTTCAAATGGTATTGACATCACATGGTGTTTGTGGACCTGGTTCAGTGTTTCAAGGTCTGGTTTAGAAAATGGGCCGTAGAACCCGATCCTCTTGAAGTACTCTTCCAGATTCATTTTGTCCTAAGAGTTAACAAAACAAAGACACTGCATGAGTTTCTGCTTTTGCAGGATTTACGACTACATATACAGAAACTGACATCTGCTAATGTCTCATTCACAATTTGTTTTTCACATAGAGTAAGATCCTCTTTGCAATTGAAACACCACCATGTAGGCATTATCCTTAAATTGAAGGATAAAAGATTAAAGAATAGACAAAAACTTGTGATACACATTTTTTCATTTCCATTTGATGATTACTTACTTTCAAAGGCAGTGAAAAAGTAGCTTCTCAAAGTATTGCTTGCTGTTCAGAGTTCTTCAGGGCAAGAAGGGCAAAGCAGTTGTGCATTAAAAGAGATAAGAATGGCTCTTGCATAACAAAAAAACAGAACACCCTAGACTTTGCTCATGTACTGGAAAGCAAAACTAAAGTTCACAAGTGAGCCTTGCATAAGGGACCTCACTTGTAAAACACTGGAGCCTTGTGGTGTGTATGGGAAGTGTTGTACATTTCAGATACACTGACATTTTTATTGTATTTTTTATTTCACCTTTATTTAACCAGGTAGGCCAGCTAAGAACAAGTTCTCCTTTACAACTGCGACCTGGCCAAGATAAAGCAAAGCAGTGCGACACAAACAACAACACAGAGTTACACATGGAATAAACAAACATACAGTCAATAACACAATAGAAAAGTCTATATACAGTGTGTGCAAATGAGGTAAGATTAGGGAGGTAAGGCCCTTCTTTGGACACAGCATGCATTTAGTTTTACTTGTATTTAAGAGCAGTTGGAGGCCACAGAAGGAGAGTTGTATGGCATTGAAGCTTGTCTGGAGGTTAGTTAACACAGTGTCCATAGAAGGGCCAGAAGTATACAGAATGTTTTTTATCTGTGTAGAGGTGGAACAGAGAAATACCAGCAGCAAGAGCGACATCATTGATGTATACAGAGAAAAGAGTCAGCCCGATAATTGAACCCTGTGGCACCCCCATAGAGACTGCCAGAGGTCCGGACAACAGGCCCTCCGATTTGACACACTGAACTCTGTCTGAGAAGTTGTTGATGAACCATGCGAGGCAGTCAATTGAGAAACCAAGGCTGTTGAGTCTGCCAATAAGAATGCGGTGATTGACAGAGTCGAAAGCCTTGGCTAGGTCGATGAATACGGCTACACAGTATTGTCTTTTATTGATGGCGGTTATGATATCGTTTAGGACCCTGAGCGCGGCTGAGGTGCATCCATGACCAGCTCGGAAACCAAATTGCATAGCGGAGAAAGTACGGTGGGATTCGAAATGGTCGGTATCTGTTTGTTAACTTGGCTTTCGAATACCTTAGAAAGGCAGGGTAGGATAGATATAGGTCTGTAACAGTTTGGGTCTAGAGTGTTTCCCCCTTTGAAGAGTGACAATGGGATGTGACAATGGGATGTTCCTGTGACAACATCCTGAATGAGGTCCCTGGTGCTGGCAGGGACAACACATAAAATCCCTGCTATATGGGCTCCCGAGTGTCGAAGCAGTCTAAGGCCCTGCATCTCAGTTCTAGAGGCGTCACTACAGACCCTGGTTTGATTCCAGGCTGTATCACATCTGGCCGTGATTGGAAGTCTCATAGGGCGGTGCACAATTTGCCCAGCGGCGCCAGGTTACAGTTTGACCGGGCTAGGACGTCATTGTGAAAAAGAATTTGTTCTTAACTGACTTGCCTAGTTAAATAAAGGTCAAATAAAAAAATAAAAAACATTCTCTACCCTGTCAATAAAGAGGAGGAGTTACCTACCACGTCAAAAGTGTAAAGTAGGAAGTTCGCGTAGCCCATGCACTGACAAGTCATGAAACCGCTCGCAGTTGCCTTCAAGAATTTCACTAGCTCCGCCCAAGGAAGTTGTTTGTAAAATAGTAACAGCCTGTCACACCGATTAATTAATGAAAGCATTAATGCTGGACAAACGATAAGGTTGCTAAGTTAAAACGCCAAGGTAAAAGCCAGTTTTCAATTGAAATTAAAGTGTTTGCTGTTCAATAGCCTAGATAACAACCTGTAGACTAGTAGAATATGTCAGCGATCTTATTGATACAGTACAGGTTTACACAACTGTCATTGTCGTACTCTTATGTAGCTAAACTAGTTTGCATCAAATGTTGCGTTCATGACCCTAATGTAGCCAAACGTCAACGTAGCATTATCAAGTAATAGGCCACAATCTTACATGTATGGCTACAGTAGACGTGATGAGGTTGCAGGTTGTTGGTTGTTATACATTTCGGCACGTGTCTCTTTTACAAATTCAATACTGTAAATCATGCTCTCTCTGAAGGTACTGTGTGGTGTTATTTCAAGCATATTGAACTTCAAGTTTTCTTTTCAGTGAAATGGAGAAGGCGCGAATATGCACGTTTTTGATTACCGGTGGCAGTGGACACTTTGGTTTCCGGTAAACCCATCAAAATATACATATTTTACATTATTTGTTGCCTGTACATAGTCTTCATCTTATCAATACAGAAGAGAACTTGACATTACCAAGTGAGTGTGCAAAATAATTCTGTAACGGTGGTTCTAAACCCCACTAGGGGGAGTTATCATACCAGTTATTCTAATGATGTTATTCACTGTTGTCTATTTATTCTGTGTTACATACTAAAGTGGCAGAACCTTATCACCCCATCAATTGAATCCCTGCTTACAACAAATTGTTGTGACTTACTAATGGTAGCTTCATAAGCAGTGCTTAACTTGGACAGGAGCTCACCGGAGCTGAGTACCGGCACCTCAAATGTTCTACTGCTTAAGCTCCTGTTCCTCTTATAGAATATTAGCTCAAAAGTTTTGTGGAGCTCCTGCACCTAAATATAAACAGTATTGACACCCAAAATGAGTACCTGCACCTATTTCAGTCCAAGTCAAGCACTGTTCATAAGTAGGCTAATGACTTTCCTATTATTGTTTTTTAGTGTTGAACTGAACATTCCTAGAATATCCCTCACTACATGTGTAAGGTTTCCCTATACCCAACGTTCCAGATTAGCATTTGCACACCAGTATTTCTACTTGCACATCTTCATCTGCACATCTATCACTCCAGTGTAAATTTGCTAAATTGTAATTACTTCGCTACTATAGCCTATTTATTGCCTTACCTCCTCACACCATTTGCACACACTGTATAGAGACTTTCTTTTTTTCTATTGTGTTATTGACTGTACGCTTGTTTATTCCATGTGTAACTCTGTTGTTTATGTCGCACTGCTTTGCTCTATCTTGGCCAAGTCGTAGTTGTAAATGTGAACTTGTTCTCGACTAGCCGACCTGGTTAAATAAAGGTGAAATAAAATAAAAATAAAAAACAGGATCACACATTGTTCATTTCTTACAGCCTTTCCTGCTCACTACATAAAAAGGAAGCTGAAGTCATTCTGTTTGATATGAGCCCGCCCAGCCTAGAGGTTCCAGAGGGCATTGTGTTCCTAAAGGGAGATATTCGTCAAAATGCTCAGGTGGAGAAGGTGGTCACTGGCATGGACTGTGTTTTCCACATCGCCTCCTACGGCATGTCTGGCAGGGAGCAGCTGAACAGGAAGCTGATTGAAGAGGTGAATGTCCAGGGCACAGAGCATGTCCTCGGGGCCTGTGTAGAGGCTGGAGTCTCCAGGCTCGTCTACACCAGCACCTTCAATGTAGTGTTCGGAGGCCAAAACATTGAGGGTGGTGACGAAAGCCTCCCCTACCTACCTCTCCATCTCCACCCTGACCACAACTCCAGAACCAAGTCGGTAGCTGAGATAGCCGTGATGAAAGCCAGTGGTACAGCGCTGAAGGACGGGACAGGTGTGTTGAGGGCCTGTGCTCTGCGTCCAGCCGGTATATACGGGCCTGGTGAGCAGAGGCACCTGCCCAGGATTGTTGGGTACATAGAGAAGGGGATATTCAGTTTTGTGTATGGAGATCCGAGAGGTTTAGTGGAGTTTGTCCAAGTAGACATCCTGGTGTCTGCACAAGAACTGGCTGCAGAGGCTCTGACGTCAGAGCACCAGCACTCTGCTGGACAGGTATACTTCATCTCAGACGGAAGACCTGTCAACAACTTTGAGTTCTTCAGACCTCTGGTGGAGGGTTTGGGTTACTCTTTCCCCAAACTACGTCTACCCCTCTCTCTCATCTACTTTGTTGCATTCCTCACTGAGATGATTCACCATCTCTTCGGCCCGATATTTAACTTCCAGCCTCTGCTCACACGCACAGAGGTGTATAAGACCGGCGTGACGCATTACTTCAGCATGGCGGCCAAGGCCGAGCTGGGTTATGAGCCCCAGGAGTATAACCTGGAGGAGGTTGTGCAGTGGTTCAAGAGTAGAGGTCACGGAAGAAAACCTAGGGGTTCACTTCTCCAGCGACTGATACTAGATGGTCTTCTATTAGCAGCTCTAGTAGCTCTGGCCCTCTCATCCCTCCCAGTGGTTGGCAGTTAATCAGCAGGCAGTAATAAAGTGATAAATCTCAATGGCACATTTAAATGTTGAAACTTGTGCTATACTAGTGGTGATGGATTGTTTGGTTCTTCTTTTATTAATTACAATGTTGGCAGTTTGTAATAAAACAAAATAATATTATTAACCAGAATTAGATCTGTTCAAATGAAAGACCACATTCCCTTAATAAATGTCCATGAATGTGTTTTGTGTAAATTCCAACAATAGATATAGCTAGTTAGATATACTATAGCTAACTTTTGTCTTATATTGACAATTGTTGGTCACAATGCATTTTGTTTTTGGCAGGGTTTTTAAAGCCAGAATGGAATGTTTGTTTTAATTTGTGCCTGTCCATGGAAGTACCTGACCATAGTCCACCAACCAAATGCAGTATTTACATAAGGTTTGTCTAAACTTGATTATGTATAAGAGACATATCTTGGTGCAGATGTCTGTTGGTACAAACAAAATTTGGTCCCACTTTAAATGAAGTACAACTTAGAAAGGCTTTATAAAGCATACATAAAGACTTCATAAGCACTACATAAATGCTTCAAAAATCATCTATAAGCATATGTCATAAAGGGTGACAATCATTCACACTGTAGGGTGAATTACCAAATGTAACACACTTATGTTTATACACCATTTAATCAGTATTTTTCTATTGAACCTTTATTTAACTAGGCAGGTCGTTAAGAACAAATTCTTATTGACAATGACGGCCTACCAGAGAACAATAGGTTAACTGTTTTGTTCAGGGGCAGAAAGACAGATTTTTACCTTGTCAGCTTGGGGGTTCGATCCAGAAACCTTTTAGTTACTGGCTCAAAGCTCTAACCGCCCTGATGACATACGCTTATAGATTTATGACGCATTTATGTAGAAGCCTTTATGTATGCTATATAAAACCCTTTATAAGTTGTACTTCATTTAAAGTGGGACCCAACATTTACATTGGTTTTGTTTTTACACCTCAATTGAAGATGGTAATAAGAAATATGACGGACAATGTATTGTAATGTTTAACAGATAAGATTTTTTTTATTTTTATACTGTATAACTTTGAAATGTTTCATGATGACCGACAGATTCTTAGTCAATGTGTGATATTGTAACGGCTGTCGGAAGAGAGAGTAGACCAAGGTGCAGCGGAGTTAGTGTTCATCATGATTTTAATTTAATAAAGAACACCACACAAAACGAGAAAACTGACAGCCAAACAGTCCTGTCAGGTGCAAAACACTCAACAGAAACAATTACCCACAAAACCCAAAGGAAAAACATGCTCCTTATGTGTGACTCCCAATCAGCAACAACGAACTTCAGCTGTGCCTGATTGGGAGCCACACACAGCCCAAAACAAAGAAATACAAAAAAACCTAGAAAACGAACATAGAACGCCCACCCAATGTAACACCCTGGCCTAACCAAAATAAAGAACAAAAAACCCCTCTCTATTGCCAGGGCGTTACAGATATCTTTTATCAGGTCTGCTGCTGAATTCCTAACCTTTCTGGTTGTTTTGTGACCAAATCCTAATGGGGATCAATCATTTGTTGGTATTTGTAATAACATTTCCTATAAGGGATATTTGTATTTATTTTAGTTAGGTAATGTTCTCATAATATTATTGAATAAAAGTACATGACTGACCAGCCTGTGATTTATATTTCTAATGAGTTGCACAAAGTAATTGGCTAACTTCATTATAAATTGGGGACAAGTCTTAGCTTAATCATCACACATTATATACACTTTTTTTGTATCTTATAAAACATCAATGTTTTTGAGACAATGCAATATTTTGCTGTCAAGAATTAAAATCATAGATGCGAGTCATGCGACAAATGAGAGCTGCATAATCTTGGTGTGAAAGGCCCTTTGTTGATAGACAGAAGAGAAGCCTTCCCTGCATTCGGCATCTAAACTGTAATACATTGTGTTCAGCATGCTCTAGAAACAATCTATTCTAAATTCAGTGAAGCTGTTTCTGTCCCGAAACCGAAAAGGGCAAATGAAATTGGGCCAGGTGAGACTGGTCCTTTGTGCAGTTTTTTAAGGCTGAGATGAATACAGCCATACTCTCTAGGGACAACTCTTTTTCAAACTCAGGCACCCCCTTGCTGAGTTGGTCGCAATCATTGTTTCGCTCCAGCATTAACCACATTCCAGAGAGGCGGAGTGCACCCCGTCCACTTCCTCGCATTCCTTCTCCACAAACGAGTCCCTTGCGCTAAATTGTGTTTAAAACGTGTTTTGGCGCACTCTGTGTATTTTAAAATGTAAGATGTGCCTGTTAGGGGTGTATTGCAATATTTTCTCTACCTCAAATTTACATTTGAGACTCTTTTGGAAAACTGGATAAAAACTGACAAGGGAAAATTCCTCCGCGCAGCGCGCCATTGACTGTAAAGACCTTTCAACTTAACAAAAACTGAAGTTGACAAACGTAACCTGACGTTGAAACTTTGTTGTAAGGGTTTATGTTTTCGAAGAAAAAGATCATGCACTGCTCCGAGATTTCCAAGCACACTGGCCGTTCAGCAAACAGGCGACGATGCCTGGATTGAGCCTGCGTTTTGTTATGATTTCCAAGTGAAATGCAATTACTTCTATCTCACTCGGTAGTCGGTTTGTGGACTAGTGCGCTTTTTCTCTGAATTTCGTTCGTCGCCTCGGGAGCAAACCATGGATCACTATGAGGAAGATTTGGGACTCCGGGCGAGTAAATTAATGGAGGACCTTTCCTTATATGAAGCATACAAGGATGGAATGTACAGTTCAAGGAGGGACATGGTTATCAACCCCGATTTGGATTTTTCGTCTCCAACGATACCCGAGCAGAAAAGTAAGACAATGAATGGCAGCTCTGCGCCTCACCAACAGATACACAGCGTTGAGAATTACATGTCTGGGAATAAAGTGTACACTGCGGCTCCCGTGCGCCCCGTGAATGGCAACAGAGCCGTTCCTGTGGATTATTGCACCCCTCAAAGAGACATAGTTTATCCTAATGAAGATAGCTATTGCACCAAATCCGAAATTGCTTTGCCGTGTTATAGCGGCGCGTCCGAGCGGCACAGGAGGTACTCATTGGAGGTGCAGGGGCATAGGTACAGCACTGGTAGCGCGTACGATGGAGTGGTTTTGAACAAGCCAGTACCCTCACCTGGCAACAGATGCAACAGTATCTGTGTTACCACCAGCCACGACGGCAGATACAATGCTACCAGCCCGCGGTCCAGTTTCGCATCCTCCCTCTCCTCCCAGGAGCAAAGTAAACATGCAAGCCCGAGGTCGAGCATCAGTAGCCCGCGCACGAGTTTGGTGGTACCCGGTCAAGACAAGTACACTAGTCCCAGGTCCAGTCTGGTACACTGTGAAGGGAGCAGTGCCCTCAGCCCCCGGTCTAGCTATGCAAGTACAGCCAGCGACACAAGTAAACATTCCAGCCCAAGGGCCAGTCTGAACAGCTATGACTGCTGCAGTAAGCCCAGCAGTAACCGCACCAGCGGCATCAGTATGGGCTACGACCAAAGGCACATCAGCCCCAGGTCCAGCACAGCGAGCCAGTATTCTTGTACCACCAGTCCACGTTCTAGCTATTCAGATTCGCGTTACATGCCTGTGGGGAACCATGATCTGGAGGGTGCAGTTTTGCATGGCATGCCGGTGGCCAGTCCCCGGTCAAGCATCTGCAGCCAGGACGGGTGCGCAAGACCCGGGACAATAGCTAACAGTGTCGTTAGTCCCCGGTCCAGTATCTCCAGTCACAGTTCCAGAAGTTCCCGGAGCTCCAGGGGATCTATGAGCACCTACCCAGATCTCCAACTACCTTCACCCAGGTCCTCAATCCTGGGGACTGGTTTGCAGGAGGACATACTAACACAAGATTGTGGCGATACCAACGGTGTTCATAGTCGTATCCATCTCCAAGCGCTCTCTGGGATGCCAGAGGCCCTGCCACAGCATGCACCACAACAGTCAACCCAGGCAGGGATGAATACAGAGGTGACCGCTGGATCACCATCATCTTCTTATGGGCTCCATACGAAAACACCAGCCTCAGGGCAGAGGTTTAAACTACCTTACCAGGTGACCCCGTGCCGGGAAAGTGGCCCAAGCCAAGCAGAAAGGAGTCTGGAAGCACTCACCTTGGAGCTGGAGAAGGAGTTAGAAATGCACATGAAAAAAGAATACTTTGGTAAGTGTAACTCCTCCTATGAACACTGTTGATTATAAGGAACACTATGAGAGTGCAATGAAGTGAGAATAAAGCTTTAAAGTAGAAAAACAAAATGAAATGAAACAATATTTTGATTGATCTTGGCATATCTTTTTTTAGACTACTTGTAAACTTATGACAGCTCCCTAAACATGTCTCAATAAGAGGTCAGAATGAAGCTTTTCTTACACAAAGTCAAATGAATTAGTCAGGTAAAAATGTAAAAGGGCCAGACTACATCCTCCACGTTCCATGTGTTTGGTGGTCTGATAATAACCCTCATGGTTATGAACTTCAACTCTGGTGCCCTGTGGTCCATACATGTGTGGAAGATAAGTCAATTGATGGGCTTCACTGGGTGACTTCATCTTCAGCTGGGTCACTAACCTCATTATAGTGGGAGGCTGAGGCGGCGTTAGGCTAACTGGAGCATTAACTGAGTGATCAGGCCCATTTTGTCCATGGAGCCCGCTGACCACTGATTGGTCAAACAGTGTTGTGGCCTGGCCACAGCAGCCCTGCCACTGATCAATCAGAACTGGCTGGTCACGCCTGAGGTAGCCCTTTGCCTCAAGTCCTTGGGTGTTTTGTGAGGTGAGGTGGGGGTTGGGGGAATGTTGTCCAGAGAGCTACTGGGGATCCTTTTCATTATAAAATCACAGTCCTGATCTCCATCTCCATACCTTGCACTGCAAGTGTAATAACAATAGTGTAAGAACATAGTAATAACAGCCTAACTACATTACATATTGACATAACTGAGGGATTTTCTTATGTGTAACAAGTCAGGTGTTATTAATTGTTGTTACCCATGTTACTACAAAGCAGCTATTTTGTAGTGCTAAGTAATTCCATTGTTTACAATTCCAGTGTAGTTGTGGAGCTTGTACAGTTTGTCTGTTAATCGTCATGCTGTAGTTAAAAGGGGGCGTTGAACACGACTTCAGCCTAGCTTCACTGAGCTTTGTTGTCATCTCAGCTAGTGGCTGGTTGCAACCTTAACAACTAACATGTGTATTCTATAATGCCAACAACGACTCCCTCTGTGGCAGATAAGAGTGGCTTTTGCAGGAAAATACACATTTCTGTTTTGGCAGAGCTAACGTTTACACAGCGCTGAATGGGGCTGAATGGGACCTTCTGTTCTGTCCCAGGGAGCGGAGTAGATACCCTTCAGTGATTCAGTGGTCTTGCTGCTTGGTGAAAACGCCCAGCCATACGGCCAATGAAGCGGGCATTCTCTGGAAGACTTCTCTCTGCCGTTTCTCGCTGTGCTTTCCTCAAGATATATATATTTTTTAGCATTTTTTCTCCATGAGTGCTCTGAGCTGTAACTTTTTTGCAACATATTCCCTCCCTGAGACTTGAAATCATTGTTTTTGAAGGGGTAAACTCTCTCCTCCCACAGGAAAGAAGGGAGAATCTATCCACCTTTTGAATGTGCTGATGAACAAATGGCTCCGGTCTGAGAACAGAACAGTGGTTTGATTTTGTTTTCCTCCAGTGCGCTGGCTGGCTCAGAGTGACGCTGAGACGGCTGTTCATTTGTCACAGAGGAGCAGGTGAGAGCTGTAGAATGTAGCAGACAGAAGCCCCTCACAGTACGCTGGGCCGAGAGAGAGAGACACACACACACACACACACACACACACACACACACACACACACACACACACACACACACACACACACACACACACACACACACACACACGGCTCTGTTTCCGTGGCGACAGTGGAGAAATTGATCGCCCGGGCTTTGAGGTCTGTGCTGTCACACTGCGTTGCTCTGCTCTGTGCTCTGCCTCACTGCAGGCCCCTGTGTGGCCTCTGTTTGTTGTGGTGGCGAAGGAGCTGTGAATCAACAGCTGGCCCGGGACAGACCAGCATTGAGGCCTCCAGAGCAGAGCCGCCCCGCCCCCGGCTCGCCCCCGCCCAGACCCCCCCCCCCCGCGAAGCCCTTCATTAACCAGCCAGTGGGGAGTCGGGCAGCACCAGACACTTGGCACACGATCTTGGCTCGCGGGCCAGACATGGCTGTCGGGGGTCAAGTCTGATCACCTGCTCAGAATAATAATGACGGTATAGTAATGTTACATGGTTGACTCAGAAAGGGTTTGGTCAACTTTTATTGTGTTGGTGGTGGTGTCAGTCACCCCAACTCTCAACTCTCACTGCAGCCGCTCTGGAGGCCAGTCTGAGCTACAATGTATGGCTTAGAGCTAAATGGAGCAGATACAGTTGCTCTTTTGACAAAAACACTTATGAATACACAAAACACAAGGCAGCCAAATGTTTTAGGGTCATTGGTAACTCTTGTGTTAGTTGATATGTGAACATAGCTCACATTAATGATACATGTTCATGATGCATTAGCTTAATCACAAATTCACTCTCATTAGTGAAGTGTGAGTATTTTAGCTCCCTATCATGAATATGGGAAGTGTTTAGAGTGCTGCCATTACCCTTCCTACAATAGACCATGAATAGAGAGAACACACTGTCCCTGGCCTGCCTGAACAACAACAGAACACAGCATAATCACTTAAATATTGTGAGAGATTTCAGACAGAGTTTCTGCCTCATTTCCAGTTTTATGCCATTTCTCAAACATCTAGGTTTTGGACAAACATTGCAGGCAGCTGTACATCAACATAATGATTTCAAGTACACAAACAAATTGAATGTTACTATTTCTTATTATTTCCATTCTTGCTTATGTAGCCTAATAGTCTATTTCATATGTCCCCAACAGTGGTGTACTGCTATTTTTTAGGTGAGGGTGCACAAAAAAATGATGTAAATGACATTATTTACTCAATCAAAGTTTGTACCGACAGATGTAGCCAATTTAATGGCCTATCATTATAGAATATGCATAAAATGCATTCTCCAATTGCAACATCTGCCTTTGTCTAACCATATTGTCCAAAGAAAATGTTCTATTTTTAATACCCTCAAACACAAAGTTAGACATAGGCTACCTCATTTCAAATAGGCCATCATCTCTGTCCATCGTGAATTATTATTCTTCACATTTTACAGCTGAAACATCCAAACTGCATCTCCATGCCAATCATTTGTTTGATCTCAATCAGTTTAATGGGAATATGCAATTAGAGCTTCTTGAATTAGCCTACTGTTTTATGAGCCAATTAGAGTAGATTGTGATAACAAACTATTAGCCAACTGTTTTATGAGCCAATTAGAGTAGATTGTGTTAAACTATTAGCCAACTGTTTTATGAGCCAATTAGAGAAGATCGTGATAAACTATTAGCCTACTGTCTTATGAGCCAATTAGAGTAGATTGTGTTAAAAAACTATTAGCCTACTGTTTTATGAGCCAATTAGAGTAGATTGTGATAACAAACTATTAGCCTACTGTTTTATGAGCCAATTAGAGTAGATTGTGATAACAAACTATTAGCCTACTGTTTTATGAGCCAATTAGAGTAGATTGTGATAACAAACTATTAGCCTACTGTTTTATGAGCCAATTAGAGTAGATTGTGATAACAAACTATTAACCTTGTATTTTGTTTCAATCAATGCGTGCCTAGTGGCGCGCGCTGTTGAGTTGGCGCATGTGGATTTTTTTTTACTATTCAGTTTCAGCTAACCATCCTAAAATGTCATTAGAAATGAGGTGTTTTTGGTGTAACAGTATCGTTATAGGCCTACTATGCTATTATATTTGGTTTTGTTATGTGATCTTGCTAGACATTGATTCAGCTTTGTTCTAACTTTACTAAACGAGTATCGTTGTGTGAAGTGATAGTCTTCTATTTGTAATAATAGTAATAAGTGATGACTATTCGGTGTAAGCAACAGATCTTGATGAGATTTCATTTTAAGCAATTGGAGTGCTCTTCGTAGTGTTGAAAGGACAACGCCAGGAGCGCACAATGATCTTAAAGTAGTTGAACCAACTTGTGGTGCTGAAGGATAGCTCTGCCATTTGGCCAGTTCAGGAACAAACAACTACGTGGTATAGCTATTTGGTTATAGCCTAATGTAAAACAAGTACTTAGCTTAATATCATTGCACTGCTTGCGAGGAGAGCTTTATTGCGAGTATTTCATTGTATTATGTAGCTTACATGCTCTATTATAAATAAACTTTGATTTGATTTGCTTGAGCACAATACAATATACCCTATTACAGAATAAAAGAAAACAGAGGTGAACTATCAATTCATGTAATTTATTTGCATAGATTGAACATATTATCAAATCAATTGACCAAGTAGTGAACATAAATCATTACCATGTAGAATTGCAGGAAATGTTTTTTTTTAAACCACCATAAAATCAAGCTTTTAGTGTGATGTATTCATGCATCATTACCTCCAACTTGGCCCAATTCACAGTTCCAATTGCCCATCCTAACATACCAAGCTACAACAGGCCCTGCGTCTCAACTAATAGCCAATGTAGGCTAAATATCCCAAGCAGGGCTACAGCAACTTCCAGAGAAGGTCATGCTCTCAGGCTTTGCGGTGGCCACTCTGGTTTGGGTGTCCTCGGCAGAACAATGTTGCTCTAACCAAGTGGTCACATTTCGTTCTGGGTTCCACTGCACAGAGGGGGTCCGTGGAGTTTTATGAACATCAAGGCAGACACACACAGGGAAATGTTGTTTTTCAACGTTTTCATTGGCCATTTTGGTCCATCCTCTGACGGGCTTCCACAGTGCACACACACAGCTTATAGTTCATCATTCTCACCACCAGAGAGAAGAAAAGGAACAAACCACCATTTACCTACCTCTAGGCTGCTATACATATTTATTTGGTTTGTCATTCTATCGTTTTTCATAGAATTTTAGTGGTAATTAAATATAATTTATTTCAAATTTATCAGAATTAATTTTCCAGAAATAGTTTTACCAGCTGCGTTTATTCTCAAATTGATAAAAGTGAGGGAGCGCCACTCCTTCACGCTCCGGCAGCACTACACCCCTGGTCCCCAAAGGTGTGGAACTCTCTGAGTTCTGGGCAGCATCACTGAGTGTGCTACTGACGATGAAGGGCAATGTTCTTTCTTCTCCACATGTGTCCAGTGGTGTTGTTCTGTCCAGATCACACTGGACATAATGATTTAAATTAAGAACAAATGTGACTTTTCGTGCTCAGTCCATCTCCCTCTCTAACCCTCTCCCTAGTCCCTTCAGTCATGTAAAACACTGTCCACATCCGTTTGAGAGGGCCTTTCACGCTTTACAGCAACATATATGGGAAATCATCTCAAGTCAACTTGGCTCAAAATGCCATGAACTTTTCCTTAGCTTGTAGCAAGTTCCCTATTCTGTTCAGTTTTTCCTGTCAAGCTTTCCTTCCTCAGGGCATGGCTTCCACCTTGGGAGATAAAGTGGACATGTACCTGGCGGTGTGCACATGGACATGGTCCATTGTTTTGTTTACAATTCTGACTGAAGCTCCAGCAGGACTGTACTATAGAAGTACAGTGGAAATAAGCAAAGCCTTAAACTACAGTGGAAATAAAGTATAGTGGAAAATAAACAAAGGCAGAGAAAGAGGACAAGTTGCTCCTATGAGTATTCAGAAGATATCAGTTCAACAAAGCCTCTAAGAATGTTGCTCTATCCTACCTCATTGTCAGCATATTCCCCTGCAAACATCTCAGCACCGCTATCTGTCTCATAGTCAGATACCGTAGTAGACAGAGGAGGCTTCAGGCAAGTGCATGAGTCTGGAATGCAGCGGAATGGGACTGAGATAGCTGGAGGAGACCTTCGTCTGGAGAATGCACAATAAACTGTGTGGGGGGGGGGGGGGGGGTTGTGATAATGACCTGCTTAGCAGAGATATCGTCAAGTGGTGGGAGTCCACACTCCCTCCAAAAATCAACCACCCTGGAGTGCAGTCTCCCCCCTACCTTCCCCACCTCACTATAACACATTTCAGCTCTACTCCCTGGGAGCACTTGCTCCTTGCACTCAAAGTTCAGACACTCCAAGATCAGAGACCACAGATAGCCTTTGCCTTGTGAAGACTTGTCACTGCTAGCTTCACATTTCTCCAGCCTGTATCTCCTAGGAACAGCCATCTTTTCAAAGCAGAGCAGAAGAGGTGCAAGTGTGGTACAGATGGTATAATAGAGGTGCCGTTACATTTTCAGGACCTGCCATTATCAGTGCAGATCCATGTGTTTAAATTGTATGGCAGCCAACGGTTGTCCACACTGTTCATGGAATTGTTCGATGCCAATGCCCCAATTATGGGAAAAAACTAAAACATGTTCAGAAATATTCCTGGAAGTTCTGGAACAGTGGGGGAGTATTAAAAGACCATTAGCAGTGAGATACAGGGACATTGGCAGACCAGACCAGACTAGAGTAGTATGCTGGGCTTGGAGTTTGGAGGTAGTACAGATCGGCCAGCAGCCTTGGCGTAATCAAGAGAGTCTAACTGCTGTCAGCTGAGGCAAGGCAGATTATAGTCAATGACCATATTTACACATAAATAGGCTATATATGTTTATTGTCACATACACATAGTAGTACGGTTAAGATCCTTGCTGAAGGCTACTAGCCCAATGCTCTAACCGCTAGGCTACCTGCAGCCCTACATGCACACCAATATCCCTGTTTTTGAGTTGACGCATATAAACATCATATCCGTTTACAATAACCCAAATAAGCTCCTATCCTGGTTTTAAGAAACCCAGATAAGATGACTGGGATATGCTGATCTTAGACGGGATACTGTGGCATGTAAACATCTTTTCCGATTTACTGTTGTTTAAATGGTCTGCGCAGACTCAGTTTCACATAGTATCAGCTTTGAAGTTCAGATGGGAAAAGTAATAGTTGGAATAGTAACTGAAGTCTGGACACTGACTGTAGGCCTCACATGTAGCCTATTATAACATTAACTCATGCAGAATGAATTGTTTCTTGCAGTAAAATGATAGACCAAATGTTCATTTTGTCTTGGGAACAGGAGTGGAGAAATATGATTTCTTTCTTCCATCTTGAGAAAATGCGAATGCACGCTTTGGGACCTGTTGTGCAGCCTAAACGTGCATTTTTTTCCTGCGACATAAAAGCTGACCGTATTTCACTTTCAGTCATATAAAATATGCTTCCAAGGCAAACTGAATTACTGTCAGAAACATGTTGGATTGTTTTCACAGATTTTCATTTCCTTAAAAAACCTCTTTGGGCTAGGCGTCCCGCTAGCATCCCAAAACTGGAGGGCGCGCAATTCAAATAAATTATCATAAAAATTGTGGATATTAAACATTTATCTACATACAAGTGTCTTATATCAGTTGAAAGCTTAAATTCTTGTTAATCTAACTGCACTGTCCGATTTACAGTAGGCTTTACAGCGAAAGCATGCCATGCGATTGTTTGAGGACGGCGCCCCACATCAAAATATTTTTCCACTGGCACAGGTTTCATAAATTAATAAATAGCGATTATAAATTCCCTTACTTTTTGAAAATCTTCCTCTGATTTGTCATCCAAAGGCTCCCAGCTATAACATGTAGTGTCGTTTTGTTAGATAAAATCCTTCTTTATATCCCAAAAGGTCTGTTTAGTTGGCGCCATCGATTTGAGTAATCAACTCGTTCAACATGCCAAGATAGGAATCCGAAAATCTAGAAAAAAGGACCCTAGCCCTAACCGGTCAACATACTGATGTCAATTTTGAACGGAAAATCTCCCCAGTCCCTAAATGTCTTCGCTCCGTGAGAGAAGCAGAAATGAAAGAGAACGCTACCGATGTCAACTACATTATTGATAATGCTTTCATTCTATCGATGAATGACATTCTGGTGAGCAAGGCTTTATTTAGTGTTCTAGAGCAACAAGCAATGACAGAAGAGAAGCTGTGTGTATATAATTATAGACTAACAAAGTTGACAAACAAATAGCCTTCCTATTGTCGGAAATTATAAGCAGAAAAATGTCTAAATTAGGTGTACAAACCTTTTTTACCGCTCCCCATTTCAAAAAATATTTTCACCTTTCTTGGGTAAGTTAGCAATATTCTGTTTATTTATGGATACAGAGACACTCATGGGTAGTAAATCAACGGTGCATGTAAAGCTTATCCTGAATAAATCAAATCAAAGTTTATTTGTTGCGTACACAGATGAGCAGATGTTGAAGCAGGTGCAGCGAAATGCTTGTGTTCCTAGCTCCAGCAGTGCAGTAAACAGTACAATACTGATATACAAATAACCCCAATAAAAAAATAAAAGAACTAAAGAAGAACAAACAAGAGATTAATAAATATAAGAAAAATAAGACCATAACCAGGATATGAGCTATTATCCAGAATACTGTGCGCACGTTGACATTGTCAGAGTGCTTGCAGTTCAAGATCCGGAGTCTTCAGAAACACCATGGAACACTCCAATCCAATCTGATATCTTGTTCACTTTTAGTACATCTAACTAGTTCAGGTGCTGGACAGATACAAATAAAAAAGTCTTCAACTCCCACAGTAGTTTATTGAGACGCACAAAACAGACAACATTTCGACCCCACTGGCATCTTTTTCATGTTCACTTTTAGGTGGTTACATAACTACACTTTCCAGTCTTTTGGGTGTCTCGTTAAAGGGAATATAGAGGTAATATGGGATCTACCAAATCTGGACAGTAATATTTTATTTTCTTGCCAATGGCTATTCTAGATATTTATTTTGGCCAAGCTGTTGTGATTAAGATGATTCATAGTTTGGCTCTTTAACCTTATCAGAGAGAATAGCCCTAATTTTTCCTCTTATATTTTCTGAGTGCAGGAACAGTGTCATGAGTTTAAGTTGGAATAGGAAATACCAATATTTGACTTTGGTCCAGCTGAATGACTTGTTGACAGGAAAACATGTGGGCCTATCCTTTGGATAGCCTTGGGGTACCGTAGTCCTTGATTTAAAAAAAAATCATACAGAGTACGAATTACGGAGGATGAATGAGACATGAGCTCCTCTAAAGGCAACAAAAGTTCACCTTTGGGAGGGTCATTAAATATTTATAATTTGACGAGATGCGCGCCAACGGCAAGACGCATCAATCTCACCGGAGAAAGCATCCAAGTGAGCGAAACAGCGCCTGTCTTACTCTTTTTGGCCAGACAGCATCAGATACATGTGATACATATACTGAGACAGAGGGCCGCAGTTTCGATCACTCGGATGCTTTCTCCGGTGAGATAGATTCAACCACTTGCGAATTGAACAATTATGAAACCTTATTGAAGCATTATTTCATATGCTTTTTCTTTTTTTATTGTTCACATTTTTGGGGAAGTATGGCTTCCATTGGCATCCATGAATACACACACCACTGTAGTAGGCCTAATGACAATCGCTGAATGTCATTATGGTGTTTTTAACAGATGTCTCTTTCCTTTCATGAAATGACGTGTGCACAGTGCACTGTTTGGATGCTGGAATTATTTTAGAGTGGACGAACGTACTCAGCCGCAGTTAGCCTACTTTTTGAAGTGATTTGTTTGAGAATCATATTTCAGCATCATTACTGGGTGTGTTCATGCCCCATTAAAATGTAATGCATTTTTGTCTTTACTATTAGGCCCATTAAAAAAAAAGATTTTGCATGCACGAGGCTCCCAAGAATGTATAATTCGCACTCTGATGTCATAGATGTAAAAAGCAGGCATGGGGTCAGTTCAGAATTTGGAGAATTTAATTAAATTCAAACAATGAATTTGAATTTAATTTGAATTGGCCACACCCCACAGGAAGCAGAATTTGAATAGAATTTGAATTGAAGGAAGTAGAATTGAATTCAAAGCAATTCAACAGAGAAGTGAAACATGAAAGTCTCATTTAATTGGGGTGTGGCTAATTCAAATTCAAGAATTGAATTGGAATTAAAAAGCAATTCGCAACTCAATACAGAATTGACCCCAACACAGGTAGCCCTTTAGACTCGTACCCGTATACGGGTTGAAAATGGCAGACTTGGACACTTATAAGCACCTAAATTGGAACGCAGTGGCTGTACTGTAATATGCTATACTTGACGTCAGAGCTCAGGGTCTCTTCCATTAGGCTCTGTATGGGTTTTGACTGACAACCATTCTGAACTTGAGCACCTCATGTGACAAGAAGTTGCCCCCATCCCTCCCGCTAATTGGGCAACTTTTGCAAATGTTTTGATGTCTAATACCCTGACTACAATTGCAAAATAAATTTAGGAATATATGTTATTCAATTATTACACCCACACTGCTCGCGCGCGCCAATGAGCGTCTGCGTTGCCAAGGGCTAAAAGAGAAGTCATTCCTATTTCTGATGCAGATCACGCTGCAAGTCCTGCCTCTCCCATCTCCTCATTAGTTTATAGAAGCAGGTACCCACGTGCCATCTCCTCATTGGTTATACCCACGTGGGTGATTGAAAGACTAACTGTTTTTCCAGTTGTCGTGGTAATACTATGAAAGTGTAGATGCCAATCACCATATAAGTTCAAAGAAGAAAAAGCCTCGGAGGAGAGAGCGCTAGAAACGATTCAGTTGACCGTTTTATGTGTGGATTAATTGTCGGAGTAGAGGACCTTGTGCATTTCAGGTAAAATAACAACTCAATGTTTATATCCCAGGGCAAATTAGCTAGCAAAAGCAAGCTAGCTAAATAGGACAAATTAGCTAGCAAGTGCAAGCTAACTAGCTAAATTGCCATACATGTTTAATGCTTTTCGACCTGTCCCCAAATTAATGTCATTGGTTCAGAGTTTGTTTTGATATTTAAACCTGCGTGTCGTGATCACGTTTGGTGTATGGGGACAAAATAAATGTATGCACGATAGCACACGATGGAGCACACGCGCAGCCAGTTTGGGTTCCGTGTAAGTGAGGGAAATGCTGTATATTACGAGGACTGTATTTCTTTTGGAAGATGAAATGTTGAGGATTATAATAAATACCGCTTTGATGTCATACAAGCAAGCCAAGCAAACGTGAGTCCAAATGTGCACTTCACATTTATATATCATAAAACACAGGGGTGCATCTTTGGTTTTAGAAGTGGGGGGGACATCCCTTAGAAAAATATACCAGTCAAAAGTTTGGACACACCAGACAACTACTACTAAGAATCGAAAATATAAATATATTTAGATTTGTTGAACACTTTTTTGGTTACTACATGATTCCATATGTGTTATTTTATAGTGTTGATGTCTTCACTATTATTCTACAATGAAGAAAATAGTAAAAATAAAGAAAAACCCTTGAATGAGTAGGTGTGTCCAAACTTTGGACTAGTACTCTATATGAACATGACTGGGCATTCTAACATATCTGTATCCATTCATCATCATCAATAGCATCTCCCAGGTCTTCCTCACATTTTTGTTTTACATGTTTTGAGTCATCGGGAAAAGCCTCTATTAACCCTTGATACAGTTTGGAAATCAACTTTGGAGGTTTGTCAGACTGCCTTAAAATAGCATCTGGCTTGTCCAGTGTTTGCTGGACAGAGAGAATAAAGTGTTGTATCTGCAAAAATTCACCTCACCTCTGTCCCAGACTGATCTTCCCTGTCTGCCTGACCCTGCTGAGACCCCTGTCACCATCTAATCCTCCTAAAATGAGGCATGAGAAAGAATTACCTTGGTGTACATTGATTCTATTCTTGGATAATATAATGAATAAATGGTTCAATAATTGAAATGACCCTTATTCTCAGATCCCAGACTGTAGCTTTAAGCTGCTGTCCTGTAGCTACTGTAGGTCTACCCACCAATTCAAGATGAAACTTTGTGTCATTCACAGGCGGGAGCAGGTGTTCAGACAGACGATTAAAATATTTTTGTTGTCCCACAGATTATTTTGATACGGTCCTTAAAACTTAAATATGTAAATAAATATTGATAATCACAAAATGTAATCATCATTGAAAAGGATTACTCATTTATTGGTCTCTGCCTGCAAATCGTCCTCCTAAAAGGTAGGCTATATCCAATAGGACTGCAAAACTTAGCAAGTGTGACTGTCATCATTCTTGCTGCTTCCAGTTCAGTAGCCATACCAGTGAGATCAGGTGCCTGTGTGGTCTCAATTAAATAGAGTAGGCTATAGCCTATGTGTACATGGGCGGAGAAGCACGGAGCAGTTATCTTTCCAAGGAAATGTACTTCCTAAATAGGTCTATGATTAGGCTATAGTTTACTACATTGCCTAGAAAAGGCCTACATATTTATCACCCATATTTCTCAGTCTGATATAGCCTATAGGGCGCAAAATTGCTGGGACCATGCCTGGCAAGTGAGCTGTGTCACATACGCCTAAAATAACATTGCGGGACTGCGGTTGGGTTTGGGACCAGTTCTTGCTGTAGCGGGTTGGAGTCGGACAGAAAGCCAGCGGGTGCGGGCAGGAGCGGGATTATAAAAACCAGTCCCACGCAGACCTCTACTGTGCACCATGACAGTGAAGCTTGTAACTTTAGAGCTGTTTATTACTGTGTCAGTGTGAAAAATCGAGAATTAGCTTGAGAAACTGACAGATAACGTTACATTGACAACTGACTAATACAACTCACATTGCACTGAAAAAACATCAGAATATCAATCTTCAATTGCTTGGCCGATGGTTTCATCGTTTGATTGAGGTCTAGTGTGATTGAGGAAAAAATAATAGCAAATGTAATTCAACTTTTGGCCAGCTCTCTCTGACGGTACATAAACTGGCAAAAGCTTGCCAAGTTCATTTTTAAACATGACAAAACAAAGGCTACAAAACATTTCTATACATACAACTGCTGTTAGATAGTAATAATAGCCACCTCATGTCACTATCTGACAGATAACTAGAGGCTAGAGCAGACCTGGCTGTGGTAGCTACTCACTAGCATAGCTTTTTCATTCACCTCAGTCGAGAGGGGATGAAACATTAGCTAACATCACACAGTTGCCTCGTTTTATATCACATTCCAATACTAAAACTGGGGGGGACAAAAATGCAATTTTTGAATGTGGGGGGGACATGTCCCACCTGTCCCCAGTGAAAGTTACGCCCCTGATAAAACTCATGTAATATACAGTGTCAACAGTGTGATGTTTGGATTCAGTCTTGTCAGGTGAGCTGTCGTGTCCTCATCTTTAGTTTAATAATATTCCCATAATCTCCAAAATGTTCCCTTTTAATTGCTACCATGGTTACGCATATGCTTTCCATATTTTTTCTGTAAGAAACATTTACATTTAGCCCTATCCATATAGGCCAATTATGAGTCTAAGGGGTTAAAACCTGTCAAAGAGACATCTTGCATCTATAGCAGTATAAGTCCAGCACATATTTTAAATTGGCCTGGCTCTAGAAAGTATCATTGCCTTGAAATACTGTCAGAATAAAGTGTTAGAGAGAGGACTAGATGATGACACTCTTTCTTCATTACTGTCATCATGGGAGGAAGTTGGGGGGGGGTCAGCCCCCTGTAGGGATGTTGTGTCCTGTAGGCGTAATGACCCTGGACTCACCCTACCCAGGCTTTGACCCTGCACTCGCTGTGGAATGTGACCCCGGCGGAGGCCATCTTGTGCGTGAGAGGAAAGCAGGGGAATCATTAGTCCAATGCTATGTCCAAATAGTTGTCACCTGCTGGGTGCCTTCCTTCTCTCCTTCCTTAGTAAGGGTTTACCATTAACCTAAAAAGAACCACATAGATGAAAGTTTGTAGTCCACACCTGTGGGTAATTCACCTTTTTCTTCTAAATTGTCTAGTGTTTCCAGGTCAGTGGTCGTCCGTTGGGACATAGCCCACTAACTTTTGCTGAGTCACTTTGTTATTGTGCCACATTAAGAGAATGCTTCCTGCCAACCCCTAACACCTCTGGTTAATGTATTTTTAATTTAGATACAACATAGATCAATGAACCTCACAGAGACATTAGTTTGGTCCAAGTACTGTATATACACCCTTTATAGATCATTGATGGAACATGGAAGTTACTAGCTAAAGCAGTTACAATGACGTGTACTTTACTGCTGTATGAAAGCTTAAGTAGGATTCATGATGAATATGTTGATGATAATGGTTGGCAGGTAGCCTAGCGGTTAAGAATGTTGGGCCAGTAACCAAAAAGTTGCTGGTTCGAATCCCCGTGCCGACTAGGTGAAACATCTGTCAATGTGTCCTTGAGCAAGGCACTTAACCCTAATTGTTCCTGTAACACGGAACCCAAACCGGCTCTGCGCGTGTGCCATCGCGCATAAATGTATTTTGTCCCCCCACACCAAATGCGACACGCAGGTTAAAATATCAAAACAAAGTCTGAACCAATTATATTAATTTGGGGACAGGTCGAAAAGCATTAAACATTTATGTCAATTTAGCTAGTTAGCTTGCACTTGCTAGCTAATTTGTCCTATTTAGCTAGCTTGCTGTTGCTAGCTAATTTGTCCTGGGATATAAACATTGAGTTGTTATTTTTCCTGAAATGCACAAGGTCCTCTACTCCGACAATTAATCCACACATTAAACGGTCAACTGAATCGTTTCTAGTCATCTCTCTTCCTTCCAGGCATTTTCTTCTCTTGACTTTATATTGCGATTGGCAACTTTCATAAATTAGGTGCATTACCGCCACTGACCTCATTCGTCTTTCAGTCACCCACGTGGGTATAACCAATGAGGAGATGGCACGTGGGTACCTGCTTCTATAAACCAATGAGGAGATGGGAGAGGCAGGACTTTCAGACGCTCGTTGGCGTGCGTGAGCAGTGTGGGTGCAATAATTGAATATCATAGATTTCGAAATTTATTTTGCAACGCATGCGACTCGAGCGGTGTGGTCAGCCTGTAAGTCGCTCTGCCTAATGACTAAAATGTCAATGTAAAATAATGATGATTATGTCTACAGATGTTAACCTGTGTCTCTTCCCTCCTCCAGGTATCTGTATAAAGTGTGGGAAGGGTGTGTATGGAGCCAGCCAAGCCTGTCAGGCCATGGGGAATCTGTACCATACCAACTGCTTCACCTGTTGCTCCTGTGGTAGGTGTATATATCCCTCTGTCCGCTACTCCTACTCAGCACCTGCATCATTGGCTGGCATCACAGATGTCCTGTATTTTCATTTCTTAGCACAACATTGATGTTGGTTGCCAGAGTGTCTTTGGGAGTTATCAGCAGAATGCTCTATTCTCTGTTTGACAGGAACACGGATGATATATTGGAACGAGTGGGTTGTAGAGACGGCTGTTGAATCTGCAGTCAACCTGAAAAAAATGTGTTTATGCATGGTGTGTGTATGTGTGTATATGTGCATGTGCGTGCGCGCGTGTGTATTTGTGTGTGTAGTGCTGCCCTGTCACCCGACTCCAATTGTCCTCTCTTGTTTCAAGTGGAGACGAGGGTGAAGTCGGAGAGAGTTTGGAGCAAGGTTGCTTTCATTCATGTGCTGATGTACATGGATGCTGATCCCTTGGCTTTGGAAGAAATGCATATAATTGACATGTAATTGAATACATATACTTTCAGGTGTATTGTGTGGTTGAAGAATGAGGGGCAGTGTTTCTAATCCTGACGTTTCTCTACAGATTCCTTTCGACCTGCTTTGAAAAGTGTACTCGAGTCAGACCAGAGCGATATACTGTAGTCTGTTTCTATTGGTCAGACATTATTGCCCATCTATAATGGTTTAAACAGTACAGAAAAAGGGAATCTACACTTCTCTGTTATTCAGAATTAAATAAGTTTGGTGAAATCTATCTAGAAGTGAAGCAGGTCTTCCCCTTCTTATTCTAGTGGTCTCTGTATATAGATGATAACAGGCCCATCTTGGCTCTTGCGATGGTTTATTCCTAACGTAAACTCTGTGATGTATTATTGGGTCTCTTATGAATGGGAATGTTTGCTTTTTTAAGTGTTTTCAACCCCTCTAAGATGTTTAGTTTTAAAGTGCCTGCAGATCTCAAAACACGCCTAATGATGTATCAACTTATTTGTTGACAAACGGTTTTTGTTTTACTTTTTGACTAAAATGCCACAAGCGTTATTCTGTAAGAGTCAGGAGCTCCGTAGCAGAGAGAGTTCAGTTCTCTGAGACATTGCTGGCTGGTAGCCTTGGGCTTTGTTTAACCATGCATAATTGAGCCCTCCTCTTGGCTTGCTCCTATGGTTGCACCCTCTTTTTCATGAAATGGCCAGGAATGCAAACTACCCCCCTCCACTTCAGCCGGCCTTCCCATGAGGACCTCAATCAGACAGTCACAAAGTGTACCAGGCCTGCTTATCAGAGGGGGCCGGCCTGGCATGGGCTCTGAGCAAACAACACACACATAAACACACACACAGATAAGAGCACACACACTGATAAACGCACACACCGATAAACGCACACACACACACACAGACAAATGTGTGCGCGAGTAATTACACGCTCACACATCACGCACGCACGCACACACACACACAATCACCCCCCACCCCCACCCGCCCAAACATACCCACACACACTCCTCATTATTTACTAGTCTCAACTATACAGTCATCAGACATACCTCTGTGACCAGTCTCCTGTTTATTTCCTGTACTGGTGTTGACGCCCAGCTCCTGACTGGATCACCAGCCACTTCCTCCTTCCACATGCCTTTTGTCTGCTAGCTCACATGTATCCATGCCTTTAATGGGGCACGCTAGTGATTAACTAGTTACCTATGTGTTACTGTAACACATCCTGCTAGTGCCTCTCACACCAGCCAGGAGAAAACAGCCAAGGGCCATGTATTTCTGAAACCTGTTTATGATGCATTGTGGTTTCCTCAGTCACTCACCAGCTGCACCTGGCTGGCTGGCAGGCTGGCTGGCTGGCACAGGGCACACATCTCAATGTTGTGCTGTCTGCTATGGGGATCTGGCTGGGGTATGGTAGATGGCTGCACTAAGTAGAGTTAGCCTGGCTACTCCCCATATAAATAGAATCTAGTCATTCTATTTCTATGCTACTCCCTCATCTGAGTGTATATTGTGGGATCTGGTCAAGGTTTTCAATGATGTACAACAGCTTGGTAGTGTAACCCATGCTGCTTTTGGCGATGGTTCGACTACTTGATCATGACTTTCGCTGTGATTTAGTTGTGGAGGAGTTTCTGAGAGAGACTGAGTGGGTCATGGTTTTATCGTAGCTCTTAATGATATTAGAGAGACTGAGTGGGTCATGGTTTTATCCTAGCTCTTAATGATATGAGAGAGACTGAGTGGGTCATGGTTTTATCCTAGCTCTTAATGATATTAGAGAGACTGAGTGGGTCATGGTTTTATCCTAGCTCTTAATGATATTAGAGAGACTGAGTGGGTCATGGTTTTATCCTAGCTCTTAATGATATTAGAGAGACTGAGTGGGTCATGGTTTTATCCTAGCTCTTAATGATATTAGAGAGACTGAGTGGGTCATGGTTTTATCCTAGCTCTTAATGATATTAGAGAGACTGAGTGGGTCATGGTTTTATCCTAGCTCTTAATGATATTAGAGAGACTGAGTGGGTCATGGTTTTATCCTAGCTCTTAATGATATTAGAGAGACTGAGTGGGTCATGGTTTTATCCTAGCTCTTAATGATATTAGAGAGACTGAGTGGGTCATGGTTTTATCCTAGCTCTTAATGATATTAGAGAGACTGAGTGGGTCATGGTTTTATCCTAGCTCTTAATGATATTAGAGAGACTGAGTGGGTCATGGTTTTATCCTAGCTCTTAATGATATTAGAGAGACTGGGAGATTCCATAGCGTCTGTGTTTTCTATTTGAGAGATGTGCTTGTGGCTTTGTTGGTGTCTTAACTTGGCTGTTCTCTTTAAAGAGAGACTTAAAAACAATTTGTAAGCAGCAGCAGGCCAGCACATGCTCACGTTGCCGGGGTCGAAACATTCCTGTCTGAAGTCCCGAGCAATCTGAGTGAGTCACTACCTCCAGCATCCTTCTTTTACTTACCACGGTACTGGGCAGGTCCTCCCTCCGCCTCTCCCTCTCTGCCTCCTCCCCCTCAGATCCCCACTGCCTGCCTGCAGGTGATAAAGGCCCACTTGTTCTGAGAGGAGAGGAGGAGAGGAGAGGAGAGGAGGGGAGAGGAGAGGAGAGGAGAGGAGGGGAGGAGGGGAGGAGAGAGGAGAGGAGAGGAGAGGAGAGGAGAGGAGAGGAGAGGAGAGGAGAGGAGAGGAGAGGAGAGGAGAGGAGAGGAGAGGAGAGGAGAGGAGGGGAGAGGAGAGGAGAGGAGAGGAGAGGAGAGGAGAGGAGAGGAGGGGGAGAGGAGGGGGAGAGGAGAGGAGAGGAGAGGAGAGGAGAGGAGAGGAGAGGAGAGGAGAGGAGAGGAGAGGAGAGGAGGGGGAGAGGAGAGGAGAGGAGAGGGGAGAGTGGGTGGGGTAGAAACTGAGAGGGTGCAACATGCTTGATGTTTCCCTCCTACAGGAAGAATATGGGGATACTGAACATTTAAAAGATGGTAATGTAGGACATTATTCAGATTATTTACATAAGGAGATATTCATTCAGTATTTATTGTGAGCTCATGTCTTGGCTTAGCAACTATAGTTTTTATTTTTTAATTTTTTAAGTTGCCTATGGCCAACAGCCAGGTCATTAAAAGTCAACATAGTAGCATAGGGATTTTATAAATGACACAGGTCATGTTCAGATGCCGGGCTGGTTGGCACCAGGAGTAGCAGTCAGCAGTGCTACAGTACCGCCACCAGGCTACCGCAACCAGGCATCCATGACTGCTCCACAATCTACCACACTGACCACATGATCACAAGACTTTGATTGCAGGAGTATGACTCACTAAGGATTTCATTTTTCCTCAGAGAATTATTTTATTTGAACAGTTCACTGCAGTTTGTTGTAGTGCTCTAAAATCATTTCTGAATGGTTAAATATCTAGCTGAGAGAATCGCTCCCATTATTTCAAGATGCACAGCCCTTTATGTGCATGTCTGTGAAACGCAGCACTGAGTCATGGGAAACCAATGTTGGGGCTGTAAAAACTAAGTACAGTATCTTGAGTGTAAAATCCCAATCAGGGAGCCATTTGGTCCTGAACTCCATGGAAAATGCCACATGTCCCACCATGCTCAGGGGCTGTGAGCTGAGGAGAAGAGGAGAGGAGCCCTGAGCCCCAGCCCACTGCAGCCAGCCCAGCACTTTCCTCTCCTGTGACAAAGGCTAGAGGGAGAAAGAGCGAGGCAGGGAGCCCTCCCCCTCTCTATGAGGGAACGAGGGAGGGAGGGAGCCCTCCCCCTCTCTATGAGGGAACGAGGGAGGGAGGGAGCCCCCTCCTCTCTATGAGGGAACGAGGGAGGCAGGGAGCCCTCCCCCTCTCTATGAGGGAACGAGGGAGGGAGGGAGCCCTCCCCCTCTCTATGAGGGAACGAGGGAGGGAGGGAGCCCCCTCCTCTCTATGAGGGAACGAGGGAGGGAGGGAGCCCTCCCCCTCTCTATGAGGGAACGAGGGAGGGAGGGAGCCCCCTCCTCTCTATGAGGGAACGAGGGAGGGAGGGAGCCCTCCCCCTCTCTATGAGGGAACGAGGGAGGGAGGGAGCCCTCCCCCTCTCTATGAGGGAACGAGGGAGGCAGGGAGCCCTCCCCCTCTCTATGAGGGAACGAGGGAGGGAGGGAGCCCCCTCCTCTCTATGAGGGAACGAGGGAGGCAGGGAGCCCTCCCCCTCTCTATGAGGGAACGAGGGAGGCAGGGAGCCCTCCCCCGCTCTATGAGGGAACGAGGGAGGCAGGGAGCCCTCCCCCTCTCTATGAGGGAACGAGGGAGGGATATAGCCCTCCCCCTCTCTATGAGGGAACGAGGGAGGGAGGGAGCCCTCCCCCTCTCTATGAGGGAACGAGGGAGGGAGGGAGCCCCCTCCTCTTTATGAGGGAACGAGGGAGGCAGGAGCCCTCCCCCTCTCTATGAGGGAACGAGGGAGGCAGGGAGCCCTCCCCCTCTCTATGAGGGAACGAGGGCGGCAGGGAACCCTCCCCCTCTCTATGAGGGAACGAGGGAGGCAGGGAGCCCTCCCCCTCTCTATGAGGGAACGAGGGAGGGAGATAGCCCTCCCCCTCTCTATGAGGGAACGAGGGAGGCAGGGAGCCCTCCCCCTCTCTATGAGGGAACGAGGGAGGCAGGGAGCCCTCCCCCTCTCTATGAGGGAACGAGGGAGGGAGGGAGCCCTCCCCCTCTCTATGAGGGAACGAGGGAGGGAGGGAGCCCTCCCCCTCTCTATGAGGGAACGAGGGAGGCAGGGAGCCCTCCCCCTCTCTATGAGGGAACGAGGGAGGCAGGGAGCCCTCCCCCTCTCTATGAGAGAACGAGGGAGGGAGGGAGCCCTCCCCCTCTCTATGAGGGAACGAGGGAGGGAGGATGGTGCAGGGGGGGTTGAATGGGACCAACTAGTGACCTCAGGCAGAAAGAATGTCCCCGTTTTCTCAGGCGGCCCGCTCCCTTAGCAGAGCACCACAGTCAGCGAGCGCCCAGGGCTTTGTGTTTCACCTTCCAGATGCACTCGCCAGAGCAAAGGTCACCAGACAGACACACAGCAACATGCCCCAGCTCCGGCTCACTGGGGTGTTGTTGATTTGAATGTAATGGTTTTTATCAGTTTAGTCACTATGAATTAAAAGAGCTCCTCCTCTGTAGTCAACAGGAAATATGTTTTTTCTCTCTCCAGCCTCCAACTCTAAATGCTAATAGTTTCTCACTTTCAGTCTTAAGTCTCACCTATTGTGTGAACAGCATTCTTCGGCTGCTATAGCAATTTATGTGGGTGTTAATGTATTGCTATCTCCCAGCAATGTGACACTGTGTGTGAAATACAGTGATTGCATTCATTTGGGTGTAAAAAGGGGGACATGTCTTTCCCAAGCCGGGACACCCATACAATCAATGGCAGCTCAGGACGGCAATTAAATCTGACTAATTCTGCAGATTTATGAGCTCCGTGCGCTCTGTCTGCCAGGATAAAGTCACTGCGCTGCCAGAAAGAGAAGACTGCTGCTGCCATTTAGTGCATTTGAATGGGCATGCATTAAGAGAAGCATCACAGGGGGCGCAAAGGCCAGGGCCAGTGGGAGTGAGCAGTGAGGAGATCTTTCCTTATAGGTGGAATTCCCTTTTATCCTGTGGAATTTAGTGCTACTGTGCTCATGGAGCCCCAAAATGGTGACTTTGGGGAGGGACTGACTGTTAGTATGGCCCTGGCTATACCAGTCAGGGGGACATCCTTTGCTCAGGCTCCTATATTTAGGCTGTGGTGTGTGTGTGTGTGTGAGCTGTACACAATGGCAGGGGTGGGGGTGAGGAGGAGGGGGAGTTTGTAAAGCTGCTTGGGCCTGGTCCGGCCTGGTCTGGATGGTGGGGCTGTATTGATTGTTTGCTGGTTCTAAGTAGAAGGAGTCCAGTGGTGATCAATGGATGACCAGAGTATTGAAACAGTAGTGTGGACCTCAAACGAGTAAACCTACATTATGCTACTATCATCTGCTTTGGTCACTGGTGTTTCCTGTTGACATCTGTTATTGTTGTGGCATTAATGGAACAGAGAGGAGTCAGGGGAGTAGGAGGCAGAAAGTCAACTCCCATTTCTGTTTATTCTCAACAATGCAGTTTTGGATAATGTATTTCAAATATCATCAGGAGAACCCCTGGAGCATTTCAGCATTGTTCAAAAGGCTGGAAACACTATTTCCTTGATGTATTCACTTTCTTATAGCCTACGGGTTGGGTAAAAATCACATAGCAACACTTTGACAGTCTTCACTTTGACAGGGTCTGATACAGGAACACTTCTATATCCCAGCTCACACACTTACTTCTCTTCTTCAGGGAGGAGGCTGAGAGGGAAAGCTTTCTACAACGTCAACGGCAAGGTCTACTGTGAAGAGGACTTCCTAGTGAGTTACATCATCTGTTGTCCCTGCATGCCTCCTAATGCACATGCATTTATGTTTATGTTATGTTCATTATGCAGATGTTCAGAGGTTGAGTTCTCCATGTCCTTCATACACACTCACCCCTCGATGACAGACTTGGGAGAGGAGCTGTTGCACATTCAAAACCCTCCAGAGGAAACAGACGTTTCACTGCTACAATTAAAGTTAAGCACCACCCCTCCAATTCCCACTAATTTCCCCCAAATTTCCCCAAGGAGCACAATTACCCCACTGCTCCCATCCCATTACTCCCCAGCACTTAGAATTATAGAGGGAGGCGGAGTGGCTGTGGGCAGCTGCAGGCCTCAGACTGCCTCCTGTATGATGTGTCCATCTGCCCAGGTTGGACACAATGGGAAACAGACACAAGTTATTAGTATGTATTGATCTCTTATAGACATCCGTCAATCTATAATCAATAGGAACCAGGTGTTTTATAGCAGTTGTTTTTGTCTTCCAAAAAGATACAGACCTTATTACTACTGAATTAGGTTGTTAGGTTGCCATTTACTTACTTAATGTAAATTAATCACTCCATTACACATAGACATTGCCCATTGGCCCCTAAAACAGACTTTCAATTGGTTCAGAGGATGAGTGCTAAGAGTGCTATTGGGTCTCCTCATACTGTAGATGTAAAGAATAGATCCTAAAGGGGTCAGATGGTGGATGTGACAAAGTCCCTAGCTTCCTCAGAGTATTGACCACCAGCTCTGCCCTGTCATCGGGGCAGATGGTCTGTTTTGGGGGGTTAAAGTGGAAATCTGGAGTCACCCTCCCCAAGCACCCCTCACCACCCCATCTCCACCTGCTGCCCCTGTCCCACCATTACCCTCCCCCTCCTCTCATCAGGTCATGACCCCAGGGTCATGTGCTTTGCAGATGGTCACTATGGGACAAACCTAACGATGGTAATGCATGTATAACTCACATTTAAATCCCTCATTGACTTCAATGTGATATCTTATGTTCAAGTTACACATGTCTTACCTCGAGTTCGGGTACATCTCCTTGTGTTTGTGTGACTGTGGTCCAGACTTTAGGAGACCACCAATAGTAGAGAGCTGAGGACTGGATATGTGCTGTACTCCTTCTGTTAGTAGAGTGCTCTGATGGGTTTGGTTTAGGACAGGTATCGTTACAGCAATGCCACTGGTCTCTCATATACATCTCAACAAAGAGAGGAGACAAAGGAAAAAGGACCAACTCCTTTCACATCAATATAAAGAGAGCAGCAGCACCCCCTGTAGATGGTGTTATTTAGGCTGTACTCTGGGTCCCTACATTTAGGTCATAGTGTTAGGGGTTCTCAATTGGAATTGACTTGGAATTAGACTATTTGGACTGTTTGAATTGAAATGGAATTGAATATTTGTGGAATTGTTCAGGAAAATATTGAATTGGGAATTGAATTATTGGAATTGACTTAACATTGGAATTGAGAGGAATTTAATTATCTCTGAATTCAAAGACTGACATACAATTAAAACTGAATTGAATGGAATTTACAGGGAGAAGGAAATTAGAATTTAGTTTGTGGAATTAACCCCAGCTCTGTCTCAAACATTTAAAGGTGTCAAATTTAGCCATCCTCTCTTTTGTAATGCTGCACTCCCAAGTCTCAACCATACACAGTTATCATTCACCATGTAACACTTTCCATTGCTACATGTTAGAATCGAAACAAACCCAGTGGTACGTTTCTTTTTTTATCTCCCACAGTACTCTGGCTTTCAGCAGACGGCAGAGAAGTGCTTTGTATGTGGTCACCTCATCATGGAAATGGTAAGAAATAACCTAATACTGTAGGAGGGCCTGCTAGATAGTGATACAAGACAATCAGCAGAACAGTATACCTGTCCCTCTCTGGGATTTCTCTTTAGCAGTACTGTATCTCTTCTTGACATGTGGCATCATACCTCCTAGTTTAGTTTTGTTTCTGTATCTGAATGCCAATGGGCTGGTGTGATTGACTTCTGAGAGGCCTCAATCTCTAGCCTTACTGTTATCTGTGTGTGTGTGTGTGTGTGTGTGTGTGTGTGTGTGTGTGTGTGTGTGTGTGTGTGTGTGTGTGCGTGCGTGCGTGCGTGCGTGCGTGCGTGCGTGCGTGCGTGCGTGTGTGTAGATCCTACAGGCACTGGGCAAGTCCTACCACCCTGGCTGCTTCCGCTGTGTGGTCTGCACAGAGGGTCTGGACGGAGTGCCTTTCACTGTGGACGTGGAGAACAACATCTACTGTGTTAAAGACTACCACACGTAAGGACATGTGTTTCTCATAGATAATGCCAACATGTGATGAAGTCAGCATGCAAGAGTCTCTTCATTCCACAGTACTTTTTAAATCCTGGTTTGGGCTGAAACTGATATAAATTATACAGCATGTACCAAGACTTGGCTTCTACTCTGTTTCCCCCACAGGGTCTTTGCCCCAAAATGTGCCTCATGCAACCAGCCCATCCTCCCTGCTCAGGTAATGATGAGCCAATGACTGCTTGTATCCTCTCAGCTCCTGGTACTAGTTGTTGTCAGAGTCATATATAGTATATACTGTAGAGGGTTGGGCCAATGCGGTTTCTGTCTGAACGTTCCGAGATTGCCATTTTCTCCTCCATAGCCGTTGCTAAGTGATAATTCAAATTTTTCAAATCAATCAATCAAATTTATTTTTATATAGCCCTTCGTACATCAGCTGATATCTCAAAGTGCTGTACAGAAACCCAGCCTAAAACCCCAAACAGCAAGCAAAGCATGTGAAAGAAGCACGGTGGCTAGGAAAAACTCCCTAGGAAAAACTCCCTAGAAAGGCCAAAAACCTAGGAAGAAACCTAGAGAGGAACCAGGCTATGAGGGGTGGCCAGTCCTATTCTAGCTGTGCAGGGTGGATATTATAACAGAACATGGTCAAGATGTTAAAATGTTAAAATGTTCGTAAATGACCAGCATGGTCAAATAATAATAATCATAGTAGTTGTCGAGGGTGCAACAAGCACGTCCGGTGAACAGGTCAGGGTTCCATAGCCGCAGGCAGAACAGTTGAAACTGGAGCAGCAGCACGGCCAGGTGGACCGGGGACAGCAAGGAGTCATCATACCAGGTAGTCCTGGGGCATGGTCCTAGGGCTCAGGTCCTCCGAGAGAAAGACAGAAAGAGAGAAAGAGAGAATTAGAGAGAGCATATTTAAATTCACACAGGACACCGGATAAGACAAGAGAAATACTCCAGATGTAACACACTGACCCTAGCCCCCCGACACATAAACTACTGCAGCATAAATACTGGAGGCTGAGACAGGAGGGATCAGAAGACACTGTGGCCCCATCCGATGATACCCCCGGACAGGGCCAAACAGGCAGGATATAACCCCACCCACTTTGCCAAAGCACAGGCCCCACACCACTAGAGGGATGTCTCCAACCACCAACTTACCGTCCTAAGACAAGGCCGAGTATAGCCCACAACGATCTCCGCCATGGCACAACCCAAGGGGGGGCGCCAACCCAGACAGAAAGACCACGTCAGTGACTCAACCCACTCAAGTGACGCACCCCTCCCATGGACGGCATGGAAGAACACCAGTAAGCCAGTGACTCAGCCCCTGTAAAAGGGTTAGAGGCAGAGAATCCCAGTGGAAAGAGGGGAACCGGCAAGGTAGAGACAGCAAGGGCGGTTCGTTGCTCCAGCCTTTCCGTTCACCTTCACACTCCTGGGCCAGACTATACTTAATCATAGGACCTACTGAAGAGATAAGTCTTCAGTAAAGACTTAAAGGTTGAGACTGAGTCTGCGTCTCTCACATTGGTAGGCAGACCATTCCATAAAAATGGAGCTCTATAGGAGAAAGCCCTACCTCCAGCCGTTTGCTTAGAAATTCTAGGGACAATTAGGAGGCCTGCGTCTTGTGACCGTAGCGTACGTGTAGGTATGTACGGCAGGACCAAATCGGAAAGATAGGTAGGAGCAAGCCCATGTAATGCTTTGTAGGTTAGCAGTAAAACCTTGAAATCAGCCCTTGCCTTAACAGCCCTTGCCTTAACAGCACAGCTTCCGCGCTGTGCTGTTTATTTCTGATAGTTTTCTAAATCTCTGAAGATGTCCATCGAAGGCAGATGAGCAATTAGTTGACACCACAACACAGTACCTACGTGGATACACCTTAACCCGAATGCTAATCAATAAAAACGTATGTTTAATTCGCTGCTCTGTTTTGCTTGAGAATAAAGGCACTAACATGGTGTCCCTTCTAAAACCAATGGCATCCGTTCTGACCCAACTCTCTTAATATACAGCTCTGGTTGTTGGTGCCAGTGGAGTGGAGTGGTGGGTCTGACTGACTGTGTGTGTTTCCTGACAGGGCTCTGAGGAGACCATCCGGGTGGTGTCCATGGACAAGGACTACCATGTGGAGTGCTATCACTGTGAGGTGAGACAATGTCATTACCACCCTGTTTGTGTGTCTTGTCTTATTTATGTGTTGAACGTAGCCAGCTCATTGGCTATGATCAGGAATCCATTTTAGTGTAAATGCTATGGCAGTGTGGATGTATGTTTCTGTGTCTCTGTGAGTGTGTGCACTACACACACAAACTGAACCTGAGTGAGGGGCAAACCAATGTGGTGACTCATTGTCCAGGCACATTCCAGAGATGACCTGTGGGAGAGGAGAGGGTAGGGCTGATAGCTCTGGACTCAGCTGGACATCCGACCAGGGGTTGTTGTTTGACTACCCTGGAATCTCAGACCACTTACTCACTCAGACACATGTACAGGAAATCATCCCACGTGACCTACAAACCTCAGTGTAATCAAAGTAATTAGTCAAGTCAGCCAAATTGAATTCCTGACAGTGCATTCATTAACACAGCAGTTCAATGATAGCTGTGTCAAGTGTGAGTCATTGTAACCAGGGCTCAAATAAAGTGTATCATTGTAAGTGTGTGTGAGTTTGATCAAGAATTCCGTGTTTAATGGAAAAAGCTGGTTGACTCATTTCATTGTCACACATTCCAGGGAATAGCTCATATCCCGTCTAGGTATTAGGTATTATGTAGACAATAGGTAATCATTGCCTCTGTGTGGTTGATAGTCATTACAGGGATCTAAAGTCCAGGTCGGCAGGGGATGGAAAATTCATCACATATTTAAGAAATGGTTAAGAGCCCCGTATGTAATGATTATTTTTTAATTTAACCAGGCAAGTCAGTTAAGAACAAATTCTAATTTACAATGACGGCCAAGGAACAGTGGGTTAACTGCCTTGTTCAGTGGCAGAACGACAGATGTGTACCTTGTCAGCTCAGGGATTTGATCTAGCAACCTTTTGGTTACTGGCCCAACGCTCTAACCTCTAGGCTACCATGCCGCCCCACATAAACTTGACAGGAATACCCACCAGTGGCCTCTCATATCAGTCGAGAGGTATAAAAGGTAGTACAGTAAATATCTGAAATATGGATAGTTTTGATATCCAGCACCTGCTCAAAGGCATTGGATGGGTGGGCTGGGCAATATGGCCAAAATCTCATATCCCGATATAGGTCATTTCATATCCCGATTACGATACATATCATGATATAGCACGTTTTCTGTAATAAATAAATAGCTTATATAAAATGACCACATGTAAAGGCCTATTTCTTATTACATTTTGAATTATACTCAACAAATAAAAGGTACTTACTCATATTTGATTATTTCTCCTTTTATTTAGAACCTTTGTGCAAAGTTTCAACTAAAATATGAATGTATAAAATCTTAAAAGGTAAATAGAATACACTTCAACTATAGTTGCAAACAAAATAAAAATAGGCCTAAAATATATATATATTTTGGGGGGCTTGCCTGTTTTGCATGTTATTTTGGCATTAATACATGTCACATATCAATTTGTTTTTGGTACCTTGGGTCGAGTGTCAGCACCAACTCACGAAACCCCCGTTTTTCGACCCTGTAAATTGGGGGCCATGTCTTTGCAGATGTAAGTTGTAACAGCAGCTGTGATTCTTTGCCATATGGTGCCGCCGGCAAAGCCTCTTCAACGTCTGAGTCGGGGTTTGTTTTGAGCACTCGACTGTACTTTTTTGGGTCTCATCTGTAGACTCTCTCCGTACTGTTTCACATGATTCTTGTGTAGGTGGTGAAAGAGGTTAGTGGTGTTTGAGCCTGTTGTCGGGACCGGCCTGCGGCATATTTTGCAGAGGACGGTTTTCTGGTCCGTGTCAGACTTTTCATACCCAAACCACGTCCATGCGACCGAAGTAGCCCCTCTTTTAGCTACGAGCTCCGTGTCTCTGTGCTCTGTGTCACGTTCACTCTCCTCCATGTTTGTTTGTGTTACAAATTTCCGTGTGGAAGAACGCAAAGTGTTGTCCAACTGACAAAAGATATTGCCGTAAAGAGTGTGATTTGCGACACAACAAAATAAACGATAGAGCATAATATGAAACGATAGACGTTTTTCTATCGTCACACGATATATATCGTCATATCGCCCAGCCCTAGATGGGTGTATATAATATTTTCCTTCATAAATGTCCAGCTACTGCAGTTCACTGAGTCTATCTCTCTCCCTCGGTGTTGTAGGACTGTGGCCTCCAGCTAAACGACGAGGAGGGTCACCGCTGTTACCCCCTGGATTGCCACCTGCTCTGTCATGGCTGCCACATCCGCAGGCTAAAGGTCCCGGTGCCCGCCCACCCGCCCCCCAGCTACCCACTACACGTCACTGAGCTGTGAGAGGGCAGGGTCGGCGAGGAACCAACCCCAGCCAACCCCAACCCACTGCTGACCCACCTCCCAGGTGACCTGAGACAACATAGCAGAAAGAAGATGGAATCCCCCGCCCACGGAATCCCGGAACTTCGGAACCTCTTCTTGCATGACAGAACAGAACAGAGAGACCCTGGGAGACTTCGCTCTCTACTTGCCGGCCGTGCCCTGGGGAGAGGAGATAGATACAGGGCTATGGACAAGTCACAAGACCGGGCTGGGAGAGAGTCCACGTCTCTCTCTCTCTCTCTCTCTCTCTCTCTCTCTCTCTCTCATCAGTTTTTTTCTCCCTCCTTCCTCCTTTTGGTCTGTGAACAGTGAAGCAGGCTGAGGCCCCAGCCCACCCAGAGGCCCTGGCTGACGTCAGCACCGTGACCCCTGCACATTCATCACAGTGGGGACTGGCCTGGGTGGAGGGAGGGGGCCACTCTCTCTCTATCCCTCTCTCCATCGCTCTCTTTTTTCCTCCCTTTCTGTTTTCTTCATTCCTTCGCACTGAAGCCCAATGCCATGATGCATTTACTGCTCCTCTGTCAGAGAGAGAGAGAGAGAGAGAGAGAGAGCTGGACATCATCTCTGCCAGGAGGCTGGGAGGCCATGAAACAGGCTGCTACATAACATTCCAGCACTGTCTGGCAGGGTTAGAGGGTTGGACATGCTGTGCCTTCAGAGTGGCCTTCCACTGAGAAACCTCACCGCATGGTGACAGTGACAATGCCACAGTCCAGCTAGCTACGGCTCCTTTTGGCTATGCAAGGGTACCGAGTCTACCAACAACAACCGAGCTCCTTTATGTGACTCTGTGACACACTCTCCTGTCCCATCCCTTTGCTCCAGTGCTCCTTGGCATAGCGGATGTTCGTGGCACCGCATGCGCTGTCAGTAGCCAGTAGCCACAGCGCTAGCCTGGGCTGGCACTCATTCCACTTAGCAGTCTTAGAAGACGTGACCTCGAGAGATTCACAAGCAGTGTCTCAACGATTATATAACGAGAAAAAAAGTTAGAAGCACGTAGATTGTCTTTTATACATGCCTATATATTTTGCAGACATTTTCCACATAAGATTCTAGAAGTGTAGTGTATTTCTTTGCTGCATTATTATTATCAAATGGAATCGGAGGCCAAACGAGCTGTCACAGTCTTAACGGTCCTCTGAAGGGTTGTTTAATTTCTCTTCAAGGACACATGTCATAGAGGCCTCTGTGTTGTCGCTCTGCTTGGTCATGCGATCCACAGACCTGTTAACATGTACAGTTCCACACACTGGTTATTTGACCCATATGGTAGCACTGAGTAAGTGAGTGTCTGACCATCGAGAGTCCCCACATATCCTCCTCATGCACACGTTACTGTGTCATACCTACTGGTTGATCTGATTGTCTGGTTGGTTGTGGGAGTTGCTGGTCCAACCCGTGTCTCTGGGGAATCCATCCCCTGTGTTTTCCCACGCTGGTTGTGCTGTTGTGTGTGTGTGTGTGTGTGTGTGTGTGTGTGTGTGTGTGTGTGTGTGTGTGTGTGTGTGTGTGTGTGTGTGTGTGTGTGTGTGTGTGTGTTAGAGGTCGACCGATTAATCGGAATGGCCGATTAATTAGGGCCGATTTGAAGTTTTCATAACAATCGGAAATCGGTATTTTTGGACGCCGATTTGGCCGATTTTTATTTTTTTTTATTTTTTACACCTTTATTTAACTAGGCAAGTCAGTTAAGAACACATTCTTATTTTCAATGACGGCCTAGGAACGGTGGGTTAACTGCCTTGTTCAGGGGCAGAACGACAGATTTTTACCTTGTCAGCTCGGGGATTCAATCTTGCAACCTTACGGTTAACTAGTCCAACGCTCTAACCACCTGCTTTACATTGCACTCCACGAGGAGCCTGCCTGTTACGTGAATGCAGTAAGAAGCCGAGGTAAGTTGCTAGCTAGCATTAAACTTATCTTATAAAAAACAATCAATCAATCATAATCACTAGTTAACTACACATGGTTGATATTACTAGTTTATCTAGCCTGTCCTGCGTTGCATATAATCGCTTAGGTACACGTTGCTCCAATACACAAGTATATATTTTTAAACCTGCATATTTAGTTAATATTGCCTGCTAACATGAATTTCTTTTAACTAGGGAAAATGTGTCACTTCTCTTGCAACAGAGTCAGGGTATATGCAGCAGTTTGGGCCGCCTGGCTCGTTGCGAACTGTGAAGTCTATTTCTTCCTAACAAAGACAGTATATATTTTTAAACCTGCATATTTAGCTAAAAGAAATCCAGGTCAGTAGGCAATATTAACCAGGTGAAATTGTGTCACTTCTCTTGTGTTCATTGCACGCAGAGTCAGGGTATATGCAACAGTTTGGGCCGCCTGTCTCGTTGCGAACTAGTTTGCCAGAATATTACGTAATTATGACATAACATTGAAGGTTGTGCAATGTAACAGGAATATTTAGACTTAGGGATGCCACCCGTTAGATAAAATACGGAACGGTTCCGTATTTCACTGAAAGGAAAAACGTTTTGTTTTCCCAGCAGGCTCGTAAGCATTCATTCAAACAGCACTTTCGTGCGTTTTGCCAGCAGCTCTTCGCTGTGCTTCAAGCATTGCGCTGTTAATGACTTCAAGCCTATCAACTCTCGAGATTAGGCTGGTGTAACCGATGTGAAATGGCTAGCTAGTTAGCGTGGTGTGCGCTAATAGCGTTTCAAACGTCACTCGCTCTCAGACTTGGAGTAGTTGTTCCCCTTGCTCTACATGGGTAACACTGCTTCGAGGGTGGCTGTTGTCGATGTGTTCCTGGTTCGAGCCCAGGTAGGAGCGAGGAGCGGGACGGAAGCTATACTATTACACTGGCAATACTAAAGTGCCTATAAGAACATCCAATAGTCAAAGGTATGTGAAATACAAATCGTATAGAGAGAAATAGTCCTATAATTCCTATAATAACTACAACCTAAAACTTCTTACCTGGGAATATTGAAGACTCATGTTAAAAGGAACCACCAGCTTTCATATGTTCTCATGTTCTGAGCAAGGAACTTAAACGTTAGCTTTCTTACATGGCACATATTGCACTTTTACTTTCTTCTCCAACACTTTGTTTTTGCATTATTTAAACCAAATTGAACATGTTTCATTATTTATTTGAGGCTAAATTGATTTTATTGCTGTATTATATTAAGTTAAAATAAGTGTTCATTCAGTATTGTTGTAATTGTCATTATTACAAATAAATACATTTAAAAAATAGTCAGATTAATCGGTATCGGCGTTGAAAAATCATAATCGGCCGACCTCTAGTGTGTGTGTGTGTGTGTTAGTCTATAGACACTGAGTGTACTAAACATTAAGAACTGCTCTTTCCATGGCATAGACTGACCAGGTGAATCCAGGTGATGTCACTTGTTAAATCCACTTCAATCAGTGTAGTTGAAGACAGGTTCAACCGGATTTTTAAGGCTTGAGACAATTGAGACATGGATTGTGTATGTGTGCCATTCAGAGGGTGAATGGGCAAGACAAAATATTTAAGTGCCTTTGAACGGGTTATGGTGTAGGGGTCAGGCGCACCGGTTTGTGGCAAGGACTGTAATGGTGCTGGGTTTTTCCCGTGTGTATCAAGAATGGTCCACCACCCAAAGGACATCCAGCCAACTTGACACAACTGTGGGAACCATTGGAGTCAACATGGACCAGCATCCCTGCGGAACACTTTTGACACCTTGTAGAGTCCTTGCCCCAACAAATTGAGGCTGTTCTGAGTGCAAACGGGGTGTAACTCAATATTAGGAAGGTGTTCTTTATATTTGGTATACTCAGTGTGTACAGAAGTGTGTGTGTGTGTGTGTGTGTGTGTGTGTGTGTGTGTGTGTGTGTGTGTGTGTGTGTGTGTGTGTGTGTGTGTGTGTGTGTGTGTGTGTGTGTGTGTGCGCACCAGTGGCAGTGCCATGGTGCATGTACCTTGTTGAGTGAGCAGGACAACAGCCATCCAGCTCCACAAAACGACCCATGCTCTCTCAATCCCTCTCCAACAGAAAGGATGGGTTAAGGCTCTGACTCAGGCCTACCCAGTACCTGCTCACAGTAGCCTAGTCAGAGGAACTGTCCTCTCATACTACTGAATCTAACAGACAAGGAGGCTGACGTAGAGATTACGGAGAGGAGGGGCCGACACAGGCATCATGTGCTTTCTGATGTATCCCTCGATGAGATTCTTTGGAATGTAGTTATTAGTGTATGTTTGGAAAACTGTTGTTTATTTTCTGCTCTGCTCCCAGTTGTACATTTACAAAAGTGAAAAGGCTAAGTATCCCTGGAGAACATGTTTTTGCTGGGAAATTCCCTTTGATGGTAGATAAACTGAATCTCAGCATAGTATGATGAGACTCCTAGTCAAGGAATGTGTAATATACTTGAAGAATGAGGCAATGGCATTTTCTGAACTGTAGTTTGAATAGGACGATAAGACCCACTCATATCAATCTCAAATCATTTTTCATGAAAGCAGAAAATGTTTAAACTTGACAAGAGTGGATCCCCTTTAACGATGTCTTAATACACCTCTTTATAAAAATACTACTCCATTTCTATTGCATAGCACACAGCTAGTTTCCCCATATCTGTGCATAAAGAGGCTAGTTTTTCTTTCATCCTCTGTCATAAATCACTCAAAGTGAAGACTTCTCTCTCTCCTACCAGTAGTTTTCAATAAGCACATATGACACCTCTGTCACATCACTTTTGTATCGCTTTTGTATAAGTGTTTGATTACCTAGATGGTGCATAAAAAAGGAAACTAGATTTATTTATCTAAACATGAAAAAGTCTAAAGTTATTTAATGTATTAAAAATCGGGACGTATCATTTAACTGTAGATTATATAATCTGCTTTTTAAATAAAGTGGTTTAAACCAAATGATGATGTATTTTTTGTTGTTGTATGTGAAGTCATATGATCATTTCTATCCAAATGATGGCACTTTGTTGAACTACAACACAAATACCTTGTTACCATACTATTACCATGTTATTACCATTGTATTGCATGCTGTAATGTAGTGCTGCCATTGGACATAAATCAACAACGAAATGTGGTAAACTTGGGAAGGATATGGGAATGATTTAGCCTGAACTTGGGAGTGATATGGACAACTGGCTTTCCCATGGCCGTGCCTTGTCTCCCTCTGGAGAAGATGGATGCTTACAAAGATGAAAAATCCCAGCTCTGGATGAAAGTCCCATGCTGTTGTTCATGCCGTCAAGTTACCTCTGTGTACTCAGAGATGTTTGTTCTAGAAAGATATCATCGTCAGGTCAGAGCTACTGTAATTGTGGTGTGTAATTACATCCCCGCACGCAGGTCTCTCCAGCAAGTGGTGTGATGGAGGATCCCTCAGAGAGCAGAGCAGAGAGCAGCCCCCACCGTGGTATGTACTGTATGATAGCTCTGGTCCTGACAGTCATCACTGATAGGGCAGTCTCTGGGGTATTGTTGGCTCTGGAAGTAAACAGTCCATCTGCACTTTACTGAAATCAGAGGCCATATGTATCATGCATCTCAGACTGCGATTGCTGACATCGTTTTCCCTTTTGCCCATTGTGATCTATAAGGCAAAACGGATCCTAAATCAGCACTCCTATTCTGAGACGCTTGATACTTACAGCCCCAGACCCACATTACTGGGCTTGTTATGGTTACTAAGTTTTAGTTATGATGAGTTGGGGTTGACCATCAACTCACTCAACAAGTTCTGAATCATAAAACGAGATCTAAGTATCTAACACACACAGACAATCTGCTCCGGGTCTGTTTCTGCTCATTTACCCTTTGTTTTCTGTCTATAATCAGGTTTAAATAACACTACAGGGATTATAAACTGAATCAAATTACCAGGCTGTCTAGATGAACAAGAAGATGGCACCCCCACGGTTTCCTATTGTACAAGTGAGAGGATTTAAATACTACATTTGTGCCAATTGGAGCATAAAGTAGGATGATTACTGTAATGCTCCTCTTAAACTCTTGAGTGAATCCCCCAACTTTATAATACCTCACAATAACCACACGCCTGGAGGAGCCACCTCAAGTATACTGTACAAATACCACACAGTCACACATTGGGCCTATGGAGATTTGGTTTGCAAAGAAGTGGTGTTTGATATATTTTTATTTGTGACAGTCTCTGAGGTTGTTAAGTGTGTGTCATCCCACTTGACAATTTATCATTGATCTTTTGGCATCACATTAGGTAAGAAATAATCACATAATCAGATACTTTGAAATTTAAAAAAATGTATTCACTATTTGCTGTGATTGCAGCATGAGATTCTCTGAGATGACTTGTATTAATTAATTTGGGTCATGTCATGTTCATGATTAGATGTTTATAGAGAACTAATAATACTTTTGTATTTGTAAAGAACTTTTCATTATAGATGAAAAATCTCAAAGTGCATAAAATATAAATAATACAATGACTATGAGGTTAAAGTGCAGACTGTCAGCTTTAATGTAAAGCTATTTTCATCCATATTGGGTGAACCGTTTAGAAATTACTGTCCTTTTGTACATAGTCCCCCTATTTCATGGGACCAAAAGTATTGGGACAAATTCACTTATACAGTATGTGTATTGAAGAAGTCAAAAGTTTAGTATTTGGTCCCATATTCCTAGCACACAATGACTACATCAACCTTGTGACAACAAATTTGTTGGATTAATTTGCTGTTTGTTTTGGTTGTGTTTCAGATTATTTAGTGCCCAATAAAAATTATTGGTAAATAATGTATTGTGTCATTTTGGAGTCACTTTTATTGTAAATAAGAATATATTATGTTTCCAAACACTTCTACATTAATGTGGATGCTACCGTGATTACGGATAATCGTGAATAATGATGAAATGAAAATTACAGAGGCATAAATATCATACCCTCCTCCATAAATGCTAACCTCCCTGTTATTGTAATGGGGGGAGGTTAGCATGTCTTGGTGGTATGATATTTGTTTGTCTTTAAGTTTCATTATTCAGATTCATTCAGGACTATTTGTAATCATGGTAGCATCCACATTAATGTAATAGTGTTTAGAAACATTCTATTCTTATTTATAATAAAAGTGACTCCAAAATGACACTACTTTATTTACCATTAATTTCTATTGGGCACAAAATAATCTGAAACACAACCAAAACAAACAGCAAATGCAGCAAACAAGTTTTTAGAGTCACAAGCTTGATGTAGTCATTGTGTTCTAGGAATATGGTCCCCTAAAATGGGGGGACTATGTACAAAAAGTGCTGTAATTTCTAAACGGTTCACCCGGTTTATATTTAATATTTTATTTTATGCACTTTGAGATTTTTCTTCTGTAATGAAAAGTGCTTTTCAAATGTAATAAAGGATTATTATTACTATCATTTCAAACCCAAAGTGCTGGAGTACAGAGTACAGAGCCAAAACAAAAACGTTTCACTGTCCCAATACATTTAGAGCTCACTGTACAGTGCATTCGGAAAGTATTCAGACTCCTTGACTTTTTCCACATTTTGTTACGTTACAGCTTTATTCTAAAATTGATGAAATTGTTTATTTTCCTCATCAATCTACACACAATACCCCATAATGACAAAGCAAAAACAGTTTTTGTGAAATTTTGGCAAAAAACATACAAAAACTGAAATATGACATTTACATAAGTATTCAGACCCTTTACTCAGTACGTTGTTGAAGCACCTTTGGCAGCGATTACAGCCTCGAGTCTTCTTGGGTATGATGCTACAAGCTTGGCACACCTGTATTTGGGTGTTTCTCTCAATCTTTTCATCAGATCCTCTCAAGCTCTGTCAGGTTGGATGGGGAGCGTCTTTGCACAGCTATTTTCAGGTCTCTCCAGAGATGATCGGGTTCAAGTCCGGCCTCTGGCTGGACCCCTCAAGGACATTCAGAGACTTGTCCCGAATCCACTCTTACGTTGTCTTGGCTGTTTGCTTAGGATCGTTTTCCTGTTGGAAGGTGAGCGCTCTGGAGCAGGTTTCCATCAAGGATCTCTCTGTACATTGCTCTGTTAATCCTTTCCTTGATCCTGACTATTCTCCCAGTCCCTGCCTCTGAAAAATATCCCCACAACATGATGCTGCCACCACCATGCTTCACCCTAGGGATGGGGTATTGTGTGTAGATTGATGAGGGAAATAAACAATTTAATACATTTTAGAATAAAGCTGTAACGTAACAAAATGTGGAATTTCTTTCCCAATTTCTTTCCCAATGCACTGTATATAGCCAAATCATAAAAGCAACAATCAAAGTCTAGGAAGAAGGTTAGGCCTGTCACGATCTTCAGAAGAACTGGACCAAGGCACAGCGTACGTAGCGTTTCACATCTTTATATTGTAAAGTGAAACTTCAGCAAATACAAAACAATAATCGAACAAACGAAACGTGGCGTTCTGGAGTGCTCACAGGCAACTACACCTAAACAAAACAAGATCCCACAAAGCACAGTGGGGAAATGGCTGCCTAAATATGATCCCCAATCAGAGACAACGATAAACAGCTGCCTCTGATTGGGAACCATACCAGGCCAACATAGAAATAGAACAACCTAGATTATCCACCCTAGTCACACCCCGACCTAACCAACATAGAGAATAAAAGGCTCTCTATGGTCAGGGCGTGACAAGGCCAGCCAATAAAAATGTGTCTTAAGCCCTTCTTTAAAAGCCCCAGAAGTCTGATCAGTCCTGAGATTGTCAGGAAGGGAGTTCCAAAGGCGTGGTGCGTGGGAGGGAAAGGCACGGTCTTCCATTGTCCGGAGCCGGGTCCTGGGTGCATGAAGCATTTTGGCTTGACCATAGGGTGCATGGAGGTTCATAGGGGGAGAGTACATACCCCATTTAGGGCTTTGTAGAACAGGAGGATCATTTAATTTTAAAGTCAATTATTTGAGGGACAGGCAGCCAATGGAGGTCAGCAAGGATGGGGTGATGTGGGCAGAATTTTTGTTTGTGTCAGAAGCCATGCAGCACTGTTTTGAATGAGCTGTAATGTATGAATTGAGTGTAAAGGCAGGCCCCCAAATACTGCATTCCCATAATCAATTCTGGAGAAAACTAATGCATGGATAAGCTTTTCTGCATCAGAAGTGGTGAGACAGGGTCTTAGGCGGACTAATGTGGGCATTGAAGGAGAGAGCAGGGTCGAATTTCACACCCAGGTTGATGACTGAGGAGAGGCGAATGATGTGGCCATCTATGGCAGGGAATATGCTGCAGGAGTTGGTGATCTGCTGTGGGGGGCCTATCAGCATTACCTCTGTCTTGCTGCTGATGAGTTGGAGGAAGTTATTCTGCATCCAGTATTTAACCTCTTCCAGACAGTTGGACAAGGTTGACAGAGCAGATGTTGTGTCAGGCTGTGTCAGGGTTTTAATGTAAACCTGTGTGTCATCTGCGTAGTGTAATTGGACACTGTTGTCTGAAGATCTGGCCAAGTGGAAGCATGTAGAGCAGGAAGAGAAAGGGTCCTAGCACCGACCCTTGTTGGACACTGCAGGTTATGGTGGACTCCTCTGATCATGCCTCACCAAGGGTGAAGTACTGCTTGTGGTTAGAGAGGTAGGAGGTAAACCAGTTTAGGGCAGTCCCACAGATGGCTCTCTGAGGCGCTACAGTAGAATGGTGTGATCTACTGTGTTGAAATCAGCACTTGCAGTACCAGTCAAAATTTTGGACACACCTACTCATTCAAGGGTTTTTCTTTATTTGTACTATTTTCTACATTGTAGAATAATAGTGAAGACATCAAAACTAGGAAATAACACATATGGAATCATGTAGTAACCAAAAAAGTGTTAAACAAATCAAAATATATTTTATATTTGAGATTCTTCCAGGTAGCCACCCTTTGCCTTGATGACAGCTTTGCACACTCTTGGCATTCTCTCAACCAGCTTCATGAGGTAGTCACCTGGATTGCATTTCAATTAACAGGTGTACCTTGTTAACTTTTTAGTGACAGGGGGCAGTATTCGGAAATTCAGATGAATGACGTGCCCAAATTAAACTGCCTGCTACTCGGGCCTAGAAGGTAGGATATGCATAGTATTAGTAGATTTGGATAGAAAACACTCTGAAGTTTCTAAAACTGTTTGAATGATGTATGTCTGTGAGTATAACAGAACTCATATGGCAGGCAAAAACCTGAGAAAAATCCAACCAGGAAGTGTGGAAATCTGAGGTTTGTAGTTTTTCAAGTGATTCCCTATCCAGTATACAGTGACTTAGGGTTCATTTTGCACTTCCTAAGGCTTCGACTAGATGTCAACAGTCTTTAGAATGTTGACGCTAGCGTCCCACATTTCCCAGAGAGGTTCAAAGTTTATGAGTGGAATTTATTTCCTTCATAATGCTTTTGAGACTGTGTGAATCAGGCCTTCATGTTCGAATTGCTGCAAAGAAACTACTACTAAAGGACACCAATAAGAATAAGAGACTTGCTTGGGCTAGGAAATATGTACAATGGACATTAGACAAGTGGAAATCTGTCCTTTGGTCTGATGAGTCCAAATTTGAGATTTTTGGTTCCAACCGGCGTGTCTTTGTGAGACATCTCCGCATGTGTGGTTCCCACCATGAAGCATGGAGGAGGAGGTGTGATGGTGTGGGGGTGCTTTGCTGGTGACACTGTCAGTGATTTATTTAGAATTCAAGGCACACTTATCCAGCATGGCTACCACAGCATTCTGCAGTGATACACCATCCCATCTGATTTGTGCTTAGTGGGACTATCATTTCTTTTTCAACAGGATAATGACCCAACACACCTCCAGGCTGTGTAAGGGCTATTTGACCAAGAAGGAGAGTGATGGAGTGCTGCATCAGATGACCTGGCCTCCACAATCACCCGACCTCAACCCAATTGAGATGGTTTGGGATGAGTTGGACCACATAATGAATGAAAAGCAGCCAACAAGTGCTCAGCATATGTGGGAACTCCTTCAAGACTGTTGGAAAAGCATTCCAGGTGAAGCTGGTTGAGAGAATGCTAAGAGTGTGCAAAACTGTCATCAAGGCAAAGGGTGGCTACTTTGAAGAGGATTATATATATCTTGATTTGTTTTGATGTCTTCACTATTATTCTACAATGTTGAAAATAGTAAAAAATTAAGAAAAGCCTTTGAATGAGTAGTGGTGTCTAAACTGTTGACGGGTACTGTAGGTCCAGGAGAATATCTGTATCTGCAGCCATGAGCAGGTGATTTACAACCTTCACCGATGCTGTCTCAGTACTGTGCATGGGCCTGAAGCCAGAATAGAGAGCCTCATAAAGCTGGTTAGTGCTGAGGTGTGAGGGAAGTTGAGCTGCCACTATCTTCTCCAGGACTTTAGATATAAATGGGAGGTTGGAAATAGGCTTGTAGTTTGAGAGGAGGGTCAAGGGATGGTTTCTTGAGCAAGGGGGTGATGGCAGCAATTTCGAAGTGTGACAGCACCTGCCCAGTGTGTAGGAACTTGTTGAACAGGTTGGTTACAAACTGGATGAGAGCGGCTGAGCATGTTTTGAACAGTGATGTTGGAATAGGGTCGAGGGTGTCACTGGTAGTTTTCATTTTTGAGATTAGTTCTAACACAGCAGAAGGTGAAACCAGAGCAAAGTAACTAAGAGGATGACCAGATATGGGTGGTGGGGTAGGAGCCAGAGCGAGATTAGGGTTGGAGGATACAATGTTCTTTTGGATGGTGTTGATTTTAGCCTTGAAGAACTCAGCAAATATGTTGCGTTTTTCGGTAGTTGCTGTGGGATGGCCAGAGTCTGTAGGGTGGAGGAGATGACTGATGATGGAAAACTTTACATGTTTTTTCAGGGGCTAGGCTGTTTAAGTTGTTCCTTAGAGCACTATTATATAGGTTAACCATCTCATCAGGGGTGGACTCATGACATCAGCTTGTAGGGGCAGGGCAAACAGACTCCTGGAAGACGGACATGTAAAGGCATTTGATGTTTCTGAATTTAATAGTGTGCTTGGGCGGAGCTGAAGTGCAGGATTACTCACAGACATTGTCACATCTCTATCGTCAGATACACCTACCTCATGTTTATCCAGGTCTGAGGCAGGGACTTCTCCAGCGATAATGAGGTCTAGGGTATGTCCACGATTGTGTGGAGTTGTTGGCATGCTGTACCAGGTGATCAGAGAGGTGATCAGCTTAGAAAACTCTGTATTAAAAGAGACTGTGTTGCTTTTAAGGGGGCGATAGATTAGTATCATACTGGGGAGATTGGGAGATTTAGGGCCCTTTCACATACAGTATGACTGTATGGATCTTAGAGCGTTTGGTACCCTAATCTGTGCTATAAAGCACATGCGAAACGCAAACTAACCCTGTCTGAAACAAATTCAGGACCTGCGTGAGTAGCACTTCCAAGATCCAGGACTAGAGTACTAGGTATTGTGACACGGCAGCGCGAGTCGCATGGAACTTTTTGCCCGTTGTAAATGAGCTACCCACTGGACACACATGTCATTTCAACGTCTAGTTTTAGTTTACATTTGGTTGAGTTGTCAACTAATGTGAATTCAACATGACATCAGCAAAACATTTCTCCATGTCACTGGATTTAGGTGAAAAGTTGGGTGAAAAAAAGTAAGAAATTCCCTTCACGTTAACTTATTTCAAATCCAATCAGTTTTCCACGTTGATTCAACATCATCACATTGCATTTTTTTGTTGAAATTACATGGAAACAACATCGATTCAACCAGTTTTTACCAAGTAGGTAACTTGCGAATGTCATGTAAAATGTGTCTCGCAAATCACATCCTGAAAAGGTTATTTGTAGAATTCTCACAAACGCTCCAGGAAACCAAACTAGGGAACCGAATTCCATATCTGAAAACGCCCTTAATTTGAAAAACTATGCACTCAAATGATAAGCCAGCAGGGACAGGAAACATTTTCAGGTCAAAGCATTCTTTGTGGAAAACAAAAAGACCACCACCCCTGCAATGGGCAAGGGCCTTTTCCAGATATTTATAACCAGATGGTGTTGTTCCATTTAGTAGGTAGAAATCTCCATTTCTGTGCCACGTTTCCGTCAAGCAGGGACGCAACTTTCACTGGGGACAATTCTGAAATTGCATTTTTGTCCCCCCCCCACTTTTATCATTGGAATGTAATACAAAACAAGGCTACGGTGTGCTTTAGGACCATGCGGACACACTCTTGGCATTCTCTCAACTAGCTTCATCTGGAATGCTTTTCCAACAGTCTTGAAAGAGTTCCAACATATGCTGAGCACTTGTTGGCTGCTTTTCCTTCACTCTGTCCAACTCATCCCAAACCATCTCAACTGGTTGAGGTCGGGTGATTGTGGAGGCCAGGTCATCTGATGCAGCACTCCATCACTCTCCTTCTTGGTCAAATAGCCCTTTCACAGCCTGGAGGTGTGTTGGGTCATTGTCCTGTTGAAAAATAAATTGTTGCAGAATGCTTTGGTAGCCATGCTGGATAAGTGTGCCTTGAATTCTAAATAAATCACTGACAGCGTCACCAGTAAAGCACCCCCACAACATCACACCTCCTCCTCCATGCTTCACGGTGGGAACCACACATGCGGAGATCATTCGTTCACTTACTCTGCATCTCACAAAGGCATGGTGGTTGGAACCAAAAATCTCAAATCTCTTTCGTAGTGGTTCCTTTCCAGCAATTCTACCACGAAGGCCTGATTCACACAGTCTCCTGTGAACAGTTGATGTTGAGATGTTTTTTATTTTATTTTTATTTCACCTTTATTTAACCAGGTAGGCTAGTTGAGAACAAGTTCTCATTTACAACTGCGACCTGGCCAAGATAAAGCAAAGTAGTGCGACACAAACAACAACCCAGGGTTATACATGGAATAAACAAACATACAGTCAATAATACAATAGAGAAAGTCTATATACAGTCTGTGCAAATGAGGTAGGATAAGGGGGTGAGGCAATAAATAGGCCATAATGGCGGAATTATTACAGTATGGCAAATTAAACACTGGGGTGATAGATGTGCAGAAGATGAGTTGTGTTTGTTACTTGAACTCTGTGAAGCATTTATTTGGGCTGCAATCTGAGGTGCAGTTATTCTAATGAATTTATCCTCTGCAGCAGAGGTAACTCTGGGTCTTCCTTTCCTGTGATGGTCCTCACGAGAGCCAGTTTCATCATGGCGCTTCATGGTTTTTACAACTGCACTTGAAGAAACGTAAAAATGTCTTGAAATTTTCCGCATTGACTGACATTCATGTCTTAAAGTAATGATGGACTGTCGTTTCTCTTTGCATATTGGATCTGTTCTTGCCATAATATGAACTTGGCATTTTACCAAATAAGGCTATCTTCTGCATACCACCCCTACCTTGTCACAACACAACTGATTGTCTCAAACGCATTAAATAAATTACACAAATTAACTTTTAACAAGGCACACCTGTTAATTGAAATGCATTCCAGGTGACTACCTCATGAAGCTTGTTGAGAGAATGCCAAGAGTGTGCAAAGCTGTCATCAAGGCAAATGGTGGCTACTTTGAAGAATCTCAAATATAAAATATATTTTGATTTGTTTAACACTTTTTTGGTTACTACATGATTCCATATCTGTTATTTCCTAGTTTTGATGTCTTCATTATTATCCTACAAGGTAGAAAATAATAAAAAATAAAGGAAAACCCTTGAATGAGTAGGTGTGTCCAAACTTTTGACTGGTACTGTATATATTTTTTTTATAAAAAATAATATGTCCCCCCCACTTCTAAATCCAACGTTGCGCCCCTGCCGTCAAGCATAATAGTCCTAAGCCATTGTCACTGATGAACTCTTGTACAAGTAAAGTCTTGTTTGTTACAGAATGCGCATTAAACTGTGCCAGTCTTAAAGGGGCTAGAGTGAGAGGCAGAACATGGACTTTTTTTAACTGTCTGCAGAAAGTCAGAATCTGCACTGCATAGAGGGGAAAGAGAGGGAGGTGTACAGTTCTGTATTGACTATTTTGGCTCATGAATGGATTTCCTACCACCTCTCCATTCTCGATGTTTGAGCTTTTTCCATAGGATTCCAAGTTGAAGAGGTCCTTTTTTTGAGTTCCTTACTCAGGGTTTGTTTTCTCTTCTTCAAACTATGAAGGAATCTTCCTAAGTAAAAGATGCCAATGTGCCCCATTCCTGTACTTTGTAGTCCATTGTAGTCATCCAGGAGATAATAGGTGAAACTCTTCAATGCAGGTATTCAAAAGAAAACAGCTAGCTTTACTTTGTTGATGCAATTTTTTGTCTGATTTCAACATTGAGGTAAAAAATGATTGGATTAAAAATATCAATACCTGATTAGCTACTCAAAAGAAAAATGCACATTAAAAAACACTTATAACAATAAATTACAATGAAAATAGCAGAGCATTCAGCCTAGGCTGCCACAAGGGCGCCATGGCAACAATGCCTTGATTCTCTGTCAAGTGTACAGAGAATAACATCAGTATACACAATTAATGCTATTCTGAGTGTAGAGAGGTTTATATTTGTCATACAAACTGAATTGCCTGACTTTGCTTTTAAAGTAGTGAACAAAATCAATGTTGAACAGGAAATGTGCTGCTTTTGATTTTGAGGTATTCCCCCTCTGAAGTCCAGAACAAAGGCTGTTAAGGCCAGAGGTTGGTCAGTCAGCAGGCCTGGAATTCAGGAGCGGTTGGTTGTGACAGAACAGAGCCTAGAGCTAACACGGATTGGGAAAATGTTTATCAGGGCCAGTGCAGAAAATGAAGGTCAGCACAGGGTTGAGATAGAAAGCATACAAACTGACCTGCTGGACTAGAGTGTTGGGATGGTTCAAGGACAGGTTCAGTGGCAGAGACCACCTTCATATAATTTTAAAAATGTATACTCACCAAAATGTATTTACTTCTGCCGTTTGGTTGTTCTGTGTAATGGATAATTGATAGGCATTGCATTTGGCAGGATTGCAGGAACTGGAAGTAGATAATCTAACTACTGTTATCCCCTCAGGCCATCTCTCTTTCAGACTGTATTGGTGAATGAGTGGGCAGGTAGATTTCACTGGTAAAATATGTACTTACAATAGAGCTCATCCACGGTCAGACGCGAAGGAGGACGTGTGAGGTTCTTACCAAGCCTCCTAAAATACACCTCAACCCATCCAGATAAATCACACTCAATGTCATTGTAATCTGTTATGACTAACTGAGACATGCTCAGGTATAATTCAGTATGGATGTGTACTGTACTGTATATGTGTAGACATAAACAGCAGAACAGTCTGTCCCCAACTGGGTAGCCGAGCTGAGCGCTTCTGAACAGTCATGTTCAGTTCAGTCTTCATGAGGAAGAACTCTGGTGTTGGTTGACAGCTCCAGGAGTTGGGGCACAAAGCACTCTTTATGTGTGTGTGAGGGTACCGCCCTGTTACTCAGGGAGCTCTGTGTGTGCGGTATAGCTGGAGCCCCAGGGACCCACTGTGAGGTGAGATCTGTTACACCATACAAAGGAAAGCCTTCCCTCTGGAGCACAGAGATCCTTCCACCACCAGGAGCCCAGGCTGAAATATGCACACAACAGAATGACCTCATACCCAACATGATTCTATGGTTACAGACACGTTAGTCTGTGGTGTTATATCTAAAAGTGAACCAATGAAATGTGTTAATGTTAAATACTTAACTAGTTAAACATCAAAGCGTGACCTCTGACCTGTTAATATCAATTTGCATAACTGCCCTCTATGACCATCAACAACGTCACCGTGCTGGAGCGATAGAACACCAACTGAAGGCTCAAGTCGATTTACTCTTCACTTCAAAATCACATGGCTTGAATAAATGACAGAGAGGCGGCCAGGGGCCTGTGAGACTAAACAAGCCACAGCTGTCTGTCTGGAGGTTTGGCAGAAATCAAGTTAAAAAGTTGATTGTCGTGGGGGTCATAAAAACCTGGCATGTACTGTATGTCTCAGAGATGTGACTGACAATATCAGTGCCACCCCTGGCAGACTGGGATCCACAATGCCAGGGACCACCCAGAGCCTCAGGCCCCCAGCCCCACTGTTCCCACTGTCCCCCTAGCTTTTATACTTGTCAGCAGTATGATGACGAGGAGCAATGCCTGCCCACGCACTTAGACTAACCTTTATATAACTCTAGTAGCCATGGGAAATATGGAACAGGGCCTGACTAAATGGCCCCTTTTTACAGCTGTAGGCCGAGGGTCCCCCATGTGAGAGATGTCAATAGCAGATTCAGACTGGAGACCAACTGAGAAAATGAGAGGGCCATCCTTATACGAGGGCAATCTGTGAGTTTGCTTTGCAAGTATTTCAGGAGTAATATTTGCCTTAGAAATTAAATATCCCATGGAAAGTGTGTTGAGGTATGAGATCATATTTGATCAATGGCATTCCTGCAAAGTTCAAGTGACTAGCAAACATAACTGTCGAACTGCAGGGTGAACTTCTCCTCAGAATGAAGTTTTCATGGTACATGTTACACATGCAGAAATGTGTCATACATACAGTATTGACTTCAAAATATTACAGGAAGTTTGTGCTTGTCCTCATTGTTAAGCACATAGCTTAAAAGCAGGAATTCAAATCATCTCTCAAGTGGTGATGAGGCATAGACAAACACAAACCCCAGCTGGCTAATAGCCAGTTAACACAGATCCACTCCCAGGTCCTACTTTCTGTCACCTCTGTGAACTTGGGAATGTGTGTACAGACTGGAGGGGTGACGTTGCCTTGGCGACCGTGGTGTTGGGGCGATTGAGGGGCAGCCCTTAAACAGGCCTCAGTGTGAATGACTGACAGGTCAACCAATAAAGCATGCAGGGGGAATGTGGGGGAATGCAGTAGGCATTGTTCTTCAAACATCTCAGGAACATGCTCTGAACTGGCAGTCGTATTCATGTTCAAAATTCATGGTTTCAATGGAACAGTTTGAGCTGCATTCCTGAATGTAACTTGAAAAGTGCATGGGTCCTAGAACAGGTTGGTAGGCTATTCAGCAGACTACTTACTCAAATACTTTTCTCCCTGAACAAGCAGGTGCAAATATAAATCAAGAAACATTTTTTCTATTTTTTCTCTCTCTCTCGCTCCAAAATGATATCAAAACTCTCTTGTTATATTCTGTGCCACTGAGCCTGAAATAACTCAGGCTAAGTTATGATTGAAGTATAGAGTTGTTGCCAAGCAACAGGATTGCTTAGCCCATCCCAGTGTCTTGGGTCCCTGGTTTTTTCTCTTTGTGCTCTTTGGCACTCAATAAACTATAACCAGGAGCAGTTTGGTACAGAGAAAAATAGTACTTCTAGGTTGGGTGAAACAAACATCACATATTCTTGCATACAGTATTATGGAAAAAGCATGTGCGCAGCAAAGTCATCTATAATGTACTTGCTGGTCTTATGATGAGACATACACTGAGTGTACAAAACATTAGGAACACCTGCTCTTTCCATGACATAGACTGATCAGGTGAATCCAGGTGAAAGCTAGGATCTCTTATTGATGTCACCTTCAATCAGTGTGTAGATGAAGGGGAGGAGACAGGTTAAATAAAGATTTTTAAGCCTTGAGACAATTGAGACATGGATTGTCTACGTGTGCCATTCAGAGGGTGAATTGGCAAGACAAAATATTTAAGTGCCATTGAACGGGGTATGGTAGTAGGTACCAGGCACACCGATTTGAGTGTGTCAAGAACTGTAAAACTGCTGGGTTTTTCACACTTAACAGTTTCCTGTGTGTATCAAAAATGGTCCACCACCCAAAGGACATCCAGCCAACTTGACACAACTGTGGGAAGCATTTGAGTCAACATGGGCCAGCATCCATGTGGAACACTTTCGACACCTTGTAGAGTCCATGTCCGATGAATTGAGGTTGATCTCAGGGCTAAAGGGGGTGCAACTCAATATTAGGAAGGTGTTCTTAATCGTTTGTACACTGTATTCTTGCATACAACATCATGGGAATGTACTTGCTGGATTTATGACGAAACATATTCATGCATTGCACAGCAAAGTAATCTGTAATGTACAAGCAGAAATTATGATGAGACATGGTTTGTTTGAAATTCACAGAGTATTTTGTTTAATGGAGTTTTAGCCGCATATCATAGAGCTTAATGATGATTAAACTGTCTCACATTGAGGGGCCTGCATATCACATGATGTTTTCCAGATGTATTTCTGCCTGCTGTTTGTTTTTCTCTATGGATGCTACTTAGCAGTCTGTGATGTCTGGGGATTTGTGGGGATGGAAAATATAGGAGATAGATTGACCTCTGACCCTGTGTTCCAGAGAATAAGCACAGCAGTGATTTGCTCTGAGGCTGGTTTGGTTTACACTGGGCCAAATCTGGGGTCCTCTAATGCCATCTAGTGATGGTTTGGACATAAAGGAACACTTTCATTCCCCTATGAGTAAAACTCATTGGATTTATTGAGTGTAAATGACACATTCTATAATTTTGAAAGTGGTTTCCATTATTCATACATAAATGCATCATTATCCTCAAGGGTTGTCTGCAACTGCAAACTTCTGAACAGAATGCAGGCTAGAATCAACTAAGGACACAGACAATAGCTTGGTGTAAAGATGTTTATTAAAAGCTTTACTCCCCATCAGTGGAGTGGGATAGTCGGATGTAGTTTACACTCCCCTCCACAGGCTCACTCTACAGTAGCGTACCCCTTTACAGTGGTAAACCCATAACTATAAACTGAGTGGTTCAAACCCTGAATGCTGATTGGCTGACTGCCGTGATATATCAGACAGTATACCACGGGTATGACAAAACATTTATTTTTTACCCTTCTAATTACGTTGGTAACCAGTTTATAATAGCAATAAGGCTCCTCAGGGATTTGTGGTATATGGCCAATATACCACGACTAAGGGCTGTGTTCAGGCACTCCGCGTTGCGTCTTGCCTAAGAAGAGCCCTTAGCCGTGGTATATTGGGCATATACCACACCTACTCGGGCCTTATTGCTTAAACATACAACAGTACGTAAAATACAGTCCGATCTCACAACAAACAGACAGGACACAGACAGATGATTACAGACATAGAAAGTGCTTCTACTCCTCTGTGTGGTGACTGATGCTGCATTGAGTCTACCTTCACTACAGCCCAGACACCCCCGTCAGCAGGGGGGCAGGACAGGGAGGATGGATGATGGTGGTGGGCAGGTTAGGCGTGGTTCTTCTTGATAAAGTTAATGAGCCCGTTGGTGGAGGAGTCGTGAGAGTGGACCTCATTGGAGCCATGCAGCTCAGGCTCGATCTTCTTACACAAAGCCTTACCCAGCTCAACTCTGAGATAGATAGATAGATAGATAGATAGATAGATAGATAGATAGATAGATAGATAGATAGATAGATAGATAGATAGATAGATAGATAGATAGATAGATAGACATAATAATGGACGGAATAGAATAGAATGTCACCAGAAAACTCACCAGAGTGGACAGAATAGAATGTCAATGAAACATTTTTTCATACAATATCATAGGATAAAGGCTCTGTGTGTAATCTGTCATAGACTACACATTATCGAGGAGCTTGGTTTCAAATAGTCACACTTACCCCCACTGGTCAAAACTGTTGATCTCCCACATAACACCCTGGACAAAGATCTTGTGTTCATACATGGCTGTGAAACAAACAACACCATACATTGTTACTGGGAACATAACAAGTAAATACATTATTTTGATCAATATTTCAAATATCATTGGTTGTTGGTTCACAGGTCCATATTCAGCTCTTACCAATAAGTGCTCCCAGTGTGAATGGGTTCAGTTTCTTGAAGACAATAGAGTTAGTTGGCTTGTTTCCTTGGAATACCTTACAGCAGAACAAGAGGAAACATTTTATATCACACAACCTGTTGTAAGACAGTTATTGCATACTTGTAATTATACAGTGTTGCACCCTGTTTGAAGCTTCTTCCATCCTGATGCAAAACTTATTTTGTCCACAAGGAGGACGCACGTCCCTATCAGAGCGACAGTGTCTGCCCTAGCAATAGACACACAATCTCCCCAGTATAACAACAGGGTTTAAGCCCATAGAAAGTCTTAGGCCGGACTGGGGCTGCAGTGGACTTGCGCCATGAGGGATCTGCTCCCACTCACTTTGTGTGGCAGAATGGTTTCCAGGGCCTCTCCTGTCAGGCCGCCGGCCTCCAGTTCCTTCTTAGCCTCCTCTGTGGTCTTTCCTTTCATCAGAGCCTCAGTCTGGGCCAGGAAGTTGGCCATCAGGATCTACAGACACAGAGGATACAACAGGTAAGGCATTATCCCATTATGACATTACCCCTGTGCATTATCCCCAGTGTCACGCAGCATGAACACTGCATAGGCTCTTTTGTCAGATAGACAGTAAAAGTAGGCATCACTTGAATAACTGAATGATTTGTTCAGTCACTGAATGGGAAGGTATTTACTCCCAGATCATTCCCACATACACCACATTATTTCAATGTGGATAATTGGGTAATATTCGGTTGATATGTTGATCAATTAGATTACAACCTATATTCACCCACTCAAAAAGACAGCCAGAAGTTTGTTGAATTTCCAAAGTGTTATCACTATGCTTTCAACCATCTATATAAAAGCATAACCAAATTCCAATGGAAAAACAATATCTGATTTTTGGTTTAATTGTCACCAAAATGTCTGTCATTGCGCTTTTATCCATTTAAAAGCACAGGAAAGTTAAAATAGGAATACACTGACAGATATTTTGTTTATTTCTACAACAGATTAATGTGTTATGACTGTGCTTCATCTAATAGCTGAACCAAATGGCCTGGATGGAAGTTGAGACTATTTTAAAAGTACATGGTGCAAATGATCAATGCGGTTTGAGATTCTATATAGCTTATTACAGCAACATGCATGTTTTATAGGATTACATACAGTAAGAAGAAATGTATGGTGACAGTAACTTCATAATGTGACCATGGATGTGTTACTCATTTTAAGGTTGAATGTTACATTACTTTGTAAGAAAGCCTTAACTTAAAGCTATTTACTATAATACAAAAGTAGTATGGAATTTTGTTTAGTTGACAACGCAACCAAATGTCAACATTTAAAAGGAGATGTATCTACTGCCTGGATAGCTCCATCTGAGCCACTGGCTTAATCCCATTATTTAACTTTTTGGCTGAGTTGGACACGTGAATCCAACATATCATTTGTTAACTTGTCGACAAGTTAACAATTGGCTACAGTATTTATTGTATGTCAAAAGTGATATTGAATTGTGTTTGGTTGTCAACGCAACCAAACATCAACATTTGAAGCAGACTTATCTTCATTATCTTCATTGCGGATAGTTCCATCTGTGCCACTACTTAGTCTGGCTTTAATTTTAGTTTGTCTACAAATTAATAATTGTTTGTCTACAAATTAATAATTGATATTCTGGATTACATCTCCATCTCAACCAAAAATCTAAATTAATGAATAGGACTAAATCAAATAAATTCAACCTTTTAATGCTCTTGAAATAAAGTTTGATTTGATTTAGTCCTATTCTTTAACTTTGATTTTTGGTTGAGATGGAGATGTGAAACCAACATATCAATTATTCATTTGTATACAAGCCAGACTAAGTCAATGGCACAGGTGGAACTATCCAAGCAGAAGGTACATCTCCTTCAAATGTTGGAAGCGTTGACAACCAAACACAATTCAATTCAGTATCACTAAATATCAATACATTTGAAATCAACGACAGCTTAAAACCCAAGGCCTATTGTATGGTCTATTTTTAGTTGAATTCTGGGTTGAATTAAAACAATAGCTGTTGATTATTTTGAGAATGCTATATAGTTCTAAATAGCATCATCGATGATATATGAGGGTCACCTTTCATACGCCTCTGTCCCGAAGCAAGAACCAATTAGCCTGGAGCTAGCCTTACTAGGCCCATCTGCTAGGCCCAATTCCCGGCTAGCCGAAGAAGTCCATCAGCCACTCCTTGGGCTTCAATACCTATTTTGCCGATTGGCATGGATCCCCACCGACCCATCACGACTGGACTACCGACGTGATTCGTCCGAGGGGGTCTCTCAACTGGCTCCTCCGTTGCGACGTCCCCTGAATGCCCATCCGCTAGCCTGCTAGCCGCAGCCTGCTAGCTGTCAAGAGCACATCGGACTGTTAGCTTAAGAGGCCCATCGGACAAATTCTTTGGCCACTATACCTATTTTGCCAGTTGGCCTGGTTTACCACACGGAGCCCTGCTGATCCGTCTGCAGACATAACAGCACGAGGGGGCCACAACAGACTTTCTTCCGTCGCGACGTCCCTCAAAGGCCCTTCTGCTAGCTTGCTAGCCCAAGCCCGCTAGCTGCCTGAAGCCACTCATTGGACTCCTATGATCACTCAGCTACGCATGCCTTTCCCTAACGTCAATATGCCTTGTCCATTGCTGTTTTGGTTAGTAATTATTGCCTTATTTCCCTGTAGAGCCTCTAGCCCTGCTCAATATGCCTTAGTTAACACTTTAGTTCCACCTCCCACACATGCGGTGACATCACCTGGTTTAAATGATATTTCGAGAGACAATATCTCTTTCATCATCACTCTATGTACAGGTTTACCCACACTGTATTCACATCCTACCATACCTTTTTCTGTACATTATGCCATGAATCTATTCTACCGTGCCCAGAAATCTGCTATTTTTACTCTCTGTTCTGAATGTACTAGACAACCAATTCTTTTAGCCTTTAGCCGTACCCTTATCCTACTCCTCCTCTGTTCCTCTGGTGATGTGGAGGTTAATCCAGGCCCTGCAGTGCCTAGCTCCACTCCCATTCCCCAGGCGCTCTCATTTGTTGACTTCTGTAACCGTAAAAGCCTTGGTTTCATGCATGTTAACATTAGAAGCCTCCTCCCTAAGTTTGTTTTATTCACTGCCCCAGCACAATCTGCCAACCCGGATGTCCTAGCCATGTCTGAATCCTGGCTTAGGAAGACCACCTAAAACCCTGAAATTCCCATCCCTAACTAAAACATTTTCCGACAAGATAGAACTGCCAAAGGGGGCGGAGTTGCAATCTACTGCAGGGATAGCCTGCAGAGTTCTGTCTTACTATCCAGGTCTGTGCCCAAACTATTTGAGCTTCTACTTTTAAAAATCCACCTCTCCAGAAACAAGTCTCTTACCGTTGCCACTTGCTATAGACCTCCCTCTGCCCCCAGCTGTGCCCTGGACACCATATGCGAATTGATTGCCCCCATCTATCTTCAGAGCTGGTGCTGTTAGGTGACCTAAACTGGGACATGCTTAACACCCCGGCCATCCTACAATCTAAGCTTGATTCTCTCAATCTCACACAAATTATCAATGAACCCACCAGGTACAACCCCAAATCCATAAACACGGGTACCCTCATAGGTATCATCCTAACCAACCTGCCCTCCAAATACACCTCTGCTGTCTTCAACCAGGATCTCAGTGATCACTGCCTCATTGCCTGCGTCCATAATGGGTCTGCGTTCAAGCGACCACCCCTCATCACTGTCAAACGCTCCCTAAAACACTTCAGCAAGCAGGCCTTTCTAATCGACCTGGCCCGGGTATCCTGGAACAATATTGACCTCATTCCGTCAGTAGAGGATGCCTGGTTATTCTTTAAAAGTGCTTTACTCACCATCTTAAATAAGCATGCCCCATTCAAAAGAATTTGAACCAGGAACAGATATAGCACTTGGTTCACTCCAGACCTGACTGCCCTTGACCAGCACAAAAACATCCTGTGGTGCTGCATTAGCATCGAATAGCCCCCGCGGTATGCAACTTTTCAGGGAAGTTAGGAACTAATATACACAGGCAGTTAGGAAAGCAAAGGCTATCTTTTTCAAACAGAAATTTGCATCCTGTAGCACAAACTCAAAAAAGTTCTGGGACACTAAAGTCCATGGAGAATAAGAGCACCTCCTCCCAGCTGCCGACTGCACTGAGGCTAGGAAACACTGTCACCACCGATAAATCTGCGATAATGGAGAATTTCAATAAGCATTTTTTCTTCAGCTGGCCATGCGTTCCACCCGGCTACCCCTACCCCGGTCAACAGCCCTGCACCCCTCACTGCAACTTGCCCAAGCCTCCCCAATTCTCCTTCACCCAAATCCAGATAGCTGATGTTCTGAAAGAGCTGAAAAATCTGGACCCCTACAAATCAGCAGGGCTAGACAATCTGGACCCTCTCTTCCTGAAATTAAAAGCCGAAATTGTTGCAACCCCTATTACTAGCTTGTTCAACCTCTCTTTCGTATCGTCTGAGATCCCCAATGATTGGAAAGCTTCCGCGGTCATCCCCCTCTTCAAAGGGGGAGACACTCTAGACCCAAACTGCTACAGACCTATATCTAACCTACCCTGCCTTTCTAAGGTCTTCGAAAGCTAAGTTAAGAAACAGATCACCGACCATTTCGAATCCCACCGTACCTTCTCCGCTATGCAATCTGGCTTACGAGCTGGTCCTGTGTGCACTTCAGCCACGCTCACGGTCTTAAACGATATCATAACCACCATCGATAAGAGAGAGAGCTCTTGCTGCTGGTGATTCTTTGATCCACCTCTACGCAGACGACACCATTCTGGCCCTTCTATGGACACTGTGTTAACTAACCTCCAGACGAGCTTCAATGACATACAACTCTCCTTCCGTGGGCTCCAACTGCTCTTAAATGCAAGCAAAACTAAATGCATGCTTTTCAACCGATCGATGCCCACACCTACACACCCGTCCAGCATCACTACTCTGGACTAGAGGTCGACCGATTATGATTTTTCAACGCCGATGCCGATACCAATTATTGGCGGGCCAAAAAAGCCGATACCGATTAATCGGCCGATTTATTATGATGATTTTTTTTATGTATATATATATATATATATATATATACACACACACACAGCTCTGAAGTGACAACGATACTGAAGAGTCTGCTTAGGAGACAAATACTCTCAACTGTTTGAATAATAAAAATAGAGTTTAAGTTACCTGTGATGAATGCTGAAAATAAAAACTGTAATTTCTATATGCAGGAAATCCTATTTTAATAATGGGCATGGTAAGAATTGACTACCAAAGTGCGAGTCACAATTCCCATGACACCTTCTAGCAAAATCTGAAAAGCGGTTCCTTCATTTATTCCATAGGATATTTTTAGATTAATTTAAAATAAGGTCAGTGTTTGGTTTAGGCTTACACCACCTTGCCAATTTTATAACTGTGTAGATATCCATAGGATATAACTCTGATAAATATAAGCGAAGATACATTTATATAGACTTTCTCTATTGTATTATTGACTTTATGCTTGTTTATTCCATGTGTAACTCTGTGTTGTTGTTTGCTTTGCTTTATCTTGGCCAGGTCGCAGTTGTAAATGGGAACTTCTTCTCAACTAGCCTACCTGGTTAAATAAAGGTGAAAAAAATAAAAATAATAATAAAATAAAATTTGCTCACTTAAACCTTCCCTTTGGAATGACTTGACAGCAATAGCAAATCTAATTCGTTTTTAAGTGGAGATCTCTCAACAATCATTCTCACAATAGCATATTGGTAATCGTCCGTAACAAATATCATAGCTAAGCAGTGCTGGGCTTGGTTAAAACCCTGGATGGGAGGTCAAAGGGTAGCTGCAGATAGATACATTCTCCAGTAGAAGGAGCTGCCCAGCCTATTGTTTTGAAGATCTGACGTTGTTTTAAAGGTACAAATTCAACATATTTTAGATCCAATGTATTTTACACATAGATTAGACATCACAATACGTTTTGCAAATTGACAAATTATGTTGAAACAATGTTGATTTAACCAGTTTGTTCCCAGTAGGTTGGTAGTGCTGGAAGATGTGTCCTGTAGGGGTAGCCTACCTTATGGTGCTTACTTTCCCTGATGGGGTGCTGTGTCTGGGCAGGGATGAGGAAGTCAGCGGGGACCATGCGAGTTCCTGTGGAGGACACAGCAGTCACACTGCATCTGGGACTAATATAACATATTACTCTTCCATAACATACATACTCATCCATTTCAGCTGACCATTAATCAATATGTTGAAGAGCTTCTGGACCAGTCAGCAACATTATTTGGGTATGAGTTAAGAGAATATGAACTTTCAAAAGTCAGATTTTAACTGGACAGTTACTTTAAGGAGGCAGTACCTTGGTGAATGAGCTGGTAGAAGGCGTGCTGTCCGTTGGTGCCAGGCTCTCCCCATACGATGGGGCCGGTATGGTAGTTGACACGTTTGCCATGGATAGTGATGTACTTTCCATTGGACTCCATGTCACCCTATAGACATCACATGAATTGAACATCTTCAGTGTTCCATTTCAGTTAAATTTAAACTAATACTAAAACAACATTATCATCAGGCTATTTAACCTTGACTTAGTATGGACAGTAAAACACATTTCCATTTGATCAATACAAATCTGACAATATATGCGAACACAGCATACCTTCAGGGCAAGGAGTGGGTGTATACATTTTTATAGTATTTATAGTAAATTGCCAAAGTAGACTGACACATTCTTCACTGTGTTTTGCTTTGGCTGTTTACTTATGTTACACTCAGTCATGTCTTAACTGTGGTAATGACTCTTAACCCTGGTAAAGGCTCTTAACCCTGGTAGTGACTGGCGGACCTGCTGGAAGTAGGCAGCAAATCGGTGCATGTACTGGTCATAAGGCAGCATGGCGTGGGTCTCGGCCTGGAAGAAGTTGATGTACCAGACACCCAGCAGAGCCAGGAGCATGGGTGCGTTCTTCTCCACAGGGGCTGTTTTGAAATGGTTGTCCTACAGAAACAAGAGGGGGTCAACTCACACGTATTCATCTGACCAATAGAAAAGTTTCCAAGTCTTTGGACAGTGAGAATAATTGGCTGTACTTACCATCCAGTGAGCCCCTTCTAGAAGCTTCTCGAAGTTGTCATAGCCTGGGACGAAAGAAAAGACCCGAGACTTTGAGTTATACTTCAAATATCTCCTTTTAACAACTGATTACAAAGGTTATTCTACTCAGGTAGAGTAAAGGCAGTTGATCAAAGCATTAGAATATCTAACCGGGAGAATAAACCGACAACATAATGTACATACCGATGTGCAGAGCAATGGACAATCCAATACAAGACCACAGGGAATAACGTCCACCAACCCACTAAAACACAGCAACAATCTGGTTAGAAATGTGCACAATATAAACAAACATTTCTTGAGCTTAATCATAATTTTCACAGTACAACTTTGAATATGCAACATGTATTCTTTCCCCCCAAAATGTAGTGACCCTAACACCAATGTTATGTAACTGAGAAACGTGACTCTTACTCAAATTACTTGACTATTTCAGTGCTGTGCATTCTGGTCTATGTATTTGATATTAATTGGTGTCTGGTGATGTCCTGAGAAGATTCAGAAACCTCAGAGAACTCTGAAGCTTATGTAATTGAATGTGACACAGAGACGGGGAACTGTGCCCAAACTCACTTGGTCCTACAGCTTGCCCCAGAAAGACGCCCCTGCTTCTAGAAATTCCATACCATTGTCTTCAAATTCCTTACCATTAACCCTTATCTATCTGTGGTGACACATTTCAGCCCACTGCAGAGAATGAATACCCCATATTACACAGCACTTCATTTGGGTAATAATATAATAAACAGTGTGTAATAAGTCACAAATAGCCATGTAGGCCTATATATGAAAAGGCAGAGCCCAACTTCTAAATATTCTCACATCTCATAATTACTTTCAATGTGAATGCCACCTTTAATCAGTAGTGGTGCGTGGGTAAAATCACTGGGGAAGCCAATCCAGAAAAAAAGCCATAATACAATCTATGTGTTGTGATAATTGCGTTGTTTGCTCTATAATCTGGTAGTTCATACGCTATGACACCATGATACACTATATAGGCCTAAGGCCGAGTGGCAGAATAAATTCAACCACACATTTGTTACATTACAAAAACAAAGATAAACATCTGTCCGGTCAAGTCCACAAAACATATTGCATGTAACAAACAGTTACATGACCTACCTACAGCATGGTCAAGCAAGGTAATGTTTTCAACATTTTCGGACTACTAAACAACTATTGATTTAGAACACAGAGAGTTACCGCAAGTCGTAAAGAAAACAGGAGCTGCCTCCACTATTCCAGCACCATTATAACTTCAACATTTCAACATCTAATCACCTATTCTTAGTATAATACAGTGACAACTAAAAGATACAAAAAACGATTTAGTCCAATCAACGTAAGTTAAATATGACGTGACTGTCCATGGTAATGATGTATCTCTCTGTGTGTGTGTGTGTGTGCGTGCGTGCATGCATGTGTGCAAGTATAAAAAACATGTTGACTCACCCTACGTGTTGAGAAACGCTAATACCATCCTCCTCTTGTATGTTGCCTAAACGGTCTATGACAGTACACACTTTTAGTTTTTGTTGTCCTAGGCTACCTAACTAACATACTTGCTCGCTAGCCTAACTTCCTTTCATGGGCAACGATATGCCAGGCCAACTAGTTAACATTACCATACTACATCTAGCAACATGTTGAACTTCCATCCTCTCAGGCCAGGGGCCAATGAATTTATGATTGGGTCAGAATCGCCGTTACAGTCATTGACCAGAACGGAAAATTAAGTAAAACCACAAGTCCAAATCCCTATCTCCATCGATGGCTAATTTAGGAAAGGGATGATTTTACCTAGCTATCTAGCCACCAGAGGACAACAGGACAACGAGATTCCACATTTCAAGGCTTTTTCAGATATACGCTACACATACTGAGACAGAGGGGCGCTGTTTCGTTCGCTCGGATGCTTTCTCAGCCTCTTGCGAATTGAAGGAAATTGATGAAACACAGAGTAGAGTAAATATTTTTTCTTGGTCCATTTTTGGGGAAGCCTGGCTTCCCTTGGCATCCATGAATACGCACCGCTGCCTTTTATACATATTACTTCTGAGAGCAAGCAGCTATCTTTGCTCCGACGTGAAAGGGCACGGCATGTTATAGCCGTTGCCCTTTAAATACCAACAATGTAACTAAATGTAGCTGTCTGACCTTTGATGTGACCCAGCCTTTACAGTAACCTCTCCAAGGGAGAAGGTCGCTACCAATAATATAATACTCTTTGAGGGCAGAGCTGGAGAGGGCGGCTTCTGATTACCCCACAGCTGCCAGCCTGTGAGCCCAGGCACCTACTTCACAGGTCAGAAGTCTATGCTATTTATAGTTGTTGCCTAAGTCCCCCGTCAAAAGCCTGTGATTGCAGGAAGAGCACTGTACTACCCCAAATGCACTGCACGCATGACATATTCTGCATCATCAGATAACATGCACTCACATCCCAGAAGCCAAACATGTTGTCAGGATCAATGCCAAAGGCCTTCACTAAGGGCTGCAGAAGAGAGGAGATAGAAAGAACAGAATTAGAATGTTATTTTATTTTACAGCAACACATGCAGAGCATATCACTGCATTTATGATGGTGTGTTGCAAAAATAAGAACTTACGCCGGCAGTGGAGAGCGCCACAAAGTGCTTGGCAACAGCAGATTTCTGTAAAGAAGACAATGTTTAATTTAACATACTTTGCATTCATCTTCAATAATAGAATTCAACTCCTTTCCTTGTATTTTTCTAAAGGTAAAAAGGCTACCCACATCTTTAGCGTGCTCAATGAACCATTCCTTGGCAGACTCTGCGTTGGTGATGGTCTCTTGGGTGGTGAAAGTCTGAAAAGGGACAGACAGTTAGATCACTACAGTAACACCAAAGACATTGCATTTCTAATGTGTGTTTAGGCTACTGTGTATAGTACTAAACCACTAGCAGTTCATACTAATCTCTTCATCAATTCTCAGGGCTGGGTGACAGTAGGAAAGCCATTCAGACACAATTTTGGCTGCAACTCTACAGATGCATAGGAGAGAACGTACGACATGGCATGCAGCACCAACTGATCCCTTTGTTTCAATGGAATCGTCCATTGTATCAAACAACTGTTGCTGCTAAAGCTGAGTGGAACTTTATGAGTTTCCATATTATCAGATGCACAGTTTCTTTGCTCTTTGTCAATGTCTTTTTGTATGTCTTTCTTGTAAATTTTTTAGGCCAATTTTGAAGAAGAATATCTCTCTCTCAAGTGTTCAGACAAAACAATAAAACCAATGAATGCACTGGTACGGTAAAGACAACCACCTTGGAGGCCACGATGAACAGGGTGGTCTCAGCATTTAGCTCAGCAAGAGTTTTGGCGATGTGTGTGCCGTCAATGTTGGAGACAAAATGCACACGGGGACCTCCCTTGGAGTAGTTCTTCAGAGCCTCAGTCACCATTAGAGGACCCTGGCAAAGAAGACACAACAAATACACAGTGATGGCCGAGGTAGCTTTCACACCTAATAGTGAAACATCATATTGCGTTGTTAAATAAAGGTTAAATAAAAAATGTAAATAAAATATTGACACTTTAACAAATGATACGTTGAGAATTTGACTTACCAGGTCAGATCCACCAATGCCGACGTTGACAACGTCTGTGATGGACTTTCCAGTCCAGCCCTTCCACTCGCCACTGCGAACTTTCTACACCAGACACAAACGAGTAGACCATTGAAAAAAGTGCCTACACAATTCAGTCAAATTGAATTTGTTATGCCTTGAATGCCACAGGGAGATAGCTAGCAATTCTATGTATAAACGGTACTGTAACTATTCAAATTGGAAATACAAACGGTCTCACTAAGAGATTTGGGGGATTGCTACGAAATTGAGACCCTTGAGTCAGCTCCCACTCACGTGGCAGAAGCCCTTCATCTTCTCCAGGACTTTGTTGACCTCAGGCATCACATCATGTCCGTCAACCATGATGGGATGGTTGGAGCGGTTCCTCAGAGCCACGTGGAGCACGGCACGACCCTAACCAAACAGGAGGAGGAGAAGATACAGTAAGGACACACACTGATATACGAATTACAGCAAATGTATGTAGTGCCAATTTCTGAGGAGGTGTCAGGTGTGTTACATTTGGCCATTCATTATCACAATGATAATAACATTGGTAATAAACCATGCTCAGGCTAAAGCTCAGATAGGCACCTCAGTGAAGTTGATCTTGTCTCCATGGAACATCTTGTCCCTGGCGGCCTCAATCCCCCTCGACTTCCCCTAGAGAAAACATATATTCATCTATTGGTGGGCAAATGGGCCTTCCATGTCAGAAAGGTTGATAGAGTACTGGACGCACAGCAGAAGAAGAATGTTTTTGTAATGACTGTAGGTAAATGCCAAATTCAGTATGGCTATTTGTAATTTTTGTGTTATTTGAATCATTATGATAGAGAAGCAGCCATTTACCAGTTCGACCAACATCTTCATGACATCCTCAGTGATGAGATTCTTAGAGTAATCAATCAGAATGTCTCCATGATCTGTCTTCAGCGTTGTGCTGTTCAGACACAGAACATTTGACAGGGTGAGTGATCTGTTTCCACAGAGATCCTATTAAATGAGAGATTCTATATGTAATTCTATGTCTGTTTCTGGATTTAGGCAATTCGCTCAATAACCTTTTGCCCACAAGTTACAAAATCAAACAGCCCTTTACTATGAAACAAATATAAATCTGTTTTGTTTCACCACAAGCATTTTGTAGTGAATTTGAGGGGTAGCCCAATCGCACCTGAAGCCACTTATTTCTAATTCCAAGGCAAGCAGGGTATCCCAATTCTACTGTTTGCTTGTGTATGTGGAAGCGCTTGTAATGCACTTGAGAAGGTTAGGGTTATTACAATACAGACAGCAATACAGACAGACATCAGACAACAAACCCGCACATCACTAGCAGTACATGAAGAGAGTTCAGAGTTCACAAGTCTACATATAGTGACAGTGCTGTGCATTTTTTATGGTGTGGAAGCCCATAAGCTACTCTGATAAAAGGCACTACTTCATATTTTGGGGAAGGAGACAGTTGCACCTGAATGAATTATGTCACTGATGCAATTGCAAAGATCTCAAATGGTATAGTCGTTTTTTATTGGCAGTGGCATCTGTTCATGATGACACATTATGTGCTTTTAGCCTATGTCTAAAGGTAATAACCTGAAGTGAAGACAACATTTTCTGATGGACAGCATTTGAATTTAAATCACATTTTATACTGGTGATGTAATAATGTTTTTGAGAATAAGGATACTGTGTGTATCTTCAACAAATGAACACTGACAATTTCAAAATAAATGCCAACCATAAAGATACCTGAATTTGTGGAATCTCTCCTTGTCTTCCTCAAACATCTTCCTCATGTTGAGGTGCAGAGCATGTTCATGGTACCATTTCTCCAGTTTCTGGAAGGTTGGGTCGTGTGTGAGTCCCATGGTGTCGAGAGGTGTTGGGCGCGGTCCTTTCAACTCAACTACCCTGGCTGAGTGAGACGGTAAGGCGCGAGAGGAGAGGCATTTGAAGGGCAACCAACCCGCTACACTCGCCCCTCCTATAATAACGTGATACTTCGGATCGTGCAGCACAGCCACAAATACTGTATCAGTAATGCAGCGATCAAGACTACCTCTTACATCTAGACGTTCCGCTAGCGGAACACCTGCTCCAATATCCAATGATAGGCGTGGCGCGAATGACAAATTCCTCAAAAATACAAAAACTTCAATTTTTCAAACATATGACTATTTCACAGCATTTTAAAGACAAGACTCTCCTTTATCTAACCACACTGTCCGATTTCAAAAAGGCTTTACAGCGAAAGCAAAACATTAGATTATGTCAGCAGAGTACCAAGCCAGAAATAATCAGACACCCATTTTTCAAGCTAGCATATAATGTCACAAAAACCCAGAAGACAGCTAAATGCAGCACTAACCTTTGATGATCTTCATCAGATGACACACCTAGGACATTATGTTATACAATACATGCATGTTTTGTTCAATCAAGTTCATATTTATATCAAAAAACTGCTTTTTACATTAGCATGTGACGTTCAGAACTAGCATACCCCGCAAACTTCCGGAGGAATTTGCTAACAATTTACTAAATTACTCACGATAAACGTTCACAAAAAGCATAACAATTATTTTAAGAATTATAGATACAGAACTCCTCTATGCACTCGATATGTCCGATTTTAAAATAGCTTTTTGGTGAAAGCACATTTTGCAATATTCTAAGTACATTGCCCGGCATCACAGGGCTAGCTATTTAGACACCCGGCAAGTTTAGCACTCACCAATATCAGATTTACTATTATAAAAGTTTGATTACCTTTTGTTGTCTTCGTCAGAATGCACTCCCAGGACTGCTACTTCAATAACAAATGTTGGTTTGGTCCAAAATAATCCATCGTTATATCCAAATTGCGGCGTTTTGTTCGTGTGTTCCAGACACTATCTGAAAGGGTAAATAAGGGTCGCGCGCATGGCGCAATTCGTGACCAAAAAAATCTAAATATTCCATTACCGTACTTCGAAGCATGTCAACCGCTGTTTAAAATCCATTTTTATGCCATTTTTCTCGTAAAAAAGCGATAATATTCCGACCGGGAATGTCCATTTAGCTAAACAGAGGAAAGTAAACAAAGCTTTCGGTCGACGCGGGCACGAGCCTGAGTCTCACAGTACTGTAACCAGCCACTACCCAAACGCGCTACTTTTTTTCAGCCAGAGCCTGCAAAGCCACGATTCAGTTTTTTACCGCCTTCTGAGACCCTATGGCAGCCGTATGAAGTGTCACGGGACAGCTAAGATCCTCACTCTTCAATAAACAGAGACAAGAAGAACGACACCTTGTCAGACAGGCCACTTCCTGCATGAAACCTTGTCAGGTTTTTGCCTGCCAAATGAGTTCTGTTATACTCACAGACACAATTCAAACAGTTTTAGAAACTTTAGGGTGTTTTCTATCCATATGTAATAAGTATATGCATATTCTAGTTACTGGGTAGGAGTGGTAACCAGATTAAATCGGGTACGATTTTTATCCAGCCGTGAAAATACTGCCCCCTAGCCATAACAGGCTAAGTAGCTAAGTTTACCAACCGACTAAACTTACAATTCATGACATAGAGTAGTTTTACCAAATTCCATGACAAAAAAAGTCACACTGTCAATTATAAAATGGAGTGACAACAGTATCAATGAATAATTAAATACAACTTCTACAGTTACATAAACGTCAGTGCACACCAGTAAAATCTAATTAATACACTCTAATAGCCTCCAGATGTGATACTATTTTTATAAAATTATGTTTATAAACATAGGACCAAGGGAAATCTCAATTCATGCTGAATATTGTAGCTCCGGATGATAATTATATTATTAGAACAGCATCAATGTGTGGACCACCTAAGTGCATCTCGTCCAGTGGGAGACATGTTAGTGTCGAATCTTTGTCGCACGCTAGTGTTTGATAAGTGATACTTCACCTTTTCAGTTTAAAAAGACCACTAGAGGGCGGATAACTCCACGGAATAAACATAAATACCCTTGTGCGAGAATTCGAGTCTTGTAGCAAAAACATTTTTTACTGTTTCAGTGGGATTGTTTATAAATACACCTAATCGATTCAAATAATGATCAAATTAGTTATCAAAAGCGTCATGTATTGTTCTTCCACACTTGAATTTGTAACCAATGTCATGCCATATTATCTACATAAAACATAATCTTTGTGATGAAGTAATGATGTTATAAAAATATGTTTATATCTGAAGCTTTCATCTTTGCATTCGCTTCAGTTCGAATTCGCTGTTTTGAGTGTGTCTGATCCGTGTGATCTAGCGATGTTTGTAATTTAGCTCACGTGCTCTGGTTTATATAGAGAAACGTCACATCCGTTGTATACAGACTTCATTCGCTGTCAAGAGGGTGGATGCCTAGCTAGCTGGTAAGTGATGCGCTTATCAACTGTACTTTCATTAAAAACGTTTTATCAAAAGCTTTTAACAAATTTCCTCCCGTCACAAATAACAGTTGTTGTAACAACGAATAATACCCTAGTGTCCCAGTTGTATTAGGTTTGTTTTTTTATTGTGTTCTAGCTTAAAAAAACGTGTCGCAGAGCGCTAGCTACAGTACCTAGATAGCTAATGCTAACATTAGTTGTCGATAGCTAACTAGCTAGTTAGCTGTGGTCTTTGGGAGTTATGTTGCAGTTCAGTAGCTACAAGAAACCTACAATTTAGCAACAGTTTCAAGAAATTCTAAGACATTCAAACTATGAATGCTTGGTAGTGAACTGGCTTTTAGTATTTATTTTAAGATATCCCTGATATAATGTAAATGTGCACTAACTAACGTTAACTAGTGTGATTTGATTAATTGGTTTTGGGACATTATTTTTGCATTTTTGTCTTTGCCCTTCCAGCGAGGCAATTTCAAGGAGGGTCTGGGAAGATAACTAGCCAGCTAACTAACGCTAGGTAACTAAGCTAGGTAAACTTGTCTAAGGAGGGGGCAAACATGTTTACAATAGGTATGGAATCCTTCTAATAGTCTATGGTATTCTGCCAATTTACAGCCTACTAGTTACTTGGCTGCTAACGTGAGATCTTTGGGTGTGTGGTTTATGGGGGCTAGTGGTTAGAGCGTTGGGCCAGTAACCGAAAGGTTGCCGGATCGAATCCCCGAGCTGACAGGGTAAAAATCTGTCGTTCTGCCCCTGAACAAGGCAGTTGTTCAGGGGCACTGTTCCACGGTAGGCGGTCATTGTAAATAAGAATTTGTTCTTAACTGACTTGCCTAGTTAAATAAAGGTGAAATAAAACATGCTTTTCCAAACCGGATAGCGTTTGTTACGGTGATCTTTTCTTATGTATTTTGTGTAACTATTATGTTGCCGAACTTTTTCTCCACTCGAGCCTGACAGGCGATTTCGTTGTAGTTTAGGGCGTTAAAAGGCTGTATTAATAGCTTGCAACATAGTGCCCCGTGTTGTCTGCATGAGTTTCGATGAAACCGGCGTACTGCGCTTGCGGAGATAATATTCCACCTTCCTGCTAAATAGTGATCAGATTCATAAATACTAGCCTACGAGCTACGTCTATGCATTTTTCTATGCTTCAAAGCTGGTTAACTCGGCTCACTTCAACTGACCACACAACCGACTAGTACCAAGCTGGTCGGATTTGAAAGAGGATCACCGATTTTATAGTAGGTAAAATCTAGTGTGGCTTTTTATAACTAGCGAGCCGGGTGGGCATTTTTGCGACCTCTTTACTTGAAAGAAAAATAAACCTCCCCACAACTGGTCTTCCGAGCTCATATCTGCTTACTGTAGTTAGTTAGATATCTACTGACTTTACGCTCGTGATCTATCGGTATTTAGCCGTGCTAGTATATATAGGTTGAGTTATGTCTCGCTTTCATAAACATTTGCTTGTGTGTTATAGCAAGCTAACCAGTGAGTGACAGCCGGAGCAAGCTTGCTGCATCCTCAGAACGGTAGTAGCCCTTACTATCCGTTGCATTTGGTAGCTTGCTTGATAGATAACATCAATAATGCTGCACCGTTGTTTTCGATATTCTACATTGATCTGGGTATTGCATGATTTGTTTAATGTTATAGTTTTTTGCTTGGGTGGTAATGTTGGATTGAGAATTTGATACATTTTGCAAAGATATAGACCAGTAAGTAGTACAGTATCGAACAACTCGAATGAAATTGTATTTGTCACGTGCCAAATACGACTACCGTGAAATACTTGCTTGCTTAGGAGTCCTTCCCAACGATGCAGTTCAATAATAAAATGATAACTTGGAATAAAATACACAAGAATGGCGATACAGTATATACAGGGAGTACCAGATCAATGTTCAGAGAGGTACAAGGTATTTTTGGTAGATATGTACATGAAGGCAGGGTAAAGTGACTAGGAATCAGGATGGATAATAATAAGAGTAAAGAACAGAGCAGCAGCAAATTATGAGTGTTAAAGTGTGTGTGTGTGGGGGGTTTTGTGTCAATGTAGTGTGCGTGCTTGCGCATAGGGTCAGTGCAGATAGTTTGGGTACCATTAGTTGGCTATTTAGCAGTCTTATAGGTAGAAGCTCTCGGAGCCTGAGCCGATGCTCCAGTACCATTTTCCCAACGGTAGCAGAGTGAACAGTCTGGCTTGGGTGGCTGGAGTCTTTGCCAATCGGGCATTCCTGATATAGTGGTCCTGGATGGCAGGAAGCTCGGCCCCAGTGACGTACTAGGCTGTCCGCACCACCCTCTGTAGAGCTTTGAGGTCAAGGGTGGTGCATTTACCATACAGAGTGGTGATGCAGCCAGTCAAGATGCTCTTGTTGGTGCTGTTGTCCAAGGTCTTGGCATGGGTCCGTTCAGCCTGAGGGGGAAGGGGCTTTGCCTTGCCCTCTTCATGACTGTGTGTGTGGAACATCCTTAGTGATGTGGACGCCAAGGAACTTGAAGCTCTCAACCCACTCCACAACAGCCCCGTCGATGTTCATGGGGGCATGCTCTCCCCTCTTTGTATTTATTTAACCAGGTAGGCCAGTTGAGAACAAGTTCTCATTTACAACTGCGACCTGGCCAAGATGGAGCAAAGCAGTGCGACATAAACAACAGTTACACATGGGATAAACAAACGTCGAGTCAATAACACAATAGAAAAACCTGTGTACAGTGTGTGCAAATGAAGTAAGGAGGTAAGGCAATAAATAGGCCAATAGTGGCTAAGTAATTACAATTTAGCAATTTACACTGGAGTGATATGTGCAGATGAGTATGTGCAAGTAGAAAAATACTGGTGTGCAAACGAGTACAAAAATTGGTTGGATGGGCTATTTACAGAGGGGCTGTGTACAGCTGCAGGGATCGGTAAGCTGCTCTGACAGCTGATGCTGAGTTAGTGAGGGACTTATACATCCAACTTGAGTGATTAAAAAAATAAGTGTGTGTGTGTATATATATATTTTTTAATTGCAATTCATTCCAGTCATAGGCAGCAGAGAACTGGAAGGAAAGGCGGCCAAAGCAGGTGTTGGCTTTGGGGATGACCAGTGAAATATACCTGCTGGAGTGCGTGCTATGGGTGGGTGTTGCTATGGTGACCAGTGAGCTGAGATAAGGCGGCGCTTTACCTAGCAAAGACTTATAGATGACCTGGAGCCAGGGGGTTTGGCGACGAATATGTAGCGAGGACCAGCCAACAAGAGCATACAAGTCGCAGTGGTGGGTAGTAAATGGGGCTTTGGTGACAAAACGGATGGCACTGTGATAGACTGCATCCATTTTGCTGAGTAGAGTGTTGGAGGGTATTTTGTAAATGACATAGTCGAGGATCGGTAGGAAGGTCAGTTTTACGAGGGTATGTTTGACAGCATGAGTGAAGGAGTCTTTGTTGCCAAATTGGAAGCCAATTCTAGATTAAATTTTGGATTGGAGATGCTTAATGTGAGTCTGGAAGGAGAGCTTACAGTCTAGCCAGACACCTAGGTATTTATAGTTGTCCACATATTCTAGGTCAGAACCGTCCAGAGTAGTGATGCTAGTCGGGCAGGCAACGATCGGTTGAAGAGCATGCACTTTGTTTTTACTAGCATTTAGGAGCAGTTGGAGGCCACGGAAGGAGTGTTGTATGGCATTGAAGCTCGTCTGGAGGTTAGTTAAGTGTCCAAAGAAGGGACAGATGTATACAGAATGGTGCCGTCTGCGTGGAGTTGGATCAGAGAATCACCAGCAGCAAGAGCGACATCGTTGATATATACAGAGAAAAGAGTCGGCCTGAGAATTGAACCCTAGAGTCTGCCAGAGGTGCGGACAACAGGCCCTCCGATTTGACACACATGAACTCTATCTGAGAAGTAGTTGGTGAACCAGGCGAGGCAGCCATTAGAGAAACCAAGGTTGTTGTCTGCCGATAAGAATGCGGTGATTGACAGAGTCGAAAGCCTTGGCCAGGTCGATGAAGACTGCTGCACAGTACTGTCTTTTATCGATAGCGGTTATGATATCGTTTTGAACCTTGAGCGTGGCTGAGGTGCACCCGTGACCAGCTCGGAAACCAGATTGCATAGCGGCGAAGGTACGGTGGGATTTGAAATGGTCAGTGATCTGTTTGTTCACTTGGCTTTCGAAGACTTTAGAAAGGCAGGCCAGGATGGATATAGGTCTGTAACAGTTTGGGTCTAGAGTGTCTCCCCCTTTGAAGAGGGGGATGACCATGGCCGCTTTCCAATCTTTAGGAATCTCAGACGATATGAGAGAGGTTGAACAGACTAGTAATAGGTGTTGTAACAATGGCGGCGGATAATTTTGGGAAGAGAGGGTCCAGATTGTCTAGCTGAGCTGATTTGTAGGGATCCAGAATTTGCAGCTTTTTCAGAACATCAGTTGTCTGGATTTGGGTGAAGGAGAAGCAGGGGGGGTCTTGGGCCAGTTGCTACGGGGGTGCAGAGCTGTTGGCCGGGGTTGGGGTAGCCAGGTGAAAAGCATGGCCAGCCGTAGAGATGCTTATTAAAATTCTCAATTATCGTGGATTTATCTTTCTCCTATAGTGCACAATCATCGCCTTGGTCTTATTGAGGTTGTTGTCTTTGCACCACACTGCTAAGTCTCTGATCTCCTTCTTATAGGCTGACTCATCGCCGCCGGTGATCAGACCTACCACCGTGTTGTCGGCAAACTTGATGATAGTGTTGGAGTCGTTCGTGGCCACAGTTTTGGGTAAACAGGGAGGACACTAAGCACAAACCCCGAGGGACCCCCGTGTTGAGGGTCAGCGTTTCTGAGATGTTGCTAGTGCTGTGACGATTATGGAATTTTGGGTAATTGTTATGCAAATAGACACTGTCATTATCATAATTGTCATTTTAAATGTTTTGAGCTTATAATGCCGCTTTGAAAATGATCTACGACATACGTAATGAATAAAACACAGCTTTGGTGACACCAGATTTAAAAAATGAATGGTTTTGACCGCTTGGGACTTTTGGAAATTAAGCTTCTCTTTCCGACTGTGCCGTTTTGCTCGTAAAATGATTACCAATTTTACCCACTTCATGTAAAACTTAAAGTTTAGCCAATAGCAGTTATCTGCTTGAATATAAAGTTAAATTCCCCCTTCTCCTAAAAATGAATGTACTAAGACTATTATAACGAATTGCTTTTGTTCATGGTTATTGTCCATAATTGTCAGTTACCCGATTATCTGAAAATTGAGCCAGCCCTAGTTGTTGCATACCCTCACCACCTGGGGCTGGCCTGTCAGGAAGTCCAGGATTCAGTTGCAAAGGGAGGGGTTCAATCCCAGGGTCCCTATCTTGTTGATTAACGATGAGCTGTAGTCCATGAACAGCGTTCTCACAGTTATTTCCCCACCTTTGTGTGGCTGAATGTTACACACACAAGACACATTCAATCAGTACTGTCCAACTCAACTGACTATCTTATTAAAGGATTTGAATAATCCCCTCATATGTGCTACTACAACAGAGGTCTTTGGTTTTGTTGTTGATCTGAAGGCAGGTTCTATTGCTATGTCTGCCTTCTGTGGTCATGTGGAATGTATTTCCTGTTTGGGTTGCTGCAGTTTGGCGAGAGAGAGGGGTGGGGGGAAAGTGTGACCTTCTACCGAATATCTTGTTGCTCCACAAGTGATCTGAAGAATGGGGAAGTTTTTACCAATATAAACATCTCTCATTTTTGGGCCATTTTTATCATTGTGGAATCATGTTGTCAATGCTGCTGTCTCTGGTTTTGATTATATATAAAAAACAAAATAGGCCAACTACACTGTTAGTAGCCTAAATGTGTCACTGAGTTTGAGTACAGACCAAGTTTTGGGCATCTCAGCTCTCCTCTGTAGTAAACCAACATTTCCAACACACATTTGTCACAGCCCCCTCTTTACCCTTGGGTTTCTGTTTGCTTTGAGCTTGTCACATTTTAAGACATTGCATTATTGGCTGTCGTCCAAAGCTTGAGGAGATATTCTACTTAACAGAAGTTTGTTTTACTGCATGCAGATTGAAGAAACTATCCTCTATGGAGATTGACTTGATTTAAACCATGTTTTTATGCAAGTAAAGTCATGCTGTATAATTTAATAAAATGATGGAAACAGGAAAATTAGGCAAAATTGTTTGACATGGTGACATGACGCTGTAAGGTTGGCACACCTGTATTTGGGGAGTTTCTCTCATTCCTCCAAGCTCTGCTAGGTTGGATGGGGAGTGTTGCTGCACAGCGATTTTTCAGGTTTGATCAGGTTCAAGTCCAGTCTCTTGCTGGGCCACTCAAGGACATTCAGAGACGTGTCCCGAAGCCACTCCTGCATTGTCTTGGCTGTGTGCTTAGGGTTGTTGTCCTGTTGGAAGGTGAACCTTCGCCCCAGTCTGAGAACTTGAGCGCTCTTCATCAAGGTTCTCTCAGTACTTTGCTCTGTTCATCTTTGCCTTGATCCTGACTAGTCTCTCAGTCCTTGCCACTGAAAAACATCCCCACAGCATGATGGTGCCACCACCATGCTTCACCGTAGGGATGGTGCCAGGTTTCCTTCAGGAGTGACGCTTGGCATTCAGGCCAAAGAGTTTAATCTTGTTTTCATCAGACCAGATCATCTGGTTTCTCATGGTCTGAGTCCTTTAGGTGCCTTTTGGCAAACTCCAAGTGGGCTGTCATGTGCTATTTACTGAGGAGTGGCTTTCGTCTGGCCACTCTACCATAAAGGCCTGACTGGTGGAGTGCTGCAGAGATGGTTGTCCTTCTGGAAGGGTCTCCCATCTCCACAGAGGAACTCTGGAGCTCTGTTAGAGTGACCGTCGGGTTCTTGGTCACCTCCCTGACCAAGGCCCTTCTCCCCCGATTGCTCAGTTTGGCCGGGCGGCCAGCTCTAGGAAGTGTCTTGGTAGTTCCAAACTTCTTCCATTGAGTAATGATTGAGGCCACGATGTTCTTGGGGACCTTCAATGCTGCAGAAATGATTTGGTACCCTTCCTCAGATCTGTGCCTCAACACAATCCTGTCTCGGCGCTCTATGGACAATTTCTTCAACCTCATGGCTTGGTTTTTGCTTTGACATGCACTGTCAGCTGTGCGACTTTTTATATAGACAGGTGTGTGCCTTTCCAAATCATGTCCAATCAATTGAATTTACCACAGGTGGACTCCAATCAAGTTGTAGAAACATCTCAAGGATGATCAATGGAAACAGGATGCACTTGAGCTTAATTTTGAGTCTCATAGCAAAGTGTCTGAGTAATTATGTAAATAAGGTATTTCTTTATTTTTAATACATTAGCAAACAAATCTAAACCTGCTTTTGCTTTGTCATTGCTGAGGATTTTTTTATTTAATCAATTTTAGAATAAGGCTGTAAAGTAACAAAATGTGGAAAAAGTAAGGGGTCTGAATATTTTCCGAATGCACTGTGTGAAATGTCACCATGCACTGATTTTTTTATTTTATTTGTTTATTTTTTATGCATCAAGTCAGTTTGGTGGAAACACTACTGGTAAGAAAATGCGCTTATTTTCTTTATGCAGATTTTAGAATATTGGCAATTGGCCCAATATTCACCTGGATTTGTTTACCTGTAGAGAGAGGACTTTGTCAGACTGTGTCTTCTAACACTTACTGAGAAGCTCTGGTTTGTTGCATCATGCTCGACATAGATAAACCCTCTTATCGCAGATATCCCTGTTGATTTATGTCACAGCTCTGTTGCTATGGAAATAAATGCATTGCTCTGCAGATTTACATTTTTACATTTTTTTTTTCTTACATTTTAGTCATTTAGCAGACGCTCTTATCCAGAGCGACTTACAAATTGGTGCATTCACCTATAATATCCAGTGGAACAACCACTTTACAATAGTGCATCTAAATCTTTTAAGGGGGGGGTTAGAAGGATTACTTTATCCTATCCCAGGTATTCCTTGAAGAGGTGGGGTTTCAGGTGTCTCCGGAAGGTGGTGATTGACTCCGCTGTCCTGGCGTCGTGAGGGAGCTTGTTCCACCATTGGGGTGCCAGAGCAGCGAACAGTTTTGACTGGGCTGAGCGGGAACTGTGCTTCCTCAGAGGTAGGGGGGCCAGCAGGCCAGAGGTGGATGAACGGAGTGCCCTTGTTTGGGTGTAGGGCCTGATCAGAGCCTGAAGGTATGGAGGTGCCGTTCCCCTCACAGCTCCGTAGGCAAGCACCATGGTCTTGTAGCGGATGCGAGCTTCGACTGGAAGCCAGTGGAGAGAGCGGAGGAGCGGGGTGACGTGAGAGAACTTGGGAAGGTTGAACACCAGACGGGCTGCGGCGTTCTGGATGAGTTGTAGGGGTTTAATAGCACAGGCAGGGAGCCCAGCCAACAGCGAGTTGCAATAATCCAGACGGGAGATGACAAGTGCCTGGATTAGGACCTGCGCCGCTTCCTGTGTGAGGCAGGGTCGTACTCTGCGAATGTTGTAGAGCATGAACCTACAGGATTGGGTCACCGCCTTGATGTTGGTGGAGAACGACAGGGTGTTGTCCAGGGTCACGATTTCTGTGTTCACTCTCTCCCTGACCACTGATCCAACGCCTGACTAGCCCTGTCTCTGACCATGGATCAGTTTTTAGTTTTTGTCAGTGTAACTGATGTATTGATCAGCAGATCCCTTTTTAATTTTGTTACGTGTGAGAGAGTGAGCCCAATAGTCACAAGATATCTATTTTTGCCTTTTGTCTCATGGCTTTGTCTATTCTTTCAACTAACTGGACGAACCAGAGTGATATTTCCATTAACAAAGCATTCTAGTGTTGCTCATGCTGCAATGCTTAGAATATGCTGTTCTCTCAGACTCTCATCAGAGTTTAGAATGTCACAATGGAATCTTTGATGGTGGTTAGGGGGAGGGGGGTGTAATGAATCCCAGATGAACAGGAATGTTTCTAGTGTTCCATGTTTTTTTGTTTTCACTTAATTTTGGCTATGAAATATGACTACCATTACAATGTACGGTAGGCATGAAGAGTTTTTTTATTTTATAAAAAAAAACAATTAGTTTGATGGCAGCTTTTAGCAAAAGTGGCAGGACTTTTGTTTTGCAATTTTTCACTGGAGTGTCTGATTGGTGGCCCCCGAGGGCTAGTCTCTCAGATGAATTCCTAGATCCTGAGGGAAGCGGCACTCTCAAGAATGTCATATAAAAACAGGTGTAGCAGCAGGAAGGAACGCCTAATGTTACCCAGGTTTGAACCTCTTGAAAACTACCCCTAGGAAAGACAGTAACCAGGTCCCATTTCAAACCGTATTCCCTTCCCCTTCGGTGTTCACAGATCTGAAATAGCTTGATAGATGATTCATTCCATCTACTCCCTCCAATCAGCTAGGTTGAGGGTCTGACATAATCCTTCAACTACCAATGTCTTTCAGACATGTGAAGGCTGGGGCTACTGGGTCAGAAATTAAGCCATACAAGTGGAGGTTATCCTCACTTGCCTCATCCTGTATTTCTCAATAACATATATTTAAACCTCTGTGCCCTCTAATCAGTGCTAACCCTAAATGAGATTTCTCTCGAGACCAAACAATTAATTCTTGCTCTATTCCCATACAGTAGACTACATCAAATGAAACAGCAATAGTATTTTTGTGTGTCAGGAGAATGATTTCCATACATAATCTCTGCTTCATATTTGTAGAAAGTAAATGTTAGGCATGGCATATACATGGTACTGTACATTTGTGGCTTTTCTGTTTATTGGCAGAAAAATCACATTGATGAATAGGCCTCATGCATGCCACAGCCACATTGCCTAGGCTCTGACAGTGGTAGTGCCAATAACAACTTTCAAAATGTCTGAAAGAGAAGCCCTAGGACTCTCTTTTTGTGGAGCTTATACGTAGGCAGAGTAAGTGTCAACAACATCCCTTCCTAGGATATTAACAGTTTCCTGACACCAATACAGATGAATTAGGCCTATTCCTAAACAGCTTATACTTATACCTTTTGAACAATAAATCCTACTTCATGTGTGTCTGGGTGTCATTCCAGCTATTGAAAATCAAAGGCTAGAGCTGTCATTCAGGTCAGGCCTAGTACAAGATGCTACAAGGTTATTTTCCCCTTTGACTTACCCATGGACTGCTCAAATCTAGGCCAAATAGAAGGTACAACATTTGCGTCTCAGGAGGCATTTCCATTTGTCAGACACATAGCTAGTCTTGACCTGATAGCTTTCTTGGTTTAAAAATATAGTATTCTTGGGGGAATTGATCATTCATTGATATTTTGATAAGTTAGCCTAGCTAGCAGCAGGGAATCTTTCAGAATGCACAAGCAATTTCCTGTAGGTTCATATCAAGCAAAATGAATGATTCCCCAATGACCTTTTTTTGTAGTTACACATACTTAAGATGGTTACATAACACAAATATACAGTGGCAAGAAAGTATATGAACCCTTTGGAATTACCTGGATCACATCAAATTTGATCTGATCTTCATCTAAGTTACAACAATAGACAAACCTAGTGTGCTTAAACTAATAACATTCAAATTATTGTATTCAATATAGACGAAAAATACATTTAAACATTCAGTGTAGGTTGGGAAAAGTATGTGAACCCCTAGGCTAATGACTTCTCTAAAAGCTAATTGGAGTCGGCTAACAGTAGTGTCCAATCAATGAGATGAGATTGGAGTTGTTGGTTAGAGCTGCCTTGCCCTATTAAAAAACACTCTCAAAATTTGAGTTTGCTATTCACAAGAGGCATTGCCTGATGTGAACCATGCCTCGAACAAAAGAGATCTCAAAATACCTAAGATTAAGAACTGTTGACTTGTATAAAGCTGGAAAGGTTTACAGAAGTATCTCTAAAAGCCTTGTTCATCATTCCACGGTAAGAAAAATTGCCTGTAAATGGAAGTTCAGCACTGTTGCTGCTCTCCCTAGGAGTGGCCGTCCTGCAAAGATGACTGCAAGAAAGCAGAATGTTCAATGAGGTTAAGAAGAATCCTAGAGTATCCGCTGAAGACTTACAGAAATCTCTGGAACATGCTAACATATCTGACGAGCCTACAATACGTAAAACACTAAACAAGAGTGGTGTTCATGGGAGGACACCACGGGGGGGGACGACATCTGAAGTTTGCAAAAGTGTACCTGGATGTTCCACAGCGCTACTGGCAAAATATTCTGTGGACAGATGTAACTAAAGTTTAGTTGTTTGGAGAAAAGGCACAGCACACCAACATCAAAACCTCATCCCAACTGTAAAGTATGGTGGAGGGAGCATCATGGTTTGGAGCTGCTTTGCTGCCTCAGGGCCTGGACAGCTTGCTATCATGGACGGAAAAATGAATTCCCAAGTTTATCAAGACATTTTGCAGGAGAATGTTAGGCTGTCTACCAATTTGAAGCTCAACAGAAGTTGGGTGATGCAACAGGTCAATGACCCAAAACACAGAAGTAAACCAATAGAATGGCTTCAACTGATGAAAATACACCTTCTGGAGTGGCCTAGTCAGTCCTGACCTCAACCCGATTTGAGATGCTGTGGCATGATCTCGAGCGGTTCATACTAGACATCCCAAGAATATTGCTGAACTGATATAGTTTTGTAAAGAGGAATGGTCCAAAATTCTTCTTGACTGTTGTGAAGGTCTGATCCGCAGCTACAAAAAACAATTGGTTGAGGTTATTGCTGCTAAAGGAGGGTCAACCAGTTATTAAATCCAAGGCTTCACATACTTTTTCCACCCTGCACTGTGAATGTTTACACGGTGTGTTCAATAAAGGCATGAAAATGTATAATTGTTTTATTAGTTTAAGCAGACTGTTTATCTATTGTTGTGGCTTAGATGATGAGCAGATCAAATTTTATGACCAATTTATGCAGAAATCCAGGTAATTCCAAAGGGTTCACCTACTTTTTCTTGCCACTGTAGCATTGTAATACGTCTCAGATGAAGGACGCCCCATAAATCCAGACTGTTGCGCTGTCAGTCTCTAGTATGGGGGATGGTGCACTGAGTGTAATAGACTGTCATAAGGGGCTTCCAGAGGGGAAGTCTCAGCCTGCTGTATCCTGGGAAACCAATGCAAGCCTGCTCTCAGCTATTTTTCTCCCTGTGAGTCTGTCAGAGGGGCTAAAGTTCTTCGTCACTGCGACTGATTTCCTTCATATGGATTCTGGAGAGGCCATTTCTTTTGTAGATGACATAGAACAACAATGCTTCAGTATGTATTAAGCTATGAAATAAATTCCAAAATTAATGTATTCTGAAATTAGATTTTTTTTCTGTTACGCTGTGTGCGCTGAACTGACATGCATGATTGTTTCTGACACTCCGTTGTTCAGATGAAGGGTTATTAAATAGTCTAAAATGCTCACCATCGTGGTGCTCAACTCAAACAGAGCTGTGTAGCCTACTGTAGCTGCTGGCGATGTAATTCAAAGCCTGTACTTCATCACTCAGGATGTAACTTTCCATTGCTCCTGTTTTTACCATGTAATGTTATAAAAACAAAATCCGACAACCCCATAGTAGAACAGTTGACCTATTTACCTAGTCTGCTTGTTGGTTGTTCTAGAAATATTATTCTCGAGGTGATTTTAATTTGCGGGAGCCATAAGGAGGGAAACATGTATTTTGACAAGTTGTCATTGCAAAACAGTTCTTAATGCCGCAATTGCGGGAAGACCCTTTTGAAGCAGTTTTGGCCTTTGTTAAAAAAAGAGGGGGATCTCATTTGCTACTATGGGTGTGAACTTTAAAAGGAAATTGGGATCCGTAATGTTAAAAATCCCAAACTGAAAAACAGTTTCTATTATTAATTTAAATTGCAGTGTAGTTATCAAAAACCATATTTTCCATGTTAGTCTAACTAGACGATAGGCTATAAAGGCCTGGGGAAATTTGAGGACCAGAGGAAGAGGTGAACTTTAGGTTACTTTAGTGAATTTGTGAGGCAAGCAAGACCGACTTCTTTTTTTTTATCAAGATGCACTATACGCACACACACACAAGTATGTGGACACCCCTTCAAAATAGTTGATTTGGCTATTTCAACCACACCCGTTGCTGACGGGTGTATAAAATCGAGCACATAGCCATGCAATCTCCATAGAAAGACAAACATTGGCAGTAGAATGGCCTTACTGAAGAGCTCAGTGACTTTCAATGTGGTCCTGTCATAAGATGCCACCTTTCCAACAAGTCAGTTTGGCAAATTTCTGCCCTGCTAAAGCTGCCTCGGTCAACTGTAAGTCCTATTATTGTGAAGTGGAAATGTCTTGACGCAACAACAGCTCAACTGCGAGGTGTTAGGCCACACAAGCGCACAGAACGGAAGCAACGTCGGCACAAGAATTGTTCGTCAGGATCTTCATGAAATGTGTTTCCGTGGCCAAGCAGCCGCACACAAGCCAAAGATCACCATGTGCAATGCCAAGCGTTGGCTGGAGAGGTGTAAAGCTCACCGCTAATGAAACGCGTTCTCTGGAGTGATTGAATCACTCTTCACCGTCTGACGGATGAATCCGGGTTTGGCGGATGCAAGGAGAATGCTACCTGCCTGAATGCATAGTGCCAACTAAGGTTTGGAGGAGAAAAAAATAGTGCCAGTGAAGGTAACTCTTAATGCTACAGTATACAATGACGTTCTAGACGATTCTGTGATTCCAAGTTTGTGGCAACAGTTTGGGGAAGGCCCTTTTCCTATATCATCATGACAATGCACAGAAATTGTTTGTCGATCTGTGTGGAAGAACTTGACTGGCCTGCACAGAGCCCTGACCTCAACCCCATCGAACAACTTGGGGATGAATTGGAACGCCCACTGTGAGCCAGGCCTAATCGCCCAACAGTGCCTGACCACAGAGCCCTGACCTCACTAATGCTCTTGTGGCTGAATGGAAGCAAGTCCCTGCAGCAATGTTCCAACATCTAGTGGAAAGCGTTCTCAGAAGAGTGTAGGCTGTTATAGCAGCAAAGGGGGGTACAACTCCATCTTAATGCCCATGATTTTGGAATGATATGTTTGACGAGAAGGTATCCACATACTGTACATCAAAGTATGTGTACCACTTTTCTGCCTGCCTCCTCCTCTCTCTTGCGCTGGCTTGCCTGGGGCGTATTCATTACATTTCTTATATGTAAGCAAACAGAATGAAATGGGAAGGAACTTACCTGAATTTGTCCAATAGAAACTTGTTTTAGTTGCAAAACGTTGCAACTGTTTGGACTAATGATTACACCCCTGCTCTTTCTTCGCTGATGATGCAAGTGTGTGTTCAGTCTTCGGTCTGTGTGTAGAATATCCTATTCATTTATAGGCCCTGCTTTACTGAAGTTGCAAGCCAAGAAATTGCAAGATGCAGCTTTTGGCTGTCTATAAATGGGCCTAGTGCACGGTTCTGCCTGTTGGCCGACTTGCCTATACTGTACCCCTCTCTCTCTCCGTCCCTCGCTAGCTCACTATGACAGATGGGAGTGTTTGTGTTCTCGGAAGTACGGCAACTAGTCTCCTCCTTTCAAAAAACAGTGTCTTTGGAGTTGATTCCTAGTGGAAAAATCGAGAAAGGAAAACAGCAGTGAAGTCCTGTATGGCAATACTTTGAAGTTAAATTAGAAGGAAATGCAAACTTTGCGGAGTTGGAATTGAGATACAGTAATGGTAGTACAGGTGCAACGCTAAACCATCTGAAAGGGAATCACCGTTAGATCCAAACTGTTTGCAGCAGCACAGCTGCCTTGTGAATTCACATGGATATACAGTGCTTTCCGAAAGTATTCAGACCCCTTGACTTTTTCCACATTTTGTTATGTTACAACCTTATTCTAAAACGGATGAAAAAACAATTTTCTCAGCAATCTACACACAATACCCCATAATGATAAAGTGAAAACAGGTTTTAGAAATGTTTTGCGAATTTATTAAAAAGTACAGATGCCTTATTTACATACTGTACTAGTCAAATGTTTGGTAGCCATGCTGGTTAAGTGTGCCTTGAATTCTAAATAAATTACTGACAATGTCACCAGCATATCACCACCACCACCATGTTTCACGGTGGGAACCACACATGCGGCGATAATCCGTTCATCTACTCTGCGTCTCACAAAGACACGCCGATTGGAACCAAAAATCTCAAATTTGGACTCATCAGACCAAAGGACAGATTTCCACTTGTCAAATGTCCATTGCTCCGGTTTCTTGGCCCAAGCAAGCGTCGTCTTCTTATTGGTGTCCTTTAGTAGTGGTTTCTTTGCAGCAATTCGACCATGAAGGGCTGATTTCACAGTCTCCTCTGAACAGTTGATGTCTGTTACTTGAACTCTATGAAGCATTTATTTGGGCTGCAATATCTGAGGCTGGTAACTCTAATGAACGTTTAAAGTACTTAAAGTAATGATGGACTGTCGTTTCTCTTTGCTTATTTGAGCTGTTCTTGCCATAATATTTCCTTGGTCTTTTAGCCCAATTTGGTATCTTCTGTATACCACCCCTACCTTGTCAAAACACAACTGATTTGGCTCAAACGCATTATGAAGGAAAGAAATTCCACAAACTTTTTAACAAGGTACACCTGTCAATTGAAACACATTTCAGGTGACTACCTCCATGAAGCTGGTTGAGAGAATGCCAAGAGTGTGCAAAGCAGTCAAGGCGGGGGGTTGCTACGTGATTCCAAAAGTTTTGGTTTTTTTCATAGTTTTGATGTCTTCACTATTCTACAAATATATATATATAATTGAGCTCCGGTGTATCCTGTTTCCATTGATCATCCTTGATGTTTCTACAACTTGATTGGAGTCCACCTGTGGTAAATTCAATTGATTGGACATGATTTGGAAAGGCACACCTGTCTATATAAAGGTACCACAGTTGACAGTGCATGTCAGAGTAAAAACCAAGCCGTGAGGTAGAAGGAATTGTCCGTAGAGCTCCGAGACAGGATTGTGTCGAGGCACAGATCTGGGGAAGGGTACCAAAACAACATTTCTGCAGCGTTGATGATCCCTGAGAACACAGTGACCTCCATCATTCTTAAATGACCAAGGCTGGCCAAAGCTTGCGACTCTGTCAATCACCACATTCTTATTGGCAGACTCGACTGCCTTGGTTTCTCAAATGATTGCCTCGCCTGGTTCACCAACTACTTCTCTGATAGAGTTCAGTGTGTCAAATCGGAGGGCCTGTTGTCTGGATCTCTAGCACTCTCTATGGGGGTGCCACAGGGTTAAATTCTCGGGCTGACTTTTTTTCTCTGTATACATCAATGATGTCGCTCTCGCTGCTGGTGATTCTCTGATCCACCTCTACGCAGACGACACCATTCTGTATGCACCTGGCCCTTCTTTGGACACTGTGCTAACAAACCTCCAAACGAGCTTCAACACCATACAACACTCCTTCCCTGGCACCCAACTGCTCTTAAATGCAAGTAAAACTAAATGCATGCTCTTCAACCGGTCGCTGCCCGCCTGTCCAGCATCACTACTCTGGACGGTTCTGACTTGGAATATGTGGACAACTACAAATACCTAGGTGTCTGGCTAGACTGTAAGCTCTCCTTCCAGACTCACATTAAGCATCTCCAATACAAAAGTTAAATCTAGAATTGGCTTCCAATTTCACAGCAAAGCATCCTTCACTCATGCTGCCAAACATACCCTAGTAAAACTGACCATCCTACCGATCCCTGACTTCAGCGATGTCATTTACAAAATAGCCTCCAACACTCTACTCAGCAAATTGGATGCAGTTTATCACAGTGCCATCTGTTTTGTCACCAAAGCCCCATATCTATTACCCACCACTGCGACCTGTATGCTCTCGTTGGCTGGCCATTGCTTCATACTCGTTGCCAAACCCACTGGCTCCAGGTAATCTACAAGTCTTTGCTAGGTAAAGCCCTGCCTTAGCTCATCTCACTGGTCACCATATCAGCACCCACCCGTAGCACGCACTCCAGCAGGTATATTTCACTGGTCACCCCCAAAGCCAATTCCTCCTTCGGCCGCCTTTCCTTCCAGTTCTCTGCTGCCGATGACTGGAACGAATGCCAATGACTGGAATTAACTGCAAAAATCACTGAAGCTGGAGACTCATATCTCCCTCTCTAACTTTAAGCACCAGCTGTCAGAACAGCTCACAGATCACTGCACCTGTACACAGCCAATCTGTAAACAGCCCATCCAACTACCTCATCCCCATACTGTATTTATTCATTTATCTTGCTCCTTTGCACCCCAGTATCTCTACTTGCACATTAATCTTCTGCACATCTACCATTAGTGTTTAATTGCTATACTGTAATTACTTCGCCACCATGGCCTATTTATTGCCTTACCTCATTTGCACTCACTGTATATAGACTTTTTCTACTGTATTATTGATTGTTTGTTTATTCCATGTGTAACTCTGTTGTTGTATGTGTCGAACTGCTGTACTTTATCTTGGCCAGGTCGCAGTTGTAATTGAGAACTTGTTCTCAACTAGCCTACCTGGTTAAATAAAGGTGAAATAAATGGAAGTAGTTTGGAACCACCAAGACTCTTCCTAGAGCTGGCCACCTGGCAAAACTGCGCAATCGCGGGAGAAGGGCCTTGGTCAGGGAGATGACCAAGGACCCGATGTTCACTCTGACAGAGCTCTAGAGTTTCTCTGTGGAGATGGGAGAATCTTCCAGAAGGACAACCATCTTTGCAGCACTCCACCAATTAGTCCTTTATGGTAGAGTGGCCAGACGGAAGCCACTCCTCAGTAAATGGCACATGACAGCCCTCTTGGAGTTTGCCAAAGGGCACCTAAAGGACTCTCAGAACATGAGGAAACAAGATTATCTGGTGAAGCATGGTGGTGCCAACATGCTGTGGGGATGTTTTTCAGCGCAGGGACTGGGAAAGTAGTCAGTATCGAGGGAAAGATGAACGGAACAAAGTACAGAGATCCTTGACGAAAACCTGCTCCAGAGCACTCAGGACTGCAGACTGGGGTGAAGGTTCACCTTCCAACAGGACAAAGACCCTAAGCACACAGCCAAGACAACACAGGAGTGGCTTCAGGACAAGTCTCTGAATGTTCTTGAGTGGCCCAGCCAGAGCCCTGACTCGATCGAACATCCAACCTGACAGAGCTTGAGAGGAACTGCAGAGAAGAATGGGAGAAACTCTCCAAATACAGGTGTGCCAAGCTTGTAGCGTCCTAGCAAAGAAGATTTGTGGCTGTAATCTCTGCCAAAGGTGCTTCAATAAAGTACTGCGTAAATGGTCTTAATACTTGTGTGAATGTCACATTTTCAGTTTAAATGAGCAAATATAGAAAATAAACTGTTTTTTGCTTTGTCATTATGGGGTATTGTGTGTAGATTGCTGGGGGGAAAAACGATTTAATCCAGTTTAGATTAAGGCTGTAACCTAACAAAGTGTAAAGTCAAGGGGTCTTAATCCGAAGGCAGTGTGTGTTTTTCAAACGGTAAACTTATAAAAAAATATATATATTTTGGCACATCCCTAACAGTTACCGCATTTATTTATTTGCTCTTAAAATTGCTTGCGGCATCATTTTAAAAATGCAGTTACGCTGATTAGCATCACTGCGCAAATGGTACACAGCATCTAGATATGTGTGCAACAAATGTTCAACATTCACCTTCTGCTACCATTTCTGTCAAGCAGTCTACGCAAGCAGTTTGACACAACGTATGCACCACACAGAACGCACTGCCTTTGCAAGGCAAACACAGCGTTACATTGGAAATGAATGCATTTCTGGTTTACCAAAATGCAATGACGCTGTCGGTGTGATCGAGGGATTAGGCACAGCGCTTTTAAATTACATACTTTGTAATAGAAACCCCTAAAAATCAATTGGAGTGAATAAGAACAATCAATATGTGTGCAATGGGGTAAATAGAGATGGATAAGCCCCATGCTTCAGTCTATGTATTTATAGTAGAGGTCGACCTATTAATCGGAAGGGCCGATTTCAAGTTTTCATAACAATCGGAAATTTGTATTTTTGGATGCCGATATAAAAATATATATATATATAAAAATGTTACACCTTTATTTAACTAGGCAAGTCAGTTAAGAACACATTCTTATTTTCAATGACGGCCTAGGAACGGTGGGTTAACTGCCCTGTTCAGGGGCAGAACGACAGATTTTTACCTTGTCAGCTCAGGGATTCAATCTTGCAACTTTACGGTTAACTAGTCCAACGCTCTAACCACCTGCTTTACATTGCACTCCACGAGGAGCCTGCCTGTTACGCGACTGCAGTAAGAAGCCAAGGTAAGTTGCTAGCTAGCATTGTTTTTTATAAGAAGTTCAATCAATCATAATCACTAGTTAACTACACATGGTTGATATTACTAGTTATCTAGCCTGTCCTGCATTGCATATAATCGCTTAGGTACACGTTGCTCCAATACACAAGTATATATTTTTAAACCTGCATATTTAGTTAATATTGCCTGCTAACATGAATTTATTTTAACTAGGGAAAATGTGTCACTTCTCTTGCAACAGAGTCAGGGTATATGCAGCATTTTGGGCCGCCTGGCTCGTTGCGAACTGTGACGTCTATTTCTTCCTAACAAAGACAGATGACTTCGCCAAACGGGGGATGATTTAACAAAAGCGCATTTGCGAAAAAAGCACAATCGTTGCACGACTGTACCTAACCATAAACATCAATGCCCTTCTTAAAATCAAGATATACTTCTGTGTATTTTTTAACCTGCATATTTAGCTAAAAGAAATCCAGGTTAGCAGGCAATATTAACCAGGTGAAATTGTCACTTCTCTTGCGTTCATTGCACGCAGTCAGGGTATATGCAACAGTTTGGGCCGCCTGGCTCGTTGCAAACTAATTTGCCCGAATTTTACGTAATTATGACATTGAAGGTTGTGCAATGTAACAGGAATATTTAGACTTCGGGATGCCACCCGTTAGATAAAATACGGAACGGTTCCGTATTTCACTGAAAGAATAAACGTTTTGTTTTCGAGATGATACTTTCCGGATTCGACCATATTAATGACCTAAGGCTCGTATTTCTGTGTTTTATTATATTATAATTAAGTCTATGATTTGATAGAGCAGTCTGACAGAGCGGTGGTAGGCACCAGCAGGCTCATAAGCATTCATTCAAACAGCACTTTCGTGCGTTTTGCCAGCAGCTCTTCGCAATGCTTCAAGCATTGCGCTGTTTATGACTTCAAGCCTATCAACTCCCGAGATTAGGCTGGTGTAACCGATGTGAAGTGGCTAGTTAGTTAGCGGGGTGTGCGCTAATAGCGTTTGAAACGTCACTCGCTCTGAGACTTGTAGTTGTTCCCCTTGCTCTGCATGGGTAACGCTGCTTCGAGGGTGGCTGTTGTCGATGTGTTCCTGGTTCGAGCCCAGGTAGGAGCGAGGAGAGGGACGGAAGCTATACTGTTACACTGGCAATACTAAAGAACATCCAATAGTCAAAGGTATATGAAATACAAATCGTATAGAGAGAAATGGTCCTATAATTCCTATAATAACTACAACCTAAAACTTCTTACCTGGGAATATTGAAGACTCATGTTAAAATGAACCACCAGCTTTCATATGTTCTGAGCAAGTCACTTAAACGTTAGCTTTCTTACATGGCAAATATTGCACTTTTACTTTCTTCTCCAACACTTTGTTTTTGCATTATATAAACCAAATTGAACATGTTTCATTACTTTGAGGCTAAATTGATGTATTATATTAAGTTAAGATAAGTGTTCATTCAGTATTGTTGTAATTGTCATTACAATTTTTTATTTTTATTTTTAAAACGGCCGATTAATCGGCAGTGGGTTTTTGGCCCTCCAAATAATCGGTATTGGTATCGGCGTAAAAAAAAAATCATAATCGGTCGACCTCTAATTTATAGCCACTATGCTGCATCAGTTGGGCTACAGGTGATAATGTGTATTGCTAATAGCATAGTCTCCAGAACTGAGCTTATCAGTCCTCCTCCAACATACAAATGATCCTGGGAAGGACCCTGGACACCCTAAGCAATTAGACTAGAGTTGGTCAAACTCGCAGTTTCATACATGTACAAAATTACACTCTTTCCCTAAAAGCAGGATGGTCATTATGGGGGGGTTACATGAAAGGGGAGGTTAACTCGGTCCTTGACAATCGATCTGAGACCGACTTAAGTTTCACTCATGTTCGTTTTGTTTTTTGCTTTATCCCCAGTGTGATGCATGGAAGTGTTGTCAATGAAATTACTCAGTTAGTATGCACATCATGTATAAATTAAATGGCAGATGTTTGTCATCTGTAAATCATGGTACTGAGTCTACTAGGTAAGAGTTGAGAAGGGTGGTATTGGCTACATAGTGTACTGTTTATTTACTAAAGGGCAGTAGGTTTCTCATTCTGTAATATTAAGAGGAATGATATCAGATTTGCTCAATGGGAAATCTCAATTGTGAAAGTAACTAAATGGGCTCTGTTTCCATAGGAACCCCATATCCTGTCCACTCCTGGAGTTAAATAGAAAATTCTTACTTTTGTCCTGGCTAACAATAAAATGGTGTTTGGCAAATCATGAAACCTTTTGACCTTACTCTTTTTAAGTGAACCATTTATGTCTTGAATGGATATGACATCCCATTTTGTGGTTCTGTAGCCTTCAAGTTGTCATTTTACATATGGGGATAAAAGTACCTTCATATCACACACATTCCCTTTTTTTTTAAGAATAACATTGCCTTATTCGAGGATGCTTACAGATGTCATGCTGCTTTTGTAGAAGAGAAACTCAAACTCCATCCGCTAGGCTAGCCAGCAGAGCTCCCTCTTCCAATGCTGTGCCTCGTGAGAGGTCTGTGAAATGTGAGCTTCGTTCGCTATTGGCCTGTTGCTGAAACGGAGCTGTAGTTAGAAGGCTTTGAATAGGAAGCTGCTTGAGTCAGGTCACTGTAGTCTCCAGGGCTGGGCATTGTGCTTCTATCTATGCCCAACACAGTTCATGTGCTTTACTCATGACTACCATTGATAAGAGATTAATCTGAGCATTTCTCTATTCGGCTCTTTGTTTTATTTTTATAACTCAGTCGTAGTGAACTGTAGGAATCCTCTTATAAAGTAATTTTGGTTTCTCCATACATCCTGTAAGTGGTTGTTGGGTTGCTGTTGACCGCTTGTACGATTTTAGGTTTGCATTTTGCCTTGAAATAGTTACTCAAGCCACCTATACCAGTTTGTCAACATTGTGAAACCTATAAGGGAAGTTCCGGTATGTGTAAGACAATAGGACATTTTTAGTTAACAATTTGAAAATAAGCATCTCTCCTTATGACTTGTCTAGGAAACGATTAAACACCAGGGCCAACATTTTGTCCTTCGAGCTATATAAACAAGTGCACGAGTGGCGACGGAATGTAAGCTTACATAGTTAGGAGCCTCAGACCTTTTTAGTCTCCAAGCATATCCCCTCCTTTCTTTCAGCAGCCAGCCTGCTATTGTTACAGGCATAAGCTTCTTATATCACATGTTATAATATCTAGGCCTACTAGCGTACAGCCAGTTAGTCAACCTCATTTCAGAACGAGACTCCCGTATACTACGTTTTTTTTAAGATAAACATTCAAATCATAGACCATATTTTGCCCTTTTTTTTTTTCTATGGGAATCCTGCTGCAGCTGGCTGAGGGTGTTTTTTTTTTCTATGGGAATCCTGCTGCAGCTGGCTGAGGGTGTTTTTTTTTTCTATGGGAATCCTGCTGCAGCTGGCTGAGGGTGTTTTTTTTTTCTATGGGAATCCTGCTGCAGCTGGCTGAGGGTGTTTTTTTTTTTTCTATGGGAATCCTGCTGCAGCTGGCTGAGGGTGTTTTTTTTTCTATGGGAATCCTGCTGCAGCTGGCTGAGGGTGTTTTTTTTTTCTTCTGTGTGGTGGTATGGAGGAGGCCGGTGCTTGCCACAATGCCCTCCTTGTGTTTTCTGGACAGGCAGAGCCTGGCTCTGCTCCTGTCACACAGTTGCTTGCAGCACTTGTCCTGCCACTTGGCTTGACACTTGACCTGTCTGCTGCCTCGGAGTCTGGGGGTAGGCTACCCCATATCCCATCCATCTACAATGTGACTATGTAAGAATGTTTAACTACGAAATACTAGTAATATCTTCTATTTTTAATGCTTTTCCTGCTCATTTTAATTATTGTAGAGCAATTTGTGCTTATTGCTTTTTTGAAATGTTTCCTTGTTGCATATTTAGGTTGACACCCATTACCTTAGATACTAAAAATGTTTGAAGTAGAATATCAATGAAATGGGGCACATGCTACATAAAAGGGTACGATGGGATTGAAACGGTCTCTCTACCTGTTTTTGACGTGTTCTTGTTTGAATCCATATAAGAGCATTCTGGGGGAAAGCATTCCTTTGCTTCATTGGCAACAGATGTAGAGGACATTTTTGAGCTGAACCTTTGAGTCCTAAAAGCGGTATGGTACTGTCTAGTGTATGGCAGCTGTTTGGCCGAGGAGGCTTAAATAGACCTCATGAGGGGAGACTGAGGGGTTGTCTAATGGTGGCCATGTGGTTGTACCCTGCCATCAGTGGGCCTGGTGCCTCAGTGGCAGAAGGAGCTGTCAGCTTGAGGAACAGCTGCCCCGTCCACCACCATGAGGCTACCTTTAGTCGTTGATGTTGAAAAGAGTAATGGATACACATTTGTTATATGCTGCCTGTGCCATTATTTTATATATCAGTTGACTTTTTAGTGCTGACAAGTTCCTTGAAGGTCTAGCACAGGTTAATCATACTTGGGAGCTCATTTTGTATCTGGCGACAGAGCTTGCTTCAGGAAACCTAAGCTCCTTGTCCAAGTAGCAGCAGCTGAGATACACAGTGAGGGGTGGAGGCAGCACTAACATTAGCCCTGAGTGCACCCTGCCGAAGGAAGGACGTTAAACTGGGCGCTGAGCCAGCAGAATAGACTGGGGACCCTCCTATTACATGTGTTTGTTTGGGTGTAAGCTCTAATACTTTCCGCATTGGAACAAGAAGCTTGGCTGCCGAGAGAGGATAGTGGGACCGGTCACATCAATATTGATGCCGTGCCTTGCCTGGCCTGCTCATCTTAGCCAGACCTTAGGCAGGCAGGGCAGCAGTGTTTCACATGGACACTTGGACACAAACTGAACAGTTTTTAATGGTGTGACGGCTGGCTGGGCGTCTTATCCAGTCAGCAGGACACCAAGACCCACAAACTCACTTTTGGAGTCAGAACAACAAACCTGATAGCCTACACTTCATGGTTTGATAAGTCAAAATGAGAATATCAGAGGCAATATTGGCTTTGTTTATTCATCACAATACTTGGCTGGCTCTGCCTCCTTTTGTTATGACCTGAGTACTACTGTATTTCACAAGTTTCCTTATTGGATTCATAGACCTCTGACGTAACTTCCCTTTTCTGTTCTGTAGTTTCTAGGATTTAGGACCTTTTGGGCTGGACCTGGCTAGTCAGGGTCCTGTTTCCTTCTGTATCCCTATTTTAAGCAGCAGGCAGTGTGGGGCATCTGGCAGTTACCGCAGTCACTGTAATCCATGGGATTTTGCAACAGGAGAGACTGCTCATTTCACTAGTTAGACTACCTCTCTCAAAGCACTGTGTTTGAAGTAGACTGCTCATCTCTTTTTTTCAAAGGAAAACATAAGGAGCAAAATTTTACCTTTTTGGTTATAATGAGAACTGTGAACCTTGACATTAGGTGTAATGGCCTTAATGGTTTTTGGAACCAGTTTGCTCACTTGGAAATTGAGGTACTGACCTGTTACATCCTTTATAACCTCCTGTGATTTATTATTTGACCCTGCTGGTCATCTATGAACGTTTGAACATCTTGAAGAATAATCTGGCCTTAATGGCCATGTACTCATAATCTCCACCCGGCACAGCCAGAAGAGGACTGGCCACCCCTCAGTCTGGTTCCTCTCTAGGTTTCTTCCAAGGTTCCTGCCTTTCTAGAGTTTTTCCCTTGCCACCGTGCTTCTACATCTGCATTGCTTGCTGTTCGGGGTTTTAGGCTGGGTTTCTGTATTTACATCTGCTAAGGTAAAAAGGGCTTTAGAAATACATTTGATTTGATGTCTGTCTCTCCGCTGCTGCCTCCCATGACATGGAAGGTCCATGGGCTTCCCTTCTTATCAGGTCCCCTCTGTCTCCAAGGCAGGGTCTTTTGGTGTAGGCTGTCAGGCTCTGTCTACACACCCCTCTGTTTGTGAAAGACAGCGAAGTTTGAAGGTTTCTTTTTTTATTTAACCAGGTAGGCCAGTTGAGAACAGGGTCTCATTTACAACTGACCTGGCCAAGATAAAGCAAAGCAGTGCAACAAAAACAACAGTTACAATTTAGCATTAATACTGGAGTGATAGATGTGCAAGTAGAGATACTGTGGTGCAAAAGAGCAAGAGGGTAAGGTCAGTGGAACATTGTAGATACAAACAGTGGTGGAATGTTTGTGGTTGATAAAGGCCATGTACAATGCACAGGCTGTCTGAGCAGCATACAATGACGGGTGTCTTGGTGTTATCCTGAGGAAAAGCTGTGGCTTGTTTTTTTTTTCCATGAGTTTCTCCCTCATCCCAAAACATTGTAGCTGTTAGCATGGGGCTGAGTGATAACTCGGAGCGTTCCACAACAGAATTAATAAAACATAGTGGGACTGGCCTATACAGTATGATTTACTTAGATTTTTGCTAGCTAGGGCCTACATCTGGAAAGAAAACGGGTACATTTCCAAGTATTGACATGGACATCTCTCCACTACTGTGACATATCACCATTGTTCTCAAGCTAGGTAATGATACATGCAGGCATTTGTTTCTCCTAAACATGCAAATAGGATTATGCTTATTTGCATAATTACATAACTAACAAGGGGAGAAACAACAGGTTTCTATGGACAATTTGCTGCTTAGATTTTGAGGGGATATTGTTAACTCCCACTGTGTGTGTTCCATTAAGACAGATCGCAACTGTTTTCCAACAATGACCGCTTGCAGACATTTGTCTGTGGCTGTATTTCCTTTTGTAGAGGAGTTATTAATGAGTGCTAGGGTTAATTCTTCAGAGCTGCTCTTCATGAGGTACAACGTTAGTACCCGTCAAGAAGTGTTGATTGTGTATGCAGGGATCTACAGTGCTGTCATGTCTACCATTTATTTATGAAGGCTAATATGAAATTAGTCTAATGGGTTAAAGAATTAACACCTGATTATGCTAAACCCTCAATGTTCTTCTGTTTTCTCTTCGGTTTTTGTGGCTGTTGAGTTGGGCTGCTGTAAGTAGTTGCACAATATTGTCACAAAACCTAGTGTAATTCATTTGACTAAATGCTTACTTGAGTTTCTAAGCATTCATAATTATTTTTCTTATCTTCCCAAGAACTACCTCAACTGCCACGTTTAATTGGAAAAAAACAGCACATTTGAATCCTTCCTCTGAAATCATTAACTTTCTTTTGTTTCTCCCTTTTCCTCCCTTAGGAAATGACCTAGAGGCCTTACAGATACATTTGCGCTTTTGTCGCTCTTCTAATCTGCATTTTGTGGAGGAGAAGGGGCGAGATCTGGGAGCACATTTTTGTTTCCGCAGTGATTAACTACCTCAGCTAGCAGAAGGAAACGGCAAGGACGTTGAGGCCGGTAAAGTTTTCAACAGCAGTCCTATCAGCTGGCTTCTGCTCACCGCCACAGACGGTGTGAAGAGAATCTCTGACAGACTGGTTGTCTGTCCTCCGCTCTGCTCCATACACACAGAGAGGAAGTGAAGTGACAAGGCACTATTGTCCTACTGGATAACAGATTTGTCTCTTTTTATTGTCAGACTCCTTGCTGTTGACCAGTGCCACATTTCTTTTCAGATTCTACGCTTTGTTTTTTTGCTTACAGCTTTTAAAGATTTTCTATCTATAAATATAAAAACTATATACATGTTATACAAAAGGACATTTCTGCTTCCATTTGAAGGAATTGTTATGCACATGAATCTTGTCTTGGAATGAGAGAATCGTGGAGTGTTTTCATAAACCATTGACTCCTTTGAGGCCGAAAATACAGATTTGGGAAGGTGCATTTCTACCTTTTTTATTTTTGCTGGGACTGTCCACCGTGAGCTGCAGCAGGGCTGCACATAAACATCACACTCAGTCAGCAAGTCGTTACCCTGCTGTCTCTGCATCGCTCTGTTAGTTCCAAAGCATTTTGAGATGAGCCTCTGGCAGAGGGAGCCCTTAAGTTGTCTTTTTCCATAAATTCCAGGACTATTGGGTTGTTGTTTCTATAAGAGCGAGATAGAGCTTCTGGTTGGCAGAAATCCGGAGCTTCCAGAGTCAGCCTGACACTTATGTATTGTTGTAGTGCACAGGAAAGTAAAATGGACTACAAGCGGCGCTTTTTGCTCGGCGGGTCCAAGCAGAAAGTGCAGCAGCACCAGCAGTACCAGATGCCTGAGCTGAGCCGGACCCTCAGTGCCCCCCTGGGCTCCACCTGCTCCCCCATGGGTGGCTCCACCGGGGTGGGCATGCCCGGCAGCTGCCAACCACCTCCCTCCACCCCCAACACCACTGCGGTCGCCGACATCCAGCAGGGCATCTCCAAGTACCTGGATGCGCTGAATGTGTTCTGCCGGGCCAGCGCCTTTCTCACGGACCTGTTCAGCAGCGTGTTCAGGAACTCCCACTACTCGAAAGCAGCTATGCAACTTAAGGACGTGCAGGAACATGTCATGGAGGCGGCCAGCCGGCTGACTGCAGCAATAAAGCCAGAGATCGCCAAGATGCTGATGGAGCTGAGCGCTGGGGCTGCCAACTTCAAAGACCAGAATGACTTCAGCCTGCAGGATGTGGAGGTAAGGGGTTGCCAGGGTTACAGTTACCGACCTGGACACCCACTGAACACCTGTCGAAGTAAAGCTATTACATTATCCTGACAATTAGGCCTACCTGTAAAATAACATGTTGAGTCTTTCCCCTTTCCTCATCAATCACAGTTCCATTTATGCCATTACAATGAGCCTGTCATCCTATAGCTCCTCCCACCTGCTGTCAATAAAGCATGTTTTGCCAAAAGGCAACATCTAAAAAATACCCCATTTTGTTATGAGGGTCTAAACAAGAATTTTTGCAATTTCTTTTGCACTTTTTGCTTTGTTTCTTATGTTCCATTTTTCTAGGGCAAGGCTACTGCTAAGATGCCCAGCTGAAGTCTCTCAGAATGCATGGCTCCTTGATTCAGAATTTCTTGGCTGAAATTAGGCCCTGACGCCCAATGTTAAGCGGGTGCTAAGATCTGAGGGCGAGGTGCGAAAAGCACTGAGGATGTGAGAAGAAGAGGGCAGGAACCATCGTTTATGCTGAGAGACAGTCTGACTGAGCATGCAGGGTGATCGGTCTGTCTATTACAGGCCAGCAGAGTTGCTTACGTCTCAATTGTGAAATGTTGCCCTTAAAGTATTTCTTTATTTTTTTGCAGTGAGTGTTTGATTGGTAAAATAGTAACTGAAATTAGACTTCACTGGCATTTGTGGATGAGAAGCCTTATGTGCTCCTGACGCTACAGCTGTGCCTACTGCCTAGCCAGTCAGAAATGAAGAGGTTCCAGGGTAGTGCCACTCCTAAATAGTACTCAAGAGAAATGCCAATTTATGTATTTATTTATGTATCTGTTTAGGCAGCAAGCAAATTGCCTCTTGTGTAGTGAATATTTGAGGTGTCTATGCTCTCATCCTGGAGATTAAACAGATTTAGGGAGCAAGGCCTCAGTGGCAGACAGTGAGTGAATAAGCTGAATGTTCAGGCCAGGGCTGTTTTATGAGAGGGACTGCAGGGCCTCAGTGGATGTGGTTGTGCCCAGAGCAGGAAAGACTTTTGCACCACAATCTGTAATTTCGACTGTGGTCTTGGATATGCACAGATAAATATTAAAGGAGGGGAAGCCCAACTCAGTGAAAGTTCAGACTGGGCAGGACTGTCTGGCAGCCACACTGACTCACTCTGGCTTCAGCTAGCGTCTGTGAATAACAACAGTGCGTTTGTCAAATGAAAGTGTGCTTTTGCTCTACCTCTCTTGCCAATATGCATGAATTGAGGAACAAATAAGATATTCAGACCTGGTTGATTAGAAGGAATCTATCAACAAAGTCCAAAATGGCCATGTGCATCATAGGCCTACTGTATATTTTGACTAGACCAGTGGGTTTCACTCTATTCCACAGATTACAGCATCACTTTTTATTCAACCTCCATTTCCTCCATAAGCAGCTGAATATTGTTTATGTAAAAAACCATAAGTACATGGCGCACCTTCAGAGTTGGCCATTTCCATGCCCCCAGAGATTTATTACATTTGTGACGGAAAGGACTTTTCCATTTGTGCGTGTGTATGAACATTTATCTTGGCAGTTGTATGTAAAAGATAGAATTGTGTCTGTATGAAGAACAAAAAAAAGCTATTTTGAGTTTGGAGAATTGTGGAATGTTGAAGGAAGCAGGATAATTTCCACCCACCATCTTTTTCCCCAAAATCCAGAAAGTCCAGTCAGTATGGAAAACAAAACGTGTGTTTTTATTGGAGCTTGGCTACCCTGGCTGCTCAGTGTCTCAGCTGCCAAATATGCATGAAAATGTCACTGTTTATTAGGGGGCAGTCTACTGAGTGTATGAGCGAAACCACAGAGGGAGCGACGGTCAGGCCAGCCAGACAGGAGTCCTGGTCTCGATTGCATACTCCTCGCATCCTCTCTCCTGACGTGAGGAGAATGCAATTGAGATCTTCTCCTGGTTCTGAACATGAGGCAACCACAGTGCAGGCAGGGCCAGAGCCAGGCAGACAACTGCACTAGCAGCACTCCCAAAACACCCCTGAAAAATAGAATGGCAAAAAAACACTGTTTACATGTTGCTTACGAGTGCATTTCAAAATACTTTTGGATTATGATTGGGTTTTAAGGCTCAAATGAATGTTTTACTTACTTTTGTGTCATCACAAATCAACAGCATTCTACTTAAAAAGCACTTCAACCAGTAAAATGGCTCTTTGGCTAGCTTTTGCTACAGCCTATATCAATGAGCGTTAGCATTATAGCAAACTGATACATCAAAAATTAGTTATTTTGCAAAGATCACAACCAAATATAATCTTAGCGACTGTTCAAGCAAGTATGAAAACCCCCAAAAGTTTTGTTTAGAAGTAATAAAAACATAAATCTAGGCTGTTGAATGGACACAGATTGCGATGGTTTTCTTACTGCCGCCAAGTGTCGCACGCATCTGTAAGTGACGTCAGTGTGTCGTGTACTGGAAAAGGGTCTTTAGATGTTACCTTTGGAAATGGCCATCCTACAGAAGACAGGCTAGGATGGTGAGGCCACTCACTAACAGCACTAAAGAGGTATTTTAGACAGGAAGAAAACATGAAACACGAAGGCATCTGGTTTTTATTCTCACTCTCCTAGGATAGATGATTTCCCCTTCAAGAAGACAATAGATGTGTCCTCGCACTACATGTGCCCTTAGTTAATGGGGAAGATTAGTTGTTTGATTCATTCTTCTCACTGTTTAAGCCTGCCTTTCAGCCCTGTATGCGGCTAAAAGTTGGCTTGGCCCTGTAGTTTTATTCCTCATATTTTCCATGAGCCGATTTGAAATTTCATCTTATCCCCATGTGTGATTAATCTTTTGTTGCTACCTTTAGATTTTTCTTGCTACATAATCATGTCCTTTTGTAGTTTGATTGTATTTCTGTCCTTTTATAGTGTTCTGTGCAGCTGGTCCAAAAATAATAGTATTAATGGTATTCTAAGAAATTTGACATCACTTTTCAGAATGCAGAGTTATTCATTACCCTTTTTGCCACTTGGCCTTTGGACAAGTAGGACTGATTTTATAAAGTTTTAACCAAAAGCGTAAGTCACTTAAAATAAATAAGTGGTCTTTAACACCATTTGTACATCATTGTATGACTTTGCAAAAGAAAATGCATTACCATCTTTTTAATCATAGAGAATCAGACAAAAATGTCGGCTACACTCTATTGGCTATTCATATTCGAGCCTGTCTCAAATGGTTGGCAACCTTTTGGTAGCCTATAAAATATTGCAACATTACAATTACAACCAAATACTTTTTATGTCTTTATAAAATAATTCCCTCCAGGGATGGTAATTAATGGCCACATTTTTGTCCCTGGGACGATCAATATGTCTACGTTTCAAAACAGACACTGGGACAGTTCTGGGATGACACCTCCCAAATCAATACAACCACTGCACTTAAAAAAGCAATGAGGCTGATCAGACCATTTTTAGCTTAAAATGTTAACTTTTTATTTCTTCATATTATAAGCTCAACAATGCGCACATGGCTGTTTGGTTACGTGTGAATGTTCCAAAATGCAATTAGCGGGAAACCACCGGAAAAACACTGTTCTCAAAATATCTGTTTAGAAAGGAAGAAAGCATTCAAATTGTTTAACCATAATCTGTAATATGGCTTTTGTTACATTCACTGATCAAGTGGACAAATTTGACCGCTAAGAGATTTTATGTTAAACAATTTGCCACTCAATTCTGTGACAGTCTACAATTTGTTTGATAGTCTGCATTAGGAAAATGAGGAAAGAAAGACCATCTCATATCATTATTCGTTGAGCCAGTGTTTGGTATGCATTAGTCATTTGAGAGTGAGGTGTTACAAGTGTTTATACTGTGATTAGCAGTCCAACATAAGCAGCAGGCGTTTCACACCCTCATAACTCATGGTTCAGAACCAATACTGCATGTTTGACCAATTCCCTTATGTTAACTGTTATTTGGTCCTATTTCAGAATCAGAGCTGAAGAGGGCTCTAAAGGGTTTGGACCTAGCCTTGGAAATGGTCAGTAAGTGTATAGGCCTAGTCGGTGTCTATGCCCCCATGATGTGTTAAAGAATGAGGACAGCCCAGCCTTGTTGTTCCTGTCTGCTTTTAAACAGGGCGGCATATTTCTGTCCTTAACAACTCAGCCAAAATATATTTTCAGCACGTACCTGAAAAAGAACCCAGTGACCACAGTGAGCCGGCTGTGGTGTCAAGTTGCTCTTGTTTTTGCTAACTGGACATACAAACATGTCTGACTCCTACACATTTACAATTATTTTCTTCACTTATGTAAATGTGAACCTCATTGTTTATATGAATCACCCATTGCACAGGGTCTGGAACGGTGCCATCATGATGTGGAAAAATCTGCTCCACTATTAAGTTGAAGGAGAAGAGCGAACTTAGTTTCCAGTTGTAAGCATTGCTTGTTGTGCTTTATGACTACAGTGCTCGGCCTTGACTCTCAGAGTAGACTGATTTTATAACACAAACTGAGCTTCCCAATTATGGTAGAAAGTTATTTGCTGGTGTAACATTGCACTGTTGACTGGTGTTGTGTGGAAAATGAGAGGACGTGTTATCAGGCAGAACATGGCCTTGACATGGAGACATTTTTTATTTCATCCTACCACAACTTGAGCTGTGGCTTTGTTGTTGTACAATGTTAGCCTGTCAAATGTTTTCCATAATGTCCTAGTGATATGAACCAGTTGAAATGTAACTATTTAATAGACAGTTCTCTTCAGTGACTCACTGGAATGCAGCCATTATCCAGCCTTGAACTGTTTTGAGGTTATAGCCCTTCACAATGTACTTTCTTACAAGTTGTTTTTGTGGGTAATAATGTCATGTTCTCAAGCTGGGTTTTCCTCAAACAAGAGCATCTTTAAGCAGTAAATTGATGTGACTCTATTTAGGACTGATTTAAGAGGACTCTGAGGGTTATCAAAGATGTAATCATTTTTAAACAACCAAGTCACTGAAGCCAACATCACTTAAGTAACAGTGTCTGAGTAATGAAAAACAAGGAATGCCAAGGCCATATGCTTTGAGAACAATGATGAATGATCAAGGCTCCCACTAATGTAATCTTGTCAGGGGTGTGATTTCTTTGTTGTTGATATTATAGGGAATTTCTGCTTTTCTGCCTTCTCTCTTCATTCATCATTGACCAATCCCCCAAACCAATAGACTAGTGTTCCTGATTTTCTATGTTGTCCTGATCACAACCTTTTGAATGTTGTGTTCTCTCCAGGTGCTGGGTCGGTGCTTCCTAACAGTGATGCAGGTGCACTTCCAGTTCCTATCCCAGGCCCTGCAGAAGGTGCAGCCTGTGGCCCAGTCGTGCCTGGCGGAGGCCCTCGCCCAGGCCCAGGAGCGACGCAGCAATGTCCGCTCCCAGAGCTCCTGCCCTGGGCCCCTGACGGAGCTGGAGGAGGCCTCACGATCATGGAAGGGTGCAGCCGAGGTATTTGGACATGGAGGCCAGGGCGCCCCCAGGACTCACCAAGGAGCTTCCTGATGTGACTAGCTGGTGGAAATAGGCTGTGTTCAAAATGTGACAAGCTGACTGTTATACATTCCTATGAAATGCAGTCAGCTACCATTACAGCCACAATTTCCACTTATTTCCCGTTGAGAAGTTTGTATATACAGTATATGAGCCTGTATTGCTAGTTTTCCCTCCTCCACTTTAAGCTAGGCCTACACATCCCCAAACAAACCCTAGCTAACTGAAATGGAGGCTGTTTTGTGAGAGGAGCTAGCTGGCTAATCCCGTAGCTAATAACATCCCCCTCGGCACATTTGGAGCTTTGTTCTGTACATTGGAGCCAGAATGGAGAATCGTGAGTGGCCTGATTGATCTGTTAAGCCCTGGCATGTGGGGTGTTAGCCCTGGAGGGAACGGGCTGGATATCCTGCTGGAATGTGCTGCTGCGATATGGCCAGGCCGGGCCTCACTGCACTGTTGGGCAGTTTCCATAGAGGGAGGCGGTCGGTCTCCCCTCTACAGCAGCAGTTATTCACAAATCTACGCCCAACACTGTTCTGAAATGTACAATCTACCAGATGTGTAACCAAGTCACTATTATTGTAGTCACAAGCAAGTCTAAAGTCAAGGTCCGAGTCTCAAGTAGTCACAAGTAGAACGGGTCGAGTCTCAAATCAAGTCCAAGTTGTGTGTTCTAAGTGCGAGGCGAGTCAAGTAAAAAGATGTAATCTATACATGCAATGACTTGTTCAAATACAAATGACTGTTAGAGGCTACCAGAGAGCCCTTTTCATTATTTGTCTACAACACACTTTGATTATGTAATTAATTTTAACAAATTCCAATTGCAAGCTTCATAAATAAATGATACATTTCGAGCAATTTTGACATGCCAAAAGACCAGTATGACATACCGAAAGACCAGTATGCCTATGCTAGTAATTAAAGCCTGCAAAGTAAACAGTTATTGTTTGGTGATCAAGGATATTTATGGAAATCCGCTCTCCATACAGTTTGACATTTGCACTGCACGCAATCCTATAGCTCTACAGAAAATCGTCTGTTTTTTGGCTCATTGGTTCTCAAACTTTTTGACCCGCAACCCCCAAAAAGAAGTGGTTCAAAGCTTGTGACCCCACGCAGGTACATGGACGCACAATTTCTGCGCCAATGTAGCCTGTCATTACAGCCATAAACGGTGATGCAGTTTCAAATGCAACATACAGAAATAAACTGTTTTACACATTTTGCATTTGTAGCTGAAAGTCATTGTTGGCAGCCAATATCAACTAGGTATGGATGTCACTTCTCTGGAGTCCAGAGCAAGCAGAATCATGCTGCCTACCTGTATGCAGCGGGGGTTGCAGGATCGGATGGAAAGCATGGTCTGTCTGCACTGCACGCTATCACTTTGGAGAGCCGCCTACGGTATTGCACTAAAATGCTTGTTGCCAACTGGGTAGCCCTTTTCTTCCTCACAAATACCGTAATTAATTTGCCAGAATATATTATCTTCATCCCATAATATTGAATGCAGTGTGACGTTACAGCCATCTTTTAAACATGTAGCCACCCAAACTAGGCCTATCTGAAGGTAGCCTGTTATTGTTCTGGCAAAGATGCCTCCGTAGTAGATTTTTCAACTGTTTTATCTGGATAATACAAACATAGGCCTACTGTTTTTGTCTGGTCATCAATCAATATGTGCAACTTTTTGGTTCTGAAGCACAGATGAGATGTTTGAGATGACAATTTAGTGCAATACCGTAGGCCTATATTAGAAACCAGATGAAATGGGTGAAGGTATATAAAATCCAAATGGTAGGGTATATGTATTTTTCCCATTCGGTTTCACACTCGAGGCCAAGCCATGATGACTCTGGTACACATCTTGATGACTCTGGTACACATCTTGATGACTCTGGTACACTTTTTTTTCTTTTTTTTTTTTTAACAATCTACTGTGTACTTGGTGGTTAGTCTTTTACGTTGATGTTGAAAATGTTAGCTAGCTACTTACCATTCCCTTACAATACAACACTGACACATTTTCTCATGCCTATTGTGTAAGTTGCTGTAATGCAGATTAGCTGTACAGAGCAGATGCAGGGTGTGTAAGGGTTGTACTAGGGTATGTGATGCTGTGTGTAAACTGCTATGTGACCTGAGACTGTGTGCTGTGTTCCAGGCCACGGGACGTCTGAGGGAGAGGGGACGTGACGGCTGCCTGGCAGGCATCCAGGTCCAGCAGCTCTTCTGCTCCAACAACCCCAACATCCCTGATCACCATCTGAAGGAGCTCAACATGAAGATCGACAATGCCTTACAGGTAGATGGCGCTCCCCGCAGGACCACCACAGCCTTGGTCAATGTCTGAAATGACACCCTGTTCCCCAATATAGGCTTGTGCACTGCTTTTGACCAGAGCCTTATTCCTGGTCTTTTTCCCTGTAAAGTGCAATATTTTTTATCAGGGCTCTGGTAAAAAGTATTGCACTATATATGAAATAGGGTTCCATTTCTGACTGGGTCAATAGTGCCCTACAGAACAAGGGCTGCTTCAAATCAATGTGCTGATGGCTTGGATATGAAAGGACTGAATGAAGCAATAGCCAGCCTGACTTACATGTTGAGTTTATACAAATTATTTTATTTTCTTTCGCCAGGCTTATAAAGCAGCACTAGAAAGTATGGGCCACAGTGAATATGCACTGAAAGCTGGCTTTCACCTCAATCCCAAATCTGTGGAGGCAGCTTTACAGGTATGTTTACTCTAAGCACAGGACATATTACAGCTCATTAGGAATGGTAAAGCCTTGGATTATAGTGGCTGTGATAAGGGCAAAACCCTGTCTCTAACCTATTTGTACGTCCCATGTCTGCGCCTGTGTCTCTCGCTCTACTATGTAGGGTTGCTGCAGTGAGGCAGAGGCCCAGCAGGCTGGCAGGATGCAGACCATCTCCCAGCCCATTCAATGTGAGCTGCCCACCATCCCTGTGCAGATTGGCGCCCACTTCCTCAAAGGAGTGTCCTTCAACGAGTCGGCGGCTGACAACCTCAAACTGAAAACGGTATGCTCTGCGGTCTGTTATGGAGGACTTGACGTTATAGAATGTTCAGATATTGCATAGAACATGTATGATTGTCTGTCATGTTAAATTGGGAGTCATCAGCTCGGGAGTCGTATTCAGCTCTATTACATTTCTATCTGCAACATTGTGAATACACCCCTGGCCTTGGCTTGCTCTCAACCTGGCGCTAGGCTACTGTGATGGGTGGTTTCCTAAGTCTTTCATAGTCCGACCTTGCTGACCAGAATGGATCACTCTGCTCTCTCTAGGAAATGAGAGCCGCTTAGACGGTCATTTCAACCACTGACTTACGTGGGCTGTGAGTCTTGTATTTGGCAAGGCTTTAATGTTTTGATGTGGATGTCTTAACACTTATTCCATGGTACATCTGATGCCTTGGGTCTGGATAGAATCTGCATCTGCTTCGTTAGTTTACAGTGGGATTCTCCCCCAGTCTGTGGGACAAAACTATCTTGTATGATAATTGCACACTATCTGTCAGTTATCTGACTCACCATTTACCGAATTCAGAAATAAACAGCACATTCATCAGGACCCTTTAAACTAGAGAGCCTAGACACTTTAACAAGAGGGGACTTAGTCCCTGGATGTTGTAGTTGCTACTGTTTCCTGTTCTGGTGTATGTTTTGTGTTTTAGAAGAGATGAATAGGACCCACACTCACTATTGCTCCACCATGCCTTTATTTGGCAAAAAAAGTACAAGTTTCAATCCAAAGTGGATCTTTGTCAGGTCCACATTAGTGCCTTGCATCAGCAGCAGAAGTCTTGTGTTTTCACACCGGCCACCCTGTTTTGTATCCTCAGCACACCATGTTGCAGCTCATTAAAGAGGCAGTGGGGCAGAACGGAGTGACCCTACGGGATGACTCCCCCGTCACTGAGGTCCTCAACCAGGTCTGCCCTTCCAGCTGGAGAATGGCCTGCAAGACCGCTGTCCAGTTACTGTTCGCTCAGGCGGGACTGGTGAGTACAAAGCACTTAAGATGTCAACAAGGGCAGCAAACGCACCCAGCTTAAAATACTTGTCAACATAAACTGTCTCAACTAAAATTAGCTGATGGATTGTTTTTCTTTAGCAGTAGGGCCATGTGGTTCAACCAACTTCATTTATTTGATGAAAAGGTAAAGGAGTATTTAATTCGTTAGAGGTCCCTGCCTTGAGCAGATTCACTAACTCTACAGCCTCGTGAAGCTTAGTGAAGCCTCTACATTATAGCTCTGGGCCAGGCTGCAAGTTGTAGTCTATTGTAACCTAGAGCCCATTGTTCGGGAGGTGTGTAATCGAGATGATGGGAAGGTATGTTGGGTGTAAACAAACTCATTGTAGACAGTGAAGCCAACATTCCTGCAGCATCTGGGTAAAGGATGGGGTCATCTGGTTGGTTCTTCAAACAGATCTCTGGCTGTTCACTTTGAAACGAGTCTCCCCCAGCCAACAGAGAGAAAGCAGCAGTCCTCCTACTCTACTTTATTTCCTCAGTGTGGTCTGTAATATTTAGTGCGTCAGGCCTGGGGAGTGTTCTTATCCACCCAACAGCAGCGCTGAGTGTAAAACAAACCCTGGTGGTAGATGGGAGCTTTACATGAACTCCTCCTTATCTGAGCTATGAGCTCTGAAGAACACAGACAGTGGGAGCCTCCATAGCAGCCTAAGAGAAGACCACCTTCTCTTAACATTACTCCTAGAGCGGATCTGCCAGACAGTGAAAATGGCTTTATTTCTGGGATGTTAATTTAAGTTCTCAACAACTAAATTGGCCAATTCTCCTTTTTTGGGGGGCCTATGCTGTTGCATCTCGCTCTCTCGTTTTTTCTCTCTCTCGTTTTTTCTCTCTCTCTGCCTGTGACCTTGTGTCAGGGGCCTGGTGGGTGTGTCGGTATGTTTCTCTCACAGGCCTGGACTCAGCCCTCTGACTGCCCAGGGGTCCTGAGGATACACCTGCTATATAAATGACAATAGGCTGACTTCCTGTGAGACAGGAAGGGTCCTCCCTCCCCATGACCCAGTTTCATTTGTCTAGAAGGTAGTGCCTCTTTTTCAAAGAACTACTGGAAAATATTGGGCTGGATACCTGGAAGTGTGGATATTTGTTGTTCACCCAAAGTAGCTTACATTGCCTTTGCCCACATGCTCTGACTATGGGCAGAGTTAGTACTAGATCTTATTTCATTATATCCATTTTCCATTTTAGAGGAGACAGGTGTGTTAGAATACCAATTTCTTTCCACAATATCTGCTTTGCTTACAGTCAGAGTCGAGATAAAAAGGGCCAATATAATCCTGTAGAATTGCTTGCACAAGCGTAACTGGCTGTGAGGGAATGCATTCTATTAGAAGCTGTGCTGATGCAGCTCTCTGAATGACTGTGTGGACAGGTGGTTGTTGACACTGCTCAGATCGAGAACAAGGAAGCCTATGCTCCACAGATTGCTCTGGAGGGCTCCAGAGTTGTGGTACAAGTACCCTCCACATGGTGAGTAGGATTATTCAGAATTGTCTCTTTTGCCCTCTTTTTTTCCACAATCTGCTTGCTTTACAGGTCCAAAAAATAATTTGGATAAATAAATACATTTTGCTTGCTTTAGCTGTTTTAGCAAGGGAATTCCAAGTATTCAGAACCCTTAGACATACAATTAGCTAAATCAGCAAACTACATACTTTCTATCCACATAAGCAAACACTTAACTCAATCAACTATCACATTTGGACAGTAAAGTGAAGTATTAACAGACCTTCTATAAATGTATTATGTTGGACATGCCAGTCGTGCTCTGTCCTGACTGTCCTGTGTGTAGGTGCCTGAAAGAGGACCCAGCCACCATGTCTCTGTTGCAGCGGAGTCTGGACCCAGAGAAGACCCTCGGCCTGGTGGACGTGCTATATACCGCCGTCTTTGACATCAATAGGTGGAAGGAGTGCAAGTGAGTGGATGTGTATTGTCCAAGGCATTTTCACGTTTGCATGTTCAATTCCTAGAAAGAATCAACCTGCTGTGTGTTCGCATTGGTTGACAGAGGTGTAGCTCTCATTCTCAAGCTTTAGTTTACATTTGCCCTGAAAGAAAATTTTAAAAGCTAGCTATTGTAATTTTCCATGCCATTGAATGCTTATTCTCTTCTCCCTCCACAGAGAACAGGCGTTGCCCACCATTCAGATGCAGTTACAGCGGGAGAGCCCTGACTACGGGATGCAGGTAGACCTGCCTCCTGGAAATGGCTCCAAAGCCTACAGTGGCCTGCCCAAAACTATCTCCAAGCTAACTTCCAAATTCACAAAGAAGGCCTCTTCCAGCTCTGTGTCTGGTGGTGGTGGGGGCAGCTACTCCATCCCCAGCACCCCGTCCCATAGCATGCTCTCTAGCAGCAGCTCTGAAGACCAGCAGTTTAAGAGCCTGGGCCAAGCAGTAGACGGGAGACTGCAGAGCATCTTACAGCTAGGCAACCTGTCCAGCAACCCCGACCCCACCCAGCCCCAGAACGGTTCACTGTGTGACGACCAGGGCATGAACCTCCCCACGGACCAGGAGATGCAGGACGTCATTGACTTTCTCTCAGGTTTCAACATGGGCAAGTCCCAGCAAGCCTCCCCACTGGTCAAAAGGAGGAACTCTGTAGCGTCTGCCAACGCCGCTGAGCTGAAGCCCCCGAGCGGAGCCACCGACCGAACCCCAATCTCCCAAGCGGTCTCACACAGTTCACTGCAGCCCCCTACCCAGAGTATGCCGCAACAGCAGCAGCAGCCACCACCACAGCAGCCCTCCCAGCAGGCACTGCAGTACTACCAACACCTCCTCCAGCCTATTGGTCAGCAGCAGCATGCTCCACCTCAGCTGCCCTCCCAACAGCCTCCACCCCAGGTTCTTCCCCAGCAGAGAATGCCAAGCAAGTGGCTGAGTGGTTCCAGCCAGCAGCAGCCTCCTCCCCAGGGCCCCCCTCCCCCAGCAGGGCTCTCCCCCCTGGGGCCCATTGGCCAGTGGGGCTCACCTGGCCTCCCAGACCTGAGCTCAGACCTGTACAGCCTGGGGCTGGTCAGCACCTACATGGACAGTGTCATGTCTGAGATGCTGGGGCAGAAGCCACAAGGTCCCCGCAACAACACCTGGCCCAACAGGGACCAGAACGAGGGGGTGTTTGGGGTGCTGGGAGACACTTTGCCCTTTGACCCTGCAGGTGAGTAATTTTTGTCCCTTATATCCACAAACCCAGATAACACTCTGGGTTCCTCTGACTAATGTGGGTGGTGGTCAGTAGGGAGTAAACATTTTGGAACAGAGTGAAATGGGGAGGTACTATGGTGTTCCTCACTGAACATAACCTAGGTGGTTGATAACACTTTAGGGTGAGAGCCAGTGTCTTGGCCTCCTTTAGGAAGGTGTTATTCACCCTCCCTCCCCATTATCAGTAGGCTGTCTGGGTTGTGGTGGTAAGAGGCAGGCAACTCACAGCCTCCAGGGATTCCATAGTAGGAGAGAACTGTCAGCAGTGGGGCTTGGAGCTGTGTTGACTGGGCTGTTTCATTACAAAGACTGAGAAGGAAAAGGGAGACACTGCTGTTTAGCACTGCAGTCATTATGCCTGGAGAGGATGGGTTGCTTTTGATTTTTCTTGGGGTTTTGTGGTTTGGAGATGTGCTTACATAATCTCATTGTAACCATTAAAGACATTTGGGGTGGTGATATTTCGCTGACAGAAAAATGTATGATCTAGTTTCTGATTTCCATATGATTTCCTGAATGAATAGTGCCCATTATCAGGTGCAACCTGAGGAGGAAGTGAAAAACCTTCATAGCCACATCTCTCATTCAGATACATTTTCAAAGACTGAACTACAGGACCTTACTAGAATCTCTCCAAATGTAGGTTGTTGAGTCTGACAGTGAGCAGTGCTGCACCCCCCCAGCAGTTCTGATGTCATTTTAAATGTTATGCTGAATTTACAATGTGTCAGTTGCTGTTTTTACAGTGCAGCAGACTCTTTATTTCAGAGCAGAGGCCATTGTGTTCAGCTGACTTACGGTTATTGTGCTTTTTCTGCTATGGTAGACAGTCTGGCTGAATGGATTGAGCTGTGGAGTGCAAACACACAGAAAAGCTGAGGATGTCAAACTGAACTGTGTGTTTTCTCCCTTTCATATGCAGTTGGCTCTGACCCTGAGTTTGCGCGTTACGTTGCCGGAGTCAGCCAGGCCATGCAGCAGAAACGGCAGGTGCAGCAAATCCGTCGACCCAGCAACACCCGCGGCAACTGGCCCGTCTCTGATGAGCAGCACAGGACCTGGTCCCACCCAGAGTACTACAGCGAGGGGTATGTTCCCCAATCACAATCAACACCTAACATCTCATTGATACACACATCTCTGTATATGGCATAGGGCTCTATATAGTCCGCCCAAAGTAGTACTACAGGGTACATTCATTCAAGGCTCTATACACCGCTCCATCTCACATGACACATGCCCACTAGTACAATTTATTCACACCTTTTGGTATATAACATATCTATAAAGTATGCCAATCAATCTTACATGCCTCTTAGTGATGTTCGATTTGTAGAATGGTAAGAACAAGATGTTCATAGTAGTTCTGACTGAGAATGCCTCTTGTGAAACAGGGAGGCGGTCAACAGCAGCTGGTCAGCCAATCAGGGAGACTCTGCCAGCTCCAGTGATGAGACGTCCTCAGCCAATGGGGACAGCTTGTTCTCCATGTTCTCTGGACCTGATCTTGTTGCAGCCGTCAAACAAAGAAGGTACAACTGAGTCACCATGTGTTAAACGTACACCATAGTCTATTACTGTTCTTTTGGTTTCCCTACAACCTGTTTTGAACTATTGATATTGTGCTGTAGAGCTTCATGTCATCTCTTCTGCCTGTAGAAAACACAGCTGTGGTGAGCCGGAGGTGTGTACCCTGCCCTCTCCTCCTCTCCATCACTTGGGAGATGATAATAACCAGGTAAGGAAAGAGTGTGTACTTAGGAGTCTGTGTGCAGTACAGTAATTGGGCCAGAAAATGTAAGCCTCTATCGTTCACTGCATATATCTCTATGATATTGAATCCCCTTTAATTGTTAACATTTACCCCCTTTTATTTATTTTTTGCTAAAGATCTTGTATTGATCAACTCCCACTTCCATCCATTCTACTCCACAGGAAAGCAAAACGAAAACTTGGCCGCCGAAGGCCCCATGGCAGCACTCCGCTCACACTCAACACAACACCATGCCCAATCCAAGCTCTTCCCTGTACCAGATGAACATCCCTTCCAGCCAATGGAGTGATTCCATGCAGATGTTACAGTCGCCGGTGTGGTCCACTGCCAGTGACTGCCCTCCCTCCACCGGGATCTCCTCTAGCTTCTCTCCCTACACCCAGCAGCAGCAACAACAACAGCACAAACCCATCAGCAAGGGCTTTAAATCCTTCCCCATCAAACATGAGCACAGGCCCTCCTATCTTCACCAGTACTGATACAGACCAAACAAATGAGTCCATTGGCATGGTAGAGTAGCTGTATTTCTGAAGCAAGTTCTACTGCGACCATTAGTAATGTTGCCCTTTTGGAATAACCATTCAATTTAAAACAGTCTAAGTATGTGTTAAGGCAAAATTGCATTGTTCATACTGGCTTAACATTTTGTATGTATTTTTCCATTTCAAATGCCCCCTATTTGTAAAAGCTGTACGCAATGCATGTCCTACTGGCAGCAGATAGTCTGCCTTATAAAGTTTATACTGTTTCCTCAGACAAGAGCTTGAGACATGCATGGCCATCATCCACTTTTCTTCTCCTTCTGAAAATGTAAGGGATAAGATTAGGGGGTGGGCTCTACACGAGACACTCCAGTTTTCCCCATAGCTGTAACTGCCAAATCTCATGTAAGATGACTCAGACTACAGCTAACATCTACTGTTACATAGCTTGGAAATTACTGAAGTTTAAATAATAATTTACTACTTTTTATTAAGAGGCTTTGAGCAGGCTCAGCATACATAAATCATTGCAGAGGTGTAATTGAAAAAAATATAAAACTTTTTCAACAACTGACAGAGTAAAAAAATATATAGCAGTAACTATGTGCCATGTTGGTATTAATAGCACTTTCACAATATTATTTTCCAACCAAAGCGTTGTTCAGAAGATAAATGGTGCTGAAGAGAAGTCAGATTATTATATTGTTCATTAAAGTTACGAGCCCTAGTGTAAGCATTAGGGAGTCTTCGATCAAAAAGCGCATTCATTTCCTTTTCTTTCCCTGATTTGGCAGTTCGCTTCAGAATGACACTCATAAACCTAATGTTTGTTCCTTTTAAAATACAATATTTTCTTGTAAGAATATTGACAGTATTAATCTTATTTTTGTATTTTCTAACATGTTACACCCCCCCCCCCCCCCCCCCCCAAGATGTGAAGGCACATTAATTTCTTTAGTACAGAGTTTAACTACACCATATATCTAAAGGTTACCAAATATGCCATTATAAACACTAAAACATTGTGTAGGGTATTTTTTTAGCCCATGTTTCTTCAGTTTCTATGGCTACGGGCTGTGTTTAAATGCCCAGAATGTTAAATTTGATGTTTGCGGATGCCAATGTTGCCTGTATTTATGAAATGACACCATGTTTTCTGAAAACTAACATACTTACCATGTTTGCTGTATATACATAAATATCTTTTTATAGTTCTGTGCTTTGCACAATCAAAATATAGGGTGTGTTGCTTTGTGTTTCCCAAACTTTTGCTGCCTTTTTTTTTTTATCTTTATAGACCTTGGACTGTAACCATTAGCATCTTTCAGCTGTGTCAATGGTTTACTAGTGGCATCTACAAAAAAATAAAATGTTACCCTGACAGTAGATATGAAGGGGGACTGCTTGGCTTATGTTGCTTTTTGTTCTCTTGAGCTGGCAACAATCTTCCCAAGTGTACCAGCAATGCAACAAAAAAATAAAAATGACTAGCAATTGAATGTTGGTATTTTCTATGACTTCATGCGGTCACAAATTACAGTATGATCTTTTTCTTTAAGGGGTGACAGGCTGCTGCACATCCAGTTTTCTAGCAGTGTTGCAGTTCAGTGGAATCCTTTGTCAGTATAATAGCCATTGTCCAAGGCTACCCGGAAGTAGTGTATTTCAAACTTAACAATTCTGGGACCCAATGCTGGTGATTTGTTAATGAACTGACCTGTTGGGAGTAATTGATATTCTGCAACAGCTCAGTATGCCCAAACTATATTAAATGCACCCCATGTTACTTTACAGCACTAGGTCAGGAAAGAACTCCTGGGCAGAAAAAAAATTGCAAACTTTATTTTCAATAAAATAAAAGATGTGAATCAATTCAGAGGAAATTATTCCTTTATATCCATTCTGGGCTGTCAATGTTGGTGCCTCTCCATTGGTGGAGATCTGAAAATTGGAATCGGAGTCAATTTGCAACCTGTCACTGGTTAACATCGACAAACAATTGAAGCAATGAATGCAGCTGGTTGCATTTTCATTGAGGGACAAAACATACATTTGTGGTTGGAGCCAAGTTTGGCTGGCGTCTGCTATGGTTCCCAGGTAAACAATATTGCGGTGCAAGATTTGTTGATATCTGGTGGAGAAAAGTTGTTTACAGTATGTTAGTTGGCAGGGTGGCCAACCCTATTCTTCAGCAGGATTTTGTTCCAGCCCTACCATAATTATTTACTCATCAGGACCTTCAAATTGTATTTGTCACATGCGCCAAATACAACAGGTGTAGACCTTACCCAACAATGCAGTTAAGAAAAATAGTTAATAAACTGAAGTAAAAAAATAATAGCGAGGCTATATATACAGGGGGTACAGGTTAGTCGAGGTACTATGTGCATGTAGGTAGGGTTAAAGAAACTGCATAGATAAAACAGCGAGTAGCAAGTCAGTTAAGAACAAATTCTTATTTACAATGACGGCCTAACGCTGGGCCAATTATGGGACTCCCAATCACGGTCGGATTCGAACCAGGGACATCTTGCACTGAGACGCAGTGCCTTAGACCGCTACGCCACTGAATCAGGTGTGTTCGTATAGAGCTGGTTAAAAACCTGCAAACCCAATAGCTCCAGGAGAAATAAATAGATATGGATATAGTTGAACTTACTGTACACATTCCATTGCTCGTCCTTTTTGCATGTACTCTGTGATGCACCTTACCAGCTGGTCATTTTCATCCAGCAACTGAAAGTTGGAAAATATGAAGAAAGAAAAAAAACTGTTACAGCTGGCAACTTGTTTACCTTGTATGATATGTAGGCCAAATAGCAAACCAGCGGTACTGCCACGAGGTAAAGTTGGTTTTATATTCAGACATTCGCCAAAAGCCATTTAAAATTGTAAAAATCAATAACTAATTGTCACAAACATAGATATGGTTTATTTTAAATGTCTAGCATATTTTTACAACCTTTGCTTTGAGTAAACATTCCAGTTCTGATTTGATAGAAACACATCTATAAAATGCCATTTAAAGCTATATAAATCATAAACATTTTCACTGAATATGACAGAAAAATCTAACTAGGTATGAGTTATTCTATAAATGTCTGGCATACTTTTACAACCTTTGTTTTGATTTTATAGAAATCTATCAAATGCCATTTAAAGCTGTATAAATCAATAACTAATTCCCCGTTAGTTACAGAAACATCAAACTAGGTATGATCTATTCTATACATGTCTAGCATACTTTTAAAACTTTTGTTTTGAGTAAAAATTCCAGTTTTGAATTGATAGAGGGCATGTAGTCTGTCTGGAGGGCATGTGGTCAAAGTTTAAACGAGTCAGTTATACCCTGTTAGATGGGGCCTGGTATAAAAATTCTGCATCTTCAGTCATATTAAATTAGATTACAGGAAGAAAAAAACTATGGGATGAAGTGGTCAGGCTTGACTAACAAAGAAGACAGGTGGATGGATCAAGACAACCAAGAGGATCAACGTGGAAATAGGGAAAACTAAGAGTGAACCATAACATACACTACCATTCAAAAGTTTGGGGTCACTTAGAAATGTCGTTTTTTAAAGGCACATTTTTTTGTCCATTAAAATAACATCAAAAGGATCAGAAATACAGTGTAGACATTGTTAATGTTGTAAATGACTTATTTTAATGCAATCTTTGGAGAATAAAATCGATGACCTACGCGCAACATTAAACTACCAACGGGACATTCAAAACTAATATCTTATGCTTCACGGAGTTGTGGCTGAACGATGACACTATCAACATACAGCTGGCTGGTTATACGCTGTTCCGGCAGTATAGAACAGCGGCGTCTGGTAAGACAAGGGGCGGCGGACTGTATTTTTGTACATAACAGCTGGTGCACGACATCTAAGGAAGTCTCAAGTTATTGCTCACCTGAGGTAGAGTATCTCATGATAAGCTGTACAGTCGTGGCCAAAAGTTTTGAGAATGACAAATATTAATTTTCAAAGTCTGCTGCCTCAGTTTATATGATGGCAATTTGCATATACTCCAGAATGTTATGAAGAGTGATCAGATGAATTGCAATTAATTGCAAAGTCCCTCTTTGCCATGCAAATGAACTGAATCCCCAAAAAACATATCCACTGCATTTCAGCCCTGCCATAAAAGGACCAGCTGACATCATGTCAGTGATTCTCTCGTTAACACAGGTGTGAGTGTTGACGAGGACAAGGCTGGAGATCACTCTGTCATGCTGATTGAGTTCAAATAACAGACTGGAAGCTTCAAAAGGAGGGTGGTGCTTGGAATCATTGTTCTTCCTCTGTCAACCATGGTTACCTGCAAAGAAACATGCCGTCATCATTGCTTTGCACAAAAAGGGCTTCACAGGCAAGGATATTGCTGCTTGTAAGATTGCACCTATATCAACCATTTATCGGATCGTCAAGAACTTCTAGGAGAGCGGTTCAATTGTTGTTTAGAAGGCTTCAGGGCGCCCAAGAAAGTCCAGCAAGCGACAGGACCGTCTCCTAAAGTTGATTCAGCTGCGGGATTGGGGCACCACCAGTACAGAGCTTGCTCAGGAATGTCAGCAGGCAGGTGTGAGTGCATCTGCACGCACAGTGAGGCGAAGACTTTTGGAGGATGGCCTGGTGTCAAGAAGGGCAGCAAAGAAGCCACTTCTCTCCAGGAAAAACATCAGGGACAGACTGATATTCTGCAAAAGGTACAGAGATTGGACTGCTGAGGACTGGGGTAAAGTAATTTTCTCTGATGAATCCCCTTTCCGATTGTTTGGGGCATCCGCAAAAAAGCTTGTCCGGAGAAGACAAGGTGACCGCTACCATCAGTCCTTCTCAGCCAAGGGAGTGGGCTCGCTTCTCAGCCAAGGGAGTGGGCTCACTCACAATTTTGCCTAAGAACACAGCCATGAATAAAGAATGGTACCAACACATCCTCCGAGAGCAACTTCTCCCAACCATCCAGGAACAGTTTGGTGACGAACAATGCCTTTTCCAGAATGATGGAGCACCTTGCCATAAGGCAAAATAGATAACTAAGTGGTTTGGGGAACAAAACATCAATATTTTGGGTCCATGGCCAGGAAACTCCCCAGACCTTAATCCCATTGAGAACTTGTGGTCAATCCTCAAGAGGCGGGTGGACAAACAAAAACCCACAAATTCAGACAAATTCCAAGCATTGATTATGCAAGAATAGGCTGCCATCAGTCAGGATGTGGCCCAGAAGTTAATTGACAGCATGCCAGGGCAGATTACAGAGGTCTTGAAAAAGAAGGGTCAACACTGCAAATATTGACTCTTTGCATCAACTTCATGTAATTGTCAATAAAAGCCTTTGACACTTATGAAATGCTTGTAATTATACTTCAGTATTCCATAGTAACATCTGACAAAAATATCTAAAGACACTGAGGCAGCAGACTTTGTGAAAATGAATGTGTCATTCTCAAAACTTTTGGCAACGACTGTAGACCACAATATTTACCTAGAGAGTTTATCTGTATTTTTCGTAGCTGTTTACATACCACCACAGTCAGAGGCTGGCACTAAAACAGTATTGAATGTTCTGTATTCCGCCATAAGCAAACAAGAAAATGCTCACCCAGAGGCGGCGCTCCTAGTAGCTGGGGACTTTAATGCAGGGAAACTTAAATCTGTTTCACCAAAGATCTATCAGCATGTTAAATGTGCAACTGGGGGGGACTCTGGACCACCTTTACGCCACACACAGAGATACATACAAAGCCCTCCTTCGCCCTCCATTTGGCAAATCTGACCATAATTCTATCCTCCTGATTCCTGCTTACAAGCAAAAATTAAAGCAGAAAGAACAAGTGATTAGATCAATAAAAAAGTAGTCAGATGAAGCAGATGCTAAGCTACAGGACTGTTTTGCTAGCACAGACTGGAATATGTTCCGGGATTCCTCCGATGGCATTGAGGAGTACACCACATCAGTCATTGGCTTCATCCATAAGTGTATCGATGACGTCATCCCCACAGTGACAGTATGTACATACCCCAACCAGAAGCCATGGATTACAGGCAATATCCGCACTGAGCTAAAGGCTAGAGCTGCGACTTTCAAGGAGCGGGACTCTAACCCAGAAGCTTATAAGAAATCCCGCTATGCCCTCCAACGAACCATCAAACAGGCAAAGGGTCAACACAGGACCAAGATCGAGTCGTACTACACTGGCCCTGATACTCGTCGGGTGTGGCAGGGTTTGCAAACCATTTCAGACTTCAAAGGGAAGCACAGCCGAGAGCTGCCCAGTGACATGAGCCTACCAGACACGCTAAACTACTATGCTCGCTTTGAGGCAAATGGCACTGAAACATGAATGAGATCACCAGCCATATCTCAGACTGGCCAAAAAAATTTAAAGATTAAGATGGGCAAAATAACAAACACTGGACAGAGATATGGCTTTTTCTTTGCAACTCTGCCTAGAAGGCCAGCATCCCGGAGTTGCCTCTTTACTGTTGACGTTGAGACTGGTGTTTTGCAGGTACTATTTAATGAAGCTGCCAGTTGAGGATTTATGAGGAGTCTGTTTCTCAAACTAGACACTAATGTACTTGTCCTTTTGCTCAGTTGTGCATCGGGGCCTCCCACTCCTCTTTCTATTCTGGTTAGAGCCAGTTTGCGCTGTTCTGTGTAGGGAGTAGTACACAGCGTTGTACGAGATCTTCAGTTTCTTGGCAATTTCTCACATGGAATAGCCTTAATTTCTTAGAACAAGATTAGACTGACAAGTTTCATTAGAAAGTTATTTGTTTCTAAGCCATTTTGAGTCTGTAATCGAACCCACAAATGCAGATGCTCCAGATACTCAACTAGTCTATAGAAGGCCATTTTTATTGCTTCTTTAAATGAGAACAACAGTTTTCAGCTGTGCAAACATAATTGCAAAAGGTTTTTCTAATGATCAATTAGCCTTTTAAAATGATAAACTCTTGGATTAGCTAACACAACGTGCCATTGGAACACAGGAGTGATGGTTGCTGATAATGGGCCTCTGTACGCCTATGTAGATATTCCATGAAACAAATCTGCCGTTTCCCACTACAATAGTCATTTACAACATTAACAATGTCTACACTGTATTTCTGCTAAATTTGATGTTATTTTAAATGGACAAAAATATTGCATCTCTTTCAAAAACAAGGACATTTCTAAGTGACCCCAAACTTTTGAACGGTAGTGTACGGTAGTGTACGTATATACAAATTAGCATGGGTATTGAAAGATACCAGAGGGTGCATAACAAAAAAAGCACAAATATAAGAAAAGGACAGTACATGTTTTGTTTTTGTGCTAAATGTATACATTATGATTTGCCTCTGAACTGCATGTGAACCCTTCTGAAATCTACTGGCACTAACCATTAAAAACTAGGACTTCAACCAGGCTGTCCCTATGCTATTTGCTCTCTTTCTCTCTTAAACTGCTAGCACAAACACTACGTGAAAATTGGGCTTTTCACAAAAGATCATGAAAAAAATATCACCTGGCCCAAATCAGCTCTACATAATTCAGCAGGGAGGTGTGCAACTACCACACATTATACCCATTATACCAGTGGAGAAACTACGTCACCTACATAGGTATTACCATATCCCTTTCAATTCACATTCCTTGAAAAATAACTATTTGCAAACCTTTTAAAATGTCCAGAAATAGTGGCCTTTGAAGGGTATTTATACTTTAAAGGACATTTTATATGAATGGATGTGGATTAAATAATTCAGCCAGTGTTCTAATGTCCTAGTTTCATATTTTTTTCTTTACTTCAAACTATATATCCAAGTGAGTCTATGAGGACCTTGGGGATCAGATTTACCATCACACCCATTGATCAAACGTATAACAGACAGACACTGCTCAACAGGAGTTGTTTGTGATATCTACAGTCAGTTGCCACTTTATTAGGTTCCTCACCCTATTCACAAAAATGAATTGTTCCTACACACACCAAGGACCGTGGTCTTGGCTTGCTAGACACTAAAGCATGCAGCGAAGTATTCAGGTATTCTGTTACTGTTGTTTGAACTTTAGAATGTGTAAAATGACAGCACAGTCTGATGGTATTTGTATCTCAGAAATGTTCAAAAACTTGTACTGACTGTAATGAACTCCAACTGGACTTAACTTGAACAGTCCATCTCCTTTCCCAGTTCCATCAACAGTTTTGAATTCACACTGTTCCAGATGCAAAGAGGATTGTACCTAATAAAGTGACCACTGAATCTATAGACTTTCCAGAATGTGTTCTGGGAATAACCGGGGTATTAAACATTTGGCTGTAAGTGTTGAACAGTTGAATCTATTACCTCAGGAGATGGTACCATTCAGCTTGTCTGAGGATGACAAAGAAGGACTTTAACAAAGCCAAAATAGAGAACAATTGGAAGGGGCCTCTTGCCGTTAAATTTGAGACATAAATAAAGTACTGTTGTGCCTTCTAACTACTTTAAAATGTGTTACTGTTGCACTAAATATGCGAACATTGATTTGGCATACAATTTAAGATTGTAAACGTTGTACAACTTTATGTAAACATTGTCTAACTTCATATAGATCAAATTGCACTTAATTAACATTTCTTTAAAGTTATTGCAAATAAATGTATATTTTCACTTTTTTCTGTGACAATCAGTGAATTGGTTATTGATTTCATCTTTAAATGCAATATGACATTTTATGTATTTATATCAAATCAAAACTTGAATTTCTACTCAAAGAAGCAAAGGTTGTAAAAGTATACTAGACGTTTATAGAAAGCATACCTAGGTTATTGATTCTGTGACAAACGGTGAATTAGTTATTGATTTATACCGCTTTAAATGGCATTTTATCGATCTAATGTATTTCTATAAAATCGAAACTCGAATTTCTATTCAAAACGGTGAATTAGTTATTGATTTTTACATTTTTGAATGGTTTTTGGCGAATGTCTCTTGAATGTCTGTTGAATGTGCGAATATAAAACCAACTTTACCTCGGTCTGTATTGCTAGCAAATGAGCTAGAAAGTTGTAAACATTCGTGAACGCAAACCAACATTCTAGCTAGCTAGGTAAATGCTACATAGGTTTAACATAACCAAACTGATAGCTAACGTTACTTACTCTTTGGATGGTTTCTTGGTTGATCTGAGCTTTTCCTCTATGTCTTTTTGGTACAAAGGCAACAGACATTTTGAGTTACATTGAATGATAGACGTTACCGCCTGGGATTTTCGGCCGTCACGATATATGGAACGCCGTTTGGGTCTTAAAGCACGTGGTCAAAACGTATGGAACGCCGTTTGGGTCTAAAGTACATGGTCAAAACGCGATAGTTTTAATGCTGCGTGTGTAAAGTAAGCCGGTGCAAGCGCTAAATTAACGCATGCAGGTGCTAAATTAACGTCTTCACACGCTAAATGAACGCCTATATGCGTCAAATAAGCGCGTGCAAATGTGCTAAATAAACGGCTGCAAGCTTCCTGCACATGTCAAATTAACGCCAACAGCGGCTAAATATTCACCTACACTCGCTTACTTAACGCTTTCTTTAATATGCTAATTTTACCTGCCAATTTCCCTAGCTCCTCCTTTCATTAAATCGATGTACAGGCAGTTTGATGCAACAACATCACAATTGAAAATGGCTAGAAGGAACTTCCATTTTGTTGTTTCTCCGTGCTTCCAGCAACAATCGCAGCAGTACTGTAATGGATTGCTTCATGAATGCTGTCTCCAACGGACCATGGAGGAGAAAACAACACTGTCTGCTTGTTGAATGTAATACATATTGAAAATATTATTTACAAAATAGAGCTACATGCATCCTTAAAATGTCTTCTTGACCTACACATTGATTACATTCTATAATGAGTGATGCATGCGGCTACATTTTTTTTTCTGTAAATCATTTTCAGAATGCAATTACATTATGTTTGACAGCTTTATTGCTTTCTCCATGTTTTTGAAATGTATAAGCCTTTAAATTACCTTTTACAGACTACTTCTACAAACGAGGCTACACTTGTGGCAGCACCTATTCCTGTGCCCCCACATCTTCTGCACCACTTCTTGTGGCCCCCTCCACCTATACCACTTCCTGTGGCCTCCCCTCCACCATTCCCTGAGGCTTATCGTCCACCTTCACCACACTCTTTTGTTGATGTTGGTGATGACAATGAGTAAGTCATCCCTGTAAATAATTAAATGTCTTGTTATTACAGATGAATTGTGGGAAGTATCTGAGCTTTGTTATTCTGAATGTCTCCTTTAGTGTTGACCTCCAAACCATGTTGAAGTTAATGAGATGCCAACGAAATTAATGCGATGAGGGACAGCGTTTATGATTGTGCAATGAGAGGCTTTAAGAGAGCCCGCTTTAATCCGGAGGTAAAAATAGACATGATTTTTAAGGACGCTGACGGAAAAGGGGCAGCTGATGAGGGTGGTCCATCGAGAATCTCTCCGGCTGCTAATGAGTGCCATCCATTCCTCTGGAGTCTTTGAGGGACCTGATTGGCAAAAATGCCTTTCTTGCAACTCTCAAGGTGAGTTACACTTTTACACCAACAAAGACATGTTTGTTTATGGCAATATATATGACTTGAGTAAGATATTTGATTTTTGTATGTAATGTGTCCTTTATTTACTGTTTGTGTTCTGTGTGACAGCACTCTATGATGGCGTATACAAACAGGTGGGCCCCATGACTGCTGTCTGTCTGGTACATGGGGGTGTAGAGACACATTTTTTCAGAGAGGCTATACAGGCAAGTGTGTGGCCTACAACCTCCTGTGCCAGAACTGAAAGAAATTGCGGAATATGACTTCAGAGAGAAGTTGGAGAAGGTAAGTAACTTTATACTGTGATGGATGTTGTTACTGTTAATTAGCACTAAGTTTGAAAAAAAATTGGCTTGTAGTTCATGAATACTTTTCCACATGGATTTGGTTTCCTTTTGTTGGCAGTCAATCTTTTTTAAGGGTAGTGATAATCAGTTTATTGTTTTGCTAATTTGTCCCAAAACACAGTTCAATAAACAATTTAAGATCCAGTATGCACAAACCATTGATGAGGCACTGGAAGCGGTCATGTTGGGTCCAGTGTGATTCATTCGTACATTGAAGAGGGATGTCCTGGTGGAGTCAGCCACAAAGTTTTACGGGATGCTCTTGAGTAGTGAGTTTCCATATATCTAAGGAATCTCAAGTTTAGTTAAATTCTTCAGGGCAAATTCATTGACTTTTTTTACTTTATAGATTCAAAAAGGGTCTGGAGTATCTAGGTTTCCTGCCTTACATGAATAGACACTCAAGCTTCTTCAGAGAGGTTTTCATCTAAGCTGAGAAATCTCTTTTGGCCAAAGACATAGCTTCTCTCTTCAAAGCAGAGCGCTCCCCACCTGGTACCAATCAAAGAGCGATCGAGAGAAGAGTCATGTTTCTGGAGGGACTGGCTTCTGGAGGTGGAAGGTTAGATGCAAAACCATGATCATTGAAGTAATACGGCCCACATCAGTAAAACATCACCTAATTACTCTCACAACTGTGGGACAGCATTTTATAGCCTTATTCTTCCATGGGCCCCCTAAGAATGTAATAGATAAATTAAATCCCAAACTACTTTTACTTAAGAGTATTGTTCTCCAACAAGTGTTACTTATGGACTTTAATGTCCCCCCCTTCCCTGTTTTCAGGGGGGAACACATACCCTTTAACCATGGAGGTTTTCATTTTCACTTCGGGGGCTTCAGCATTCCTAGGCTGGGATTGCCAGTGGAGCCACAGCTACAGTTCTCTCTGCTACCACACGGCAAGCAGGACCGGAGTGCCAAGTCTAGGTCCAAGAGGCTTCTAAACAGATTCTAACCCCAAGCCATAAGACTACTGAACATCTAATTAAATGGCTACCCAGACTATTTGTTGCTACTCTATCTATGCGTAGTCACTTTAATATCTCTACCTACATGTATTTATTAACTTGACTAACCGGCGCCCCCGCACATTCTCTGTACCGGTATCCCCTGTATATAGCCTCGCTACTATTTTACTGAATGCTCTTTAATTATTGACTTATCTTTTTTTTTTTGTACCGCATTGTTGGTTAAGGGCTTGTAAGTAAGCATTTCACTGTAAGGTCTACACCTTGTATTTGGCGCATGTGACAAATACAATTTTATTTGATTTAAATAATTAATTTAAAAGGGAATTATACAAAACGTTTATTGCATGACTACCTAGTAAGTTCGGAATACTGCAGCCAATGTTAATTGGTGATGGGTCCCAAAATAATTGATATTAAAGTTTCCGACAGGATTGTCCATCAGCAAAATAAAGTTGTGTAGTGAAAGTTTTCAAAAACATTACAACCAACCAGAATCAATTGGACACAGTAATACATAATGCAGCTTTAATATTTTAATACATGTATGATTTCTTAGTGGGTAAACTGAGCATTATGCAAAGTAGTTAAGTCATGTATGTCAAGGGACTATGTTACCATAAATAAATCTTCCAGTAAATATGGACATTTCATTTACATGTGTAATGGCAAAAGACACTGTAGTTGGTACATAGGTCATGGTGCAGCAAGTTTAAGGGTAGTGGAGAAGCACAAGTGGGACTTTGATTGAAGTAACTGAGGGCAGAAAAGGATATCAGGGTGCCCAGGAACTTGAAGCTGCTGATCATCTCCATGTCAATGTACAGTACATCTACTGTACATTGACATGGAGATGACATGGAGATATCCTTTTCTGCTTTTCTGGAGAATGGTCAAGTATCACCAGCTACTTTGTTTTGTTTACGCTGAGACTGTTGACGTATCACCATTATGTCAGGTCCCACAGCTCCTTCATGTACTTATGTGTACCATGGTAGTGTCGGGTCCATTCTGGGGATACACATTCTCATGATAATGTAAAAAAATCTAAATTTGTTATTACAGAATTTACACCCAGAACCCTGAGTCTGCTAACCAGTTTCTAGGTCAGGATGGCGTTGAAAGCAGAGCTATAAAATAAAATGCACTCTGACGTATGTAAAAATGTATAATTGACATTTGTTGTGACAATAGGCAAACTGGAGTTGTACATTGTGCTACACAATCTATTGTTCTAGGTTTTTAAAATCGATATCAACTGGGCTGCAGTGGAAATGGTAAGAAACTTCGATATCATGGGGCCCTATCTTCTAACTTCCTTTCCTGGTACAGACACTGCCGTCAAATGCCAACCAGAGGCTCTCCGTCCTACGGTGGCTGAAGACGTTTTGCCTGACGTCAAACATTAACAAGAGTGTCAGATTAAAGTGTCTGGAAAAAATGTAAAGAGCACATTACTTTTGTCATCTTTACTGGCACAGTTTTAAAATGTCTAATTGTAGTCACTTTCAATTGATTTATTGACTCCAAGAACCATAGATTGTTTGTAGTTCATAACATTAACACAACTGACAAACACTGCTTGACTGTATTTGGGATGCATGTTTTAATAACATTGGCTATTTGATTGGGCTTAACGTTGCATACCTTGTCATGTTGTGCATGCATGCCAACCAGGTGAGAATCACCTGAATTAAATGATACTTGATGAATCAGGTCTTCAGCCTCCCCCTTGCCCACTCCAAACTCCCCTTCAATGTTCCCTTCTGCAAGACACAATTGTGTGAAAATAAAGCAGAAGGAATGGGAACCCTATTCCTTTGAAGAAGTACTGGGTATATGCCTGAAGTTATTTTACCCAAATAAGCTTCGATGGAATATAAATATTCAAAAAGTGAACGTGCACATTAAAGTCTACTCTGTTCGAAAGCTGACATGTAACGTTAGCAAAGGTTTTACAAGGTTGTCACTAGCCAAAATTGCTATATGTGAGCTTTTCTGTGTTCATGCTAATACCGAGCTAGCGCAGCTAACGCTAGCATTTAAACGAAAGCCAGTCAGGCTGAAGAAGTTGCCTACCTTAAGTTGTTGTTTTGCTTAAATACAAGGCTTTGGGCTAAAAACGTAACTCAAAAACATGTCCTGCTTCAGTACTAGCCGATAAGTCACATTTAGGTAGCTTGTCTTAACATTTACATTTAAGTCATTTAGCAGATGCTCTTATCCAGAGCGACTTACAAATTAAGTCAATGATAAAGCAAAATAAAGACAATAGTCCAAAAATCAAGAACTACCAGGATTTTGAGCATCTCCGTTGAATCTACGTATGCCTGGCCCTGCATTCAAGCAACAATCTTGCTAGTATGTAATTTACCTTGATAGTATTGTAATGACCTCACTAGATCATGAAGGAACAATTGTCCAGACAGAGGATGGAGTTAACGAATGGACGGTTTATTAACCCAACTTAACACAGGCTACTGTTTGGCCGTAGCCCACGCCAAATAAATGAAAGGTACACTACAAACCAACCGTGACCTTCTCTTGTGAAGCCCAGACGTAAGAGAGAGAACAATGGCTAAACCCGGTCTTAACTTCCAATGCTCCATCCACCTGCCCAACGCCCCTCCACGCCACTCCGCCAACCACCAGGCTGCCCGGTATCAGAACATTCCAGGCATTCCCGTGATTGGCAGATAGCAGGTTGATTGGCATGACCCCGCGAACACTGGTAAGTACGACACAACCCACTAATAGCCTAACACATAACCCACAACTGTCTGTGCGGGTCGCTACACAGCCCCCCCACCACAAAGTCCCTCGTCCCAGAGGGAACAAACAAAGTCTCTGAAGCGACCCGGAGGTCTACTTTGCCTGCGTGGCCGTGATGGTCGCAGAGTGTCCAGATGTGAAACAGGGGGCTCCATCCGTGGCAGGGGGCTGCCCCTCTGGGACCCAGGGGATGAAGGAAGGGATATGGGAAACAAGAAAGCGGGAACGGGGAATACAGTCCGTGGCACCGGGGAACCACGCGGTGACACAGGGAGGGAGACAGGGGGAGTGGGCCGTCTGGAGCCTTGCCGACGGCACCTGGGGGTGGGTGCCTGGAGAATGTCATTGCCAGAGAGGGGACTTGTGGGGGTCCCTGGGGTTTGGGGAGAAGCGGCCCCTCTGTATGGGGCTAACCTGTCCCGGTGCAGTGCCACCTTTCTCCCCCTGGAAGGAAGCTGCACCCGGTACACAACCTCCCCTACCCTCTCCAGGACGCTGCAGGGCCCCACCCAGTGACTGTCCAACTTGGGGCATCTGCCTTTTTTCCTTAGGGGGCTGTAGACCCAGACCAGCTCCCCAGCCACAAAGTGCCTTCCCCGGGTGTGCACGTCATAGTTCCTCTTCTGACTCACACCTGCATTCACCAGCTGCTCTCTGGCGAAGTTGTGGGCTGTCTCCAGGCGGTCCTGGAGTCTCCGGGCATACTCCGGCCCCGGGGGAACATGAGGGCTATCCAGGGGCCGACCAAACGCCATCTCCGCAGGGGTGCGGATCTCTCTCCCCAGCATGAGGAGGGCAGGCGTGCAGGAGGTGGAGTCTTGGACAGCGGAACGGCATGCCATGAGGACCATAGGCAGGTGCTTGTCCCAGTCACGCTGGTGTTTGGCAGAGACGATGGCCAGCTGCTGTCCAAGCGTTTTGTTGAAGCGCTCCACAAGGCCATCACTTTGAGGATGGAGAGGAGTAGTGCGGGTCTTGTGCATACCCAGCCTCTCACACATGGTGGCGAACACACGGGACTCAAAGTTTCTGCCTTGGTCGCTGTGGATGGACTCCGCAGCTCCAAACCTGCTGAACATTCCCGCTGTCAGGGCGTCGACGATGGTCTCTGCCTCCTGGTCAGGCAGAGCATAGGCCTCAGGCCATTTTGTGAAATAGTCCATAGCTGTGAGCACCCAGCGGTTTCCACTGTCTGTGGTGGGGAACGGCCCAACTACATCCACTCCCACCCTCTCCATGGGAGCCCCCACTGGGAACTGTTGGAGCTGAGCACAACTGTCTGTGCGGGTCGCTACAGTATTGTAACGACCCTGGGTTTATAAACGCGGAAATCGACTCTGCCGCACAGTCGATAGCGCGCTGGACTTCGGGCTAGAAGGTTGAGGGTTCGAGACCTGCTCTCTCCCTGTTTCATTACAGTATTAACACAGTCCAATGTTTCCGTGGCTGTTATAGTTTACATGTATTTTCAGCAGGGCTTTTAATAAAACACAAGACGTTGTCGTTCACTGCGGCTATTAGTGTGACCGGGCAAAGTTTGAGGCTAACTACACTGCTCAAAAAAATAAAGGGAACACTTAAACAACACAATGTAACTCCTAGTCAATCACACTTCTGTGAAATCAAACTGTCCACTTAGGAAGCAACACTGATTGACAATACATTTCACATGCTGAAGTGCAAATGGAATAGACAACAGGTGGAAATTATAGGCAATTAGCAAGACACCCCCAATAAAGGAGTGGTTCTGCAGGTGGTAACCACAGACCACTTCTCAGTTCCTATGCTTCCTGGCTGATGTTTTGGTCACTTTTGAATGCTGGCAGTGCTTTCACTCTAGGGGTAGCATGAGACGGAGTCTACAACCCACACAAGTGGCTCAGGTAGTGCAGCTCATCCAGGATGTCACATCAATTCGAGCTGTGGCAAGAAGGTTTGCTGTGTCTGTCAGCGTAGTGTCCAGAGCATGGAGGCGCTACCAGGAGACAGGCCAGTACATCAGGAGACGTGGAGGAGGCCGTAGGAGGGCAACAACCCAGCAGCAGGACCGCTACCTCCGCCTTTGTGCAAGGAGGAGCAGGAGAAGCACTGCCAGAGCCCTGCAAAATAACCTCCAGCAGGCCACAAATGTGCATGTCTACTCAAACGGTCAGAAACAGACTCCATGAGGGTGGTATGAGGGCCCGACGTCCACAGCTGGGGGTAGTGCTTACAGCCCAACACCGTGCAGGACGTTTGGCATTTGCCAGAGAACACCAAGATTGGCAAATTCGCCACTGGCGCCCTGTGCTCTTCACAGATGAAAGCAGGTTCACACTGAGCACGTGACAGACGTGACAGAGTCTGGAGACGCCGTGGAGAACGTTCTGCTGCCTGCAACATCCTCCAGCATGACCGGTTTGGCGGTGGGTCAGTCATGGTGTAGGGTGGCATTTCTTTGGGGGGCCGCACAGCCCTCCATGAGCTCGCCAGAGGTAGCCTGACTGCCATTAGGTACCGAGAAGAGATCCTCAGACCCCTTGTGAGACCATATGCTGGTGCGGTTGGCCCTGGGTTCCTCCTAATGCAAGACAATGCTTGACCTCATGTGGCTGGAGTGTGTCAGCAGTTCCTGCAAGAGGAAGGCATTGATGCTATGGACTGGCCCGCCCGTTCCCCAGACCTGAATCCAATTGAGCACATCTGGGACATCATGTCTCGCTCCATCCACCAACGCCACGTTGCACCACAGACTGTCCAGGAGTTGGCGGATGCTTTAGTCTAGGTCTGGGAGGAGATCCCTCAGGAGACCATCCGCCACCTCATCAGGAGCATGCCCAGGCGTTGTAGGGAGGTCATACAGGCACGTGGAGGCAACACACACTACTGAGCCTCATTTTGACTTGTTTTAAGGACATTCCATCAAAGTTGGATCAGCCTGTAGTGTGGTTTTCCACTTTAATTTTGAGTGTGACTCCAAATCCAGACCTCCATGGGTTGATAAATTGGATTTCCATTGATTATTTTTGTGTGATTCTGTTGTCAGCACATTCAACTATGTAAAGAAAAAAGTATTTAATAAGATTATTTCTTTCATTCAGATCTAGGATGTGTTGTTTAAGTGTTCCCTTTATTTTTTTGAGCAGTATATATGATATTGTAGCAACCCGCACAGACAGCTGTGTGTTGTGTTAGGCTATTAGTTAGTTGTGTTGTACTTAACAGTACCCAGTGTTCGCAGGGTCCGACATGCCAATCAACCTGCTATCTGCCAATCATGGGAATGCCTGGAATGTTCTGATGCCGGGCATCCTGGTGGTGGCGTGGGTGGGCAGGGGGATGGAGCATTGCAAGTTTAAGACCAGGTTTAGCCATTGTTCTTTCTCTTACGTCTGGGCTTCACAAGAGAATGTCACGGTTGTTTTATAGGGGTATCCTTCATTTATTTGGCATGGGCTACGGCCAAACAGTAGCCTGTGTGAAGTTGGGTTAATAAACCGTCAATTCGTAAACTAAATCCTCTGTCTGGACAATTGTTCCTTTATGATCTAGTCCGGTCATTACAATATAATATGGCCGAGGTTCGAGGCTACCGGCGTTAGCTAAATTAGTTAGCAAGTATCTGACTTAGCTTATGCTAAGCACTGCTGATCCTGGTGCTAGATTAATGTTAGCTGCATTTTATAGCCAGTGATGAGAAACCGATCCTTCCACTGTAAACTAGCTGATAAACTTTACGATTCAGTAACAAATTTCAAAGACAAAAGCGTTACCTTGTAAAGGTTCAAACTCTGTTTGCAGTGGAAAAGGAAGTTCCTTCAAACTGTGAAATCTGTTTGAAAGGAGAAGCTAGGGAAATTGGCTAGTAAAATTAGCATATTAAAGAACGCGTTAAATTAGCGTGTGTGGGTGTATAGCAGCTGTAGGCGTTAATTTGACGTGCGCAGGACCGCTTGCAGTCGTTTATTTAGCACATGTTAAACCGCCTGCAAGCACATTTGCACGCGCTTATTTGACGCATGTAGGCGTTAATTTAGAGCCTGCACCTGTTTACTTTACACACATAGCATTAAAAAGATCGCGTTTTGACCACGTGCTTTAAAACCAAAACGGCGTTCCATATCATAACCACACTGCTAATCTTATGCCTAACCCGAACCTTAAATTATGACCCAAAAGCCAATTTTTGTTTTCAGGATTTTTACGATATAGCCATCCTGGCTTTGTGGCTAGTGGAAACGTTCAATTTCAATCCATATTCCCGTGTCCTTACCCTGATATAGACTCCTGCTAACCTGTGGATAGGCTAATTGATGCTTCCTGCTATATCGCGTTTATCTATCCAGTTGTTTTGGACAGGAGTAGGACGAGAAGTAGCTAGGGAGCGAAGTGAAAAAACGGCCCTGCCCGTGCTAGTGCGCATGTCAAAATCTAATATTTGTAAACAAACTACTGAAACTTCAGAAAAAGTCAACCCAATGCTTTCCACAGAAGCATGTCTATAAAAACTAACTCAAATACATTTTCAAACTACATATACATGTTCCCCCTTCTCTAGAAAATACCATGACCATAAACATTTCAAATAGTAACTGAAGTTAGAGCCCCAAAAAGTAATTATAAAACATGGACATACACAAATGCTATGTGCCTGGAAGGTTTGCTAGAAGGCAATAACTACATTTCTCCTAAAATCTTGAAAAATATGTTAACTGAGTAGTGTAGAACTTGTAGTGTACACAATTCTTGGAAAGCAACTCAACTGTCAATATAATAAAAACAAGGAGATGGCTATTGAACAATTGTTTATTTTTATAGAGTAAAAACCTATCTGCAGAGGGTGAGCCCACTTGAAGTACACCATGCTGTTCAACTGCTTTATTTAGAAACAATATCTGGCTTTATTATTCCAGAGGTCAGAAGGAGTAACTAATGTAATCAAAACTTTACAGCAATATGTAGGTAATATGTACTGTTTGAAATCTCAAATTAGCTCTGGACCTTACACCGATGTGGTTATTGCAACTGCCCAGGCTCCTGTGTATAATCCTTGTTCGGAGTCATTATTTTGTGTTTAATCACAAGGCAAGGCTGCCATAGCCCCGTACAAGCCATCCTGATCTCACGAGCTCACGGATCAGGATGATTCATACGAGGCTAAGGCTGCCATACATTGATCTGTATTATCAATCTGTACAACAATTCAGTCAAACTGCACATTTATGAACTACAGGATATATTGGCCTAGCTGCCCAACATGTTTTATGTTCTAGATCAGGTTTATCTTGTAGTGTTTTCAAATAGTACATCTTACATATTGTCATCATACTGTAGGTCAATTGAGAGAAAGATAAATGCATGACCACTCCCAAACATACTGACAAAAAGTGAGAACATCTGAAAAACCCACCCGCATTAACCGCTGGCCTCAACATCCAGTTCACATCCCTTTATCTTATAAAAAGAAAATATCCCATTAAAAATCTGAATCGCTTCAAGAGGTATGATTTTATGGACAATCCTCCAAACTGCAAGTGCTGGACAATAGACAGTGCTCAATAGACTTCCACAAGCATAGGGAAAGGGACAAACATAGCAAGCTTAAAGCACCGATGCGGTTTATTACAAATGCTGGAATTGGATCACTAGGAATTCTTCCAGAAGCTTAGTAGATTGGTTTTAAGGCCTGGAGTAACTTCACTACTTTTCATCTAACTTCTTCCAACAAGTGAATTTGTTTCCTTCAACCTCATGTAAATCTATGAACGTATACTCAAACCTAGTTGTGAAGAAAATTATCTCTGATGGCTGAATGAAGATTTTTCCCAAGTTATACAGCCCTTTACTCTCCCCCAACATATTTTGTCACTTCAACAAATAGATGTGTAATCCTCAATTTCTTTTTTCAGGACAAGCTTGAGTTAGAATCACTTCTGTGCCATGCTACTACAATGTCAATACAGCTGGTGAATGATACTATTACTCACTGAAGTTGCATTAGTGGGACTGAAAAACAAAAAACACCAGCATCTTTCTGTTTAGAGTTGAGCACACCAGATTGTTGTTTCAGCTGCAACACCATACAAGGAGCAAGCATGCCAATAGACCATCAGGTAAAGCAAGACTGTCTGCTAGAGAAATGTCAACATACATCAGTAACACTTGAATTGCAAATTGTTTTGAAACAAACAGAATAAGTAGCCCAATGCTCCCAGTCTGGGGACAAGATCAATCTGGTTACACAGCAGTCGAGGCCAGAAGCAGACATCTTCTCTTGCAGGGCAAACATTTAGAGGTCAACAATGATTTAATTCCATAGACACTTGTTAAGCAGCTAGTTAAAACATGGCAGTTATTTCATATTCAAGCACTGGGGAGATGGAGAAGGCTAGATAGACATTTCTAATGACTGATGCTCCAAGTTCAGCCATGATTGTTGCAGAAAAGCCTCCTTTGACTACACTAAAAAGGGCAATAGTCACCAACACTACATTTAACAAAAATATGCAGGAGCAAATATGTGCAGCGCACCCCATCACTGAATCACAAAGACTGCAGTCCTTCCCAACATGACCAGTAGTTGGCGACCAGCATTAGCCGGTGTTGGGAACCACAGGTCATGCTTAGGGGTAGAGAAAACATCCCAACAGCTCTGAATCAATTCATTCATATGCATTTCTAAAACCAGAAGTTAAGTGGCAACCACACAATATCTTTGGGGCAGAAATAACAGCGTGATGCAGTAGAAATACATTCATTCAATATTCAGTAAGATTATAAAACATTATCCCGATAAGTGAAAACGCTCCAAAATCCAAAGTGTTTTCAGGATGTCTGACCTACTCCAAGCTTGTATAAATAGCTTATGTTAAAGGTCTGAACTGAACACCTTAATTTGAAAGCAGGATCTCTACAACAAAAGTGAGCCTATGATGTAAACCACTTATCTACTTGATGTACCCCAAGAACATTTACATTTTAGTCTTTTAGCAGGAACACTGAAACAATAGTTTCTCTAAGAAACTTGGCAAAGTACAGCAGAACGTCAAAACACGGGATAAACGGCTACGAAGATGTACACTAGGAGAATATAAAAAAACAAAAACTGTGACCCCGACAGGCTATGTAGGATTTTAGTGCTCCTAAGGTACATTGCAGGATATATCCCAAAAAATAAAGCTATTTTTCAGTGATCAAAGTACTCACAGTATCAGCGGGCTTCTGCATACATCTTTACACAACAGAACATTATCAAATACAATTTTAGTAAGAAAGGAACTCAAATAGATGCAAAAATACTGAATAATTCCACTGGAGTACGATATTTACACAAGTTCTTGTCCCTCTGATTACTGTATAATATCAAACAATGCTCAAATTTTCAAAAGCACATTATAATCCTCTGTTGTATTTTTGGGAAAAAAAAAAATGAAATTGGTAAAGAAACTGCATTCACACCCGTTGAAATCAAGCAGTCAACCCCAGTGCTGGTGGCAAATTTACAGAGTATGTCATCATTCTTTTTGACAAAAATTTCTGGACCATGAAGGGCTACAATTCTTGGTGGATCCATCTCTCCGGTGCACTACGCAGCCACTTTGTTATCCTTCTGGAATAAAGCAAAACATGTTTAGACTTGAACACGCATCCAGCCTTTAATATTGAGACAAAGACTTGCATCATATTGAACTTTACTTGCATTATCTCTGATGTTGGGTTGTCCACAACATTTTTACATGTGGTGTAAACCAAATGGTAAGGAATGATTTACCCTGTATTCATATTCAACAAACTCCCGGCCACCTCTGCTGCCTCCTCGGAATCCTCCCCTGAAGCCGGGTGGGGCCCCGTGGGGGGGTCCAAAGGAACCTCTGCTCATGGCACGCCCTCTGCCCCCACGGAAGCCCATGCCACCACGACTTCCTCTGAAGCCTCCTCGGCCTCGGTTGTGCCTCAGTGGGATGCCAAAGGTCTCCGAATTCATCCTCCTCTCCTCAGCCCAAGTCTGCCTTCTTGGGAATCCTGAACCTCCAGATCGCTCAGCTGCTTTCCTGTAAATACAAAATGAGACCTTTAATGCCAAAGACTAACCGACATGCTTTGGATTTCCATTAGTATGAGACACTATCAATACCACAAAGCACAAATAAAAATAGAAAAATTGGAGAGCAAAAGGGACATGCCTTGTATCATCAGAAGAGATGTTGTCAAAGAAGGACTTAGTCTTGTCGTAGTAAACGTTGGCCACCACAGGTTCCTCTTCCTCAGCATTGCCTTCACTGTTCTGGGTCTCCACTCCAGAATCTGCCTTCTCATCTCCATTAAGAGCCTTCTCTGGTTTATCAGGCTTGTCATCTATGACAGACAATTAAAAAGGGGTAAACAATTTTCTTCATAAACTTGGATTAAGCTAAGAGGATAAAAAGAGTACACAAAACATTGACAAGTTCCAAGTCAACAGTGGCAGCCTGGGAATTTAGGTAGGAACCCAGGCTAGGCCATGCCATTACTGCTGCATGGAACATGCTATAATAATTACAAATAGTACCTTTCAGTTTGAGTTTACTCTGAAACTCTTTTTCAATCTCCTCCTTGTTGAACTGAGCGTTAGCAGTTTCAAAGTCAAAGTCTTGATCAAACTTCATGGGACCGTCCCTGTGTGGGTTGAAGCGGCCTCTTCCACGGTGACCACCTCCACGACCACGGCGCTGAGGGGGAGGACCACCGGCTGGGAAGACAGCAGAGTCAGACAAACAATAGCAAAGCAGCATTTAAATTATATTTTGTTTGAATCCGTATAGATCTTATCTTGACAGAAAAACATGGGCACATTAACACCAGTAAGACAGTGTACAACAGAAGCCAGGGCAAGAGCTTACAGGTTAACAAGTACACTGGTATTTCATGAGAACCAACTCACCACATTGACGGTTATTCCGGTTGTCGCCACCACCTTGCTCAGAATCTGGTCTGGGTATTTTCTGAACCTCAGGGCCTAAACAGCACAAAATAAAAGGACCAAACTCGCAATTATTTTGGCATATCAGTCAAGACCAACAATATTCTAAACTAGAAAGCCATATGGCCAGGTGCTTCACTTAGAAAGATAGGCAATCAAGCAATTGTTCTAAACAGGCAATGTAGACTAGTCTCTGTGACAGCAGTGTATTGTGGATGTTCAGGCAAAGCCTGGCTACAGCCTCCCCTGCCAGCCTCACCTCTCCTCTGTTCCAGGATGTCAGGAGGCTTCTGGTTGCCCGGGGTAGTGATGGGCCTGGCTGATGGGCCAGCTGGGCTCCTTTGTCCCACTGTGGTGGGGGAAGTCTGCACTGCCTGCTCCAGGGAAGGGCTCTTCCTCAGAGGGTCCAGCTGGGGACTGGTGCGACCTAGAGGACAAGGCAGGGGTTAGCCCAAGATGAACACTTAAGGAGCATACCGTTACTCTTTAAGGTCCAAGGACATTATATGATATATTCAAAGGTAGACTGGCTCTGGCAGCCAACACAGCCAAATAAGCAATATAAATATATTATTTTACCCCCTTTTTCTCCCCAATTATTCGATCTTGGTTCATCGCTGCAGCTCCCCAATGGGCTTGGGAGAGGCGAAGTCATGCGTCCACTGAAACATAACCCGCCTAACCGCGCTCCTTAACCTTTTGGGGCTAGGGGGCAGTATTTTCACGGCTGCATAATAAAACGTACCCGATTTAATCTGGTTACTAATCCTACCCAGTAACTAGAATATGCATATACTTATTATATATGGATAGAACACACCCTAAAGTTTCTAAAACTGTTTGAATGGTGTCTGTGAGTATAACAGAACTCATTTGGCAGGCAAAACCCTGAGACATTTTCTGACAGGAAGTGGATACCTGATGTGTTGAATTACCTTTAAGCCAATGCCATTGAAACACACAGGGGCTGATTAATGTTTTGGCACTTCCTATTGCTTCCACTAGATGTCACCAGCCTTTACAAAGTGTTTTGAATCTTCTACTATGAGATCTGACCGAACAAGAGCCTTGGAACGGTGATGGCCGATTAGACTCTGGCGCGCGAGGTCATGTTGGGTACCCTCGTTCCAAAACGTTTTAAAAGAGAATGCATTCGTCCACCTTGAATATTATTCATGTTCTGGTTAAAAAAGGCACTAATGATTTATGCTATACAACATTTGACATGTTTGAACGAACGTAAATATATTTTTCCCCCTCGTTCATGAAGTGAAGTCCGGCGGGCTTAGATCATGTGCTAACAACACGGAGCTTTTTGGACATAAATGATGAGCTTTTTTGAACAAAACTACATTCGTTATGGACCTGGGATTCCTGGAAGTGACATCTAATGAAGAGAATCAAAGGTAATGGATTATTTACATAGTATTTTCGATTTTAGATCTCTCCAACATGGCCGTTTGTCTGTATCGCAAAGCGTATTTTTCTGGGCGCCGTGCTCAGATTATTGCAAAGTGTGATTTCCCAGTAAGGTTATTTTTAAATCTGGCAAGTCGATTGCGTTCAAGAGATGTAAATCTATAATTCTTTAAATGACAATATAATATTTTACCAATGTTTTCTAATTTTAATTATTTAATTTGTGGTGCTGACTTGACTGCCGGTTATTGAAGGGAAACGATTTCCTGAACATCAACGCCATAGTAAAACGCTGTTTTTGGATATAAATATGAACTTGATAGAACTAAAAATGCATGCATTGTCTAACATAATGTCCTAGGAGTATCATCTGATGGAGATTGTAAAAGGTTAGTGCATCATTTTAGCTGGTTTTATGGTTTTGGTGACGCCTGTCTTTGAATTGACAAAACATTACACACAGCTATTGTCAATGTACTCTCCTAACATAATCTAACTTTATGCTTTCGCCGTAAAGCCTTTTTGAAATCGGACAACGTGGTTAGATTAAGGAGATGTTTATCTTTCAAAGGGTGTAAGATAGTTGTATGTTTGAAAAATTTGAATTTTGACATTTATTTGGTTTCAAATTTGCCGCTCTTGAAATGCACCTGCTGTTGGTAGGGTGCACCACGGGTGGCACGCTAGCGTCCCACATTTAACACCCACCAGCTTAACCCGGAAGCCAGCCGCACCAATGTGTCGGAGGAAACAGTTCAACTGGCATACGTGGTGAGCCTGCAGGCACCCGGCCCACCACAAAGAGTCGCTAGAGTGCGATGAGTCAAGTAAAGCCCCACTGGCCAAACCCTCCCCTAACCCGGACGACGCCGGGCCAAGTGCGAGCGGTGCCATTGGACTCCCGACCACGGCCGGTTGTGGCACACATGAAGCCGGGACCGTAGTAACACCTCTAGCACTCATGCAGTGCCTTAGACCTCTGCTCCACTCGGGAGCCCCAAATACTCAATTTAAACATTAATCGATTATAAATTGCAATACGGTTGTAGAAACAATGCCCTTTACTTTCAAAATAATTTCACAACTGCAAAATATACACTTACTGTACACTGTTTTAACCAGCTTTATCACAGTTGAAGCCAACAGTATTTTTCAGTGTCACATTTCTGGCAACCTTCTACAGTTACACACAGGTGTTTGGAGCATGCTCGATAGCTAATTAGCACAGGTGGTGCCTCCGTCTTCCGTAAACACGCGCTGTGTTTATCGACAATTACTTGTGTAATGCAATGGAACTGAGAGTCATGATCAAAGACAGGTTGTGTGATTATAATAATGCAAGAAGTGCAGTTCTCCACTGATGTTAACTGCAAGCAACATATCGCATAGAACATAAAATTGCATGATATTGAGAGGCAGATATGTACTAGCTCCAACAGCATTGCATTACACACTGACAATACAAGAGCTTTCAAGATCATTCTTCTTTTCAGACATCTCAGAGATGATAGAATGGCGAATCAACAAGATGAATGTACCAACCTCCACCGACAACTCCAAACTGCTGGGACACCAGGGGGCTTGGGTTAAACTGGCTGTAAGGGGGGACAGGAGCCCTGCTGCTAAAGGGTGCATATGAGCCCACAGACTGGAATGATGGGGGTGGAGCATTGGTGGATCCAATAGAGGACTGGGGAAAACAAAATGTTAGACAACCACATACAGAAATATTAAATATGTAAACAGCAAATACATTTGCAAATGAATCATTGACTAGATCAATGTCCTGCTTACTTGAACAATGGCAGGGTCCTGAGGCAGGGAGCTGGTGGCTTTTGGTGGCTCGCAAACAGTCAGGTCCTTGATGTCACTCCCTCTGAAGATTATGTACTCAAAAACTTCATCACGTGGTGGAATTGGCCTGTCAGTAGGGCGGTCCTCAGTGCCAAAGGAGCGGACTGTTTGGATAAACAAATGCAGGGACAAATTACAACAGTGTATCTCATTGATTGTCTGCAAGATCATCCACCATTCATTGTACAGTCTTGTATTGACAAATTGAAACGCCGTGCAGGACGTAAACAAAGAATGCAAGTGAGCGCATGCACATACCAGTGCAAACAGGCAGCTGCCACTGGAGAAACAATAGAACTGTCGCTAGTTAGTTAACTTGCACTTTCTAGCCATCAAATTAAGGTCAACGTCGTTAGCATTTTATCTAGCCGATTTCCCGTCCACATTAACCGCTAACGTTTACTAACTCATCATGCAAGTTAGCTGAAGTGATTAACCGGTCAGTTAAGCAATGCACCAACAACGCATGAATGAAACAGGCCAGAGCGTCTGCAGTGAAACGGGCTAGTTAAATTAGTTATACTAACTTAAACTAGCCAGCCACACGCATGATTACGCATTCGACAAAGCTAGCTACTAGCTATGCTAACTAGCATTGTGAACAATTTGACAGTGACAGACTAAATACCTGCACTCCACTGCTAGTAAAAAAAAAAAAAAAATGTGTTTTCAATTGATCGACTTATTTGATTGCAAGGTATATGTTTTAGCTTACCTTTGGCGAGAGCAACAGTCGAATTTTCGGTGTCAATTGTGTATAAAATTCCTTCATAGCGAATCTCGGCCTTCGAGATTAGGCTAATTTTACTCCCGATGTAGGGCGTCCCACCACTCATACCGTCTTCCTTTTTATTTGAGTGTGGGAAATAAATATATAGCTTCCAAAAGTATATGGAAAGTAGCTAGCCACTTTATTTAGTCCTGTTTGTACACTTCTAACAAAGATTATTGCTCTTTCGTTCTTCCACCAATTTGCTAGCACCACGACATGGCCGTTTTCTTATGATGCCTTGCCTCACCGCAAAGAATGATGGGAAATCGTCTCTGTCAACCGTAGATATCGCGGGTTTTCATGGGATCATTGCTACCTTTCAAAGATTACTGATCTAAGGTTGGTTTTGTGTTTTTCTCCCTACTGGATACTTTCTGGGATTGGGAGAGGGCAAACTGACCCTAGATCTGAGACTGCCAACTAGAGTTTATGTACATTTTTCATCGCTGCCACTGGACACCTTATCGCCCATCTCTCTCGCCCATCCCTTATGCATAAAAATACATAAAAATACAACGTTTGTTTAATTAAGCAGTTTCCACACATGTATCATGTATCTTACTCTAATCTGCAATAAATACAAGGGTGCAGTTGCAATCTTCTTCATCCAACAAAATGTTCTTCCAGCAATTCTAACAAACCAGCAGCCAGCCACAGCTAGCCGAAGCAACAAACCTTGATAGGTGAAATTAGGTGAAGGTGAAATTATTTGGTTCGGAAACTACTAAGTATTTCCAGTCATGTCTGTGGCAAGTGTCAAAATAAAATCTCTATGACAAATAAAATATGTCCTAGGGACCATATGCTACTCTATACTTGATGTCCCCCCAGACTAAAGCCTATTTTCATTGTCATAATAAAATGTGAGGTTTCTGTGAGAACTCCGACTTTATTACGCGCTGAAATGTAACGTGCTAAACAATTTCCTTACTACAGTATTTTGTTTAGTAATACATTTATTAATCAATGAAATTTGAAGAAAAAAAAACTAAATATCTTTGACGTCAGATTAATTCCCACAATGCCTAGTAACACGCATGCGCATTTCATTAATTTACACCTTTTTTTTTTTAGACAGCGATCTATGATCAAAGATGGCGAGCACCTCCGACCCACTGGAAGATATGCTATTTTCTGAGGTGGATGAAAAAGCTGTGAGCGATTTAGTGGGCTCTTTGGAGTCACAACTTGTTGGACAAAGCAACCCTGCAGATACTCAGTCGGAAAACAGAGGTGCTGGGTCTACAGTCACTGCAAACCATCACTTAGGGAAAACGCTACCAGCCCAAGTGGGTACTACACTAGTACAGCAGCAGCAACAAGGACAACATAAAGCTGTGATGCACCAGGAGATGAACTCTAAAGAAATTAGCTCAGAGAAAACTGTTACATCTTCTTCGCTGAGTTCTATTCCGTCCTTTGAGGAAGCTTCCACCACTTCAGGGACTGGAGTAAACGCTACCAAGTGCGGTTTGCAATCACATGGAACATCATCTATCACAACACTACCTGCATCTGGTGGTGTAGCAACTTCTCCGTTTGTCAACAGCATCATCATCAGCAGCAGCAGCACCACCACCAGCCGAGGTTCCGCTCTGGCTTCAGGTCAGACATCAACAGACATTGTCGATCATCCAAGAAAACGCATAACTGCATCGTTACGGAGTGCATCCGCGGGAATACAGAGTTTGAACGGTACCGGAGGAGCGGTAACGTCAAGGAATAATCCCCCTGCGGCGGGAACTGATGCGTTGATTAGCAGTGCAAGTGCAGCAAACTCAAATCGGACCGTTGACGTTACATCTTGTGTAAATACGACGAATTTCACTTTATCAAACTCCAGCATTTCTTCAACTCAATCAGCGATTCCCCTGGATAAGGGGACTCCTACTATTGCTTTGCAAAGACTACCAAGTCACATTGTAGCGAGCATCGCACATAATGGAAATGGCACTACCGTCTCGGCCTTGGTTAAACAAGGCGCGATAGGACCGATCACCTGTGCAGCAGCTTCGCAAGTGAACCACAAAAAAGAGGGTTCTGAAGCGAAGTCGGACGCTCCCGTACAGTCTAAAATAGTCATGTGCAGTCCGTTAGGTGTTGTCAATTCCTTAATAAACGCTGTTTCCTCTCCCTCTGCTGTTTTCAACCTAGCAGCGACTTCTACTGCAAGTCATGTCATGGCAAAGCCTGCTGTCAATGTTGTTGGACAAACAACAACGGTTGGAATGGTAAGGCCAGCATCACCGGCTGTGGCCACAGCTACACAGCCTCTGCTTCGACCAGGAGTCCCAGCGGCTCAAAGGATTGTAGCCCCCCAGCTGATTGTCAGACCCCCCCAACAACAACAGACGACCATTCAACTGCCTCCTGGGTTTACCATCCCACCGGGTAAGGTGTTAGAAGGATGAATTGCTCTTCTCTTCAAATCAGAGAGAGGGGAAATCTGCTCAGATCAAAACAATGAAACTGGGCAGGTCTTTTTGAGAGCCCTGTGCTTTGTCATTACATCAATTTTGTACTTTAATGTAAACATTACCTGGACATGTGATGTGTTCCTTCATCATTTCCCTGTTCACTTCCTGAAGATTCCCAAAGACGCAGCAGATTCTGAATGTGCTTTTGGCAAAGTAGCATTCATTTGATTAAACACCTGTCAATACAGATTACATCTGTAAATTCTATACAGATTAAAGGAGAAGTAGTTTTTACAACCAAATCTCTATTTTTGATGTAAATGTCATCTGGGTCCAGGCACCTTTTGTGTGATTTCACATGTTTTTGAGAAACTTGCCCCAAACAGCAAATCTCTTCTCCTCGTTGTGTAGTATAGGGGCCCTGAAAAAACACGAACAAAGGCTCCAAAAACAAATGCGTCCTTTTTTGTCAGTATAGCGATGCAGGTCTTTAGATGTTTTACATATGAAATTGTGCCATTACGAACTTTGTCCGAAACATTATAGACACTTTGGTGTTACTCGAGCCATACATCTCTGTCCATTTTACACGTAACCACCAAAATAAAGGAAACACTTGGATACAAAGTGTACTGAAAGCATGGGTGCTTTAACACAGGAAGTTCCAGGCCCTTGTAGAATCTATGCCAAGGCACATTGAAGCTGTTCTTGCCGCCCGTGGTGTCCCAACATGCTATTAAAATGCTTTATGTTGGTGTTTCCTTTATTTTGGCAGTTACCTGTAGCAGCAGGCTACATGGAGAATGGAACAGCTGGATAGGGGAAACAGCTCGATTTGTGCAAAAGGGAATATAACATTGCGGATAAAGTTTGGAATGACAATTTGTGTACAACATCTAAAGAACTGCGTCACTATACTGAGAGCTTTGTTTTTTCTATGAGAATGTATTTGGTTGTTTCTGGAGCCTTTGTTCATGCTTTTTCGGGGGCCCCATATTACACAAAACGGATGAGGAAGTGATTTGTTGGAGGTAAGTTTCTCAAACATGTGAAATCACAAAAAAAGTTGTCTGGACCCTATAACATCCAATTTCCATAAAATAAATTAAGATTTGGTTGTAAAAAAAACAACAACAAAAAACTTCTCCTTTACATCTGTATTGATTTTAGGTTAATTCTGTATAATGTTGAAGAAATATCTGAAATTGAATAAAGTTATTACATGATTCATGACACCCATTATCAACACAAAGATCACAACCAACACTGCATGTGAGCAAAATGTTCGCTGCTCAGTTGGTATGGTGACAAAAATGCTTACTGGTATACTGAATATAATATACAGTATATTTCAATGGCATTGACAATATGACAGAACACAGTACACAATGGCATGCATCATTCCAGTTCTAAGAAAGTTCCACAAATCTGTTTGATATCACCCAATCAAATGACTTTTCTGACATCACAAGCATGCACATATTTTGCCAATGGGCAAGTTTAATGAAATGGCAGGACATAAAAAACACACCAGACATGATCTCCTCTATTGGTATTCATCTCTCAAAGTTGTTACCATGAGCTGCATGAGGCACGTGAAAGAGCCACTCAAGTTCTTCAAGAAACAATATGACTGTGTTGGCCCAGCGGACTGATAGGCCTACTCATGCATTTTGTGTGCACTCATAATTCTTTTTAATTTTACATTTTTTATTTCACCTTTATTTAACCAGGTAGGCCAGTTGAGAACAAGTTCTCATTTACAACTGCGACCTGGCCAAGATAAAGCAAAGCAGTGTGACAAAAACAACAGTTACACATTAACAAACGTACAGTCAATAACACAAAAGAAAGGAAAAATCGAAAAATCAATGTACAATAATTGCAATTTAGCATTAATACTGGAGTGATAGATGTGCAGATGATGAATGAGCACGTATTGATACTTGGGTGCAAAAGAGCAAGAGGGTAAGTAATAATATGGGGATGAGTTAGTCAGGTATGCTATTTACAGATTGGCTGTGTACAGGTACAGTGATCGGTAAGCTGCTCTGACAGCTGATGCTTAAAGTTAGGGAGGGAGATATAAGACTCCAGCTTCAGAGATTTTTGCAATTCGTTCCAGTCATTGGCAACAGAGAACTGGAAGGAAAGGTGGCCAAAGGAAGTGTTGGCTTTGGGGATGACCAGTGCAATATACCTGTTGGAGTGTGTGCTATGGGTGGGTGTTGCTATGGTGACCAGTGAGCTGAGATAAGGCGGGGCTTTACCTAGCAAACACTTATAGATGACCTGGAGCCAGTGGGTTTGGCGACGGATGCGTAGTGAGGGCCAGCCAACGAGAGCATACAGGTCGCAGTGGTGGGTAGTATCAGGGGCTTTGGTGATAAAACGGATGGCACTGTGATAGACTACATCCAGTTTGCTGAGTAGAGTGTTGGGGGCTATTTTATAAATGACATCGCCGAAGTCAAGGATCGGTAGGATAGTCAGTTTTACGAGGATATGTTTGGCGGCATGAGTGAAGGAGGCTTTGTTGCGAAATAGGAAGCCAATTCTAGATTTAATTTTGGATTGGAGATGCTTAATGTGAGTCTGGAAGGAGAGCTTACAGTCTAGCCAGACACCTAGGTATTTCTAGTTGTCCACATATTCTAGGTCAGAACCGTCCAGAGTAGTGATGCTAGTCGGGCAGGAGGGTGTGGGCAGCAATCGGTTGAAGAGCATGCAATTAGTTTTACTAGCATTTAAAAGCAGTTGGAGGCCACGGAAGGAGTGTTGTATGGTGTTGAAGCTCGTTTGGAGGTTTGTTAGCACAGTGTCCAAAGAAGGGCCAGGTGCATACAGAATGGTGTCGTCTGCGTAGAGGTGGATCAGAGAATCACCAGCAGCAAGAGCGATATCATTGATATATACAGAGAAAAGAGTCGGCCCGAGAATTGAACCCTGTGGCACCCCCATAGAGACTGCCAGAGGTCTGGACAACAGGCCCTCCGATTTGACACACTGAACTCTATCTGAGAAGTAGTTGGTGAATGAGGCGAGGCAATCATTTGAGAAGCCAAGGCTATTAAGTCTGCCAATAAGAATGAGGTGATTGACAGAGTCCAAAGCCTTGGCCAGGTCGATGAAGACGGCTGCACAGTACTGTCTTTTATCGATGGCAGTTATGATATCGTTTAGGACCTTGAGCGTGGCTGAGGTGCACCCATGACCAGCTCGGAAACCAGATTGCATAGTGGAGAAGGTACGGTGGGATTCGAAATGGTTGGTGATCTGTTTATTAACTTGGCTTAAAAACTTTGACTCGGTAGAGAATGGGAATTAGAATAGGGACTTTAAAAAAAAAAAAAAAAATTACCGACAATACTGATCACTTATCGCAGGCATTTTGCTGGTATTGTTCATTACGATAAGTAGCCTATATTAGAGAAATGTGAAGTTTGAAATGAAATAAGTTTACTAATATGTGTGATTGTTAATGGGACAATTGATGGCTACAAGCATCACACTAGTAGTAGTTTAAAGGATAATAAAAAGAAACAGGTGCACATTAATGTTATAAACTTATCGTTATTGCATCAATTCAGGCAATTTATCGCAATATGGATTTTTGTCCATATCGCCCAGCTCTAGTGGAGAGCATTTGTCCATATCGCCCAGCTCTAGTGGAGTTACACATTTTAAAATAAACAAATAGCAGGATATGCATACCTCTGATATGGTTTATTCTGATTTGAAGAATAATTTTAACCTCAGTTAAATGGAGAAGAGAAGTTTCATGGAGTGCAGGGAACTCCTGGCCCAGAGCACATCACTGTCTGGCAATTCATGAGTTTATGAGCATTTCTCAACCTCTAAACCATATTGCATCTCATCTCACCAATACATGCCTGAAGACAATCCAATGTGAGGGCTGCATATGTGCTCAGCGTGGCGCATGATTAGGTTTCCATGTGTTTGCAAGCGCTAAATGAACAGTCTGAATGAATCCATGCTGTTTGCATTTAAAAACAATGAGCCAGTCATGCTCTAATGACTTGAGGCTCACTTTTATGACTGAGATTGAGGTTGTGTTTAAAGGACTTAGTGTTCTGATTGCCTGCTTTCAGAGGATTCAATTGAGGTTACTTGTTTATGAGTTGAAGGTGGCAAGTTGAAGTTCATCTGTTGTTTAGCAAGTTCATCTGATCTGTTTTTCTAACTGGGGTTTGAATGAGTGAGCACCTGTCTATGAGGCTGTTCAGACAGGCTCAGAATAGTGAAGGGGACAGATCACATGCAACGTGCTTTTTAAGAGATTATTTGGTTATGTTATTCAACCTTATTTTACCAGGTAAGTTGACTGAGAACACATTCTCATTTACGGCAACAACCTGGGGAATAGTTACAGAGGAGGGGGGATGATAAGGTGGCCTTGATGGTATGAGGGCCAGATTGGGAATTTAGCCAGGACGCTGGGGTTAACACCCCTACTCTTATGATAAGAGCCATGGGATCTTTACTGGCCATGGAGGTGGCGTTTTCACAGGCAGCCTAGTTCAGAAATGTTGGTATGTTGACTAATCAGATCAGCTCTGAAAAATATCTGATGTCAAATAAAATTGTATTTGTTTGTTTTGCTTTGTAAACATCAGGTGTAGACTAACAGTGCAATGCTTACGGATCTTTTCCAACAACAAAGTTAAAGATAAAATTACAAATACTGACATGAGGAATGAATACACAGTGAATAAAATGTTTAAATAAAGAGTAAAAATAACATTGCTACTATAGTATATACATGGAGTACCAATACCGAGTCGATGTGCAGGGGTATGAGGTAGTTGAGGTGACTATTCAATGCCTTCAGAAACTAATTACACCCTTTGACTTATTCCACATTTTGTTGTGTTACAGCCTGAATTCATAATGGATTAAAAAAAACTAAAACATCTACACACAATACCCCATAATGACAAAGTGAAAACATGTCTTAGAAATTTTATCAAATGTATTGAAAATGAAATATAGAAATATGTCATTTAAATACTTTGTAGAAGCAGCTTGGTAGAGATTACAGCTGTGAGTCTTTCTGTGTAAGTCTCTAAGAGCTTTCCACACCTGAATTGTACAACATTTGCACAGTATTCTTTTCGAAGTTCTTCAAGCTCAAATTGATTGTTGATCATTGCTAGACAACCATTTTCAGGTCTTACCATAGACTTTCAAATAGATAAGTCAAAACGGTCACTCGGGAACATTCACTGTCTTCTTGGTAAGTAACTTCAGTGTAGATTTGGCATTGTGTTTTAGGTTATTGTCCTCGTGAAAAGTGAATTAATCTTCCAATGTCTGATGGAAAGCAGACTAAACCAGGTTTTCCTCTTGGATTTTCCCTGTGCTTATCTCCTTTCTGTTTCTTTTTTTATCCTGAAAAACTCCCCTGTTCCTTAATGATTACAAGCAGACCCATAATATGATGCAGCCACCACTATGCTTGAAAATAATGGAGAGTGGTACTCAGAACTCATTACTATTGGATTTGCCCAAAACACAACACTTTGTATACAGGACAAAAAGTTAATTGCTTTGCCACATTTTTTGCAGTATTAGTTTAGTGCCTTGTTGCAAACAGGATGCATGTTTTGGAATATTTGTATTATGTACCTCAGAGGAGGCTGTTGGTTAGGAACTAAAGGAGGACGGGCTCACCATAAAGACTGGAATGGAATTGATGGAACGGTATCAAACACATCAACCAAATGGAAACCACATGTTTGACGCCATTCCATTTATTAAATTCTAGACATTACAATGGGCCCGTCCTCTTTTAGCTCCTCCCACCAGCCTCCTCTGATGTACAGGCTTCCTTATTTTCACTCTGTCAATTAGGTTAGTATTGTGGAGTAACTACAATGTTGTTGGTTCATCCTCAGGTTTCTGCTATCACAGCCATTCAACTTTAACTGTTTTAACGTCTGCTTTGGCCTCATGGTGAAATCCCTGAGCAGTTTCCTTCCTCTCCATTAACTGAGTTAGGAAGGGATCTTTGTGACTGGGTGTATTGATACACCATCCAAAGTGTAGTTAATAACTTCACCATGCTCAAAGGGATATTCAATGTCTGCTTTTAAAAAAATCTTTACACATCTACCAATAGGTGCTCTTCTTTGTGAGGCATTGGTGTTAAGGGAATTTTTAATCCCAATAATGCATTTAATCTTTAACCAATTAAACGAGGTTTGTAAGACCCTTGATTCACTAATAATTAGGCAAAGTCTCAGATTTTATAAAAAAGGTTCAACGGTCTTTATTCATGAGATCTCAAGTCAAAAATGAATAATCAGTCCTTTTATAATACACACACACATTCCTATCTTTAGACCACTCCCTTCTCAAACAACCAGTACTTTTCTACTAAACACAAAGAACCATAAAAATTGTCACATTCTTCAAGGCTTTCACTTCCCCTCCCCCGTTGGGACCCTCTTGGTTTGAAACCCTCTAATGATTTTCTATTATCTACTCTACAACTTCACTCTGTTTACATCCCTACTAAAGAATATAACATCATAGTATTTCACTACTAACAGATCTACCCCAATCCTGGTTTTATCTTCTCATAATTATCAAACTTTTCCACCTATCCTACAATTTCAGAGTGGAACACTTAAGTCATTATCCTAACACATACAAATTATTCTAACAATTGGAAAACCTCCCAGGTCTTTGTTATTGAATCTGTGTTTGAAATGCACTGCTCGACTGAGGGACCTAAAAGATAATTGTATGCATGGGTACAGAGATGAGGTAGTCATAGAAAATCATGTTAAATACTATTATTGAACACAGAGTCCTTGCAACTTATTATGTGACTTCTTAAGCACATTTTTACTCCAGAATGTATTTAGGCTTGCCATAACAAAGGGGTTGAATACTTATTGACCCAAGAAATTTCAACTTTTAATTTTTTATTAATTTGTAACATTTAGAAAAACAATTCCACTTTGACATTATGGTGTATTGCTTGTAGGCCAGTAACAAAACATCTAAATTGAATCTACTGTATTTTAAATTCAGGCTGTAATTATGTAGTGTATGTGTGTGTTGGGGTGTAGGTACAATATGTATGAGTGTGTGGGTAGAGTCCAGTGTGTGTGCGCGTAGAGTGCAAGAGAGTTAGTGCTAAAAGGGTCAATGCAGATAGTCCGGGTAGCCATTTGATTAGCTATTTAGCAGACTTGTGGTTTGGGAATAGAAACTGTTCGGGGTCCTGTTGTTTCCAGACTTGGTGCATTGGTACTGCTTGCTGTGCGGTACTATAGCAGAGAGAAAAGTCTATGACTTGGCTGGAATCTTTGAAACATTTTTGGGCTTTCCTCTGACAAAGCCTGGAATAGAGGTCCTGGATGGCAGCTCGCCCCCAGTGATGTACAGGGCCTTACTCACCACCCTCTGTAGCCCCTTGCGGCCGGGTGCCATGCAGTTGCCGTACCAAGTGGTGATGCAGCCAGTCAAGATGCTCCCAATGGTGTATCTGTATAACTTTGAGTATCTGGACACGTTCATTCTTTAGAGCAGGATTTCCCGAAGTCCCCCCCCCCCGTTTTGGTTTTTGCCCTAGCACTACACAGCTGATTCAAATAATCAAAGCTTGACGATGAGTTGGTTATTTGAATAAGCTGTGTAGTGCTAGGGCAAAATGTGCACCTGGGGGGCCCCAGGACCGAGTTTGGGGAACCCTGCCTTAGAGGAACTTGATGTGATTGGTCAAAAGACCAATTAGTGGAAAGCATTTCAGAATGGAGCTTCCTGTGTAAACGCAGCCAGAGAGTCAGGACATCTGTTTAACGTCCCATCCAAAATTCTGCACCCTACACAGGGTAATGTCCCAAATCACTGCCTTGGGGTATTGGGATATTTTTAAGGCCAGAGGAAAGAGTGCCTCTTACCAGCCCTCCAACACTATCTGGTATCCCATCCAGGGACTGACCAGGACCAACCCTGCTTAGCTTCAGAGGCAAACCAGCAGGGAGATGCAGGGTGGTATGTTGCAGTTTCAGTTGTTCCTCCGCAGAGATCTATATATTGTAAGTCACATAGGGTCTACTTGTGTCTGGACATTACTCTTATAGCATACCCATTAGCCTACCCAAAATGTTCAGTGATTAAAGTATCTTTTGTGTGTTAGTGAAAAAATTGTACTATAATATAGTTACATTTTCTCTGAGTTAATCTCGAAGAGGCTTATGGAAATTTATTTGAGGCGTTTATGTTCAGTAACAGATACACTGTGTAATAAAAGCTCTATCATTTCTCATTCTATTTGATGCTGATGTAAATGGAATGAACTGCTCTCATGGGCAGATTGAACATGGCATTAGGAAATCAGAATCAACATCAGAATTGATTCTACTGTTTCTTAAATCCAACGTGATCTCCTTGTCACTGGTCTCCTTGTCACTTTCTAGGGTCACTATGTGACTGAAATAGTTGCATTTCATTGACAGCCAGCCCAGGTGCCTTTTATGTCAGTGTAATGACTTTGACTGTGGATATTGTGTGTGATTGCTTTGTCTGCACTCTAGGAATGGTGTTGGTGCGCACTGAGATGGGTCAGCTGGTGATGGTCCCACAGCAGGCCCTTGCCCAGGCACAGGCCCAAGCCCAGGCCCAGGCCCAGAATAACATCTCCCCCCGAACTGCCACCCCCACTGCAGGGGCCACCTTCAGAGCAACTACCCCACAGGTAAGAGTTACTACCCCACTGTCACTACCACAGTGTGACATGCCCTTAGTTGTTCTGTGAATCAGTTACACAGAGGGATATATTCATTCAAAAATATGGATTTAGTTCATTACATTGAAAAATACAGTTGCTGAATGTATGTAGCCTCTGGCTTTTGGGAAACTCATCATTTGATCTTCCTTATGATGGAAAGGCCTGTATTGCATAGGATGTTGAAGAGGTAATCTATTTCATAGAAGACTAATCTACACACAGGGCTGCTCTAGGTAGCTAGGTTTAACCATTAGGTATAGTAGTAAAGAATTTGACTGTCAAATATATGCAGACACATTCCCTGAGGATATCAAAAGAGATGAAGTGGTTATAGCCTGCCACCTAGCTGTCTCTCTGTAGTCTCACTTTACATTACTGAAGCCTCTGAGACAATTGGAAGAGATTTATGGTTGTCGTAACACTTTACATTATGTCCTTCTGGTAACTGTAATTGCTGTAATAACAACATTGTATTTGTATGCTTATAGTGTAAACTGTCAGCTGAAACTAGTAAACAAAATATAATCTACCTGACTTACATTATGTCAGTTTAGACATGTTACATTTGTCAGGTCTTTTTTTTAAATCAAGCTTTTATCCAGACTGGTCTGTATTTGACACAAACATTTACATTAGTATTGTGTTTTTATGTGTAATTATATAGTATTATTTTGATAGAGCAGTAGATCTGGATTAAGATCCTTATTTTAATGACTCTTCTGGGTCTCCTATTTTCACCTGTGGAAACATTATTAATTGCAGTGGCGATTTTAGCATGTATATCCTGGTGGGGCAAATTCATTTTATTTATTTTCTGCATGCCAGCATAGCCACTACACAACACAACACTAAACAATACATGACTTGCACTACAATGGTGACAAATGGTGCCCACAAACTGTTAGGGCCTACATAAAGCTGTCCCAACAGCAGAGCTTTCTTTTCAGCTTCATGAATCCTTAACACCGCAACACCATCAGCGGAACGTTGTCTGGGAAACGAAGCAGTTCATTCAGCCTCATTTACTGCCTTTTTAAAAAACATACACTACCGTTCAAAAGTTTGGGGTCACTTAGAAATGTCCTTGTTTTTGAAAGAAAAGCAAATTTCTTGTCCATTAAAATAACATCAAATTGATCAGAAATACAGTGTAGACATTGTTAATGTTGTAAATGACTATTGTAGCTGGAAACGGCTGATTTTTAATGGAATATCTACATAGGTGTACAGAGGCCCATTATCAGCAACCATCACTCCTGTGTTCCAATGGCACATTGTGTTAGCTAATCCAAGAGTTTATCATTTTAAAAGGCTAATTTATCATTAGAAAACCCTTTTGAAATTATGTTAGCACAGCTGAAAACTGTTGTGCTGATTAAAGAAGCAATAAAACTGGCCTTCATTAGACTAGTTGAGTATCTGGAGCATCAGCATTTGTGGGTTAAATTACAGGCTCAAAATGTCCAGAAACAAAGAACCTTCTTTTGAAAATCGTCAGTCTATTCTTGTTATGAGAAATTAAGGCTATTCCATGCGAGAAATTGCCAAGAAACTGAACATTGGTTACAACGCTGTGTACTACTCCCTTCACAGAACAGCTCAAACTGGCTCTAACCAGAATAGAAAGAGGAGTGGGAGGCCCCGGTGCACAGCTGAGCAAAAGGACAAGTACATTAGAGTGTCTAGTTTGAGAAACAGATGCCTCACAAGTCCTCAACTGGCAGCTTCATTAAATAGTACCCGCAAAACACCAGTCTCAACGTCAACAGTGAAGAGGCGACTCCGGGATGCTGGCCTTCTAGACAGAGTTGCAAAGAAACAGCCATATCTCAGACTGGCCAATAAAAATAAAAAATTAAGATGGGTAAAAGAGCACAGACACTGGACAGAGGAACTCTGCCTAGAAGGCCAGCATCCCGGAGTCGCCTCGTCACTGTTAACGTTGAGACTGTTGTTTTGCGGGTAATAGAACTGTTTGGCCATAATGACCATCGTTATGTTTGGAGGAAAAAGGGAGAGGCTTGCAAGCCGAAGAACACCATCCCAACCGTGAAGCACGGGGGTGGCAGCATCATGTTGTGGGGGTGCTTTGCTGCAGGAGGGACTGGTGCACTTCACAAAATAGATGGCATCATGAGGACGGAAAATTATATGGATATATTGAAGCAACATCTCAAGACATCAGTCAGGAAGTTAAAGCTTGGTCGCAAGTGGGTCTTCCAAATGGAGAATGACCCAAAGCATACTTCCAAAGTTGTGGCAAAATGACTTAAGGACAACAAAGTCAAGGTATTGGAGTGGCCATCATAAAGCCCTGACTACACTCCTATAGAAAATTTGTGGGCAGAACTAAAAAGGCATTTGCGAGCAAGGAGGCCTACAAACCTGACTCAGTTACACCAGCTCTGTCAGGAGGAATGGGCAAAAATTCACCCAACTTATTGTGGGAAGCTTGTGGAAGGCTACCTGAAATGTTTGACCCAAGTTAAACAATTTAAAGGCAATGCTACCAAATACTAATTGAGTGTATGTAAACTTCTGACCCACTGGGAATGTGATGAAAGAAATAAAAGCTGAAATAAATCATTCTCTCTACTATTATTATTATTATGACATTTCACATTCTTAAAATAAAGTGGTGATCCTAACTGACCTAGACAGGGAATGTTTACTAGGATTAAATGTCAGGAATTGTGAAAAACTGAGTTTAAATGTATTTGGCTAGGGTGTATGTAAACTTCCGACTTCAACTGTAGATATTCCATAAAAAATCAGCCGTTTCCAGCTACAATAGTCATTTACGACATGAACAATGTATACACTGTATTTCTGATGAATTTGATGTTATTTTAATGGACAAAAAAATGTGTTTTTCTTATAAAAACAAGGACATTTCTAAGTGACCCCAAACTTTTGAATGGTAGTGAAGCTGATATGGCTGACTTGCATAAACAAATGTGGTTTCTACTGACAATTGAGATGTACAAACTATGGCATAAGGGAATGATAAGCGGATAAGAGGCAATCCGTTATTTCGATTAAGACATTAATGAGCGAGCTAAGACGAACAGTCAATATAACTATTTGTTCAGCACTTTTGAAATGTACAGCGTCAGAATTCAGAACATAGGCCTTTTTTACAGTATTCTCCCTGTACACCAAGTCACAACCGTAGGATAAATAAAGGGGGCATATAAGCAGACAATGAAATCTCTTACAATATTCAATGATATTTCTCTAAGACAGGCTATAGGCTACATGTGCACCACCAGTTATGAGGGGGAAGGGACCAAAGTATTAGGGTGAGGCACACTGTCTACTAGCAGCTTACTACACAACATACAGTATTACTTTCTTAGCTACAGTATACATATCTCCCTGGCACATTGCATAATTGATGCAGCAGCATACAAGACATTTTTGGACTCACAATTGTTGTGCTGCTCACTTGAACAGGAAGGTGGCGCAGCGGTCCTTCTTGTGGGCAAATTTTGTCTTAATTTTGTCATAAAATTTTGTCATCAAAATCTGCCATTCTCTGGATTTATGGTGCTTTTAAGACAACTGGGAACTCTGAAAAAAAACAAGGTTGAATAGTTATGTCAGTGATCTTCAGGTCAAAGCTCTAGAAAGACACCCAAGTTCCCGACTTGGAATTCCGTGTTGGATGACCGTTGAAAACATATTTTCCCAGTCTGAGCTCATTTTTTTCTGAGTTCCCAGTTGTCTTGAACTCACTGACATCTGAGATTTCCCAGTTCCAAGTTTCCAGTTGTTTTGAACGCGGCAGAAGTCATGCTGCTGAATTGACAGCATGACCAATGTATTCAGCCTCTTCTGGCCCATGGTATTGCGTGTGAATGTTTATTTTTTTTACCTTGGAAATTAGACCCTTAAACCCAGACTTGGACCACACACCCTCTCCACCGAATAGCAGGCAGGGGAAGCAAAATAGTAATTTATTTTCAACGCTTGCAGGCATCCACTGATTTCTTACAAACCACTCATTGTTGAATTTCGATTTCTAACTTGTTGTGTAATGTTTATGTCCAATGGCCGATAAGCACCGATACATTTTATCTATAATTTCTCTTCATATGACAATGATTGAAAAGGATTTGCCAGTAGATTGTCGACATGATTCATGATGATGACTGCTTGTCTAGCTTGCCAGCTAAGATTTTGAAAGTATGATGTTGACATGATCAGTCCAATCAAAGCTACGGTAGATACAGTATAACGTGATTTGATGTAATTTTATCTGTGGCCAATGACCTTGAGCCTTCTTGGATGGGCGCTTCATCATGTAAATCTATGTCAGCATTCAAGGGGGCTTGAACTGCCTAGCTCACCCTGTAGATTCTGCGGTGACGTAGTGTCCCCATGAGTGACAGAACACTGAGCCAATCCTGGCGCAACTAGAGAAGATTACCAACATCTACGCTCTGTATTTTCCGCTGGCTGCCCTTCCACCACAGAAAGCGCTGAGCTAGGCTGAAACACCTGCACTTTGGAGCTGCCATCAAGAAAGCAAAAAAAGAGACCATCTTTGTATGCAGCTTTATTAATTTGTTATTTATTTTTTTACATTGTTTGCAAACTGATATGTGACACGTCTTAATGCTAAAATAACATGCCAACAGGCAACTAATTCTTTTGTCGCCTCTGATTCATTGTGAAGCTTGTTGTATTGAATCCAGAATGTGGTAGGAGGACTAACATGTTTCACAACTCTTGTTGGATAACTTGTCAGTAGACGTGTTTGCTGAACTTGACTGTGCTTGACAAAAGTAGATTTTGTATACTCTGTTGTCAAAGTGTCCACTTTGAACAGAAAGGGTTTGTAGAATGGCAATTTGATGAACTGAAATGAGATATCAGGGGAGTTTTGTCACCAAAGCCCCATATACTACCCACCACTGTGACCTGTATGCTCTCGTTGGCTGGCCCTCGCTTCATATTCGTCACCTACCTGGTTAAATAAAGGTGAAATAACATATAAATACCACCAGGGGGCAGCATTTCCTTGACTTGCGTAATTCTGCTGAACAAAAATGCATTGCACTTCCTTTGATTACCATTGGGTGTCATTATGCCAGTATTTAGCCTCTAATTCTGTGTGATTGCAAGTCAATAGATTGTTACTCATTTGAAAAATGATAGAATTCTAGAATTATAAAAAATATATATGTTACAATTACAATGTAAATGGTAATTGCATTGTAATAACCTAAGTACGTGTTTGTTACTGGAGGACTCCACTAGACACTGGTACCAGTAGGCTCAGACTTATTTTCACATGAGCCGTAGAAATGAAGACGCTTATCTTTGAGTTGCTGAACTTGTTATCCTTCTTCCTACCTGCTCATCCTGAGATAAACACTGTAACAAGGTATTGCAGAGTTGGTTGTGATAGTGATTTAGGTTCAGAGTGAATTGAAAGTTCGAAACTGTCACTGATAGCAGATTAGTGAGCTGCCAGCATTGACATAAACATCAACACGTGAAAAGAAGAGGAGCTGGAATATGAAAGGGAATGGTGTTTATTCCGGTGCTCCTCTCCTCTCTGTCAGGCTGTCTCCTGTGACCGTGAGTGAAAACAGAAGGCATTTCAAACCGAGCTCCTTCCTTCGACAAGTGTTAAATCATTCATCATCCAACTGCCTGATTGGTTTAAAAAGCTAACAACGCTTTAGCTGGTGAATGAGAAATGTGTTATGAAGGCATGGCTGGCGGGGCGATGCACTCCCCTGCTCTTCCCCCCTCGTGAGCCCCATTCTCTTCCCACCTAACTGCACATTATTTGAGCCCACAAAACATTCTGCTAAGGAGAGACATTCTGCTAAGGAGAGACTCTTCATCTAACCCCTATCCCCTCTTCATTTCCCCCTTCATTCCCCCTTCCCGTCTCCCCTCTCTCGGTGTGTGTGTGTGTGTGTGTGTGTGTGTGTGTGTGTGTGTGTGTGTGTGTGTGTGTGTGTGTGTGTGTGTGTGTGTGTGTGTGTGTGTGTGTGTGTGTGTGTGTGTGTGTGTGTGTGTCAGTGAACGGACGTGTGATTGGATGGATGTGTGATTGAGAAGAGGCAGTCAGGTCTTTCCCTGGGTTTGATGGGCTGTTGCTCCCCCTGATCCCAGTGTGTGTGTGACACCAGGTCTGCTAAAGTTTCAGTCCTTTTAAAACAGCTCACCTGGTCTGGGTCCAACATGATGAGATTTTAAGATGAACTTATCTTTAACTTCTTTGCATTTTATGAATGAGTGTGCTGAGTTTTAGGGCTGGAGTGTGTGTCTGTGTGTGTGTGTGTGTGTGTGTGTGTGTGTGTGGGTGTGGGTGTGGTTGAAGGGTGTAGTTACTAGTTAGATGGAGATCAGGTTATCCTCTCTTACAGAACAGTCTTGTGGTGAGTGTGTGAGTGAGATATATATATATATATACATTAGAGGTCGACCGATTAATCGTAATGGCCGATTAATTAGGGCCGATTTCAGGTTTTCATAACAATCGGTAATCGTCATGTTTGGACACCGATTATGGCCGATTACATTGCACTCCACGAGGAGACTGCGTGGCAGGCTGACTACCTGTTACGTGAGTGCAGCAAGGAGCCAAGGTAGGTTGCTAGCTAGCATTAAACTTATCTTAAAAAAACAATCAGTCTTAACATAATCACTAGTTAACTACACATGGTTGATGATATTACTAGTTATTCTAGCTTGTCCTGCGTTGCATATAATTGATGCGTTGCCTGTTAATTTATCATCGAACCACAGCCTACTTTGCCAAACGGGTGATGATTTAACAAAAGCGCATTCGCGAAAAAAGCACTGTCGTTGCACCAATGTACCTAAACATAAACATCAATGCCTTTCTTAAAATCAATACACAAGTATATATTTTTAAACCTGCATATTTAGTTAATATTGCCTGCTAACATGAATTTCTTTTAACTTGGGAAATTGTGTCACTTCTCTTGTGTTCTGTGCAAGCAGAGTCAGGAAATGTGTAGCAGTTTGGGCTGCCTGGCTCGTTGAGAACTGTGTGAAGACCATTTCTTCCTAACAAAGACCGTAATTAATTTATTTACTTCAAGCCTAACTAACACAGTACCATGCTGGTGGGAGGGCTGGGCACTAAGTAACACAGTACCATGCTGGTGGGAGGGCTGGGCACTAAGTAACACAGTACCATGCTGGTGGGAGGGCTGGGCACTAAGTAACACAGTACCATGCTGGTGGGAGGGCTGGGCACTAAGTAACACAGTACCATGCTGGTGGGAGGGCTGGGCACTAAGTAACACAGTACCATGCTGGTGGGAGGGCTGGGCACTAAGTAACACAGTACCATGCTGGTGGGAGGGCTGGGCACTAAGTAACACAGTACCATGCTGGTGGGAGGGCTGGGCACTAAGTAACACAGTACCATGCTGGTGGGAGGGCTGGGCACTAAGTAACACAGTACCATGCTGGTAGGAGGGCTGGGGCTGGGCACTAAGCCCTCCCTCTCACTGTCTGCCCTGCTGCTGTGAAGAGAGGCTTCTGTCGTGACAGTGGGTACAATAAGTCTAGTAAAGGACTGTGCAGTGATGAGTCATTACAAATTGTAGGGATGTACCAATATAGGATTGATTCTTGGCTGAAACAATAACAGATATATCATACCGATATGGCAAAAAAGCAAGTTTGCATGTTAGCATGCAAAGGACACATTTGCCTCTCGAGTGGCGCAGTGGTCAAGAGGCACTGCGACCGGGAGGCCATTGGGCGGCGCACAATTGGCCCAGCATTGTCCGGGTTAGGGGAGGGTTTGGCCGGCAGGGATGTCCTTGTCCCATCGCGCACTAGCGACTCCTGTGGCGGGCCGGGTTCAGTGCACACTGACACGGTCGCCCGGTGTACGGTGTTTCCTCCGACATATTGGTGTGGCTGGCTTCCGGGTTAAGAAGGCATTGTGTCAAGAAGCAGTGCGGCTTGGTTGGGTTGTGTTTTGGAGGACGCATAGCTCTCGACCTTTACCACTCCCGAGTCCGTACGGGAGTTGCAGCGATGAGACAAGACTGTAACTACCAATAGAATACCACGAAATTGGGGAGAAGAAGGGGTTAATAAAAAAGACCAAATTTAAAGGACGCTGATTCATTCATATTAGTTGGGACCCTCATTGTATTAAAGGAACTTTTTTAGTCCTTCCCATTGAATAGTATTACTGTAACTTACCCTCGGCATCAGCATCACAGTGTTTTCTCTTCTGTTCCTCTCTGGATCAGATCAGATCCTCTCTGTTTCATCCTTTGGATCCACAGTGATTTACTGTCACTTCCTACTATAATGACCTTTCTCCTCCACGTCTTCAGGGCATGTTGCACTTCTCCTTCTCCTCATCCTGAAGGCACGTTGCTTTTGTGTTTTCTCTCTGTCCCCTCTCTCTTTGTCATTCTCTCTCTCCTCCTTCACCCCCCCCCCACCTGTGACCCTGTCTCACCTGCCCCTCCTCCTATACTGACCCTGTCTCACCGCCCCTCCTCCTATACTGACCCTGTCTCACCGCCCCTCCTCCTATACTGACCCTGTCTCACCGCCCCTCCTCCTATACTGATCCTGTCTCACCGCCCCTCCTCCTATACTGACCCTGTCTCACCGCCCCTCCTCCTATACTGACCCTGTCTCACCGCCCCTCCTCCTATACTGACCCTGTCTCACCGCCCCTCCTCCTATACTGATCCTGTCTCACCGCCCCTCCTCCTATACTGATCCTGTCTCACCGCCCCTCCTCCTATACTGACCCTGTCTCACCGCCCCTCCTCCTATACTGATCCTGTCTCACCGCCCCTCCTCCTATACTGATCCTGTCTCACCGCCCCTCCTCCTATACTGACCCTGTCTCACCGCCCCTCCTCCTATACTGACCCTGTCTCACCGCCCCTCCTCCTATACTGATCCTGTCTCACCGCCCCTCCTTCTATACTGACCCTGTCTCACCGCCCCTCCTCCTATACTGACCCTGTCTCACCGCCCCTCCTCCTATACTGATCCTGTCTCACCGCCCCTCCTCCTATACTGACCCTGTCTCACCGCCCCTCCTCCTATACTGATCCTGTCTCACCGCCCCTCCTCCTATACTGACCCTGTCTCACCGCCCCTCCTCCTATACTGACCCTGTCTCACCGCCCCTCCTCCTATACTGATCCTGTCTCACCGCCCCTCCTCCTATACTGACCCTGTCTCACCGCCCCTCCTCCTATACTGACCCTGTCTCACCGCCCCTCCCCCTATACTGACCCTGTCTCACCGCCCCTCCTCCTATACTGATCCTGTCTCACCGCCCCTCCTCCTATACTGACCCTGTCTCACCGCCCCTCCTCCTATACTGATCCTGTCTCACCGCCCCTCCTCCTATACTGACCCTGTCTCACCGCCCCTCCTCCTATACTGACCCTGTCTCACCGCCCCTCCTCCTATACTGACCCTGTCTCACCGCCCCTCCTCCTATACTGACCCTGTCTCACCGCCCCTCCTCCTATACTGACCCTGTCTCACCGCCCCTCCTCCTATACTGACCCTGTCTCACCGCCCCTCCTCCTATACTGACCCTGTCTCACCGCCCCTCCTCCTATACTGACCCTGTCTCACCGCCCCTCCTCCTATACTGATCCTGTCTCACCGCCCCTCCTCCTATACTGACTCTGTCTCACCGCCCCTCCTCCTATACTGATCCTGTCTCACCGCCCCTCCTCCTATACTGACCCTGTCTCACCGCCCCTCCTCCTATACTGATCCTGTCTCACCGCCCCTCCTCCTATACTGACCCTGTCTCACCGCCCCTCCTCCTATACTGACCCTGTCTCACCGCCCCTCCTCCTATACTGACCCTGTCTCACCGCCCCTCCTCCTATACTGATCCTGTCTCACCGCCCCTCCTCCTATACTGACCCTGTCTCACCGCCCCTCCTCCTATACTGACCCTGTCTCACCGCCAGTCGTCCTATACTGATCCTGTCTCACCGCCCCTCCTCCTATACTGATCCTGTCTCACCGCCCCTCCTCCAATACTGACCCTGTCTCACCGCCCCTCCTCCTATACTGACCCTGTCTCACCGCCCCTCCTCCTATACTGATCCTGTCTCACCGCCCCTCCTCCTATACTGACCCTGTCTCACCGCCCCTCCTCCTATACTGACCCTGTCTCACCGCCCCTCCTCCTATACTGACCCTGTCTCACCGCCCCTCCTCCTATACTGACCCTGTCTCACCGCCAGTCGTCCTATACTGATCCTGTCTCACCGCCCCTCCTCCTATACTGATCCTGTCTCACCGCCCCTCCTCCTATACTGACCCTGTCTCACCGCCCCTCCTCCTATACTGACCCTGTCTCACCGCCCCTCCTCCTATACTGACCCTGTCTCACCGCCCCTCCTCCTATACTGACCCTGTCTCACCGCCCCTCCTCCTATACTGACCCTGTCTCACCGCCCCTCCTCCTATACTGACCCTGTCTCACCGCCCCTCCTCCTATACTGACCCTGTCTCACCGCCCCTCCTCCTATACTGATCCTGTCTCACCGCCCCTCCTCCTATACTGATCCTGTCTCACCGCCCCTCCTCCTATACTGACCCTGTCTCACCGCCCCTCCTCCTATACTGACCCTGTCTCACCGCCCCTCCTCCTATACTGATCCTGTCTCACCGCCCCTCCTCCTATACTGATCCTGTCTCACCGCCCCTCCTCCTATACTGATCCTGTCTCACCGCCCCTCCTCCTATACTGATCCTGTCTCACCGCCCCTCCTCCTATACTGACCCTGTCTCACCGCCCCTCCTCCTATACTGACCCTGTCTCACCGCCCCTCCTCCTATACTGACCCTGTCTCACCGCCCCTCCTCCTATACTGATCCTGTCTCACCGCCCCTCCTCCTATACTGATCCTGTCTCACCGCCCCTCCTCCTATACTGACCCTGTCTCACCGCCCCTCCTCCTATACTGATCCTGTCTCACCGCCCCTCCTCCTATACTGATCCTGTCTCACCGCCCCTCCTCCTATACTGATCCTGTCTCACCGCCCCTCCTCCTATACTGATCCTGTCTCACCGCCCCTCCTCCTATACTGACCCTGTCTCACTGCCCCTCCTCCTATACTGACCCTGTCTCACCGCCCCTCCTCCTATACTGATCCTGTCTCACCGCCCCTCCTCCTATACTGATCCTGTCTCACCGCCCCTCCTCCTATACTGATCCTGTCTCACCGCCCCTCCTCCTATACTGATCCTGTCTCACCGCCCCTCCTCCTATACTGATCCTGTCTCACCGCCCCTCCTCCTATACTGATCCTGTCTCACCGCCCCTCCTCCTATACTGATCCTGTCTCACCGCCCCTCCTCCTATACTGATCCTGTCTCTTTTTCTTTCTCTCTGTATATTTTCTGCAGTCTCCTGTGACCTCTCAGGCTATTCGGCCATGTCCTCCTCCTGTCCAGGCCAAGATGGTGCCGTCTTCCTCTCCCACTCCTAGTCCTGTCCTCCAGATCTCCTCCTCCACTGCGCCACCTTCTGTGAGCAGACTCTCCACTACAGAACTTCCCATCTCTCCATCCTTCCATCCCTCTCAGACCCTCCTCCTCTACCCATCTCTTCATCCTGTTTCTCTTCTTCCTTCTTCCCTTTCTCCTCCTCTTCGTCGTCGTCCGCCTCCTCCTCCTCCTCCTCGTCCTCACCTCTTTACCAACACAAACCTAGAAGTTTTTCTAATCTGGGCGCATCCCATCTGACCCTTTTAACAGAGTAGAGAGTTAATTATTGAATGATATATTCAGTAAAAATGTAATTATTTGTGTATTGCTGGAACTTTACAGAGTTTTGGCCAAGACCAGTGGGGGGGGGGACACAGGTGGGGGATTACTGGTATGGTTAGGGTTTTCTAGTCAGGTGCATCATTATTGGGAGGAGCTGTTTTGCATGAATGTCCCCCAGTCCCCTCTCCTCCCCTCCTCTCTGTTAAGAAATGTCCACAGAAGTCAGGACACCCGATGTGACAGGAGCGCCGTGCTGTTTCCCTCCTGTTCTCTGTGGCCTTGCTGGAAGCTCCCTTCACGTCCTGTTTATCTCTCTGTCTGCTCCTTGCTCTTCCAGAAGGGCCCCATGGCGCCGGCTGTGGCATTGATGGCTCCCCAACAGGCCCCCGTGGTGTTGGCCCCCCAGGCCCCCGACGTGATGGCCCCCCAGGTCCAGGTTGGGGCCCAGGCTGCCTCGCAGCCAGCCCTGCCCCCACAGACCAGCGCCCCTGCAGCCCCAGGAGCCTCTGTCATCTCCCAGGTCTGTACTCTGCTCTGCTCCAGTCTGCCGGCCTCCTCTGAGCTGGTTAGGCTCCTCAAGCCCCAGTGCTGCCACAGCTGCCAGCTGGCTGGCTGTGTCACCACCATGGCCATGGCCCCACACAGCTGGGCATAGTGGGCATAGCCTCACACACAAACACATGTACATACACTAACACACTCTTCCCCGGTGTCCTCTCCGATCCCCAAACACTGAAAGATAAAAAAGTGTCCGACATATTTATTGATAAAATCATATCTTTACATGCTTATTGAATTTGCCATTTCCTAGGAGATGCAAGAGAATGTGAAGAAGTGTAAGAACTTCTTGGCCACCCTGATAAAGCTGGCTTCCCACAACTCTCCGTCACCTGAGACCTCCAAAAATGTCAAGTCACTGGTCCAGGATCTACTGGTGAGTCTCACTACCTTAACTCATTATATTACCTCTACATTACCACTGTATTACATCATTACATTATTTCTACATTATCTCTACATTACTGTCTTATCAACAGAGAAACATGGAATACTACTTTCCTTGCCCTACGCTCTTACAAAAAAAGGTGCTATATAGAACCAAAAAGGGTTCTTTGGCTGTCCAAATAAGATAACCTTTTGAAGAACCCTTTGAAGAACCCTTTGAAGAACCCTTTTGGTTCTAGGTAGAGCCCTTTACACATGGAACCCAAAATAATTATACCTGGAACCAAAAAGGGTTCTCCTATGGGGAGCCTAAGAGTGTAGGAAGAATATTTCTGACATTGACAGGTTGTGTGATGTAATATATTTCTTCATCTGTAGATGGCAGCATTAAACTGTTACATAATCCAGAATGATGCTGTTGTTTAGGATATTATTTATTCAGAGTTGTTAATGAGATGTTTCCCAGGGGGATGTTAAAATGTAAATCAATATCAACACCGTGGTTGAGGTGATTTCCCCTCATCTCAATGTGCTCAGAAATCACATTGCACATCGCCTCAATCACATGCTCTGCTCTCTGTTGTACAAGTGTGTCACATCACATAACAAGGAGCTGAGGGGTTAAAACACCTCCCTCTCTTCTCCTGCTCACAGGATGCTAAGATTGAGCCCGAGGAGTTCACCAACAGACTGCAGTCAGAGCTCAAGTCGTCTCCTCAGCCCTACCTGGTCCCCTTCCTCAAGGTTTGTACTGTATCTACTCAGGCTACATTTGGACACTACTCGTCATGGATGTAAAAGCATTGGTTGGTGAAAACATTGTCTGGAGGGAGTTTCTACCGTTGTAAAATCAATGTAAGAAAGTGTTCAAGTGTAGCCTTCAGGAGAAAGGTGGAGAACATAAAACAGCCAGAGTGGCAGTGGAGAGGCCAGCCCATGTGACCCAGGCAGGGGCCACTCCCCTGGCCTGACTCCAGACTGTGTGTGACAGTGGCCCCTGCAGCTGTCCGTGCCACTCGCCAGCAGGCCTCTCCAGCCATCCGTGATGAGTGTCACATCATGCCACTGCCACCCAGCCCTTCCTCCCTCCGCAGAGCCAGCCAGCCACAAACACAGTCATGTTGTCATGCAATGTTAGGACGTTTATGTCAAAATATGCCACAGACCAAACATTTTTCAGGTCTACTACTGGAGTGTTTGTCCCAAATGTTTGGCTAATAGATGAGCACTTGTCCATTACATGTCAAGTATAATACACGTCATTTTAATATTCATGATTTGGGAGATTTATTTCTTATAATGATATCTATATTTGTACAACAATGTAATAATAATTTGCACATTTGATAATTTTGAATAAATAAAAACATTTAATGGCTTGTTTTTACCATGTACTGTATGTTAATCCCCCTGTTGTGTGTGATCTGCCCGTCAACAGAAAAGCCTCCCAGCCCTGCGGCTGTCTCTGCTCAACATTCAGCATTCCCTGATCCAGCCTCTGCCGCAGGCCACCCCCACCACAGGCACCAGCCCTGCTGTCCGCGGCCGCCTCCCCAACAGCGTCAGCACCACGGGGGCCAGTGTCGGGGCCCAGGGACACACAGCTGCCCTGGTAGGTACAGTACACTCACACTTCCAGCCACAGTCATACAGTCCACTGGCCCAAACATAGATGACCCCTGGTTATGACCCCCTGTGGAAGTATTAGAACTAATAGAACATGTTTTGGCCACAGTTCTGTTGTTTAAGGTTGATGATACTGTAATACTCTGATACTTACTTATCAGTGGGGTAAATAAGTGTTTGTTCTAGATTTCCAAAGTTTGATTGCGTCTTCACTAAATCCAAGGTCATTTGTCTTGGTATGTACCTAAGCACCAAAGGAGTAATGAGTAAGGTTCCGCAGGCCCCAGTAGTAGAGATGTCTCTCCCAGTGCTCAGAGACTGAGACAGCTGGATGTGTTCCAGTGTTGAACGGCTTCACTGACAGGCTAGGCCAGCACACCACAGACCATACAGAGGCTTAGCCAAGGCAGCTGGCCACGGGGCTGGATCAGTGCACTCCCATGGGGCCTGTGTGTGTGTGTGTGTGTGTGTGTGTGTGTGTGTGTGTGTGTGTGTGTGTGTGTGTGTGTGTGTGTGTGTGTGTGTGTGTGTGTGTGTGTGTGTGTGTGTGTGTGTGTGTGTGTGTGTGTGTGTGTGTGTGGGGGGGGATGGCTATGCCTGTGCCCAGCGGTGTGTGTGTATACACATGTGAGTCAATTGAGCGCTTTGCTGGCTCACAGAGGAGAGGCCTCCATGGAGACTACCCAAGGTCAGAGCCCGCTGGCATCCGATGCGGGCGGGGACATCCCCCCTCTGAGGACAGACTGGCAGGGTAGCCTGGGCTGGGGCACAGGGCTGGGGCACAGGGCTGGGTGGTGGTGGTGGTGGTGCCCTCCGCACCACTCATCTGCTGCTGCTGGTTGGGAGGGTCGTGGGTGAGGGGAGGTAACTAGGTCATAGCTGGGTCAGTTTGAGAGCTGCTGTGTGTGGCTGCAGCTGTACAGCACTTACTGTAGTGGAGCACAGTCACAGAGGACTCTGACTCTGCTCTGCCAGCCTACACACACACACACGCACACACATAGAGAGACACACACTGCTCTGCCAGCTCTCTGCTCTCCCACCAGGCTATTGGCTGGACTGATCATGTGTCAGCTCAATCACCAACGGTCTGACATTCAAAGCAGTTGTAGTTACTAGACTATAGCTCCTGGTATAACACCAGTCTGAAGCTAAAACGTGGTTCAGGTTTTGGAACCAGGGAACCCTACAGTGGGGGAAAAAAGTATTTGATCCCCTGCTGATTTTGTACGTTTGCCCACATACAAAGAAATGATCAGTCTATAATTTTAATGGTAGGTTTATATGAACAGTGAAAGACAGAATAACAACAAAAAAATCCAGAAAAACGCATGTCAAAAATGTTATAAAATGATTTCCATTTTAATGAGGGAAATAAGTATTTGACCCCTCTGCAAAACATGACTTAGTACTTGGTGGCAAAAGCCTTGTTGGCAATCACAGAGGTCAGACATTTCTTGTAGTTGGCCACCAGGTTTGCACACATCTCAGGAGGGATTTTGTCCCACTCCTCTTTGCAGATCTTCTCCAAGTCATTAAGGTTTCGAGGCTGACGTTTGGCAACTCGAACCTTCAGCTCCCTCCACAGATTTTCTATGGGATTAAGGTCCGGAGACTGGCTAGGCCACTCCAGGACCTTAATGTGCTTCTTCTTGAGCCACTCCTTTGTTGCCTTGGCCGTGTGTTTTGGGTTATTGTCATGCTGGAATACCCATCCACGACCCATTTTCAATGCCCTGGCTGAGGGAAGGAGGTTCTCACCCAAGATTTGACGGTACATGGCCCCGTCAAATTATGTGGTGAAGTTGTCCTGTCCCCTTAGCAGAAAAACACCCCCAAAGCATAATGTTTCTACCTCCATGTTTGACAGTGGAGATGGTGTTCTTGGGGTCATAGGCAGCATTCCTCCTCCTCCAAACACGGCGAGTTGAGTTGATGTCAAAGAGCTCCATTTTGGTCTCATCTGACCACAACACTTTCACCAGTTGTCCTCTGAATCATTCAGATGTTCATTGGCAAACTTCAGATGGACATGTATATGTATTCTTGAGCAGGAGGACCTTGCGGGCGCTGCAGGATTTCAGTCCTTCACGGCGTAGTGTGTTACCAATTGTTTTCTTGGTGACAATGGTCCCAGCTGCCTTGAGATCAATGACAAGATCCTCCTGTGTAGTTCTGGGCTGATTCCTCACCGTTCTCATGATCATTGCAACCCCACGAGGTGAGATCTTGCATGGAGCCCCAGGCCAAAGGATATTGACAGTTCTTTTGTGTTTCTTCCATTTGCGAATAATCGCACCAAATGTTGTCACCTTCTCACCAAGCTGCTTGGCGATGGTCTTGTAGCCCATTCCAGCCTTGTGTAGGTCTACAATCTTGTCCCTGACATCCTTGGAGAGCTCTTTGGTCTTGGCCATGGTGGAGAGTTTGGAATCTGATTGATTGATTGCTTCTGTGGACAGGTGTCTTTTATACAGGTAACAAACTGAGATTAGGAGCACTCCCTTTAAGAGTGTGCTCCTAATCTCAGCTCGTTACCTGTATAAAAGACACCTGGGAGCCAGAAATCTTTCTGATTGAGAGGGGGTCAAATACTTATTTCCCTCATTAAAATGCAAATCAATTTATAACATTTTTGACATGCGTTTTTCTGGATTTCTTTGTTGTTATTCTGTCTCTCACTGTTCAAATAAACCTACCATTAAAAGTATAGACTGATCCTTTCTTCATCAGTGGGCAAACATACAAAATCAGCAGGGGATCAAATACTTTTTTCCCCCACTGTATGTGTTCTTTATAGTGTGTTCCTAAAACAACCCAAAAAATGTCCCCAATTTTTGAATCTGGTACTTAGCTGTGATTTTCTCAAACTGTGTTGTGAGAATGCCAGAGGTGCTACCTTCTCTATTCTGGCTGCTGAATGTATTTTCCTCTTTGAGGCCTTGCAGGGGATCTCTGGGAGAAATGGCCTTTATCTTTTTCAAGCCTTGAACAGTAATATAGCATGTGTCAGGGAATGGAAAACAAGGCTAAAAAATATGCAGTGAGAAGCAAACTGGTGTGAATGGATGGCTGGGCCTCAGGCCTGTCCCACAGCTAGGCTGCATGCTAGGAAGGAAGTGACTCTATTAGTGCAGAAGCATCTCCTCTCCTCTTCTCTCCTCTTCTCTTCTCTTCTCTGTCTTTACTTTTTCACTCTGCTGTTCCTCCTCTTCCTCCTCCCGTTGTTTTATGCCGACACACACACACTGGCCCATTCCTCCCTCCCCGTACAGAGATAACTTTTTTAATGTCAAAATGAATTGGGATCAATCAATTTAAATGTCACAAGACCTGCTTTTCATTGTATTTACCATTCTTCTTCTTCTTCCCTCTCTCCATCTCTCTCTCTCTCTCTCTCTCTCTCTCTCTCTCTCCGCTCTCTCTCTCTCTCTCTCCTCAGGGTATCAAGCAAGCGGGCACCGCTGGTTGCCAGGTCAGGATGCCCATGGTGATCACACCATTAAGAACGCAAGGTGACTATTGCGTATCTCCATTCTTTGTTACATATTTCCTATGGTACTACAGAGAATCCTTATCTCACACCAGACAGATAGGAGAGCTGAGAACAGGTGTTTCCTATCCTGCTGTACCCCATCCTTTCATCAAACATTTACACTGCTACCATCTCACACTGATTCACAAACACTGACTGAACACACTGAGCAAGCCCTAAAACATCCCCTAAATACCATACTGGTCCCCAAAGAGTGTGGTGTGCTCTCAGGTGTGTGTATTTGTGCGTGTGTGTGCATGTGTGTGATCAGAGGTGCATACACATTGGATTTGCCCCTTCCTCAGATTGCCTGCAGTGAAAGATCTGTAGGTTGTTTTATGCCCAGAAATTGGAATGTGGGAAAAGTTTCTAAAAATACTTTGTGCCTCTTGGCTAGGAACATGCCTGTTAAAATCAAGTTTAAATTCACTCTGGCAGTCCTTGTGCCTCTCCAAAAAACGTGTCTCCAAGCAGGATGCGGTTTTGGAGTGTAAGGAGAACCGGTGAAGCGCAGTGATATTGACAGAATGATGTTGTCTATACAAACCTGGGGAGAGCTGTCTACGTTGTGATGCTCCTCTGTCTCCCCTGGTCTCCCCTGGTCTCCCCTGGTCTCCCCTGGTCTCCCTCTTCTCTCCCCAGTGTGACAGAGATGGTTAAAGAAAGTCTTCAGACAGGAGCAGGTTTGACAACAATACGAGGGGACAGCTCATAATAATATTACTGTGTGTGTGTGTGTGTGTGTGTGTGTGTGTGTGTGTGTGTGTGTGTGTGTGTGTGTGTGTGTGTGTGTGTGTGTGTGTGTGTGTGTGTGTGTGTGTGTGTGTGTGTGTGTGTGTGTGTGTGTGTGTGTGTGTGTGTGTGTGTGTGTGTTTCCCAGGCACTGTCAGCAAGGGAGCCACGTTCCAAGCAGGCAAAAGTCCTGTGGGTTTTGCCGTTAAGGGCTCTGGAAATCAGAACAACAAGCTGAACGATCCCGGAGGCGGTTCTTTCAGGTACAAAACGCTGGTTCTGTGCACTTCTTCAGGTAGAGAGAAGAGGGAGGAGAAGAGAGAAAGAGTTTTACTGAGTGTTATGGACAGCCAGCACATGGGGGCAGCATTTCACCAAGATAACTTGGATGACTACAGGCTACACTCTCAGCTCAGGCCATGAGTTTTCATCCTGTCATCTGCCTGACTCTCACTCTCTCTCTCTCTCTCTCTTGTCTCTATCTTTCTCTCTGTCTGTCTCTGTCTGTCTCTCTCTATCTCTGTCTCTCTGTCTCTGTCTCTATCTCTGTCTCTGTTTGTCTCTCTCTCTCTGTCTCTATCTCTCTCTCTGTCTGTCTCTGTCTCTCTCTCTATCTCTGTCTCTGTTTGTCTCTCTCTCTCTGTCTCTATCTCTCTCTCTGTCTGTCTCTCTCTCTATCTCTGTCTCTGTTTGTCTCTCTCTCTCTGTCTCTATCTCTCTCTCTGTCTGTCTCTGTCTGTCTCTCTCTATCTCTGTCTCTGTTTGTCTCTGTCTCTATCTCTCTGTCTCTCTGTCTCTCTCTCTCTCTGTCTCTATCTCTCTCTCTGTCTGTCTCTGTCTGTCTCTCTCTATCTCTGTCTCTGTTTGTCTCTGTCTCTATCTCTCTGTCTCTCTGTCTCTCTCTCTCTCTGTCTCTGTTTGTCTCTCTCTCTCTCTGTCTCTATCTCGCTCTGTCTGTCTTTCGCTATCTCTGTCTCTGTTTGTCTCTCTCTGTCTCTGTCTCTCTCTCTCTCTGTCTCTGTTTGTCTCTCTCTCTCTGTCTCTATCTCACTCTGTCTGTCTTTCGCTATCTCTGTCTCTGTTTGTCTCTCTCTCTGTCTCTCTGTCTCTCTGTCTCTCTCTCTCTCTCTTGTCTCTATCTTTCTCTCTGTCTGTCTCTGTCTGTCTCTCTCTATCTCTGTCTCTCTGTCTCTGTCTCTATCTCTGTCTCTGTTTGTCTCTCTCTCTCTGTCTCTATCTCTCTCTCTGTCTGTCTCTGTCTGTCTCTCTCTATCTCTGTCTCTGTTTGTCTCTGTCTCTATCTCTCTGTCTCTCTGTCTCTCTCTCTCTCTGTCTCTATCTCTCTCTCTGTCTGTCTCTGTCTGTCTCTCTCTATCTCTGTCTCTGTTTGTCTCTGTCTCTATCTCTCTGTCTCTCTGTCTCTCTCTCTCTCTGTCTCTGTTTGTCTCTCTCTCTCTCTGTCTCTATCTCGCTCTGTCTGTCTTTCGCTATCTCTGTCTCTGTTTGTCTCTCTCTGTCTCTGTCTCTCTCTCTCTCTGTCTCTGTTTGTCTCTCTCTCTCTGTCTCTATCTCACTCTGTCTGTCTTTCGCTATCTCTGTCTCTGTTTGTCTCTCTCTCTGTCTCTCTGTCTCTCTGTCTCTCTCTCTCTCTCTCTCTCTCTACTTTTTCTTCATCTGTCACATAGCAACATTCCCTCTCTCCCAGCCAATAGATCATTCTGAGTAATTCATACTCTCATCAATGCTCTGGATTCCTGTTCCAACTCTTTGGTAGGAATGATAATGAACTACTAAAAGTTAAGTACTAACAGGGTCATTATCGAAAACATGTACATGGATGAACACTAGCTAATGACCCTGTTCTAAATAAAATGGCACAATGTTGTCTACACTTGTGTTGCCCCCTGTTAATATAGATGTTTATGGTTGCCCCCTGTTAATATAGATGTTTATGGTTACCCCCTGTTAATATAGATGTTTATGGTTACCCCCTGTTAATATAGATGTTTATGGTTACCTCCTGTTAATATAGATGTTTATGGTTACCCCCTGTTAATATAGATGTTTATGGTTACCCACTGTTAATATAGATGTTTATGGTTGCCCCCTGTTAATATAGATGTTTATGGTTACCCCCTGTTAATATAGATGTTTATGGTTACCCACTGTTAATATAGATGTTTATGGTTACCCCCTGTTAATATAGATGTTTATGGTTACCCCCTGTTAATATAGATGTTTATGGTTGCCCCCTGTTAATATAGATGTTTATGGTTACCCACTGTTAATATAGATGTTTATGGTTGCTCCCTGTTAATATAGATGTTTATGGTTACCCCCTGTTAATATAGATGTTTATGGTTACCTCCTGTTAATATAGATGTTTATGGTTACCCACTGTTAATATAGATGTTTATGGTTACCTCCTGTTAATATAGATGTTTATGGTTACCCCCTGTTAATATAGATGTTTATGGTTACCCCCTGTTAATATAGATGTTTATGGTTACCCACTGTTAATATAGATGTTTATGGTTACCCCCTGTTAATATAGATGTTTATGGTTACCCCCTGTTAATATAGATGTTTATGGTTACCCCCTGTTAATATAGATGTTTATGGTTACCCCCTGTTAATATAGATGTTTATGGTTACCCCCTGTTAATATAGATGTTTATGGTTACCCCCTGTTAATATAGATGTTTATGGTTACCCACTGTTAATATAGATGTTTATGGTTACCTCCTGTTAATATAGATGTTTATGGTTACCCCCTGTTAATATAGATGTTTATGGTTGCCCACTGTTAATATAGATGTTTATGGTTGCCCCCTGTTAATATAGATGTTTATGGTTACCCCCTGTTAATATAGATGTTTATGGTTACCCCCTGTTAATATAGATGTTTATGGTTACCCCCTGTTAATATAGATGTTTATGGTTACCTCCTGTTAATATAGATGTTTATGGTTACCTCCTGTTAATATAGATGTTTATGGTTACCCACTGTTAATATAGATGTTTATGGTTACCCCCTGTTAATATAGATGTTTATGGTTACCTCCTGTTAATATAGATGTTTATGGTTACCCACTGTTAATATAGATGTTTATGGTTACCCACTGTTAATATAGATGTTTATGGTTACCCCCTGTTAATATAGATGTTTATGGTTAATATAGATGTTTATGGTTGCCCACTGTTAATATAGATGTTTATGGTTACCTCCTGTTAATATAGATGTTTATGGTTACCCCCTGTTAATATAGATGTTTATGGTTACCCCCTGTTAATATAGATGTTTATGGTTACCTCCTGTTAATATAGATGTTTATGGTTACCCACTGTTAATATAGATGTTTATGGTTACCCCCTGTTAATATAGATGTTTATGGTTACCCCCTGTTAATATAGATGTTTATGGTTGCCCACTGTTAATATAGATGTTTATGGTTACCCACTGTTAATATAGATGTTTATGGTTACCCCCTGTTAATATAGATGTTTATGGTTACCCCCTGTTAATATAGATGTTTATGGTTACCTCCTGTTAATATAGATGTTTATGGTTGCCCCCTGTTAATATAGATGTTTATGGTTACCCACTGTTAATATAGATGTTTATGGTTACCCACTGTTAATATAGATGTTTATGGTTGCCTCCTGTTAATATAGATGTTTATGGTTACCCACTGTTAATATAGATGTTTATGGTTACCTCCTGTTAATATAGATGTTTATGGTTACCCACTGTTAATATAGATGTTTATGGTTACCCACTGTTAATATAGATGTTTATGGTTACCTCCTGTTAATATAGATGTTTATGGTTACCCCCTGTTAATATAGATGTTTATGGTTACCCCCTGTTAATATAGATGTTTATGGTTACCCACTGTTAATATAGATGTTTATGGTTACCCACTGTTAATATAGATGTTTATGGTTACCTCCTGTTAATATAGATGTTTATGGTTGCCCCCTGTTAATATAGATGTTTATGGTTACCCCCTGTTAATATAGATGTTTATGGTTAATATAGATGTTTATGGTTACCTCCTGTTAATATAGATGTTTATGGTTACCCCTTGTTAATATAGATGTTTATGGTTACCCCCTGTTAATATAGATGTTTATGGTTGCCCCCTGTTAATATAGATGTTTATGGTTACCCCCTGTTAATATAGATGTTTATGGTTACCTCCTGTTAATATAGATGTTTATGGTTGCCCCCTGTTAATATAGATGTTTATGGTTACCCCCTGTTAATATAGATGTTTATGGTTACCCCCTGTTAATATAGATGTTTATGGTTACCCCCTGTTAATATAGATGTTTATGGTTGCCCCCTGTTAATATAGATGTTTATGGTTGCCCACTGTTAATATAGATGTTTATGGTTACCCCCTGTTAATATAGATGTTTATGGTTACCCACTGTTAATATAGATGTTTATGGTTACCCCCTGTTAATATAGATGTTTATGGTTACCCACTGTTAATATAGATGTTTATGGTTGCCTCCTGTTAATATAGATGTTTATGGTTACCCACTGTTAATATAGATGTTTATGGTTACCCCCTGTTAATATAGATGTTTATGGTTACCCACTGTTAATATAGATGTTTATGGTTGCCCACTGTTAATATAGATGTTTATGGTTGCCCACTGTTAATATAGATGTTTATGGTTACCCCCTGTTAATATAGATGTTTATGGTTACCTCCTGTTAATATAGATGTTTATGGTTACCCCCTGTTAATATAGATGTTTATGGTTGCCCACTGTTAATATAGATGTTTATGGTTACCCCCTGTTAATATAGATGTTTATGGTTAATATAGATGTTTATGGTTAATATAGATGTTTATGGTTACCCACTGTTAATATAGATGTTTATGGTTACCCCCTGTTAATATAGATGTTTATGGTTACCCACTGTTAATATAGATGTTTATGGTTACCCCCTGTTAATATAGATGTTTATGGTTACCTCCTGTTAATATAGATGTTTATGGTTACCCACTGTTAATATAGATGTTTATGGTTACCCACTGTTAATATAGATGTTTATGGTTGCCCACTGTTAATATAGATGTTTATGGTTGCCCACTGTTAATATAGATGTTTATGGTTACCCCCTGTTAATATAGATGTTTATGGTTACCTCCTGTTAATATAGATGTTTATGGTTACCCACTGTTAATATAGATGTTTATGGTTACCCACTGTTAATATAGATGTTTATGGTTACCTCCTGTTAATATAGATGTTTATGGTTGCCCCCTGTTAATATAGATGTTTATGGTTACCCCCTGTTAATATAGATGTTTATGGTTAATATAGATGTTTATGGTTACCTCCTGTTAATATAGATGTTTATGGTTACCCCCTGTTAATATAGATGTTTATGGTTGCCCACTGTTAATATAGATGTTTATGGTTACCTCCTGTTAATATAGATGTTTATGGTTACCCCTTGTTAATATAGATGTTTATGGTTACCCCCTGTTAATATAGATGTTTATGGTTACCTCCTGTTAATATAGATGTTTATGGTTACCCCCTGTTAATATAGATGTTTATGGTTACCCCCTGTTAATATAGATGTTTATGGTTACCCACTGTTAATATAGATGTTTATGGTTACCCCCTGTTAATATAGATGTTTATGGTTACCCCCTGTTAATATAGATGTTTATGGTTACCCCCTGTTAATATAGATGTTTATGGTTACCCACTGTTAATATAGATGTTTATGGTTGCCCACTGTTAATATAGATGTTTATGGTTGCCCACTGTTAATATAGATGTTTATGGTTACCCCCTGTTAATATAGATGTTTATGGTTACCCACTGTTAATATAGATGTTTATGGTTGCCCACTGTTAATATAGATGTTTATGGTTACCCCCTGTTAATATAGATGTTTATGGTTACCCCCTGTTAATATAGATGTTTATGGTTGCCTCCTGTTAATATAGATGTTTATGGTTGCCCCCTGTTAATATAGATGTTTATGGTTACCCCCTGTTAATATAGATGTTTATGGTTACCCACTGTTAATATAGATGTTTATGGTTACCCCCTGTTAATATAGATGTTTATGGTTACCCCCTGTTAATATAGATGTTTATGGTTACCCCCTGTTAATATAGATGTTTATGGTTACCCACTGTTAATATAGATGTTTATGGTTGCCCCCTGTTAATATAGATGTTTATGGTTACCCCCTGTTAATATAGATGTTTATGGTTACCCACTGTTAATATAGATGTTTATGGTTACCCCCTGTTAATATAGATGTTTATGGTTACCTCCTGTTAATATAGATGTTTATGGTTACCTCCTGTTAATATAGATGTTTATGGTTGCCCCCTGTTAATATAGATGTTTATGGTTACCCACTGTTAATATAGATGTTTATGGTTGCCCCCTGTTAATATAGATGTTTATGGTTACCTCCTGTTAATATAGATGTTTATGGTTACCCCCTGTTAATATAGATGTTTATGGTTACCCACTGTTAATATAGATGTTTATGGTTACCCACTGTTAATATAGATGTTTATGGTTACCCACTGTTAATATAGATGTTTATGGTTGCCCCCTGTTAATATAGATGTTTATGGTTACCTCCTGTTAATATAGATGTTTATGGTTACCCCCTGTTAATATAGATGTTTATGGTTGCCCCCTGTTAATATAGATGTTTATGGTTACCTCCTGTTAATATAGATGTTTATGGTTACCCCCTGTTAATATAGATGTTTATGGTTACCCCCTGTTAATATAGATGTTTATGGTTGCCCCCTGTTAATATAGATGTTTATGGTTGCCCCTGTTAATATAGATGTTTATGGTTACCCCCTGTTAATATAGATGTTTATGGTTACCTCCTGTTAATATAGATGTTTATGGTTACCCCCTGTTAATATAGATGTTTATGGTTACCCCCTGTTAATATAGATGTTTATGGTTACCCACTGTTAATATAGATGTTTATGGTTGCCCCCTGTTAATATAGATGTTTATGGTTACCCCCTGTTAATATAGATGTTTATGGTTACCCCCTGTTAATATAGATGTTTATGGTTACCCCCTGTTAATATAGATGTTTATGGTTACCCACTGTTAATATAGATGTTTATGGTTACCCCCTGTTAATATAGATGTTTATGGTTACCCCCTGTTAATATAGATGTTTATGGTTACCCCCTGTTAATATAGATGTTTATGGTTACCCCCTGTTAATATAGATGTTTATGGTTACCCCCTGTTAATATAGATGTTTATGGTTACCCCCTGTTAATATAGATGTTTATGGTTACCCACTGTTAATATAGATGTTTATGGTTGCCCACTGTTAATATAGATGTTTATGGTTGCCCCCTGTTAATATAGATGTTTATGGTTACCCCCTGTTAATATAGATGTTTATGGTTACCTCCTGTTAATATAGATGTTTATGGTTACCCCCTGTTAATATAGATGTTTATGGTTACCCCCTGTTAATATAGATGTTTATGGTTACCCCCTGTTAATATAGATGTTTATGGTTACCCCCTGTTAATATAGATGTTTATGGTTACCCCCTGTTAATATAGATGTTTATGGTTGCCCACTGTTAATATAGATGTTTATGGTTACCTCCTGTTAATATAGATGTTTATGGTTGCCCCCTGTTAATATAGATGTTTATGGTTACCCCCTGTTAATATAGATGTTTATGGTTACCCACTGTTAATATAGATGTTTATGGTTACCCCCTGTTAATATAGATGTTTATGGTTACCCCCTGTTAATATAGATGTTTATGGTTACCTCCTGTTAATATAGATGTTTATGGTTACCCCCTGTTAATATAGATGTTTATGGTTACCCCCTGTTAATATAGATGTTTATGGTTACCCCCTGTTAATATAGATGTTTATGGTTACCTCCTGTTAATATAGATGTTTATGGTTACCCCCTGTTAATATAGATGTTTATGGTTACCCCCTGTTAATATAGATGTTTATGGTTACCCACTGTTAATATAGATGTTTATGGTTACCTCCTGTTAATATAGATGTTTATGGTTACCCCCTGTTAATATAGATGTGTATGGTTAATATAGATGTTTATGGTTACCCACTGTTAATATAGATGTTTATGGTTAATATAGATGTTTATGGTTACCCACTGTTAATATAGATGTTTATGGTTACCCCCTGTTAATATAGATGTTTATGGTTACCTCCTGTTAATATAGATGTTTATGGTTACCCCCTGTTAATATAGATGTTTATGGTTACCCCCTGTTAATATAGATGTTTATGGTTACCCACTGTTAATATAGATGTTTATGGTTACCCCCTGTTAATATAGATGTTTATGGTTACCCCCTGTTAATATAGATGTTTATGGTTGCCCACTGTTAATATAGATGTTTATGGTTGCCCACTGTTAATATAGATGTTTATGGTTACCCACTGTTAATATAGATGTTTATGGTTACCTCCTGTTAATATAGATGTTTATGGTTACCCACTGTTAATATAGATGTTTATGGTTACCCCCTGTTAATATAGATGTTTATGGTTACCCCCTGTTAATATAGATGTTTATGGTTACCCACTGTTAATATAGATGTTTATGGTTACCCACTGTTAATATAGATGTTTATGGTTACCTCCTGTTAATATAGATGTTTATGGTTACCCCCTGTTAATATAGATGTTTATGGTTACCCCCTGTTAATATAGATGTTTATGGTTACCCCCTGTTAATATAGATGTTTATGGTTACCCCCTGTTAATATAGATGTTTATGGTTACCTCCTGTTAATATAGATGTTTATGGTTACCTCCTGTTAATATAGATGTTTATGGTTACCCCCTGTTAATATAGATGTTTATGGTTACCTCCTGTTAATATAGATGTTTATGGTTACCCCCTGTTAATATAGATGTTTATGGTTGCCCACTGTTAATATAGATGTTTATGGTTACCTCCTGTTAATATAGATGTTTATGGTTGCCCACTGTTAATATAGATGTTTATGGTTACCTCCTGTTAATATAGATGTTTATGGTTGCCCACTGTTAATATAGATGTTTATGGTTACCTCCTGTTAATATAGATGTTTATGGTTACCCCCTGTTAATATAGATGTTTATGGTTACCCCCTGTTAATATAGATGTTTATGGTTACCTCCTGTTAATATAGATGTTTATGGTTACCTCCTGTTAATATAGATGTTTATGGTTGCCCCCTGTTAATATAGATGTTTATGGTTACCCACTGTTAATATAGATGTTTATGGTTACCCCCTGTTAATATAGATGTTTATGGTTACCCCCACCCTCCCTCCAGGTTCTTCAGCTCGTTTCATCTTTGTAAAAAACGTCTTAATGAACAATGATCTTTACGATCTGACCTATAAGTATAGGTGCTTATGTGTGTGTACATGTGTGATTGCGCACATCGTAGTATGTGTGTGCGTGCGTATGTATGTACATTTTCCTGTCCTGCTACGCATTCAAAATGTAACGAGTACTTTTGGTTGTCAGGGAAAATGTATGGAGTAAAAAGTACATTATTTTCTTTATGAATGTAGGTGAGTAAAAGTACAGTACAGATACCCCCAAAAATACTTAAGTAGTGCTTCAAAGTGTTTTTACATAGTTACTTTACACCACTGGCTCCGAGACCATAGTAGGCCACCGGGTTCATGGTAATGGCTTCCCCTCCTGAGGGGAAAGTAGCCGCCCTGGGCCCTGATTGATAAACCAATAAATCTTTAGTGACCTTGATAATTAAGCTGTCAGGGCTGCTTGTTACTGACAACCTTTTCCCTCTGGTGCTTCTGCCTCCGTGTTTACACAAACCATGCATTTCCTCCCTGCCCTAGCAGTCCACTATACTGGCTAACCATACAGTACATAGGCTACACACTGGTTTCATGTCAGCTCAATCAAATAGGGTTCATATATCCTCACCGGCACTACCCCCTCTACTCTGCTTGTTGACATGGACTACACCTCGCTGTGTAGTGTAGTAGTCCCTGGTAGGTCAGGGCTGTATGTACCTCTATACTGTTCCCCTCCTGAGGACATAAGAGCATGTTGGAACAGAGCCCTGTGGCGTGTGTATATCCTCTCACCTCAGAGCACTTTCAGCCACTCCCTCCCAGCATGGGTGCGCAATAGGCCAGAAATGGGGAGGGATGGTGGGAGTCTCCCCCCTCCTTAAAATAGTGATGATACTGAGATTGTACTGTAGGCATTTCTGTGTTTGATCTTAAATACTCCCCCTCCTTCCACTCCCCAGTGTTGTGCCATGTAGATGGTGTTTTGTGTAACATCAGATTTGTATTGTTTCCCTTTGTGAAGGATATAATGCTAGGGTTCAATAGCTAAGTGGATAGGGGTTGAATAGACTATGATCTCAGAGATTCAGTTTATAACCAGTCAAACATGGTCCAAATATAATCAACCAGGCATAACCCCTCTAGTGTCTCCACCTTGACCTATGTATTTATTTATCTGTTGTGTTGTGTTGTAATGTGCTGTGTTGTGTTGTGTTGTGATGTTATGTTGTGCTGTGTTGTGATGTGCTGTGATGGGTTGTATTGTGCTGTGTTGTGATGGGTTGTATTGTGCTGTGATGTGTTGTGATGTGTTGTACTGTGATGTGCTGTGTTGTGATGGGTTGTATTGTGCTGTGTTGTGATGGGTTGTGATGTTGTGCTGTGTTGTGATGGGTTGTATTGTGCTGTGTTGTGATGGGTTGTATTGTGCTGTGTTGTGATGGGTTGTATTGTGCTGTGATGGGTTGTATTGTGCTGTGTTGTGATGGGTTGTATTGTGCTGTGTTGTGATGGGTTGTATTGTGCTGTGTTGTGATGGGTTGTATTGTGCTGTGATGGGTTGTATTGTGCTGTGTTGTGATGGGTTGTATTGTGCTGTGATGTGTTGTGATGTGATGTGCTGTGATGTGATGTGCTGTGATGTGATGTGTTATACTGTGATGTGTTGTGTTGTGATGGGTTGTATTGTGCTGTGATGTGTTGTGATGTGCTGTGATGTGATGTGTTGTACTGTGATGTGTTGTGTAGTGATGTGTTGTGTTGTGATGGGTTGTATTGTGCTGTGATGTGTTGTGATGTGTTGTGCTGTGATGTGCTGTGTTGTGATGGGTTGTATTGTGCTGTGATGTGATGTGTTGTACTGTGATGTGATGTGTTGTGATGGGTTGTATTGTGCTGTGATGTGTTGTGCTGTGATGTGCTGTGTTGTGATGGGTTGTATTGTGCTGTGATGTGTTGCGATGTGATGTGTTGCGTTGTGTTGTGATGTGCATTGATGTGATGTGTTGTGATGTGTTGCATTGTGCTGTGTTGTGATGTGCTGTGCTGTGTAGTGATGTGCTGTGTTGTGATGGGTTGTGCTGGGTTGTTATGTGAGTTCCAGTGTGCTCTGTGGTGGTGGTGACGACAGACAGACAGACAGACAGACAGACAGACAGACAGACAGACAGACAGACAGACAGACAGACAGACAGACAGACAGACAGACAGACAGACAGACAGACAGACAGACAGACAGACAGACAGACAGACAGTGTAGTTTTACATTGCTGAGTGGAAGCAGCTGGTCTCTCCCTCCATGCTTTCTGTAAACACCCAACATCCGCTTTAATCACAGCCGGCCCTCATCCCCTAGTTCTCAGCCCTCAGCCGTCTCAGACGTCGCCCCCTCAGCCCAATGCCGTGGCAGGTAGCCTAGTGGTTAGAGAGTTGGGCCAGTAACCGAAAGGTTTCTGGATCGAGTCCCGGCGCTAACAAAGTAAAAATCTGTCGTTCTGCCCCTGAACAAGGCAGTTAACCCACTGTTCCCTGGTAGGCCGTCATTGTAAATAAGAATTTGTTCTTAATCGACTTGTCTAGTTAAATAAAGGTTAAAATGCCAGCGGTGAGCTCACCATCATTCCCCCAAATCCTCCTGCCCCTCCACTCTATGTCTGGTCTGGGGCATACGTCCCTCTACCCCGGCCCCCATCCAGCTTATTCACGTTCAGACCAGGCCGGACACACAGAGAGGGAACGTGCTTAAACTACAGTACACTGGCTTTGATACATATTGGCAGCAGTCAGCGTTGTCTAAAGTGCACTACAGTCTGTCGCTTTAGACAACGCTGACTGCTGCCAATATGTATCAAAGCCAGTGTACTGTAGTTTAAGCACATTCCCTCTCTGTGTGTCCTGCCTGGTCTGGCGCATTGAGGAACTAAGGAAGCTGTAGTGGCCTGAGCCTGTATGTGTGACTGTGTGTGTGACTGTGTGTGTGTGTCTCACTCACTGTGAGGTATGACTAGCTACATGGAGGGGTCTCAGGGGTGTTAGTCACTCAGATGGCTCGGTGGACGACCCCTACCTTGGCACAGGGGGCACTCTCTGGGGGGAGGTATCAGAGACGATCCCTGTCTGGCCCTGGATCCTGGACCCTGACTGGATGCTCCCATTCCACACATACACATGCTCCTTCTAAATGGCAGAGCAATCCAACTCCCCACCTATGGCGTGCCCTCTCTCCCATCCAGTCTTGATATGGAAAATACATGCATATGTATTCATGTTTCTCTGGGTGTCATGTCCCGCAGCAAAGCCAAACCAATCATTGAGAGGTGTCTTTTCCTCCATAGTGGAACCTAATTATATCTCACCTTTATTAGTGAGAGGAGAAGGTACTGTACATTCCTTCAGGAGTCTTTTTGTTGTTGTTGTGCGTTTCATATCTAATTCCCTCCTTATAATGTCAGCCATGTCTTGCATTTCCATTTGGTTGTAGCGCCCCCACCCAAACACAGGAGACATCTAGCTGTGCTATTAAGAATCAGGAATAAGGGAGTTATTTGCATAACAACATAGCATGTCCATGTCCACTAGCTGTGTTGTGTAACTTTGTGTTAATCATCATTACATATGATGATTTATGTAAGGTTTATTTATTTAATGGATAATGAGGTTAGGAGGCCAGGGTGTTGGGTGTTGATGAAGATGACGGTGGTGAAGATGAAGGTGTATAGCCTACAGTAGGAGAGGAGATATAATAATAACATAGTGTAATCTCCTGTATTATGGAGTGTTGTTGGGTAGATTCTACATGGAGGTTCATTATTAGACTCAGAGAGAGTAGGACTGGGACTGGCAGGGTGAGTAGAGGGTCTAGTGAGATCTCTTGGTGCTGGAAGGAGCTCTAATCGTCTTTGTCAACCTCCTGCCGGGATGTCAGGACTCATATAGGTGCTTGTGGCCTTACAGAGGAACAGGAAGACATCAGCGGGGTGCGATGCCTGCCGCTGACGATGGCGATGTGTTCCCACACACGGACGCCTGCCCGCTGCGGTCAGAGACTAGGGAACAAGGCAGCATCAACGTGCGTGGCCCCGCAACACTGACGGTCAGAACCAGCGGCTGCTGGCGGTGCGAACGTCAAATAGTTTAGAGGGGAGGTGATGGAGTGGGCGAGGGAGCGGCAAGGGAGGGTGGGAGCGGCTGCCCTGTGTGTGTTCTATGGTTCTCTGTGCTCTCTGTCACCGCCACTCAGTGGTTCCTCCAGCCCAGCGGGCGAAGGAGGGAGGCAGTATTTCCATGGATGATCAGCTCAGGGCATTGCCAGCCACAACCAGGTTACCACAGCACTCGTTCCCCTGTTAGGGTACAGTAGTCATTAGTGTAACAGTGTAGGTTCCGTCCCTCTCTTCGCCCCAACCCGGGCTCGAACCAGGGACCCTTGCACACATCAACAACTGACACCCACGAAGCATCGTTACCCATCGCGCCACAAAAGCCGCGTCCCTTGCAACGCAAGGGGAAACCCTACTTCAAGTCTCAGAGCGAGTGATGTCACTGATTGAAATGCTATTAGCGCGCACCACCGCTAACTAACTAGCATTTTCACATCGGTTACATTAGCACCCCCCCGACTGTCAATTTCAGATTCACCCAACACCTAAAATTAAAGGTGAACTGTTTGGGTCAGACATCCCATTCTTGTAATGATGGTCATCCTTGTGGAGGACCTTGACCTCAATGGGTCTTCTTGGTCCTTTATCACCTTGTTACTGTTTACCTCAAATACGATATCTAATACATATTACTGATCCAAACCTAAGTATGAATTCTAAAAAAGCTCAAATGTAAGAAAATGAACAATGTATTGAGAAGCCAGCTCGTGTTGTGAATCAAAATGGTGGTGGATATTTCCTCTGGACTAGTACTGGATGATATTGCTGTTCTCAGCAGAGTGGTCTGTATACAGTGTTTGTTGATATTAGTATATTGCTAGATTCATCACACAGCAGTTCCAATCCTCCTGTGCATCCTTACCCAGCTCCCCGCCATCCAAACGTTGTCAATCCTACTATAAGCTGACTCAAATGGACTCTGGATGGAATAAAACCCATTAAAATAGTGTATTATTATGAGCAGCTTATACACCTCTGAATCATGACAATGTAAGTGCATACACTACATTCCCTGTACGATTGCACCTTGAATGAAATGAGAAAATCAGAGTCAGTTTTCCACAGGAACAGCCCTGTAATTGTCTATAGGGACATGCAAACTAATACTGTAAAAAGGAGACATATAGTATTGTTTTATACAGACATTGTTGTAAGAGCTAATGTACAGATGTAGGCTCTTCATTTGAGCCAGTTTGCTACAGCAGGAAAATAGTCCTGCAGCAACAGGACATTTGAATTATTATCTGGATTATAATTCATTGACATTTTTGTAGGGGTTGATACATTTTTCATGAGGGCAAAACAAGTGGAAATGACAACTTTAGATGCCTTTTTAAAACTCAAATATACTACAAGTTTGCAAAAACAAACTACATCTGTAGAGCCCTTAAAAAAATGAATCCTCCATCTGTTTGTTTCCAGGGATGATGATGACATTAACGATGTGGCGTCCATGGCGGGGGTGAACCTGAATGAAGAGAGCGCCCGTATCCTGGCCACCAACTCTGAGCTGGTGGGAACACACATCCGCTCCTGTAAAGATGAGGCTTTCCTTCACCCGGGCCTGTTACACAGACGCATCCTGGAGACAGGTACGGACAGAACACTACTACAGTATGTTATAGTACATGATGGCACCCTCACTAGAGAAACCTCTACAGTGTATGATGATGAGGCCTTGTTCACAGCAGTAGAACAATAGAAGTTGCATACACAGTATGTCTTTAAAGTCATTAAGTGATAGAGAATTGAGGTGGAATCATGTACAGTGTCGTTGTCTTCACGGTTAGTATTATCTCCAGTTCCATAATAATAATTCCGTAATCATCAAGTGTTGCCAATGACGCTGATCTTCATTTTCATCATAGTGATTATTATCTTCAGATTTATCTTGAATTTATTCATGAACGTGTGTACCAAACAGAATCATGTTCCTTCAAACGTGTGTTGGTTTAGAAAATATAGGCCAGACTCCTGTCTGTGTGTGTGTGTGATGAAATCTATCTGTTAGCTTTGTGTTTTCTTCTATTCTCCTTGTTGTTTGTGCATCTGTAGTGTCATCACTAAAGACAGACAGTTTGATTTACTTCCCCTGATGGGATGTTGCAGGCCGGAGCAGACGCTGCTTTCTGGCCTCCCTCATTTTAAACTTGGTGCACTTAACAGTTCTTTCACCTCCTTTAATGAATTCTTCAGTGTCTGTCTGAACTTACTAGACCCCAGGCCCTGACATAAATACTTTATAGAGCTGTCTTTTGAAGGCTGCTTGTCAGATTGTCCTGTGGACTGAAGGAAGAGAGTTACAAGACTTGATTTTGTTCTTCTTCTGTCTTTTGATTGGATCTCCACATTCAGATACTGTCCTATTTGTGAGTCTGAGATGATACACGGATATATATTACCATAAACAACTAAGTCTTGAGTACACGTTGCATTATAAATCACACAGTAGAACAGAATTCAAGCACAACAGGGAGTTTTAGCACTAAGACGTTTCTTCTTGTTTTACCTCAATTAAGTATCCACAGTGACAGTGACAATGAGGCCCAGAGGTCATGTGCTGTTAGACAGTACATTGGTGAGGTTGTTATCCCGTCGCCTTGGGGAGGAGGGGGTTAAAAATGTAAATCTTGCTCTGGGGGCTTGGTGCTGTGCGGGGGCCGGGTGGGTGGGAGGCCATGGTGCCCCCTGCTGGGGAAGTGGCACTTGGGCGGCTTTGTTGTGTCAGTGATGGGCTGTGGAGAACTCTCAGCTGGCAGCAGAACCAAGGGAGGCTCCCCAGCCTGCCAACTCGGCTCAATCAGAGGCTAGTGGGGATGTGGTCCTCCTCACACAGTGGTACACAGCCCTGACTCACCCCTCTGCTTCATGCTTCCCTCTCTGCTCTCTGCTGCCACCACTGGACAGGGAGATGTACAGCGGGGCAGGGTAGATTCAGACCCGGTGTGGACCAGGGAACCCTGTGTCTTTCAGAATGTCCACACACAGATTGGGAGGAGAGGAGCTTGTTTCTCTCTCCCTGTTTCTTTCTTTCTTTCTTTCTCCTTTTTTCTCTTTCTATCTCTTCCCATATCTCTCTCTCCTCTCACCCCCTTCTCTCTTTCTATCTCTCTTCTCTCTCCCCCTCCCCATCGTTCTTCAGGCTTGTCCTTGAGCCGTGGGCCAGTTTCATTTGTGAAACCGCAAACAGCAACTCCCTTCTGACTCCCAGGGCCTAGAACATATGCACAGCTGGAGTTCTCTAGAATAGCCTCTCAAAGTAAATGTGCACTGGTACCTCAGAGGTCCAATTCTGCAGAGACGTATACAGAAGCACTCAACTCCAAAGAGACTCACTCGTGTTCAGTGCAGAAAGTTCATTTTTCTCTTTTTAAGGGCAGATGAGATTACCAGTAAAAACAGTACAAAATAAAGCCTGTTAAGGTGGTTGAAAACTAACACTAAAGCAATTCAATGCTGTTTAGACTCTCCTACAGTCCTAAGTGAGGGGCTGGTGTGGACTACATTGTACATTGAGGAAGGTATTTCTTTCATAGAGAACTTGGCTTTCTTTGTCTCTGTGCCTTAAAGATCTGAGTTTGTAGGAGAGTGGAAGCCTTTAGTATTTTACCTTTTGACATCGCTTACGACCCAGAGAAAATGTTTTAGAATTTTCACACTAATTATCAGGCTTATACGGATCTCGATCCTTTCAAGATGTTAGACCGGGAAAAGATGTATGTACAGTACGGCTGATTTAAATAATTGGTGTGGTTTACTTAAAAGTGTACCAGAGAGAACATTCTGTTAATGGAATATTAAAAAGGAAGAAAAACAGATCCTAAACTCTGTCCTCTGAATTATGACTTCACAAACTGTTTACTGCCAGAAAACCTTTAAAGTTAAGTTTGGCCAATGTTGTTTACAGCTACACACATGAAAGACTGCAGAGTAAGAGCTTGGCAGTTCATACTTGGATACTATTCTCAACATGGCACTAGAACTGTAAAACGTCTAGACAGAGCTTTATCATTATTAAACGAATACCTTTTTCACACTATCGTCCTGACCTAAACCAAACTGTGCTGGCTCAGATGTTTTGCTTTGTCCTTTTTAGCATGGTTCCAACAACTATGGTGGATGTGGAACCAGGCCAGCTCATTACAGCTTGGTTCGGTTCGGCTCAGCTTGGTTCAGTAGTATGAAAAGCCTTTTCGGACTGGGATTTGGGGAGATCAGCGTGTATTAATGTTAGAGTCCTTCTGTCTGTCTGACCCTAAGCTAAGAAGTTTGGCATGTCAGAGGTTCCTATGGAAGCGGTGAACTTCATCTCCCACGCTACCCAGTCCCGACTCCGCACTGTGCTGGAGAAGGTCTCCTCCATTGCACAGCACAGGATGGACGGCGGTAAGGTAAGTAGTCATGCTAGAGACAGACATACCTATGAGGAGGTGGGCGCTTTTTACACTTAAGTGATAAACACGATAGCACAGTTTCCACAGAAACATATTCTTCAAAACTTGAAAAATACCTGGTAGATCTTTTTCAGGCCTCTGTCTGGCACACCAGCATGGGTGACATTAACTTTTAGCCTTGAATATAGCAATGTAACCACATTTAATTGGTTTACAATAAAGTCAATTCAACTCTGCTCCTTGTAAAAGAAATAAAGCAAAAAACATAGCAACTTTGAAAAGCTGTTTTCCTGTGTGTATGTGAGGCAGAGGAGAGGGGTGGTGGGCTACAGCTGTCCCTGTCTTGATTAGTCTTTTTTGCGGTTTGGAAATGAGGCGTGTTAGAAGCGTGAAGTCTCCTCGTCTCTGTGAAGCCACTCTGTTGACATCAGCGAAAAAACCAACCCGGGCGGGCGGCCTGAAAGAGAGAGCACGGCTCGACTGAGTTACGGAGGAGGAGAGGAGTGCAGGCTCAGCTCTGAACAAAGGAGGGAGGAAGGATGAGAGAGACGTGCGCGTGGTGACAAACCCTCAGATGTCACTCCACTCTGTGCTCTGCTCTGCCACCCAGCTCCTCACATCGCCACAGACAGGGAGATAGAGTTAGAGAAACTGATAAAGGGTGTTGGGGGAGAACAGAGAGATAGAGACACACACACAGGGAATAAACAATTGTCATATTCACTTTTTGATGACCCACAAACTTTGTTTTCCTTCTGAAACTTGTCTCATCTTCCCATCTCCCAAGTGCAGAACAACATATTTAACACAACGAGAAGCGGTGATAGTGTAAACAAAGAAAAGTTGTGATTAGTTATCCAAACTGGTGGTTGAGAGAGACGAGGTGTCTAAAGTTGTAGTAATATGTTTATCCAAACTTGTGGTTCAAATGAGATCTTCTTAGGATCTTAAGTTATTTTTCCTCCACTCATTCTCTGTTTCTTTCTTTCCCTCTCTGTCTCTGCAGGATGAGGAGTGGTATGAGCAGTCGGCAGATGTGCGGTCGCAGCTAAAGTTCTTTGAGCAGCTGGAGAGGATAGAGAAGCAGAGGAAGGATGAACAGGAGAGAGAGATCCTACTCAAAGCAGCTAAAGTAAGTCCTAGTCTCCTTGTTGTTATAAAGGCATATATCAATGAAGTGTTTTCACATTCAATCCTGATCTTTAGCCCAATTTAGCAATACCCTGAAGTCTTACCAGTTTCAGTTACCCCATTTCCAAGCCTACCTAATATACCATGAAGTCCAGTGTAGGGACTGTTGTTCTGTTGCTATTGTGTGTGTTACTTGTGTGTGAGGTGGTGTGTAAGGTGGTGTGTAAGGTAGTGTTTAGCTGTGCTGTGGTGTGGTGTGTGTTCCTTGTCAGTGTCTAGGGCAGTGTGGTGTCTTCGCTGTTCCTGCCCAGGCTCTAGCTAACAGATGAAACCGAGTGTGTCCTCCGTAGAGTGCCCTCAGTGTGTTCTCCCGCCCCCTCGCTCTAGGGCTCCTTTGTCCTCTCATTGTCCCCAAACACAACAAGCAGAGGAACCACTGTGGAACTCTATACAGTCCTCTGATCTGATCCTCCTCACATACCCGCTGACACGCCCAGAGCTAAAAGCGTGTCATGTCAGCCATCTCAGTACTCAGGAGAACCAGCTTCAACAGTAGTGGGCAGGGGAGCCTCAGAGAGCCTTACAGAGTCTCAGAACAGATGAATTGCATCTAGGCAGCCTCTGCACACTCATGTGTGTCCATCCAGTCACACTCAGGCTGTTGAGACTGGTGTAAGCACTTCTTGCACACACTTAACTTGTATAAGATTGTAAAATGACTTGAATAAGTTATCACATACTTCATACAATCTATCAAAGAAGACAGGTACATAATTCATTAGACATACAGTATGATGCAAAGGTTCAAATATTGTCACCAACAGAATGTGTTTTGAAGGGAAATGCCCCACGGTGAGACATTAGAGAGAAGCTTGCTTCATTTAATACATCTTCAACAGAGACAATGTCCCACAGCTGATTGCATTATCACTTCCCTGTGTTAACAGCATTGTTATGGCCCTGCCTGCCATGCAGGACATTAGAAACAGTCAGACTGATGAACAATGACCCGCCTTGCCACTTTTATTGTTGGTAATTAGGAAACTACTGCCTTGACAGCAAAGCTGTTAAGCACCAAGCTTTATTTTGTTATTTAAAAAATATACAATCTCAGGGCCTAACTGTACGTGTCTTTAGAAGGAGTATATGACAGTACATTTTACTAAACATCAGTTTATCACACCTGAACAAATCTTTTGTATAGCTAATATGCAATATGTTTTGTCTGGGCTCATTATTATGTCATAGGAGGGTGGCACATTAATTCATCTGACTTTAATCTGTCCATTTCCACTCTACACTTCCTACAGTATATTTCAGTATCTAACTGGTGTATTCAAACAGTAGTGAGGGTGGATCCAGCATCCAGCCACTGTACTGTTATGCACCCTGTGTGTCCTGTTCCCTTGAGAGAGAGAGAGAGAGAGAGAGAGAGAGAGAGAGAGAGAGGAGAGAGAGAGAGAGAGAGAGAGAGAGAGAGACAGACAGAGACAGAGACAGAGAGAGAGAGAGGTCAGGACAGCTGAGCTGACAGAGTAGATGTAAAGCATGGCAGTACCACCATGGCCCTTTGTAAACAGGCCATTTTTGTCCCTGTTTTCTCCCCGCTGACAGCCAGGCTCCACACTGGGGCTGCCTTATAATTTGATCTCTTAAATAAGAATCTACTAAAATAATCCCCTCCTCCGCTCCCACTCCTCCGTCCATTTAAAATATGACTCAGGTCTTCAGGGATGCTCCGGTCGACTGGAGGGCAAATGCATTAGTTTTAGTTGAGACACCGACCAGTACGTGAACCGCCTGATATATTTAAAGCCAATTAGCAAGGAGTAGGGCAAGATATGCATATGTTCATGAAGGAGGGATGGAGGGAGGGAGCCAGGGAGCCAGGGAACGGGTAGCTAGACTCTTGTTTTCCAGCACCACTGAAGGCAAATAGCATTTGATTGCTTATAGTAGAAAAGGGAAACATCAGGAGGAGCATCACGTTCAGAGATATTAATGAAGTAGTCTTTAACACCACCGGGATGACCATGCTCTTACAGAGGTTAGGCAATGTTAAAGACACATTGGACCATTACTAGTCATATCCCTAACCTTCATTCAAGCTAAATGGATTTATGCTAGTTAAACAGGAAGTAGATTTTTTATAGAATTTTTCCCATTGCTATGGCAGCACTGTTGGCTGCCTGTATTACCATAGTATAGACAAAGACCTCCGGGTCGACATGTTGTACAATACAACTGCGGGAGCATTCAACAGTGTATCTATCTGTCTTTCATAGACTCATAGGAAAAGTACACTGCGTCTCTGATAGCTACAGTAGGCTAGTACTGTGATAGTGTGGTGATCTGGCAGGGTTCCACTAACAGTGAGCTTTTAGAAGAGTCCCTGTATGGTTAATTGGAAGCCCTGTGGTTAACAGCTCACACAGACAGGTACAAGCTGCACAGGCAGCTCAGCTCTCACTGACTAATTACAGTGGCGCTCCAGTACTGTGGACTCTGGTCCTGACTCTAGAGAGATGTGCGCACGCACACACACACACACACACACACACACACACACACACACACACACACACACACACACACACACACACACACACACACACACACACACACACACACACACACACACACACACACACACACACACACACACAGCAATGGCACTGGAACAAAAGAGGGACGGACGGACGGACGGACAGACAGACAGACAGACAGACAGACAGACAGACAGACAGACAGACAGACAGACAGACAGACAGACAGACAGACAGACAGACAGACAGACAGACAGAGTACCTGTGACTTTCTGAGTTTGAGCACATTCTCCCGGCCCTGTGTGCTCTGCTGGCTCGCGCAGAATTTTTAATAACCTCCTTTGATTAGAATCTCCCTCCAGCAGCTTATTTACGGTGGGATTTGGCGCAGGTTTAAAGGGCACTGGCCTCGGGCTCTCAATTGCACTTCTATGAATCCAAATACGATGTCCTTGACACCTTGTATCCTGTTCCCATTTTGTACTATTTTTGTGCTGGCTGCAACAGATGAGGGGGTCCTTAAACCAGCTGTTAACCTGTGTGTCTCCCCCCCCCCCCCCCAACTCTGCAGAGTCGCTCCAGGCAAGAGGACCCAGAGCAGGCTCGGCTGAAACAAAAAGCTAAGGAGGTAAGCGCTGTGCTGGAGATCATTACCCTTGACATTTTCCCAAGACTTCAACACATACATTTTTCATGCCTCGCTACATATGTAATGCCATTTAAAGGTCTGACTTAAAAAGTTGTAGGAATTATTTGTGCTGATTGAAGTCCGTCTCGTTTGGAAAAGTGGTTTCTATAGAACAGAGACACCACACCAAAGAGATCCTCCTCCTCTTTTCTCTCTCTCTCTCTCTCTCTCTCTCTCTCTCTCTCTCTCTCTCTCTCTCTCTCTCTCTCTCTCTCTCTCTCTCTCTCTCTCTCTCTCCCTCTCTATTTCTCTCTCTCCCTCTCTCTTTCTCTCTCTCCCTCTCTCTTTCTCTCTTTCCCTCTCTCTTTCTCTCTCTCCCTCTCTCTTTCTGGCTCCCAATAACATTTTGGAGACTGCTGTTCATTGTACATGGCTCTTTCAAAGAGATAGATTGGGGGAGCCTATCGGTGCTGTGAGTACTGGTTTAATATTCACCATAGCACTTTCCGTAGAGCCATTTGCATTGTAAAGGCTGATAGAAATATGTTTACTGTCACAGTTATGTATACATTTTAGTTTAAAACATTGAAATGGCTTTGGCACTGTAGGCGCACAAATGGGAAATATCAAAAATAAAGTAGAAAGAGACTGTGCTTTTTTGTTAAATTGAGTTGTTTTAGTCTCCCAATTTTCTAAACAAATACACATTTATATATGGGGATCATGTAGATCCCAAAAAGTAGACCACTCTTCTTCTTTGCGGTTTGTTAATTTCGTGAAATAGTTTGGATACGCTGAAGTTGGTATGTGTTTATGTTAATCGACACCTGATGTACTGACGTATGTTGAAACCGGAAGAGCAAAAAATGACTTGTGATTATTGAAAGAAAGAGTAAGAGCATAAACACTCTGTACAGCTACAGTGTCTTCAGAAAGTATTCATACCCCTTGACCTATTCCACATTTTGTTGTTACAGCCTGAATTCAAAATGGATTAAATATAATGTTTTTCTCATCCATCTGCACACAATACCCAATAATGACAAAGTGAAAAAAATTTATTGAAAATTAAATACAGAAATATCTCATTTACATAAGTATTCTCACCCATGACTCAATACTTTATAGAAGCACCTGACAGCTGTGAGTCTTTCTGGGTAAGCTGTGAGTCTTTCTGGGTAAGCCTCTAAGACCTTTCCACACCTGGATTGCGCAACATTTTCCCATTATTCTTTTCAAAATTCTCAAAGCTCTGTCAAATTGGTTATTGATCATTGCTAGAGAACCATTTTCAGGTCTTGCCATAGATTTTGAAGTAGATTTAAGTCAAAAGTTTAACTCGGCCTCTCATTCACTGTCTTCTTGGTAAGCAACTCCAGTGTATATTTGGCCTTGTGTTTTACATTATTGTCCTGCTGAAAGGTGAATTCATCTCCCAGTGTCTGGTGGAAAGCAGACTGAACCAGGTTTCCTCTAGGATTTTGCCTGTGCTTAGCTCCATTTAATTTATTTTTTTATCCTGAAAAACTCACAAGTCCTTAGCAATTACAAGCATACCCATAACATGATGCAGCCACCACTATGGTTGAAAATATGGAGAGTGGTAGTCAGTAGTGTGTTGTATTGGATTTGCCGCAAACATAAACATTTTGTATTCAGGACAAAAAGGTAATTGCTTTGCCACATTTTTTGCAGTATTACTTTAGTGCCTTGTTGCAAACAGGATGCACGTTTTGGAATATTTTTATTCTGTACAGGCTTCCTTCTTTTCACTCTGTCAATTAGGTTAATATTTAGGAGTAACTACAATGTTGTTGATCCATCCTCAGTTTTCTCCACCACAGCCATTAAACTCTGTAACTGTTTTAAAGTCACCATTGGCCTCATGGTGAAATCCCTGATCGGTTTCCTTCCTCTCATTGGTCTTTGTGGTTTAACCTGTGTTTGAAATGCACTGCTTGACTGAGGGATCTTACAGATAATTGTAAGTGTGGGTTACAGAGATGAGGTAGTCATTCCAAAATCATGTTAAACACTATTATTGTATGCAATATTTACTCCTGAACTTATTTAGGCTTACCATAACGAAGGGGTTGAATACTTATTGACTCAAGACATTTCAGCTTTTCATTTGTAAAAAATTCTAAAGACATAATTACACTTTCACATTATGGGTTATCATGTGTAGTCCAGTGACTAAATAAATCTCAATTTAATACATTTTAATACACAACAGAACGTGGAAAAAGTTAAGGAGTGTGAATACTTTCTGAAGGCACTGTAGACCATGGTAGATCTCTAGCAACATAGAGCTGCTTAGCCCCATTCCAATTCTATGTCCATACTAGTGTACCACTTAGTATGAAAAAATTTATTGGACATGCATTCCAAATGGTATGCTATGGACATTAAAATGGTGATCTTCTCTCCACTCTGCTCTCTGTAAAGAGATCTTACACTACCACCACACCAGTGTGAGGTGAAGTGATGCCTTTCCTTGGCTCTGTTCATTCGTTTAGAACCTTGAGACTAGATCTCAGCCTCCCCATAAGCCCTAGCTGCATATGCAAATGAGGCAGTGTAATAGGTTGTGCTGCGATAGGTTCGCCCCGGGGCGGTGTGATCAAAGTGGATCTCCTCCCCGTTAAGTGGCAGGCCGCTCATCATCTGGATGAGGCCAGATTATCTCCTGAGAAAGAAACGCGGCACGCGCACTTCTCATTTTCATTTTAGAATTTCAGAAGGAGCAGAGAGAGGGGGGTTGGGGGGGTGAAATTGTTACTTTATGTAATGTTCAGTGCGACAGTCAGGGATGACACTACTACAGGGGGAATTTTTTTTCGCCGTTTTTTCATCCCCCCTTCTCTCTTTTTTTTTGCTTAATGGCCATCGTTTCTCAGTCCTGTGCCTCTCTGGTTTTCATCACCTTACTGGCTCAAGGGGACAGAGCTAGCTGTTTGTGTCACCACGGTTACCACAGAGGGAGTCTGTCGGTGGCGGCTCCTTGTTCAGCACATCTGCACAAATTTCATCAGGATAATGAGGCTGAGCTGCTCTTCCAGGTGACTGACAGACGGGTGGACAATCCTGCCACCCCTCTCTCCGAAAATAATTTTCTATGACAGTTATATACTTGTTCCAAGAAATGTGTTTGAAATTGAGTTGGCGCCTGATTTGTTTGTTAAGGCAGGTGTGGTATATTGGGAGGGAACAGTGAGGTGTTGTTGGGGAACTTTATTGAGGCGCTTACAGGTGAAACACACCCAGTCAGAGTGGGATGATAGCATTTGTATGATAGAGACACATACTCTGGTAGTGTGATGTCAGCCTTGGCCCCATGTGGCCTCTATCAGACCTCTCCAGTTTCCACCTCAACCTAATCCATCCCCCTTCCCCCTCAGCCTTCAGTACCGCCCAGGCAGATAGCAAAAGGCATAAGGCCAAACGTGTGTAGCGCCCCTGTTTCCTCCATTCAGAAACATTCGCCCAAAAGGTCAGATGGGCTATTTTAGAAATGCCCCCAGTGAAAATCAATGGCCAAAGCGAGTATTCCTCATTTTTTTATTTTTTGGTCTGGTCTGTGTGCTCTGTCTGAAATCCCACTGAGGCAGGAGGCGAGGCAGTGCCTCATCATCAGGTCCTCTCAGCACTGAGGGGAGGGGGGGGGGTGGACGGACCAGGCCTACATACATCACAGTGTCAGACACACAGACACACTGCGGCCATAGATTCATCATCAGAACTCCGTCTGGAGGCAGGGAGAGGAGAGAGGAAGACTCTCTCTGGTCTAAACTCATCATCCCCAGGACTTCACATCCCACTGGGCACATCACGTCATTTCAATGTGGATAACTTGGTAACATTTGGTTGAGACGTTGATCAATGAGATTACAACCTATATTCACACAGTCAAAAAGACAGCCAAAAGTTAGTTGAATTTCCAATGTGGTATCACTATGGTTTCAACCATCTAAAATCACAACCAAATTCCAATGGAAAAACAATGTCTTATTTTTAGTTGTCACCCAAATGTACAGTATATCACTGCACTTTCAACAATTTAAAAGCACAACTAAGTTTAAAAGGGAATACAATGTCAGATATTTTGTTTTGTATTAATACAACAGATTAATGTGTTATCACTGTGCTTCATCTAATTGCAGAACCGAACAACTTGGGCTGCAGTTGAAATTACATAAAAAATATATGGTGCAAGTGATTAATGCTGTTCGAGATTATTACAGCAATTGTAAAAATCTCCACCAACCTGCAACGACCTATGCATTCTTTTTATGAATACATAAGAAGACATTTTAGTTACAGTAACCTCAAAATGAGGCCATGGATGTGTTACTCATTTTAAGGTTTAATGTTACATTAGCTTGTAAGATATTTCGTTATATTTAGGCTATTTAATGTATTACAACAGTCATTTTGAATTGTGGTTGGTTGACAACGCAAACAACATCAACATTTGAAGGAGATGTGTCTTCTGCTTGGATAGTTCCATCTGAACCACCGTCTTAATCCCATTCTTTCACTTCGATTTTTGGCTGAGTTGGAGATGGGAATTCAACATACTGTATCATTTGTTAACTTGTTAATAGGCTAAAAGTATTGTATTTCAGAAGTGATATTGAAATCTGTTTGCTTGTCAATGCAATCAAATAATAACATTTGAAGGAGATGCATCTTCTGTTGGATAGTTTCTTCTCTGCTGATGTCGTCTGGCTTTAATTCCAGTTTGTCTACAAATGAATAATTGATATGTTGGATTTACATCTCCATCTCAACCAAAAATCTAAGTTAAAGAAAAGGACTAAATCAAATCAAACTTTAAATGCACTTGAAATAAAGTTTGATTTGATTTAGTCCTATTCTTTAACTGATTTGGTCCGTTTATTTTGCTCTGTTAAACCTGCCCTTTGGAATGACTTCCATAGCAACAGTGAATCTGTTTTGTTTTTAAAACATCTGTTTTGTTTTTAAGTGGAGATCTCTCAACAATCATTCTCATGATATCACATTGGTATTAGTCAGTGACCAATATCAAACTTTATCAGGGCTGGGCTCAGTTAAAACCCTGGATGGAGTTAAACCCTGTAGATAGATCAATTCTCTTGTAGGAAGTGCTGCCCAGCCTATAGTTTTTTGTCTGAAAGTGGATATAACGTTGAAGATCTGACGTAGTTTTTAAGGTACAAATTCAACATATTTTATACAATGTTTGTCTATGTTGCAATTTGGTTACCATGATAACATAATCCTGTGGTTGAAATTTTACCATCAAAATAAGAGTTGATTACTTTTTTCAAATTCAATGTATTTTTAGTTTCCACGTAGATTCCACATCACAATACGTTGACAAATAACGTTGAAACAACGTTGATTCAACCAGTTTGTTCTCAGTGGGATGGTTCTGGCTTTTAGCCTATGATTGGTTGGGAGGAGTCGGTCAAATGTCTGTCAGCTGATTGGGATAAATGGTTTCCCTAGAATTTGTTGCCTTTTAGAAGGAGAGGTTTTTATTTTGATGATGGCCCTTATCCTCCTAATTTCATTCTCGATCAAACCAGCTAAAAAATGCGGGTCATTGATGTTTCGGGCCATGGCTTAAGAATCTAATTTGTCGAAAACCATAAATAATTGATGGTAAATGTGTTATTGGAAAAGCCCAATTATATTTTATACGCCACATGCAATGCCAAGGCTGAGTGCAAAGCTTTTTGCTTCAGGTTTCCCACTAAAAGAAACATATAGATAATTGAAATAGTTATAAAATGGGTTACAGACTTATCACAGCTTGATACACCTATGATAAACTTCCTGGCAAAATAGGAATTGAAAGAGGTGAACTTTGGCATCATCAGGTGACATGTTGATGCAGAGGAATATCAGGGGATGGACACAGAAGCCTGTCTTTTGTTCCTTCCTCAAACACACCTGATTTTAAATAATCAACTAATCATGGTCTTCAGTCTGGACATGATTAGCTAAGCAGGTGTGTTACTGCAGGGCTGGAATGAAAGCCTGCACACCCAGCTGCTATCCAAGACTGGAGTTTTACATAAAGATGATCCTCCACAAGAATTGAACATAGCCAGTTTATTTGGTGGCATATCACTATACAGTTTATGTCTTTGATTATAAGGACTGTCTGTGAGACTGTTGTTAAGACAGCTCTTGGTTGCTCTGAATGACACCCCCATATCAGCATCACGAGCAGGGCCGGTTCCAGGCCAGAGGGGGTCTGAGGGGGTGTTGGGGTGGGGGGGTGAGATGTGGGAGCCCCTGTCTTCCCTTCCTCTCTCTTCTCATCCAGCCAGTCGGATCTGTGTCCTTGCAGCGTTGCTCCACTTTACCTCAGAGTGATTTCAGACCCGTGTGAAACTGAGAGCTGTCCAATGGGAATCTCTCAGCTTTTTGTTAGAATAATTTTCCTCAAATATTTTTCCTCCTCAGGCGTTCAGAGGGAGTTTTTTCTTGCCTCGTTTGCACACCAGGATTGATCATGAAATGTCTTGAACCACGCAGCAATGAATTCTGCTCTCGCTCAACTCTCAACCTTGTATGGCACCAATTAAAAGCAAGAGGCGTTATATGTACAGTCTGTCCTAGCCAGATGCATAAACATCTACATACATCCACAGAGTGTATTACTGGATTGACTTGGAGTCAGTAGCATCAACATGACATAGAAACACTGGTCAACATTTTTACATTTTTCTCTTCCCACCTCCATCAAGTGATATTGTAGATTTATTTTAATTATAACCTCTGGATGTAACCAATGTACTCCAAGACATCATTGGCTCTAAGACACATGTTCATGATTTCCCCAGCATCCCCCACAGATGACCAGGTCACATTTAGCCTGTAAAGGCGCTTGTGCAACAGGCCCCGTCTTGCAGCGCTATTTCTCCTCTATTGTCAGAGGTGTCAGAGGACAAGGCTACAGTGCCATGCATTTATTAGTGCTTTTGTGTCTGTTGTATCTGTGGTTCACGGCCTCGCATCGCTTGGCCCCACAGAACCCGTCATCGTACCCAGTGTAGAGCGCCCGCTGTTAGGCATGCTCAGGGCTAAAGCCTGTCAGAATAATCACTATGATTATGAAGCCAGTTTGGGCTAGTTAACAGAGCGCTGACATTTGGTGATATACTGTAAGGACCAAAACATGGCAGTAAATCTCTCCGTTTCGTTTAACTTTTACGTTTGGCTTTTAAAATATGCTCTTTGAGAGTCTCTGTACATGGAAGATTGTGTTCTACTACAGGAAAAACATTGAGGTTAAGTACCTCTAACCTCTTAGTGGTTATTACAAATGTGTATGTAGATACATGCAAATATCAGATATCCACACGTCTTCTCAAATATGTTTCATCAGTGTTGTTTGAAAGATCAAAGCGGGGCTATTTAATTGTTAATTTAATTATTTCAGAATGAAGATCTGTTTTGATTAACTCCTCAATATGCACAGCCTAGTAAATAGTCCACACTAGCACTATTTTTTGTTTTATTTGTTGCTTTGTTGTCTGGAGTTTCAACTTCTCTCATTTTTTTTTCCTTTCTTTTTTTCCTCAAGACATATTATAAAGAAAAAAATCACCAGGCTTTTAAAAATACCTTTGGTGTTCCTGTGTGTTTTCGAATATTACAAAGTCCTGTAATGAGAAGGATAACAACAAAAAAAGGAGATTTGCCTCAGAGGGAGATTGCGGCTCGTCTTCTCTTGCAAAAGAAGCCTGTAGGACCACTTTTTCTTTGTGCGCTGTAGCACTCCTTGGGACTCCAGCGACAGGGGAATTGGGTACGCTGAGCTACGCTCGTGGCGGGGTGCCAGCCAGCCTCCCTCTGTTCCCGGGTAACGGAGAGGAGAGGAGGCAGGATTGAGGACACGTTTCAATTAGGGAACAAACACCACACACACAGAGGAGAGAAGAGGAGCTAAATCCTGACCAGCCAGACTACCTCATATTCTCTTAACCTCTTTCCTTTCTAAACTGTACCTGTACTGGAGAACAATAGCTCAACCAGCCTGCTCCCTTTTTATTTGAGAAATGTAATTTGTACAGAAATTCACAGGGGAAGGAAGAGGAGGGTAGTGTAAAAGAGAGGGGTCTTTCTTTGTGAGGTGATTCTCTAAGTGTGCCAGCTCTGCCCGCATGTTTCCATTAGATTGTCATGTTGGCTAATTAGAGAGAGGCAGCATGATTCACCTTGGTAATTAGCAGGACTTGCACACCACGTGCCTGGAGGCTAGTGTGAAAGAGGAGCCCAGCCTCAGTGCCCTGCAGTCTCCTCTCCCCTCCGCTGCATGCCTGCCTTCTCTCTATCCCTGATTCCCTGTGAAGATTCTCTCTCTTCTCATCTACCTTCCACTTTTTTGATTTAGAAATGAATAAATCATTGCGATCGTCCTCGTCCTCTTGAATATCTGAGTTCACATCTTTTCCAAGATGCAAATTATACGTGATCAATAGAAAGGTGATGAGCACCGAATCTAACTCTTTAAAAAGAGAGGGGAAAGAAAGAGGGAGAGAGAAGACTGCTAGCCCAAGCACGGTCACATGTAAAGGGAGACAATGTGAAAGAAGAATATTTCAAGTTGGACATTTTCCCTTAGATAAGCATTATTTTTAATGATCATCGCTTTCCTGGCGCTTCCTTATAATGCTGCTGCTTGAATATGCTTATCGGTGATCTCTGGGTTCCTCTGTTTAAAAAGTTATTCTTGAAAAAATATTCTACAAATGTTATTCTAAGGAATGAAAATACTATCTCTGTGGATGGGTTTTGGAGTGTGTTTTATACACAACCAATTTTATATACACAGTCTTTATACACGGTTTAATTTCTGCAAATAAGTTGCAAATAAATACGAACCGTAGGGTCATGATAGTGGCCCTCACATAATGACCTTAGCTCCGGGGAGGGCTCATGGCGCTGAATAATTGGTTGTTGGCTCTGGAAATAGTTCTGACGTATCCATCCAGCTCAGGAGAAAATAGAACATGCTGAGACTATAACTAGGGTTCATTTCCAACGGTAACGTATATGTATAATGTATATGACAGCAAACAGATGCTTTCTTCATCTCTCTATCTTATGGTGAAGAAAAACACTTGACTGAAATTCCTCAATGTGGTATTAATCACTGTACATTCATGTATTCATCGAGATAAGCATGTCTATGTATAATCATTCCTTAATGCAGTGACTCATACCTACCTACAGTATGTGTGTTTACTCAGAATAAATACATATTATGGTGCATAAAACAATTGTAAAAACAAAAATTGAAAGACGCTGTCCTACAATTTTCTTTCCTGTATCTATTTGGGATCATTTGTATCCAAATCCAGTACAGTTAAAGGGGCAATCTGAGATTGCTACATCCATTTTTGGACTTTTAAATAGATTATATACGGTGCCTTCAGAAATGATTCATACCCCTTGACTTATTCCACATTTTGTTGTGTTACAGCCTGAATTCAAAATGGAATACCTATTTTTTTTCTCTCTCACCCATCTACACACAATACCCTATAATGACAAAGTGAAAACATATTTCTCAGAAATATCTAATTGACGTAAGTATTCACACCCCTGAGCCAATACTTTGTAGAAGCGCCTTCGGCGGCAAATACAGTCTTGGGTATGTCTATCAGCTTTTCACATCTGGATTTGGGGATTTTCTCCCATTCTTCCTTTAAGATTTTCTGTATGCTTGGGGTCATTGTCCTGTTGGAATGTAAATCTTCACCCCAGTCTAAGGTTGTTTGCACTCTGAAGCAGGTTCTCATCAAGGATTTACCTGTATTTGACTCCATTCATTGTTCCCTCTATCCTTACCAGTCTCCCAGTCCCTGCCGCTGAAAAGCATCCCCATTATTTCACCTTTTATTTAACCAGGTAGGCTAGTTGAGAACAAGTTCTCATTTGCAGCTGCGACCTGGCCAAGATATAGCAAAGCAGTGCGACACAAACAATAACACGAGGGTTTTTCTTAATTTTTTGTTATTTTCTACATTGTATAATAATAATGAAGACATCAAAACTTTGACATAACACATATGGAATCATGTACTAACCAAAAAAGTGTTAAACAAATCAAAATATATTTATATTTTTCAAAGTAGCCACCCTTTTCATTCTCTCAACCAGCTTCAACAGGAATGCTTTTCCAACAGTCTTGAAGGAGTTCCCACATATGCTGAGCACTTGTTGGCTGTTTTTCCTTCACTCTGCGGTCCAACTCATCCCAAACCATTTCAATTGGGTGAGTTTGAGTGATTGTGGAGGCCGGGTCATCTGATGCAGCACTCCATCACTCTCCTTCTTGGTCAAATAGCCATTACACAGCCTGGAGGTGTGTTGGGTCATTGTCCTGTTGAAAAACAAATGATAGTCCCACTAAGCGCAAATCAGATGGGATGGCATATCGCTGCAGAAAGCTGTGGTAGCCATGCTGGTTAAGTGTGCCTTGAATTCTAAATAAATCACAGGCAGTGTCACCAGCAAAGCACCCCCACGCCATCACACCTCCTCCTCCATACTTCACGGTGGGAAGCACACATGCAGAGATCATCCGTTCACCCACTCTGCGTCTCACAAAGACACGCCGGTTGGAACCAAAAATCGCACATTTCTACTCATCAGACCAAAGGACACATTTTCACCAGTCTGAAGTCCAATGCTCGTGTTTCTTGGTGTCCTTTAGTAGTGTTTTCTTTACAGAAATTTGACCATGAAGGCCTGATTCACGCAGTCTCCTCTGATGTTGAGATGTGTCTGTTATTTGAACTCTGTGAAGCATTTATTTGGGCTGCAATTTCTGAGGCTGGTAACTATAATGAACTTATCCTCTGCACTGACCTTCATGTCTTAAAGTAATGATGCACTGTCATTTCTCTTTGCTTTTTTGAGCTGTTCTTGCCATAATATGGACTTGGTCTTTTACCAAATAGGGCTAGTGGTTGGGTGCCTGTTTTGTTATTGTTTGAACTGCAGATTACCCCTTTAAATCAACCTGTATACCACAGCTGTACTTTAGCTCTACCAAACACAGCCCCCACATCAGTAGGTCAAGGCTGAAACATGGGGAGACATAGCAGATTGGCCCAGTCATATTGGATGTCGACTGAATTGAGATGAGGTTGGAGATCTGATTGGCGATTTAGCTTAGACTCCCCTTGCTTAACTACCAGGCATTTTAAATGAGAAAAGGCCTTACAGCTCACAGATGTTCATAGAACGGAGAGACAGACAGCCTCATAGAGTTACAAAAAAAAAAAGTCTGCTGTGCGGGTGTCAAGTAATGAAATCAAATGCATGGATTTAGGTAGCTGCATAAGTAGGAAGTTAATGCACGTACCCATGCAAGCACACACACACCAGTGTGCACACACACCCTCACTATACAGTATATAGCTTATTATATGGGTTGTTGTGGCCCTTAGAGTTCCCCTGCTGTGCCCCCTCGGCCCTCAGACCAGGTTTGGACTGGGGGTAGAGATCTGCAGAGGCCCCCTGCCCTGCCTTTATCCTGGGACCTTTTAGAGGGCAGAGAGCCCCCTGCTCCTCTCCTCCACAGCCCCACAGCCGTCTGTGACGTCAGCCCTGCCTGCCTGCCTGCCTCCTCTCTGCTCTGCGTTCTGCTCCACCAAGGACATCTGTCTGTAAGCGTCTGGGGGGCTGCGAGGCGAGCAGCTAGTCCCCCAGGCCAGGGGGTGAAGCCTTTGTTACCAAGCGAACTGCACAGATAGAAAACGTCAGGTTGGACATCGTGGCTTATGGAACTGACTCCTCTGTGTATGTGGGGTTTATCTGATTGCTGTCTGTCTGAAGAACGATCTCTCTCTAGCTGTCTGCCTTTCCTTGTTTCAGACATTTTTGCATCATGTAGAGAACATGGACATCGTGTTCTTTCCTTGTGAGGAGACAAAGAACTGTGCATGGGTTTTTATGTGGGTTTGACACTTGGAGGGCTGAATTTTATTTGAAGCATTTAGGGCATAGCCCTGACTGAGTTTGTTACTACTGTAAATAATTCAGAAAAAGGAACAACCATGTAAATAAGCATGGGAAAACCTCAGCCAACAAATGGGACAGAATAGGCCTATAAAAGACAAACAAATCCACTCTTCTGATATTGACTGTTTCTTCACTTCACTCAATCCATCTACTGAATACTTTTTCCAGTTATGTTGTTATGATGTTAAAGGTGTTAACATTGCTGTTTGTGTATTGAAACCAGACCTCTAGCTATAGGAAGTGTAGCCTGATTATTGGGCAAACACATTGATTGGAGATTCTATCGGGGGATTTTTGCATCACATCTAAGCAATGTTCTACTTCTCCTGACCTTTGTAAATAATTTGAGTTTACAAGACTCCTTCCCTGTTTCCAAAGGGCATGTGGGCAGACTGCAGGAACTGGTTTTTAAGAGACTTAGGGAGAACCAAATACTTAAGCGCAGACATTGATCGAACCTGGCAAATATATGTTTGTTGGTTATTGGTTATTTTATTCTATTGTTTTGAGCTGCAGACTCCAGTATTTCAGTGACCTTGGTGGTAATCTAGTTGAGGCTTCTCATCCATAGGTTAGACTAGTCAATAATATACCGTACACAGGCCCAGCCCAGGGGTGCGTCCAAAAGGGCAACCTAGGCATATAAACTGCACTACGTTTGACCTGGTTAAATGGAGGGCATTATACAGGGAAAACGTAGTGCACTATATAGGGAATATGGTGCCAGTAAGGTCAAATCCATCTATACTTTAGTTTTGACCTGGACTCATAGTGCTCTGATCAAAAGTAGTGCACTGCGCTGTATAGGAAATAGTTTGTCATTTCAGATGCAGCCCACGTTTGCAGTCATCTAATGTAGAGTTATAGAAGCACTATGGCAGCAGGCCTCAGATCAGATTGGAATCAGTTTCTTCTCCCAGCATCATTATGGCCTCAGTCTCCAGTGAGGGGAAATGCAGACTGGAGGAGGGAGGGTTGGGGTTGAGGGAGGGTTGCAGATGGTGAAATGAGGTCTGCATTTATCATACAGTCATAAATCTGAATGGCAGAACAGGCAGAGTAGAACGCTGCAGGCTGTGTGAGCCCATGCCTGGTGCCAACTGCCAGGCAGGGTAGAGATGCATCCCAGCATCATGGTGCTATCAATGAGATAGCAGGATCCAGACCCCTAACACACACACACACACACACACACACACACACACACACACACACACACACACACACACACACACACACACACACACACACACACAGACACATAGACACACAGACCCCAGCAGACCCAGTCCCTCTCTCTCTCCATGTAGGCAGCAGAATCCTTTGAGGTCAAGCCTTCAGAGCTTTCTGTATGTGACCAAGCTTAACAGGGTTAACATTGATTCCAGAGTTCCATCTGATATCTGTACCCTAACTGTGTAATGGAAATCTCTAGTCATAATAGCTAGCTAGTTTATCCTTGCCACTGGATTTCCTCATTTGCATAGTTCTGCCTTAATTCACACCCAACACTCCCTGGAATCACTTCCTGAACCTGTCACCTGGTTACTTGTTTATGGGTGTTTGGGAGCTGTGGTGGAACTGCTCCTCTCCTCAGGACCCCGTGTTGCTTACAGCACACAGCCCTGTAAAACGGCTACAATACTTTAATGTGATGGAAAATGCACAGTAGCAGCAGTAAAGTTTGGGTGGATTTCTGTCTGGTTATTATTGCAGTTTTTCCTGTCTCCTCGTTTCTCCTAGTTTATGTTGTCAGTGTGCTTTGAATTTTTCAACGGTTTTGCCTTGCTAAATGTGAAGTGGCAACACCCTAAAGGGCATGCTTTGCCTGGGGCTTTTCAAAATCAGAGACAACTGCATGCACATTTTGGATCAGGTTTTTGTAAACCAATGCAACCTTTTATAGAGCACCATCTGAAAGCAACATTTCCCCTGATCAGACAACATGCACATACACACGTGCACACGCACAGTTTAAATACTTAAATTGAATCAACAAATCACATTACATCAAGAAGGATTCGAACATTTCGAAGGTATTGCATACAAGGATACAAAAACACCTTCTCCATATAGCTTGGCTGCCCATAACAGCTGAAACAGAGCACCATCTGAAAGCAACATGACATTTCCCCTGATCAGACAACACGCATGCATGTACACACACACACACACACACACACACACACACACACACACACACACACACACACACACACACACACACACACACACACACACACACACACATACATACACACGATCTTAGATAACGTAAAAGAACATGAAAGACATGAAAGAACACATTAATTGTCTCTGTTCACTTCGACCCAGGCCTCTCCCCCACTGGTCAGGCAGGCGTTTCTCCCCTCCGTGCTGTGGCTGTGACTGGAGTTGATAGGATAGGCACGTGGGTGTGGGGGAGAGGAGCTGACGCCCTCTGTGCTGCCATGACCCCAGGCTCTCACACGTCCGCCCTGCCCCAGCCCCATGCAGCAGAAAGGCCAGCTCCCAGCAACGCTCTCCTCTCTCCCCTCAGCCCTTCTCCCTCTCAGCCCCCAGGTCAGACATGACATTACCTCAGGCAGCGCCTCACCACTGCTTCCCCTTTACACATCACAAACTGAAAAATCACAATGAGGCATGTGACCATGCAGCACCACTCAGACTCACAGATATGAACGCTACTAATCCCTGACAACATGCTGCCATTTTGTCTCTCTCTGGGTTTGGGGAGAGAGGGAGAGAGATGGGCAATTTACTGGAGGGATGGACATTAAAATGTAATTTCTCAGCTAAAGACCTGTTCTGTGCGCACAGACATGCCTCTGCTACTGATGATGTCCATTGTGTTCATCCATTTATGATATGTAGCACCTTAGTCTGCTTTGGCAGATGGGGCAGAAATACATTTTCCCTAACAAATGATTTTGATCATGCCTTTACTACCAGCTGAGAGTTGGTCAAATAGTTACAGTTGGTTATGATAGAGGGTAGATGTACAATAGATCACTAGATCTAAACAACAAGTACAGTACGATAACTACTAACTAGGTTTTCTTCGCACATTCCCACGCCTCACCAATGTCTCTGAATCGTTACCCCCATGTAATCTGTTGACCCATGTAACTGAAGGTCATGCTGAGCTAGTAATGCTAAGCTAGCGTGTGCCTGTTGCTTTGTCTCCCTCAGATGCAGCAACAGGAGATGGCCTTGGTGAGGCAACGAGACGCAAACCTGACCGCGCTAGCTGCCATCGGACCTCGGAAGAAACGCAAGATGGACGCGCCAGGGGCCACGCCGTCAGGGACCGAGGTAAGACCGGAGCCGCCCTATAAAGTCTCCAACTGCTAGTTAGCTTCTGTTGTTTTCTTTAACCTGCTGTAGCAGGACAAAATATATACCTACACAATCACGTCTGAAACAAAACTAACAAAAATAACAAACATTGTTCGATTTCCCTCTCAATTTCTTTTTATACGCCCAGTCGCCCTAAAAACAAGTTTTAGGACCACACTGTTGAGATGCATGTCAATTGTAATTACTCACCAACCCCAATAGGAGTACTAAGGTGTACCTATTAGATGCCCAGAATGGTATGTTCACACACAACAGGTTTGCGCGCCCCATGGACTGTTTCGCTTCTGTTTCTACTGAACATTGATGAATTGCATGGCCACATGCTCTGCAGTATTGGTATTCATTAGTCAAGAACCAGATGTTGGAGGGAATGAATGTGAGGTACTAAAACCCTCCTTTATCCCTGTACTCTGATTGGCTCTGTGTTGTTGTCCTCATATTATTTAGGAAGAGTTCTATGGTGGGCCTGGTACACAGTGTGCAGGCCGTCCTCTCAACCACTACGTTGTCCTCATGCTTATTCATCTATAAAGTGGATGAAGATGAGTCCTTCTGAAGTCTCCCTTTAGATTAGAGACATGAGCCAATACCATGGTGCGAGGCAGAGAAATACAATCCCTAGAATGGGATCCCCATTCAAGTCAATGTTCTAGGGATTCTATTTCTATGAAGAGAGGTTTGGGAGCAGTTATGGTGGTTTGTTAGTTTGTTTATCAATTATTCAAGGATGGAGTTGTTGTTTTTGGGGTATTATTGTTGTATTCTTAATACCAGACCTCCTTAACAGAAATAACCTGTTATACATTATCCCGGTTTGGGGCATGTATTTAATTCACCACATTGGAGACCTCAGTAAGCTAATACAGGGAAGATGATGGGAATATATCTGTGGTACATGAACCAACATCCATATCGACTGGACCAGAGCATGTTGACTTATTCCCTTCTGACTAACTGTCTGTTGTTAATTAAGATGAATGATGTTATTATAAAATAATAGTCTCCTTTTGAAAAGAGTTAAAGAACAGCCCGATTATCACGTCTCTCCAATACGGGGTTATACATTGTCATAAACACAGTTATTCTGTAACCAGAAATATTTTACATTCTCAGAGAAAGAAATGTTGAACTATTCAAACTCCCCACGATATTCTCTGATTACTGCTGTGATTCTGTGAATATGATGAATAAAACATTTAAAAATCTTCTGAATTTCTGAATGTCAATTGGTAATTTTAATAACCTGCTTATTGGGTTGTATCTTCACATCATTCGCTTAGTTGCAATCTGCTGCAGAAAGAGCACAGTAATGCACCCAGTATAAAAAGGCAGAAATAACTAAATAAAAGCATTACTTCTGGTCCTTGAGTGCAGTGCCAACCTCTTTCACTATGTTTTACCCTGATCGGTTAGCGAGCCCTCAACCCTCTGCTTTCTGCGGAAAATAAAAAACTCTACAACAATCCGGTTTATATATCTAACATAAACAGTCACACAACATAAACATGAATATCCAGAGCTGTTTCTAATGTCCTGTCCCCGTTTAATTAGGGGGCTATAATTAAGTGAAGTCATACCCCCCTCCCTCACCCCCTCTACCCCTCTTCTGAGCGATTGCGAGAGGCGGAGGAGAAAGAGGGAGAAATCTTAACTTATTTTCACTTCATTTTCACCTCCTCACATTTCTTCATTTCACATGGGCTGGAAGGGCCGGCGGCGTTCTCTTTCCCTTCTCCAGAGCAAAGTGAATGTGACTTTTCTAAGGGGGTCACAGGATGCCTGCAGGCCCTGTGGGTGTTACTGGACTGTTGCCTGCTCTCAGCTTCACTGAGGGGCTTGTCATAGATTTCATCTCCACAGAAATGAGCCGGGGGCCCTGGCCAGGAGCAGGCAGCAGAGGCAGGCAGCATTATGAAGGAGTAGGGCCCACGCTGCCTGCCTGGCTGGCTGATTACTTCCCTCTGACATCGCATCCTGAGCTTTCCGCATTAATCCCAGACAAAGGCAGTCCTTCAGTGCTGCGCCAGAGCTCAAATTAGGAGAGGGAGGATAATGACCTTCTTGAGATCCTGTTCTCTGTTGCTCCGTTCTGTTATAGTAGAGAGAGTTCCTGTTGAAACTAACAATCCCCTCGTCTCTACCCCCTTCCGACCAACCTTCCGCCGTGTTCCGTCCGTGACAGAATTCAGGTGACACAATTTCGGTACATGTTTTTTTTTCTACCTCCATTTGATGGTGGCTTGGCCAGAGCTGCTGTGCTGGAGCCTGGTTGCCACGACTAGACTGCCAAAAGGTCTGAAACTGATAGTCAAGACTGGAGTGTCTGTCTCCAGCCTGATCTGGTCTGCAGGAGGGAACAAAGGGGGGCTTACAGGGCTCCGCAGGGCGGATTAGTTACAGGAAGCCAATGGCAGGGCCTGTTCACAGGGGCAGAGAGACGAGGGCCTGCTGTGGCCCTGACTGTGGGTCATAGCACAGACACCGGTAGCACTAACCCCCCCTACTACCCCCAACAACCCCTGGCTGAGAAGGATGGCCTTTTGAAGTGCTCTACTAAGCCAATTGGAGGGCTAGAGAATGATGAAGGAGGACTAGAGGAAGGAGGATGTGGAATGAAGAAGGAGAAGGACTGGTGAATAGAGGCTCTTTACCTTTACACCTCCTCAAACATCAGCCTACAGTATCAGCCCTGACATGGCTAGCCTCCAGTAACTATGGGACATTTACAGCTAATGGGTTAGCCATGCATCCCAGCCTGGCAGACTGAGCAGGGTCACTGTCCAGTCACCCAGACAAACACTGGATTATTCCCATTTTCATTACATTATTCCACTGTCACCATCACTTTGTTACTATGCTACTATGTTACATCACTAGTCTCACCATCACTATGTTATGGAGTCTCCTTCCTTTCACAAACAGAATCGTTTCAGAGCAGTAGTAATTCATCGCTAGTTGTTTGGGCGTGAACTGCCCATGTTGTGGTTTTATCCCTTTAAAAAGAAGACTACAACGTTTAGTATTGTTGGGGAGAGTGTCAATGTAGGATGACATTTCAGAACTGTAATATTGGCCGATATCAGGACACGCTTTAGCTTTTAAAAGTAAAGATCTCAGTGCCTCTACTATGATGGAACATATTGTAGTGTAAAACATGCTCAGAGCTCTGAAACATCCTTGACATGTTTACGAGCACACAGTTATCATCATCTATGACAGTTGGGCCATTTATCACATCAAAGGAACAGCCTTGTTTGTTGACATACAACAACAATGGCAGCTAAATTGCCTGGACTTGTACAGTACTGTATAACCACACTGTCATCCTCCTATCTGTCTCTCCCAGGCAGTGCTGGGTGGAAAAGGTAAGGCAAGAAGAGATTTAATAGCAAGCAGTCTATTTTTCCATTTGAATTCATTTCACCTTCTTACTTTCAGGGTGTTGATCAGAAAAATGGAGTGAGGCAATGGAGCAAGAGGCAAAGAGAGAGAGAGGGGAAAAGCACAAGGAAAACTGATGCCCTTTCCTACAGCTAAATTAACAGGAATCACGTGGAAAACAATCTGAGCCTCCAATGAAAAGGGAACCATTAAAATTAGCCCCGAGCTATGGACTGCACCCAATATCACTAAAGCTGCACTCACTACAGATGTGGAGGCTGGCTTACAGGCAAACTATGCTCTGTTCTATAGCTACAATTAAAATCAACCTCTCTGCCAAAAAATAGGAGAGGAGAAGAGGGGGAGAAAGGCAGACATGGAACATCAAAGACAGATTGAAATGTGTAGTCAGTAATAAGACTGGTCTCCAAGCCCTCGGGTTCTCCACGGTCCCCTTGTTAATGAGAAATTTTGACCTCTGGTTTGTAAGTTAAACTTGTAATCTCGGTTAATGAAGTAAATCAATCCCAACTTGGAGTGTGCAGTTTCTCCCCTCCATCCTCCCCCCTTCCTTCTACCCTCCCCCTTACTCCCCCCCTTACTCTCTTCCCTTCTTCTCCTCCTCTTCCTTCTTCTTCCCTCCCAACGCGCTGCCTGGGAGTAAATGGCCAGGTCTTCAGCCAGACAAACAGGAAAGAGAGTCAGAGAGGAGAAAATCGTTCTGGGGGGAGGAGGGGACTGGGACTGGGCAGGCAGGCTGGCTGTTTGGTTAAGGCATGCAGGCCAGCTGCTTGGTTAGAGAGAGGGGACATCCACCACTCCCTCCCTCCTCCTCTCCTCCTCTCCTTTCCCCTGCCCATTCCATCCGTCCAGTGGGATTTCACTGAGAGCACAGTGGAAGAGGCTAAAGGCGCGCTCCTCTATTAACCGTCCTTAAAATGTTGCTCAGGGGAGTAACTACTGTATTGCATCGGAGTGTTTTTCCCTTTGCTGTTACCATATGTATAATTTTAATGATATTTGATTGGTGCAGTCAATGTATTCATTGGCCTTGACCTCCTATTGGCTGTCATTTGAATCCCTCAACAGAAAGGAATGCAGCATGAGTAACATATGGAATTTTGAAGAGGTTCTGGAATGGAGCCCACATTTACATATGTAATGTGATGATATAATGAGCCATGCAGGAGGACTCCTGTGGGTAATCTCTACAGCTTTAACATGGAACATACATAGTCCTGATTAGAGGGGGCACCAAGAGGCTGTTATCGGCTGCGTCATGTCAGTAAGATCGTAATGCTCCTTTCACTTTTTGTCTTTAGGCAGTTCTATTTCTTTTTCCAGAGCGGGGACAAAGAGAGGAGATGAAGTTGAGTCTTTAAGAAGTGTTACAGGAGCTGCTGTACTTGGCCAGATGCCATGTTCTTACAGCTGTAACATACTGCACTTTGCCAGCCAGCATCCCTGGCATTACAGTGCAATGCTATAGTACTATAGACTACTGATCGTAGGCTGACTGCTGGTTAAAGTCCTTGAATAGAAATGCAGCTACAGTTAACATCTGTTTGGGATCTTTGTCACTTGGAAAATATTTGTTTTATACTTTTGTCCTCTTAAGAAAATGAACTCTGTTATTGTGAGACAAACATCAGGCAACTGAAGTGTGAATACAATTCGCAAATTGAATACCAGATTATATTATCTTTCCTATTTAAATGTTTCAATTTTCTCCAATGTATTTGTGTCATGCTCTTTGAATATGTATGGAATGCAGAACATATGAATTGATGAGATGGCCATCATCATGCATGGCTGGTTAGGTTTTTTATAAAACTGTCAACACGGTTTAATATCAATGTTTTTAATTCCCACATGAATGGAAATAGGGCAAACAGATTCCAAGATCAGAAAGAGTTAAATAATGATGAATCATGGTGTTAAAGATATGACACTGTGTGTGCGTGTGCATGTGTGTGTGTGTGCGTGCGGCGAGCATATTGTAGACATGACATTAAGTATCATTAATTACACTATGGGTCATTGAATATTACCAACCTTTGATCATATTCAATCAAGTTTTCCACGATAAAAACAACATTCCTATTGCGCTGATTAATGCACAAAACAATGTTTACAGGATGAAACAAACACTCCATATTGATTACTCAACCGCTTACACATGTACAGACTTGGTAGCCTCTTTGACTGTGAAACTCCAAGGTCGTCTTGGTAGTTTAGTCCTGGCTAACCCAGGTAGCAGTACAGTAATTATGTCCTTCTGTGCCAGTCTGGAGGACAGGTGGCTGTTGTAGTAGGTGACAGTGTGTGGCTGGGGGCTCCTGTCCTCCTGCAGCTCCTGAATTACCTGACCCCCTCCAGTCTGCACTCAGCCCTGAATGCCCTGACCACCTCCAGTCCACACTCAGCCTTGTAAGCCCTGACCCCCTCCAGTCCACACTCAGCCCTGAAAGCCCTGACCCCCTCCAGTCCACACTCAGCCCTGAAAGCCCTGACCCCCTCCAGTCCACACTCAGCCCTGAAAGCCCTGACCCCCTCCAGTCCACACTCAGCCCTGAAAGCCCTGACCCCCTCCAGTCCACACTCAGCCCTGGCCGCCCACCAGCTTCAACAAGCACACCCCACAACTAACCACCTCATAATGACTGAGTAATAGAAGCTACAGGTTTCCAAGAAATTAGACCACAGTTACCATGTAGTCATGAGAGGCTACTGCCTAATGCATTCAAGCTCAGAGGATGATAGTGGTTTGTGAGGTGAGAGGAATACCGGTGAAGATTTTGCCTGAAGGGTTAAAGAAGCACTGTCAAATGAAATGGACAGTTGGACCAGATTCCTTCCTTATTAGCTGGATTCTCTGATGGCCCTATCATAGACATTGCAGTGACCATGCTGAATGTATTTGCTAGCTGAGAGGACTCTGGACATAGTAGCAGCGAGGCTATTAGGTGAGTTGTCTCAGTTGTCCGGCAGACTGATGAACGGTCCCTGTCCAGACTTGCAGAGAGAGAGAGACATCAGGGAAGCTTTTCAACCCTTCCAGAGTAACACGCCTCCCACTGGCTCTGTGCTTGTAAAATACTTAGAACAGTCATCATCGCATCACATCGTTGAATTGAATGATCTTGTACACTGAGGAAATTGTTCAGTCAGAAACATTTACATATCGGAAAACTTATCATGACAAATGGTTTGATCACACATTGTTCTGTTGTAGGGTTTCAAACAGACAGCAGCGTACTCTGTCTCCTCAGACAACAACAGCTCTGTTACCTAACCACATTCCCTTGACTGTAGTCATGTTTGTGTTTGTGTTGTAGAGCAGTTGGCTTCGTTTCTCAGACAATCTGCTGGGCAGTGTGAGATCCTGGCCTGGAGAATGGTCCAGAACCAGACAATGGGCCAGGGTTAGAACCTTGGATCTATGACATGGAGACCAGGTGTGTGTCCAAAATGGCATCATATTCCACATATAGTGCACTACTTTTGACCAGAGCCCTATGCAGACCCTGGGAATAAGGTGCCATTTTCAGACGCAGACTAGCTGTTCTGTCCATTCTACACAGCCCATTAGCTTAGTACACTAGATGGCCATGCCTGTAACAAGCCAGTGGAATGGAGCAGTCTGTCCAAGCTGTAAAGATATACAAACTTACCACGCCTCATTATTTTAATTAGAGTGAAACTCCAACAGATTTTTATGGAATTCACAATATTCTTAGTCAACTTCTTTGTGGCATTAATAAATACATTTTTACATGTATATATATGTACATAAATGCGTGTATTTGTGCTAATACTGTAAAATAATCGTTTAGATAAGAAACTCCTATATTTCCATATTCATGGTGAAAGCAGTGATCCTCCGCTTTTCTCTGCCTTTAAAACTTTGCCCTGAAATAATGGTTAAATATACAGTTTTGACAACAAAGTTGAGCCCCAGGCAATTAAAAGATACCCATCTTAAAGAAATTAATTACCTCCCTTGTTAATCTTGATATAATTAAATTTCTGAGAATGAAATTTGCTGCAGTTTTTCTTGTGCTACTGGTGCCATGGAGACAGGGCCGATAACGCCTGGTGCTTCAGCCCACAGACGCTGCCTGCTGGCCAGGGACATGGGGACATCCCAACATCCAGGGCCCCATCCAAACCCCCTCTCCCCATCCCATCCCACGCCTCCAGTCCACTTACAGAGAAAGAATAGTTAGAATACCTCTATAAAAGGCGTCATTTTATATTTTCTGTCTTCTACCACTCTCTCTGTTTCTTTCCCAGTCCCAGAGGAGCTAGCTAAGAGCTCTGGGTCTCCAGTCTAAATTGCGCATCTCAGTCTCAGTCAGTAATAACATAACGTGGTTGTATGAATTGAGGGTCTGGGAGGGCAGCTAATGAAGTTGTCGATATGAAGCGGCCTAGGCAGCCTGTGTAACTGCAGTGGCCCCTGAGAGATCAGTCAGAGAGTATGCTCCCTCCTCGCTGCTCTGACTCGCTCCAGGAACTCCTGTGTGTGTCTTTGTGTCACTTAGTGGAGTTATTTATAGTGTGTTTTCTCTCCCTCTCTCTCTGATGTTAGAATTAGCCGTGATTGGTTTGTGCAGCGTAGCATTGTGACATCACCAGGAAAGCGATTGGATTTCTTGTTACTATTTATTAAAGTTAGTTTTTCTTTTGACTGGATTATTTTTGTCAGCTACATTGTCAGCTCTAAAGGTTGGAGCCTTGGGGAAAGAAACAAGTGAAAATGCTGCAAATTATCTTTCATTAAAAGCTGGCATGGGGCAGAGAGAATTTTTTTGTTGTTGAAATGTATAGCAGTAGGCAGAATAACTAGATGGCAGGAATGCCAACATAAACATAGAGATTCAAGTTTTCCACATCAGGATCTGATTTAGTATGTTTCCTTGTGGAGGTTAATGTATACCGCTCAAACTGAAGAAAAACAGCAGATCTGGCCTCAACTTTCTAGATAAGACGAGGTGACTGTATAATGAATGTTCCATCGTTATATAGTGTACTTATAGTGCAGCATTACTTACATGTGCTCTTTCTCTAAGCAGACTAGAGACACAAGTAGATGCTTTTTTCAGAATTAACATTCCACATATAGACAGGCTAAGTTTGCTTATTAGAATTTAAAATGTTTCTTTCGTTTTGGTTGATCTCAGTGCCTCGTGTCCGCAGCATGAGTTAGAAAGAGCATTCCTGGATATTACTTTTAATTTGAAGGGCCTTTGGTCGCTTGCCGGGGAAGGTTTGATTAAAAAGAAGGGCACCGTATTGTTTGCAGATGGAGGCGCTTCAGGAAGACTCTAATTGAATTTATGCATTGAGATGCCAGGCTAGTCAAAGCACCTGTCTGGTACATACTAAGACAGCATGCATATGGAAGTATTACTGGAAAATCTGTCAACTTGTTCTCCACTATCAAATTCATGATATATGTTACTGTTTGCAATGCAGAAGAACTCAAAGAAGAACCAATGAGTAAATAGATTGTTGCTGGTGTGGTATGTAGATAATTCCCTCTACATTAAAATAATTTGTTGTGGGAGTAGACTTGGTATATTTTTTCCATACCTTGCTTCACATCTCAAACATAAACATACTTCAATCATAAACAATCCTTTCAGCCCCCTCTCAGTACTACAGACCCTAGTGTACAGTAGACCCCATCCACCCCCCTTTCACTCTCTAGCCTTCCACTGTGAGAGAACCTGCCTTGTTCTGGCAATTACTCTGCATTACCCCTCTAATATAGAGCCAGCCACCATTCCTTTATCTCATATCAATCAGTGCTTCATTCAAATGGCTGACATGCCCTTTGTTGTGATGCAATTTATTCCTCTCATATGTTATTTTTTATGATAAAAACAGTGTGGCTAAAATTAGCCCTCTAGAAAATAGAAAATGGTGCACGAGAATAAACAAGGCAGCAAGTGGCTCCGTTAGTGAGGATGGGTTATTGGCTGACTTGCCTCTTCTCATGGCGGCCCATTAAAAGTGGTAATGTCTGCCCGCAGCAGCGCCTAGGGGAACAGAAGGAGGCCATGAAAGGCATATTTCACATGCATCAGACACTGGAATTAAATAGACCAATGTTCCCTAAAAATACTGAAGTGCATCTCTTTCTGATGTGCGTCCCGGGCAAAAAATTCATTGATCTTGGAATGTCCCTTGGCAATTATAAAATATTAAATCCAAGTCACACTTTTCGGCTCCAGCTTAATTTTTTTTTTCTCTCTCGCTTTTCCACTGCTCTCCCATTTGATCAATTTAAATGGAATGGATGGAAATAAAAACAGACTGCACTAATAATAATACCATGCTCAGAACTGGACGTCCTTGTTAGGTTCCAGTGTTGTTTCTTCCTTCTTTTTTCCCTAGATATTCCTGGACATTAAACAAGCGATATCTCCAGCAAAAACAGAACGGTCTACACACTTCACACTAGAATACCCCCGCAGTTCTATCAAGCCATGCAAATGACTTTCATTTCACCACACTGGGGTTTGAGACGTGCGTGTATGATATATTTATTTCTAAACACAAAGTCTGCTCAGTCTCTTATGTTCCAGAACTCTGGGGACGACAATTATTTGTCAGCTGCTTTTCATTTAGGTCGGTGGCCCCGGTGCCTCCCTCCCTGTCCCCTCAGTGTCCTCTGAGATTAGAGAAGGGGTCCACAGTTAATTGCCCAAATCATTAAACGTAACGTTGGTCTCAATAAATATATTCACCCAGCTGTTTGATGAGGTACACGGTAAGCCCTGCACTTGTTTGTCGTTTGCCTAATTAAGATTTAGAATCGATCATTGAGTGCCGTAATGTACAGTGTAGTATAGCCTAGCCAGGCTTGTTGTACAGGGCCTGGGTGCCTGTCTTCTTTATCTTGGGTGTTAAGGAAAGACATCCGCTTGATAAAGCTCTACCATTTAGCATACTGACTGCAATGGGAATTAGCACATCCTGTGCTAATTAACAAGCCCAATTAACTGTGAAATTCAGGCATTTTCTACAAATAATCTCAGCAGAATTCAGACATCATCACCCTAGACGGTATCATCATCTACCTCTCAATGAAGAGAAAGAGAGGGAGAATAAAAGACTTGTGATTTTGGAGAGGTGCTCGACAATTGTTTGTTTTGCTCAAAGGTAATAATTTGTTGTAGAACCCCATAGGTTAAGTTGTTATTCGTCTAGTATATCACATTACAAAGGTTTTCATAGTCTGTCAGGTGGGTTGGATCAATGTAGCACACTTCCTTAAGAGGGCCACCACATACATTACTGAAAACGACATTTCTATTGGATGATGCTTTTTTTATCTGGTTGAATAGCCTAATTGCCGTTCTAGAACTGAGAGCAAAGAATTCAAATAAACAGACTGATTGCTCCTATTTCTGAGTGAAGCATTAACAAGCCAGAGGGAGCGTTAAGTCTTTGTTCTCTGAGGAGAAGTACGGTACAACAGAGCTTTGTTATGGTTGGAGTGAGATCAGCTGGCCAACATGTAACTAACTAACCCAAGGCTCTCCTGACCAGTTCTTACAAGTTCATTTACTGTTCCCCCAAAACACGAAACAAAGAATTGTCATCGCTCGAGAGAACTTCGCTCTGTGGCTTTTGTGTCTCATTCCCATTTTGATTCATTATCACATGTATTTTTTAGATTGCATCAATTATGTATTTGTTGGACTAATGAACACTCTCTCGACTGATAGAACTTTGGGAGTTTGAGTTGTGAGTGTGAAGAACCGGATTTGGTCTGCCCAGATTGCGTCAGTGCGGCTGATTACATGTCAGTTGAGAGCAATAGATGTGGTCTTGCTGCAAGGCTTGGTTGGTCTTTGTCAGTGTTTATATAAACCCACAATGAAGGAGAGGGAGCCAGGGGAAGTAAACATACCTCCTGGGTCAGACTGGATTACTGTATGCACTGTGTGTGTGTGTGTGTGTGTGTGTGTGTGTGTAGTGTGTGTGTGTGTGTGTGTGTGTGTGTGTGTGTGTGTGTGTGTGTGTGTGTGTGTGTGTGTGTGTGTGTGTGTGTGTGTGTGTGTGTGTGTGTGTGTGTGTGTGTGGTCCCCGGTTGAGGGGCTGACCCGTTGACAAGCATTAAACAGGCCCCTGCTGGCTTTATTACCTGTCAATTACATCCACTCTGCTGTCTGACAGAGGACACTACTACAGTGTAAACCAGGCACATTACATCCACTCTGCTGTCTGACAGAGGACACTACTACGGTGTAAACCAGGCACATTACATCCACTCTGCTGTCTGACAGAGGACACTACTACGGTGTAAACCTGGCACGTTACATCCACTCTGCTGTCTGACAGAGGACACTACTACGGTGTAAACCAGGCACATTACATCCACTCTGCTGTCTGACAGAGGACACTACTACGGTGTAAACCTGGCACGTTACATCCACTCTGCTGTCTGACAGAGGACACTGCTACGGTGTAAACCAGGCACATTACATCCAGTCTGCTGTCTGACAGAGGACACTACTACGGTGTAAACCAGGCACATTACATCCACTCTGCTGTCTGACAGAGGACACTACTACGGTGTAAACCAGGCACATTACATCCACTCTGCTGTCTGACAGAGGACACTACTACGGTGTAAACCAGGAACATTACATCCACTCTGCTGTCTGACAGAGGACACTACTATGGTGTAAACCAGGAACATTACATCCACTCTGCTGTCTGACAGAGGACACTACTACGGTGTAAACCAGGAACATTACATCCACTCTGCTGTCTGACAGAGGACACTACTACGGTGTAAACCAGGAACATTACATCCACTCTGCTGTCTGACAGAGGACACTGCTACGGTGTAAACCAGGAACATTACATCCACTCTGCTGTCTGACAGAGGACACTGCTACGGTGTAAACCAGGCACATTACATCCACTCTGCTGTCTGACAGAGGACACTACTACGGTGTAAACCAGGAACATTACATCCACTCTGCTGTCTGACAGAGGACACTACTACGGTGTAAACCAGGAACATTACATCCACTCTGCTGTCTGACAGAGGACACTGCTACGGTGTAAACCAGGAACATTACATCCACTCTGCTGTCTGACAGAGGACACTACTACAGTGTAAACCAGGAACATTACATCCACTCTGCTGTCAGACAGAGGACACTGCTACGGTGTAAACCAGGAACATTGCATGGCGCTGTGCTCACGGTGATTTGGATGCTGTGCAGTAGCAGTTTAACAGGAAGTCTACCATTGACTGGGAACACAATGGCTTTGGGTGTGTTTGAATATCAGGCAGCGCTGGAGGTGTTAGTTGGCAGGGCGGGCGCCGGTGGGCACTCCCGCAGCTGCCCGCCCCTGGTGCAGGAAGAATGAAGCACTTCCTTTTACATGATATGTAATTATTATGGCAGACAAGGGTGTGGGTTTAATACCGAGTCAATATGTAGATAAGGTTTTATACATACACACAGTTAGATTAGCTGCCTGAGAAGACGAAATGCTGTTACTGTAGAACAGGTTGCCAAAACGCTGTGCAGGTATACTGAGGAAGCCTTTAGGGCCTCTGCAGGAGAAATCTTTTGAGAGAAATGAAGCTTCCAGTGGACGTGAAGAAGGCTGGGGGGGAGTGTGAGGATGAGTCCCAATAACTGAAGACAAACAGGGAGCTGCACATCTTTTCTTAACCTTTGACCCTGTGGGTGTCTCTCCTAATTGGCCTGAATGGAGCCTAGACTCATCCCCTAATCACCTACGTATGCTTCTCATACTCTCTAGTACTGTTCACTTTTTTCCACCAAGTCCCACAAAGCTGAACAACCATGTCAAGAAAATAAGGATTTTTAAATTAGATGGAAAATGTGCTGTAAATGTCCCAGGTTTGACAACCCCTTTCAATATGACACCCAGACTTGGGTAGGTAGGTCAAACATGCACATGGAGTTGCTCTTTAGAAATTAACTCCTCAAGTTTCAGTTGGTTCTTTCTGGGGCATCTATATAAAACATGAAGATCATCTCTGTCTGTCCCCTGCAGACCCAGGATGTTAATCAGAGCTGCTCTTCAGACGTAACCTACTCCCCCTGCCTTTAATGACACACTGTAGCTACACGCTTTATACACGCTTTACATCAGGTGGGGGTTGGTGACAGGAGCAGTACAGGGACAGAGCGTACGACGGCTAAGGCGATAGTTTGCAAAAAGGACCCATTTATTTGAGATCAAGGACCTGTTTAGAGTTTGAACCTCCACTGGAAAACTCCTCTCTAATATCTCAGTGATCTGCATAAGCAGTCCCTTGGTGCACTGGGTTACATTACATGTTCCTTGGAAGTGAAAAGTGTCGCTTCTCGTATGTGGTTTTATGGGAAAACATTGACAGTTCTGGGTAGATGGGTAGAGTGTGGTGCTCTGGGATCTACTCGTGTGCCTATAGTTTCCCTCGCATTACACTGTGAAGTCAGGATCTATTAGTACCACAGTACAATGCTCTATAGCTCTCTAATGTTGGCCACCATTACGCTAGCCTACTTTGTTCTCCCCAATTAGGCCATTTCTGTCTGGGATGTGTTCAGTAATGTGTTCAGTGTCTGGTCATCCTTTACTCTTTCCTGAGTAGCTTCTTTATTTCTGTTTGCTGGTTCCTGTCCAAGTTTAGGAGTGATTCACTTCAACAAAGACATCTGAGTCGGACCACAGCCCTCATTTGGCATCTTTCTTAAAGGCCCAATGCAGCTGTTTTTATATCAATATCAAAAAATGTCTGGGTAACAATGAACTACCACACTGTTATAGTTTTCCCTTAAAATTGAAATAAAATAAATAGCTTTTTAGCAAAAAACAAGAATTTTGCTAGGACAGTCTGGGAGTGGTCTGAGTGGGGAGGGGAAAACTTAAGACTAGCTGTTATTGGCAAAGAAGTTTGGAACTGTCTTTCTTATTGGTCTATTAATCAGTTTACAGCATGGTGATGTCATCAGGCAAGCTGAAACTCCCGCTCTGTGTAGATTGTATTTTCAACCAGCAACTATCAGGAAATAATAATGATCACATTTTTTTACTCTTTCACAGTGTTAGTTTCATCAGCTGTTGTACAATATAATATAAAATACAGGAACAACTGGATTTTCACTGCACTGGGCCTTTAAAAGTATCTAACCATCAGTTGAAAAACACCCGACCAGTGCCTTGGTTATTAACTCAGTCACCACCCTCTCATTCAACTTGAATTAAAAATGTAAAACCACAAGAAATGACACTGCCACACCATTTAAAGTGTGTAAAAACCAACAAGGGCTCATTAGCAGAGTACTTCTGAAGACAAGCATTCTGACTTGAGACTCATTACACTTTCCCCATTTTAACTCTAATTGGGTTCATTTTATATATGAAACGCTCTGAATATTTAATGCAGAAAAAGTTTGGCACAACTGATACTTTATGAACAGCAGTTCTGAAGATACTTGCCCCAATACATGACCCAGGTTATCAAGCATGTACAGTATTATCCTATTAGTAGTCTGTTGTGTTGCTCTAGATAGAACTTCAGAATGGTTTGCTAGGATGGATGGTGGTTCCATGTTCAACAGTCTAATAGTCTTATTGTTTAAATGTCCATGTCTTTTAATGTTAAAAGACAAAGACATTTCATGTTGGGTCTAATCAATTTGATTTAGGTAATAACAGCTCTGTTGTTGTACCACTGACAAACAATAGAGCTCATCTGACCATCAACCCACAATGCTATTACCAACTTTAACATTGAGGATATAACCTAGTTAATATATTAAAGTCTCTTCATTTGGTAAGATAGTCACCTAGTCCAGCTAAGAGCGATGCAATTAAACATAAAAAAGATGTTATGTTTTTTGTTGTAGTTTCTGCCATCTCCGACTCGCTCCTCAACAAAATCTTTTGTTTCTCTGAGGTTGGAAAATAAAAAACAGCCCAGAATCTGTTTCCAGGCACGGAAGTTTGAAGTTCTTTGTTTGGAAGGAAGGTTCCGGGTGCTGCACACTGTTTAGCTTGGTGACCCTGTGACTGTCTTCTGAGGAGTTGTATGAGCAGCCCTCCAGAATACTGCTTCAGGTTCAGCTTTCATCTTAGCAGTAACCTGTGGACTTTGAAACTCAAGGCGATGGAATTGCAGCTTTGTCAGTACACTACTAATTAGAAAATTCCTAACCTAAAGCAAGATGTTTTAATTATGTGTTGTGTCAACGAGTTTGCAGATTTAATCCATGGTTGGTACACACTCAAGTGTACCTCGAACTGTGTTGTTGTACTCACACCGTAAATCAACTGTTAGGGATTTGTTTTAAGGCTCTTTTTCCCTTTCCCTCTCTATCTGCCCCTATAACCTTCTGCCTTCTCATCCTCCATGTTTGTTTTAAGCCATCACATGCTTAAGTAGCCAAACTAGATTGTGAGTTAATGTGTTAGCTCGTGAAAAAGCTGGTCTGATTTGCGTTGGTTTGTGTTGTGTGTGAGGCTGAACAGTGTGACAGCTAGGCTATAGAGCTGTAGCTGGGTGTAGACTACAGCGCTGGTCTGTTGCTGTGAGTCAGTGTGAGGAAAGCCAGGAAAGGGTTAAACAGAAATTGAGCGGGGATGCTGGGGGCAGCAGTGCTGCAGAACATAGCAGTGTTCGTGCGAAGGCAAGTCATTTCCCGAAACACTGCAGACACATGGCCTGCGGCGCTCTGAAACCTTTGGAGACCAAAATGGCTTGCAGGAGTTAGAAGTAATAAGGTGTTTTTTTGCCTTCTTTCTCCTTGACTGAAATTCTGCACGGTTGCTATGCATTATTGCCATGGAGCTGGGTAGCAGTTTTTATGTTTTATGTGGGTATTAAGATGCTCTGCAACTGGCATTTTTTTGTAGATTTGTTGTTCTTTAGTGGAGAACCAAATGGAAGTTGTTTGTTTTGAAAGTAATTCCTACATTTTTTTATCATGATCAGAATACCAGACCTGACTCTTTTTCTCTCGTATTTGTTCAGTTTTTCCTTCTTTGAAATCTTTTCAAGGACAAAGGGAAAATATGAGACCCTTTTTAGATTAAAATGACTATATTTACCTAACATGGTTGAACATTCTCTCTCTCTCTTTCTCTCTCTCTCTCTCTCTCTCTCTCTTTCTCTCTCTCTCTCTCTCTCTCTCTCTCTCTCTCTCTCTCTCTCTCTCTCTGTTTTATGATCATTGTCATAGTGCTTTCCTGCTGGTGTATGGTTTCCTACAGAATAGGACCTCTCTATGAGCCCTGACCCTCCACAAGGTCAGATAAAGGGCAATCTGTGTACGAGTCTGAACATAAACCTGCAGTATTAGTCCAGTCTTCCTCTGTCCTCTCTCCCATCCTGACCCCCTGATTACCAGCAGACTGAACCAAAGCCTTTTCATCCCCTGCCCTGGTTCTGTTAATCTTGGCTTGCCTTCTCTTTGTGGTTCAAAGAGGGGCTCCGGCATATAATCTGGTGTATGGTACATCTGTGAATTATTATTCTAATTCTTTTTACGTTTATTAGAGCTGAATAAACTCCACATCAAATACATCACTTGGGCGATGTCAAAAGGCCCGGGGCAAATCAGCCGACATCTGTTAACTCTTTCAAAATGGCCTCATCCAGCATGTCTGTGGGCGTCTCGGGAAGAGGGAGAGAAAGAAAGAAAGAGAGAGAGAGAAAGAGAAAGAAAGAGGGAGAGAGAGATGGGGACAGAGAAAAGAGTGGGAGAGAGAGGGAGAAGGAAATGGAGGGAGTGGGAGAAAGAGAGGGAGAGAAAGAGAGAGAGGGGCTCTGTTGCTGATTAATGGCTGCCGTAGGAGAGAGGGAGAGGCAGTTGGGCAGACGGAGAGTGCAGACCGAGCGTGGAGAGAGAGGGACAGCACTCCCACGGCTGGGCTACACACTATAAACAGAACTGAGGGAGGGAGGGAAGAGAGGAGGAGAGGAGCGTTCCCTGGTTGAAATGCAGCGTGGAGGTGAACATGTGGGAAAGCTTTGTGTTCCTGGCACACTGTCAGTCAGTCAGTACGGTGGTGATGGGAGGGCCTTTTCCTAACTTCACAGAGCAGGGCGGCGGGCCGGGCTCTTTGACTAAGAGGGACTAACACACTAACCCTTTCACCACCGTCTGACCACTGGTCCCCCATTAGATGTTACCAGTTGCACAGCCGGTCAGCCACAGTCATGACTGTTGTACTGTTAATGTCTGGTTGTGCCTTGTCACATTAACTCCTGGTTTAGCATGTCAATAAAGAGGTTTCGTTTGTAAGTCTGTTTGTAAGTCAGAGAATCCATTTTTTTGCCTTGAGTTTCAGGCTTTATGAACATGTAGAAAGGGATGGTTTAACATGGAAGTTGTAGGTTAATGTACATACAGCACACATAGCCACGCTATTTCTTGACCTTACAGATTTTTTCCCAGAATGTGAAACACACACATTAGATGACTTTTGGAGAAACTGTGCAGACTGCTGTGTGCATATGCACTTTTGTCTGTCTGTGTGTGTACGTGTGTGTCTGCAGCCACCTCTCCTCCCAGCCCCCTGTCTGCAGCCTCCTCTCCTCCCAGTTCCCTGTCTGCAGCCTCCTCTCCTCCCAGTTCCCTGTCTGCAGCCACCTCTCCTCCCAGTTCCCTGTCTGCAGCCTCCTCTCCTCCCACCACCTGTCTGCAGCCATCTCTCCTCCCACCCCCTGTCTGCAGCCACCTCTCCTCCCACCACCTGTCTGCAGCCACCTCTCCTCCCACCGCCTGTCTGCAGCCTCCTCTCCTCCCAGTTCCCTGTCTGCAGCCACCTCTCCTCCCACCACCTGTCTGCAGCCTCCTCTCCTCCCAGTTCCCTGTCTGCAGCCTCCTCTCCTCCCACCACCTGTCTGCAGCCTCCTCTCCTCCCAGCCCCCTGTCTGCAGCCACCTCTCCTCCCACCGCCTGTCTGCAGCCTCCTCTCCGTCCCAGTTCCCTGTCTGCAGCCTCCTCTCCTCCCAGTTCCCTGTCTGCAGCCTCCTCTCCTCCCAGTTCCCTGACTGCAGCCACCTCTCCTCCCAGTTCCCTGTCTGCAGCCTCATCTCCTCCCAGTTCCCTGTCTGCAGCCTCCTCTCCTCCCACCGCCTGTCTGCAGCCTCCTCTCCTCCCAGTTCCCTGTCTGCAGCCTCCTCTCCTCCCACCCCCTGTCTGCAGCCTCCTCTCCTCCCACCGCCTGTCTGCAGCCTCCTCTCCTCCCAGCCCCCTGTCTGCAGCCTCCTCTCCTCCCACCCCCTGTCTGCAGCCTCCTCTCCTCCCACCGCCTGTCTGCAGCCTCCTCTCCTCCCAGTTCCCTGTCTGCAGCCTCCTCTCCTCCCACCGCCTGTCTGCAGCCTCCTCTCCTCCCACCGCCTGTCTGCAGCCTCCTCTCCTCCCAGTTCCCTGTCTGCAGCCTCCTCTCCTCCCAGCCCCCTGTCTGCAGCCTCCTCTCCTCCCACCCCCTGTCTGCAGCCTCCTCTCCTCCCACCACCTGTCTGCAGCCTCCTCTCCTCCCACCGCCTGTCTGCAGCCTCCTCTCCTCCCACCGCCTGTCTGCAGCCTCCTCTCCTCCCACCCCCTGTCTGCAGCCTCCTCTCCTCCCACCGCCTGTCTGCAGCCTCCTCTCCTCCCACCGTCTGTCTGCAGCCACCTCTCCTCCCAGCGCCTGTCTGCAGCCTCCTCTCCTCCCAGCGCCTGTCTGCAGCCTCCTCTCCTCCCACCGCCTGTCTGCAGCCTCCTCTCCTCCCACCGCCTGTCTGCAGCCTCCTCTCCTCTCTACAGAGTGCTGATCCAGCAGTATTGGCTCTGCTGAGCCAACCAACCCAACCCTCTCTGTGCTGGGTAGAGCTGTGTGTGTGCCAGGAAAAGTGGGCCATTAACCCTCAGCCTGAAGGTGTGACCTGAGCCAAATCCAATATTGTCTCCAGCATCAAGGCCCGGTGCCACTCAAGTTCAAAGCTGCTGATCAGCAGAAAGACCCTAAACAATAAAGGACCAAATGCTAATTCCTAAGACACCTAGGAGCTTCAACACCACCAGACAATTAGCCAGGAGAGGAGAGGAGAGGAGAGGAGAGGAGAGGAGAGGAGAGGAGAGGAGAGAGAGAGAGAGAGAGAGAGAGAGAAGGAGAGAGAAAACATACATTATTAATCAAAAGTAAATTTAGCAAAGTGGGGACTAATCTTGGCCCTCTCTGCACCCAAGGTTGAACAGTAGATTAGGGAAGATAGAAAATATTGAAGGTAGACTGACCTGAGCTCACCATTTCCTCACTGTGGAAGAAAGAAATCCTCCCTTTATGGTATAGATACTATCCTATAGTAATGAGTGAATAACACAGCAGTGTATGGAAGACAAATATCTAAATGATGGTAAGCATCCTCTTGCTGTCTTCCTGATCAGTTTGTGTGCTGAAATATGTAGGTGCCATAATGAAACTGATTGTACACTATGCACATCATGTCAGTTGTATTTTTGTGTGTTTCTGCATGAACATGCACATCCACACTCCCTGGTCTCTCCCAGCCAGGGTGAACTGCAGTGTGTCTATCCCATTGGCACACTGTCATGTAAGAGTGTGGAGGTGAGGAGGTAAGGACTGTAGCCAGTGTTAGGGGACTGGGGCCCTTCTCTAGAGTATCCAGTCTCTATAGTCACCTCTCCTCTCAGCCCCCTGTCCTCTCCTCAGGTTCTCCATAGCTCTGTCTGTCTGTGTGTCTCAGGGCCACAAACAACTGAAACGTCTGAAAGGATGTATCGAGGTATCCCTGTGTGTGTTGCAGGATGGATATGTCATGTGACATAATGCCTTGCAGCACCCATCACAGATAAAATGACAGATGCTGCTTTTTGCCTCGTGGATCTTTCTCAGTAGCAAAGACGATTTTGCAAAGACGAACTCTCTTTGTCAGTCTCTCTCCCTCTATCTCTCTCTCCACGGTGACCTTACGAAGCGTGCCATTCTGCCGTTCATTTAATGTCAGACACCATTACTATATAATTGCTGTTGACGGGAAAAGCGTGGTGACTTCTCGCCTCTCCTTATATCTGACACTCAGCCATCTGCTTTGTTTTGTGTTTGTGAGTGTATTTTCCTATTTTCCCCCTTAACATGAGTCAACATGCATTTGAAAGAGGGATTGGGCTCCATAGATACAGACAACAACAGACCGTGTGTTTGGGTTGCTGGCAGGTTGCAGAGGCTTATTAAGATGAGGGGAGGGGAGGAGGAAGAGAAGAGGCTGCCTGCGACTCTGCTGCGTTAGCTAAGTGAAATCAGCTTGGCTCGCTGGCAGCAGGCTGACCTTTCTCCCTGTATTTGGATCACTTACCCAGGCTGAGGCTCGCCATGAACCGGGTCCCCACAGGAGATAAGTGAGGCATTCTGGGAGCTCCAGACCACGAGGCTAGGGGGCTAGTAGTGATGTCCAGGGCTACTGCCCATCCCCACCTCCCTCCTCACCGCTCCATGCCAGCGGCCACCCGCCCCGTCTGTCCAGGTGGATGGATGGCTTTGATTGGTGGAGTGTGTTGCTGTGTCGCAGGGCGGTAGGGTGAGTGGCAGTAATTGGCATGGCAGCGGGCAGGCCCATCTTTCACGTGTGGTCAGTCGTGATTGGCCTGATGAGCCAGGCAGGGTGAGGGTAGGGGCGCTCCTTCCCAGTGAGGACCCTGGGGACGGAGGAGACAGACGGAGACCTGTCCCGTGTGCACCTCCACCCCGACTGGCCCTCCCGACTTGTCAACATCACTGACAGGAACAGATGTGTGGAGGGAGACATGGGAGGGACAAATGGAACTCTATTCCCTATATAGAGCACTACTTTTGACCAGAGCCATATGAGTACTATAGTGCACTCTGTAGGGAATAACGTTTGACCAGAGCCCTATGAGTACTATAGTGCACTCTATAGGGAATAACTTTTGACCAGAGCTCTATGAGTGCTATAGTGCACTCTATAGGGAATAACTGTTGACCAGAGCCCTATGAGTACTATAGTGCACTCTATTAGGAATAACGTTTGGCCAGAGTACTATAGTGCACTCTATAGGGAATAACATTTGACCAGAGCCCTATGAGTACTATAGTGCACTCTATAGGGAATAACTTTTGACCAGAGGTCTATGAGTACTATAGTGCACTCGATAGGGAATAAGGTTCTATTTGGGACGCAACCTAGAGACTACAGAGAGGCTGTGGCCACCCTTACTCTACTCTCCAGTGGTTTGCAGGATATTTGAAGATAGATACTGTCATTTATACAAAGTCTATAGGGTGAGTTTGTACAACTGCACTGTAGTCTTGGGTCCTGAAAATCCATACCTTTCATATGCTTACAATTAGGCTCTGTCTATACAACTGTATGTTTATAGAGCGGTGCAATCAATGTAATTGTGGGAGGGTGTTATGGGGAGTTCCTAACGGAAATGTCTGTCTTATTTCTTTCTGCCTGGGTTACAGTGGGTGAGTGGGCATTTTGGTGGATTTGCTACCTGATGTTTTTCATTTGGAAACGTAAACGGTTGTCTGTGATTTATATCAGGGTTCTGTATACACTCATTCTATATTTTAAGTTTCCCGCTTCTTTGCATAGAATTGAATACAAACAAGGAGTTCGTTTCAGAATGGAAAAGTCAGCACAGATCTATGTCAGCTGATTTGTTTATCTAGAGAGAATGTGTTCATTTCCAGGGCGATATAAAGAGCTATGAAGACAGTTAAATATGAACGATGTCTTCTCCCTCAGTCTGAGTACATCAAGATTGTTTTCATGATCTTCACATCCTGCTAGTTTAAGTGCAAAGTAATGCTATAAATGATTTTGTTTTGTACACTAGAATGCACCTAAAGTTCTGGACTTTATTAGTGAATCAGCTTTGATCTCGTTCTCTTACTCTAAAAGAGGGTTTTACTTTGTTAAAACTGAAGTAAGGGCTTGTAAGTAAGCATTTCACTGTAAGGTCTACACCTGTTGTATTTGGTTCATGTGACAAATAACATTTGATTTGATGGGAAGTAAGTGTATGTGCCTAATTGTTGAGAGAGGCTAGCCTATATGCAGCACTCAGATGTTTCCTCTCTAACACAGATGTGTTCATTTTTAGACATGGGAAACAGTCAAGGTACAGTTGAAGTCGGAAGTTTACATACACCTTAGCCAAATACATTTAAACTCAGTTTTTCACAATTCCTGACATTTAATCCTAGTAAAAATTCCCTGTCTTAGGTCAGTTAGGATCACCACTTTATTTTAAGAATGTGAAATGTCAGAATAATAGTAGAGAGAATGATTTATTTGAGCTTTTATTTCTTTCATCACATTCCCAGTGGGCCTGTCAAGGCTGTGGGTAACTGGTGAAAGGAGTCAGGCGCAGGAGAGCTGAGATGCGTGGACAAGGTATTTAATTAAAGAAAACACCAGTATAAACACAATACTATGGTGCTGGAAAAATACCGGTACCACGAAATAAACGGGCGTAATAACAAAACCCGGTAACAATATACCAGCCGTCAGATACAGCCTTACAATAAAACAAACACGCACACAAACATGGGGGAAACCAGAGGGTTAAATAATGAACATGTAATGGGGGAATTGAAACCAGGTGTGTAAAAAACAAAGACAAAACAAATGGAAAATGAAAAGTGGATCGGTGATGGCTAGAAGGCCGGTGACGTCGAACGCCGAACGCTGCTCGAACAAGGAGAGGGACCGACTCCGGCGGAAGTCCTGACAGGGTCAGAAGTTTACATACACTCAATTAGTATTTGGTAGCATTGCCTTTAAATTGTTTAACTTGGGTCAAACGTTTCGCGTAGCCTTCCACAAGCTTCACACAATAAGTTGGGTGATTTTTGGCCCATTCCTCCTGACAGAGGTGGAGTAACTGAGTCAGGTTTGTAGGCCTACCTGCTCGCACATGCTTTTTCAGTTCTGCCCACAAATGTTCTATAGGATTGAGGTCAGGGCTTTGTGATGGCCACTCCAATACCTTGACTTTGTTGTTTTTAAGCCATTTTGCCACAACTTTGGAAGTATCCTTGGGTCATTGTACATTTGGAAGACCCATTTGCGACCAAGCTTTAACTTCCTGATTGATGTCTTGAGATGTTGCTTCAATAATTTTCCTCCCTCATGATACCATCTATTTTGTGAAGTGCACCAGTCCCTCCTGCAGCAAAGCACACCAACAACATGATGCTGCCACCCCCGTGCTTCACGGTTGGGATGGTGTTCTTCGGCTTGCAAGCCTCTCCCTTTTTCCTCCAAACATAATGATGGACATTATGGCCAAACAGTTATATTTTTGTTTCATCAGACCAGAGGACATTTCTCCAAAAAGTATGATCTTTGTCCCCATGTGCAGTTGCAAACAGTAGTCTGGCTTTTTTATGGCGGTTTTAGAACAGTGGCTTCTTTCTTGCTGAGCGGCCTTTCGGGTATGTCGATATAGGACTCGTTTTACTGTGGATATAGATACTTTTGTACCTGTTTCCTCCAGCATCTTCACAAGGTCCTTTGCTGTTGTTCTGGAATTGATTTGCACTTTTCGCACCAAAGTACGGTCATCTCTAGGAGACAGAACGCATCTCCTTCCTGAGCGGTATGGCGGCTGTGTGATCCCATGGTGTTTATACTTGCATACTATTGTTTGTACAGATGAACTTGGTACCTTCAGGCGTTTGGAAATTGCTCCCCAGGATGAACCAGACTTGTGGAAGTCTACAATTGTTTTTCTGAGGTCTTGGCTGATTTCTTTTGATTTTCTTATGATGTCAAGCAAAGAGGCACTGAGTTTGAAGGTAGGCCTGAGTTTGAAGGTAGGCCACAGGTACACCTCCAATTGACTCATGATGTCAATTAACCTATCTGAAGCTTCTAACGCCATGACATCATTTTCTGGAATTTTCCAAGCTGTTTAAAGGCACAGTCAATTTAGTGTATGTAAACTTCTAACCCACTGGAATTGTGATACAGTGAATTATGAGTGAAATAATCTGTCTGTAAACAATTGTTGGAAAAATTATTTGTTTCATGCACAAAGTAGATTTCCTAACCGAATTGCCAAAACTATAGTTTGTTAACAAGAAATTTGTGGAGTGGTTGAAAAACGAGTTCTAATGACTTATTACTATAGATTATTTCACTTATAATTCACTGTATCACAATTCCAGTGGGTCAGACGTTTACATATACAAAGTTGAATGTGCCTTTAAACAGCTTGAAAAATACCAGAAAATGATAGAAGTTAGAAGCTTCTGATAGGCTAATTGACATCATTTGAGTCAATTGGAGGTGTGTCTGTGGATGAATTTCAAGGCCTACCTTCAAACGCAGAGTGCCTCTTTGCTTGACAAATTGGGAAAATCAAAAGAAATCAGCCAAGACCTCAGAAAAACATTGTAGACCTCCACAAGTCTGGTTCATCCTTGGGAGCAATTTCCAAACGCCTGAAGGTACCACGTTCATCTGTACAAACAATAGTACGCAAGTATGAACACCATGGGACCACGCAGCCGTCATACCGCTCAGGAAGGAGACGCGTTCTGTCTGCTAGAGATGACTCTACTTTTGTGCAAAAAGTGCAAATCAATCCCAGAACAACAGCAAAGGACCTTGTGAAGATGCTGGAGGAAACAGGTACAAAAGTATCTATATCCACAGTGAAACAAGTCCTATATCGACATAACCTGAAAGGCCGCTCAGAAGGAAGAAGCCACTGCTCCAAAACCGCCATACAAAGCCAGACTACGGTTTGCAGCTGCACATGGGGACAAAGATCGTACTTTTTGTGGAAATATGAAACAAAAATAGACCTGTTTGGCCATAATGACCATCGTTATGTTTGGAGGAGAAAGGGGGATGCTTGCAAGCCGAAGAACACCATCCCAACCGTGAAGCACAGGGATGGCAGCATCATATTGTGGGGGTGCTTTGCTGCAGGAGGGACTGGTGCACTTCACAAAATAGATGGTACAATGAGGGAGGAAAATTATGTGGATATATTGAAGCAACATCTCAAGACATCAGTCAGGAAGTTAAAGCTTGGTTGCAAATGAGTCTTCCAAGTGGACAATGACCCCAAGCATACTTCCATAGTTGTGGCAGAATGGCTTAAGGACAACAAAGTCAAGGTATTGGAGTGGCCATCACAAAGCCCTGACCTCATCCTATAGAAAATTTGTGGGCAGTACTGAAAAAGTGTGTGCGAGCAAGGAGGCCTACAAACCTGACTCAGTTACACCAGCTCTGTCAGAAGGAATGGGCCAAAATTCACCCAACTCATTGTGGGAAGCTTGTGGAAGGCTAACCAAAACGTTTGACCCAAGTTAAACAATTGAAAGGCAATGCTACCAAATACTAATTGAGTGTATGTAAATTTCTGACCCACTGGGAATGTGATGAAAGAAATAAAATCTGAAATAAATCATTCTCTCTACTATTATTCTGACATTTCCCATTCTTAAAATAAAGTGGTGTTCCTAACTGACCTTAGACAGGGACATTTTTACTAGGATTAAATGTCAGGAATTGTGAAAAACTGAGTTTAAATGTATTTGGCTGAGGTGTATGTAAACTTCAGACTTCAACTGTATGTGTATGTAAACCTCCGACTTCAACTGTATATCTTCAACAGGTTGGGTGACTTAGACACAGAGGAGTGAAGGCGTTCACAGTATTGAAAGCCTTGTCATGATTGGATGATATTGATGTTAGAGATCTGTTGTCTCTTACTTACTTTACCTTCCCCTCTATCTGTCTCTTTTCTCTGTCTCTTCTCTCTGTCTGTTTGAGTGCCAACTCAAACATTTTGAATTTGATTTGGTTATTTAATTCTTACCAGCCACCTACAGCCGCTAGCCTTGGAGCACATGATGTACATGATGTTGGTGTACATGATCTTGAAATGGATATGTTATCCCAGGACTTCCCCTTGTCCTCCTCTCCCTCTCCCCAGGTATCAGGCAGCTCAGTGGGGTCGCCGGGCGCCTCCTCCTCCCCCTCCACGTCGTCACAGCGGCAACGTCAACGCATCACCCGCGTCAACCTCAGGGACTTCATCTTCTACATGGAGCAAGAGAAAGAGACAGCCCACTCACTTCTGCTCTATCGGGCTCTGCTCAAATAGCACCCTCTCCCTCCCAGCACCCTCCTCTCTCTCCCTTACCGTCTCCTTCTACTCCTGCAACGTGCCTTCAATCGGGTCAGATGTTTCAGCTCAGTGTCTGTGTTGTGATGTTGATTAACATAGCTTTTGATATAAAGTCTAGAGAAAAAACTCACTAAAATATATTGTATGTGTCTTTATCTGTTTTAGCTTCATGATAAATACACTGAGTACCAAACATTAAGAACACCTTCCTAATATTGCCCTTTTGCCTTTTGCCCCCAGAACAGCCTCAGTTCATCGGGGCATGGACTTTACAAGGTGTCGAAAGTGTTCGACAGGGATGCTGGCCCATGTTGACTCCAATGCTTCCCACAGTTGTCAAGTTGGCTGGATGTCCTTTGGGTGGTGGACCATTCTTGATACACACGGGAAACTGTTGAGCGTGAAAAACCCAGCAGTGTTGCAGTTCTTGACACAAACCGCTGCGCCTGGCACCTACTGCCATACCCCGTTCAAAGGCATTTAAATCTTTTGTCTTGACCATTCACCCTCTGAATTGCACACGTGCGCAATCCATGTCTCAAAAGCCCTTCTTTAACCTGTCTCCTCCCCTTCATCTACACTGATTGAAGTGGATCTAACAAGTGACATCAATAAGGGATCATAGCTTTCACCTGCAGTCTCCTGGTCAGTCTATGTTATGGAAAGAGCAGGTATCCTTAATGTTTTGTACACTCAGTGTATATGTATTTAGAGTGTTGAATTTAAGGCCATGGTGATGCAAACTCCTTGGGTATTATTGGGACTGGGTTTTTAAGGAGAGATGTGTTTTTGTGTCTAAGGACCTGAGCCAGTACTTTTTCCATGTCAGTTGTAAATTTGATGTCCCAGGCGAAATACTGAATGAACCATTTCAAAGTGATTTTCTTTAAAAGAATCATATTCTGAACTTATTACAGCCTACAATATTCTCTGAACGTATTTGTTGAACAAAGTTCAGTGACTATGGTTACACAAAACTAACAATTCATAGAGTAGTCTGATTCTTTATACCAGAAAATGACCAGAGCAGCTTTTTGGAACATTTATCTTCAGAAAATGAATTACAGCCGAACAGAAATCGAGCTCTTTAAATGTAAATAGTCATTTTGAATACTTTTAAACAGCATGTATGATATTTTTACCACATGTAATGTTAATGACTCAATACTGAGATATTCTGTAAAATCATGTGCATTGAAATTTGTTATGATTAGAATGTTATTTTATTTGGATCCCCATTAGCTGACACCATGACGACAGCTAGTCTACCTGGGGTCCGACACAAAACGAAAAAGACATTACAGACAAAAATACTTTATAATTTACATACAGTACACTTAAAAACATGAACAAATGTAAAATACCTGAAAGGTAACATTTAACGGTCAATAAGCAAATTGTATTCTTTGTATTCTTTCACTTTATAAACTTTGTTTTAATACAATGCAGATAGTCTTATCCAATCCAACAGGTCAATAATTAAACAATGGTCAGAGTTTCCACAGTCCACCAATATGGTAGATTCTCGCCAGTCACCCATTGAGCAAGGCACAGCAGTCTCTCTCTGTACCCACATTTATGGAGAGATTCTTTTTTTCTAGATGTCCCTGTAGAATTTAGATGTTGGCCATCTGTCTTATTGTTTGTGCCCATTTCCACAATACTTTAGGTTGTCTGAAGAACTTATTGTGTGAAGCCAGGCCCATACCCTCAGCAGACGCCCAGAGTGCAGTATGGTCGTTCGACAAGCAGCTCCCATCTTAGGGTTTCCTCTGTTTCACTTCAAGACTATTAACAATACATATCAGATGTGTGAGGAGCTGGACAGTTGTTGAAGTACAGTTTTGAGAATTCTTCATTTTAGCCTAATATTGACATTGCAATGTTTTTAGAGTTGTATGTTTTTATGTTCTCTCTAGAATGAGAGATGGGAGAGTAATGCCTCTCTGTCAGTAGCTATAGATCCTTGTCATTAGGGTCCAACTCTGCAAGGCCTCAGTGTTGTCACCTGTTTCTGACCATCCTCTTATTAACATGGCCTTTCTCTTATTGGTTGGTTTTGAATACACTAGCCTCTATGCAGCTTCTGTCTTGTGTCGCTTTGTCATTTATTTGTTGAATGGGCAACATTTGAAATTAATGTGCATTGAAGTTTTTTTTCTAACAGCACTATTATATACAGTTTTTTTTTTTACTTATACAATGAGAAAAAAACAGAACGCCGTGTTACCAATGTATAGAAAAAAATAGTTCCTGTCTCTTTAGCATCAAACAGTATTGTCAGCTGGTGTTGAAAGGGAAACTTATTTTTTAACTATTTATATATTTTTCTTTTGAGTTCTTTTTTCATTGGCATTTCATTTGCCACATTTTAGGCAATGCAATTTTATCTCAAAATTACTTATAGTTGAAGAAATTGAAGTTTAAAAGCACAAAAATACCTATTTGTTCAGTGGTTATTAATATTTTAATAATTATTTGTATGATTTCTGATAAATAAATAAACAGGAGAACATTTCTACTACTTCAGCTTTTTAGCCAAAATATAAGGATTACTGATGTACTCATTTGGAAAATGTTTTAATGTATGGATAATTTGTAAATATTGTTTACAAGACCATGTGTTTATTAGGACTATGTTATTTTTGGTAAACTCTGTACATATCCTGAAAATGTCCTGTTTGTGTGAAAAACATACTTCTGTATTTGTACCTATTTTGTAAAGGAATAAATAAACTGTTTACTAAACTAAGCAGACACAGTCTTTTGTGATTTAAGTAGAATTTCTTTGAATATCCATAATATCCATATCCATCTGTAATATGTTTAGTAACACTTGATACCATACCAGTTCTGTAGTTAAGCAGAGTAACTGGATTTGGTAGTACAGCTTTATTAAAGTACTGTACTTAAATTGTGTAGCTGTAGCTTAAGTGTTGTAATTACTGTACTATATAACAGGTTAATATGTTAGCTACGCATAGTAATCAGTTTCTCTTAATTATTTAAATCTAACCACAAAATCAACAGTAATGTTTTTACAAGACAGTTAGTTGTACCCAAACTGAAATTGACTATTGAAACCAACTTCATATCCATTTACTAGCATTACATGCTAAGTACAAATTGAGTAAAGTACCAGTACTAGAGACCAAGAAGAAGTCCCCTCCGGATTCTACTACTAATTAAGCAGCAGCATTTTGAAAAGACCAAAACGTTTAACTCGGTGCTAAACACAGGGATTTGGGAGCAGATTCTGGTGGTGGTTTTTTCTAGATGCAGCAGCAGGCCCATTTGAAAGTCCCTTTGGCGCCTCAGACTGCTGATCTTGATTTAACCCCTAACGCCCGCTTCTTTACCCATGCAGGGACTAAACTGGTGCTGACACATTTTTCTGGGGGATTATAGTATGTAGATTCACTTCAGGTCAAACTGAAAAAGTTCATGACCACCTAAGAAACCACAAGAGATCTGTTTTACATGTAACTGCATGAGGTGTACTGTATTTTACCTCTTGAAAGAGACAGTGTTAGTGCAGATGAAAGGAGGAAAAAGCAACACCCATTATCCAAGAAATGACACAAAGGACAGGACCGAGGCAGAAAATATACAGTACATCCTTTTATTATCGCAAATATGCAAGAAAAATCAAATGGACACACTGTAAGTGAACACATGCCCTTTAATACCACAGTCTAATTATTAAAACATTTTAAATAATATACATTTTGTACCTTAAGTATACCCTTTTGAAATGTGTTTAGTCCATATGTACACAACATAATGCTTGCAAATTGGAAATGATTTTCATTATTTTTGTTTTGTAGTAAATGAGAGGACTTAGAGGTCTCTTTTTTAATTAGACGGTCGAGGGCCCAGTAAAAGCCAGAGTCCTGATAACAATTTAATATACAAACAACTGTACAACTGCCCTCTGGTCTCTGGACTTCACACCACACAGAGAAGTGGTAGGACTCCTTGTTAATTATGGTCTACCAACTTACTGACCACAAATTACTAAAAGAAAATGGTACACTCTCAGAAAAAAAGAGTGCTATGTGGCACCATGTGTCCCTGTAGGGGAACCCTCTGAAAAAAGGTTCCAAATAGAACCATTTAAGATCAGAGAGCTATTTCTGGTTCAAAATAGCACACTTTAACAGGTTCCTTTTGGAACATAGGTTCAATTTGGAACCCAAAACAGTTCTATCTGGAGCCAACTTTCACGGGGTTCTCCTACAGGGACAAATGGTGCTGCACAGCAGTCTTTTTTTCTGAGTGTATGTGTGAAAACATACAATATGTTTGAGGAAATGTCCCTGTAATGTAATGAGGTATCTGTGAGAACCTGACACCTGTAAGAGGTATTGTTGAGTTGCTTTACTCTTGTGTCAACAAGGAAGTGAACTGATGAAGGTGAGCTAAATGCTGCCACATACTCTAACTATTCAGAACCATTGAGAACTGAGCCGGTTACCTTCAGATGTAAAGTTGAATCAAGAGATACCAGAGGACATAAAGTAGGGAGGGAATGTTTGTTTGGTCTGGTGCGGTGCAGTCCAGTGAGCCATGGGGGTAACATTAGGAGGGTGCTCTGTACAGAAGGGTCTGGGAATGTGATGACGCAGTGGGGGGCACAACCCTTGTCTCTACTGGCATTGCTGAGGAGTTGGGAGTGCATGGGAGCCCGGGGGACCTGCTGGGCTCTGAAGCCCCACATCCCTCAGCAATATGAAAGGCCTGGTTGGCCATTCCCTTTGAGGCGACTGGATGCAAGGGCCCAGGCCAGTAGCAGGTCAGAACAAAGAGGAGCCTGATTGGGAGGGAGGCCCCCCAGGAGGTCTGTGCTGCCTTCTGGACTTCTTGGAGCTAAACTAACTAACCCTGACCATCTTTAAGAACTGAAGACTGAAGAAGTCCTGGGGCTTGTTTAATCAGTGGACATCCACAGAGAGGACACTGAACACTAGGACCAAGAGGAGAGTTGGTTCATTACAAATTAGACTACCATCCCATTTGAATTAAGATTTTCGTAATGTTTAGTGAAACACCCACCATAGGAGGTTTCAAAACAAACTCATTAACAAGCCGGTGCTGAACCAAGATCAGAATGGGCCTCTTTTTGATCAATGATTTTGGAACGGGAGAAACACAGTTACACAGATATAAAGTATGACAACTTATACTCTTTCTTTCTTGTTTCTCTCTTTGATCCACAAATGTAGAGAATCAAACCATGGAATCACAGCAGGATAGAGTAAGTGCCTCCCACTCTTTTTCTCTGTAAACAATGCTCTGATGCTCAGCTCACAGTTCATTTTAGGTTATGCTGCTGCAGACACGTGAAGAGTGATTGAAATAATCCTGCCTTAGAAATGAAATGACAGACAGTCAGCAAGACAAACATCAGGGGCTTCCATGATTAAACGTAATGTATTCTTTCAATTGTCAGACTGTACTGTGTTTGTACTGTGTTTGTTCCTATAAAATAGTTTTGAATAATCATAGTGATTTCTGTGTCAAATAAACAATTATGAAAACATGAATTTTAAACTTTGTACAATCATCAAATAGGCAACTTAGCTTTATCACCGAAGTTTGCTATTACTTACATTGTTTTGGGCTCTCTCAACATATTAATATGTACTAATTACTATAAACACAATGAGATAATGTGTGGGTTGATTGGCACTGGTCATCAGGACGTATACTAAACTTTTTTTGGGCTGGCGGAAGTTTTGTAGATGATGTGTTATAAGTGCAAACAAAGTGATCAAGCATTTAGAGTACATCTCATCACAATCATGGAGATACACTGATACAGTTCACATGTTCCTCTTCAAGTTAGGAACATTCTGGCATTCCACAACCAGCAACACATTCAGAGCCTTCATATACAATTTCATTCAGATTTTCTCATTTCACATTGCAGATCATTTTACATTTTGACTTTTAACTTTTTAATAAATATATGTACTCTCACATTGTTAATCTTATTTGATGTAAGATATGTTTTACAGCTAATTGCGACAACGCCAACGCACTTTTTATGCATGCTACAAATGTTTCCTCTGAAAGATGTAGAAATGGCCAGGTTCCCTTGCAGCCCCATTTAAACAATGAGACCTTCTCCAGCTCTGAATGCATTACCAGCCAGACTGCTGCTTTAGCCACGTAGCCTCCAGACATAATAGTGTTTCTATAGCCACTGCCAAGTCTCTCTCTCTCTCTCTCTCTCTCTCTCTCTCTCTCTCTCTCTCTCTCTGTCTCTCTCTGTCTCTTTCTCTCTCTCTCTCTCTCTCTCTCTCTCTGTCTCTCTCATTCTCTCAAGCTTTCAAACCTAATGACTCTGAATACAATGCTCATACATCCTTCATATAGGAGGAAAAAAACATAAAACAATCCTATTAATAATTGTTTACACCATGTTGTGATAAAACAGAAAAAAAAACCAGCAAAAAAGTTGTATTTTATAAACAACAATGAAAATAAGAAAGACAATCAATCGGACCTCCCTTGGCTGCGAGGCCTGGTTGCTGGCTATAAGAGCAATGTGGGCTGGATGGCTGTCACTTCCTCCTCTTCCTCTCTGCCAGCCCTGTCCCTTGTCAGGCCAGGCCTCCCTAAATAGCACCTGTCTTGTCCCCACTCAGCTGCACTGGACGGCGCACACAACACATGGGCCTCACACAGACACATACGGGACTGGACGACACACCGCCATGCGCTGCACTGAGGGCAAGGGGGCCGTGCTCCTCACTGAGGTCAGGACACCTCTTCACAAGGGGTCAGAGAGCCTTACAACTGGAGGAAAAAGAGATTGGTCACGGTGCTTAAATGGTTCAAGAGATGGAGCTGCTGTTTCAGTCTTTCTGTTCATCATCATAGTCCTATATTTCTTTGGGTGTTATTAGTAAACAGAATCAAATCCTTTTGTTTTCTTTCTTTCCTTTTTTGTGTTTATTCTACATTCCCCTTAGAGCACTGAGTTCCTCAGAGCTGGCAACGTTATCAGGCGTCTGCTAATACTTAGGTGTTTCTTGCTTTGTTGGTTTTTGTGGTGTGAGGTGGAGGGATATTAGGGTTTGGGTTTGTTCTGTTCTGTCCAGTAGGGGGGTGAGGAGCCCCTCGTGGCTAGTCCCTCTCCTCTGCTAAAGTCTCTCTAGTCCAGGGGCTCCTGTTTTATCCTGATGGGGGTGTTCATGGACATACTCCGCCGGTCCTCACGGCACAGCACGTACTCGCTGAACTGGGAGGAGTCCACCCCGCCGCCGCAGGACGCTGCCACACTGAAACCCTTCTGGAACAGACGCTCTAGAACCTGCAGGGACAGAGCAACAACAGAGGTTTAATCAATCAAATCTATTCATAAAGCCCTTTGTACATTAGTAGCCACAAAATGCTTTGCAGTAACCCGGCCTAGACCCGAAAGAACAAGTAGAAGCACAGAGGCCAAGAAAAACTCCCAAAGGGTTAACACAGACTTATCAATAATAATGACCTTGTCCACCCACCACCTCCTCATCAATCAAAGCACATTTACTGGTGATGAGTCACGTATACAGTAGCACATGTCACTAACCCAATCACATAGATGGATATGTGCCGGAGGGGTGGTCAGACATCACACTGTCTCTAATATTCATGGGGGTGGGTGGTGTTGAAGGATCTGCTGCTGATGATATGAGGGCATAAGCTCAAAGGGATGGAGGGGGTTTGGGGTGTATTAGAGAGAGTTAGCTAGGTGTGTTTGGAGGGAGCTGGCTTGAGTTCAGTATATGGAGAGATAACTAGTGCTCCTAATTTGAGTAATGAGCAGTATGGGTTGAGGAGTGAGGCTGAGGCCTGTAAGATAGTGGGAGCTGTGAGGGGCTGTTAGGGGCTGTGAGAGGCTGTGAGGGGCTGTGAGGAGCTGTGAGGGGCTGTGAGGGGCTGTGAGGAGCTGTGAGGAGCTGTAAGGAGCTGGGAGGGGCTGCGAGAGGCTGTGAGGGGCTGTGAGGAGCTGTGAGGGGCTGTGAGGGGCTGTGAGGGGCTGTGAGGGGCTGTGAGGAGCTGTGAGGAGCTGTGAGGGGCTGTGAGGGGCTGTGAGGGGCTGTGAGGAGCTGTGAGGGGCTGTGAGGGGCTGTGAGGAGCTGTGAGGAGCTGTGAGGAACTGTGAGGAGCTGTTAGGGGCTGTGGTGGATTTTTTTCATCTCCTGTAATCCTTCTGGGTTTTTTAAGGAGAGGGAGTATCTCTAAATCCCAATGTGTGGAGTGCTGTGTATTTATTTATTTCCCAGTTCCTTTAATGGAGTGTTGCAGCGTATGGAAATGAATGGTCTTGCTCAGGGCTAGCCTCCCTCTCCTTATATTGCCAGATACAAAGCCAGAGACGAAGATCACGCAAAATACATGCGTTTCGCCTGTTGCCCCATATAAACACACACTCGCACACACACACATACACACACAAGTGAGAGTGGCCTCTCTAATTGCGAGAGTGGTGGCCCCATTGGAGGGCTAAAGCGGGACAATTAGTCCTGGTGGTTGAGCCACGCAGCCTCCTCAGTCTGGGGGTTAGGATGCCTGCTGAGGAATTCACAGATCACACAGACTGATAGGACTTGTTAAACAGGCCTGCTCAGCTATTAATGGCTGGTTTAGACAACCCCCCTACCACCTCGCCCTGCTTCCCCCCCTGCCCTGATGCAAAAACAAGGCAGAGAGTGCGTCCCAAATTATACCCTATTCCTATGTAGTGCATTACTTTTGACCAGGGCCCATAGCGTTCTGGTCTAAACTAGTCCACTATATAGGGAATAGGCCAGGGTGCCATTTGGGACACAAGCTGAGATTAAATGTGGACCAGCAGCATTTTTCTTCTTGCACCTAACTCCAATAACGATAACTACCCCCTCTCCCTCTCTCTTCTCCTCCCCTCCCCTCCGAAGCTCTGTGACGATGACGGAGTCAGTAATTTGTGGGAAAGAGAGGCACTAATTAAGAGACCTGCCGAAGCATCAAACGAACGCTCCCCAAATCCACGACAGACGATGGAGAGGAGTAACGATTATGGAAATGATATTACACTCTCTGCTTTGATCATTGCATCACATTGCATTTTCACCCCATATTTTTTATAATTTTTTTATTTTTACATATGTGAGACTCTGTCACGTTAGGCGACGCGTTCAGTCACAAAGGAGAGAAGGGTTGATCAATAAAGATACTCTTAATTAAAACATTTTGATAATGAGGCCTTATTACACTGTAAATATATTGAATTTAACCTCAAAATTTCATATTGAATTTCAACACATGTGCATTGATCTTTGATTCAAAATGCCAAATGTACCAATGTTGAAGTGTCTTTAACTTTTCTTGCTGTAAATAAGGTATTGGCTCTTTCACAGAACCCAAAACTCACTGCCCAGGAGTTACAGTGGTTTCTGAAAGTTGCATAGTTTCTTAACTTCTTCCACTGTAGCAGCACTTTCTGTTCCCCTTTTTCTGCCTGTTTGAAGCTCAGAATGTGAACAAAAGCATTGCCTCACTTCATCCCCTGTGCACCTTCATAAACGTAGCCTACTGTAGCATACTAAACTATTCTCACTGTTGCAGGGTTGACTTGGCTGCAGAGGGATCAGCCACTGTCACATTCAACCCCCACCCCCCTGTACAGCATACAGGGACATCACAGCGCTGCCACTCAAACCTGGGGTCGCCATGGGGATGAGCAGGGGATACGTATCAAGCTCGCTCCACTAACCTCCCAGCATCATAACGGAACAGAACGCAGTAGAGACACAAGAGAAGCCGGTGAGGCAGGAATCAAAGTGGATGAGCCTCATGGCTGGAAACAGAGCGTGATGTAATATTGATGGCCACCGGAGTGCACACACACACACACATACCGGAGTTCACACACAAACACTGGAGTTAACACACACACGCAGGAATGCAGGCACACGAACGTGCATACACACACACAAACACACACACACATCTCCAGAGGGGCTAGAGATGCCTGTGCAGCACTCGTCTAGGTCTCCAGTTGTCAGGACGTAGGGCTGGGGGTCTAAGTCTCCAGTTGTCAGGACGTAGGGCTGGGGGTCTAAGTCTCCAGTTGTCAGGACGTAGGGCTGGGGGTCTAAGTCTCCAGTTGTCAGGACGTAGGGCTGGGGGTCTAAGTCTCCAGTTGTCAGGACGTAGGGCTGGGGGTCTAAGTCTCCAGTTGTCAGGACGTAGGGCTGGGGGTCTAAGTCTCCAGTTGTCAGGACGTAGGGCTGGGGGTCTAAGTCTCCAGTTGTCAGGACGTAGGGCTGGGGGTCTAAGTCTCCAGTTGTCAGGACGTAGGGCTGGGGGTCTAAGTCTCCAGTTGTCAGGACGTAGGGCTGGGGGTCTAAGTCTCCAGTTGTCAGGACGTAGGGCTGGGGGTCTAAGTCTCCAGTTGTCAGGACGTAGGGCTGGGGGTCTAAGTCTTCAGTTGTCAGGACGTAGGGCTGGGTGTCTAAGTCTCCAGTTGTCAGGACGTAGGGCTGGGGGTCTAAGTCTCCAGTTGTCAGGACGTAGGGCTGGGGGTCTAAGTCTCCAGTTGTCAGGACGTAGGGCTGGGGGTCTAAGTCTCCAGTTGTCAGGACGTAGGGCTGGGGGTCTAAGTCTCCAGTTGTCAGGACGTAGGGCTGGGGGTCTAAGTCTCCAGTTGTCAGGACGTAGGGCTGGGGGTCTAAGTCTCCAGTTGTCAGGACGTAGGGCTGGGGGTCTAAGTCTCCAGTTGTCAGGACGTAGGGCTGGGGGTCTAAGTCTCCAGTTGTCAGGACGTAGGGCTGGGGGTCTAAGTCTCCAGTTGTCAGGACGTAGGGCTGGGGGTCTAAGTCTCCAGTTGTCAGGACGTAGGGCTGGGGGTCTAAGTCTCCAGTTGTCAGGACGTAGGGCTGGGGGTCTAAGTCTCCAGTTGTCAGGACGTAGGGCTGGGGGTCTAAGTCTCCAGTTGTCAGGACGTAGGGCTGGGGGTCTAAGTCTCCAGTTGTCAGGACGTAGGGCTGGGGGTCTAAGTCTCCAGTTGTCAGGACGTAGGGCTGGGGGTCTAAGTCTGCAGTTGTCAGGACGTAGGGCTGGGGGTCTAAGTCTCCAGTTGTCAGGACGTAGGGCTGGGGGTCTAAGTCTTCAGTTGTCAGGACGTAGGGCTGGGGGTCTAAGTCTTCAGTTGTCAGGACGTAGGGCTGGGGGTCTAAGTCTCCAGTTGTCAGGACGTAGGGCTGGGGGTCTAAGTCTTCAGTTGTCAGACGTAGGCTGGGGGTCTAAGTCTTCAGTTGTCAGGACGTAGGGCTGGGGGTCTAAGTCTTCAGTTGTCAGGACGTAGGGCTGGGGGTCTAAGTCTCCAGTTGTCAGGACGTAGGGCTGGGGGTCTAAGTCTCCAGTTGTCAGGACGTAGGGCTGGGGGTCTACGTCTCCAGTTGTCAGGACGTAGGGCTGGGGGTCTAAGTCTCCAGTTGTCAGGACGTAGGGCTGGGGGTCTAAGTCTCCAGTTGTCAGGACGTAGGGCTGGGGGTCTAAGTCTCCAGTTGTCAGGACGTAGGGCTGGGGGTCTAAGTCTTCAGTTGTCAGGACGTAGGGCTGGGTGTCTAAGTCTCCAGTTGTCAGGACGTAGGGCTGGGTGTCTAAGTCTCCAGTTGTCAGGACGTAGGGCTGGGGGTCTAAGTCTCCAGTTGTCAGGACGTAGGGCTGGGGGTCTAAGTCTCCAGTTGTCAGGACGTAGGGCTGGGGGTCTAAGTCTCCAGTTGTCAGGACGTAGGGCTGGGGGTCTAAGTCTCCAGTTGTCAGGACGTAGGGCTGGGGGTCTAAGTCTCCAGTTGTCAGGACGTAGGGCTGGGGGTCTAAGTCTCCAGTTGTCAGGACGTAGGGCTGGGGGTCTAAGTCTCCAGTTGTCAGGACGTAGGGCTGGGGGTCTAAGTCTCCAGTTGTCAGGACGTAGGGCTGGGTGTGAGTGACAGGTAGAGCAGACTCAGAGTAATGTGGTGCTGCATGGAGGGAGTCCTACTTTGTTTAACTATACATGGCCATTAAAATGCTGTTTCTACCTCATCTTCATTCTCCACTTCATCACAAGCATCTACAACAAAAGACCTGTTAGAAAGTGGTTGTCTGATCACACTAAAGTGTTCCATTTCTAGGGGGGACAACTGCTGCCTTGTCTAAGAGACAAGTTCACTAAATAAGTTTATAGTAAAGCTTTGACACAGGAGGGCCAGAAATAGTTTTGGTAGCTAAGTTCATGATGTGCTCTGTGTTTTCTTTTTCGGAAGGGTGAGGGTGGTGGTGATGGAGGTGGTGATGGTAGTGGTGGTGGTGATGGAGGTGGTGGTGGTGGTGACGGAGGCAAACTGCAGGGTGGAGCCATGTTCTCCCTGTTACTAGCTGACCTAGTATGGATTGATAGGCTGGTTATGTGACATGACGTGTCAGAGAGAGTGACTGGGCCATGTAATGTCCCCGGCCCTGGCAGCCCTGGCAGTGAGAGGGGACAGGAAGGACAGGGGCCGTCTCAGAGTAGTGTTGCTGTCAGGGTGATGAAGGAAGGATTGCGTCTGGCTTGATCACAGTGCTCCATCACTGTGATGTACGGAGGTGTGTACCGGCCGGCTCCTGCTTCGGGACTGTGTGTGTGTGTGTGTGTGTGTGTGTGTTTGTGTGTGCGTGTTTGTGTGCGTGCATGTGTGTGAAAAAAGCCACCTCTGTGGCTTTATAGCTAAATGTTTTCCCTCTTAAGCGGTCCAGTTCTTTTTTCCCATGGCTCTACATCACAGGTGGTTTGCATTATTCCCCCTAAATTCCTTTCATGACTGGAGGAATTAATCGTTCACTCACCAAGGTGGGATTGTTTATAGGTTTTCTCTTACATTGGAGTTGGCAAGAACGATTTCTCAGACAGAATGAGTTAGTAAGCCGCCCAAAATGTTATTGGTGATTAATTATAATGAATGTACCTGCCCTTGTATCGGAAGAGAAATGCTGTAACTAAGGGCAGCAGATGACTGAAGAGACTAAAGAATCCAAACCAGGGCAACACGGAAATACACAAGTTCCCAACACTATTTTCCATCTATTTCTCAAAACTTTCCCTCTCTTTTTCTCTTCTCTTTCTTCCTCTGGGCAGGGTGTGGTTGCATTCCCTTGGGTCGGGGTCCAGGAACTGTAATGAGATCACAGGCACATTGTCTGGCCAGGTAAGGCGAGGATTATTCTCATAACCTTCTCATACCTTCACTCAACAATGACACAGGACAGGATGAGGAAGTTGTTTAGAAAAATCTCCCCTTACACCAGAAAACACCTCCATCTGCTCTCTGTTCCCCTCACATCTGCCAACCCCTACAGTGTGCTTGTGTGTGTGTGTGTGTGTGTGTGTGTGTGTGTGTGTGTGTGTGTGTGGTGTGTGTGTGTGTGTGTGTGTGTGTGTGTGTGTGTGGTGTGTGTGTGTGTGTGTGTGTGTGTGTGTGTGTGTGTGTGTGTGCGCGTTTGTCTTAAAGAGGCCAGCCCAGAGAGAGAAGGAGCCCTGCCGCGAACAACGCCTCCCCATCCGGGAAAAGGCTATAGGTTGAGACAAAGCCCTCTAGAGCTCCACTGTGTCCCTCATTCACTAACACAAACATCACAAACAGGAAACCCTGAAGAGAAGGCAGGCTCCCGTTTCTGCCAGTACCAAGTCATTCACACGCTGTCTGATTCCCAAATTACATCCTATTCCCTATATAAGGTGCCATATTCCCCACTATGTAGGGCATATGGTGCCATTTGGGATGCAGACACTGAATAATGGGGTTGGTTTCACCTCAGCTTCACAGAGAGACAGTGAGTCTGTGGGTTTGTTTCACCTCAGCTCCACAGAGAGACAGTGAGTCTGTGGGTTTGTTTCACCTCAGCTCCACAGAGAGACAGTGAGTCTGTGGGTTTGTTTCACCTCAGCTCCACAGAGAGACAGTGAGTCTGTGGGTTTGTTTCACCTCAGCTCCACAGAGAGACAGTGAGTCTGTGGGTTTGTTTCACCTCAGCTCCACAGAGAGACAGTGAGTCTGTGGGTTGGTTTCACCTCAGCTCCACAGAGAGACAGTGAGTCTGTGGGTTTGTTTCATCTCAGCTCCACAGAGAGGCAGTGAGTCTGTGGGTTTGTTTCACCTCAGCTCCACAGAGAGACAGTGAGTCTGTGGGTTTGTTTCACCTCAGCTCCACAGAGAGACAGTGAGTCTGTGGGTTTGTTTCACCTCAGCTCCACAGAGAGACAGTGAGTCTGTGGGTTTGTTTCACCTCAGCTCCACAGAGAGACAGTGAGTCTGTGGGTTTGTTTCACCTCAGCTCCACAGAGAGACAGTGAGTCTGTGGGTTTGTTTCACCTCAGCTCCACAGAGAGACAGTGAGTCTGTGGGTTGGTTTCACCTCAGCTCCACAGAGAGACAGTGAGTCTGTGGGTTTGTTTCATCTCAGCTCCACAGAGAGGCAGTGAGTCTGTGGGTTTGTTTCACCTCAGCTCCACAGAGAGACAGTGAGTCTGTGGGTTTGTTTCACCTCAGCTCCACAGAGAGACAGTGAGTCTGTGGGTTTGTTTCACCTCAGCTCCACAGAGAGACAGTAAGTCTGTGGGTTTGTTTCACCTCAGCTCCACAGAGAGACAGTGAGTCTGTGGGTTTGTTTCACCTCAGCTCCACAGAGAGACAGTGAGTCTGTGGGTTGGTTTCACCTCAGCTCCACAGTCTGTGGGAAAGGCCTGATAATGAAAACTAAAATAGGAGGGATACTTCCCAGTCCATTTGAGACAGATGTACGGCGCACACTGAGACCAGACTCGGCGGTAAACATAGTGGGAAAATGTTGTGTTAGTTGATGCGGCCAATTAATTATATTGCAAGCCATTTAAAAATCTATAAAAGAAGTATAAACCGGTTTAGGCTGTTTGAGAAATTGTAAGTATGGTATTAAAAAATGCAATACGTGTATTTCAATCTCCCCGGGCGGTGTTATATTGGAGTCTTTTTAAAAAGAGGAGCTGTGTCTTAAAAAGGAGTCAAACGTAAATTATGCATATCATTTTTTTTCACCCCTCTCATTTTTGTGAGAAGAAAACATGGCCGCAGCGCAGGCAGACAGTGGAGAGGAGACAAGGCTTTGTCCCGCTGCACAGGCAGCTAGGCAGCAGCCCCAGAGGTGGTCTCTCACATTGGCAGGAGGGCGGTGGAGGTGTCAGAGCAGAACGCCTGCCTGGCGTGTTGGGGGTAGTGTGGGGCATGCTGGGCGCTGGGTGAGGCTCCTCTATGTGTTGACCTGTATGGCTATTGGCAATGAGGTGTTGATGATACCACAGAGCTGTGGTGAGAGGCTGCTCCGCTCCTTAAAGCCTCATTCAAACCTCGGAGGGGGAAGAGTGCTTTCTGAGAGGAAGATTAATATTATTGCTGTGACATAAACCTACAAGTGGCTGAAAAAACATGTCACTATCTCTGAACATCTTAAACATATTCACTCTAAATCACATCAGAGTAACTATTATCCCATGTGAGTTATGATGAGGGGTTGTTGCTACAGAACAGTCATCTTGTCTGTGGCTACACGCAGGCTACAAATCATGTCACATGCCTTTACATGGACATTTCAAAATGGAGTCCTTGTCCTATAGATCACCAGTGATGACTTTAGAACAGTCAACAGTCAACTTGACACCTGTAAAACGTGATACACCACTATACCCACTGTAAACCCTGCTCCCTCAAGACTATAGGAAAACAGAAGTCACAGAGGCTCTCTGGGGTTTTCATCACCAGGACAAAAAACCTTCTAGTGATGATTAAAGACGGCTGCCGACATTCATGCACAGACAAAACGTTATCTACCTGGACAGAGTTGAGCCTGCAGTAACCGTTGAGGGGGAAGCGGATGACGTGCGTGGGGTCCTGGTTCCAGCCGGCGTTCACCGAGTTGCACATGACGTCTCCAGTCTCGGGGAAGATCTCCTCGATGAGCACCTTCTCCCCGCTAAGGGCGATCCTCTCACCTAGGTCAGGCGTCACCCGCACCACCAGGCAGTCACAGGGCTGGGCCGTCCTGCGCTGCTCCCTCTCCTGCTTCCAACGCTCCAGCTCCTTAATCATGGGGGACAGCTGGTAGTACCGAGCCTCCTCGTACAGCAGGTGGAACTCCTGGATGGGACAGGATAGGAAACATGCACAAACACTCAAATCCAAGTCATTTCATGCCTCTTTGTCCTTTTCACGCCACTTCGATACAAAGTGATTTTCTTAGCAAGTTAGGAGAGCATTTTTGCTAACCCTAACCCTTTCCCTAACCTTAACCTCAGTCTCCTAACCTGCTATGTTAATTCTCCTAACCTGCTGTGTAAATTCTCCTAACCCGCTACGAGAAAATCACTTCCGTATCGAAGTGGCTTCAAAAGAGTGTCTTTTATAGTCAGTCCCTCATATTCATCTCATGGTATTTCCTGGTAACAAATTATCTCGGTTAGGCCCACATTGAACATTCAAATATCTCAGATTGAAGAATGATTCACTGGTAAACCAGATCAGTCTCCAGTTGTTTACAAGAAAGGCCTGTATGTTTTTTTATTACCAGAACCACAGCCATGCTAACCATGGCCATACTGTAGCTGCAATCAGCCAGTCACTCTCTACTCCAACAGTAGCTGTTGGCAGGGCTGAGTAATCCTCTAGCATGTTGTATTGAGCTCTACTCTATAGAGGCCTGTGTCAGTGAGGCGAGGCTCAGTGAGCCCAGGCTGCAGTGATGTGGGATGGGATGGTACATTCCTGTGTGCAGACAGTCTAGCTGCAGCAGATTGCCTAGCTGCCTCCCCCCCTGGGCTGTGCTTGCTGGGGGCCATTTGCCCCTGCGCTCTTGCCTCTAATTTCCCACAAGACCAGATGGCACCATCGTTCAACACTACCATAGAAAATACCAGGAAGACTGAGGAGGAAAGGCAAGCTATTGGTAGCTAGCTAACAGAGGGGAAGTGAGGGGAATATATATGGGAGAAGACGTGAACATGAGGATAATTATAATATAAGCCATGGTTGATTTTTTTATGCATGCTTTGCACAGAGGGATTTTATGGTAATGTCTAATGTGAATAGTGGCCCGAAGTTAAGCTCTGATTTCACAATTTTATATTGCGTCAAATGAGTATTGTAAATATGCTAGCAAAACAATCAGTAATTGATTTTGCTACCAGTAGCTCTAGCTGGAAATTAGACAAAGGTAAATTGCTACATTTATGGGTGCTGCATTCCTAAAATGTTATTTGATGTATTTCCTGTACAAAGGGTAGGTCAAAAATACACAGAGGTTAAGATAACGTCGTCACAAATCTTGGACCAGCACTGTTGCTAACTAGCAGCAGAGTTGCTAACTAGCATAGCTGGTCACATTGTTGAAAAGAGCTATGGGATATTAGAATCTTGTTGTCTTAACAATTGTCATCTTCAACCTAGCACAAAGGGAAACAATATTTCCCATGACATAGTGAGTTGCCATACCCTCCATGTATTTGGTCGGTATCAGGACCTTCTAATCATTCTCTTGATGAAAGATACTGGTTCAAGAGAAAAGTTGATAATCGCAGTGTATTATAGTCTTTATGGACTTCTAAAGTAAGTTAGGGTTTGTGCAGAGGAAAGAAAGAGAGTGTGCCTGTTTCAGTCTGACTGCATCATCATTGGCTGTGGGTGTTGGGTGCTAGGGGTGCTGGGGGAACCAAATCTAAAAAGAGTTTTCCCTCGCCTCTCCACAACACTGTTGAGTACAGAGTATGGTACGGCAATAGCAGCAAATAACATTTAATAACCCTGCCTGCCTCAGTCAGGATGGAAGAAATAGCCACTTTCAAATCCCCCTGCATGAAAAACACTAACATGAAAAACCTTCTGCTTCTTTAACCCTCATTCAACCCCCCATCTGAAAACCAGGAATGGCCCAAAACCAACTCTAGCTGAAGCAGGCAGTGACGCAACACATCTTAAGCCGACATTCTAATATTTAAGATTACAGAATGTGAAGGGGTGGGTCGGTCACTTTTTTCTAGGCATCTCTACGCCCTCCTCACTGCGGCTGACAAAATACATAAAGAGATGTTCCCCCTTAGGGGTGCTCTCTGTATCGAAGTGTAGCTCCTCATCCTTCACAGGTCTGAAGCCACGGATAGATGTGTTTTTAACAGGGGTCTGTCTGCGAGGCACTTTAGTCATCCTAAGCCTGAGCCGGGCAGAACAGAAAACAACAGAATAATCCTAACGTAATGCTGAAGTGAGGATGAGAGGGGAGACAGGCCCAACAGCTCTGTCTTGGCTGTATGCTGCCAGCTCCAAGAGACAATCTATCCCACAATCCTGTGTCCAGACAGGCCGGTTGAGCTCCAAAATAATGATCCGACCTGATCACCCACTGGCAAGGCAACATCGCAGGGAAGGATGGAGGGAGAATGGAGGAAGGGGGGATGGAGGGAGGGAGGGAGGGAGAGCAAAATAGAGAGATGGGGAGAGAGAGAAAGAGAAGGAGCATACAGAGAGAGAGAGAGAGCATACAGATAGAGGGAAACAGGAACAAAATACTTTTTTACAGCTAACTAAACCAACAAAATTAGAAGTTACCTTCTGCACTGTCATTTGACATGGATATGGCAACGCCACTGACCTATATGCAGTGATAATGAACAAGACGATAATGAATGTGAAATGAGTTAGCCTTAATATTATAACACTTTGTCTAGCACTGTGAGTGACTGAGAAATCTACTGGATCGTACTGACAAATAAAGAACTTACTGTTCATTGATATAAGAATATAATTGTCACATGCAAAAACACACCGGAATGGTTAAGGACCATCACCTAATTGACTGAGCATTGCTTACACACTTTGTGATTCATTGTAGTCTGAATAATGTCTGAAATATGTCATGTGGAAGGCACATTAAGAGTGAATATTGTATTACATCTACTGATATATGCTGAATATTTGTTACTATTCTGCTAAGCAGGCTTTCACATTGATTTAGCTAAACACACAGCATGTTGGCTGCCAGCAGGAGAAGAGAGGCAGGCCTGGGGCTACGCCAACACTGATTGTGTTCAGATAAGAACATGCTCAAGTCATCCTAACCGTATTTGCATTTTTTCAGAGTTCACACAAATTGAAAGGTATGCAGATCAACAGAGAGAGAGAGAGAGAGAGAGAGAGAGAGAGAGAGAGGAGGCTGGATGAGGGCACGTGAAGAGGGCACGACAAAGCCTATTCCCCCTCAGGCAACTAAAAAGATTTGGCATGGGTCCTCAGATCCTCAAAAGGTTCTACAGCTGCAACATCGAGGGCATCCTGACTGGTTGCATCACTGCCTGCTACGGCAATTGCTCGGCCTCCGACCGCAAGGCACTACAGAGGGTAGTGCGTACGGCCCAGTACATCACTGGGGCCTAAGCTGCCTATCATCCAGGACCTCTACACCAGGCGGTGTCAGAGCAAGGCCCTAAAAATTGTCAAAGACCCCAGCCACCCCAATCATACTATTCTCTCTACTACCACATGGCAAGCGGTACCGGAGTGCCAAGTCTAGGACAAAAAGGCTTCTCAACAGTTTTTACCCCCAAGCCATAAGATTCCTGAACAGGTAATCAAATGGCTACCAGGACTATTTGCATTGTGTGCCCCCCCAACCCCTCTTTTACCCTGCTGCTACTCTCTGTTTATCATATATGCATAGTCACTTGAACTATACATTCATGTACATACTACCTCATTTGTCCCAACCAACCAGTGCCCCCGCACATTGGCTAACCGGGCTATCTGCATTACATCCTGCCACCCACCACCCGCCAACCCCTCTTTTACGCTACTGCTACTCTCTGTTTATCATATATGCATAGTCACTTTAACCATATCTACATGTACTACATACTACCTCAATCAGCCTGACTATATAGCCTCGCTACTGTATATAGCCTCGCTACTGTTATTTTTCACTGTCTTTTTACTGTTGTTTTTATTTCTTTACTTACCTATTGTTCACCTAATACCTTTTTTGCACTGTTGGTTAGAGCTTGTAAGTAAGCATTTTACTGTAAGTCTACACCTGTTGTATTCGGTGCACGTGACAAAGAAACTTTGATTTGATTTGATTTGAAGAGAGGGAATTAATGTAATGAGTTGAAACAATGAGGCCTGATGCTGCATTCGTTTGACTTACAGTCATTGGCTGATTGGACTGTGTAGAATGGGAGTGGATGAGAACAGCTATAGCTTCCATACAGTACACTATACAGATCAAACCAAAACCAAAATGTAATTTGCCAAAAATGTGAAGGAAGCTTTCATGTCCTCACTGTTGTTCAGGTCAGTCCCCATTCAGCCGTAAGGCTTGGCCCTGAGAGTTAGCCAGGGGGATCTGCCTCTCCTCTACTCCCCTTAGCCAGAGTGATGAACTACTCCAAGCCAACAGGGGAAAGACATGGAAATGTGGGTATAATAAGCTGAACTAAAAGGGATCCGGATGGACAGGAACAGATGGAGCACTGAATATGCTCTCCTTAGACATCATCAACCAGAACTTTACATTTTACTAATTGTGTTTTAGATCGATCAAAGTGGTTATATCACAGAAGATTTGGCCTGAGTCCATGATCGATTGTTGGCCTGAATCTTTGCTCTGTTACTAAGTAGAATAACTTAGTAACAATAATATGTGTATATTTCCAGAGCCGGTTGTTTTGCTAAGCCAAGCGCATCCAGGAAGGAGTCTCCTCATGCGCACTCTGAAACAGGAGACAGGTGTGTGCAGCCACAGTGGGCTAACATGGACCAAAGTAGCTCCAGTTTCCCAGGAAGCACTGTATAAAAGTGTGTGTGTGTGTGTGTGTGTGTGTGTGTGTGTGTGTGTGTGTGTGTGTGTGTGTGTGTGTGTGTGTGTGTGTGTGTGTGTGTGTGTGCGTGCGTGCGTGCGTGCGTGCGTGCGTGCGTGCGTGCGTGCGTGCGTGTGCGTGCGCGCCCGCGTGCGTGTATCTGTCTGTAGACATCCCCTACAGTACACTCCCTCCCCACACATTCCCCTTTGTCAGACTCAAGACCACATTATTCTCACCTTCTCTAGTATTCCTACTTCCCTCTCAAGCCCAGTTCCTTTAAACTGTCATGGCACTCTATTGAGAGCAGAGAGAGAGGCAGAGAGGCAGTGGCTGGGAGACTGGGTGGTACTGTCAGACTGGAACAAGTGGAACAGGGGCTATACGGCCTGTTTCACCTGGCCTCACCTCTATAGAAATCATTGTTTTGTGAGAAACAACAGCTCTGGGCTTTGGTTCACATCACAGAACTATGCTAAGTTTTAGACCGAATTTTCACCTTTCCTCAACTGTATATTAAATGTTCAGTCTGGGATCTTAAGCACTGACAAATTGTAACATATTTTAAAAATTGCATAAAAAATATATATAGAATAATTGGAAATTCGTAGCATAGCAATTTCAGATCTACTGGCTGAAATTATACAAAACCTTCAAAGCATCACTTTAATGATAAATCGGTGGGGATTAATTATATTCGATTTCCAATGTTTTAGTAATAAAACAAATGACTGCTGATATTGACTTATAGAATGTGAATGTAATGCTAAATAATGTTTATAATATAAATTGATAGACAGCTAAAACTAACATGTTGGACATTCTTCTCAGATGAGAGGGAAGATCAAACTTTGAATCAATCATCTATCCTTTGTATATCTCTACACTGTGTGAGTTCATACAGCGCACATACAGTACACATGACGTTATGGTGTGCAAATACAAATCATCATGTACCTTGAAGTCATCTGGGAGAAGCAGTTTACAGGTCCTCAGGAAGCTGAGAATGTAACGGAATATTTCTCCATCCCTGTCGATGAAGTAGTGCTGCTTCAAGCTGTCCAGCACGATGGGCTCTGTGCCATTAAACAGACGGCTGATTCTGGAAATTGAAACACACACACACATATAATGGAATGAGGTTGAGTTGAGCGGCTGCCTTCAAATGTATGAAACAATTACCCTCCATTAATTATTCCATTTTATTAGCGCTAAGTCTGAAATGTATTAGCATCCTGGTTGAAACAAGGGGCTTAGGGCACATTTCCTGTGTTCCAGGCCTGTTTGAAGTGTCCCTTCTGCTGTGTGATTAGGACAACATACAGTGTCTCGGCTGGTACTTACAGAAATGCATGTTATGGGTTCAGTTTGAAGCTCTATTACTAAAGGGTAAATCAAACATGTACCTGGGGTTTGCTACAATGAAATATGATATATGTTTCTCTATAGCGTTTGAATCCATGATGCTCTGATACCTATTTGTGTTTTGAATACAAATGTTCTACTGAATTAGCTATTGATTTGGTTCATCTTTGAAAACAAGTAAGAGCCCAAGTGTGACTACTACACCTCGTGCCGTGAATCAACATTCACTCAAAAAGTAATTTCTCTAAAATCACTGACGCAGTTTTTCCATTAGAATGCAGAACAACAGAGGGAAATTCCATGAATTATGGACATAACTTCTAAGTAATAAGACACCTGTAGCTTGCCAAGCATCCATCCATAGTCGGCCTCTCAAAATGTAACCAGGAGTGAATAAGGAGCAAGGCTAACACTGGAAAATGCAGTAATCTGTTAGCTTTCATCCCACCATATACTGTCCATACGATGCCTTGAGATAAGGTTGGACAACTACACATTTCTCTCATCTCTTGTGAGGTTGTCCAGGTCAAGATGTAAGATCTTAATTTGATCACCCTGTTGCAGGAGGACTTTGCAGGAAATTAAAAAAGTGTAGTCTATTTGACATTTACAAAGGCTTCTGAAGTTTGTAATTTCCACTTTTAAATTTCAGACTTGATTTTCCCTTACAAAAAAAATCCCTTAATTATAATCCACATAATAATTTACATTTCCTGTTGCTGCAGGATTTTATTCCTGATGTAGCAAACTGGCCCAAATTAAGATCCTACATCATTAGCTATGGTAGCTCTCAACCATTAGTTCATTCATTTCACCTCAGATCTGCACTAGGTGTATAATAACTATAGACCTGGAAGGAAGAGAAATAGGACTTTTATGTTGGTCATTATTAGAGACATGATTGACATGGTGTCTTTATCACTGTTTTTCTTAAGTATTTGTATGTGTCACTCAACAGTTTTCTGTAGAATTGGCAGTCGAGGTTAGAGTAACCTTTAAAATGGTTTCACTGAAACATTTCCCTCCTCTCTCCCAGAAACAGCTCTTGGCAGAGAGAAGGCTTCTCTGTTATCATTGTTCTGATGTAATCAGCTCTTTAATCATGCTAACAGCTTTTAGGTCAGCTGAGTACAGTTAAACCACCAGAAAGTCTAATTCTCACAAGCTGCTTTTGCCCAGTGACTGTTAAATCCTGTTATAAGACAAGAAAGAGAGATGCTATGGGAATCTCTACACACACACAACTGTATTACATTTTAGTCATTTAGCAGACACTCTTATCCAGAGCAACTTACAGTTAGTAAGTACATGCATTTTCATACTGGTCCCCCATGGGAATCGAACCCACAACTCTAGCATTGCAAGCGCCATGTTCTACCAACTGAGCCACATGGGACCGTTTTGCAGTTTTGACTTTATAGTTTAAATCTCTAAAGCGAAATGCATTGACTTTCCATTACAATCCTTTGCTTTGTAAAGACACACACAGTGCCTGTATCAAAGGGCTTCATCAGGTATAGACTGAATCCTATCATGTAGAATTTGCCCTCTTTTTCCTTTCCTGTTAACTGTATAAAGAGAGCCAGTTTAAAGATGCTTTTCCCTCTCTTTCTCCCCCTCTCTCTTTCCCTCCCCTTCTCTCCCTCTTTCTCTCTCTCCATCTTGCCCCTCTCTCTTTCTCCCTTTCTCTCTGAAAATCGATGCAAAATGCTTTATAAAAAACCAATACTCATCTCCCTGTATTGCCCGAGGTGTTCCTTTCTCATATGGTCTTGCAATTCTTCCAGCTAGAATTTCACCATACCCCTCCAGGCTAACTCTGTTTTTCATCTCCACTTTTTTAAAAGCAATTAAAATGCTGCCTGTTTTTCTTTTCTTTCTTTCTTTATTTCTTTCTTTCTTTTTCCCTCTCTCCATTTCTGTATCTCCCTCGGTGTTAGTGTTTCCTTTTGGTAAATCTCTGATTGGGGACCCTCCGCACCTGAAAGACGGACCCCCGCCCTCACCCAGCTTTGTTTCTGTCATGTCAGACAGGTAGAGAGAGAGAGAGCTATACACCATCCTGCCTGCCTGCCTGGCTCAGAGAGACAGAGAGAGTGAGAGAGAGAGAGGGAGAAAGAGGGTGATAGAGAGAGAAAGAGAGAAGGAGAGTGAGTGAGTGAGAAAGCGAGAGAGAGAGAGAGAGAGAGAGAGAGAAGGGCAGAGTGGGAGTTCGTGAAGGACTGGAGCATCTCTGATCTCCCATCCCAGCGGTGCTGAGTAGAGGCAGCGTGGGTGAGCAGGCTGTAGGTAGACATCTCATGGACCCACACAAGTCAGACTAACAGTTTAGAGTCTGAAACTCATGGCTAGGGGTGTGGGTGGGTCAAGACAAGTGCAGCTTTTCACTCTCTCCAAAATGAAAGACCTGAGCTGTCTTCAATAGATTCCCAATGAATTTTGACATACATTGCAGGACATCTTACATATGTCTGTGAAAACAAATGCCCAGAGAGTGTGTTTGGATGAATGTATCAAACCCAACTTCAAGGGAGTACACTGGCTCTGTGAATAGATTTACAACTGGGTAGGGATGCCCATTGTCAAGTGTACACAGAGATTAAAACTGAAGGTTCAAACATTACTGAACTCTTGCCTATTTCAAACTTTAATGAATAATGTTGTTGATGTGTGAAAGACATTCATAAAGGGGAGTAATAGTGCGTTTAGAGAGTGGTATATTGAGTGAAAGTAGAACAAGTGGTATAGTAGCACACTACAGTGGTTTCCAAACTGTGGGGGTCCACCCCCCTTAAAAAAAAAGAAAACTGTAGAATGCACATGGTGCAATCATACATCATCAGTATTCCTCTTGTCATGTTATCCATTGTATACTTTAGAGAGCTATTTATAACTTGTCAGAAATGTCCAGACCAACTAGCCCATGTCAGCTAAGGTTTTTTAGCTAGATTTGTTTGCCCATAAATTTTGTTGTGATGTTTGAGTCACTCAAATATCACATGAATACACATGAGACATGGCAAAATGTGTAGAATTGCAAGAAAATGTGGTTTATAACGGCAAAATGTTCTCTCCACCGACAAAATGTTTGGGGACCCCTAGCATAGTAGACAGTACCAGGGATGGCTGCATGTAGCTTAGTAGTTAGAGCGTTGGGCCAGTAACTTAAAGGTTGCTGGTTTGAATACCCAAGGTGATTTTTTGTTTTTATGCTATATTATATGCTATATGCCATCCCTCATAGATAATGGAAACCAGATTAATTATCAAAATAAGTAATAACTAGTGTCAAGGGTCATTTCAAAATAGTTTCCTTGTCTGTGTAATATTCTTCTCATTTACTTTCCTTAGCCTCAGTAGAATGGAGCTCTGAAGCTTATCTCCTTAACTGTGAACTCCCCAGAGCGGGTATCAATGTTTGATGACCCCTGTCCCTTAATGCAGTCTGTACAGAGGAAGATGAATTTCCAGACATTAGTTACTAGACTAAGTTTCTCTACGCACTCTGCATTATTAACGCAGCAATCTATTAAAAGTAATCATCAACTTACAATTCTTTGAACCTTGTTCTTTAATTGTCAAGTTTCAGTGGATCATGGATGGCGGACTAGGACTAGACTCCTCCATGCACGACACACCGGATGTCCTCTAAAAAGACTGCATATAAGTCTGGATATTGCAGTGTAATTGTTTTGCTTTCTGTCAGCCATTATCCTAATTCACACAAAAGGGCTCCTCCTCCACTGGCTCCAGAGGAAAGTGCACCCCTGAGGCAGACTGTGTGGAACACTGAGGATGCAGAGAGAGAGAGAGAGAGAGAGAGAGAGAGAGAGAGAGAGAGAGAGAGAGAGAGAGAGAGAGAGAGAGAGAGAGAGAGAGAGAGAGAGAGAGAGAGAGAGAGAGAGAGAGAGAGAGAGAGAGAGAGAGAGAGAGAGAGAGAGAGAACTGGCTCTCACATACACAGTGGTATCCTGTCATTACTCTTACTGTAATAGCACTGCTTCTGAGCTCCCTACTATACAGCATGTTTGTTTCATTTGTATAGCTTTTCACCCTTGTGTATAATGTATATGCAATGTGTAACATCATTATGCAATACCATTATGTGAGGTCAGTGAAGGCTCCTCAGAGGAGGTAGGGAATGGCCATCATCCTCAGTGAATTTCATAAAAAAGAATTTCAACAGTGTAGGCTGTGTGTAGCGGTTATGATATGGTTTGGCTTGGAAAGTTTTTTTTGCCTGGTCACTGTGTTGTGCATTGAAGTCCACAAGCGAAGGGAAAAGGTAAGAGGAGTGCGCATCGATGTGAGAAGGAATACAATCTGCCTGCTATGAAAGTGAACTGTTTACACATGATCAGAGGTGTATTCATTCTGCGGATTCTGTTGAAAAACGAAACGGGGATAAACATACCTGAATTTGTCCAACAGAAACTCTTGTTTGCAACTGTTGGACTAATGATTACATCCTAGATCAGCTAGATGTATTGAAAGGGTCATTGTCTGTCCATGTGTCACTGTCTGTCACCTAAAATGTTTCTCTCGACCTGTGTGCACCAACGTTATAAACTTTCATTCATAGGCTAGGTTGTAGCAACCTCATGATTGGTGTAGGGAAAATGTGAGTATCATGTTGTAGCCTAAACCTATCGCTGTTACATTGAACTGGGTGAATGGAATATGAATGGTAGTCATCCAATATGCTGTAATAGAAATAAGGCCATGCTCATAAAAAAACGTCCTCCCTCGTCTTAAACGGCACCGACCGCCACTGTGTGAGGTACATGGTGGTGTAAAAGTTACATGATAAATAGTATAGACAAGTGTAAAACAACACGGTATCATTTGCATAATGTACATCCGGGTATATGTGTGGCTGTACAGTGAGTGTATATGAAACAACCTGTATTTGAACATCTGGAAAGTCATTCAAATATATAAACTATTGATTTACTGAAATTCTAATTCTAATGTCATAAAACGGAGGGTTAATATGCACATAATGCTAGTAATAACAAAAACGTTCACTCAGGTATTGTGTACCTGCAGTGTCTTGTCCTGTCTTGCTGTCCAACCCTCTTAAATGAACCAAACACACAGCTTATAGCAATGACAGGCATGACATAATAATACTAAGGATAAACAATGGCCTATTATAGGCATGGAGATTTTCTCACAACAAGATAAATCATGCTGGTTTATGGACATAGAAAACAAAGTAGTTGACAGTGATTTCCTGTCAGAGCTGTGTGAATATCCAAGGCTTATGTTGATACTTTTCCTCTAAGCATTTCCTTAGATTTTCCTACAAACTGACGTATGTTAACCTTGGCTTAGCTGAAACTCTGGCTTCAAGTAATAGCAATTGACTAGAGCATGTAGCTCATTGAATATATAACATAAGGGGTCATTTCTATAGAAAGCATGAACTAACTTCAGCATAAACTATTAGCTTTACTATAAAGTTGCATTGCTCGTTTTAGTTGCAAATCATTTGGACATGGATTAGAGATGGTTTTAGATAAATTGGTTTTGTTACTATAATGGGGAAATAACAGCTGACATTTTCTCTCTCCATAATGTACAATTAAAGTGCATAAACCTGTAGCATCATTTCAGCAAATGAAAGAGTCAGCAACTGCAATTAACACATTTCCATCTGTTATAAACAGGTTATAATCAAATACAATTCAAATGAGGCCATATGGAGGTTAGGCTATCCAATATACAATATCAAACTAGAGAGAAACAATCATTAAAGCAATCAAGTATATCACTGATATCAAAAACTTGTAATGAGGGGTTTTGGAGCATCATGTCCTAACAAAAGTGTTACTGAGCACAATGACTTATTTAAGTTTATGGTGGGAGACAATTTCAAGTACAATATGTATCAGTAGGCTACACTCTTGAATTAAAAATGTTCTAAATGAATCCTGCAACAAAAGCACCTTGGGTGGCACATCTTGGCACTGTGGATAATAAACGAGACAAACACATTTCACTTATTGTATGAGAAAATCCGATTCCTTACCTTGAGTCTGGGTATTTGGTGAGAGTAGCCAGGCTACTAGTATACATGTGTCCCCCGACGTCAATGTGAACCGGAGCATTCGACTTTGTCAGTTGAGCCGGTAGAGGGATTCCTTGTGTGGACATAGGAGATACCGGGGACCGGGTCAAAGACAGTCGTGACATGCTTCTTCCTTCCTTAAAATAAGCAAATGGAAAAGCCATAGACATCATAAATTACTCGGGTCTCCAGAAAGTCTGTATCTTCCACCAGTGCGATCCTGAGCCTTAACAGATCACTTCCATGTCTGTCTGCTCGCATATTTAGCTTTCAAATTATTGCCACCGTTCTAATGAAGTATGTTTGCATCTTTTCATTCAACGCCGGAGGGCAGGATAGGAGGATGATTATTATGGCTCCATAAAGAGGAATGCTAGGTGTCAGCCTCTAGGGGGATAAAACAAACTGCAATATTCTAATTAAAGGTCGTGTTATGTGTTAGACGTGATATGCCCAGACACACCAACCACCAATCTGAGAATACGGAATCCAGGGCATTTGTTCCCGATGAACTCTGTTCCTGAACCAGACATAAGAAAACATTCACCCCTTACAAGACTGTTGTGTTCTTTCTTTATTTTACCCCCACACAATAATGTCCTATACATGTAAATGTAATACAAAAGTTACTGGTGCATCAAAAATAGCATCTCATATCATAGGAGTCAAGGGGAATTATATGTATCAAACACTATAAAAACATATCAGGACCAACCAAGATGTGAAGACAAACTACTTAATAACTCTATAATATCTGTCATGAAAATGAATGTAAATGTACAAGGTCAGGAGTTTTAATTAATTGCTCGGATTCCTCCAATGACCTTTTAGAAACGCGGGCACGCTTTTGCCACATGTTCAACTGAGAAAGGATGCAAGTCCTCAGGCTGGTGTGAATATTGGGGATATTGGATGGAAGGCATGAGAAACATATGACCACTTCATGAATGTCAACTATCCGTTACATGAATCCCTCCCAAACTATTCAAGAGCCCCTTCGTTTACACCCCTTCGTAACATCCAGGTAGCATACACTTGGTTGGCGTGCTACAGGCCACAGCGCAGTCCGAGGCGCATGGATACAGCGCGTCAGAGTTGGGTTAAACAATGATGTAGGCTATTAAACAGATGTGTTGGGGATCATAGTTCCTCAAGTTTGCATACAACCAATCACCACAATCGAATTTAATCAAGATTGATCAAGATAACATGTTTTCCTATGGGGATTTACTTTGCATTTTGCGCAAATTACGCACAGGCCTGTGAATTAAATCCCAACATTTCAACTCACAAACATTTAATTAATATCAGAGTCAGTTTAATTGGAAACAGATATAGTTAGAAAATGTCAAGCAACTTACATTAGGATGTGGTTTCATGAAAAAATATATATCCATCATGTCTGCAAAAATGGCGGGTCGCTGGAATAAACTAAATTATTATAACTTGAAAGAAAGGCATTTCATCAACTTGTTCTTCCATGCAAAAGCACATTTACTAAACTTTGAATTTTAACCATGAAAGGTGAACAGAAGGCAGTTGTTAGGGCTCATTCAGCCCTTTGCTCCAGGCGAGATGCCCTGGGGCACAAAGTGTTGTTGAAGACTACAGAATTTTCCAGGGTGTTGCCCGCCTCGCTGTGTACACCACCAAGCCTTCAGGAATAATGATCATTTAATACGCACGCTGGATGATACGTTTCAGGCCCCAGTGAAAGAAAAACTTCAAAAGAAGTTTTTGGCGTATGAGGCTATCCCACCTCTTCACTTAGCCATGGGCCACAGTAACCAATACTGATAATATTGTTGGGGGAATATATACCAGATATGAGACACACACACACACACACACACACACACACACACACACACACACACACACACACACACAGGGTTAAGATGGGAGGAGCTGACGAAGTGGAGGGTAACGTGAAATATTGGAAAGCATGTTTATTATGTGATCAATATGGGGGTAAAGATGATCATTATTAAAAGGCTATAAGCCAAGAAACTCGATGCCATTATAGTCTCACAAGAGTTCTCACATAAAAAATACAAATTCCGGAACTATTACCATTGACTCGTTTGAATGAGATCAACTGACATCTGTTCCTTGACTTTGTGTTATAATAGTTTCATATTGACCAACATTCTAGCTGAAGTAACTCTAGCCAATAAGCCGGTTTGAAACGTTCACAAGAGTTGGTTTTCACTATGGGCAATAGTGTACCAAAGAAATACATTTGACAATTGTGCAAAGTAAAGATCAGAATGTGCGTAATTGTTGTAAAATAAAATAGCCAAAAAGAACATGCACAGTCGCAGAGATCCATAGAGTATCCACTTTTGCCCTCTTGAACAGTTTACACTGATGCGCACGGATAGCCTACTTCTACCAGATGCACAATATGGCGTCTTACTCATTTCTACCATCATGAAATTATGATTCAGAGACGTTTGATTCAAAAGCGAACAATGCGTAAAATTAATGCGTAAATATGCCAACGGCATCAATAGACAACAAGTGAAAGACAACAGCCTAGACAAACATTCACACCTTTCCCAGACTGGACAAAACATAGCCCTACTACAAGTGAAGTTATTCCAAATTACCTGGTGTTGAGTATAGTTTGTTCGCTGATACTGCAGGCTATCATACCATGAGGAAATGCCGTATCTTAATATGAATTTAGTCATACCGTTTCAAACATCGTAGGAGTCCGAGGGAATCCGTTCCAGTATCTATCAGTCCCAGCTGATGACTGCGTTCCCCTTTTTCACATGCCCCTGGTTTCGTATAACTAGAGTGCCATCCAATAGCTGACCCAAGCATTCCTCAAGTATAATCCGCTCCTTTGAAACGAAACTGCCAACACTGTATCCACAAACTGTTCTAAAGCATGTGAATCTACCAGTGAAAGCTACATTGATTAAAAAGAAGGGTCGCTGTGGCTTTAAAGATCTATCTATAGCTGATGCTGACTGACTTGCTCAGACCAAGCTCTTTCCACAAAAGCGGCACAGGAAGAAGCAAAGCAGCGTTCTTACCTTATACATAGAAGAGATCTCTCCTTTCCCGTTTCGGTTCTTATTTGTATACACTTAAAAACTGAGTCGGTCAAATCCTGCTTCGTATTTTAGCTTCTTGAGTGTCTTTTTGCTTAAATGAAACTGCCGGTCTGTTATGAGAAGAAAGCCAATAATCCTGTCTCTAAATAACAGAGCAGCGCTAAAAAAGAATTCTTGCTCCGGGCTGCCCAAACGCCTCTGGGGCAAGGATTAGGCTACAATTAGCTCTACTCGCACCCAGTCAGATTTTCAAAACGAAAAAGTGATACTCTCTCCCTTTTACAAAAATGATGTCTATGACCAGATATAATAATGATTGCTAGGTTTTTCGTATTTTCCGGTAAAACATATAAATAGACCAGCCCCTGTAACGGTTTAACGTTCTGGTTTGCAGGGGGTAACGGTTAAGTGCTATTCAATATCAAGCAAGTGTCACGTCGCTCAATATATTTAGAGCAGGAAAAAAGCAGATTTTAATCATTGTCATTTCGTCTGATGTAAAATTTCCTCAGGCATTTCCAGCTAGGCATACATTTCCATACCCATTTAAATAAGTAAAACAGGGCACGCTTCCCTAGTCGTGTACTTACAGCTATTATAAAGGCACACTAGTAACTTGTTGACAAAGTGTCAATAAAATAATAATATGTAGATTTCCTTGGATACTTTTCATGCGGCGATTTTCCCCTGTCCCTTCTCCACTAATGTCTCCAGTAGTAACGCCAAATGTCCTGTAGGCCATTAAAACCAAATGACGTCTATCGACATGCATTCTGCTATTGCAGAAAGCGCCCTCACAACCTGCCTCCAGCTAAACGCGCCATTTCAATTATAGCACAGGGCTAGATGGAGATGTCTGCAGTGACAATTTCCTATGCAAACAGCGAGACAGACTGCTAGCCCAGCTAGAGCATTTTACTAATTTACCTAAAGATGCATTATGTTAAATGTTAGGCAAATGTTTTATTTTGTTATATAAAACGCTACAATGCCCCAACAATTTAAATCAGCGTTGCATCCCTATTATAGTAGGCTAAAAGGCACCCTGTGTAAGTCAAAGTGATATCTCTTTGCTCTGCCTCCTTCCTGTGCAGGTGCTCACATAGGCTTGTGATTATTTATTTATTTGCGTGTTTGTTTATTTACGTGTAAATAACTGTGAATAATTGATGCATTGAACACGGTAATTACTGTAGGCCTACTGTCGAATCCAGACACTCCACGGCGCTCAGCTATTTGGTTTCTTGATATTTGGCGCCAACCAGTGTGGGAAATGATTATTGGTCCAAAGAAAAAATAATAGTGAAGGAATACAACAGTAAGGTGAATTCGATTGCAATGAGAGCTGCCTTTTGTGCTCCAATTTCATTGATTGATCGAATTAAAACGCGTCTCGTAGAGGAGGTGGTTTCCAGGTTCATGTCTGGTGATTGGCGCGCCAAACTGAACGGCTAGAAGAATTGGATAGAAATCAGAGCTGCCTTAGGAAGCAGCCCCCCTAACAGGGCAAGATAAACATGCCCTCTGGCATACATTTGTTGTCTTCAGGAGTACAAATTGGAGGCAAGAAGACAGGATTTTTTCTCATTAAAGTAACAACCCTGCAGTTAGTTCAATTACACGAAGTATGCAGGGAGGTGTAAATTTAAAGATTTAAATAGCTTACAAAGTTGCCCTGGGCCCCATCAGTTAATTTCCTTAATTTATGGATTTTTGCTGAGTGTCTGATGTGAAAAGAAGAAGTAGGTCAGCTTGAAGATTTGCATGTAGTGTAGACTTAATGCAGGCCTCATATATGGCCTTCTTGACCACTAGAATAGTAGATGAATGAGTATTTGGAGTTCACACACCAATAACAATGTCAAAATATTGTAAGTGAGTCTATAAACTAATCAAAATGAGGTTATTTATTCAGTGTATATAAGTCCAACCTTGAATGAAAAATATCACACTACTTGACCACTTAGTGAGATACTGTAGCACTCATATTTGCAATGTGTCAGACACAAACATAATCTTCCTTTTGATCAAATTAAATTTTATGGACATTACAGCTCCAATGTAACAGGCACGGTCAACCTGGATCATCGGTATAACACAAGTCACTAATCTGTTCACCATTCTGCTCAATTGCTTTTCTGCTCCAGTAATGGCCTGGGAGGTGCAACATACTACTACTACCTGCTGGGATCTTTAAGACATTGTCAAAGTAATGCATTAGAATATTCAGCCTGACCACAAATCACACATTTTGAATTTAAGTGTTTAAAAAAAAAGTTGGTTACCAAATTGTTCTGTTCATTTATGCTTTAATGAGGTTCATTGAGTGCACCCTATAACTGTATGAAGTACTGAAGAGGAAACAGTTTGCAGTCGTACTCACCCTATCTAAATGCCTGTTTACTCTTCACAACTGTAACCTAACCCGAGTATTGCACCCTTCTCGACACTCCTCTGTTTCCCCTGGCAAGTGTGGAGGAAGTTTTAAAAGAACATCCAGAACTTGCTTTTAGTAATATGCATGCTTTATGGAGTCTCGCTCCTGTCAATTGCTCCATTTCTCAGTCATTTGACATTCTGCTTGATGTTGGCATGTGTCTGAGGTGCAGCAGCGACACTCATTGTTCATCATTTCAAAGACAGTATGAGAGGTACCAGTTTATTCATAGAATTTGTGGAATTGTGTTGCGTATAGACAGATAGAGACACCTTTTAACAGAGCACAGAGTGATTCCCCCCAAGTCCTAAATGCTGGCAATTAAGTTGGGAAAAGTGCAGAACGAGGGCTGGTACTTTATCCTAGTCTGATGCTGCTGTTGGATGTCAACTTAGTTTTGCAGACTAAACAGCATTTACTTGGGTTGGATCAAAAATGCAACATGCAATTTATTGTCTTGAAAAATGCTAATAACATTTCTGACATGGATTAGACTTTACCCTAACCCTAATCATAGCTTCATTACCACATCCTGGTTCAAACCTAACTCTATTCTCAACCCTAACCCTAACCATAGCTTCATTACCACATCCTGGTTCAACCCCAACCCTAACCCCAACCCTAACCCTAACCCCAACCCTAACCCCGACCCTAACCCCAACCCTAACCCCACCCCCACCCCCAACCCTAACTCAAACCCTAACCCAGCCCTAACCCTAACCCTAACCCCGACCCTAAACCCGACCCTAACCCCGACCCTGACCCCAACCCTAACCTTAACCCCAACCCTAACCCAAACCCTAACCCGACCCTAACCCTAACCCCGACCCTGACCCTGACCCCGACGCTAACCCCAACCCCAGCCCTACCCATAACCCCAACCCTAACCCCAACCCTAACCCTAACCCTAAACTTAGCTATTCGGCTATTCTTGTTTTGGTTTTACCATATTTCTATTTTGACATTATTTGGCGAATCTTTTCAATTTAAGTCTTGATAGAGAATCCTTTCTAGTGCCATCATGTGGTCGTCTATAAGACTCTAATCACAGGGGAAAATGTTCAGTGCTTCAGTTAAATCTCTCATCTTTTCTCCTCTGTAGATGACAGGTCTACGATGCATTCAGAAAGTATTTAGACCACATCACCTTCTCCACATTTTGTTATGTTATAGCCTTATTCTAAAATGTATTGAATATATTTTCCCCCTCATCAATCTACACACAATACCCCATAAAGACAAAGCAAAAACAGTTTTTTTATACATTTTGGCAAATTTATCAACAAAAATCAAACTGAAATATTCTATTAACATAACTGTTTAGATCCTTTTCTCAGTACTTTGTTGAAGCACCTTTGGCAGCGGTTACAGCCTCAAGTCTTCTTGGGTATGACTCTACAAGCTTGGCACACCTGTTTGTGGGGAGTTTCTCCCATTCTTCTCTGCAGATTCTCTCAAGCACTGTCAGGTTGGATGGGGAGTGTCGCTGCACAGCTATTTTCAAGTCTCTCCAGAGATGTTCGATCGAGATCAAGTCCGGGTTCTGGCTGGGCCACTCAAGGACATTCAGAGAGTTGTCCCGAAGTCACTCCTTCGTTGTCTTGGCTGTGTGCTTAGGGTTGTTGTCCTGTTGGAAGGTTAAACTTCGCCCTAGTCTGAGGTCTTAAGCACTCTGGAGCAGGTTTTCATCAAGGATCTCTCTGTACATTGCTCTGTTCATCTTTCCCTTGATCCTGAATAGTCTCCCAGTCCCTGCCACTGAAAAACATCCCCACCGCGTTATGCTGTCACCACCATGCTTCACCACAGGGATGGTGCAAGGTTTCTTCCAGACGTGACGCTTTACATTCAGGCCAAAGAGTTCAATCTTTATTTCATCAAACCAGAGAATCTTGCTTATCATGGTCTAAGAGTCCTTTAGGTGGCTTTTGGCAAACTCCAAGCGGGCTGTCATGTGCCTTTTACTGAGAAGTGGCTTCCGTCTGGCCACTCTACCATAATGGCCTGATTGGTGGAGTGCTGCAGAAATGATTGTCCTTCTGGAAGGTTCTTCCATCTTCACAGAGGTACTCTGGAGCTCTGTCAGAGGGACAATCTTGGTCACCTCCCTGACCAAGGCCCTTCTCCCGCGATTGCTCAATTTGGCCTAGCGACCAGCTCTAGGAAGAGTCTTGGTGGTTTCAAAGTTCTTCCATTTAAGAATGATGTAGGCCACTGTGTTCTTGGGGACCTTCGATGCTGCAGAAATGTTTTGGTACCCTTCAACAGATCTCTGCCTCGAACACAATCCTGTCTCAGAGCTCTATGGACAATTCCTTCGACCTCATGGCTTAGTTTTTGCTCTGACATGCACTGTCAGCTGTGTGACTTTATATAGACAGGTGTGTGCCTCTCCATATCACATCCAATCAATTGAATTTACCACAGGTGGACTCCAATCAAGTTGTAGAAATATCTCAAGAATGATCAATGGAAACAGGATGCACCTAAGCTCAATTCAGGTTTCATGTCAAAGGGTCTGAATACTTATGTAAATAAGGTATTTAAAATAAAAGAATACATATATTTGCAAATCTTTCTAAAAACCTGTTTTTGCTTTGTCATTATGGGTTATTGTGTGTAGCTGGATGAGGGAAAAAAACGATTTAATCCATGTTAGAATAAGGCTGTAACATAACAAAATGTGGAAAAGGTGATGTGGTCTGAATACTTTCAGAATGCACTGTATACTAATACTAACAGAGTAAAAACATTCAAGTCTACTAAGAGAACTATTCTCTTCTATTCTTAATTGTGGGACTTGATAAAAAAAAAAATTGAAGATGAAGGGACCAATATAAAACAAATACACTTTCCTTTGTTACTGGCTGGTGTCTACTATTTTATTCACAGTAACAATGTGAAGAGTGATGCTTCCCCTCATATCTAATATACATCACTTGTAAGGTGCCGGTTAATGTTGCCTAGGGGGAGAAAACCAGCATTAGGGAGACCCAGAATTGTCATTAGGATGCATGTGTTAAAATGACACCAACCCCCTAACCTCGATTTATGCTTCACATTTATGATAATCCATCACTACACTGCCATCTTCTGAATATTCACAATGTATGGGATATGCTTTGAGTTCATACAGCAGTCAGGGATCCTGTTTCTAACTGGGAATATAATATATTGTGTCCCCTTGAGGGCCTTTCTGCTTTCTCTCTGTCTGTGGGTGTGTAGTTCTGTTGTTGGGGCTAGTAATGGCCTAGGACTGAAACTTGGAGCCCTTTTGTTGAGTGTTCAGGCCCTAACCGCAACCAGGGCCTGGGTTTGATGTGTCTTCTGAAGGCCAGCTGCTTTGTCAACACTCAGGCCTCCCTGACACTGTGGGAGCCCAGGGCCGCAGGGCAGTGGGGGGGGGGGGGGGGGGGGTCGCTGGGGCCTGCTGAGAGAGACAGACAGACAGACAGACACAGGAGGGGGAAGGGTGCGAGTGTGGCCGTTGCCCGAGGCGAGAGGGGAGAGAGCTCTGTGCTGTGCAGCAAGCTGGCTGATAGGGACTAGAGCTGCTAGCTGATTACATTTTATGGCCACAACATGCAATCCCACCAACCTTACTTACAGTTTCGCACACTGAACGTGCAACAAATCATCATGTTTTTGTTTTTGTTTCATCTTCATATAGAATATTACATAGTACTACTGTATATCATCATAGTCTTAGAGTTTGCCTTTGTTACAAGGAGCAGGATAAGGCATTTTAGACCCTAAGTCATTAGTGAGTGGTTATTATTACTCAGATATTGTCATTAGGAAAAGCTCAATACCAATTTTGGTAAGCAAAGACAATGGCTGCTCCAAAACAATCAGTAGCATTCCCAACACTACAGTATAACTCAGTTACTATAGAATATGGTATGTGTTTTCATGGGCCTGTGAGTCTGTGATGTGTCTCCTTTGAGCAGTGAATCACACTGTGAATGTGTTTGCAGTGATACAGACACTTGACCAGAGGCACTCTTCTCTCTCAGGGCAGCAAGGCAAGCCTCTCCACTGTGCCGCACTGGCCTGATGTCAGGCTGAAAGGAACGCTAGCCGGTCGGGGCGCATTCACTCTCTTCCCCGCCCTGTGGTCATAGATTTCTTTCAGTAACACTTTGCGTTAAGTAGCCATTAGTTACGCCAGGTTTCCATTGTGAGCAACCATACAGTGTGTGCGTTTACACATCTTAATGACTCAGTCATGTATGGTCTCAGTGCTGCTATCCACTCTGTTTCAGCCCTGACCTCATCCTGTCAGGTCCTAACTCACAAATACATAAAGTTATTCTACTTCTGTGAGTTCACATTAGAATAGCAGAGGTTTCAGTAGCCAGTGGACTGGACTAGACTTTGATAGTGGGTATTAAAGTGAATATGTTTTTTTTATTCAGTTTCTCAGAAAACATAACCACATCCTTTTGAGGCACATTTGAAATGTGAATACTTCTATAAGGGTCCTCAGATACCTCAATAAGTTACTTGTGGTGTATCAGTTTACTATCTAAGTTTACAGCCTGTAAAAGTACCAGCCTTTAATTGCCATTCGTGAATACATCAAAAACATTTAGTTATTCTATATTGTAAAGAGTCTATACATAGTGGTCTAAGACTGTACCATCGCGACCAAGAGGGACGAGGCAAGAGATCCTATCTCCTGCCCTGGAATGAGTTCCTGTTTCTGTGGTGGTGCACCTGCTCTCTCTCTTCCAGGCAGCCCTGATACACAGAGCCCTGACCCCACAGGCACTCTCTGGTAACTCCTGTCTGATTAGCTCCTCAGGAGGACATTGTTCCAAAAGCAATTCACTAGACTAGACTCCCAGTATTAATTTAGTCCCACCAGAAAGGCCCATCCATCCTGGGTGGGACGGGCTCTGCTCTGGGCCTATCCCGCGGCCTGCTAATAGAAAGCCACCGCCTGCCCTGTCACTATAACTGATAGTCCCAGGTAGTTTGTTGCCTCCACGTGCGATTCTATCCCATCAGGCAGTGCGATGCGGGCCCCTCACTCTTCTTCCTCTCTTTCCCGTCCTCTCTCTGTCAGCAGTTGTTCACTTGTTCAGGGCCAGGTGTCTCTTCTGTCACTCTCATCCCTCATTCTACTTGATGGAGGAGATAGACAGCTAGGAAGGAAGGTGTCAGAGAATGGAAATGATTCACTGAATACTGTGCTCGGTACGTCTCTCTCTCCTTGAAAGGAGCAGTAGGGGAAGGTATAGAGGGAAATAGATGCAGGGCTTTTTAGGTGTGTGAGATAATGATGCTGTGAGCCACGGGCAAGAAAAATAGCCTGAGTAAAACAAAGTATTTCAACCTTGTTAGTGTGCTGTAGGTGTTATTCAGACTGCAGTTTGAGTACTTCAGAAGACATGAGACAAGTCTGATCTGAGATGATTAAAATCTATGGAGACTTTTTTTCAATTGGTAAAGGAACCCTGCTGATTTCTGCATTGTGCTATAGGATACCTACAGATGTAGGATCTTCATTTTTATCACTGAGAAATTGTGGTTGAGAATTTACTTGCACAAACTTAAAAAGGCTTCTAAAGATTGTAATTTCCACTTTAAAAACGTAGCAACCCTACAAATGTTTCACCCCCCCCAAAAATGTCCCTTATTTAGAATCCACATAATAATTCACATTTCCTGTTTACGGATTATTTTCCCGCTGTAGCAAACTGGCTCAAATGAAGATTCTATATCTGTACCTGTTTGTTGGCTGTGCCTGGAGGTGAGGAGGTGTCGAATGGAGAACATTATACACCATAGACTAATTCTTTACAGAAGCTAGCCAACCTCTGCACCTATAGACTAGGGCAATCCTGTCTGAGTAGTTCTATTAATTCTACCCTCATAAGTGTCACATGATATTTGAAATAGACATTCAAATACATACATGCATGAAATATGATTTTGCTTCATGAGACAAAAAGGAGACACATTTTTTTCATCATCAATGTGACAAGCATCACTAAGCATGCCTTTATGAACTGAAGGGTTGTTAATGGAATGTATAAAATCTAACCAAGGACTAGTGGTTATATGAGCCAATCCTAGTGTATGTGTGTAAGATATATAGGACGAGATACATGTATCTGCCAAAATAAAGGAAACACCAACATTACGTGTCTTAATAGGGCGTTGGGCCAGAACATCTTCAATGTACCTTGATATAGATTCTACAAGTGTCCGGAACTCTATTGGTGTTTTGTTGATGGAAAACGCTGTCTCAGGCGCCACTCCAGAATCTCCCATAAGTGTTCAATTGGGTTGAGATCTGGTGACTGAAATGACCATGGCATATAGTTTACATCGTTTTCATGCCCATCAAACCATTCAGTGACCACTCTTGCCCTGTGGATGGGGCATTGTCATCCTTATGCCTGCTGATCCTATGGGGCCATAGCCATGGCAGCCAAAATTATGGCCAGCCCAGCATTTTTATACATGACCCTAAGCATCATTTCTTAATTAACTCAGCAACTACACCTGTGTGGAAGCACCTGCATTCAATATACTTTGTATCCCTCATTTACTCAAGTGTTTTCTTAATTTTGTCATTTACCTGTACTAAACTTGTACTAACTGTTTACTCCGTCTACCAAGTGTCAATATATTATCTTTGTCCTTTCCCTGTCTCTCCTCCCCACTCCTAGCCCTCTCTAAACCTTCTCATCAGAAAATACTTACTCCTGTCCATCCTCATCACTGCACAGATGTTCCACACAGCCTAAATGTACTTTTACATTAAAAAAACATCTGCATAATGTCTTCATTAGGGGAATACTTCTGTTCCTTAGATAGTAACAGACACACAGGAGTATCTTTTTATCACCCAAATGTTGCAACGATCCAAACGAGCTTTATCGCCTCTGTAGAGAGATAGCTATAGCCTGAAGGATAGAGAACGACTCTATGCCCACCCACCAGCTTGCGTGACCAGCTTAATTATAGATCCTGTGTGTATTGATACAAGTTCATTAAAGCTGTTGCATAATTCATGTCAATGACAGCATATAGCTTAATTAAAAGTGTTGCAGTCGATTTCACGGATGTTTTCCTTTCAAATCTGAGCTCTGACAACAGCCGTGACAACTTTTGAATTATATGCTGAAACAAGTGGCAATTTTATCATACATGGCATGTGTATGAACTCACACTGTGGTTACATCACGCTCTATTGAAGCACTGGATACTACTGTCCAGTATGCAATATTTCTTTGTTCAATAGAATTTTCACATCATGCCATTTGTTTCAGATCATGTGCTGCCACCTTGTGTTCATGTTGGATTTGTCCAATAACAGGGAACAGTGCAATAAGGTGGCAGTTGATGTATGTGCCATAGAAATTAACATACAATTACACAGATTCATTTCATAAGTACATGAAAGTGTTTATGTATGGATTTTGAATATGTTATGACGTCCTTCTGTAGGTGCCCTTCAACTAAAGTGTTACCAAAGATTTTAACCGTGGAATAAATATCTATTCAGACATTGGCCAGACACAGCCTTGCCATCCTGCCAAATGCTGAACCAGGCCTGTGTCCAGGCTCAACAGCTTGTTGGTGGATGAGCCAGTTAACTAAGTGAGATGACGTCTTAAAGCAGAGTGTTTAAGGATATGTCCTCAATAATGATGTGTTCTGTGGATTTTCAATGGAAAAAGCTAAACATCTCTTATGTTTCGTTTTGCTTGGAATCAAACAGTTATTAATAGACCCCTAGCAAATCATTTTAATGAGCTTTCCTCCCAAATAGTTCAATGCAGAGGACACATCTTGAGTGTGTTCCAGCACATTGTCAAAACAAACAAGAAATTCATGTGAAAGTGAGAAAATGACTCTGGCATGCATATGAATCAGATGAGCTCGCCCACATCATCAACCTTTGATGAAATATTATTTAGATAGATGTCTCTTGAATGTAACCCGCTGAATTGAGAAGTGAAAGCAAAGCAGCGAATTTGTTATGGTAATGAATGGGAGAGTGGGCCAACCCGTTGATCTGATTCAGGTTGTCATGCCATCACAGTGTCAATCATTTATTTGTGTGTGTGTGTGCGCGCGAGCACATTTGTGTGTGTGTGTGTGTATGTGTGCGTGCAAAAGTGTTTATGCTCACCAACAGAGAGCTGTGTTATTTCTTCACAGCAGAAACATTGCCACAATTTTCTTCAGCCATGTTAATGTTTACCTCACAGGCAGAATTAGAATGTTTAGCTGTGGGCTTAACTGACATTAGTAGAAAATAGAATTATTATTGAAATTCAAATCATTATTATTTTTTATATCTAACACAGTACAATGTTTATGAGTTGAGAAGTTATCTCCTTTTTTCACTTCCAGCAGACTTCTTGTATTCCTTGTTTTCTGTAGCCTGGAGCTGAAAGAACATAGAAGTTCTCTCCACTGCATGTCAAGAGATTTCTCCCACTAATGAGGTAGATGGATGGCCTTTGTTTTCTGAATGGATTTAAACAGAATTTTAAACTTCCTGACTGTTCTCATGACTAATACAGAAGGCTGTTGTGGAAATCAGCCTACAGCGTTTATTCAAATTCTCTCTACTCTACATATTGATCAATTTGAGCTGACATATTCATCCAGCACTCGGCTCCACTAAAAAACAAAGCAAAATGTGCAAAATTGTAGGAAATTATCTTTAAAACAGAAAAATGATATCTTAGACTAATTGCAAAATGTGTAGAATAGCTTGAAATTTGCTTTAAAACTGAACATTTTTTCACAACCACAAGACAGAATATGTAAAAGTGCTATAAAAGGAAGTCAATGGCCCAAGGGCCCCAAATGCAGTAGTCCGGGCTTGATTACATTCACAGGAGCCATATATCTACTCCTTCAATATAACATTTCTTGTGGACTGGGGAAGAGTATCTCGGCCTTCTTTCCTCGCCTATGAATTGAGTATACTTCCAATGGATGTTGGAATAGGTATATTTTGGAAAGACAAAATAAAAAGTATATGTAAACCAGGGGTGCACAACTTTGGTTTGAGTGTGTCTTCTTACCTGAAAAAGTGTCTTATTGACTGTTTCCACATGCGGAAAATGTTGGAGACAAAAACATTTTGATGGTTTGTTGAGAGTGTTAAGCATGAAAAAGAAGCAGCATTGTGAAAATGCTAAAGACAGTTTATTAGTAGACACTCAGCAGAAAGAAACCAAGCACCTGCAGAATGTCTTCCTGAAATACACCTTTTGATTGGCAGTGTAAAATAAGGCAAAGGGTTCCAGACCATGTACAGGTATTTATACACTTTTGCACCAACGATAAAACAGTTATACATTCACTTGTTACCGTAAATAGTTTTGATATATCTGTGTTGTACCCATAGACCCACATACTTACATTTCCAAGAAACCCCATAGAACAGGGTTGGTGAGTGAGGGAGCATTCTGTAGGTTAAAGTAACACCTATATTATGCTATTTAGCTTTGGAACAGAGTCTGGCTAACTATATAGAATCAGACCACCATCTAAACAACATATAGATTTTGGAACTGCAAAAGCCAACACACTACATTGACATAATCCTATAATATTTGCCATCATAAATATGTAATCTCTTTCTGTTTCTTCTTAAAAAATATATTAAAATCTCAATATAGTGTCTATATATAATTCAAATAATGTGCATTTCTTTGTAATTGGTCACATAGAGAAAGGCATCTCCCCCTGTGCTGTTTCCTTTTAGACACCCCCCTGGCTTGTCTGGGGTATTCATTCTGACTAGAGCTGCAGAGTAGAACACAATTGAATATGAGGATCATTCTACTTACTTATTAGAGGCCTATTCAGTTAAAAGCAGCAACCACGTTTCAGGGACAAGTCCATAATATGACCTGTATACATTTCACAACACAACAGCATATGCAATTGAGTTTCTTACTGTTACACTGTAACACTGTGTTACAGACGGATTTCACAAAGCCAACCAACCCAGCGTTCTAGCAGCCAAGGAAGAATCATATTTCTGACTTATCCAGGAAACGGTGTTTGATTGGCCCCAAGTGTGCTTGCCTGCCATCCCACTGTGCAGAATAGCTGTGGTACTCTACTGTGGCGCTATAAATCAGTGTTGTTCATAGGAGGTAAAAGAGGATATTTTGAAATATTGCTCCAATTGCTGGCTTCTCTGAACACTAGCTTTCTCACACAGATCCTACAACACATTGCCTGTACAGTTTGTGGGACAGTAGATTATGTGTTATTATGGGTTGTGTAAGTTGTTACCCTGTTGAGAGATCTCATCGTAAAGCTGTCCTCACAGTTGTCTGTCTTGTGTTGGACCTACGGTAGCAGGTCTGAGTGTGTCTGGGCTGTGGGCCAGGGCTCACTCCTCCTCAGAGCCATGAAAAGAGATCATAGTAGCAGCTCCAGTTGTTCTCACTCTCACACGTCTCGCTCTCTGTTATACACCACACACACACACACACACACACACACACACACACCACCACACACACACACACACACACACACACACACACACACACACACACACACACACACACACACACACACACACACACACACACACACACACACACCCCCCCGGGATGGGTAGGATAAGCTGCTTTGTGACTTTGTCAGTGTCAGTATAAGAGATGGTGTCAGTGTTCTGCTCTCTCTAACACTGCAGGGGCATATTGGGTAATTGGGGACAGATTGGAGTGGAATTTCTACGTGTCCATGTGATTTACAACAGGGGTGACAAACTCATTCTATGGAGGGTCGACTGTATCCTGGTTTTTGTTATTTCCTTTATATTTGTGTCGAATTAAGACCTAGACAACCAGGTGAGGGGAGTTCCTAACTAATCAATGACCTTCATTGATCAGTCAAGTACAAGGGAGGAGCAAAACCCTGCAGACACTTGGCCCTCCATGGAATGAGTTTGACACGTGTTTTACAGGGTCTGATGTACAGGGGGACCCAAGAGGCCTAAATATAGCCAGATATTCTCTACACACACTCACCATATAATTACTGAAATAACAATCAGTGATATCAGAAATGAAAATCCCCACAAAGAAGCAGTGAATATATCCATTATAGAAATACATAGAAAAATATATATAGTCATCTGAATGCCCTTTGTACAGTTTTTAAATATTAGTGTCAGAAAAAGCCTTGATGACAGTGATGAGGATGTGTATTCTAAAGGGTAGTGGGATGGTGTGGTAAAGCAGTACTTAGGGATACTTAAGGGGGATGCTGCCCTATAAGACCGTCCGGACACTCTCCAGCAGTAGTGTGGCAGACTAATGCTCAGTCTGAGTCAATATGTTTTTGGAGAATTTGAAAGAATTTGCTACACTAAGTGCAAAAAATGATAGGTGGGTACCACTTCACGCAACACATTTTAAAGCATTGAACTGTCTTTTCACGTCACTGACTGTGCGGTGATAAATTGTTTGTGAGTGCAATGTTTTGCAGTTAGGCATCGGTATTTAATACAGGACCACATTGACATGCCTGACCGAGACATTGTTTCCATGTGATGATCTTCTAGTAATACTTGTAAAAGGAAGTCATTTTTATGGTACGCTCCTCCACTTAAAGCCAGGGGAGATTTGAGGACTCAAACAGAGATTAGAGAGTCAATCAATACAAATCTTTAAAAGGTTTGGAGTAGTTAAACATAAGGTAGTCCATGTAATAAAAGTCATAAGCTCTCTGTCTCTCTGAAGTGCTAAGCTGTGCAAAGTAGTGATGGGTTAAATGAGTTGAAGTCCTCTCAGCCTTGGGGTTCCTGTCTTTAAAACTGGGGAAGGTGAGGTTATGTGGGGCACCAGTTCTACGTAGTAAGAAATTAGCCTCCTCCTCCATGGTCTCAAACTTGCCGATGAAGTTGTAGTCCAGCAGACAGGGGCTGCAGAGCTGGCTGGTAGGCTCCCAGTGAATGTCCATGCCCACAGGCCTGTGCACATCTAACAGATACTGCATGAACTCCTGGAAGGTCACTCCGCTGCCTGTCCTGAGGGCCACCTTGGAGGCGTTTACCCTGTACTTGGAGATGATGGGCTTCCCGAATACAGGATGATAGTAGGTGTTGGGGTTCTCAAACTTGTCCCTGAAGGCGGACACCAGCCTCTCCAGGGGTTCGCGGACAAACAGGACTTTGGTGTAGGTCTCCAGGCGCTGCGTGATGCCCTGGCGGTCGAAGCTGTCCAGCCTCTTGAGGTGGTTACCGTAGTGGACGGCGTCGTGTTTGATCTCGTGGGTGGACGACGCCAGGCCAGACAGCACCATGAGGATCCTCTTCCAGTTGGAGCAGCCCGCCTTGGGCACCTAAAGAGATAAGATTAGATTAAAAAAATACTTTATTCATTGGTTTGTTAAATCATTGCAGCCAGGATCACAGTCACAATGACAAAAACACACCAATAATCAATAAGTTGTTAAAATATAGATAGCAGTATATAACAGCAATATTCAGAAGCCCAATAATCAATATGCAATAATCAGATCATCAATAAGCCACCTCGCAGTACAGCAGCTTGTACTTGTCCTCCACATAGATCCGGGACACGTGGTGAGGTGTGATGGTCCTGGAGATGCTGCTCTTGTACTTGGCACAGACCTCCTTCATCAGCCTCTGCCGAGCTTCCTGGATGTGGGACAGTCTGTACCACTGCCAGCTCTCCTCAGGAGAGTCCGGGGAACCCGAGGAGGACGAGGAGGAGTTGTGTGAGTTGTTAGAGACCACAGGGCTGGTTTTCAGAAGTTTCCTGTGGCGCTTGGTGACGCGCAGGGAGCCCATGTCCTGTTCCCTAGAGCCAGGGGTGGCTGAATGTCTGGTCCACTGGAAGGCAGGGAACTGCATGGGGGGGATGGGGCTGGTTAGGCCTTCCACAGCCAGTCTCTGGTCCTGGCCTGGACTGACTCTCACACCCTCACTGTCCTGAGTACACAGTGCCTGATGGACAAAGATAACACATTGACTTTACATATGGCACTGAAAGATGTAAAATGTATGCAAGACTTCAATAACAGGTGCTTCTACATCTGCATTGCTTGCTCTTTGGTGTTTTAAGCCGGGTTAGACACATTTAGGCTGGGTTAGCACTTAGTGACATTGCTTATGTAAAAAGGGATTTCTAAATACATTTTATTGATTTGATTGAACAGGTGTTGGTTATTTAAACTTCTCTGGCATTCAAAATGAAAATATGTTTATTCAGTGAAACAGTCTTTGTAATGTTCCGTGAACTAATTCACCAACCCTCTTTTAAAAACCTTCGGTGGAATTTTCTTTTATCTATATGTTCCTGATTTCTGCAGTGCTCAGACTCAACACTTAGTGGTGCTGTTTCTCTACATCCTGACCAACTCTCCAACCTTTCCGATTGAAATGCCACACATTGTAAATGACTGGGTGAACGACCAATAAACAGAGCTCTAATGTCATATAAATGTCTTAGAAACACTTATTGGGAAATCTAAATTAGAATCAACTACAGGCAGATTACCATGGTAAGATGGCCTGAGGCTATCATGCGTTTTGACATTTTATTTCAATTAAAAGCCATTATGGCGCCATTGCATGTATAATCCTAATTGTACAATCGGATAACGTGATGGGAGCTCATCATGAATTTGTGCTCATCTCCTATCTGACATCCATTGGATCAGAGGCCCAGTACTCCCTCCTACATCCCCTGGGAAACCTCCAAAGGAGGAAGGAGTAGTAGGAATGGTTCCCTGACCGTTTCATGTTGGGAAGCGGAGCAGGATCAGCCACAGTGTAGCCTGCCCACATCAGACACCCACATGCAGGACTCACACTAATGGAAGTCTCTCATCTCTATTGAGAGCAGGAGACCAGAGCAAACTGAGGTCAGCGGGAGGAAAGAGAGGAGCCAGAAGGAGAGTGCCTGACATAGCAACCAGCCGTGGCTGTGCTTTTTCTCCTGCAGCCTCAAATCCTCCTAGTCTCACACTGAACCCCCTCGTCTCCTGGCTGGTATTACAGGAGGTGGTAGTCTGAGCCCTGGATGTGCCCCCCCCCCCCTCTCTCTCCTACAGCTACACACTGCCACAACCCCCTCATCTCCAGGCTGGTATTACAGTATCTAGTAGTCAGAGCCCTGGCTGTGCCCTCTCTCGCTTTCTCTCTCGCTCCTGCAGCCTCACCAAGACCTCCACAGAGCCTTTATCCCCTGGCTCTCCCTGGGCTGGACCAACTCAGTAGCCTTGTGGTTAGAGTGTCCGCCCTGAGACTGGAAGTTTGGGAGTTCGATCCCCGGCCAAGTCATACCAAAGACTGTAAAAATGCGGCTCAGTCTGTTTGGCACTCAGCATTAAGGAGATAGATTGGGGGTAAGACACTGCAATAGACTAGCATCATGTCCAGGGGTTGCACGCTACAGAAACAGGCTCCTGCTCCTATGAGCCATTCCAGCTCGCAAAAACCAAGACTACTTTACTCTCCATGGGCTGCAGAGAGCTGGCCCACCCCTGGCACACTGGGGGAGGCCTCAGGTCAGCCTCTCTACACTGATGTTATCACACACACACACACAGAACCTGCACTGCCACTCAACACCATATTAGATAAAAAACACACACACTCTCTCTCTCCCTCTGATTGAAAGGAGGAGGAGTATTAAACAACGTACCTCTCTGGACTGCCGAGCTGTTCCTCTTAGCTTCACACCTGGGAAGAGAAGAGAGAGAAGGAGAGTGGGGGAGGGAGAGAGAGAGTGAGCACTTAAGTAAACGAGACAACATGTTTAGTTATTGCTTGTTGAGAAAGAGAGGTAGTCCCTTGATGCATCAGACCCAGGTAATGGAGTGAATTCCTCCTGCTGTAATATCAGGTAGAAGGCCTGATGCTGACTCTCCTCTCCTCTCCTCTCCTCTCCTCTCCTCTCCTCTCCTCTCCTCTCCTCTCCTCTCCTCTCCTCTCCTCTCCTCTCCTCTCCTCTACACCAGCTGCTTTACACAGAGGGTGACACAGAGACAGGTAGCTATCTAGATCTATTTAAGTAATGAACCTGCAGCACCATGAAACGTTGGTAAATGAGTTGTGTTTTGATGGTCCTAGTTGTGGGGTGAGTAAGGAGTCGGTGAACTATTTGCTAGGTTGATTTCTTAGCGGGGTAGCTAGAAAAGATAGATTGGTTCTGCGACACAGAGAGGAATGTCTGAGCTGAGGGACAAACAGACAGACAGGTGGTGACATGTCTATTGGCAGATGTGACTGAGCCAGTCAACCAGTGGGACAGGACAGACAGGCGTTGTGTTTAGTGTGTGTCCTCCAGCTGGACATCTCCTTTCCCGGGGTCCCCCATCCCATCCCCCGTCCCCCATCCCATCCCCCGTCCCCCTCTCTCGTTGATGTGTAATCAGGCTGACAGCTCGGCGGATGGCTGTGCGGCTGCTGATGGGAGAGGGGCTCAGACACTTTTGCCTGAGTGGCCTGTCACTTCCAATCTACAGAGGGAAGTAATAGGAAACTGCACAGTGAGGGGGCCCCAGATATGGGTCACGGCCCACCACCCCCCTTAACTGGTGAGATCTGCAAGGCCCCCGTCTCCTCTAACACTTAGATACGTCTCAGAGGGGCTGAGAGAAAACCATACAACCATACAGCCAGATACAATGTTGTTTTAGATTAGTATGCACTGCAGAAGGGCTTGGGAGGTTGGTTGTTGTAGTGTCTGGGATTCTCTTTATTTCTCTGTAGCAGGTTTAGGGAGGTGATGGCACACAGTTTGACATTTTCTAATCTTGTTCAGCTGTCGGAGCCTTATTTGATCTCCTAACCCTAATAATGGCTCAGTGCATCTTGTACGTCAGTTGACATTGTTGAATATAAAACACATGCATATCTAACAGGACACACCACACTATTACCAAGATAAAATGTCCACTACACACTGTACTGCTAGGCTCTAATGGCACATGCACACACACACACACACACACACACACACACACACACACACCACACACACACACACACACACACACACACACACACACACACACACACAGTAGCATCTTTCTTGGACTATCTCATCTAGATACATGCTTCACCATTGATCAGGAACCCCATCAGCCCAGTAATTGAAATCTCCTGAGGTCTAATAACTGCTTCCTGCTAAGTGCTGTTTTTGTCAGGAGCACTGTGTTGTCACTCATACTGCTCTGCTCACTAGCCTGGTACCAGATTTCTTTGTACGGTCTGGCCAACTCCTACTGTATAGTAATTTTCACGTTGTGTGGGGTTGGCAAGACTCCACAAACAGATCTGGGACCAGGCTTTTGTCAGTGATGTTGCTCACTGTCACAACCATAGCTTTATCCATAGAGAAACGGTATAATAGTGTTCTATTTAATTATGTGGCTTTAATGTGCTGGATTACAGCCAGCTTTACCCCGAGCTGGATTCTCCTCAAATTAGTACAATCAGTAATTCCAATGTGCTCCTCGTTGGGTTCAATGCAAGTTCCCTTTCTGTCTGTTGAATTGAATACAGTTGAGTACACGTCTTCACTGGATTGCAATTCAATTCCTGAATTGCCTTGAATTTAGATGGAATTGACTTTGTGGATAGGTAATTGCGTGTGCAATAGATAGCTATAAAAATCTCAGTCTTTCACTGATCTTTCAATTAAAAAGGAAATGAATCTTTGCCTTTACTGATACATTTTCTCTCTCTTTCCCTTAGTTTTTCTGGCTACCAATGCAGTCTGAGTGCTAGGCAATGCCCTGAATAGCATCATAATGCCTACAGTAAAAAGCTGTGTGTTTAGTTTCGTAAACAACATGTCTATACCATGAATTTGGTTGAAACTAATATATGTTGCTGTTTGATTGCAATTTCACCCTCAAACAAACTATTCTATTGATTTTCTCCAGGCTGTGAAACAATGATCAGTTGTTCAAATTTGCTTCCTTATGAGGTTCAGCAAATTCTCTTCTACAAGTTAGGAATTCACAAACTCCGCCGACGTGATGCAAGTAAACAGTGTGTTCAGTTGTCTTTTATTTCTGTGTCACAAATTGCAGCAATAGTACAAAACCCAGGTGAATCAAATGAGCATGCAAGTCCCCATTGACTTAACATATTCATTGTGATGGATAGCATAGCTGAAATATACTTCCTTTCATTCAATAACAATTTTCTCAGTTCTTTTTATCTTCCATTACAGTAGCTGACATTGAGAGCAGATTGAAGGTGGATAATGGATATTAATGCATTGTTATGTGATGTCCTCAGATGCATTGCCTTCCTGCCTAACACCTTCAGAGAACAGTCTACATTCCCACACCCCCAACCTTCAGCTTCCCAAGGTTATCCTTTCAATACGGGCCCTGAATATCCATGTTTCAAGTTTCAAGTTTTATTAGTCGTATGTACGGGATACGCATGGTATACATCTTCCTATGAAATGCTTACTTGCAGGTTGCTTCTCGAAAATGCAACAACAATAAGAAATAATCAAATGTAAAAATAGGAACATAAAGTAAATGGCTCAGTAGAATAGAAACATTGCAATAAAAAAGAAAAGTGGAGCAGGAACTGGCAAGACGCGTGACCTCCTCAGCGTTACCATGGTAATCATAATCTTAATCAATGTAGAACCAGGTCGGTGTTATTGTGGGAGTCATGAAAGCAAAGGCCATATCATTAGTAGGATCCATTACCGCCTTTCCCTCTGAAAGACCTCTGTCTCTCTACGGCTCTCCTCCGATACCAACACACATCAAACGCTTCCTTCCTTCCCCCGATCGCTGTCACCACAGCCGCTCGCCTCATGCTAACGCAGCCGCGGCAGAGAGGAGCACGAGGCAGAGAGGAGCACGAGGGACAAAGACAAGGTGAAATAATGAGCTTGTTAAATGAAGGATCACTGCCATGGACACAGGGAGGAACTTTTTAAATGCCCTATTCTTAACCAGAGGAAACTCAGGAGAGAGGCTGGAGGAAGACAGAGAGACTTAGTGTCCATGCCCCCTCCAGGCCTGTGCCCACGGTGGGTAAAGAGCAGCACAGCCAGCAGCCACTAGCTTTTCATCAGTCATTCAGCTCACTGAGCCTCTATTGTCCTAACCCCTACTGACTTTATGGGTATAATAAGGGAGACTCCGAATACAAGGAACTTGGGGCTTCACATTTACTGAAGTAATTAGCAATACAAGATTAACATTGCACATCTATTTTGTGAAGTGCACCAGTCCCTCCTGCAGCAAAGCCCCCCCACAACATGATGCTGCCACCACATGATGCTGCCATCACGGTTGGGATGGTGTTCTTCGGCTTGCAAGCCTCCCCCTTTTTCCTCCAAACATAATGATGGTCATTATGGCCAAACAGTTATATTTTTGTTTCATCAGACCAGAGGACATTTCTCCAAAAAGTACTATCTTTGTCCCCATGTGCAGTTGCAAACCATAGTCTGGCTTTTTTATGGTGGTTTTGGAGCAGTGGCGTCTTCCTTGCTGAGCGGCCTTTCAGGTTATGTCGATATAGGACTCGTTTTACTGTGGATATAGATACTTTTGTACCTGTTTCCTCCAGCATCTTCACAAGGTCCTTTGCTGTTGTTCTGGGATTGATTTGCTGATTTGCTGTTGTTCTGGGACAGAGCACGTCTCCTTCCTGAGTGGTATGACGGCTTCGTGGTCCCATGGTGTTTATACTTGCGTACTATTGTTTGTACAGATGAACGTGGTACCTTCAGGCATTTGGAAATTGCTCACAAGGATGAACCAGACTTGTGGAGGTCTAAAAAAATATTTCTGAGGTCTTGGCTGATTTCTTTTGATTTTCCCATGATGTCAAGCAAAGAGCCACTGAGTTTGAAGGTAGGCCTTGAAATACATCCACAGGTACACCTCCAATTGACTCAAATTATGTCAATTAGCCATGACATAATTTTCTTGAATTTTCCAAGCTGTTTAAAGGCACAGTCAACTTAGTGTATGTAAACTTCTGACCCACTGGAATTGTGATACAGTGAATTATAAGTGAAATAATCTGTCTGTAAACAATTGTTGGAAAAATTACTTGTGTCATGCACAAAGTAGATGTCCTAACCGACTTGCCAAAACTATAGTTTGTTAATTAACAAGACATTTGTGGAATGGTTGAAAAACGAGTTTTAATGACTCCAACCTAAGTGTATGTAAACTTCCGACTTCAACTGTTAATGAGCTGCATGACGCTGCAAATGTATTGGCTTCAACCTTTGATCCTAACTGAAGGTCAGAGATTGGACAGGATCACAGGGGTCGTAGACTACAGTCTTATTAGTAGAAGTCTGAGGGCAGGCCAGCATGTACTGTACTGTATACAACCAGACTGCATTAATCAGCAGCCCAAGAAGCATAAATAACACATGGCTTGACTCATATGTCTCAGCTGTAAGAGTACAAGCTAAGCATAATGAACCACATCAATATTCAGTGGAATAGAACTGAAAGCAGCGGAAGCTGAAAGAAAGCTATTTAAAATAAAGTTGGAGATGCCTGCTGCCTCCACATGAACATCTTCAGTATATTGTTTTCAGAGTAGTTGACTTTCATGCTCTGAGGCATTACAGCTGTTCTAGCCAAGGCATCACCACACTGCTGCTTATTAGTTTATAACAAGCTCAAGGTAAGGAAACGCAGGCAGTCCCTTCGTATAGGTGATTTCCATGGAAACTGGGCGTAACAGTGTTATGCTGTATGTAGTCGGATGGGAGGGGGCGGTTGTGTTAATATCATGCAGAGTCGTCAGAGGCATGGTTGGTTGGCAGCTCGTGAAAGCAGAGATGTGTAAACAAATGCTACCTGTCAGCAGCGATCCACGGGTTAAATGAATTATCTGGGCTGAAGTCGCAGCACCAGCAGGCTTTAATTGGCACATATCTTATTAGGATGCTTGAGAAGCTCTTGACCTATCAGCAGAGCACGCACGCCACAGAGCCCCTCCCCTCCCCTATCGATGACAGCTCAGACAGGCTGCTGGAGGTTGCTATAAAAGTTCAGAAAGTGGAGCACTTTTTGCACGTAATGTTTTCAAAGTTGGCTGGTTCGCTGCCAGATATTAGGAGAGGGTAGGGAGGCAAGTCTGCGGGGAAAACGGCTGGCTGCTCTCTTGCCTGTGTCTGTGGTGGAGGCAACAGATGGAGAGGAGGACTGAAGAGTGGAAGGTGAAAGAAGAGAGAAAAGCTAGATGAAAGAGGGGGATATTGCCCTCGGTGTTTCCATGTGGTGTCTGTGTTCAGACTACACATTATCTCTGAGCCACTGGAACCTCTCTCCTCTCCCCCGTAGTTGAGATGCTCTGGTCTCTTCTCCTCCCTTTTCTGCTCTCCTCCTTCTCCTCCTCTCTTCCCTCTCATCCTCTCTTCCCTCTCCTCCTCTCCTCCCTCTCCCCCCTTTCCTCCCTCTACTGCTCCACCTCCTCTCCTCCCTCTCCTCTCCTCCCTCTCCTTCTCTCCTCCTCTCCTCCTCCTCTCCTCTTGTATCTTCATTAACCAGTGGTGATCTACCTGCTGAATTCTATTTGCTGTGAGATAAGTAAATGGAATTGGCCCTCTTCACTGTTTACTTTGGCATCTCTTTTAAGTAAGCCCTGCTGTTTTCACGCACTCTGTGTTTTCCTGTCACCGGCCCCCACTGATTACAGGCAGGCCTGATGAGGGTGGACATGTGAGTGGAGCTGTGGAACAGTGGGTGGAATGCTAAGTGAAATAGAATGCAGACGGGACAGCTCCGTCCTTGTATCTGTGGATAAGCTTCAATGCTTCTGCACTGACCACAGTTCAAGTCAGTAATCCTAGGAGGATGAGGAGTAGAGTGCAAAGGGTTACTATGGGTTATAAGGGGAAGATTGCTGTCTCTCAAAACAGGAGTAACAACCCCGACTTTTGAAGGTGGAGGGGATTAGAGGAGATGCTGAAACAGCCTGATCGTATTGCTCCTTGACACTGACCTACACATGGGCATCGCTCAGATTGATTACCTGTCAACAGCAAACCTTGGAAGCTGTCTTTATGAGTTCAGCAGGAAGACAGGATAATGGCAACAGGAATGGTTGAGCTCGACACTTAGACTGCCTGACTTTTTCTGTGCTGTCGAAACCAAGCCTACATTCATTACAAGCCCTGTAGACTCTGGGCTGCAACAATCACAACCTCCGCCTCCCCTTCAATAACACTCCAGGCCTCTATGGTAACTCCTCTTTAGCTTTAAGCCTCCCCTATTTTCTGCTATCTACCTTCCCTCCAGTCTCAGCCCTCTCCTATTTTCTCCTAGCTACCCTCTAGACCCTTACTTTGCCTCTCCATGCTTGTATTCTACCTCTCCCCAGAGTGCCTCATCTTTCAAGTACCCCACCTTTGGCCTCCAGCCTTCAACCTATAATTTCTTCTCGCTTTGTGCTACGTGCCCCCTGACTGCATCTGGTTCACTCCAAAAACAAAACAACAGCAGCAGAAACAACAACAAACAACAACAACACTAATAGTACCTCTACTACTACCTCTACTACTACTACCACTACTACCACTACCACTACCACTACCACTATCACTACCACTACTACCACTGCCACTACTACCACTACCACTACCACTATCACTACCACTACTACCACTACTACCACTGCCACTACCACTACTACTACTAATACCACTACCACTACTAGTACCACTACTACTACCACCACTACTACTACCACTACCACTACCACTACCACTACTACTACCACTACTACTACCACTACCACTACTACCACTACCACTCCCACTACCACTACCACTACCACTACTAGTACCACTACTACTACCACTACCACTACTACCACTACTACTACCACTACTACCACTACTAGTACCACTACTACTACTACCACTACCACTACTACCACTACTACCACTACTAGTACCACTACTACTACTACCACTACTACTACCACTACCACTACTAGTACCACTACCACTACCACCACTACTACTACCACTACAACTACCACTACTAGTACCACTACTACTACCCTACCACTACCACTAGTACCTCTACCACTACTACTACCACTACCACTACCACTACCACTACCACTACTACTACTACCACTACCACTACTAGTACCACTACTACTACCACTACCACTACTACTACCACTACCACTACTAGTACCACTACTACTACCACTACCACTACCACTACCACTACTACTACCACCACTACCAATACCACTACTACTACTACCACTACTACTAGTACTACTACTACTACCACTACCCTTACCACTACCACTACTACTACCACCACTACCAATACCACTACTACTACTACCACTACTACTAGTACTACTACTACCACTACCACCACTACTACTAGTACTACTACTACCACTACCACTTCTACTACTACCACTACTACCACTACCACTACCACTACCACTACTACTACTACTACTACTACTACCACTACTACCACTACTACTAGTACTACTACTACCACTACTACCACCACTACTACTACCACTACTACTACTACTACTACTACTACTACTACCACTACCACTACTACTACCCCTAGTACTACTATTACCACCACTAACACTACCACCACTACTACCACTACTACTACCACTACCACTACTACTACCCCTAGTACTACTATTACCACCACTACCACTACCACCACTACTACCACTACTACTACCACTACCACCACTACTACCACTACTACTACTTATACTACTAAAATGATGATGATAATAATAATACATCATTTTTTGTGCTTTTCACACAAGCAGCTCTTCCTTCCTGTCTGATATTGATTGGGTGGCTATACCGTGTAGTATTGTGTTGTGCTGTGCTGTGTTTGATACAGGCTGTAAGACAGGCTGGGCTGATCGTCACAGCACAGCAACTATTACTCAGCTTCCTCCAGAGCTTTGTACTAATGAGAGCAGGGTGTGTTATGCCGCGCCACTCTGCTCCACACCACGGTGTCTGTCTCTCTGTCTGACTGATGCTCTCAAACGCCTGAAATAACTCTCCCACACGTCAGGTGGCTCGTGCCCCTGGGTCTCCAGAGCTGAGGTGTCACTGGGAGATGTGAAACACACACAGCTACTTGTGGATCCTGCTAGAGATGACATAGCCTTGCATACTGACTGCTACTGCCAGCACACTACAGTGCTGATGTACCTATGTAAGAGGAAACAAACCAAAAACAAAGCTCAGACACTAAGGCGTATAGTGAGTTACCTTAAATATGAGGGGAAAACAGCCTTGTAGAATCTGTCTGATCTGTCTGGGTCTGTCTGGGTCTGTCTGATCACTTGATCATTTAAAATGATCAACCACCTTGTCTGCACACACATCCTGCCTGGCTCCACCCCTCTCCTCTCTCTCTTTGTGTCTCGCGTACCTTTCTGTCGGGAGGTGTGGGAAAGACGGGAGAGAGAGGTGCGGCTCGGCTCCCGGCGCTGGGAATTTGACAGCTAGCGGACTGGACACGCTGTAATTGGAATAATATTTACGTGTCACGTGTGACAGCCGAGGGATTTCTCCAATTACTCCCTCCAACTCCAACAGGGGAGAGAGTCGGTGTGTCAAGCAGTAGTAAGAAAACACTCATGTTAAAGGCATGAATAGTGCAGATTTCACTAGATGTCTGGCTAAAGAGAACTGGGTTAATCAGACAAATGAGACATCTGGCCTTTTGTCAGATGTGTTTGTATCTGAGGCGGAGGGGGAATACTCTGTTGGATTGGACTGCTGCTGTTGATATGACTGGGCCAGATTCTGGTGCTGCTGTGAAGAACATGCACAGTGCTGTTGGTTTCTGTTAGTTTAATGATTTCTGCTTAATGACCCCCGTACTGTAAAGAATTTGCACACCCTCCCCCCTTATTGTCACGAGAATTTTTATCCCAATGTTCTAACTGAACTATTTTATAGCTTTGACCAATTCCCAGAGGTTGTAAGGCTCTGGTTAATGAAGAATTAGACAAAGTCCCAGTCTGCAATAGATCAACACTTTATTCAGAGAGCGCTCTTCCCTTCAAGTGCAGAGCGAATCTTTTACACACACACACAAACAAGTTCAAATCTTAAGCTACACCTTGCTCAGACAGTTACTTTTCCACTACACACATACATTGTTTATCATATTCTGCAACATGTTTCATAATTTTCTGTAAGCCTAACACTTTCTCCCCTCCACGGGTGGAGACAGAACGTCCTGTTATTGGTTTCACAGTAGCACAACTTGTCTTTCGATAGCTCCTCTTATCCTTTGTTTCACACTTGCACCCTGCTTACATAATCTAAACAGGAACAAAATGTCCTGGTTCTAATTCTGACTAAAACTACACACATCATCAGATTATAGTTTTATGATTCTAATACATTTCACACATTTATATGGTTTCAGGGTGGAATACTTTAGTCATTATCTTAAACATACAAATTCTTCTATCACTTATTGAATGACCTTTAACTCTAAATAATGTTTACGACGACAAATAACATATAAACGTGGATATCGATTTTGCAACTTCAGCATGCTTTGTGGCACATTCAAAGCCATGCAGGCCGGTTGATGGTTGGCCGACCACCACGGATGAGCTCACTCTCCCTGCCTGTTTCATTACACTACAATCAGAACCGGCTGCAGACAATGATCAGCTAGGGGGAAATCCGATTTTCAACATTTTTATGCTATATTTACAATTATATAAAATATATGCAACAATTTTTCCACCAACAGGTTTCTGTGCCAATGCACCACACAACCAATAAGCAAAGCATACCGACTTTGGGGGCTTCAACATCATGGTTTGCGTTTGAAACACCACAATCAAATATACACTACCGGTCAGAAGTTTTAGAACACCTACTCATTCAAGGGTGTTTCTTTATTTGTACTATTTTCTACATTGTAGAATAATAGTGAAGACATCAAAACTATGAAATAACATATATGGAATCATGTAGTAACCAAAAAGGTGATAAACAAATCAAATCAGATTCTTCAAATAGCCACCCTTTGCCTTGATGACAGCTTTGCACACTCTTGGCATTCTCTCTACCAGCTTCACCTGGAATGCTTTTCCAACAGTCTTGAAGTAGTTCCCACATATGCTGAGCACTTTTTGGCTGCTTTTCCTTCACTATACGGTCCAACACATCACAAACCATCTCAATTTGGTTGAAGTCGGGGGAGTGTGAGGTCATCTGTTGCAGCACTCCGTCACTCTCCTTTTTGGTCAAATAACCCTTGCATAGCCTGGAGGTGTGTTGGGTTATTGTCCTGTTGAAAAACAAATGATAGCCCAAACCAGATGGGATGGCGTATCGCTGCAGAATGCTGTAGTAGCCATGCTGGTTAAGTGTGCCTTGAATTCTAAATAAATCACAGACAGTGTCACCAGCAAAGCACCGTCACACTATAACACCTCCTCCATGCTTCACGGTGGGAAACACATGCGGAGATCATCCGTTCACCCACACTGTGTTTCACAAAGACACAGCGGTTGGAACTCAAAAATCTCATTAGACATTGGTCTAATGTCCATTGCTAGTGTTTCTTGGCCCAAGCATTCTCTTCCTCTTATTGGTGTCCTTTAGTAGTGTTTTCTTTGCAGCAATTCGATCATGAAGGCCTGATTCACATAGTCTCCTCTGAACAGTTGATGTTGAGATATGTCTGTTGCTTGAACTCTGTAAAGCATTTATTAGGACTGCAATTTCTGAGGCTGGTAACTGTAATGAACGTATCCTCTGCAGCAGAGATAACTCTGGGTCTTCCATTCCTTTGGCAGTCCTCATCAGAGCCAGTTTCATTATAGTGCTTGGTGGTTTTTGCGACTGCACTTGAAGAAATTTTCAAAATTCTTGAAATGTTCCGTATTGACTGACCTTCATTCAAATCACAAGGCTTTTGCACCGTTATTCAAATGGAATTTTCACTGCATTTTACAGCCTGGAATAGAATTTTGTACTCACTTGAAAACAATAATGCAATTCTTCATTGCATGGTCTTGTTGTAGGCTAGTCTAGATCATTTGATTGTCCCTAAACAAGACCAATAGGGGAGCTTTTGAGCTGCGTGTCTCATGTCTTCGCTGTTCTTTCATGCGCAATGATGCACCTGGCCTCTCCGCTGTCTATCAGCTATTCCTCTATGTTCTTGTGGATTTCTATTGAAAATTGGTGCAGCTTTGAATGATTTTCTGTGTGGTATGATTGCTAGTTAGCCTATTACAGATCTGGACTAACGATCCTCCTACCACTTTTGTTACTAGGAATAGTGGATAGAGGGCAGGATAGACAGTTAGACTGGTAGACTATGTTGAGCTGTGGCATAGTTAGCATGCATAAGGGAAGTACCACAACACCTTGATATGGGAGGCGTATGCAAGATGATGAGGAAATGGAAGACATTACATAGTAAAACCAGTGAATGTAAACGCAATACCCCACCTGTTGGTAGTAATAAACCACACAACACTCCCCAAAGCAAAAAAAAAGTTGACAACTCTCCTTGTATTTTGGACCCCCCCCCCCCTCCATACCCCATTATTTTTCTAACTGTCCCTAAGGTGATCCAGATGATCCACAATAGGATGAGATGATAGGCTGCTGCTTTCACAGATCTGGATGACCAATTAGAAAACCACATAAAGAGTTTGGTCTTGGTAAATAGAGAACTCACTGGCATTATTTCGGATAACGACATTGATAGAATTGTTTTGCACATTGCAGATGCACAGGCAGATAGATGCACATTGCACATTTCTCTAGACATTATTCTCTATACTTGCTTGGGTTTCAGACATGGTAGTATCAGTAGGCTGCAAAGATCATTGAGTAAGTCACAGGAAATAAAACAAACACATCAGTTTATCAAGCCCTTCCTGTGCTAACCAATACAGTCCAATCTCTCATTGGCAATTTAAGTCCAGAGATAGCTGAATAGGGGCTATGATGTATCAAAGGGAATCCAGTGAGCGGATGGTTATGCACACAGCAGCAGCCTGTCTTTTATTCATGGCGTGGTGATCTGAGCTGTGAGCCCAAAGTGTCTCAGGCCAGTCTCCTACTGTCTGTCTGTCTGTCTGTCAGTACTGCCATCCTCCAATAGTGTTCGTTCCATTGAGGTCCTATGAATTCACTATATTTATGAGGATTCTATAGGTAATTCTACGGCTCCTTCCTTCCCACCTAGCCAAGGTCCAGTTCAAGTACACAGGTTTTGTGATGTTCAGATCAGTCATGCATTAGTGTTTCTTCCTTCCTACACAGCCATGGTCCAGCTCACTCACCTCCTGATGTGTACAAGTGCCTTTGTGCTTACTCACATCAGTCTTGTTGTAATTTACAGATAGATCCATTAGTATAAAGATATTTACACAAGGGGTTCCCAAACATTTTCACTCAGGCCCCCCTTCCAGTATTGGGGAACAGTCGTCCCCCCCCCCCCCTGTCCCCCTCCCTGTGTAGAGGTAAAGAAGCGATCTACCCCTTAACATGTGGTGGTTGTCATCATAGCTACATTACTCATAACTGTGGGGGAAAAACATCCCCAGCACTCCTGGTTAGGCACCACTGATGCGTATTTGATTAGAGCTCCATCAAAGGCTCCATTACGGGATATAAGAGGATGGAGTGGCTAGATGACTGGATGTGTGTTGTGCTCTTAGGGCCTGGCTCTGTGTCTAAAGGCAGAGATAAGGCTAAAGGAGGCAGGAGGCTGAGGCACCTCTTTGCTCTGCTCCACTCCCTCAGGACAGACAGGCAACGGCCCAGAACAGCATCCCCCTCCTCTGCCTAGTTCAGCTACGATAGGCTACAGTAAGGTGTGCAGTGTAGTGTAGTGCAGGGCAGTCAGAGAGAACAGAGTTGTCCATAGGAAGGAATCATGTCATGCAGGCCCAGCAGACCTCGTGAGCACTTTCAGACCTTCTGTCATCTGTGAATGTTTACCTGAGGGTAAGGTACACTCTGACCATCTGTAGCTCCAGCACACTGCCCTGCCTGGCTATACACTATCTGGAGAATCTGAGGAGGGAACTCCTCTGTGGCACTTATATAAGGCACTTTACTAATGTTATACCGGGCATCCCAGCTCACGCAAGTCAGGTCAAATGCCATTTTAAATTTGATCTCGTTAGTATGTCATGCTTAGGCAGTCATACAGTACAACCTCAACATATGGTGTGTTTTGTGGACCAGTAACTGAACAGCAAAGATAGCCCTATCTTTTATACGCAGAATCTGTTGCAGGAAAACTCTTCAGCTATGCTCCATTAGCTAATTCAGTTTTAATGAAACTAATGATCAGACTTGAGATAATTCTACTGTACCCTGACTGGGCACACTGTTGTTGTGTTGTTTGTTTAAAAAAATTAAATGTCACAGATATACTTTTTGTTATTGAGAGTCAATTTACCAGGCCAGAGTCTACTTTCCTTTAATTTAATTTTTGTATCTGGTGTATTTATTTTTAGATTTTTATATATTACACACGACACACTCTTCTACAATGCTGTAGTATTGTAGCTAGAGTTTGCAGTTGCCACTAACGTCTCTATTCACTGCTACTTCACAACTTTTACCATCGTTTATAATCTGTTCTGCCTTGTTTACATTTTCCCTTCTGTGGAAGTCGCTATTACTGGAGCTTTACTGGACTTTCTAACTTTTAGATAGCTCTGCAAGCTGTGGCTAGCCTACCATGTTTTTAGCCAAATGGTTACCAATGGCTAACCATTGAATCTCCACTGTAGCCGCTGTGAGATGTTCCCTGAACTAAAGGACGAGGAGGAAGAGCGAATGCACTCGGGGCAGGGATTTGTCTGTAAAAAGCTCCTTCTGTGTGACCGAATTTAACCTTTATTTAACCAGCATAGTCAATTAAGAACAAATTCTTATTTACAATGATGGCCTGGCAAGAAGCAAAAGGCCTCATGTGGGGACAGGGGATAAAAAAAAGTGATTTAAGACAAAACGGACAACACAGACAGAAGACACTGGTAACAGCACAAATACAACAGCAAATGAACAGTGGATGTGTGTGTGTGCGTGCAGGCATGTGTGTGGTGTGTGAAGTAAAACAACATGCTTCCTTACATAAGGTAATGCAAACTAGTGACATCGGTTAACAACTAGATCAAATCAAATGAAATTGTATTTGTCACACGGCAATTTATTTCTTTATTTTTATTTAACCTTTATTTAAAATACAACAGGTGTAGGTAGACCTTACAGTGTAATACTTACTTACAAGCTCTTAACCAACAATGCAGTTAAGAAAAATAACTAAAAAATAAGAAATAAAGTAACAAATAATTAAAGAGCAGCAGTAAAATAACAATAGCGAGGCTATATACAGGGGGTACCGGTACAGAGTCAATGTGTGGGGGCACCAGTTAGTCAAGGTAATTGAGGTAATATATACATGTGAGTAGAGTTATTAAAGTGACTATGCATAGATAATAACAGAGAGTAGAAGCAGCGTAAAAGAGGAGGGGTTGGGGTGGCAATGCAAGTAGTTAGGGTAGCCATTTGATTAGATGTTCAGTAGTCTTATGGCTTGGGGGTAGAAGCTGTTTAGAAGCCTCTTGGACCTAGACCTGACTGCTTGCTGTGCGGTAGCAGGAGAGCAGTCTATGATTAAGGAGGCTGGAGTCTTTGACCATTTTTAGGGCCTTCCTCTGACACCGCCTGGTATAGAGGTCCTGGATGGCAGGAAGCTTGGCCCCAGTGATGTACTGGGCCGTACACACTACCCTCTGTAGTGCCTTGCGGTCGGAGGCCGAGCAGTTGCCATACAAGGCAGTGATGCAACCAGTCAGGATGCTCTTGATGGTGCAGCTGTAGAACCTTTTGAGGATCTGAGGACCCATGCCACATATTTTCAGTCTCCTGAGGGGTTTTGTTGTGCCCTCTTCACAACTGTCTTGGTGTGCTTGGACCATGTTAGTTTGTTGGTGATGTGGACACCAAGGAACTTGAAGCTCTCAACCTGCTCCACTACAGCCACGTCGATGAGAATGGGAGAGTGCTCAGTCCTCCTTTTCCTGTAGTCCACAATCATCTTCTTAGTCTTGATCACGTTGAGGGAGAGGTTGTTGTCCTGGCACCACACGACCAGGCATTTGTATCCGTATGTTCGGACATACAAATATATGTCTGAACATGTCTCAATTCCTTTGAACTCCTCCAGGGACACCAGGTCCTGCAGTTTTAGGTTGACTGGGAGGGAATTCCAACACCAGGGGGCTGAGTAATCAAAGGACCTTTTTCCATGCTCGGTTAAAATGAGCATAAAACAAGATTGAGATTTACATTCCTTGTTGCTCCCCGCGACAGCCCTCCTCTCAGGGGCGCCACTCGCCGCAATGTGCACCCCCCTCACCTGTCATTGTAGGTAGACATGTTTCTATTAGTGTTGTCATTATACCAGAATTTGGACTTCGATACCGATACCAGGTTTAATATACAATACTCTATACCATCATGATACTCAATAACAAAACGATAGCAAAATGATATCACGGCAAAAAAATAAGGAATATTAGCTCAAGTCACAGAATGGCACTTGACCCAGACAGATAAGCTCAGCTACTTCTGTTCAATCGTTGTGCATCTTTTGAGTTCAATGTCATTACATTAGAATGTGGGACTTATTTTATGTACGAGGGAAATTCCTAGATGTGAGAAGTGTGCAGGAGGGCACAAGACAAAGGAATGTGCACTGTAGTATCGCTGGTAAACATTGTGTGTGTTAACTGTAGGGGTACACATGGTGCTGGATATTCAGAAGTGTCCGGTGAGAGAAAGGCACGTTGAGGTTGCCAGGATCAGAGTAGTACAGAAAGTGTTGTATTCTGAGGCAGTGAAGAGAGTAGTAGAGGAAGATGGGTCCAGTGCGAGGGATCCTAAGAGCCTTGTGACCAGGCCGAGGTCAATAGAGAGAGATAGGAATAGCATGTGCTACAGTAAGGTTGGTTTCTTAGCGTTCATAGCCATGGTCATCAACTGTACCGCAGAAATGGAAAGTAAATCACAGAAAATACAGTAAATGTTGTGGTGGCAGCTGCAGAGAAGTATTTGGTTGTATGAGATTTTACTGCAGAAGGTGTGTTGAACGATAGTGTCCCGTCCTCCCAGGCTGTCGGCCTGGTGTAGGATCTGATAGGGCCAATAGTGGAATAGTGGGGAGGTTTTAATGGGTGTAGGGTTAGTTGGTAGGGCCATTTCCTTCCCTTTTCCTTGTCCTTTTCCCTTCTCTTTTTCTGTCACAATGTGTAATGAATTCACATTCTAGTACTGTAGGTGGCAGTGTATGCACCTTTCAATTGGTTGCGATCTGCCAATACAAATTTATAGAAGAAGGAGAAGATAATAGGATCATCTTTGGGAGAGATGTAGACTGAATAAGTGAATGAATAAAGTTTTTGGTGTCAATCAGCTTTGAAATCAGCATATTTTGTGCTATTGTATCACAAACAAAGTACTAGGGTAGTGAATTGATGTTAGCTTTAGCTGTCAGCTAGCAAGGAAAGACTTTAACTTCTGTGCAGCATGAGTGGGGAGCTAACATGATGCAGCTCAGACTCCCAGTGCAGGCTAGCAATGACTAAGTGGAGCAGCCCAAATGCACTATAATAAGGGGTCGGCTGCGCTGATAGACAGGCTTAATCCATCATACCCATTTGACAGAAGTACCGAAAGTAACAAAAATTCAAATTTCTTACAGTTTTTCCCAATTGTTTACACACTAAAATTGGAACTTGAAACGCAATCACCGAAACCTGAAACATGTACCAAATCCCTAAACCAAGTCTGCAAAATTAGAAGCACAATTCCTGCTTTACACTCAGTTTTCAATTCTATATCACACTTTTTGTAAAACACTACACACAGTTCTCTACATTAGGCACAACATTCAGAATTTAAATCTCTTTAGTCCCTTTTGCAAGCAACGCCAATCACAATGCCAAGCTCTATACACCAATTGGCAACACCCATTCCTCACACTAGTTGCTGAAATGTTCACTGAGAAATCAGAGCTTTAGCACTATAAAAGGCCACAGATGAGCTCTCCTGTTTTGGAGGAAAATGGAAGTCAATGGTGAAGCAAGAGCTAGAGGTGAAGGAGTGAGAGGAAGAGGAGGAAGAGGAGGACGAGGATGAGGAAGGACAGTTGTCTCACATGAGAAAAGGGCCACATTAGTTGACCATGTGATCAACCATAGATTGAGTATGAATGAGGCTGGGGAGAGAGTTCAGCCCAACCTGAGCTGCTACACGGTTGCATCTATCATCCGTACATTCAGAAATGACAACCGGTAAATTACCTACCATCTACACTATGCTCTTTATGTATGCATACTGTCGTATACTGCAGTCCGACATATCAGTAGGCCTATGTTACTCAGTGATTGTTGGCCAATGTTACAGTAATGCCATTTCCTATTGAAAGAAAGTAGATTATTTTAGCTTACTGTAACTAATCATGTCATATTTGTGGATCTCCTGCAGAACAGAGAGACGACCAGGCCATGGTGGAAGACCCCGTTCAGACCAGAACAGAGAGACGACCAGGCCGTGGTGGAAGACCCCGGCTGTTCACACCAGAACAGGAGACCAGTATTGTGAACATGGTGGTGGTCAACAACACCATTAGACTACGAGAAATACAGAACCACATCATTGCAGACAACACAATATTCAATAACATTCACCAGGTGGGCTTGTCTACATTGGACCGTGTATTACAGCGCAACCGAATTCGGATGAAACAGGTCTACAGGGTGCCATTTGAGCGAAACTCAGAGAGGGTTAAAGAACAGCGCTATGAATATATGCAAGTAAGTACTATATTGTGAATTTACTATCATATCAGCACTGTATAGACACATTACAGTACTGTAATCTAGTGTATTGTGCCTCACCATATTGACTGCTCTAGGTCTATGTCACATATTGTCTTATCTGTTTTCGAGAGTCTTGGAGCTGGATGCCGCTGTAATTCAGCATGTTTATATTTACATTGATGAGGCTGGCTTCAACCAAGCCTAACGAAGGGGATGGGGACGGAACATTATTGGCCACTTGCCATTGTGACTGTCTCTGGACAGCGTGGAGGGAATATCACGATGTACGCAGCCGTTAAGCCAGCAAGGCATCCTCCATCACCATGCCAACCTTGGTCCCTACAACACCGCCCTTCACATCACATTCCTGGACACACTACATAGCATCCTCATTCCAGCCGAGCAGAGGGGTGGACCAGAGCAGCCCAGGTATGTTGTCATCTGGGACAACGTGAGTTTCCACCGAGCTGCTCTGGTCCGCAACTGGTTCATCCACCACCCACAATTTATTGTTCTATACCTCCCACCATATTCCCCATTCCTAACCCCAATTGAAGATTTTTTTCCGGCATGGCGATGGAATGTGTATGACCGCCATTCCCTCGCACGCATTCCTCCAGGCAATGGAGGATGCATGTGGTGAAGTTGATGTGGGGGCTTTCGGTGGCTGAATCCGTCACTCCAGAAGATTATTTCCCTGCTGTTTAGCCAGGGAGAACATCGCTTGTGATGTAGATGAGGTGCTGTGGCCAGACCAAAATAGGAGGCAGGATGCAGCATTTTTTCTTACATTTTGCATGTGTTTTTGTCTTTTTTTGTTTAGAGTTTTGAAAGAATGAGCCACTTTCATGTTTTATTTCTGTACAGAAAACTCTTTATCTTACTGAATGTTTTTCCTTGTTTTGGCTGCTGGGTATGTAAAGTGTTACATACAAAACACAAGTGTTCAAAAATACTGCATTTTGGAAATAAATGACAATGTTTTTGTTACTGTATTGCATTTGAGTGTGTTTATTTATGTATATTTGAGTAGGTATACATTACTGTAACAATCTTTTACAACCGGCTACAGTGTAACACTGAAAATGCAAGAGGCATAAACCTACTGATGGGATATTCATACTAGTGTTTTGTGTTGAGCACATCAGTGTGTTGCTGGTTGGTAGACAGATCTAATCATATGACGCGTGTGTGTCATTTTGATGCAAAAAAAAACATTTTGGAAAAAGAGAAAACAGTTTTGAATGCAGTGTTTGCTTTTGCTAGAAATTTGTAGAGTTTTGCATTTTGTGTTTGTGTTTAGATTTTTGAGAAAATGGGCCAAAGATTCAGCAAATGTGTCTAAACAATTGTGGAAAATTGTAATATTCTAGTATCAAAAGTACCGAAGTTAGTTTATATTGAGAATACCAGAACCCTGTGCTTCCCTGGAGTGAAAATCCATGACATTCTAGTGATGTTCCTACAATAGAAGCAGCTACCTGAGGCTGACTCTCTGGTAATACATGTGGGTTCGAATTACATTAAGCAGGTTAGCTCCGAATGCCTGGAGCAAGACTTCATGGACCTGATAGGAGCCGCAAAGTATGCAGGCAAGCGACTACTTACAGTATCCCGGGTCCACTTCCCTCAATAGGCCATGGGTCTAACTGCTTCAGAAGACTCACATCTGGCTAAAAACATAATGTGCCACAGTGAAAGTGTCTTTCATTGACAATTTGGACCGGTTTTGGAAGCGGGTGGATTGTTTCAATGAAGATGGAATACACCCAAACGGCCGCGGAGCACACAGACTCTCTTTGAACATAGCACAGTCGCTAACTCAGTGACTCTCTGACAGCCCAAACCCTCAGGTAATTGCCATTTTTGCTATTCAGTCCTGTGTATGGTCTGCTAGAAATTCTCTCAGTTCTAGGGATGCTAAAATCTGTAATCTAAATCCTGTTGATATACTTCACCAATTAGTACTGTTTGCTCTGCCAGTCTGGCCCCTCCTTAGACTGTACACTCTCACAGACTTTAAAACAAGCCTGGAGCTCTGAAACATAGTTAAACAGCTCTGTTGAAGATAATTCCATTGCGCTTTATGATTATAATGTTTATAGATAGGCCAAAGAAGGGTGGCGGTGTAGCTATTTATGTGAAAAACAACTTTAAAGCGAACTAATCTCTCAATGTCTCGCTTCCAAAGCGATTTGAGCTACTAGTTATAAATGTTATTTCCCAGAATGTTAATTTCTATGTTGCAGGGATTTAACCCCCTCCCTCCGCCACAGTAGGAGCAATCAATACTGTCTCTAAGCTGCTAGCCCAATTCATAGCCTCTGAAATAGTGATATTGGGGGATCTGAATCTCGATTGGCTAACTCCCTCATCTGCTTGTCTTAAATCAGCATGTATTGATCTGAACTTAGTCCAACTGATTTCTGAGCCCACTAATTTGAATGTAAAGAATCCTGCTAAATCAACTTGATTGAAGTACAAATATTCCTCCTAAATACCTAACTAGTGGTATTTTTGCTATGAACCTCAGTGATCCCTATCTGTGTCAGAAACACAAAGTTGCCTAAAAATAAACCACGCCTTATCACTAAGAGATACTTTTAAACACTTCCATGAGCAAGAGTCCTTAATGACCTTTACCATTCAGGTTTACTTAGTGTTAATGACACCCCGGAACTTGCTCATGAACAATTCTCTAGCATGTTAATCTCTGAATCTGATAAACATGCTGCTATGAATAGATGAAGAATTAAATATAGAGTCAACCCATGGTTCACGCCTGAACTTGCTGAGTTATTTCAACTAAGGAATAAAGCTTGGTCTGAAACCAGACACACTGGTAGCTCTACTGACTGACTGACACATTAACTGCTTCCATAAAAAGGGCTAAATTGAACTATTTCATTAATTCCATTTCTGACCTTTGTGGCGATCCAGCTAAGTTTTGGAATGCTATTAAATCGCTAAAAAGAAGCAGCCAGACCTCTCTGTCCAATGAGGTTCTATTTAACTCCAATACTATAACGGGCAAACTGCCATTTATTTGAAAGGGGAAATAGCAGCAATAAGGACAACTGAAAAGACTGCTCATCTCTGATGCACCCATGTTTAATCACAGACTTGCCTGCTACTGTAAATGGTGACCCACTGTTCTCTCTTCAGCAAGACACTACTAGAGATGTTCTGGACGCTCTCTTAGTTATTGATGGAATAAAGTCCACTGGGGCAGACATGTCTGACCCGTGTCTTCTATGGCTTGCTGCACCTCTGATTGTGGAGCAATTCAGACATTTAATCTGTCTATTATCTTGGGTATTATTCCTAAGGTGTGGAAAGCGGCCCTTGTGTCTCCTGCTTCACAGAGGTGGGGATCCTTGCGATCTTAATAATTATCGCCCAATTTGAAAAGGTGAATGTCTAGTGAAAATATTAGAACTTGGTAAATTGTCAGGTGTGATTCTTTTTAGGTAGAAAAGGTATTCTGAATGTTCAACAGTCAGGCTTTAGGCCAGGACACAGCACCATCTTGGCTGCTTCTCTAATCATAAATTAATAGTTAATGCACTAGGCAGGGCACAGCACCACACTGCTCTTTATATTGATCTGTCGAAAGCATTCAATACAGTAGATCATGCACTCCTGCTACGGAGGCTATCAGAAATTGGCCTAGACCAAGCGGCCTGCGGGTGGTTCAAAAATTACCTACACGACAGAAGTCAATATACACTACCGTTCAAAAGTTTGGGGTCACTTAGAAATGTCATTGTTTCTGAAAGAAAAGCAAAACAAATTTGTCCATTAAAATAACATCAAATTGATCAGAAATACAGTGTAGACATTGTTAATGTTGTAAATGACTATTGTAGCTGGAAACGGCAGATGTTTGGAATATCTACATAGGCGTACAGAGGCCCATTATCAGCAACCATCACTCCTGTGTTCCAATGGCACGTTATGTTAGCTAATCCAAGTTTTTCATTTTAAAAAGGCTAATTGATCATTAGAAACCCATTTTGCAATTATGTTTTCCCAGCTGAAAACTGTGCTGATTAAAGAAGAAATACAACTGGCCTTCTTTAGACTAGTTGAGTATCTGGAGCATCAGCATTTGTGGGTTCGATTACAGGCTCAAAATGGCCAGAAACAAATAACTTTCTTCTGAAACTCGTCAGCCTATTCTTGTTCTGAGAAATGAAGGCTATCCCATGCGAGAAATTGCCAAGAAACTTTAGATCTAGTACAACGCTGTGTACTACTCCCTTCACAGAACAGCGCAAACTGCCTCTAACCAGAATAGACAGAAGAGTGGGAGGCCCCAGTGCACAATTGAACAAGAGGACAAGTACATTAGAGTGTCTAGTTTGAGAAACAGACGCCTCACAAGTCCTCAACCTGCAGCTTCATTAAATAGTACCCGCAAAACACCAGTCTCAACGTCAAGAGTGAAGAGGCGACTCCAGGTTGCAAAGAAAAAGTCACTGTTGACGTTGAGACTGTTTTTTTGCGGGTACTATTTAATGAAGCTGCCAGTTGAGGACTTGTGAGGCGTCTGTTTCTCAAACTAGATTATTTTAATGTACAAAAAATGTGCTTTTCTTTCAAAAACAAAGACATTTCTAAGTGACCCCAAACTTTTGAATGGTAGTGTAAGTATCTGCTGATGGAGTTCAGTCTAATTTTCTTAACATAATCAAAAGACTCCCATAAGGCTCAATACTAGACCCTTAATGGTTCACTATTTACATTTATAATGTTGGTCTGTCCCTGAATAATAATAACTGGGGCTTACATCTCTATGCGGATGACAAAGTTATTTATTCCCACACCCTCTCAGTGCAGCAGGCCATTCACCACCTTCAGCTTGGCTTTGATTCAATTCAAGGCGTTTACATACCTCTGCTGTGAAGTAGTGACGTGCAACATACTGTACGCTTAGCTTTCTGAAACGGGTCATTTATATAGTTCTGTTGGCTGGGAGTCTCTGACTACCAGAAGGGCCCAACATTGGCTATTATTTGTATATAAAGTTCAATCTCCAGAAACTCCCATACTACCTCACCTCACTTCTAAATTGGACATCTAGTAACTATAAGACTCTCAAGACTGGTTGGTACTAGAGGTTCCGTGGGTCTCCTCTGACTTAGGGAAGGCTGCTTTTAGTTACTATGGTCCTCCGTCCTGGAATGACCTACAGGTCACTCTAAAACTTGATTATTTGGTCCCAAAGGTGAATTTAGAGCTCTGTGTCACGGTTGTCGTCGGTGAATGAGGACCAAAACGCAGCAGGTACGTGAATGCTTATCTTGATTTTTTAATTATCTTCAAAAATGAACATACAAAATAACAAAACCGAAAAACGAACAACTAACAAACAGTCTGCAAAGCATAGGCTCAACACAGAACAATCACCCACAAAACCCAAACACAAACACACCCTAATATATGGGACTCTCAATCAAAGGCAGATAGACAACACCTGCCTTCAACTGAGAGTCCCAACCCCAATTAACCAAACATAGACATACACTCACTAGACTCCACATAGAACTACCTAGACATAAACCAAAACCCAGAAATACTAAACCAAACACCCTTTTAACAAACACACCACCCCGAACCACATAAAACAAATACCCTCTGCCACGCCCTGACCAAACTACAAAACAATTAACTTTATATACTGGCCAGGACGTGACAGTACCCCCCCCTTAAAGGTGCTACCCCGGAAGCACCTTAACAAAAAAAAATAACCCCAAACAATACCCAAAAGAAAAATTCCCCCTTACTAAAGGGAGGGAAGGGAGGGTGGCTGCCGTCAACGACGGCACTGTGCTACACCCCCCCTCCCCAACCCACCTATTTTTTGGAGGTGGCTCCGGCTCAGGCCGTTCCAGGCTGTCAGGGCAGTCTGGCAGCTCGGGACAGTCTGGGCAGTCTGGGCAGTCTGGCAGCTCGGGACAGTCTGGGCAGTCTGGCAGCTCGGGACAGTCTGGGCAGTCTGGCAGCTCGGGACCGTCTGGGCAGTCTGGCAGCTCGGGACCGTCTGGGCAGTCTGGCAGCTCGGGACCGTCTGGGCAGTCTGGCAGCTCGGGACCGTCTGGGCAGTCTGGCAGCTCGGGACAGTCTGGGCAGTCTGGCAGCTCGGGACAGTCTGGGCAGTCTGGCAGCTCGGGACCGTCTGGGCAGTCTGGCAGCTCGGGACCGTCTGGGCAGTCTGGCAGCTCGGGACCGTCTGGGCAGTCTGGCAGCTCGGGACCGTCTGGGCAGTCTGGCAGCTCGGGACCGTCTGGGCAGTCTGGCAGCTCGGGACCGTCTGGGCAGTCTGGCCACTCCGGCAGTTCAGCGCAGTCTGGCCACTCCGGCAGTTCAGCGCAGTCTGGCCACTCCGGCAGTTCAGCGCAGTCTGGCCACTCCGGCAGTTCAGCGCAGTCTGGCCACTCCGGCAGTTCAGCGCAGTCTGACCACTCCGGCGACTGTTGACTGGCGGGCAGCTCCGACGACTGTTGACTGGCGGGCAGCTCCGACGACTGTTGACTGGCGGGCAGCTCCGACGACTGTTGACTGGCGGGCAGCTCTGATGATGACTGTTGACTGGCGGGCAGCTCTGATGATGACTGTTGACTGGCGGGCAGCTCTGATGATGACTGTTGACTGGCGGGCAGCTCTGATGATGACTGTTGACTGGCGGGCAGCTCTGATGATGACTGTTGACTGGCGAGGCTGGGTTTACGCACTTGCAGTTTAGTGCGGGGAGCGGGAACAGGACGAGTCGGACTGGGTGGACGCACTTCCGGGTCCGCACGAGAGACAGGAGCTGGAAACCCAGGGCTATGGAGGCGCACAGCCGGTCTAGATCTTACCTCCTGCACAACCCGCCTTGGCTGGATGGAACTAGTAGCCCTGTACGAGCGGGGTGCTCGTACAGGGCAGACTGGGCTGTGCAGGGGCCTGATGGTAGCCGTGCGTAGAGCGGGAGTTGGGTAGCCTGGTCCTCGGAGGCGTACCGGCGACCAGATGCGCTGCGCAGGCATCCTCCTACCAGGCTGGATGCCCGCTCTAGCACGGCACCTGCGAGGGGCTGGAATAACGCGCACCGGACTGTGCGTGCGTATGGGTGAGATAGTGCGCTCCTCAGCGAAACATAGCGCTCTCCACCCCATACGCTCCTCCATATAACCACGAGTAGCTGGCTTCCGGCTCTTCTTACGCCTAGCCAAACTAACCGTGTGCCCCCCCCAAAATTTTTCTTGGGGGTGCCTCTCGTGCTTCTCCTTCAGCGCGTACTTGGCCTCGTACCACCGCCTCTCTGCCTTGGCTGCCTCAATTTCCCACTGCGGGCGTCGATAATCCCCAGCCTGGTGCCAAGGTCCGGCCCCGTCCAGAACTTCCTCCCAGGTCCATTTCTCCCGCCAGTCCAACTCGAATTCCCTCTGCTCCTTCTTCTGCTGCTTGGTCCTTGAGTGGTGGGTGATTCTGTCACGGTTGTCGTCGGTGAATGAGGACCAAAACGCAGCAGGTACGTGAATGCTCATCTTGATTTTTTAATTATCTTCAAAAATGAACATACAAAATAACAAAACCGAAAAACGAACAACTAACAAACAGTCTGCAAAGCATAGGCTCAACACAGAACAATCACCCACAAAACCCAAACACAAACACACCCTAATATATGGGACTCTCAATCAAAGGCAGATAGACAACACCTGCCTTCAACTGAGAGTCCCAACCCCAATTAACCAAACATAGACATACACTCACTAGACTCCACATAGAACTACCTAGACATAAACCAAAACCCGGAAATACTAAACCAAACACCCTTTTAACAAACACACCACCCCGAACCACATAAAACAAATACCCTCTGCCACGCCCTGACCAAACTACAAAACAATTAACTTTATATACTGGCCAGGACGTGACACTCTGATAAAAAATGTCACCAATGAAAACTGCACTTGATTTCATTGATTGTATATATTTGTTTATACTGCCCTTTTGAATGGAACGCAATTTATTTGAGATGTTGTAACTGTAATTTTGTACTTAAATATGTTGCTCACTGCTTGAACTGTTATTCTCATGGCACCATTGGAAATGAGACCCTGGTCTCAATGGCTTCCCCTGCTTAAATAAAGGTTAATGCATTTAACCTGAACTCATTGCAGGACTCATAAGCAGTGAAAGCATCTCTTCCCTGTGCTGGCTGACAGGTCTGATGCAGTATGAAAAGCAGGTTCAGTGATGGCTCCCTAGTTAAGTGCAGCTTGTCGGTCGGTGCGATACAAGGGCACTGTCACAATAGGAGATGTGTGTTATTGAATGGGATTCCATTTGAAGGCAGGCCTCCTCAGTGGCTGACAATGGACTTCTGACAGTGTTCTGGAACACAAGTCAGAGAGAGGCTCCATGGTGTGCACAATATGCTGCCAAATCACAGAGAGAGATGGAGAGAAAGCGGTCAAGCTAAGTGTGAATTGAAAAATAAAAGTAAGAAAAATACCGGCAGTTACAGTAAAGAGGAGGCAGTGTTCACAGCCTCAGTGGTGCTTGAAATACTTTTTCAACATAGAAACCTGTGCATAGTAAGAGTCAGCGTGGATTTACTTTCTGAGACCGTGCATATGTCGCCCCTGTCATTAATCTCTCCTCTTTCTGTCTGCATGCTGTCGCACAAAGTGAACAACAGGGAGACGTTAAGGTCAGCTCTCAGGTGGAGGAGCTGTCAGTCTGGTGATTGACATGCTTGGTGTCGACTCAGAGCGGCTGCTTTAGATAATGTGGAGGAACAGACCTATTTCTCTCCAAGTTGGCCAGCTAATGACAGCAGTGGTTCACTAAATGACGCAAGTATGGACACACACACACACACACACACACACACACACACACACACACACACACACACACACCACACACACACACACACACACACACACACACACACACACACACACACACACACACACACACACACACACACACACACACACACACCTACCACAACCTAGACCTCCATAACAGCTGTCAGGATTGAGTTATTAATGACAGCCACCTAATGCCTTATAACACCTTCAGCTCATGGACCCTCTCAGGTTCTCCCCTGCTCAGACGCATGGCAGGGCTGCCCTGTATGGCTGAAGTAATATCGCTACATCTATTACCAACCGTGGGAGTTTATAATCGCTGATTCTTTTGAATGGTAGGTTTTAAATTCATCCACAGAACCGGCTCTTTCCATATGTTACAGTAGCCTATAAGTAAAATACAGGATTTAGAGCCTATGTAAATGTTATTCCCAATGACAGTTATACTATCCAATATAACTAAAATATCTGGAGTAATACATGTCTGCACTGGAAGAGTGGATTTAATAGCAATCATGAATCTATCCTGGATTTGTTAGAGCTATACGAGTGTTCTCTACTCTGACAGAGTAGTCCCACATCCACAGGTAAGCTCCCACAGCCTGTCAGCTGCAGTTAGCTTATCATTAATTTCAGTAATTTAGAAAAAAGAGAAAGTAGGACAGATTACTGCGACGATGAAGCTTTCAGGCAGTTAGAAGTAAAGGAGACTTGGGAGAGAGGGAGTGTTGGGTTGCAGTACTTTAAGAGAATGATCCCCCACAGTGTTGTACAATAATTGCTCCGCCTGTCAGCATAAAATTGGGGCCCCCTATTGAGTGTTTTTCATCATGCTGAACGTTATGGAACTATCAGCTAAATTGGAACCTTTAATGTCATCTTATCGCCCTACGGTTTGTCTCCGCTGACATCCGGATTGTCACATGACATTCTGAAATGGTAATGGTTCAAATTAATCAACAACTCATGTCACTTGTCAGAGCACTAAGGCCACTTGTCAGAGCACTAAGTCCACTTGTCAGAGCACTAAGTCCACTTGTCAGAGCACTAAGGCCACTTGTCAGAGCACTAAGTCCACTTGTCAGAGCACTAAGTCCACTTGTCAGAGCACTAAGTCCACTTGTCAGAGCACTAAGTCCACTTGTCAGAGCACTAAGTCCACTTGTCAGAGCACTAAGTCCACTTGTCAGAGCACTAAGTCCACTTGTCAGAGAACTAAGTCCACTTGTCAGAGCACTAAGTCCACTTGTCAGAGCACTAAGTCCACTTGTCAGAGCACTAAGGCCACTTGCCAGAGCACTAAGTCCACTTGTCAGAGCACTAAGTCCACTTGTCAGAGCACTAAGTCCACTTGTCAGAGCACTAAGGCCACTTGTCAGAGCACTAAGGCCACTTGTCAGAGCACTAAGGCCACTTGTCAGAGCACTAAGGCCACTTGTCAGAGCACTAAGGCCACTTGTCAGAGCACTAAGTCCACTTGTGTAGCCTTTTCCATATTGATTTTTATAGTTGACTTGAAAAGTCAATTTTCATTTAGTTTGTCTCTCAAACAAAATGAATCTACTTTGTGATTCAACAGTTCTATCAATGTTAGAATAATGTGATTCAGTACCACACTATGCTAAATAGAATAGAGGTAAAAATCGAATTCAAGGGGAGAACACCCATTCACGACAAAACACATCTACCACACGCACCCATACGCATGCACACATTGCGTTACATTTGTTACATTTGTAGGTGAGCAATCTACCTGGATAAGGATCTATACAACTCATCTTCTAATAAATATGTAAAAACCTGTCTGCCGGTCTGTAGCCGAGTAAGTGAATGATAGGGAACATTTGGCCTCGCTAAACAAGGAAAGTCACAAAACATCAGCTAATTACTGCAGTCTCACCATTAGTTCACCCTGAATGTGTGTTCAGTGCTGGTCCATTGGGTGTCCTTCTGTCATACAGAGAATCCTAATAACTCCACAGCCACACAAGATTAGAGGAGACTGTACATCTGCTAATTAACCTTAATTGCTAATTAAACCTGGGAGGCATCATTCATTCATAGCTGCTTCATCTAGTTCTACACTACTATGGCTCTATTGAAATGTGTTGGGCTGTAACTTTACAGCACTGTAGAGAGTTGGGAGTGCTTCTGAATTGTCCTGCTTTTCACATTTAGTTCCAATTTATTTCCGCTCACCAAAAGTTTGTGTTGTGGAAAAAAAATGATGTGCCTGAAGAAATATTTTGACAGTAAATAGGCACCCAGGAATAAGGTCAGAATGCAAACATTGGGACATGTTGGTTGGCGTAATATACCCAAGTAATCCAGATAAGCAGAAAGATGATAGTTTTCATAATTGCCAATCTCCAACTTTGCATTATCTGCGCTCACCTGGACGACTTAGCACCTCAGGGCTAATGAGCTGTTTTATAACGTTATTTGTTCCTTTTCTTTAACAAGAGTTATGGTACTTTATTACTATCGTTTCAGGTGGAATATTTTTCCATTCCCTGCATAAATCCAATGAAATTCCAAGATTGAGTCTCAAGTTTTGTTCAATAGTGCAAACATGGGAGTAATATCACTATACCCTAGTCCAGGAAGTTAAACATGAGCAGATCATGTCAGCATGAAAGGACAAACAGTCTGTTGCTTGTTATTTCTGAAACCTTTTGTCTGGTGAACTGAGACGGATATAGGGGGAAGCATTAACATCACAATGATGACAACCAGTTGATGGACAGCTGCTGATATTGTGGTTTAACACAATAGGAATGGTCTTTCACCATAACACAACGAAAAAAATTAAGTAACACAAATCAATAAAGGAAAAGCTTTTACTGAAGATGCAGTGCAGCCTTTCAGATCATATATCCTGCAGCCTTACCAGGGGAATAGAAAAGGTCACCTGTGTTTTAAAATGGAGGAGAGGAGAAGACTGGAATGGCAATGAATCAACTGGTGTGGAAACTGGAAACGGCTCTACCACCCAGTCAAGCCAGCCACTTCTGGCCACTTCAAAAGTGGATATCACAACTAGCTACCACAGCCAGCCTTCTTCAGCTACTCCATCTCAGCCAGCCTTCTTCAGCTACTCCATCTCAGCCAGCCTTCTCCAGCCACTCCATCTCAGCCAGCCTTCTTCAGCTACTCCATCTCAACCAGCCTTCTCCAGCCACTCTATCTCAGCCAGCCTTCTCCAGCCACTCTAGCCCATCCTATTCTGGACACTTCACACAAACACCTGAGGAGCTCTCCTCCACTCAGATCATCTACTCTCCACTTGGTCTGACCAGCCACTGGCAAATTAACCACAGAGAGTCTAGAGAGTAATCATCACACTCTCCAGGATGGATCTCCTCCCTTTATGGACTCACTTCTAGATCCTTCAATTACACTCACAGTAATCATCAGCTCTCAGACCTAGACCACACACACCAAATACAGATGTTACAGAGCAATAGGTAGACTTTCAAAAATGATTAGTAGGCTCCAGCCATGCTAGTCTGTTCATAGTCTCGTCCCCAGATTTCACGTTTCGTCTTGCGCCAATAAAACATGCAGAGAATAATCTGAAATAGGGCAGATGTCAATACAAAATTGTCAATTGCGTTGGTTGACCTTTGTACAGGACTTGTAGTCTCACGGTGTCACAGGCGTCGAAAGGATTAGACCAAGGCGCAGCGTGTAGAGTGCTCATCTTTAGATTTTAATGAATGCACTTCAAACAACAAAATAACAAACGCTCAAAAAGTTCCGTCAGGTAAAACAACTAAACGGAAAGTAACCACCCACAAAACCCAAAGGAAAACAGGCTGCCTAAGTATGGCTTCCAATCAGAGACAGCGAAAGACACCTGCCTCTGATTGGAAACCATACTCGGCCACACATGGAAAATGGAACATAGAAACAGAAAACTAGAACAAATTCCCCTAGAAACAAACCAACCCCAAAACACACAAAACAACCCACCTGCCACGCCCTGACCATACTACTATGGCAAAATGACCCTTTTCACTGGTCAGGACGTGACACACGGCCATGCTAGTCTGCCGTGTTGTGGAGATTTAGGTGTTGATGAGAGACCCATAAGGTGTCTCCTGTGACTGGTGACTGTCTGATTTGGTGGGGGTGTAGCGGTGCCTTTGGGTGCCACATAGGTGGGAGAATCTTCCAAACAGCAGCTTCCCATCCCAGACTCTAAATGGCTTCTAGGAAGGGAGTGTAGTGCATTGTACATGAGCGGGACAAATGCCACTCTTCACAAAGACTCCCGTTTCCTTTCATGTTCAGCTGTAAGGGGCCTTCAAATATTCATGACATTTCCATCAATAAAAAAATAACCTTTGGTTAGAATGGCAGACAGAGAGATACATAGAGAGACACAGAGAGAGAGAGAGAGAGAGAGAGAGAGAGAGAGAGAGAGAGAGAGAGAGAGAGAGAGAGAGAGAGAGAGAGACACTCACAAACAAGATTGAAAGGCAGAAAGGTTGGGGAATGGACGTGGCACTCCCACCGCTCCTCCCCTCCTACACCATTGGACATGGGGTTCTATTAGTTAGCTAGCTCGGTCATTGATTGTCAATGTCTGTGTGATCTATTCTCAGATGCACTGTGTAAGTTGGCTTTGCAAATGCGTTCCAAGGTAGTGTGTTCCTGACTGCCTGTCTGTAGTCCCAGAGGACAGCTCCTGTTCACTCTCCAGTCTGTTGTAAATCAGCGCATTGAGGAAGTGTGATTAATTGATTAAAGGAGAAAGTCAGGACTCTGCCCAATACCCCCTCAATCAATAGTTCTCATGGGTCAACAGAATGAAAGGATTTCCTAGCCATTTAATTTAGGGCCTCACCAGGCACCGGCCCTAGTAGTGGTGGAATTGATGTGTGAATGTGGAGGTGATAGCTAGTAAAATCTCTTTGAGAGAGAATTCAATATTTCATTAGTTGTCAGACAGACACAATTCGTTTCGGGCTAAAGTTGACGGGGGAGAAAGTTGAACAATAAAAAAATGTTTTGTGTTATTTGAAATATCCTGTCATGTTATGTGAAATTGTAGTGTTTTCATACAAGTGTCCTATGGCTAGATGTTATTGAGCCTTCATGCATGCACTTGTAATTATGTATGAGATAATTGCTGCTCTAAATGTTTTCATTCCCAGGCAAAATATGAATTTGCATGTGAACATGACTATGATGCAGAAAATTAGACATTAATACAAGGATATTAGAGCTGGATTGAATTTCATAGACAAGTAAAGTTTTATGCTCCAAATTATTTCTGTCAAACATAGTTGAAAAACCATGAAGTTAAAAGCTCCAGTAAAGATGATGTGCCATTAGGATTGAGAATGATTGAATTATGCCATAGCACATATCTCTCCATATTCAATAACGTCATTATATTCGGGGATAAATGCAAATCATTAGTGTCTGCTGAATTAAATAAAAAAATGACAGACAAACTGAACACATTCAACATCAGTATGTCAGCTTTACAAAAGGTCTAGGTGTGTGCGAGTGTGTGTGTGTGTGTGTGTGTGTGTGTGTGTGTGTGTGTGTGTGTGTGTGTGTGTGTGTGTGTGTGTGTGCGCACCTGTGTGTGTGTGAAGTCTGTGCTTAAAAAGAGAAGACACACAGCAGTAGCCCCGTGGAAGAGAAGAACAGAGGGAGGGAACCAAGCCCATGGAACAGAGGTTCAGCGGGAGGGAACCAAGCCCATGGAACAGAGGAACAGAGGGAGGGAACCAAGCCCATGGAACAGAGGAACAGAGGGAGGGAACCAAGCCCATGGAACAGAGGAACAGAGGGAGGGAACCAAGCCCATGGAACAGAGGTTCAGCGGGAGGGAACCAAGCCCATGGAACAGAGGAACAGAGGGAGGGAACCAAGCCCATGGAACAGAGGTTCAGCGGGAGGGAACCAAGCCCATGGAACAGAGGAACAGAGGGAGGGAACCAAGCCAATGGAACAGAGGAACAGAGGGAGGGAACCAAGCCAATGGAACAGAGGAACAGAGGGAGGGAACCAAGCCCATGGAACAGAGGTTCAGCGGGAGGGAACCAAGCCCATGGAACAGAGGAACAGAGGAGGGAACCAAGCCAATGGAACAGAGGAACAGAGGGAGGGAACCAAGCCATGGAACAGAGGTTCAGCGGGAGGGAACCAAGCAATGGAACAGAGGAACAGAGGGAGGGAACCAAGCCCATGGAACAGAGGTTCAGCGGGAGGGAACCAAACCCATGGAACAGAGGTTCAGCGGGAGGGAACCAAGCCAATGGAACAGAGGAACAGAGGGAGGGAACCAAGCCCATGGAACAGAGGAACAGAGGGAGGGAACCAAGCCCATGGAACAGAGGAACAGAGGGAGGGAACCAAGCCCATGGAACAGAGGAACAGAGGGAGGGAACCAAGCCCATGGAACAGAGGTTCAGCGGGAGGGAACCAAGCCCATGGAACAGAGGAACAGAGGGAGGGAACCAAGCCCATGCAAAGCTCTGTCTCATTTATTCACCGTCATGCCCAAGCGCAGCCGATCTGATGAAGAAGATATTGTTTTATAATGCCGGGGTTAACCCCATGGCATGCAATTCATTTGATACCGGAGATAATCTGAATGCTCCATCTTATTCCAGTGTGTCAGCTGTTACAGGCGGTACCGTGGTAGCGTCTGTCTCTCGTTAATGGAGGCGGTGTGTTAACGCACAACGTGCAACAATAAATCACCTCCCCCACTATGCTGGAGATGGATTATACTACTTTACACCAGGGACAAAATCACCTATATTAGTGAACAGGCCCCTGTTGTTTACCCGGCCAGAGAAAAAATCATAAAAAAAGAAAAGAGCTCATTCTGGAAGGATTTCAGTGGGAGCTGTGTTGTCTGCTGTGGACAGGGGAGCTGTGTTGTCTGCTGTGGACAGGGGAGCTGTGTTGTGTGCTGTGGACAGGGGAGCTGTGTTGTCTGCTGTGGACAGGGGAGCTGTGTTGTCTGCTGTGGACAGGGGAGCTGTGTTGTCTGCTGTGGACAGGGGAGCTGTGTTGTCTGCTGTGGACAGGGGAGCTGTGTTGTCTGCTGTGGACAGGGGAGCTGTGTTGTCTGCTGTGGACAGGGGAGCTGTGTTGTCTGCTGTGGACAGGGGAGCTGTGTTGTGTGCTGTGGACAGGGGAGCTGTGTTGTGTGCTGTGGACAGGGGAGCTGTGTTGTCTGCTGTGGACAGGGGAGCTGTGTTGTGTGCTGTGGACAGGGGAGCTGTGTTGTGTGCTGTGGACAGGGGAGCTGTGTTGTCTGCTGTGGACAGGGGAGCTGTGTTGTCTGCTGTGGACAGGGGAGCTGTGTTGTCTGCTGTGGACAGGGGAGCTGTGTTGTCTGCTGTGGACAGGGGAGCTGTGTTGTCTGCTGTCGACAGGGGAGCTGTGTTGTCTGCTGTGGACAGGGGAGCTGTGTTGTGTGCTGTGGACAGGGGAGCTGTGTTGTCTGCTGTGGACAGGGGAGCTGTGTTGTCTGCTGTGGACAGGGGAGCTGTGTTGTCTGCTGTGGACAGGGGAGCTGTGTTGTCTGCTGTGGACAGGGGAGCTGTGTTGTCTGCTGTGGACAGGGGAGCTGTGTTGTCTGCTGTGGACAGGGGAGCTGAGTTGTCTGCTGTGGACAGGGGAGCTGTGTTGTCTGCTGTGGACAGGGGAGCTGTGTTGTGTGCTGTGGACAGGGGAGCTGTGTTGTCTGCTGTGGACAGGGGAGCTGTGTTGTCTGCTGTGGACAGGGGAGCTGTGTTGTCTGCTGTGGACAGGGGAGCTGTGTTGTCTGCTGTGGACAGGGGAGCTGTGTTGTCTGCTGTGGACAGGGGAGCTGTGTTGTCTGCTGTGGACAGGGGAGCTGTGTTGTCTGCTGTGGACAGGGGAGCTGTGTTGTCTGCTGTGGACAGGGGAGCTGTGTTGTCTGCTGTGGACAGGGGAGCTGTGTTGTCTGCTGTGGACAGGGGAGCTGTGTTGTCTGCTGTGGACAGGGGAGCTGTGTTGTCTGCTGTGGACAGGGGAGCTGTGTTGTCTGCTGTGGACAGGGGAGCTGTGTTGTCTGCTGTGGACAGGGGAGCTGTGTTGTGTGCTGTGGACAGGGGAGCTGTGTTGTCTGCTGTGGACAGGGGAGCTGTGTTGTGTGCTGTGGACAGGGGAGCTGTGTTGTGTGCTGTGGACAGGGGAGCTGTGTTGTCTGCTGTGGACAGGGGAGCTGTGTTGTCTGCTGTGGACAGGGGAGCTGTGTTGTCTGCTGTGGACAGGGGAGCTGTGTTGTCTGCTGTGGACAGGGGAGCTGTGTTGTCTGCTGTGGACAGGGGAGCTGTGTTGTCTGCTGTGGACAGGGGAGCTGTGTTGTCTGCTGTGGACAGGGGAGCTGTGTTGTCTGCTGTGGACAGGGGAGCTGTGTTGTCTGCTGTGGACAGGGGAGCTGTGTTGTCTGCTGTGGACAGGGGAGCTGTGTTGTCTGCTGTGGACAGGGGAGCTGTGTTGTGTGCTGTGGACAGGGGAGCTGTGTTGTGTGCTGTGGACAGGGGAGCTGTGTTGTCTGCTGTGGACAGGGGAGCTGTGTTGTGTGCTGTGGACAGGGGAGCTGTGTTGTCTGCTGTGGACAGGGGAGCTGTGTTGTCTGCTGTGGACAGGGGAGCTGTGTTGTCTGCTGTGGACAGGGGAGCTGTGTTGTCTGCTGTGGACAGGGGAGCTGTGTTGTCTGCTGTCGACAGGGGAGCTGTGTTGTCTGCTGTGGACAGGGGAGCTGTGTTGTGTGCTGTGGACAGGGGAGCTGTGTTGTCTGCTGTGGACAGGGGAGCTGTGTTGTCTGCTGTGGACAGGGGAGCTGTGTTGTCTGCTGTGGACAGGGGAGCTGTGTTGTCTGCTGTGGACAGGGGAGCTGTGTTGTCTGCTGTGGACAGGGGAGCTGTGTTGTCTGCTGTGGACAGGGGAGCTGTATTGTCTGCTGTCGACAGGGGAGCTGTGTTGTCTGCTGTGGACAGGGGAGCTGTGTTGTGTGCTGTGGACAGGGGAGCTGTGTTGTCTGCTGTGGACAGGGGAGCTGTGTTGTCTGCTGTGGACAGGGGAGCTGTGTTGTCTGCTGTGGACAGGGGAGCTGTGTTGTCTGCTGTGGACAGGGGAGCTGTGTTGTCTGCTGTGGACAGGGGAGCTGTGTTGTCTGCTGTGGACAGGGGAGCTGTGTTGTGTGCTGTGGACAGGGGAGCTGTGTTGTCTGCTGTGGACAGGGGAGCTGTGTTGTGTGCTGTGGACAGGGGAGCTGTGTTGTGTGCTGTGGACAGGGGAGCTGTGTTGTCTGCTGTGGACAGGGGAGCTGTGTTGTCTGCTGTGGACAGGGGAGCTGTGTTGTCTGCTGTGGACAGGGGAGCTGTGTTGTCTGCTGTGGACAGGGGAGCTGTGTTGTCTGCTGTGGACAGGGGAGCTGTGTTGTCTGCTGTGGACAGGGGAGCTGTGTTGTCTGCTGTGGACAGGGGAGCTGTGTTGTCTGCTGTGGACAGGGGAGCTGTGTTGTCTGCTGTGGACAGGGGAGCTGTGTTGTCTGCTGTGGACAGGGGAGCTGTGTTGTCTGCTGTGGACAGGGGAGCTGTGTTGTGTGCTGTGGACAGGGGAGCTGTGTTGTCTGCTGTGGACAGGGGAGCTGTGTTGTGTGCTGTGGACAGGGGAGCTGTGTTGTGTGCTGTGGACAGGGGAGCTGTGTTGTCTGCTGTGGACAGGGGAGCTGTGTTGTCTGCTGTGGACAGGGGAGCTGTGTTGTCTGCTGTGGACAGGGGAGCTGTGTTGTCTGCTGTGGACAGGGGAGCTGTGTTGTCTGCTGTGGACAGGGGAGCTGTGTTGTCTGCTGTGGACAGGGGAGCTGTGTTGTCTGCTGTGGACAGGGGAGCTGTGTTGTCTGCTGTGGACAGGGGAGCTGTGTTGTCTGCTGTGGACAGGGGAGCTGTGTTGTCTGCTGTGGACAGGGGAGCTGTGTTGTCTGCTGTGGACAGGGGAGCTGTGTTGTGTGCTGTGGACAGGGGAGCTGTGTTGTGTGCTGTGGACAGGGGAGCTGTGTTGTCTGCTGTGGACAGGGGAGCTGTGTTGTGTGCTGTGGACAGGGGAGCTGTGTTGTCTGCTGTGGACAGGGGAGCTGTGTTGTCTGCTGTGGACAGGGGAGCTGTGTTGTCTGCTGTGGACAGGGGAGCTGTGTTGTCTGCTGTGGACAGGGGAGCTGTGTTGTCTGCTGTCGACAGGGGAGCTGTGTTGTCTGCTGTGGACAGGGGAGCTGTGTTGTGTGCTGTGGACAGGGGAGCTGTGTTGTCTGCTGTGGACAGGGGAGCTGTGTTGTCTGCTGTGGACAGGGGAGCTGTGTTGTCTGCTGTGGACAGGGGAGCTGTGTTGTCTGCTGTGGACAGGGGAGCTGTGTTGTCTGCTGTGGACAGGGGAGCTGTGTTGTCTGCTGTGGACAGGGGAGCTGAGTTGTCTGCTGTGGACAGGGGAGCTGTGTTGTCTGCTGTGGACAGGGGAGCTGTGTTGTGTGCTGTGGACAGGGGAGCTGTGTTGTCTGCTGTGGACAGGGGAGCTGTGTTGTGTGCTGTGGACAGGGGAGCTGTGTTGTGTGCTGTGGACAGGGGAGCTGTGTTGTCTGCTGTGGACAGGGGAGCTGTGTTGTCTGCTGTGGACAGGGGAGCTGTGTTGTGTGCTGTGGACAGGGGAGCTGTGTTGTCTGCTGTGGACAGGGGAGCTGTGTTGTGTGCTGTGGACAGGGGAGCTGTGTTGTGTGCTGTGGACAGGGGAGCTGTGTTGTGTGCTGTGGACAGGGGAGCTGTGTTGTCTGCTGTGGACAGGGGAGCTGTGTTGTCTGCTGTGGACAGGGGAGCTGTGTTGTCTGCTGTGGACAGGGGAGCTGTGTTGTCTGCTGTCGACAGGGGAGCTGTGTTGTCTGCTGTCGACAGGGGAGCTGTGTTGTCTGCTGTGGACAGGGGAGCTGTGTTGTGTGCTGTGGACAGGGGAGCTGTGTTGTCTGCTGTGGACAGGGGAGCTGTGTTGTCTGCTGTGGACAGGGGAGCTGTGTTGTGTGCTGTGGACAGGGGAGCTGTGTTGTCTGCTGTGGACAGGGGAGCTGTGTTGTCTGCTGTGGACAGGGGAGCTGTGTTGTCTGCTGTGGACAGGGGAGCTGTGTTGACTGCTGTGGACAGGGGAGCTGTGTTGTGTGCTGTCGACAGGGGAGCTGTGTTGTCTGCTGTGGACAGGGGAGCTGTGTTGACTGCTGTGGACAGGGGAGCTGTGTTGACTGCTGTGGACAGGGGAGCTGTGTTGTGTGCTGTGGACAGGGGAGCTGTGTTGTCTGCTGTGGACAGGGGAGCTGTGTTGTCTGCTGTCGACAGGGGAGCTGTGTTGTGTGCTGTCGACAGGGGAGCTGTGTTGTCTGCTGTCGACAGGGGAGCTGTGTTGTCTGCTGTCGACAGGGGAGCTGTGTTGTCTGCTGTGGACAGGGGAGCTGTGTTGTCTGCTGTGGACAGGGGAGCTGTGTTGTCTGCTGTGGACAGGGGAGCTGTGTTGTCTGCTGTGGACAGGGGAGCTGTGTTGTGTGCTGTCGACAGGGGAGCTGTGTTGTCTGCTGTGGACAGGGGAGCTGTGTTGTGTGCTGTCGACAGGGGAGCTGTGTTGTCTGCTGTCGACAGGGGAGCTGTGTTGTCTGCTGTGGACAGGGGAGCTGTGTTGTGTGCTGTGGACAGGGGAGCTGTGTTGTCTGCTGTGGACAGGGGAGCTGTGTTGTGTGCTGTGGACAGGGGAGCTGTGTTGTGTGCTGTGGACAGGGGAGCTGTGTTGTCTGCTGTGGACAGGGGAGCTGTGTTGTCTGCTGTGGACAGGGGAGCTGTGTTGTCTGCTGTGGACAGGGGAGCTGTGTTGTCTGCTGTGGACAGGGGAGCTGTGTTGTCTGCTGTGGACAGGGGAGCTGTGTTGTCTGCTGTGGACAGGGGAGCTGTGTTGTCTGCTGTGGACAGGGGAGCTGTGTTGTCTGCTGTGGACAGGGGAGCTGTGTTGTCTGCTGTGGACAGGGGAGCTGTGTTGTCTGCTGTGGACAGGGGAGCTGTGTTGTGTGCTGTGGACAGGGGAGCTGTGTTGTGTGCTGTGGACAGGGGAGCTGTGTTGTCTGCTGTGGACAGGGGAGCTGTGTTGTGTGCTGTGGACAGGGGAGCTGTGTTGTCTGCTGTGGACAGGGGAGCTGTGTTGTCTGCTGTGGACAGGGGAGCTGTGTTGTCTGCTGTGGACAGGGGAGCTGTGTTGTCTGCTGTGGACAGGGGAGCTGTGTTGTCTGCTGTCGACAGGGGAGCTGTGTTGTCTGCTGTGGACAGGGGAGCTGTGTTGTGTGCTGTGGACAGGGGAGCTGTGTTGTCTGCTGTGGACAGGGGAGCTGTGTTGTCTGCTGTGGACAGGGGAGCTGTGTTGTCTGCTGTGGACAGGGGAGCTGTGTTGTCTGCTGTGGACAGGGGAGCTGTGTTGTCTGCTGTGGACAGGGGAGCTGTGTTGTCTGCTGTGGACAGGGGAGCTGTGTTGTCTGCTGTGGACAGGGGAGCTGTGTTGTCTGCTGTGGACAGGGGAGCTGTGTTGTGTGCTGTGGACAGGGGAGCTGTGTTGTCTGCTGTGGACAGGGGAGCTGTGTTGTCTGCTGTGGACAGGGGAGCTGTGTTGTCTGCTGTGGACAGGGGAGCTGTGTTGTCTGCTGTGGACAGGGGAGCTGTGTTGTCTGCTGTGGACAGGGGAGCTGTGTTGTCTGCTGTGGACAGGGGAGCTGTGTTGTCTGCTGTGGACAGGGGAGCTGTGTTGTGTGCTGTGGACAGGGGAGCTGTGTTGTCTGCTGTGGACAGGGGAGCTGTGTTGTGTGCTGTGGACAGGGGAGCTGTGTTGTGTGCTGTGGACAGGGGAGCTGTGTTGTCTGCTGTGGACAGGGGAGCTGTGTTGTCTGCTGTGGACAGGGGAGCTGTGTTGTCTGCTGTGGACAGGGGAGCTGTGTTGTCTGCTGTGGACAGGGGAGCTGTGTTGTCTGCTGTGGACAGGGGAGCTGTGTTGTCTGCTGTGGACAGGGGAGCTGTGTTGTCTGCTGTGGACAGGGGAGCTGTGTTGTCTGCTGTGGACAGGGGAGCTGTGTTGTCTGCTGTGGACAGGGGAGCTGTGTTGTCTGCTGTGGACAGGGGAGCTGTGTTGTCTGCTGTGGACAGGGGAGCTGTGTTGTCTGCTGTGGACAGGGGAGCTGTGTTGTGTGCTGTGGACAGGGGAGCTGTGTTGTCTGCTGTGGACAGGGGAGCTGTGTTGTGTGCTGTGGACAGGGGAGCTGTGTTGTGTGCTGTGGACAGGGGAGCTGTGTTGTCTGCTGTGGACAGGGGAGCTGTGTTGTCTGCTGTGGACAGGGGAGCTGTGTTGTCTGCTGTGGACAGGGGAGCTGTGTTGTCTGCTGTGGACAGGGGAGCTGTGTTGTCTGCTGTGGACAGGGGAGCTGTGTTGTCTGCTGTGGACAGGGGAGCTGTGTTGTCTGCTGTGGACAGGGGAGCTGTGTTGTCTGCTGTGGACAGGGGAGCTGTGTTGTCTGCTGTGGACAGGGGAGCTGTGTTGTCTGCTGTGGACAGGGGAGCTGTGTTGTCTGCTGTGGACAGGGGAGCTGTGTTGTGTGCTGTGGACAGGGGAGCTGTGTTGTGTGCTGTGGACAGGGGAGCTGTGTTGTCTGCTGTGGACAGGGGAGCTGTGTTGTGTGCTGTGGACAGGGGAGCTGTGTTGTCTGCTGTGGACAGGGGAGCTGTGTTGTCTGCTGTGGACAGGGGAGCTGTGTTGTCTGCTGTGGACAGGGGAGCTGTGTTGTCTGCTGTGGACAGGGGAGCTGTGTTGTCTGCTGTCGACAGGGGAGCTGTGTTGTCTGCTGTGGACAGGGGAGCTGTGTTGTGTGCTGTGGACAGGGGAGCTGTGTTGTCTGCTGTGGACAGGGGAGCTGTGTTGTCTGCTGTGGACAGGGGAGCTGTGTTGTCTGCTGTGGACAGGGGAGCTGTGTTGTCTGCTGTGGACAGGGGAGCTGTGTTGTCTGCTGTGGACAGGGGAGCTGTGTTGTCTGCTGTGGACAGGGGAGCTGAGTTGTCTGCTGTGGACAGGGGAGCTGTGTTGTCTGCTGTGGACAGGGGAGCTGTGTTGTGTGCTGTGGACAGGGGAGCTGTGTTGTCTGCTGTGGACAGGGGAGCTGTGTTGTGTGCTGTGGACAGGGGAGCTGTGTTGTGTGCTGTGGACAGGGGAGCTGTGTTGTCTGCTGTGGACAGGGGAGCTGTGTTGTCTGCTGTGGACAGGGGAGCTGTGTTGTGTGCTGTGGACAGGGGAGCTGTGTTGTCTGCTGTGGACAGGGGAGCTGTGTTGTGTGCTGTGGACAGGGGAGCTGTGTTGTGTGCTGTGGACAGGGGAGCTGTGTTGTGTGCTGTGGACAGGGGAGCTGTGTTGTCTGCTGTGGACAGGGGAGCTGTGTTGTCTGCTGTGGACAGGGGAGCTGTGTTGTCTGCTGTGGACAGGGGAGCTGTGTTGTCTGCTGTCGACAGGGGAGCTGTGTTGTCTGCTGTCGACAGGGGAGCTGTGTTGTCTGCTGTGGACAGGGGAGCTGTGTTGTGTGCTGTGGACAGGGGAGCTGTGTTGTCTGCTGTGGACAGGGGAGCTGTGTTGTCTGCTGTGGACAGGGGAGCTGTGTTGTGTGCTGTGGACAGGGGAGCTGTGTTGTCTGCTGTGGACAGGGGAGCTGTGTTGTCTGCTGTGGACAGGGGAGCTGTGTTGTCTGCTGTGGACAGGGGAGCTGTGTTGACTGCTGTGGACAGGGGAGCTGTGTTGTGTGCTGTCGACAGGGGAGCTGTGTTGTCTGCTGTGGACAGGGGAGCTGTGTTGACTGCTGTGGACAGGGGAGCTGTGTTGACTGCTGTGGACAGGGGAGCTGTGTTGTGTGCTGTGGACAGGGGAGCTGTGTTGTCTGCTGTGGACAGGGGAGCTGTGTTGTCTGCTGTCGACAGGGGAGCTGTGTTGTGTGCTGTCGACAGGGGAGCTGTGTTGTCTGCTGTCGACAGGGGAGCTGTGTTGTCTGCTGTCGACAGGGGAGCTGTGTTGTCTGCTGTGGACAGGGGAGCTGTGTTGTCTGCTGTGGACAGGGGAGCTGTGTTGTCTGCTGTGGACAGGGGAGCTGTGTTGTCTGCTGTGGACAGGGGAGCTGTGTTGTGTGCTGTCGACAGGGGAGCTGTGTTGTCTGCTGTGGACAGGGGAGCTGTGTTGTGTGCTGTCGACAGGGGAGCTGTGTTGTCTGCTGTCGACAGGGGAGCTGTGTTGTCTGCTGTCGACAGGGGAGCTGTGTTGTCTGCTGTCGACAGGGGAGCTGTGTTGTCTGCTGTGGACAGGGGAGCTGTGTTGTCTGCTGTGGACAGGGGAGCTGTGTTGTCTGCTGTGGACAGGGGAGCTGTGTTGTGTGCTGTCGACAGGGGAGCTGTGTTGTCTGCTGTGGACAGGGGAGCTGTGTTGTGTGCTGTCGACAGGGGAGCTGTGTTGTCTGCTGTCGACAGGGGAGCTGTGTTGTCTGCTGTCGACAGGGGAGCTGTGTTGTCTGCTGTGGACAGGGGAGCTGTGTTGTGTGCTGTCGACAGGGGAGCTGTGTTGTGTGCTGTCGACAGGGGAGCTGTGTTGTCTGCTGTCGACAGGGGAGCTGTGTTGTCTGCTGTCGACAGGGGAGCTGTTTTGAGTGCTGTCGACAGGGGAGCTGTGTTGTCTGCTGTCGACTGGGGAGCTGTGCCTGCAGGAGTGTGCTGTGAGAATGAGCTTTGCCATCATTGTATGTGCTTTCTGAAATGTAAACCACATGTATCCCCTTGGTCTCAGGCTATATAGGCATTGCTCAATGTATACTTATAGCTGCAGGACAGGCGGAGATTGCAACCACCTGCGGCTCAGCTGTAAGTAGAGAGAGACAGCAGGCACGGTACTGAGAGAGAGGAGAGGCTGGCCATGGTGAGGGGTGAGATGAGAGAGAGGGACATAATTACATGGCAGAGCAGAGGCTCATCCCTCCCTCCCATCCCCCCTCAACCTCCCACCGTAGACGTCTCACTCGGAGAGAAAACTATCTATCAGTCAAAGGTCAGGCCAGACACCACCCTGTACTTAAGAGGCACAAAAGGCTGTAATTGTAAAATGAATACAACAGTAATCTGAATGGTACGACACATCATGGTACAGTAGCTCTAATACCAATGAAAGTTGTCTAGCTAAGGTCAGATATATGTTCGGTAAATCTTTTGCTGTTTGGTGTCGTGAAACAAAAACATTAATTATAAATAATATCAGTAGTTACATGCAAACAGTTTGAATCCCATGAATATGTTAAAAGCTATGCACTGTCGGCCTGGGTACAGGGGAGCTGTGTTGTCTGCTGGGTACAGGGGAGCTGTGTTGTCTGCTGGGTACAGGGGAGCTGTGTTGTCTGCTGGGTACAGGGGAGCTGTGTTGTCTGCTGGGTACAGGGGAGCTGTGTTGTCTGCTGGGTACAGGGGAGCTGTGTTGTCTGAAATTGCCAGCTATTTCTCACATGTAAATTGGATGGGTACACTGACTCTCCTATCCTCATAATAAAGAGAAACTCACCTTCCAAATGTCACTTCATAGACATGAGATGCCACAGAAACCAATAAATAATTCTCAAAATGAATGAAACCCAGAGAAAAGATTATACTGCTTTTATAATGAATATCCAAAGCAATATTTTATTGCTATTCAAATCTTCTGGCCCATAGACAGTGTGTCATATTCCCCAGAGGAGATGTTCTAATATCCTTCTAAATGAATATCCACAGCAGGTTTATATCTATCCTCTATCTCACATCCAATGCTCCCATATCTGTGGTGGGGTTGACTTTGATGGGACACTAGTGAATAATGATTTCAAACCGCTGCTACTCTACGATGCTGTTTATATTTTGTATCAACAGGGGTTAGGTAATGATTCATATTTTCAGCTCAATTGCTGTTGAAAATTGCATGGGAGTTGGAGAGTTTTATATAACAGTTAGAGTTTGCCTGCCGCCTGCATCATTTCTCCTAACAGAGGGAAGGTCAACAACATATTTGACTTAATGGGATTTTAATTCCCTCTCAACAGTATTTACATTTCTGTAACCTCCCCTAGTCGTGTCTGTTTTGTGCGTTTAATAGACAGGCCCTCAGATTCTTAGCTAGCCCATCGGTTGGCTGTAGTGTTTGAGCAGCCCCATGGGTATGTGAGGAGAACAAAGGACGGCAGCAGCTCAAACCCTCTCTGAGCTCTGTTTTGTCTCGTCCGGCTGGTCGGCTCTGCTCACCTCAGTGGCCTGAGACGGTAGATAGCCCCCCAGGGTGTGTGGGGCGTACGTGTGCTGCCGTTTATCTGAATGCAGTCTGACAACAGGCCCTCGCCTACACAGCACATCAATATTAAAGGCAGGCTGAGAGCCGAGAGCAGACACCTTCAGGAGCCACCTGATGGCCCCTGCCACGTAAACACACGCACAAATGCGTGCACGAACATGCACACATGCGCACACACACACCTGATGGCCCCCTGCAAGGTCATAGGAGGACACGGTTTTATCAGCTGCAGCTCTGTCTGAATGACACAACCTAAAACACAGTGCTGAGGGGACACATACACCTCCTCTGTTTTGAAAACATGGTTAACTTGGACAACGTTCATCATGTCCCTGTATAGTTTACATTACAAGTAAGGGGCACAGCGCTCCACTCCCCTCCTCCACTAAGCCAATGGGCTTTTGTGCATGAAGAACCCAACATTTCAATGACACTCCATTTCCCTCACTGTGTACTTAATGTCTGAAGCACGCCTTGTTGAAGAGATGTTTCGAGAAGGTCTCATCTATTACATTTCAATCACTGACAGGTACTTGACACAACTGAACTAATTGCCAACAACAGGGGGACTCATTGTGAGTCAGAAACCCTCCGCTGCAGCCTTGGAGCCGAGTCCTACTGCAGTACCTGCCTGCTCCATGCAGCCAGCCCTGGGCTGCAGGCACCACTGGTCTCCAGAGCGGATCATTAGGTGCTCAGCTCAGCATTCAGGAAGCGGCCCCTTTCTTCTCTCTCCCTCAGTGACTACATAACTAGATGTCTCATTAAATCACACAACGGAGCACTAAACAGGGCTCAGTACACCGTTGGGCCAATAAGGTGCTAAGTGAAGCAGTCTGCGGCACCTTGCGAGAGGCACCGAGCGAGACCACATCCAAAAACAAACATGCAGTCCCCACTCTAACTGTCAGCCCATTAGCAGGAGACAACAACGTGCTCAGTGATGGGCCAGGGTAATGGGGAATGACTTCCTGTTTACTCCCGAGGGCTCTAGTGGGGACATGAGGAAGTAGCTAGTCTCCAAACACTAATCCAGTGTCTTTTCATGTTGGGGCGGATGGATAGATGTTGTGGTGTGGTGTGATGGTGTACTCCCTCATCAGGAGTTGCAGTTCGGCTGTAATCTTTCCCACTTGTGTGTGAAGGTGGAGAGATTGGAGGTGGAGAGAGGCGGTATTAATTTCCTGCTTTTTGGCAGGGAGCCCCTGGTGGCTCCACTGGGACTCTAGCTCTAAAGCCTGTATTATGCTGGAGCTGCTACTGCTTCTCACACAGCCCAGCTGCTAATGAAATGAGGAGGTCCTCTGAGCTTCTGTTGCCTAACAGTCCTTGTTGTACGAGGAGGAGGCAGCTCTCATCATGGCCATGCAGGGACAGTGTTCGATATCAGCGCATGTACACTCAGTGTACAAACCTTTAGAGCATGACATAGTCTCTTTCCATGTCATAGACTGACCAGGTGAATCCAGGTGAAAGCTCTGATCCCTTATTGATGTCACTTGTTAAATCCACATTTAAATCAGTGTAGATGAAGGGAAGGAGACAGGTTAAAGAAGCATTTTTAAGCCTTGAGACTATTGAGACATGGATTGTGCATGTGTGCCATTCAGAGGGTGAATGGGCAAGACAAAAGAGTGTGTCAGCAACTGTAGCGCTGCTGGGTTTTTCTTTTTTATACCCCTTTTTCTCCCCAATTTCGTGGATTCCAATTGGTAGTTACAGTCTTGTCCCAACCCCTGCAACTCCCCTACGGACTAGGGAGAGGCGAAGGTCGAGAGCCATGTGTCCTCTGAAACCCGATCATGCCAAGCCGCACTGCTTCTTGACACACTGCTCACTTAACCAGCCGCACCAATGTGTCGGAGGAAACACCGTCCAGCTGGTGACCGAAGTCAGCTTGCAGGCCCCCGGCCTGTCCCAAGGAGTCGCTAGAGCACGATTGGACAAGGAAATCCTGGCCGGCCAAACCCTCCCCTAACCCGGACGACGCTAGACCAATTGTGCTCCGCCTCATGGGTCTCCTGGTCACAGCCTGGGATCGAACCTCGGTCTGTAGTGATGCCTTAGACCGCCGTGCCACTCGGGAGGCCGATGCTGGGTTTTTCACGCTTAACAGTTTCCCGTGGGTATCAAGAATGGTCCACCACCCAAAGGACATCCAGCCAACTTGACACAACTGTGGGAAGCGTTGGAGTCAACATGGGCCCTGTGGAATTCTTTCGACATCTTGTAGAGTCCATGCCTCGACAAATTGAAGATGTTCTGAGGGCAAAAGGGGCTGCAACTCAATATTAGGAAGGTATTCCTAAGGTTTTATACACTCAGTGTATATGGAACAAAGAGAACTGGGTGAGATGACGTTTCACCCTCTAAAGCTTAGGGGGAGTTCTGTGGTTGACACACATCCCCTGACTGTTGGTGGCATTCCTCCCGTAACAAGCTATACACTTCACCATAGGGCAGGTAGAGGAGAGAGCTGCAGAAGACCAGGTACATACAATACGTGATCATATGCAGCATATACCACATGGAGGTGTAGCAGAGTGTGATCAGGGCCAGAGGGGAATCTCACTGACCCTGAATATTACCTATAGGGTCCATACACAGTCACTTACAGTATAATAACCACGTCCTGTCCCTCGTCCTATCCTAAACCTTCCTGAAGATACCTGTCCTCCCCATGAGCATCACTGTGGCAGTTCTAATAGTTATCACATCAAACCCAGCACAGGGAAATGCACTGTGAGGTTTCAATAAACCTCCATTAGTTTCAATCACAACCTCTCTCTATGAGGGGAATGGGAGTGATACAAAGTGCGGAGAACGGTGTGCACTGAAACATCTGTCATGCCTGGACGCGTGCCACCTCCCCTCACTCACTCTTACATGAGGTGACGGCTGAGCCAGAGCTGTCACCACTATACTTCAACATAGCAACATACCATGCTGTGGCCATGTGCCTTGACAATGGGATAATTATTGGCTATCAACACAATAAACAAAAATCAACATGGCCAAATCCCAAACACAAACTGCCGCTAACTGTGATCTGTCCTAACACCCTGATTCCACTTCCCTCCCATACTGTGTGCACTCCTGTGGGATATCACACTTTCCCTTCCCCCAGTTAGAGTCCACCTAGCTTGGGCCAAGAAAGCAGAGCAGCTCCTAGTCCTAGTGTCCACCCAGTCCAGCTGCTCTGTCTGTCTGTCCAGCCAGAGGACTGGCTGCCCCCTCATGGGCTGTGTTTATACAGTATTTTGACCAATCACATAAAATATTTTCACATCAGATCTTTTTCAGAGCTGATCTGATTTGTCAAAAGACCAATTAGTGAAAAGAAATATAAAAATTGGGCTGCCTGTGTAAACGCAGCCATGGTGCCTCGCCTTCTGTTCACAAGTACTCTGTGTTTGCTCTTCATTACAGCACTCTGTGCCACCAACTGGTCCCTCTCTCTCTCTCTCTCTCTCTCCTCCCTCTCTTCCTTCCTTTACCGTGTTGGACTGAGGCCAAGTCTTCCAGAACTTAACTAATGTGCAGCACTTCCTCCCTCTCTTTCTCCCCCCTCTCTCTACTTCCATCTCTCCGAGGTAAGAGCAGTCTCCTCACCTGGAGACAGAGTCTGTGTGCAGTCTGTTCATCTCAGGCGTGCGCCCGCACCAACCATGTTGTTTTATTTACCTGCATGTGCATTATTCATGACAATTTAGTCATGCGCAAGTCAATGGAAGAAAATGACAAGCAATATTATAAGCAAGGTTGAGCTCCATCCTCAGTCAAAGAAAAGATGATGAATAAAACACTGTGAAGGAATTAATCTGCTTAAATAAAGGTCTGTATGATTCATTGGCACAGCGCTGTGTTGGGCAGATAAATAAACAGGTTGAAGGCAGAACTGTCCTTTGTCTCCACACAGCTGCTACTGCTCAGAGGAAGAAAATTGGGAGCAGTACTACTCTCTGTCTGTCTATCTGTCTGTCTGTCTGTCTGTAAGAGGAGAGACTACTGTCTGTCTGTCTGTAAGAGGAGAGACTAATGTCTGTCTGTCTTTAAGAGGAGAGACTACTGTCTGTCTGTCTGTCTGTCTGTCTGTCTGTCTGTCTGTCTGTCTGTCTGTCTGTCGCGCGAAGAGGAGAGACTACTGTCTGTCTGTCTTTAAGAGGAGAGACTACTGTCTGTCTGTCTGTCTGTCTGTCTGTCTGTCTGTCTGTCTGTCTGTCTGTCTGTCTGTCTGTCTGTCTGTCTGTCTGTCTCTGTCTGTCTGTCTGTCTGTCTGTCTGTCTGTCTGTCTGTCTGTAAGAGGAGAGACTACTGTCTGTCTGTCTTTAAGAGGAGAGACTACTGTCTGTCTGTCTGTAAGAGGAGAGACTAATGTCTGTCTGTCTTTAAGAGGAGAGACTACTGTCTGTCTGTCTGTCTGTCTGTAAGAGGAGAGACTACTGTCTGTCTGTCTGTAAGAGGAGAGACTATTGTCTGTCTGTCTGTCTGTCTGTCTGTCTGTCTGTCTGTCTGTCTGTCTGTCTGTCTGTCTGTCTGTCTGTCTGTCTGTCTGTCTGTCTGTCTGTCTGTCTGTCTGTCTTTAAGAGGAGAGACTACTGTCTGTCTGTAAGAGGAGAGACTAATGTCTGTCTGTCTTTAAGAGGAGAGACTACTGTCTGTCTGTCTGTCTGTAAGAGGAGAGACTACTGTCTGTCTGTAAGAGGAGAGACTACTGTCTGTCTGTCTTTAAGAGGAGAGGCAATACTGTCTGTCTGCCTTTAAGAGGAGAGACTAATGTTTGTCTGTCTTTAAGAGGAGAGGCACTACTGTCTGTCTGTATTTAAGAGGAGAGACAGTACTGTCTGTCTGTCTTTAAGAGGAGAGACACTACTGTCTGTCTGTCTTTAAGAGGAGAGACTACTGTCTGTCTGTCTGTCTTTAAGAGGAGAGGCAGTAGTGTCTGTCTGTCTTTAAGAGGAGAGACTACTGTCTGTCTGTCTGTCTGTCTGTCTGTCTGTCTGTCTGTCTGTCTGTCTGTCTGTCTGTCTGTCTGTCTGTCTGTCTGTCTGTCTGTCTGTAAGACAAGATGTCTGATGTCTTCTCAAAGAGAAAGGTAATGTTTTTACTCAACACATAGATGAGAAGGGAGGTGTCAGTTAAAATATGAAAAATAAGACTCCTAATGTTGTGTCTAAATGTGTCTCTGTTCATTAAGATGTGTTCTTTATAGCTCCCTGACTAATTAATATGGCGCAAGGTGCTCTTTTTGTATTCGGCATAAAAACTATTTATTTTTCATCCTGGCGATGATAGATATGTTATGCATGTTAAGGGATCATACAGTACATGTATAATTTAACAGTGTTCTCTTTATTATTGCAGGTGAAAAATGAATTCTTTATCGCATGCCTCCCGGCTTTGAACCGAAACAGCTCTTCCCCAAACAGTTGAAAGGTAGCTACTGCATGATCCCATCTCTTTAAAACCATGTCTCAGTGGAACCCCAGATAAAAGTCATCCGTCTCCATCTGTCACTCATACCCAACCACAGGGTTGGGAGAGTATTCCTTGGTGACAATGAATAATATGATGAGCATGTCATCAGCTGCACATCCCATCCCTCCATCCCTCCATCCCTCCCATCCCTCCATCCCTCTCCCTCTCTCCATCCCTCCCATCCCTCTCCCTTCCTCTATCCCTCCCATCCCTCTATCCCACCCATCCCTCTCCCTCCCACTATCCCTCCCATCCCTCTCCCTCCCTCTGTCCCTCCCATCCCTCTCCCTCCCTCCATCCCTCCCATCCCTCTCCCTCCCTCTATCCCTCCCATCCCTCTCCCTCCCTCTGTCCCTCCCATCCCTCTCCCTCCCTCCATCCCTCCCATCCCTCTCCCTCCCTCTATCCCTCCCATCCCTCTCCCTCCCTCTGTCCCTCCCATCCCTCTCCCTCCCTCCATCCCTCCCATCCCTCTCCCTCCCTCTATCCCTCCCATCCCTCTCCCTCCCTCTATCCCTCCCATCCCTCTCCCTCCCTCCGTCCCTCCCATCCCTCTCCCTCCCTCTGTCCCTCCCATCCCTCTCCCTCCCTCTATCCCTCCCATCCCTCTCCCTCCCTCTGTCCCTCCCATCCCTCTCCCTCCCTCCATCTCTCCCATCCCTCCCTCCCTCCCTCCCTCCCTCCCTCCCTCCCTCCCTCCCTCCCTCCCTCCCTCCCTCCCTCCCTCCCTCCCTCCCTCCATCTCTCCCATCCCTCTCCCTCCCTCTGTCCCTCCCATCCCTCTCCCTCCCTCCATCTCTCCCATCCCTCTCCCTCCCTCTGTCCCTCCCATCCCTCTCCCTCCCTCCCTCCCTCCCTCCATCTCTCCCTCCCTCCCTCCCTCCCTCCCTCCCTCCCTCCCTCCCTCCCTCCCTCCCTCCCTCCCTCCCTCCCTCCCTCCCTCTCACTCTGCCCACCATCCAATTTATTGGACGTCTAATTGATTTATTCATTCTTCCGCACCATGTGAGTGTACCATTAAAATGTGGTATTTCGTGGCGTTAGCTCCGTGAGAAAACCTATTCACTCTATCTGCGTTAGGTGAGATCACAGCTGTGACTCATCATCAGGAGGAATCTCATTACAATCTCTTGGATGGAAGGTGTCTTTCTCTGACCCCTTTTCTTCCACCCAGTACTCTGGTGCAAAGATTTACAACCCCAGTCCCCTGCGGTAAAGAAAGGGTGGGCTGGGTCGCTCGGCTCCTGGTTGGCTCAGGTTCTATTCTCTATCTGGAACGAACTGTGAGTCTCAAAGAGACTGTGGGTCAAGGGAAGAGAACTGCAGGTTATGGAATGAACACATACATGTGAGCACACAAACATGCTCAAGCACACACACACACACACACACACACACATACTCACACTCGCGCACACACACACACACACATGCACACACACATACACACTGCTATAAATAGCTAGCTCTACCTACCTCCCAGCTTTGTGGATCAGTGGCTGCTTGCTATTGATCTTTAGAAATTACAGTGAATAAAAACACCTTTGCCCAGACAGCAACTTGGTTGTTTCTGTGCTCGCCCCACGATGAGGTTGACCTTAAACTAATTCTGTGTGAATGAATGCAGTGGTATGGAATAGGGCAACGCCGCTCGGCGCCATCCTTCCTGATTTATAACAGCTATCCTCCCTACAGATTGATTTATTCTACAGTTAGAGACACACTATAGCAATCTCCTCTAAGAGGCTCTGGATGGCTACATGAGACTAGGTCTGCATCCTAAATGGCACCCTATTCCCTTTATAATGCACTACTTTTGACCAGGGCCCATAGGGCTACATAGGGCTCTGGTCAAAAGTACTGCACTATAGGGAATAGGGTGCAGTTTGGGACACAGCTTCGGGGCTCCCAAGGGCATGCTGATACCAGGGGCTTAAGGGCAGGCATGAGAAAACATGTCCAATCAAGGTGTGAGTGTGTAAGGCACCAACAGCAACACTACCTGACCTCTGTGGAAGTGTGGTGAATCATATTTCTCCTCTTAGTTGTAAAGTGCTGAGGTAGTGAAAAGCAGGGAGCGTACAGTAGGGTACAATGGGTCTTTGTGTCGCTGGGTATTCTGAGTAATAGGATTGGTTGAGGAGCTGAATGTATCATGGTAATCTGGTGAACAGGGAAAGAGAAATGTGATTGGTACAATCTTCTTAGGGTCTTTTTCCCCGGTTCAGTAGAAATGTCCTATTTTTATACTACAGGTCTAGGATGAGAGGTCTAGGATGAAAGGTCTAGGATAAGAAGTCTAGGATGAGTTTTTCTTCCTCATGTTTGTTATATTAATTTCCTCTTGCCACACACTGTGTTCCTGTGGATAATGACATATCCAAAAGCCTTTCATTTTCAGCCGTCTGATAACATGACGTAGTAGAACCAAGATCAGCATATCGTCCTTTGCAATCCTCTTGTCTGCAGGGCTTCTCTGATGTTTACACTTCTGATGCCACTGGCCCATGCTGTAAATGTTTCCATGGTTTGTCAATGTCATACTATTTCTAGCAACCACTGTATGTAGCAATAGCAATTGCATTACTGTACCTACTGTAGCTGGGATTCAGTATTGCAACACAATATCTAACGTCTGTTTCACCAGTCTTGTTTGGACTCACAACTAAATGGATGATCTGAAACATAAAGTCAATCTAAACAATTATATTTTTGCATTGTTGACAAATGGTCTTAAAACCTCTTAAAAGGATCATACACTTTTTTTCAATTTTTGCCTAAAATGACACACCCAAATCTAATTGCCTTTGGCTTAGGACCTGAAGCAAGGATATGCATATTCTTGATACCATTTGAAAGGAAACACTTTGAAGTGGTAGGAGAATATAACACATTAGATCTGGTTAAAGATTATACGAACAAAAAACGATGCGGTTTTTTGTTTGTTATTTTTTGTTCCATCATCTTTGAAATGCAAGAGAAAGGCCATACTTTCAGATAGGACTCTAGGTGTAATTTAGATTTTGGCCACCAGATGGCAGCAGTGTGTGCAAAGTTTCAGACTGATCCAGTGAAGAATTACATTACTGCACAATATGTTGTATCAAGAATGCCAGGAGTTTTCCAAAATGTGCCGAATTGGTCAATTAATACATTTTCAAGTACATAACTATAGAGAACATACACAAATGCTATGGTAGTAAAACATTTAAGTTTACACACTCCTAGGAATGTCATACATGATGGATCATTAGCTTATACACTAACTTTCACACATCTAGATGGCCGAGTGGGGTGGGTGTGGAGCCAGAGACAGCAGCAGGGTCAAATGATAGAACCCAGTTCCTACATTTGAACATAAAAATGTATTTTATCAAACAAAACTATGCTACATTTTATCTCTGGGACCCTCAGGATGACAAATCAGAGCAAGATTACTGAATGTAGGTACATAATTTACCTTCAGAGATGAATGTATTAAACCATTTTGTTGTTGTGCGCTCTCCTCAAACAATAGCATGGTATTTTTTCACTGTAATAGCTACTGTTAATTGGGCACTGCAGTTAGATTAACAATAATTTAAGCTTTCTGCCCATATAAGACATGTCTATGTCCCGGAAAGTTGGCTGTTGAATACAACGTCATTCTAGTCACATTAGCTCACGTTAGCAACAACCGTCCCGGTTTAGGGACACCCATCCCGCAGAGGTTAAACTACCACCCAAACTAGAAGAAGTCATTAGTGTGTCAATCTGATTATAGTGTTTGTCTCAGTTAGACTGCTGATATTGGAGTATTTCAGTTGGGGTGTTTCTCACCTCCCCATCATGTTTTCTCTCACCACAGCACACACTGCCAATGTGCACACTACAGAGAGTACAGGGCCATCTGCTTCAAAGCCTTCTCCTGTTTCCCCTTCTCTCCTTTTAGCAGGTATCTTTTATCCTCTTAACTGAATTAATGCAGTGGCTCTTTCTCTCAGTACAGCTGACGGCTGTAACATCTGCTCTACCAAGGCTGTCGGACCAGTCGGTTCAAGAGGGAGAAGAGGCAGGAAGAAGCAAGAGCCAAAAAAAGTTAGATCTGATAACAGGGAGGTTTTGGATTTTGTTACTTTGGTCCTGAATTGATAGATTCCTCAAAGCGTTTATCTAAGAAAAGTGTTTACAAACAAAACAAAAAATCTTCTTCCTTCCTTTGTGTTTTAAGACTCCTTTCAGATGACATATTTGGCAGTGATGCCACTGCTAACTGGGAAATGCCAAAGAGGATTTCTAAAAAGCTATTCTAGAATTAATTCTGGGAATTCATCTCCTCTGTCATCACTAGTATGGATAACTCCACTGACTTTGGTCTTGTATATCAACTATATGTGCTGTATTATTATGTGCTGTGATGGCTATTCAATGTCAGAGTCACCCAAAGGTAAAGAGCCAATCATAGATTGGCTTGTTCAGGGCCTGTTTGGGCTAAGAGGGCTGAAAGACCCGGAGGTTGAGATGGAGGGCAGGGTCCTCTTAGACTGCTGGTGGTTAGAATGGGAATGAGACTGGACAGGATAACCATTTGAAGAGATAGAGTAAGCATAGGTAAACAGTATGTATGTATTCCATTTCCATGTACACCACCGGTCAACATTTTTAAAACACCTACTCATTCAAGGGTTTTCCTTATTTTTTTTTTACTATTTTCTACACTGTAGAATACATTGTAGAATAATAGTGAAGACATCAAAACTATGAAATAACACCTAAGGAATCATGTAGTAACCAAAAAAGTGTTAAACAAATCAAAATATAGTTTATATTTTGGATTCTTCAAAGTAGCCACCCTTTGCCTTGATGACAGCTTTGCACACTCTTGGGATTCTCTTAACCAGCTTCACCTGGAATGCTTTTCCAACAGTCTTGAAGGAGTTCCCACATATGCTGATCACTTGTTGGCTGCTTTTCCTTCACTCTGTAGTCCGACTCATCCCAAACCATCTCAATTTGTTTGAGGTTGGGGGATTGTGGAGGCCTGGTCATCTGATGCAGCACTCCATCACTCCCCTTCTTGGTCAAATAGCCCTTACACAGCCTGGAGGTGTGCTGGGTCATTGTCCTGTTGAAAAACACATGACAGTCCCACTAAGCCCAAACCAGATGGGGATGGCGTATCGCTAGAGAATGCTGTGGTAGACATGCTGGTTAATTGTGCCTTGAATTCTAAATAAATCACAGACAGTGTCACCAACAAAGCACCCCCACACCATAACACCTCCTCCTCCATGCTTTATGGTGGGAAATACACATGCGGAGATCATCCGTTCGCCCACACCATGTCCCTCAAAGACACGGCGGTTGGAACCAAAAATCTCCAATTTGGACTCCAGACCAAAGAACAAATTTCCACCGGTCTAATGTCCATTGCTTGTGTTTCTTGGCGCAAGCAAGTCTCTTCTTTATATTGGTGTCCTTTAGTAGTGGTTTCTTTGCAGCAATTCGATTATGAAAGCCTGATTCATGCAGTCTCCTCTGAACAGTTGAACAATTTATGAGGCCGGTAACTCTAATGAACTTATCCTCTGCAGCAGAGGTGACTCTGGGTCTTCCATCCCTGTGGTGGTGCTCATGAGAGCCAGTTTCATCGTAGAGCTTGATGGTTTTTACGACTGCACTTGAAAAAACATTCAAAGTTCTTGACATTTTCCGTATTGACTGACCTTCATGTCTAAAAGTAATGATTGACTGTCGTTTCGATTTGCTTATTTGAGCTGTTCTTGCAATAATATGGACTTGGTCTTTTACCAAATAGGGCTATCTTCTGTATACCCCCACTACCTTGTCACAACAAGGCACACCTGTTAATTGAAATGCATTCCAGGTGACTACCTCATGAAGCTGGTTGAAAGAATGACAAGAGTGTGCAAAGCTGTCATCAAGGCAAAGGGTGGCTATTTGAAGAATCTCAAATATAAAATATATTTTGATTTGTTTAACACTTTTTTGGTTACTACATGATTCCATATGTGTTATTTCATAGTTTTGATGTCTTCACTATTATTCTGCAATGTAGAAAATAGTAAAAATAAAGAAAACCCCTTGAATGAGTAAGTGTTCTAAAACTTTTGACCGGTAGTGTACATATTCCCATAACTTTAAAAAAACATAGCGATCCATCATTATTTTATCTAGGTTGATTCTCGGGTACAAATTCAATCCCCCAAACTCACAGACACATCATTTTAGAGAGACAGGACCATTACTTTGTTTCATCAACCATAATGAAGGCATCTGTCACAGATTATTTAAATAAAGCCTTTCAAACACACTTTGCCCCTCCCCCATGCTAACAAAAAATCTCACAAGAAGGATGTCATCTACAGTAGAAGTACATTTACCCAGTAGAAAGGGTTTAGGATCTTAATTTGATCACCCTGATGCAAGGAGGACATTTAAAAAGACTACTGAAGATTGTAATTTACACTTTGAAATGTCAGACTTGATTTTCCTTTGCAAAAAATATATCAACCCCCACAAAAAATGCCCATTAATTATAACCTACATGATAATTAATATGTCCTGATGCTGCAGGATTCATTTCCAGCTGTAGCAAACTGGCTCAAATTAAGATCCTACATCTGTAATGTTTCAACCACTTATTCCACATTTCCCACTGCAATATAAGAGGAATGGACAAGAATGAGGTTTAAGATATTAAAGCTGATGGACAAATGAAGTAGATATCCAGTCACTGGAGAGGAGGGTAGACTGTGTAGGAAGCCTCTGAACAGGGCCTCAGATCCAAACTGAAATGCATTCCTAGAATGTGGACTGTGTACTGTGCAGTGTAAAAAGATACAGGGAAGTGGGGATATCAAAGGAGATTATGAAGGTTGCCTTCCTTATCATACTGTGTTTACAAGGGGAAAGGGAGACGCAGGGGAGTGGGGATATCAAAGGAGATTATGAAGGTTGCCTTCCTTATCATACTGTGTTTACAAGGGGAAAGGGAGACGCAGGGGAGTGGGGATATCAAAGGAGATTATGAAGGTTGCCTTCCTTATCATACTGTGTTTACAAGAGGAAAGGGAGTCTTCCTGTTTGCTACAGATTGGCCTTCTCTATCACTGACAACAAGGGACCGGATAGACACAGACGCATTCCTCTAGTCGGTTGGGCCTTGAGTTACCCTGAAAGAATTGACCATGAGACACTGGGAAGGAATAATCATAGATCTACACAGACAGACACTTCGATACATCTCAAAGCCTCGACTGGAGCAACAGAGCCTGAAAACAGCTATGTTTAGGACTCTATTGTTGAAAATTCTGCTTTGTTCCCAACAAACTAGACCATTGAAATGTTTTTATTGTGTGTATCATGCATATTAATTGTTATGCTGTTTAATGTTGTTATTGTGTTCTGAGAAGAAATCCTTTCAGAGAACCTCTTCCCAGCTGCCCTAATTTCAGTTGAGAGGAGAGAGTGTTGGCTGCCAGTCAGTCGCCTGCCCGCCAGTCTGCACGGTTTTGTGTCGCTGTATTACGAGAACATTAACAGCATTAGAGAGGAGAGAATTGAAAAGGGCAGCTTTGCCCTCCTGATGCAGCAGCCTGATAACAGCACGCACAGATGATATGACATCAGAGAACGTGCTAAAGTGATTCATGGTCCAGATGTCTTGATCTGCCTGTATGTACACATGAAGCCCAATGCTTTTACACTGAGCGTAGGCTATAGACAATAGGCATTGTTAGCCACAGGCAGTAGTGTGGGATAGTAGAGGAGGAAGTAGATATTTGTAATGGAGTTCAGGGTTCATCATTATATTCACAGTAGGACAGTTATACAGTTAGTTATACAGTGCTATGCACTTTAGGAATAAGATGAACCTGGATATCCAAAGCGATTCCTAAGCGGAATATGTAAGAATATGTGGAACTAACTCCCTCCACCTTTGCGACTGCCCTGGATAAGAGTTCATACACATGCTTAAAGATGTAATGAGGTATTCTTGAGATATTATTCACCCTAGTGTCATTATTAATGGTTACACTCCTCACAGCCGGTAGCCATATTATCATCATAGACAAATGCATATTAGCATTGATAAGCACTGATGACCTTGGCAAAACATTCAGATTAAGCTACAATTGAAGTCGGAAGTTTACATACACATAGGTTGGAATCATTAAAACTCGTTTTTCAACCACTCCACAATTGTCTTGTTAACAAACTCTAGTTTTGGCAAGTCGGTTAGGACATCTACAGTACTTTGTGCATGACACAAGTAATTTTTCCAACAATTGTTTACAGACAGATTATTTCACTTATAACTTACTGTGTCACAATTCCAGTGGGTCGTAAGTTTACATACACTAAGTTGACTGTGCCATTAAACAGCTTGGAAAATTCCAGAAAATTATGTCATGGCGTTAGAAGCTTCTGATAGGCTAATTGACATCATTTGAGTCAATTAGAGGTATACCTGTGGATGTATTTCAAGGCCATACCTTCAAACTCAGTGCCTCTTTGCCTGACATCATGGGAAAATCAAAAGAAATCAGAGAAGACCTCAGAAAACAATTGTAGAACTCCACAAGTCTGGGTCATCCTGGGGGGCAATTTCCAAACGTCTGAAGGTATTACGTTCATCTGTACAAACAATAGTATGCAAGTATAAACACCATGGGACCATGCAGCCGTCATACCGCTCAGGAAGGAGATGCGTTCTGTCTCCTAGAGATGAACGTACTTTGGTGCAAAAAGTGCAAATCAATCCCAGAACAACAGCAAAGGACCTTGTGAAGATGCTGGAGGAAACAGGTACAAAAGTATCTATATCCACAGTAAAACGAGTCCTATATTGACATAACCTGAAAGGCCGCTCAGCAAGGAAGAAGCCATTGCTCTAAAACCACCATAAAAAAGCCAAACTAAAATAGAACTGTTTGGCCATAATGACCATCGTTATGTTTGGAGGAAAAAGGGGAGGCTTGCAAGCCGAAGAACACCATCCCAACCATGAAGCACGGGGTGGCAGCATCATGCTGTGAGGGTGTTTTGCTGCAGGAGGGACTGGTGCACTTCACAAAATAGATGGCATCATGAGGGAGGAAAATGATGTGGATATATTGAAGCAACATCTCAAGACATCAGTCAGGAAGTTAAAGCTTGGTCGCAAATGGGTCTTCCAAATGGACAATGACCCCAAGCATACTTCCAAAATTGTGGCAAAATGGCTTCAGGACAACAAAGTCAAGGTATTGGAGTGGCCATCACAAAGCCCTGACCTCAACCCTATAGAAAATTTGTGGGCAAAACTGAAAAAGCATGTGTGAGCAAGGAGGCCTACAAACCTGACTCAGTTACACCAGCTCTGTCAGGAGGAATGGGCCAAAATTCACCCAACTTATTGTGGGAAGCTTGTGGAAGGCTACCCGAAACGTTTGACCCAAGTTAAACAATTTAAAGGCAATGCTACCAAATACCAATTGAGTGTATGTAATCTTCTGACCCACTGGGAATGTGATGAAAGAAAGAAAAGCTGAAATAAATCATTCTCTCTACTATTATTCTGACATTTCACATTCTTAAAATAAAGTGGTGATCCTAACTGACCTAAGACAGGGAATTTTTACTAGGATTAAATGTCAGGAATTGTGAAAAACTGAGATTAAATGTATTTGGCAAGGTTTATGTAAACTTCTGACTTCAACTGTATCTCTCTGTCTTATTATTGTATGTTTTTCCTGTATGCAATCTAATGTAAGAAATGTCTACAGTATAGGCTTACAACTGACTAGATGTTGTTACACAATATAATGTAGTTAAACGTGTCAGAATCGTTCCACATTAAAAATAAAATAAACCATTGAAAGGCTATAATCCCACAGTCACAGTACATGTTGTAATAAAGAGGATGCTGTCTATTCTCTAGGATGCTGAAAGTAATTATTGTGCCTGGAGGAAGAAGAGGGGGTCGCAGCTAAAGATGTATCTTGCAGAGTGAGTTACATTAATAAGGAATGAATAACTCAAATCTCATAGCAATGATGATCCAAGCATCTGAGAAGAGACCGATTGGAATTACAGGTTCATAAGTGATTGGTAAAGTAAAACCATAGAGATATGCCATAGAGTTATGCAATAGAGAAAACATTTGAATCCCTTTGTTTGTACAGAATAGTGAGAATAGTGCCAGAGATTTGTTAGGGCGACTGGAGGAACCACATAGGCATCTTAAATGTTTCAGTAGCTATCGCTTAGAGTTTTAAACAAACACCAGGCACAGAGATGTGACTGCTGATTACCCTGCATTTACATAATCATAGAAAGGTACCCTGCCAATGTGCTGTGCTGTGACTATTCCTTTGGATATTAAAAACAAAAAACAATGTTTTAAGTGAGAATAGGCATTGGTCTGAAGCCGAAAAAGAAAGGAAATTCACATGAGCACCGCCTATCCCATGCTCTGCCAAGGTTTTCCAGCACACAGCTTTGACCTTCTACAGTAGCTATGTTGGTATTGTACTTTAATTGAAGGCATTGTACTATGTGTAGGCACATTGCTTAGGATTCAAACCTTTTCAAACAGCCTACTTCATACTCTTTTATTTATTTAACCTTTATTTAACCAGGTAGGCAAGTTGAGAACAAGTTCTCATTTACAATTGCGACCTGGCCAAGATAAAGCAAAGCAGTTTGACACATAGAACAACACAGAGTTACACATGGAGTAAAACAAACATACAGTCAATAATACAGTAGAAAAATAAGTCTATATACAATGTGAGCAAATGAGGTGAGATAAGGGAGGTAAAGGCAAAAAAGGCCATGGTGGCAAAGTAAATACAATATAGCAAGTAAAACACTGGAATGGTAGATTTGTAGTGGAAGAAAGTGCAAAGTAGAAATAGAAATAATGGGGTGCAAAGGAGCAAAATAAATAAATAAATAAATAAATAAATAAATACTGTAGGTGAAGAGGTATTTTTTTAGGCTAAATTATAGATGGGCTATGTACAGGTGCAGTAATCTGTGAGCTGCTCTGACAGCTGCTGCTTAAACCTCGTGAGTGAGATAAGTGTTTCCAGTTTTAGAGATTTTTGTAGTTCATTCCAGTCATTGGCAGCAGAGAACTGGAAGGAGAGGCGGCCGAAGGAGGAATTGGCTTTGGGGGTGACCAGAGAGATATACCTGCTGGAGCGCGTGCTACGGGTGGGTGCTGCTATGGTGACCAGTGAGCTGAGATAAGGGGGAACTTTACCTAGCAGGATCTTGTAGATGACCTGGAGCCATTGGGTTTGGCGACGAGTATGAAGCGAGGGCCAGCCAACGAGAGCGTGCAGGTCGCAGTGGTGGGTAGTATATGGGGCTTTGGTGACAAAACGGATGGCACTGTGATAGACTGCATCCAATTTATTGAGTAGGGTATTGGAGGCTATTTTGTAAATGACATCGCCGAAGTTGAAGATCGGTAGGATGGTCAGTTTTATGAGGGTATGTTTGGCAGCATGATTGAAAGATGCTTAGAGGCGGTAGTTCCACAATAATGTGATTTGTACTGCACACAAGGAAAAGTATTGGATACCACAGTAAAACATCCCATTGCGCAACCTTTTCATGCTTTTTTTTATTAAGTGAAAGTAAACTTTGCTTTTATTGTTAAATTTTGAATGCTTAGCAGGACAGGAAAATGCTCAAATTCATGCACTTATCAAGAGAACATTCCTGATCATCCCTACTCCCTCTGATCTGGCGGATTCACAAAACACACATGCTTTGTTTGTAAATGATGTCTGAGTGTTGGAGTGTGTTTACATGTTTTTTTAAGACAAGAGGGGCTCCCGAATGGCGCAGCTGTCTAAGGCACTGCTTTGCAGTCTAAGGGCACTAGAGGCATCACTACAGACCCTGGTTCGTTCCCGGGCAGTATTACAACTGGCCGTGATCGGGAGTCTCATAGGACGGTGCACAATTGGCCCAGCATCATTAGGGGAGGGTTTGGTCGGAAGGGCTTTGCTTGGCTCATTGCGCTCTAGCAGCTCCTTGTGGCGGGCCGGGCATCTGCAGGCTGACCTCGGTCGTCAGGTGAACAGTGTTTTCTCTGACACGTTGGTGCGGCTGGCATCCGGGATAAGCAGGCAGGTGTTAAGAACAGCATTTGTAGTAGTGGCTAAAGGTACCGCCGGTGTATCTGAAGTTTGTGGGTTTGCCTCCTGGAGGATACATAAACATGGTACTTCACACACGATCAATACTTAAAATGAATGTTCTGTTCCAAAATTGTGAGTTCTCCAACTTGTTTTCATATGTACGTGTGCTCTTTTACTGGAGTTGGAAAGCTGTGCACAGCATTACTTACAACATTTGTAGCTGAAGTTTTGTATTCAAGTGTTTAGAGCACCTAGCCAATTTAATATTTGTAAATATGTCTATCATCTCTCTTAAGAGTTTTGTACTTTTCTAATTACTTTGTATTTTGCAGCTGTTTTTCAGCAGTTTGTCTTTTGTTACACTGTTTGTATCAGGAGTTCCACAGGGTTATGCAGGCTTTTTTTGTTCAACCCCAGCGCTACCACACCTCATTCTGCTACTTACAGTAGCTGATCATCAAGACCTCAGCTGTTCATCAAGACCTCAGCTGTTCATCAAGACCCCAGATGTTCATCAAGACCTCAGCTGTTCATCAAGACCTCAGCTGATCATCAAGACCTCAGCTGTTCATCAAGACCCCAGCTGTTCATCAAGACCTCAGCTGTTCATCAAGACCTCAGCTGTTCATCAAGACCTCAGCTGTTCATCAAGACCCCAGCTGTTCATCAAGACCTCAGCTGTTCATCAAGACCTCAGCTGTTCATCAAGACCTCAGCTGTTCATCAAGACCCCAGCTGTTCATCAAGACCTCAGCTGTTCATCAAGACCTCAGCTGTTCATCAAGACCTCAGCTGTTCATCAAGACCTCAGCTGTTCATCGAGACCATTAATATTAGAATCAGGAGTAGTAGAACTGGGCTTGAACAAAAATGTATTACAGACAGAAAAACTCCTCAGCAAACAAAAAAATCCAGTTTACTCCATATTGGCTTAAATGGGTTTCTGGTTTTTCACTTCCCTCTGGAAAATATCAAGACCGTATACCACGAGTATGACAAAACATTTATTTTTACTGTTCTAATTACGTTGGTAACCAGTTTAAAATAGCAATAAGTGACCTCTGAGGTTTGTGGTAGATGGCCAATATACCATGTCTAAGGGCTGTATCCATGGCTAAGTGCTGTACTCTGCATTGTGTTGTGCCTAAAAACAGCCCTTAGCCGTGGATACAGCCCTTAGACGTGGTATATTGGCCATATACCACACCCCCTTGTGCCTTATTGCTTAATTATAATGTTGTACAATAATGTTGCATAATCACCTGTGTAAAAAACATGTAAATTAAAAACAAAAAAGTTTTATGTGAGAATAGGCATTGGTCTGAAGCCGAAAAAGAAAGGATTATCAACACATTTTTCACCTAGTTGGCTTGGGAATTCTAACCAGCGACCTTTCAATTACTGAGCCTATGCTCTTAACTGCTAGGCTACCTGCCACCCATACTCTACCAAGGTTTTCCTGCACACAGCTTTGACCTACTACAGTAGGTATGTTGGTATTGTACTTCAAACTATGTGTAGGCAGGTTGTTAAGGATTCCAACCTTCTCAAATAGCCTAATTCATACTCTTCAGAGGGATTATGGAATACAGTGTCCTGCTATAAAAATAATGTATACCGGTATATACTGAGTAGACCAAACATTAGCTTTAATTCATCAGTCGGGTCATGGAGTCTAGAAGGTGTCGAAAGCGTTCCACAGGGATGCTGGCCCATTTTGACTCCAATGCTTCCCACAGTTGTGTCAAGTTGGCTTGATGTCATTTGGGTGGTGGACTATTCTTGATACACACAGGAAACTGTTGAGCGTGAAAAACCCAGCAGCATTGCAGTTCTTGACACAAACCGGTGTGCCTGGCACCTACTACCATACCCCATTCAAAGGCACTTAAATCTTTTGTCTTGCCCATTCACCATCTGAATGACACACATAGACAATCCATGTCTCAATTGTCTCAAGGCTTCTTTAACCTGTCTCCTCCCCTTCATCTACACTGATAGAAGTTGATTTAATAAGTGACATCAATAAGGGATCATAGCTTTCACCTGGATTCACCTGGTCAGTCTATGTCATGGAAAGAGCAGGTGTTCTTAATGTTTTGTATATTCAGTGTATATATATGTGGCTATATGTATTTTTAGATATAGGCCTATTGAAAATGTGTATTATTGTTGCGTCACCATCTTTATAACAAAAATGTATTCAAGTACCAACATATTATTTTGACAGAGGTAATGAACTTTCCATTGATCAGCACAACAATTGATAAAACACGACCATGTTTGAAACACAAGTGGTTCTGAGCGTATGTCAATATTACTTAGGTAAGCTAACAGTTACAGAGATCAGTAATGTAGACAGGCTCTATCTATCTGGGCTACTGTGTAAAACATACAACCACCTGTTGACCAAAAAGGATGTTATTATGGTTATTATTATTTATTTTTTCAATGACATGTATTGCTAAAATAAAGGTTTAAGCAGTGGTGGAAAAAGTACACAATTGTCATACTTGAGTAAAAGTAAAGATACCTTAATAGAAAATTACTCAAGTAAAAGTGAAAGTCACCCAGTAAAATACTTATTGAGTAAAAGTCTAAAAGTATTTGGTTTTAAATATAGTTAAGTATCAAAAGTAAATGTAATTACTCAAATATACTTAATGATCAAATGTATAAATCATTTAAAATTCCTTATATTAAGCAAACCAGGCAGCACCATTTTCTTGTATTTATTGATATGTTTTTTGTATTTTACCTCCTTTTTTCCGCCCAATTTTGATCTTGTCTCATCGCTGCAACTCCCCAACGGGCTCGGGAGGCAAACATGACCCACCAAACGACGCTTCTTAAAACACTGATTTTAACAGACTATTTAAAAATGATTGTTAGTTTATTATGATAGTTTATTTCTCTTGCTTTGTTAAAATACAATAATCTAAAACAGTTGATTTGTTGAAAACAGACTAACTTAATCACATATAGCAAACCAGGTTAGCAAGTGTAACAGTGTAGGTTCCGTCCCTCTCTTCGCCCCAACCTGGGCTCGAACCAGGGACCCTTGCACACATCAACAACTGACACCCACGAAGCATCGTTACCCATCGCGCCACAAAAGCTGTGGCCCTTGCAACGCAAGGGGAAACCCTACTTCAAGTCTTAGAGCGAGTGACGTCACTGATTGAAACGCTATTAGCGCGCACCACCGCTAACTAACTAGCCATTTCACATCGTTTACACAAGCATGTCATCTTCTTTTGACTGCACACAGCATGGCACACAATTTAAGCAAGCAGAGAGGGGGTTCGATTAATCTGGCCCGGGTATGGTCTGTCACATCATCAGGCGAAAGCAGGGAGGGAAGGCAGATAAAGCGTTTTTATCAAAAGCAATCACTTGCATGTGAAAACACAGAATCCTACTCCTTACTACACATGCTCGATTAAGTCACTTTTGTTTTGAGCCGACTTCGCCGTCGGACAGAGCGGGCACCTGGCTCACATCCGAGAGGCAGCCTGGTTCCAAATCGAATGCGATCAACACCTACATGGGCACCCGGGTGAGATTAATCTAACCCCCTCAATAATTCTGATGTTGTGTTACCTGGGTGCACCGTGTGCAGAATCCCCACAGATTTTCTGGGAACACACTGAAAAGTAACTTGACACTGTGTTAATCAGTCAGCACAAATGTGGATTATAATAATGTCAAGGATGATTGGAGCTGGAATGTGTTCTATATGTTTGAAACAGCGATGCTGTCCGTCGAGTGTGTTAAGTCTGATGCTAGCATGCATTTTTACACTTGCAGTGCACAACTGAACTGAGGCTCTGTTTACATGTACGTTTGGGGTTCAACCATTGAGCTATATGCGGTTCATAACTATCTTACTGTCTTTACAAAGCAATGTGTTTCTTGGCTATGGTTTGTGTTGTGGTCTTGGTTGTTCTTAGTTGGGGAAATGTAGCATAGCTAACTGAAGTGTTTTTCCTGTCTGAAATCTGGCTACCTCGTTTTACCGTAGCTTGGTCTGTGTAATGCAAAAGAACGTGAGCAGCGTGGCAGTTTCCCAAAGTTTGGTGGTTTTAAACTTAATGTAACTAACGTTAACTAGCTATGTTTTGTGTAAGAAAGTATGATATAGTGTGGTGGATGAACTGGCCATACACGTTGGCTAACGTTACCTAGCCAGTTAATGTTAACTGGCTATCATAGCAGCCAGGGATGTTCTGTATATTTGTGTTCCAATTACACGCACGAGTTTAGATCAGCAATTTACACATGAGGACTTCAGCCTTATATCAGAAACTTTTCTTGGTAAAATAAAGTTAGCTAGCTTTTATTATTTGTTGGTTAGCTACCTAGCCAATGCTAGCTCTCATTTGACTGGTATAACATTACGTTAGCTAACTAGTTTATTGGCCAGCTACCTTTATTTGCCTGTTAGTTAGCTAGCTACAGTAGCTACAATGGCTAGCTGTTTGACTTTGTACAAGCAAGCTAACGTTAGCTAGTTAGCTACCTAGCTAATAGAAATATCTGCTTTTATATCTGCTTTTATTGATTAACCTCAGCTTGAATACCACCATATAGCAAGCTATATACAGTAGTCTAGGTATAGTTGCACATACTTCTTATGACTGGCAACACGGTGCAAGCCGCTGTGTTGTTGCCGAGCAACCGACCCGGTGTTAGAACTGAGATTCGGTTGAAAAGATGTTAGCATTGTCAGAAATGCTACAAAAAGGTACAAATCCGGTATGTGGTTCTCGGTAACAGACGGACGGCTCATGACAAGAAGCGGGAGTGTGTTGTGTACCTCCAATCAAGTTGATTTGTGAATCGAGATTGGTGTCATATTGACTTAGATATGATGGTAGGGAGACTTGAATTGAATACTGAGCTTCAACCAATGCCTATAACAGACGCAACGATAATAAATGGGTCACAGTCAAAAATCCTCAGATCAGATCCTGAACAGTGGTATTTATGCCAGCCAGACAGACCCCAATTCAGAACCACTGCAGTGTTATGGAGAATACACCCCCACTTTCTTTTTACTGGGAGCTGAAGCAGAGAGTTGACATGAACACATCCTTTTAAGTTACTCGTGTAAGTAAACTAGGGCTGAGGAGACAAAGCATGGTGCTCTATGAATATGAATACAAATCCATGCCATGGGAGAGGTTCAGCGCCACATGCGTCTCGCCTCACAGAAAATAATAAATACAGGATATGTTTTGCTCCATGCGCTCTTCAGAAGCTGTCTGATGCTCAGATGTTTGATTGCAGACAGGCTGAGGTGTGTTACATACACATACATGCGTGCATGCACGCTCTCACACACACACACTCTTTGTTATGAATTGAATGGACATCTGAGGGCAAACTAAGAGGGGTAGCAAGTGGGATTTTCAATTAGTGGCCTGTGCCTCTCCCCAAGGAGACCTGCATGGAGGGAGAATGTCTACAGTAAAGTGGACTTTTATTTCTATTTCAATCTCTGTTCAACTCACTGCTCTCTCCTCATGTTTCTGCAGACACGTGGCCTGGTAATAATTGCCCATAAGATGGAGGGGAAAATGTATACACATGTTCTGCTCTGCAGAGATCAATTATGAAATGCTACAACAAAGCTCTGTGAAATAGGGTTCCTATGGTTGTTGCCCCTACTGTATCTTCACACTGAGCAGTGACGATATCTACAGAGTCTTGTGTACACTCACTAATATGAACCCAAATCAGAGATGTATCGGTGCACCTATTGCTGCTCTCTTGATGCATGTTCTTAGATAGGACACAATAATATTAACCCATCTGTAGCCTCTGGCATACTGGTTATAGGGAAGGGCAAGCAATACCCTGACTGGGACTGACATGGGATATGAAATCATTCAATTCACTTTATTCATCTCAGTTGAGTTGGCACCAATAAAGGATCTTAATTTGAACTTTATTGTCACAGCAAAATAGTCCATAATGTTGCTTGATTGTTGGTTAGGCTATTAGCTGGCCAAAAGTAGGCTACATTAAAAGTGCAATACATTTAATATAACCATGTGTTAGGTTTTTCAGTGAATTTATGTAAATCACGAAGCTCATCTGCATTTCTCAGCAACAAAAGAGTGATCAAATTAAGATCCTGCATCTGTAGGTGTGGCTTGGTTTGCCCTTCTCCAGACTGACTGTGAGAGGATATGGTAAAACACGCTGTTCCACCGAGTACAATATCTGGGCTATGGATAGACAAATATTGTCTACTGCCCAAATGTAAATCGTGATTTTCTAGGACTGTATAATCTAATTTGTTTGTTCATTTTCCATTTGATTCACCTATTAATACAGTTGTTAATCATCTCACCTACACTGCAAAACAGGAGGGACTACATTTTTCAATGTGATAATAAAAAATGACAATTACAACAAATCTTGCTCTGCAGTGCAGTCAAAAACATGATTTCGCTGTGTTTTATATATATTTCCACACTATGAGGTTGGAATAATACTGTGTATCGTGAAAATGATGATAATGCCATTTAGTTTAAGAGCTTCTTGAATAGAACACCTGAAATTTCAGCCTCTTTTGGTGGGACGGAGTTTTAGCCTGCCTGGTGTGAATGAATAGACTAATTAAAAAGAGAGTATTCCCCTCCTCACTCAGACCTCTCACAGAAAGCCCTATCAAAATTATTCCTTGAGAAATTGCTCTTTGCTAAGAAGCTATTTTTGACCATTTTAATTGAAAACAATCACAGTAAGGTACTACATTGTTACCCAGAAATGATTTGATATTGAGAGAAAAACGTCTACATTGGACCTTTAATACAAAGCCAAGAAAGTGTTCCAAGAATTTTCTTTCTGTAGGCTACTTTGTGAATGTTTAAAATGTTGTTTTAGCTAAACTCAGATGGTAATCACCATATTGAATGTCAGTGTGTTTGCCCTCCATCTGTACTGTGATGCAGTGCTGAGTCATGTGGTGTGAATTGGGAGACTAATTCAGCTGCTGCTTGATGAGATCTAGCACTGAAATGTGTTGCGTTTCTACCTCATTAGTATGCTATACTGACGGTACTGAGAAATAAGCATTTAAAACAGCAGGGGGTCAGGACTGAGGGCTTTGCTGGTGGAAGGAGTGTAGGCTGCAAGGCACTATTTAAATTTTCTTGGTTTAGAGTTTAGACAGCAAAAATCTATCTGAAATGTTTTACCAGAGGCACTAACATGATCTAGGCACTAAGCAAGGCAAGCCTCATCCTTTCCTTTCCCCAATGGCTAAATATTGACTATGTTGGATAACGGCAGATGGCTTGGGCCTGAGCAGAGTGTTGGTTGGATGTGGGCTGTGCTGTGATGATGGAGGGAGTGAGTGTGAGTGTTGGAGCGACAGACATCTGGTCCCTGTGCCCAGCGGACATGGTTCCTACATCAACCTGCCTCATTAGGACAAGCCAGGGCATTAGGAACCATTCTGCTGTTGGAGCCACTGCTGCTCCAATGGTCCCGCTTCAAATCGTTAATTTTTAACTCAGATAGGACCCTCACAGCCACGTCTGTTGTGCCTGCAAGTTCCACATCTGAGACTAACTTCTCTCTATTCTGCAAGGCACGTACACCTGCCTCAAGGGTCCTACCTAGAGCACGTCCAGCTCAAGAATCCTGTTATTGTTTAACTGAGACAGGACCATAAAGACCATAGAGACACATTTTCTAGCTGTTGTGTCTGCAAGTTCTGCGACTAACTATATTCTGCCACGGTGGTAGACCTGTCTCACGGCTAAAATCTCTCATTTTCAACTGGGACGGACAGGACCCTTGTGTCAGCCATACATTGCTGTGTCTGCAAGTTCCATGACCATATCTGAGACTATCTTCTGCCAGAGTTGTACACCTGTCTCGAGGGTGATTATTTGTCCTAACGAAAGCACGTCCCTCATCCTGCTCTCTGTCTGCAATAGAAGAATTATGACTGTCAGTTGTGGAAACGTCTCTGCATACAGAATCAACACACCGCTGGCACTCAGTAACCTTTGTTTTACCCAGGGGTGAAAGTAAGCCGTTAAATAAAGGTGGTATGCCGTGGGGGTATGCCGTACCAGTAAAACATGAGCCTACAGTGTATCACAATAATTAACTCAAAATGCCATGAAAACTATTGGCTATTACACCATTATTCAACATTACCGCCAGTGGTGTAGTGGAGGGTAAACACAATTAAACACATTTTACCCACCTTTGTTTTGTTGCTGGACAGTTTACCTACCGTTTGCAGAAAAATGCATGGAATGTATAGGGAGCGTTACTTTTTTCACCACAAGTTACCCACCTATTTTTTTGCCACTGATTACAGCAAGTCAGCCACATGAAAAATGTGCGAATTGATTCGAAACGGTGCTATATGCTCTAAATTGCATTGTGGTTTGATGAGAACACTTACATTTTGCCAAGGCGGAGATGAGTGGCGGAGACCGAGATGCGCGAGGACAGCAGTGGATGCATCAATTCAGGCTACAAGTGTAGGCTTAATGACAATCGCAGAATGTCATTACAATACATGTTGGTGTTTTGTAACAGATGTCTCTTTTCATTCATCAAATTGCGGGTGCACAGTGCACTGTATGCATGCTGAAATTATTTTGTGAGTGGACGAACGTTCGCGGGAAGCCTACAGGAGCGCCTTTTTGAAGTGGTTGTTGACAATCAGATGAAAACATCATGACTGGCTGTATTTATGCCACTTTAAAAGGTAATGCATGTTAAAAGTGATATGACACATTTTTACTACAGTAGGCCTCGGCTACTAGGCCCACAGAGATCGTATGACATTAAATGGGATTCTACACTGAGTATACCAAACATTAGGAACACCTTCATAATATTGAGTTGCATCCCCCATTTTACACTCAGAACAGCCTCAATTTGTCGGGGCATGGAGTCTACAAGGTGTTGAAAGCGTTCCACAAGGATGCTGGCCCATGTTGACTCCAATGCTTCCCACAGTTGTGTCAAGTTGGCTGGATGTCCTTTGGGTGGTGGACCATTCTTGATACACACAGGAAACTGTTGAGCGTGAAAAACCCAGCAGCGTTGCAGTTCTTGAGATAAACCAGTGCGCCTGGCACCAACTACAATACCCTGTTCAAAGGCACTTAAAACTTGTCTTGCCCATTCACCCTCTGAATGGCACACATACACAATCCATGTCTCAATTACCTCAAGTCTTAAAAATCCTTCTTTAACCTGTCTCCTCCCCTTCATTTACACTGATTGAAGTGAATTTAACAAGTGACTTCAATAAGGGATCATACTGTAGCTTTCACCTGGATTCATCTGGTCAGTATATATCATGGAAAGAGCAGTTGTTCTTAATGTTTTGTATACTCAGTGTATATGTAATTCTACGACTACACCTAGGTTATAAAAAAAATGTGTGCGCGCTCTTGGGTATCCCGTACCGGTAAGACATTACATCTACTTTCACCCCTGGTTTTACCAGTGAGATCTGGTCTGTATGACCATAGCATCAAACAAGAGAAGAGTATAACTGGTGCTATTTTCTTATAGTGAAGTGTGATGTCTGGTGGATCTTCAAGAGAAAATACATAGCACCTCCAAACCACAGTGCCCAGTGTTCCAAGGTTAGCAGTGAAACAAACAGGAAGCTGTGCTCTGGTGTTAGTCGCCTGCCCCAACTACCGGTGAAGAGGTTACGCTCTGGTTTCAAGGCACAACTCCCATCACTTCAGGGTCGCAATCATCTGAGGAACCCTTATGTATCATGGAGAGCCGTTTGGATTACCACACCAGAGCTAATGGCAATCTGCCCATATGATGAATATCATAATCCACATCTCAAGAAACACTCTGCGTCCCTCTCCATAGTGGGTTCACCTCTGCCTCATGCCAGCCACGCCACTTCCTCTATCTCCACATAATACATCTCTAAGGTATCTGTTAAAAACCATGCACATCACAAGCTGGGATGAAATGTTCTGCATCACTCCATAGTGGCTTCTACCCAGCCTCATACCAACAAGCGCAACCCCCTTTCGTTCACCCTCCTCCATCTTGACATACTAAATCTCTAGGACCGGATTGTAGACCTGTGAGAAAAAGGCATGCACATTATACTGTAGTGTAATACAATCCATTCTAAAACGCCAGTTTAGTACTACCCCCTGTATTCTTACAGGCTGATGTGGATTCTGTCTACTGGCCTATAAAGAGCAGTGCTGATTTGCATTATTTTCCACTGAGTAACAGTTTTCCCTGTCGGTGCAAATGAATCAACTTCTATGGGGGAGACAAATCTATAACAATCAGCGGAGGTTTGTTTTATTTATTTGAACGATAAATACGGGTTTACACTGCTGTCACAGGAAAAAGATGAATGTTTTCTCGTTCAATATCTTCCTTCCATTACTTCAGACTGAATTATTATTGTTGTGCTGCTGTTTTCTTGGTTCTTGACCTTTAAACTCAATAAGGGCTGTAGGTACAGTCTGCTGAAGGACAAGTTTGTATAATGAGCTCAGTGTCTGCTATAATCAATTTCCTTTTGTGGATATACCCTCTGGTGGGTCATCATAGAAAAATGTGTCTCTTGGAGAGCGACCAAATTATTAATACCCATTGCTAACTTAATTCCCTTTCATACAACAACAATGATAACAGCAATATAATTTCCTCCATGAGGAAAAGCAAATGAAACCACTGGAAGGAAATAGACAATGTCCTCAAGGATGCAATTTCTTTCCGCAAATCCTCATCAGTATCAGATGTAAAATGAGAGGAAACAGTATTCCTGAATTTTAATCTCAGTAATTTTAGAGATGAATGAACTTAAACAGCCTTGCTTCTATAACCAAGAGGCAAGGCTCTTTCAAATGTGACAGAATCTCTATAGGAGGGGACACAGCGAATCTCATACAAAATGATGAGAATAGAATGTAATCCATCACATAGTGCATTTCAATGTCCTTAACTGTTATGAAGATAACTCCTAATACGAATGACTTTATTAATTTAAAGGTATATGCCATTACATAAAAGATGGAATTCAGATCGAAATGTTGCACAATATCTATGCATATAAAAATGACTTTCCTATCTTTGCAGACCTTGCTGGTTGTTGAGTAGACCTAGACAACTAAAATGGACTACTAATAGAAAAATGCTCTACGGTGAACTGGAGCCTGAATGAAAAATGCAGAGGCCAGAATACCGTACTTGACATAAAAGCCTATCGGATGGACTGACATGACCAGTGGCAGTCTATTTAATTCAACACAGTCCCATGAGCAACACATCTGACCTGATAAAATGCCCAATGTGAGGTCTTAAGAGGTTGCAAAGATGTACTGGGGCCTAGTATATTAACAGGAGGAACCTACTGTGATGGAATATTGATAAAATGCTTTTTTGTTTGGTGCACATTCCTCGAAGAGTTGATGGCTCGCTGCACTAAATCATAAAGCACACTTGGGCGTACTTCTGAGTCAATAACCAGTCCTCTCTCTTCTATTCTGAGAAACATCTCCTGAGCACTTCCAGGTGACACAGTACTGTTCCTAGTTATCAACACATGATCTAGAGAGACAATGTACATTTTAAAGGACTTCTACTGGGCTCGTTGATGCTCTTTAAAACACATTTTATGACTGCATGATCTGTCTATTATAAGGTCCTAATGATAGTGCACAGGAGACCTACACGAGTCCCTCTTGTGCATATTCATCTCTTCGATAGGACACAAATACATGACATAATCATCAACCTGTACATTGTGTAGAAAGAAACTAGTGATCTGAAGTAATCCCAGGCAGAGACTTTGTTCAGTACAGATACTGAAGACAATGCCAATGTCTCTGAGAGCTGGTGACATGTCTTCAGTATGAATGAGATGTTTTCCCCTGCTACAGTACTACAGTGCAGGATGTTAGCTGCAGCAACAGCAGCTTGTGTATCATAGAGACGGAGGCTACAAGCAGCTGCAGCTAGACAGTCATTCAGGCAGAGAGGCAGGCTGTCGGGGGAGGAGAGGACATAGCCAAGTACTGTTGTATTATCCTTTTACCATGAATTATAGATATGGGCATGACATGTTAACTGTACAGTTTCCAACTGATTTAGACATCACCTTAGTGAGTCATACTGTATTGGTCACACTGATTTCAGCGGACACGGTTTCTTTCACAGGGATTTCTTCAGTTGTGATGTCATTTGGTGCAGTGAAATGATAAGGATCCTGGGCAAAGCCATGTAATCTTGATACTTAGTCTATACAGTAGCAGACAGTCTGTTCTTCATATTGCATTTGCATAACATTTTTATTAGACACAGATTATGTAAACCTTTGATATGTAACCAAAACAATAAAGTTAGATATTGCTTTTTATCTCAATATAGCTAGATGGAAAATGGTTATGGCTTTGTTACTAAAAACTTAGAAAACGATTGTGAACAGTGCCATCTTTTAAAAATCCACATACAATAATATCCAATCCAATTATATGACTGTTTGAGTTTTTAACAGTAGCTACAATGATATATTACTTATTGTGAAGGTTGTGCGCTGCTGGTGAGAAGTCAGGTGCAGGAGAGCAGAGAGTTGTGATCAGGCGCACTTTATTTGGCAGAAGCACAAAAGGCAGCCGTCACTGTGTCAAAAAACCTCCAGCCATTGGTAAAAGAGAATAAGCGCGAAAACACTCACAACAATGCAAATGTATGACAATAACCATACTATGGGTCAAAACACGATACCCGGGGAAAAACCAGTCTGGTGCGTAACACTAAACACGTAACAAAACAATTCCACACAAAGACATGGGGGGAACAGAGGAATATATATATGCATTGTGATTAGTGAATGTAAACCAGGTGTGCGGGGAACAAGACAAAACAAATGGAAAAATGACAAATGGAGCGGCGATGGCTAGAAGGCCGGTGACGTCGACCGCCGAACGCCGCCCGAACAAGGAGGGGAGCCGACTTCGGCTCCCTGTCATTATTAATTCCTGTCATTATTACGTGATGTTCTTTAGGTCATTAGATTAGAGATAATCATCATAGTCCCAAATCAAATACTTGTGTATCATACTACACTTCAACCGAATGCAGCATCAGATCGGTGTCAAGTGTTTGGTTGTGCACTGATTGCCTGCCTGGAAGCAGACACAGCATCTCAGGAGAGAGAGATGTGTTTATTTATAGAGAATAATGAGCCTAATTGGTAAATTGGTCCGATGATTGATCCAGTATTGAGTGTGGTGCTTGTCTGTCTGGGCTCCACAGTGAAGGATGCCATTAAATAGAAGAGACGACAAGCAGGAGGAACATGGATCTGTTATACTGCTGGTCCCAGGGAGCAGATATGTTTAATACTGTAGCTGTTAAAACTATTCTCTACTCTTCAGAAGATTCCTTCCTGAGAACTCAGCCCACCCACAGTAGCCAATTAGCTAGGCACAAAACAATACAGTGGAACTGTCACTGTGCTTAATACATTCCTTTATATGGAGACAGTTTTATTTATGTTTCTTTTCTGTGTACAGTACAACTATAAATGCAGCTCACTGAGATGTTTTTTTTCTTCTTTTTTCTTCCTACAGCCCTGTGTCATCCATCAACGCCCAGTGGTTGAAATGATAAAGGACTCTGTCTGACCCAGTCAGCGCTGCCTCTACACTGTAACACACAATGACAGAAATAACGGCTCATATAGCAGCTATTTACACCCAATCATTGTAAATGCATGCGGTTATTCATAGGCCCGGGCTCTGTGATGATCGCATTCTGTGTCGGAGGTGCAAACTAGTTTGATATTTCATAGCACCAACACCACTGTTCCATCGCTCTGGAAACTGAGCTCTCTCTCTCCACTCCCTCTCTCTCTCTCTCTCTCTCTCTCTCTCTCTCTCTCTCTCCTCTTTCCCTCTCTCTCTCTCTCTCCCCCCCTCTCGCTCTCCTCTCTCTGTCCCCCTCTCTCTCTCCTCTTTCCCCCTCTCTCTCTCTCTCCCCCTCCCTCTTTCTCCTCCCCCTCTCTTTCTCCTCCCTCTCTCTCTCCTCTCTCTCTCCCCCTCTCCCCCTCTCTCTCTCCTCTTTCCTCCTCTCTCTCTTCCCCCCTCCCTCTTTCTCCTCCCCCTCTCTTTCTCCTCCCTCTCTCTCTCCTCTCTCTCCCCTCTCTCTCTCTTTCTCTCTCTCTCTCCCCTCCCTCTCTCTCTCTCTCTCTCTCCTCTCTCCACTTTCCCTCTCTCTCTCTCTCTCTCTCTCTCCATCCTCTCTCTCTCCTCTCTCTCACTCTCTCTATCTCTCATTCTCTCCCCCTCTCTCTCTCCCCTCTCTCTCTCCTCTTTCCCTCTCTCTCTCTCTCTCTCTCTCTCTCTCTCTCTCTCTCTCTCTCTCTCTCTCTCTCTCTCTCCCCCTCTCTCTCTCCTCTTTCCTCCTCTCTCTCTTCCCCCTCCCTCTTTCTCCTCCCCCTCTCTTTCTCCTCCCTCTCTCTCTCTCTCTCCCCCCCTCTCTCTCTCTCTTTCAGATTCTCTCTCCTAGCTAGTGCCATTAAATGTGTTTCCTCTGTCCCCTTAACCTTCCAATCAGTAGCAGCCCCGGTGACGAGCTAAATATAGACCTTAATTTAATAATTGTTATTTATCCGTCAATCTATCCGCTATATATTATTTCCAATGTGGCAGTGTGTAGTTACAACAAATGAGGGTTCCGGTTCTCCATGGTACAAAGCTCTCATTACCACTGCTTGAGAGGTGCCATAGATCAATTTTTACTCAGTACATAACAATATTCCACCTTGCACAGAAGACTTAGCTCAGGGACCTATCCCCTTCCTGGCTCCAGGTTTAAAATTCAATTACCCCGTTGCCCTGGGTTGCTGCTTGCTGGAAGCAAATCATGGATCTGAGGTAACATTTAATGGATTTGAAATATAATTTGGTTCTGGGTTGGATCCTAAGAGACAGGCCACCATTACCCCTAACCACATTAGAGGTAATCAAAGATTCTCCTGAATTCGTTACCTAGACAGTAGACACAGAACATCATGCACTTTCAGCATCCATGTGACTTCCATTTATTTTCCATTTAAAAGGCACAGAAAGGCAGATTATGAGAAAATATGGAACAATTCCATAAAAAGGACACCATTGATTAGATATAAAATCCTCTAGATATATTATATTTCCCTAAATTGTATATCTAATCAAAATGTAGCTTACATAGTGTAATAAGCAGACAATCTGTCATAGTTTACATAGTGAAGGTAGTTTGGGATCTAAATTTGATGTGGTTTTGAGGTCTGAAATAGAAAAATATATTTTGCATTTGTTCCAACACAAACAGCCCACCTACGGTATTGAAATGCTAAGCAAAGCCTATATTTATCTGAAATGCTCAACACAGCCTAGCGGTATGCCACAATAGATCTATAAACCATGCGACCAAGCTGAGGTGACATAGTGAACACGCTACAGGCCAAGGTCTCAGACAGTCCCTTTTCATCTAATTGTAGATTTGAGGTTATTGCTTGCCCTATCCTGTCCTCACAAGAAGCTGTGTGTGGTTTTCTGGGCTGGGAGGTGAGTCTACTTCCCCTTCCTTTAGACACCTGTTATTAATTCTCTCCTGTTTAATCAGAAAAACCTGGGAGGTATCAGCCAGGCTTCCGGCCGGGACGGGAGGATGACAAATGAATTGCCAGGTTAGAAAAATTGACTCAAATTCAGTCTCTCCCGGAATTCTTGTTTCACATCCATGAGATGCATTGTTCCTCTCTTCCTCTCTCTGGGATAATAGATGGTGCAGCGCATGGAAGCACAGTGCAGAATGTCAATAAATAGTTAATGTTCTGAAAACTCACCTTTTAGCAAGGCCTAGCTATCGCTGCAGCTCTGTGGCTCTGTACTGTTGGTATACGAGTAATTTACCTTGCAGCAAGGATACTTATGAAGGAAAAAGTCAAATGGGGGGAAAAAATTTCAGGAAAAACAAACTTTGAGGTAAAACATTAGTTTGTGCTGCTTCTCATCTGAGAATAGATTAATAAAGAGGGGAGAACACAGAGGGAAACAGAAGGTCATTTATATAACTGACATGGTGCTCTTTTAAGGCCATTTAAAGCCCTCCTTTGCATATAAAGTGGTTTCATTATAATCAGTTTTTAAATCCTTTCGTCTTGCTGTCTATCCTCCGACGGTGAAGCTAGCTACCTGCAAATGTCACTGATGCTGGCTCACATACAAATACAATCCTTTTGCCATTCCTTTGCTATGCATCAGAGTTCACAACGGAGGAGACTCATTTTGAAATGTGCCAACAGAAAGAACACACATTGTAATAAAATCATTGTTTGGTCATTGGATATAGCATGGAATTTCACAGTTTGTCACTCTTGCTATGTTTCTCTGTAGCAATACAAATGAACAAAAGCTGTGGCTAATTTGGATGGTTGAATCTATCTATTCTGTTATTCTGTGGATGTGTGTTTAGCTAGTAGTCTGTACCATGTTGTAAATTCATGCATATTGCCATGCATCACTGCCTTTTACCCATTTGCTTGATAGTACACACTATATTGCTTATTAACGTCACGGCAGATGGATGGATTCTCAGGGCTCTTCTTTTAATTGTGAGGTGAAATACATTTTCAATAAAAAGAGAACAGTTACAAAAGTATTTACCGAGAGTTGCAGCACTTGAAAAAGAAAGGGTAAAAAAGTCTGCTATATCTTTGAATGGTTTCTCTTTCAAGTGTTTGAGAGAGGAATGGATGTTTTTCTTGTCAACTGACATTTGATATAGAGCAGAAAGCAGGTCACCCTGGCCTGTCAGTCTGTTTTTCAGATGGTCTGATGGTGGGGTTTTTAGTGGTAGTCCATCTAGGGTTGTGGCTTTAGACAGGCGTTGGACAGTGGTGTTGGCTATATGGCATAAAACAGGAATATATTCCTTTTTCTTGTGAAGAGATGAAAGCTTGCATCATCTGTTTCTGTTGAGGATCACTGCATCATCATGTTGAAATTCACATTACAGTTGGATGACGATCTGTGACTATTATGGACAATCAACTGCACAATTTGACTTTTTTTGGTTTAGAATTTTTTTTAATTTGACCTTTATTTAACTGGGCAAATCAGTTAAGAACAAATTCTTATTAACAATGATGGTCTACCCCGACCAAACCCTAACCCAGACAACGCTGGGCCAATTGTGCGCTGCCCTATGGGATTCCCAATCACGGCCGGTTGTGATACAGCCTGGAATCGAACCAGGGTCTGTAGTGACGCCTCTAGCACTGAGATGCAGTGCCTTAGACTGCTGCGCCACTCGGGAGCCCAAATGGGTAACTTACCAGAATAATTTAATTGATATAAAATTGATTATCATGTTTCAAAGGATATAGTAATAACCTGGTTTCTGAAAAAATTATCATAGTGTGTGTGTGTAAGGGGGTAGAACAGCTTTAATGATTGCAGATAGATTATAGCTTCCATCAATGTAAACTCAGCAACAAAAGAAATGTCCCTTTTTCAGGACCCTGTCTTTCAAAGATAATTCATAAAAAATCCAAATAACTTCACAGATCTTCATTGTAAAGGGTTTAAACACTGTTTCCCATGCTTGTTCATGAACCATAAACAATTAATGAACATGAACCTGTGGAACGGTCGTTAAGACACTAACAGCTTACAGACGGTAGGCAATTAAGGTCACAGTTATGAAAACTTAGAACACTAAAGAGGAGACAGGACGGACAGCTGATCATCCTCACAGTGGCAGACCACATGTAACAACACCTGCACAGGATCAGTACATCTGAACATCACACCTGCGGGACAGGTACAGGATGGCAACAACAACTGCCCGAGTTACACCAGGAACACACAATCCCTCCATCAGTGCTCAGACTGTCCGCAATAGGCTGAGAGAGGCTGGACTGAGGGCTTGTAGGCCTGTTGTAAGGCAGGTCCACACCAGACATCACCGGCAACAACATTGTCTATGGGCACAAACCCACCGTTGCTGGATCAGACAGGACTGGCAAAAAGTGCTCTTCACTGACGAGTCACGATTTTGTCTCACCAGGGGTGATGGTCGGATTTGCGTTTATCGACGAAGGAATGAGCATTACACTGAGGCCTGTACTCTGGTGCGGGATCGATTTGGAGGTGGAGGGTCCGTCATGGCCTGGGGCGGTGTGTCACAGCATCATCGGACTGAGCTTGTTGTCATTGCAGGCAATCTGAACGCTGTGCGTTACAGGGAAGACATCCTCCTCCCTCATGTGGTACCTTTCCTGCAGGCTCATCCTGACATGACACTCCAGCATGACAATGCCACCAGCCATACTGCTCGTTCTGTGCGTGATTTCCTGCAAGACAGGAATGTCAGTGTTCTGCCATGGCCAGCGAAGAGCCCGGATCTCAATCCCATTGAGCACGTCTGGGACCTGTTGGATTGAAGGGTGAGGGCTAGGGCCATTCCCCCCAGAAATGTCCGGGAACTTGCAGGTGCCTTGGTGGAAGAGTGGGGTAACATCTCACAGCAAAAACTGGCAAATCTGGTGCAGTCCATGAGGAGGAGATGCACTGTAGTACTTTATGTCGACGGTGGCCACAACAGATACTGACTGTTACTTTTGACCCCCCCCCCCCCCCCCCCCCCTATTCAGGGACACATTATTCAATTTCTGTTAGTCACATGTCTGTGGAACTTGTTCAGTTTATGTCTCAGTTGTTGAATCTTGTTATGTTCTTACAAATATTTACACATGTTAAGTTGCTGAAAATAAACACAGTTGACAGTGAGAGGACGTTTCTTTTTTTGCTGAGTTTAGTTGTCTGCATCACTTCATCACTTCCAATCCCCCATATTTATTTTTTGCAAATATATACACTACCATTCAAAAGTTTGGGGTCACTTAGAAATGTCCTTGTTTTTGAAAGAAAAGCAATTTTTTTTGTCCATTAAAATAACCTCAAATTGATCAGAAATACAGTGTAGACATTGTTAATGTTGTAAATGGCTATTGTAGCTGGAAACGGCAGATTTTTTTATGGAATATCTACATAGGTGTACAGAGGCCCATTATCAGCAACCATCACTCCTGTGTTCCAATGGCACGTTGTGTTAGCTAATCTAAATTTATAATTTTAAAAGGCTAATTGATCATTAGAAAACCCTTTTGCAATTATGTTAGCACAGCTGAAAACCTTTGTACTGATTAAAGAAGCAATACAACTGGCCTTCTTTAGACTAGTTAAGTATCTGTAGCATCAGCATTTGTGGATTTGATTACAGGCTGAAAATGGCCAGAAACAAAGAACTTTCTTCTGAAACTCGTCAGTCTATTCTTGTTCTGAGAAAAGAAGGTTATTCCATGCGAGAAACTGCCAAGAAACTTTAGATCTCGTACAACGTTGTATACTACTCCCTTCACAGAACAGTTCAAACTGGCTCTAACCAGAATAGACAGAGGACTGGGAGGCCCCGGTGCACAACTGAGCAAGAGGACAAGCACATTAGAGTGTCTACTTTGAGAAACAGACGCCTCACAAGTGCTCAGCCGGCAGCTTCATGAAATAGTACCCGCAAAACACCAGTCTCAACGTCAACAGTGAAGAGGCGACTCCGGGATGCTGGCCTTCTAGCTAACACAACGTGCCATTGGAACACAGGAGTGATAGTTGCTGATAATGGGCCTATGTATGCCTATGTAGATTTTCCATAAAAAATCAGCCGTTTCCAGCTACAATGGTCATTTACAACATTAACAATGTCTACACTGTATTTCTGATCAATTTGATGTTATTTTAATGGACAAAAAAAATTGCATTTCTTTCCAAAACGAGGACATTTCTAAGTGACCCCAAACTTTTGAACGGTAGTGTACATTTCCTTTATTACCCTCCAACCCTAACACCCCTCCCCCAATTGTAGCAAACTAGTGAACAACAACGCTTAGGCCTGTATTTCCAGCTTATACACGCTATATACATTTTATGGACTCAGTCTATTTTACAATAGTTTTATTTTGTTTGTTTTTAACTTGTCCTTCCTCTGCAAGTGTTTGTTTAATAGTGAACAGATCTCCACATGTGACCATGAATAAAATAATGGCCATTTAAATGGATGAACCAGGGACAATGTGTTCCAAATTCCACCCAGATTCTGATGTCTTAGTTTAAAGACTCCCATTCCCCAGGGAAACATTCCATTCTGTTTCATCTGACAGCTCACTAATGCACTGTCTTCCTATCTCCACACTATCGGATCAAATAATGCCACGTGATATGTAATATTTCTGCTAATTTCTCACTCAAATGTATTTTTTTCTTTTAATGTTGTGTAACATTAAAGGTACGTTTTAAAGACATTGTTCGAGACAAAGACGGCACCCACTATTTCAGTTCTTATGATGTACAGAACAAGCAATACAATCCTGAAAGTTGGTCTACTCCAAAAAAGGCAATTGAACAGGTAATGGTAGCATTATCAATAATGTCTTTTTCAATGACAATATTTTATCTCTATGGAACATTGACCCTACAGTTATAATATGGTGATTTAGAAAGATTTTAGAAAATAAAATAGTGATAGTCTCCAGCTGCTCTCAATTGAATTCAGAAAGAATCTGAGAACACTTTTTATTGTCTTTGAAGTGACGTTCTGAAGCTGTAAGAGCCAGTAAACTGATGAGAGAATGGACAGACATTCTCTGATCCTGGGAATCTAAAGATCTCTACTGGCTACAACAGAAGTATTTTCATATATTGTGTATATGAATGTGTAGTTTCATGTATTTTGATGTGTATTGTGGTGCTACATAAGGCCCATCTGGAAAAGAGACCTTGGTCAGACTCCCTGTCAAAATAAAGGTTAAATAAATATACCACATGTGTAGCTCTGTGCTGCTGTTCAAAGCATAAATCCATTTTGCATTCCCTCATTGCAGACAACTAATAGCATCATCTAAATTCCTGAAGCTGAAGGAAAAATGAGGGGAATTAATGAATTTTTTGGAATGAGCCCACACGTTAAGTCACTTTGAAAGTCTGGCTCAAACAAGATTACATTCCATAATAGAAAGGAGTTTAACTTCCTTCTAAATGAGAGTAAAGGTCTAGAAACCTAATTTAACGGTGCTATATACAAGGGCAAATATTTGATCGAATGAGGGGGATGGCAAAAAGGGAAACACAAATAGAATGCAGCCAGGATGCTCCTGCTGCAGTATTGCGTGGGCTTTTGGAGACAACTTGAAGACTTCAAAGTCAACAGATGGCTGGCTGGCTGTATCAGGAACAGTCCATGTTCTACAGAACAAGCCCATGGTCCAAAGTCCCTCCGAAGCTAATCACGGCAGAGAAGGAAAAACAAACAGTACAACAGGCTATAAGCTGCTAGTGTTGCTGGGCTGGCTGAGTAAGACCTTTGTAGTTCCCTGAAGCTACATACGTATCTCTCACCACCGTGGGAGGAGAGCACTGAGGAAGAGCATGAAGAATAATCAATGTCATAAAAACTAGAAAAAGATAATTATATACTGTAAATGAAAAGCAGCCTTGAACTTTACTTCCCATTCCCCATGTAGGCGGTTAAATGCAATATCTTGATAAAAGAAGGAAGTGGGTGCTATCCAAGGACTCAGCGCTGGCACATACTGTACTATAAGGCTTTATGATGGTGCAGCAACCCTTCCTGTAGTCAGATACCATAGAGAAAGCGTTGACAGGAACTTAGATATACAGATTGTGTAGGTGACTTATACGAAGACGGCCGGGAGTGTACTTAAAGGGTATCTGTGTGTGTAGAGGGCGAGGTTGTCGATCAATGCCTCGCTGCCTTAATGCATTTTGTGATTTACAAAAAGGTCATCTTCTCCATGTAATTGACAAGCTGATAAAGGTTATGGGGGGCAAAACCCTACTGAGTGACACATTAGAGATGCGGTAGCTTCTAATCCACTGAGCCTGCCAATGGAACATGGCCTTATGGAGTCTTTGGTTCAGGAAATGCTATATCTCCCTTTGAAGAATGACTGGAGGCTGCCTAAGAGTCTGAAACCTTTAATACAGTTTGAGAGGTCTGGCAGATTGAAGCAATTTTCCCCAGACATTGTATTGTTTTATGAGGTCACGGTCAGTTCTTGGCTCCAGAATCCCTTGCTCTGGGTTTTGTTGAAGCATCACAGCGGCAAATAGCCACAAACGACACATCACACGGTCATGGCTGGAAATTGCAAATGTTTTGAAAAATAAAATATTCTCAAAACTATATTAAATGTTGGATATCTATGACTTAAAGGCTTATTTCAGTATAGTGATGCTACAGAGCTTTACATTTTTCCTTCTGAACAAAATTGCACATAACTATGAGTTTGAAAAAGACTCTCCTCCAAAATCAATCTGGTTAAAACATGTGTCAATGAGTAAAATATGGCACAAAAACATGTTATCATGGCAGCACATTAATGTTTCATGATATATCTTATTGTGTGCCCTCATCAAAATCTTCTACTAGCAGCCCTCTTGAGCGCAGATGTATCGATTTTAAAAGATATCCTTTCATTTAAAACCTTATATTAAGATGCTGCTATCTCTGGCACCAGCCATTGATCCATCCCTGAATACAAAGAGGGAGACAGAGCACTGGTAGACTCTAGACTCCCCCCGCCCCCCACCCTCCTCCCCCGCCCTCCCCCCGCCCTCCACCCCCCTCCCCCCGCCCCCCACCCTCCTCCCCCGCCCTCCTCCCTCCTCCCCCCGCCCTCCGCCCCCCCCGCCCTCCATCCTCCTCCCCCCGCCCTCCGCCCCCCACCCTCCATCCTCCTCCCCCCGCCCTCTGCCCCCCGCCCTCCTCCCTCCAGCTCCGCTCGTGGAGGTGAATGTCTCTGCCCGCCAGTGAGAGCAGGATTATGTGAAGGTCTGGCTGGTTCTTCCTCCAAGCCGTGGGAGTCTGACCCTGATAAATCTCCCCCGGCTGTGAGGCAGCACGACCACGTTTTGTAGCGACAAGCTCATGGTATGGGTCCCAATTAATGGAGGAGAAGCTTCTCTAGCTGCTGCTCTGGAAGTTTGAGACTGGGGCAGAGCCAAGCAGGCGGAACAGAACAACGCAGACATCCAGCCTGTCTTCTCAGAGAGGAGCAACAAACTAGCTTCTTCACTCTGACAGAAACTTCTACCTCTCAACAATACTCAACAAGAATGTGTACGGCGGAAGCACTCATTGCGAATACAATAAACAAGCTATTGGGTTGTGGGTAGTGCAATGGCCTAGAGAGTGCAGGGAGGGAGTCAGCGTAGCCTAGTGGTTAGAGCGTTGGACTAGTAACCGAAAGGTTGCAAGATTGAATCCCCGAGCTGACATGGTACAAATCTGTCGTTCTGCCCCTGAACAAGGCAGTTAACCCACTGTTCCTAGGCTGTCATTGAAAATAAGAATTTGTTCTTAACTGACTTGCCTAGTTAAATAAAGTTTTTTTTAAAAACAGTGGTGGAGCACAGGGATGTGGGAGGGTCTGGTTCACAGCTTGCTGTATTAGGGTCATTCACCTACTTTAGTGTGTGGGTGATGTATGAAGACTGCATCAGTGGTATGAAAATCATATGGTACAATACCCAATAAACCGGTCGCTCTCTGTCTCGCTCTCTGTCGGTCTCTCTCTCATCTGTGAAGTTGAGTTGTTGTACACCTTCAAACTGACAGTTTGTTTTGCAACTCAAGTCTTTGAAATCATGTCAGCTTTATTCATAAGGGTTACTTTTATCTTGGGGCTCATAAATGGATACATTTCTACATCTTGAAGAAAACCCCACCTAAAATAGAATACAAGTACTGTCCTCCTAAGTATTTCTCTAGGGGACAAACAGTAATTGCCTTGATGTCTTCAAACGAATGCAAGAATGCATCTTGGCTGATACATTTCTGCTACACTGTGTTGTGCACAGGGATGCATTTAGCATATGTATTATGCATTATTTCTGGTTTGTCTCTTTGGGAATCAACAGTCAAGCTTTGTGCTGTCTTTAACTGTGGACTCACTGTCAAATATTTACAAGCAACAAAAAACAAACATAATATTTGATGATTCAAGTCATGTTGCTACTTCAATAGCAAAGTGTTATTTACTATTTTCACTAATGACACCATTTCCTGATGAATGTGCATGCCATCATTGTAGCCTCTTTCACCCACTGCATGTTCTGTATGTCTTATGGCGGTGTGTCTGGTACGCTTTTAAAGAAATAACCATAAAGCCCCGAAGCAACAGCTGGTTTAGATGCACTTAAACATAAACCGGTTTTTGACTGACAGGCATCTAAACAACAAGACAATCCCGATGATGTATAGTTTTCTCTTAGGTGTGAATACAAATCACATTGCCCCAGGTTGAATTGACACCTCTGGAGCCCCACCAGCCCTGTATGTGGTTGTGTGAATTGTCTTTAAAGCGACTGACACTGAGTGGGTTAACAGTTACTGTGGCTCCCTTTGGAGCTTTAGACCTTTTTTTAGACAGGGCGAATTATAGAAACCCTATTTCTTAGCCCCAAAATACACCAATTGAAAGGAATGCTAATGTCATTATGTTTCCTGTGCCTTTCAGCAGCCTTGAAAAATAATCACGGCTCCTTTAGAGGTTTTGTGTCATTGAAGGATGTTCAGGTGAGCTACAGCAATGATTAGTGCAGAGGTTTCTTTCTTTAGAGGAAGGAGATGGGGGTGTTCATCTTTTCTCTATGCAACCCTTTGTTCTCCCACGTTGATATGGGGAACTAAATGGTCTGGTATAAGACAAATTGAACTTACCTGTTGGATGCACACACAAAGAGAAGCATGAATGGCCACAGAGAGTGTGAGAGAGACAGAGGGGGGAGGACGAGAGACAGAGGGGGGAGAGTGAGAGAGAGAGAGACGAGAGAGAGAGAGAGAGGCACTATGGGCTCTATTCAATCAGCTTTAGCCAACATCCGCTGTGTCGGGGGTGGAAATGCATTAAAGCTGTCAAATCCACAAGTCTCTCCTGGCATTATACCTAAAGCACACATTGCCATTGGCTGCACGGAGTCGCATTATGAGGAAATCCCATGCAGCATTGTTTACAAGTTGGAACACTGGAATGTGAGAAGTAATCTACACCTCGATTAGGCTGCTAGAAATTCTCATTCTTTTGTTGAATGATTTTCAATTTGATCACAATTATTTCCATATATCCTACACTTTCTCGTTCTGAACTTCTAACGTGAGTGGGACCGGTGTGGCTTCGTGACAATGATCAAGAGAAGCTGCTCACCGATTTGACAGCTCCAACGCAGTTACACCTCCTCCGACTTCGCCAAAACACTGTATCAGCTGTGTGGTTGTCGGTTGATCTGATTGAATGCAGGTCTATATTAGTATACACTTTCAACATTTTCACAGAACTATTTTACAGAACAGATGGTTGATGTTCTCAATCAGCAACAACTGTGCAGGTGTGTGTGGTGTCAAGCTCATGTTGTTTCCACACGCAACTTACATTTATAGCACCATGCACTTTTCCACCATGCACTTTTCCACCATGCATTTTACATACACATAACAGATTAATCTAGAGACACTTTCATAGTGTGCGTGTTCCATTCCATTTCCACTCTTCTCATGGACACATCTGTATGAGTAACTGAGCTATTCCTCATCATACTGCTAGAACTGAGAAATCTTCTGAGTGCATTCAGGACAGAGAACCATCCCTGCAGACTTTCCTCCCTAAAAGCGATTTCCCCCCACAAGCTCTAATTAATGCAACACTGCTGCCCTCCAGCATCCATGCACCTCACTTCTCCTGTTCCCTCTCTACCTCTGCCTCGGCCACAGCCATCAGCCCCAGGGTGTGTGTGTGTGTGTGTGTGTGGGTGTGTGTGTGGGGGGGGGGGGGGGGGGCGTGTGCGTGTGTGTGTGTGTGTGTGTTGGCTGGCCCTCTGCCTTCTCCTCATCATCCTCCTCCACCAAGGCAATACAGCAACCAAGGCCTCGCCCACGGCAAACTACCCGTAAGTCAATAAATGACCAGTGATGTTGATGTGTGGGTGTGTTGGAATTACCAGCAGAGTACAGAGAAGATATGAATGGTTTAGTAGATCTTTGGTAGCCATTTACACCTGCCGTCGGGGAAAATGGCAGATTTGGGCACTAAGAAGCACCTAGAACATAGTGGCTGTACAGTAACATTATAATAAATAACGCTTTGATGTCATTCAAGAATGCCAAACACCCAATTGCAAAACAGTCCAATTGTGCACTTCACATTTCCAAATCATAAAATTCATGTCATACAGTGTCAATGTTTTTCCATTATGTATACTCACCTTTGGTCTAATAATTTCCCCATTATCTCCAAACTGTTGCCTTTCAATTGTCACCATTGTCATGCAAATTATTTTCAATTTAGCCCTATACATTTAGGCCAATTCCCACGAGTGTAAAGGGTTAATATCTGACATATCTTACTGTACAGTGATGGAACTTAAGTATTTTGAGCACTGGCCAGCCGGGCTAGTAGACCACAATTTCTACTAGCATGGGTCCAGAATCTGCTACGCGATAATGGAAAAGACACATTTTCACCCACATTTTCTACTTGCCCTGTCTGAAAAGTACCTGCCTCGAGTTAGCGGGCTATCTTAATTTCCATCTTACTGTATCTTACCGTAAGCACATCAAGATTTAGCTGGAATATATGCACGTGTCATAACAGATGAATTCTAAAACTAAACTAAGTCAGTCATTCAGACAACTAAGACATTCCTTTCTATCTATTTTGTCATACGGTATGTGACTGCAGACCTCTACTCAACATTCCCAGGAGCCTGGCAATGACGTCATGCCATTAAACAGAGAAACCAGTTCTAGTCTCATAGCACCACACCCATATAATTATCTCAAACCTCTGCTATATTAATACTGCGCTGTTACAGTCATTATGCATTAATAATGAATGAAACAGTATATTCATATTTCATTAACTTAGTTGTCCACCTTTGCAATTAATCCTTAATATAGACTGTGTATACCTTAAAAACAATGAAAGAAGAGGATAACGTCTGAGGTAAGGTCGTTTTAGTTTAAACACTAATAAAGCCTATAGCCCTGTCAGTTTAGTGGCCAATAGTGTAATTTAATCTACAGTATCTACATCTACGGTTGCGTCCCAAATGGCACCCTGTTCCCTATATAGTGCACTACTTTGACCAGGGCCCATAGGACTTTGCCTTTGGTCAAAAGCAGTGCACTAAATACAGAGTAGGCTGCCATTTGAGACCAGCCCAGACCTCTATCTCTCTTTTATTATACCTGATGATAATGGCCACCTATATTATTGGCAGACATGATTATCTTCCTGATCTGATAATCACACTGATAATCTATCCATCTTATTTCTCTAAGATAATAGAGACATATCATCTAAATGAATCATAGTTTCACATTAATGAAACATTACCTATGCATAGCGGTACCTGCCTGCTATTTGGCCTGGAAGTAGATAGATAACTGGATCAGATTAGCCTCCTGTCAGATTAATGGTCCTTATAAGATCTGTGTTTAGCCAGCGATCACAGCATAACTACCTAGGCTATACTGTGTAAAACACTGCTGTTTGAACAAAGAAAGACACGATGTAGTACAACATCACACAGAATCGCAGGTCTATGTAAGATGTCCACAATAAATAGGTTATTTCACTCAGCGCTAAGCCCCTGAGATTGCTGACTAACAAGTCATTGTAGCATCAAAGACAAAGAATCGAAAGCTAGAAAATTGTTTGCTGATGCAGGGACTAAATAACCTTGACAAGCCATCTTGGATTGTTGGATTGTTGGATGGGAGAAAAAGAGAAAGATAAGTACCAACTATAGGTGAATAACATCCTCATATTTACACTTCTCCTACAGTTCACAGCTTCCACAAGGCCATCAACCATCATTCAACTGAATTAAAACAGAACCGCAGATGTTGAACCATCAATCCAATGTATTTCAAAAGTCTTTTTTACCTCAACACTCCCAAAGTGCTTCACAGAAACCCAACCTTGACCCCAAAGAGCAAGCAATAGCACATATATATCCTGTTTACATGTCACTCTTTTCTTTGTACCTCTTCATAGAGCGATGTGACATTCTCATAACCTTAACTCCCAAACTAAGCAATTAAAATAATGATTCAGATTTTCTATTAGACAGCATTGTGTGCCGGAGAAAAGGGACAGCCCTTTGAAAATGTTCCCCAGACAGACGTAGCAGCTCATTATGTGGACATTCTCAGAATCCCAGACCACCAGAATCGGCACGGCAACAGCTAGAATAATTAGGTGTCATATTACAGAGTGACATATCTTATAAGACACCGGAGCAAACTGATTGTCATCGATTGCTTTAGTTTTAGTATAGGAAGGGTAGAAGTAATGAACAGAAATATGCTTTTTGGTGCTTTTTTAAATGGAACTCACGTAGCATGACAGAATGGCCTTAGTGTGCTCTCATGCAGAACCCCTTACCAATTACCAGAAACCAAAGCCAGTTGTTTTTACAGTACCTCCTGTAATGGAAGACTGAATAATGTCCGCTGCCTCTTGTTTAGCATCATTGCACATCACTTATTCAACATTTCCACATTTAATGTCACGCCCATTAAAACGTAAACAGGTCTGTGATGATGATCTCTCTCCCACCAGCACAAATAGCCACATAACAGTGGCTGGAGGCCCTGTGTGGCTAAATTGGGAGAGCATGGCGCTTGCAACGCCAGGTTTGTGGGTTTGATTTCAACGGGGGACCAGTGCTAAATGACTCAAATGTAAAATGTAAATGTAAGGCTATAATAAAAAGCTGGAGGGAGAGAGGATGGAAAACATTGAGCATAATATGTTATCAGTCTGTTGTGATGCCCTGGTGATCATGCTCAAGTCCTAATTGATTAAAGCCTGATTCCAACATCACAGTTTTCTCAAGGCATATCATCCACACAGCATTTGATGCAGTCTTATCTGAAACAAGCAATAGCATACATTTGCCTCTCTATCTTCCTCTGGTCTCTCTCTCTCTCTCTTTCTCTCTCTCCTTTGCTCCAAGGGCCTCAAATGTTCCTTTAGTGCCATAAACACTTCCTATTTTCTATTGCCATGGTTATGAGCTGGTATCGAACAGCCTTTTAATACTAACACAAGGCTGCCAGAGTGAGCCTTTAACCCTCCTCCCACTAACTCAGATGGGCAGCAAGCCGAAAACATGTCAGAAACATGTTTATTTCTGAATATACTGAGGGTTCACTATTATTTCAGTATCCCGCCAAGCCCAGAGTTTAACATGTGTATTGAATTAAAAGTCAGAGTGTAATTAATTAACTTCTCAATGCCTGAGTAATATCTACAACCATCTTATTTTAAATACATTGAAATAAATAGCATGATTCATTGGCAATATTAAAATAACTTGGGTTGAAATACACAATCTCACTACGCACACTAAATCCAGCTAATGCATTTGAATTTACTGTAGCTAAGTCCCCTAGTACCTTAGCTACTGAACGCCAAAATAAATAATTATTTTATTGCGGACAATACTGCAGTTCTTTTCTCAACAGGGGAATTGTGGTTTAAAGTTCAGTATTGAATGACTAATATTGTAGGCTGCTTCTTGCAAACTAAGTCTTGTCTTATTTAGTGCTGGCTTTTTCTGGGTTTAGAAACATAAAGCTTTGTGCAGTGCAGTTCACTGTCACAGAGGAGATGGGCTGTCACTCAAAGAATAGTTTCACGTCCAACCTATTTCCCTCTGAGAGGTTATTTCTTCATTATATGATGCCCTGTATCAGGTGTGAACAGCCACACTATAAAGCCTGACAGTTTGATGCTGGGAGGAAGAGAGGAAGATGTTTAGATGCCAGTGGATGAGTGTGTCAAGACCTCTCTTCTCCACGGCCCGTCCCACTGCAGTGTTCTCCAGACAAATGGTAAATCACTCTGGGCAGGTGTCCCAGCCTTCACTCACACAGCACTACTACTGAGACAGAGTGATGAGAAGAGCAAAGAGAGTTCATACTATAGAGGTTTGTAGAGGTGGATGGCCAAAAGCGGATGAAGATAAGAAACCTACAGATTAGATTACTCACAAGGACCAGGACATGTTCGCTCAGCTCAGTCGGTTGTCTATGTTTACTATTGTTTGGTTTCTTCAAGGTGAACATACAGTACTGACCTGGACACAGTAAAGCACTGCTATGGCACAGGATGTGACGCAGAGAGAGGTTGACAGTTGTCCCAGGAGTTAAAACAAAACCTTCACAACAGGTAATGAGGTGCTTTCACCTCTCTATTGTTGTCTTGTACGATTCTGTTTCCTGTTCCAAGCTGATAGCTGATAGCTGATAGCTGAGATCTCACCTCAGTGCCTTTAGATTAATTGGACTGTAGCATCAACTTCCTCCACCACCATCTGAGACTGACAGATATTCTCTTCATATCTGCGGTTTGCAGGTTTTGAGATGCCACCATCAGAAGCTTCAGCAGCAGTAAGATGTAACTAGTATAGCCACTGTCGTGCTACAATCTGACAGATTCTGTTCCCATATGGGGTTTCGAGATGCCACCATTAGTAAATTCAGCGGCAACCAGATGCTCCCGACTGGTGCAGCGGTCTAAGGCACTGAATCTCAGTGCTAGAGGCGTCACTACAGACCCTGGTTCGTTTCCAGGCTGTATCACAACCGACCGTGATTGGGAGTCCCATAGGGCAGTGCACAATTGGCCCAGCTTCGTCTGTGTTAGGGTTTGGCCGGGGTAGGCCGTCATTGTAAATAAGAATTTGTTCTTAACTGACTTGCCTAGTTAAATAAAGGTTAAATAAAAACCAAAAATATTGCATAGCCTCGATTTACTGTAGTCTAACACATGTCAATGTAAAGGAACAGCCTCCACACATGTCTGTTTGGTGTAGAGATGGTGTGATGGTGACATACGAGGGATCACATTGCTGAGCGTGGAGAAATCCTCCACAGCAGACAAGGCAAACATCTCACAGCAGCGCAGCAAAATGAATGGTAATGCACACTTTTTATATTTTATTTGAAGGGAGTCTCATAAAATCAACATGGTCTTCTGGGCTGTATCTCATAAACCACCCCCACAGTGACTGCAGGCTTTTGACAGAAATGCCCAATCAAGGCGGTGAGGGGTCAGCCTCTATAAGACGCTGGAGGAGCGTGAGTTATGGCTCGTCTCAGAGTGTTATTTTAATGGGGCTCCAAGCTGCCGCTGTAAAACGCTGGCTGCTCTTTGGCACTGGTAACAGGCACCATAACAGGCAACAGGCACCATTCATGTGTATATATTTTACACATGATATAAACCCCTACAGTATATGAGGTCTGTGGTTGTTAGGGGGATCTCAGCAGTACTGTCTACTGACCAACCAAAGAGACTGATGGATCTTCAGTGCTGCTGAAGCTAGCTAATGACTAGTAGGCCCACTGCTAAGGCAAGGTTGACAGAGGAGTCAGTTGATAGATCATTGATACAAAACAATTCTATTTTTGATGTAGTCTGTACCTTCTATGCTTCTGTGTAGGAATCATTAAGCCATTATGACAGTTTCATTGATATTAGATATACTTTGGTTAAATCTGTTTAAAGTGTGACCAGTTATTCTATAGAACTTCAAGGCAGGGTTGGTAATTAACTATAGGGTCCCCAAGAGAGATTCAAAGCAAGGTGTACAGCACAATCATTTTGTCTTGTGTTTAGTAAGAGGAAGGTACTGACATATGATTAGAATGGATTGATATTCTATGGCTACTTTAGAGTTGATGGTCCGTTCCCCCTCCTCATCCCACACCCACAATATGTTCATATGAATTATGCTTGACACTTTTCCTTTCCATATAATGCCTCTCCAGATGGCACATTGCCTGTTATTTTGCAAGCAAACCAAAAGGCACCTGGCACATACATTTTACTTTTCAGCAAGCTGAGTGGAGTGGAACTGAATAGTTTACTTTTTGTATTATGAGTTATTGAAGTGAAATTCAGCAACTCTTGGACAGTGGAAGTTAACAAGATGCTTCTTTATTGTTTAAACCTGAAGGACATACAGAGTTATTGTAATGACTGTATGAGGAGTTATTGCAATGGTCTTATTGTAACTCATACAGTAGCTGTTTCTGTTTCAGACAGGTCAGGCTGTTTCTGTTTCAGACAGGTCAGGCTGTTTCTGTTTCAGACAGGTCAGGCTGTTTCTGTTTCAGACAGGTCAGGCTGTTTCTGTTTCAGACAGGTCAGGCTGTTTCTGTTTCAGACAGGTCAGGCTGTTTCTGTTTCAGACAGGTCAGGCTGTTTCTGTTTCAGACAGGTCAGGCTGTTTCTGTTTCAGACAGGTCAGGCTGTTCTGTTTCAGACAGGTCAGGCTGTTTCTGTTTCAGACAGGTCAGGCTGTTTCTGTTTCAGACAGGTCAGGCTGTTTCTGTTTCAGACAGGTCAGGCTGTTTCTGTTTCAGATAGGTCAGGCTGTTTCTGTTTCAGACAGGTCAGGCTGTTTCTGTTTCAGACAGGTCAGGCTGTTTCTGTTTCAGATAGGTCAGGCTGTTTCTGTTTCAGACAGGTCAGGCTGTTTCTGTTTCAGACAGGTCAGGCTGTTTCTGTTTCAGACAGGTCAGGCTGGATCAGGCTGTTTCTGTTTCAGACAGGTCAGGCTGTTTCTGTTTCAGACAGGTCAGGCTGGGGCAGGCTGTTTCTGTTTCAGACAGGTCAGGCTGAATCAGGCTGTTTCTGTTTCAGACAGGTCAGGCTGTTTCTGTTTCAGACAGGTCAGGCTGTTTCTGTTTCAGACAGGTCAGGCTGTTTCTGTTTCAGACAGGTCAGGCTGTTTCTGTTTCAGACAGGTCAGGCTGTTTCTGTTTCAGACAGGTCAGGCTGAATCAGGCTGTTTCTGTTTCAGACAGGTCAGGCTGAATCAGGCTGTTTCTGTTTCAGACAGGTCAGGCTGAATCAGGCTGTTTCTGTTTCAGACAGGTCAGGCTGAATCAGGCTGTTTCTTTTTCAGACAGGTCAGGCTGGATCAGGCTGTTTCTTTTTCAGACAGGTCAGGCTGGATCAGGCTGTTTCTGTTTCAGACAGGTCAGGCTGGATCAGGCTGTTTCTGTTTCAGACAGGTCAGGCTGGATCAGGCTGTTTCTGTTTCAGACAGGTCAGGCTGTTTCTTTTTCAGACAGGTCAGGCTGGATCAGGCTGTTTCTTTTTCAGACAGGTCAGGCTGGATCAGGCTGTTTCTGTTTCAGACAGGTCAGGCTGTTTCTGTTTCAGACAGGTCAGGCTGTTTCTGTTTCAGACAGGTCAGGCTGTTTCTTTTTCAGACAGGTCAGGCTGAATCAGGCTGTTTCTTTTTCAGACAGGTCAGGCTGGATCAGGCTGTTTCGACTCACAATGCCTCCTCCAGTTCTGGATGTACAGCTTTCTCACCAGGCTGTATTCACAACTACATTTCAGGAAGCAAGTCTCTGTATTCATGGGAGGTAACAGTGTTGTCTTCATCAGGAGATAATGTGCTCTATGTGTATTCCGCGAGGCACTAAATCTAGTTTGGAAATGAATCTGTCATTGTGGACGGCTCACATTGATTCTTCTGTAGACATCTCTTTCCATCATCCCATAGCTTTGGGTGAATCTCTGCTACTGGGTAAACACAACTCACTAGACACACTACAGCCAGGATTACAGATGACACACACACATACATGGATGCATGCACACATACACACATGCACACAAACATACACCATTCACTCATTTAGTTATAAGAGTTTAACATCAAAAATTGTTGTAGCCAATTTTCCATCTCCTTTCACCTTCTCAGTAATGATACATGTCTATCCTTTCACCTTCTCAGTAATGATACATGTCTATCCTTTCACCTTCTCAGTAATGATACATGTCTATCCTTTCACCTTCTCAGTAATGATACATGTCTATCCTTTCACCTTCTCATGTCAATCCTTTCACCTTTTCAGTAATGATACATGTCTATCCTTTCACCTTCTCAGTAATGATACATGTCAATCCTTTCACCTTCTCAGTAATGATACATGTCAATCCTTTCACCTTCTCAGTAATGATACATGTCAATCCTTTCACCTTCTCAGTAATGATACATGTCAATCCTTTCACCTTCTCAGTAATGATACATGTCTATCCTTTCAGTTTGTTAATCTAATGTTCTTCACCCATGAGATCATTTTATATTTTGGATGGACTTCTCTGATTTTCCATTTCAATATTGTCTAAAAAAAAGCCTGTTCACAACACATATGGGTGAGGGTGGAGGGAGTGAATGGCATGGCTCAGTGCTCTGGCTGCTATAGTAATAGATGATGACCGAGAGGACCAGCTCCCTAGTCATTTTACATGCAAATTGATTAAGAAGTAATAGCCAGCAATGAGGAAATCACCAGGGATCAGACGTCCCAGTTTTCACTCAGTCAGTAATAAGACAAAAAACCCTGAACGCAAACTCCTATTAGTCCTAAAGATGGCTTGTAATCTAAAGTCATTTCCCACATGTAACGGCCTGTTGTATTTCCTCGATCATGAAAATAAATCAGATCAATTGACATCATGGGCTGTGTTCTGTCTAGAGCCCCCCTGTTCCCCACACCATAAGAGATGTGTGACTACTGTACATTACTGTTGGGCTCTTACAGGGCCCTACCCCCGTCTCTCTTTCTCTCTCTGTGTGTCTGTCTCTCTCTCGCTCGCTTGCTCTCTCTCTTTTTCTCTCTCCTCTCCCTCTCTCTGTCTCTCTCTTGCTCTCTCCCTATCGCACTCATACTCTGTCTCTCTCTCTCTCTCCCCCCTCTCTTTCCCCTCCCTCTATCTCTTTTCCTCTCTCTCTCTCGCTCTCTCTCGATGTCTCACGCTCTCTCTTACTCTCTCCCTCTCTCTGTGTGGCTTTTCTCTGTTCTGTCTCAGTATGGCCTCACAAGGGAGCTCCTTTCCTGCCTGGCCAACTTCAAACAGCAGAGTATGAGACAGCAGGATAAAACGCAGCACACACTATTTAAGGCATGGCTACAGGATTCATTGGAGCCCTGGATCATCAGATAAGACTGTATTACACTGAGCTGGATGATATGGCACTCTGGTGTCATAGCCACTCTCACCTACAGTATCTATTCACACTGTATACATCTGGCCAGCTGGGTTTACTGAAATAACATGTAATACATTTAAGTGAACCATGCATTATTGGACAGCAAACAGACAATGTTTTTTCCACTGGCTGTTTTAGTGCACATTGAATACAGTGCCTTCAGAAAGTATTCATACTTGACGAATTCCACATTTTCCTGAGTTACAGCCTGAATTCAAAATTGATTAAATAAAACGCTCACCCATCTACACACAATACAGCATAATGACAAAGTGAAAACATGTTTTTAGAAATGTTGGCAAATGTATTGAAAATGAAATACAGAACTAATTAATTTATATAAGTATTCACACCCCTGAGTCAATACTTTGTAGAAGCACCTTTGGTGGCAATTACAGCTGTAAGTCTTTTTGGGTAAGTCTCACACCTGGCTTGAACAATATTTGCCCATTATTCTTAAGAAAAATCTTCAAGCTCTGTCAAGTTGATTATTTATAGATCATTGCTAGACAGCCATTTTCAAGCTGATTTAAGTCAAAACTGTAACTAGGCCACTGAGGATCATTCAATGTCGTCATAAGCAACTCCAGTGTAGATTTGGCCTTGTCTTTTTGGTTATTGTCCTGCTGAAAGGTGAATTTGTCTCCCAGTGTCTGTTGGAAAGCAGGCTAAACCAGGTTTTCCTATAGGATTTTACCTGTGCTTATATGGGCTCCCGAGAGGCGCAGTGGTCTAAGGCACTGCATCTCAGTGCTTGAGGCATCACTACAGACACCCTGTTTCAAATCCAGGCTGTATCACAACCAGCTGTGATTGGGAGTCCCGTAGGGGAGCGCACAATTGGCCCAGCGTCGTCTGGGGTTGGCTGGTGTAGGCGGTCATTGTAAATAAGAATTTGTTCTTAACTGACTTGCCTAGTTAAATAAAATAGTATTCTGTTTATTTTTTAGAAAAACTCCCAAGTCCTTGCTGATGACTACTATACCCATAACATGATGCATGCTTGAAAATATGAAGTGTGGTACTCAGTGATGTGCTGTGTTGGATTTGCCCCAAACATAAGACTTTGTATTCAGGATAAAAAGTTTTTTTTGCAGTATTACTTATATTCACTTTTTGCAAACATGTTTTGGAATATTTTTATTCAGTACAGGCTTCCCTCTTTTCACTCTGTCATTTAGGTTAGTATTGTGGAGTAACCGCAATGTTGTTGATCCACCTCAGTTTTCTCATATCACAACCATTAACTGTTTTATCGTCGTCATTGGCCTCATGGTGAAATCCCTGAGCGGTTTCCTTCCTGAATTAGGAAGGACGCCTGTATCTTTGTAGTGACTTGATACACTATCCAAAGTGTAATTAATAACTAATCACCATGCTCAAAGGGATATTCAGTGCCTGCTTTTATAATAATAAAAAAAAGAAATCTATCCAATCGGTGCCCTTCTTTGCAAGGCATTGAAAAACCTCGCTGATCTTTGTGGTTGAATCTGTGTTTGATTTCACTGCTCGACTGAGGGACCTTACAGATAATTATATGTGTGGGGTACTGAGATAAGGTAGTCATTCAAAAATCATGTTAAACACTATTATTGAACATGGAATGAGTTCATGCAACTTATTATGTGATTAATTAAGCACATTTTTACTCCTGAACTTATATATTTTTTAATTTTACAAACAAAATTCCACTTTCACATAATGGGGTATTTTGTGCAAATCAGTGACACAACATCTCAATTTAATCAAGTTTCAATTCAGGCTGTAACACAACAAAATGTGGAAAAAGTCAAGGGTGTGAATACTTTCTGAAAGCTCTTTTCAGGCAATCGGTAATCATGACCCCCACCACAGTCATGCTGTTAAGGTTTATTTGTACCATGCTTAGTCAGCCACTTTAGAAAATAATGTATTTGATCATTTAATATGACATTCTAATGTAATTGGAGTGACTGTGAACATATTATTGAATAAACAATGTACCTAACTGTAGTTATGTTTTAAATCATTCTCAGAATTCAGATGTGTCAATAAAGGTTTCTTGGAATTCTCAGATCGACTAATGATCAAACCTAACAGGCTTAAACTGTTGAGAACTACCTAGAATGCAAATGTATGCATCTGATTTGACAACGACAGATACATGTGGAGAGTTGTTCACAACATGTGCTGCATAAGAGATGATCAAGGACTTTAGTCTATTTCAACCCATTGAAATAATCAGGAGGGATTGTGGAATAAACTCTGTCTGATCAATTTATTTAAAGCAGCCCCTAAGTATTCATCCTGAGGTTACTGTATATCTGATGAGGCTCAGTCAATTCTCTGTGTACTGATTTGTAAAAAGAAAACTGAAATAAGTTATTTGGATTCTCCAGTAATTTGATAAATGACCACCTCCCTGCTCCCACGATGCATGGCTGTCATCTGTAGCAGTAGTTGTGTGTGCGTGTGTGTGTCACGCCCTGACCTGAGAGAGCCGTTTTTCTCTGTTTAGTTAGGTCAGGGTGTGATATGGGGTGGGCATTCTATGTATTTTATTTCTATGTTTTGGCCAGGTATGGTTTCCAATCAGAGGCAGCTGCCTATCGTTGTCTCTGATTGGGAACCATACATAGGCAGCCTTTTTCCACCTGTGCTTTGTGGGTAGTTGTTTTCTGTTTTGTATTTCGTTACCTGACGGAACTGTTTGGCTTTTCATTTTGTTTCTTTGTTCTAGTGTTTCATTGTTTAATAAATTAATAATGAACACTTACCATGCTGCGCTTTGGTCCCCTCTCTACGACGATCGTAACAGTGTGTGTTTGCGTGCGTGCATGTGTGTGTGGTCTCATAGCTACAACCACTGGATATACGGTGCCTATCTTATTCCCTCCCCCCACACATGTGGACAGTGGACGGCTCAGGCTGGGGCTGCCTGACACATGCATTGCTGGTGAAGCCCAGAGATTATGAGCATAATGAATCTGTTCCACACATGGCACGTTGATAAAGGCATGTCGTGCCATTAATCAGGAGCATGGGGAAATGGGAGAGTCTAAGGTGCGTGGTTTGATTGACAGGCTAATTTATTGCCAGGAACAGCAGCTTTTCATGGGATGAATAGGAGCTTTGGCTAGCTTTGCCTAATTAAAGGTTGGTATTGGAGAAGGGCCCAGGGAGATTCTGCATGGGGTCAGTGAGGCTGCCAGGTGTGTGGGACACTGCATTCCCTCAGGAGAGGCTGACTCTCTACTGTATGTCTCTCTGAAGCAGCTCAGATAGATACTGGGTGACTGGTTCTGGGTGGGGTTGTTAACTATGCTGTGCATCTGCCAACATCAAACGTACAAGTACGGGTAGGGGTTTGCAGGGGGGTGACCTATGCACTCTATAATGATGCGACTCAGAGATGGCTGGGTTGGGTGTCTATGTCTCTGACATTACTCAGTCATACTGGGTGGCTGCTGCTGGGTGATGGTGTTGACATGTGCCTGTGCATCTGTAAATGTCAAACATACAAGCAAGGGTAGGGGTTTATGAGTAAAGCTACTTTATATCTGCTGTTCAGAGACGTGACTATCTTCCATGGGTGTGCCTGTGCCTTCTACAAGGTTCTGTGTTTCTGACTCCCTCTGAGGTTCTGAGGTTCTGATTCCCTCTGAGGCTCTGAGGTTCTGACTCATTCTGAGGTTCTGACTCCCTCTGAGGGCAGTAGAGTTAGGACAAGTATCATATAGGGAGAGAATATATACAGTTGAAGTTGGAAGTTTCTCTCTCTCTCTCACTGACTTTTGCTCTCTTTCTCTCTCTGTCGCTCTCTCTTTCTCACTCACTCTCTCTCTGTCGCTCTCTCTCTGTCGCTCTCTCTTTGTCGCTGTCACGTTCTGACCTGTAAAGGTGTTATTTGTTAGTGTTTAGTTTGGTCAGGATGTGGCAGGGGGTATTTGTTTTATGTGGTTCAGGGTGGTTGTGTGTATGTGTCCATGTAGAGAGGGGTATTTGATTTATTAGTCCAGGGTTTTGGTTATTGTTCTATGTTAGTTTATTTCTATGTTCTGTCTAGTCATTTGTATTTCTATGTTTAGTTAATTGGAGTTGGGGCCTTCAGTTGGAGGCAGCTGTCTATCGTTGCCTCTGATGGAAGGTCCTATAATTAGGGGTGTGTTTGAATTGTGGATTGTGGGTAGTTGTATTCTGTTTTGTGCTTGTCACCTGACAGAACTGTTAGTGTCGTTTCTGTTAATTGTATACGTGTTTATTTTGTTTCTCCTTCTTATATATTAAAAAGAGAAGATGAGTATACACTTCCCTGTTGCGTCTTGGTCCTCCACACATGACACCCGTTACAGAACTACCCATCACAACCGGACCAAGCAACAGAAGAGCCAAGGAAGCAGGAGGACTACAGGGAATCGTGGTCATGGGAGGAAATCCTGGCGGTAGAAGGTCCGTGGCGAAGGAACGGTGAGGACCGGGAGAAGTACGTTGGGACGAGGCTAGCAAGGAAGCCTGAGAGGCAGCCCCAATAAAAAAATTTGGGGGGCATATGGGGTGGGTGGCTGGGCAAAGGATGCGCCTGAAGCCAACACCTCGTGCTTATTATGGGAGCACATGGAGTGGAGAGCGCCGAAGTACAAAGAGGTACGCAAGATCTCGCCCATGCGCACGCACAGTCCGGTGCGTGTGATCTCAGCCCCAAGCAAAGGCCGTGCTAGAGTGGGCATCCAGCCTGGAAGGAGGATGCCAGCCCAATACGTCTGGCCACCGGTACGCCTCTGAAGTCCAGGCTACAGGACACCTCCTCTACGCACGGTGACCATCAGGCCCCTGCATAGCCCAGTCCGCCCTGTACCAGCACCCCGAACGTACAGGGCTACTACTGCCATCCAGCCAGGACTGGTTGTGCAGGAGGTGAGCTCGAGACTTCCGGTACTCACCCAAGGCCCGGTGTATCCTACTCCTGCTCCTCGTAGAAGCCCACAGGTGCATGTCTCCAGTCTGGCTCCTCCGAAGCCAGCACCGCGCACCAGGCTTCCCGAGCGGCAGCTCAGTCCAGCTCGACCTATTCCTGCGCCACGCACAAGCCTACAGGTGTGTGTATCCAGTCTGGCTCCTCCGAAGCCAGCACCGCGCACCAGGCTTCCCAAGCGGCAGCCTAGTCCAGCTCCCGGCACAAGCCCACAGGTGCGTGTCTCTAGTCTGACTCCCCCGAAGCCAGCACCACGCACCAGGCTCCCAGTGCGGCAGCCCAGCCCAACTCGTCCTACTCTTGCCCCTAGCACTAGCCCTGAGGTACGTGGGCCTAGTCCGGCATCCCCTACGCCAGCCCCACGTACCAGGCCTTCAGTGCACGTGCCTCGCCCAGATGGCACAGCGACAGCGTCTCGCCCAGCGACAGCGCCTAACCCAGAGTGCCCGATGACAGTGCCTCAGCCCGAGTGTCCGGCACCTATACCCGAGAGAGAAGTGTTCCACAGTCCGACGCAGCCAGAGTCGCCCTCCAGTCCGACGCAGCCAGAGTCGCCCTCCAGTCCGACGCAGCCAGAGTCGCCCTCCAGTCCGACGCAGCCAGAGTCGCCCTCCAGTCCGACGCAGCCAGAGTCGCTCGTAGCGAGGATCCCAAGTCCGAGGTCGAAAAAGAGGGACCTCGCCCCAGAGTCTGCAAAGAAGAGGGGTGAGCAAGTGGCGGAGCGAGGGATACGTCCTGCTCCAGAGCCACCTCCGTAGGGACTAGTATGCGGGAAGGGGGGAGCGTTGCAAAGGCATCGTCGGTGACGGTGGCCGCCCTCCCTTCCCTCCCATATAAGCTGGGAATTTTTTGGTTTTGGGGTATATTTTTGTATTTTCTTTTTGTTAGGTGCACCCGGGGTTTGCACCTTTGGGGGGGTACTGTCACGTTCTGACCTGTAAAGGTGTTATTTGTTAGTGTTTAATTTGGTCAGGACGTGGCAGGGGGTATTTGTTTTATGTGGTTGTGTGTATGTGTCCATGTAGAGAGGGGTATTTGATTTATTAGTCCAGGGTTTTGGTTATTGTTCTATGTTAGTTTATTTCTATGTTCTGTCTAGTCATTTGTATTTTTATGTTTAGTTAATTGGTGTTGGGGCCTTCAGTTGGAGGCAGCTGTCTATCGTTGCCTCTGATTGAAGGTCCTATAATTAGGGGTGTGTTTGTATTGTGGGTAGTTGTATTCTGTTTTGTGCTTGTCACCTGACAGAACTGTTAGTGTCGTTTCTGTTAATTGTATACGTGTTTATTTTGTTTCTCCTTCTTATATATTAAAAAGAGAAGATGAGTATACACTTCCCTGTTGCGTCTTGGTCCTCCACACGCGTTACAGTCGCGCTCTCTTTGTCTCTCTCTCTGTCGCTCTCTCTCTGTCAGAAGTTTACATACACTTCGGTTGGAGTCATTAAAACTCGTTTTTCAACCACTTCACAAATATCTTGTTAACAAACTATAGTTTTGGCAAGTCGGTTAGGACATCTACTTTGTGCATGACACAAGTCATTTTTCCATCAATTGTTTACAGACAGATTACTTCACTTATAATTCACTGTATCACAATTCCAGTGGGTCAGAAGTTTACATACACTAAGTTGACTGTGCCTTTAAACACCTTGGAAAATTCCAGAAAAGGATGTTATGGCTTAGCTTCGATTAGTCTAATTGACATCATTTGAGTCAACTGGAGGTGTACCTGTGGATGTATTTCAAGGCCTACCTTCAAACTCAGTGCCTCTTTGCTTGACATCATGGGAAAATCAAAAGAAATCAGCCAAGACCTCAGAAAGAAATGTGTGGAGGACCTCCACAAGTCTGGTTCATCCTTGAGAGCAATTTCCAAACGCCTGAAGGTGCCACGTTCATCTGTACAAACAATAGTACGCAAGTATAAACACCATGGGACCACGCAGCCGTCATACCGCTCAGGTCTCCAAGGGATGAACGTACTTTGGTGCGAAAAGTGCAAATCAATCCCAGAACAACAGCAAAGGACCTTGTGAAGATGCTGGAGGAAACCGGTACAAAAGTATCTATATCCACAGTAAAACGAATCCTATATCAACATAACTTGAAAGGCCGCTCAGCAAGGAAGAAGCCACTGCTCCAAAACTGCTATAAAAAGCCAGACTATGGTTTGCAACTGCACATGGTGACAAAGATCATACTTTTTGGAGAAATGTCCTCTGGTCTGATGAAACAAAAATAGAACTGTTTGGCCATAATGACCATTGTTATGTTTGGAGGAAAAAGGGGGAGGCTTGCAAGCCGAAGAACACCATCCCAACCGTGAAACACGGGGGTGGCAGCATCATGTTGTGGGGGCGCTTTGCTGCAGGAGGGACTGGTGTACTTCACAAAATAGATGGCATCATGAGGGAGGAAAATTATGTGGATATATTTAAGACATCAGTCAGGAAGTTAAAGCTTGGTCGCAAATAAAGTGGTGATCCTAACTGACCTAAAACAGGGCATTTTTACTAGGATTAAATGTCAGTAATTGTGAAAAACTGAGTTTAAATGTATTTGGCTAAGGTGTATGTAAACTTCCGACTTCAACTGTATATACTGTACATATAGAGAGAGACTATATAGCTCTGGTTAGGGCAGCCACTGGATATTGAGCTTTGTTTTCGATATCAAAATGTGTTATCCCCCCCTCTGAATTTCTTCTGAAATTAGCATCTCATCTGGCCTTACACATTGAATTAGCTCACATTGCAGTTGTGTGCCAAGCCCTGCTTCTGCTCCAATTGCAGAATGATCAAATCAGGGGAAGTATGCTCCATGCTGTCTCAAAACATCTAACTTCTATTGAGGACAGCATCTTAATCATTTTTATTCTATTTTTAAAAAAGGGGATTCTGCTTCTATGTGTACATTGTGTATTATTTTCAACTTATATTGAGATATAAGATGATTTCAATGTTAAATATTTGCTTTTGAGATAACGTTGTTGGAATAGCAATCTATCACCATGCTAGACGGCAATTTGGCCGAGGGATGCTTTAATGATAGATCATTATACATGCTTTATGATAGCTTCAGAAGATGGGCAAGGCTGCATCACATTGCACTGTGGTGAAAAATATAAACTTTAGCTATATACTGTATGCTGCAGGCTGGAAATGAGTAATGAGCATCAACTCCAGGTAATGTTCACATACAGGTACTGTAGTCTGCTGTGCAGGGAAAATACATCTCCTTGGAAGAAGAGAGAGAGAGTATAGTAGAACATCACGGGGGGCTGTTGTTTGGGACAAGCATCGTGCAACCGTACAATGGTACAGGTCATGCAGTTAAGTTATGGGTGTCAGGTCTTTAAATCACATTATGCTTATGAAAATCCATAAGACTAATCCCAGTGACAACAGAATCCTAAAGAGATGTAATTTTGACTGGCTGGCGGTCAGGAAGGAACATTCTCTGCACGCAAGAAGCAAACAACAAAAACTAGACCTGGGTTCAAATAGTATTTGATCTCCATTACATTAGCTGCGTTTGATTGGAACTAATGGAGTGTCCCACAACTGCCAACCCTGCCATCTGGCACTTCCAGACAGGCTCAATCAAACCCTTAAAGTAGTTGAAAGAAAACAAATGCTATTTGAACCCAGGTCTGAAGAAGGACTAGAGAGATGTGGAGTTGCTGGGTTAATGACCCAGCCTCAACCCCCACAGAACTCCCAAGTCTAGCCTCAGTAACCTGTCATCTCCAGCACAAGACTCACCAGCGAGATGAGGATATAGGAGAAAGAAAATCAAAGGCTAGCAGCGGGGATGGAGGGCAATGCAGAGAGAGAGAGAGAGAGAGAGAGAGAGAGAGAGAGAGAGAGAGAGAGAGATGCGAGAAGGGAGTGGGAGATATTCTCAGCAGGCATCTTCACTAACATGTAGGAAGCCTTCCTCTACACCATGATAGTGTCAGCAGCAGCCTCTTTCAAGGGCTATTATTTATTTTACTGTAGGTAAAGTAATGTGGAAGCATGAATATTTCATTAAATGAGAGGTTATTTCATTATTTAGGTCTTATTTCCCGCCTCAGTTCACAGGCAACGTGAGACGCCAACTGGCGACTTGAAGACCTATTTAAATGAATCTGATTCTGGTCCCATCTGAGTTTCTCTCTCTCTCTCTCTCTCTCTCTGTCCTCCTCTCTTCTGTTCTATATCTTTCTCTCCTGTTAGAGCCGGTGTGCAGACTTGCTAATTCAATCAGCTCCAACAAGGCAGGATAGCTTCTCTCTGCCAAGTCGTCTGGTCTGCCATGCCTCTCACTGTGCCGCTCACCTGTCCTCTAGCCGTGACCTCATCAGGGAGGATAAAGAGCCACAGGTATCTTTCATATGCTCAGATCAGTCTGGCAGCTCTTACACACAAACACGCATGCACACACCACTAGCCAGGAGTTTGACTGACTGACAGGCATACTGATTCCTTTCTGTGCCCTGCCATGTGGCCCTTATCAATGGTCTGGCTGGGACTAGGTAATGTAGTGGGGGCCGACAACCTCAGTGCGGCATCTATTTAAAGGATTTCCTGGCTTAAAAGTGACTGTTTGATAAGCCATGCTGACAGACAGCTGGGTATATCTAGTCGATAAAATGACATGGGAACATGCATAATCATGTCGTGTACAGTATTTTAGTATTTTTGCTCCTCTGTGAATGAAATGAATGGGTGGTGTGCTCACTGGGGTCTGACAGGGTACTGTATAGAGCAGGGATGTCAAACTAATTTGCCCCGCGGAACGCATTCAATCTTCACAGAGGTCCGGAGGCCCAAACTTAAAATGTATTATATTTCCTCACCATCAAAGTTTGCTAAAAATATTCCTCTATTCATCGCTTTTGGAATTTTTGATGCTCCATGAATGTCTAGCTTTCGTTTCGATTATAGATTGCTATTCTTTTGCAATATGTCCTTCATTACTGGCAACATACTCTGTTGGCATTATTAGCTAAAGAATTCATCATCAGAATGCTGCATTATGGTGCCTCATATCTAATGACTTGTAACTGGCATAATGTTTTGTGTCGTCTCAATGGAGGAAGACATTATCTGCTGCGCCGTTAGAGGGAACTGAAATCCTCTCTCCGTAGGAACCATCCTTCAGCGTCTAAGCCAACACTTTTCCTTCATTTTAGAAATGACTCAGTAAATAAATCTCTGGAAACTAACAGAGCTGTGCATTCCACGTTATTTATTAGGGGATTTGTGTTGTACACATCAGAGTAGGCAGAAAAGCCAAATGAAATGAAATAGTCAGCACAAGCCATAACAACTAAACTTATGTTGACAACATCACCATTAAGCAAAATATAACCATAGACATGCATTTTCAATTTTAGTTGTTCCATTGTTCTTGATTTGCTCCATTTGATTAGCTCCAGAGCTGTTTTAAAGCTCTATGAAACATTACTGAGTTAATTAGATGATTTGGCTGCTTCCACTACTGTGTCCCCAGTGAACGATGTGCTCTCTTGTTACACTGATGCACAATATAATCTCCATACTTTGGCAGATGTCCTGTCTACTTCTAGTGTGAGTCTAATTATTCTGTACCAATACAATGCTGGGTAGCCCATTGCACATCTTCAGTCATACTACATAGGCCTAACACATACAAATGATATGATACATTATATGATACTAATATGGTAATACCGTAAAAACTCAGAGCTGTTAGAACATTCTAGGCAGATCTTTGGAAGAAATAAAGGAACTTTTCCCCCTTAAATTAAGATATCTACCATCGATTTCATCTGAAAAGTTAGATGTGAAGTCAAAAGAAGAAAAATTGCATTGAGCATTCATATCAGATCCTTGGTTTTAGAGAGAGAGCGAGAGAGCGAGACTTAAGAACAGACACATCTATGACCTCAAGATTGTAATTTTCTTTTAAATGTTTCTGTCACATCAGCAGAGACCATTCACTGCTCTTGGAAATGTTCAAGCTCTCTCTGCTCTTACAATTCTCTCTAGGACGTTTAGTGACACACATAAAAGTACGACTTGGTCTCAAAGCCTAATTTCTAAATCTTATGTATACAGTTTGTGTCCCACTGGCTCTTTCACAGGAAGTAATCAGAAACATAGTTAAGCAGATATAATAAAAGTGTAATTAGCAGTAATTAAGGAACCACAGGCCAAGCTGGGCTTGGGATGCTGCTGTCTAACACGAAACACAATCCCTGGGTGGTAATTACATGTATACACTACACCAAGCTGGGGATTACTTACTCAGTCTATTACTCTTTAGCTATTGTTGGAGATTCACTGTTTAGAAGTTGAACGAAGAGCAGCGAGAACCTGTTTTTAATAAGGCAAAGGGAGGATTAACGTGCTGGAGTTGAGATATTTTTTACTTGAACAATATGCCTTACCTAATAGATGAATTACTATGGTGATGAACAAAGTCACTGTTACATGTACTGTTGTTGTTCAGTATTCATCCGTGTATGTAATGTATGTATGTAGGCTGATCAGCAACAACAGCCATGAAGGCCATTGCTATTGTCTTGAATGAGATTACACTTCACTCTTCTCTTTTTTCAGACAAGGGGGAGGGAAACGAACCATTTACTATAATTCTAGTGACAGTAAAAGGTAACGATGTGCATCGCTGTCACATCACCTCAGCCAGTACTGCCCTCATTGTTAGGTTCATCTTGGTGGCAGCCAGGCTTATAGTACAGTAGAAGAGTAGTGAGGCTGCCTCAGCCTACCTTCTGACCTGCCTGTGAACTGCTCCAATGAGGAAAGTAGTACTACTGTAGGTCTATATACGTATAGCGTGAGAGACCTGGCAGAAGACAGATACGTTTCCTAATCTTTCTCAGTCTTTGCACTGTGGTACTGTAGGTATGTGCTTGTATTCATAAGGTGTCTCAGAGTAGGGTTGTTGATCCAGGATCAGTTTTACTTTTTTGATTATAATGAATAGACAGGGGTGACCTGATCCTAGATCAGCACTCCTACTCTGAGATGCTTTGTGAATATGGACCCTGGTCAGGGATAGGGCTGTGGAGGTCATTACATTTTGTCAGCCGGTTATTGTCATGCAAATGACTGCTGGTCTCAACGTAATTGACCGTTAATTAACATAAACATGTTTAGCATCTCCAGGCCTCCATGCATACAAGCTGCTGATGCACACCTGAGATATTCTGTAGCTAAAGGTAATGTGTCAGTTTATTAATTATGAAAATTAAAAAATGCCCTATTACTAGGCTATTTCAAATGGAATACAAATTCACGACAATTGTAGGCTAATTCTGTAAGCCACTCTGCACAATCAAGGAACCAACAGCATTGCCGACGCCTAGATGTTCTCTCCCAGACCCATGGATAGAAAGGGGCGTAGTATAAGATAACCAGTCCATCCAATATGCATAATAATACAGTCCACACTTGAAGGTGATTACTATAATTTTTTTACATTTTGGAGTATAGCTAGACTAATATGTATAGCGAGACTAATTATGTACCAAAGACATCTTATCTATGTTTTTTCTAAAAAACAAATTGCCATGCGTAATATGCGGTAGGCTATGTATTGTATAATGGCACAATCATTACCTTAATTCAGTTTTTGGGGGGTCTTGGGCTCATACAGTTAAAGCCGGAAGTTTACATACACTTAGGTTGGAGTCATTAAAACTCGTTTTTCAACCACTCCACAAATTTCTTGTTAACAAACTATAGTTTTGGCAAGTAGGTTAGGACATCTACTTTGTGCATGACACATGTAATTTTTCCAACAATTGTTTACGATTGTTCACAATTCCAGTGGGTCAGAAGTTGACTGTGCCTTTAAACAGCTTGGAAAATTCCAGAAAAGGATATCATGGCTTTAGGGGCTTCTGATAGGCTAATTGACATAATTTGAGTCAATTGGAGGTGTACCTGTGTATTTCAAGGCCTACCTTCAAACTAAGTGCCTCTTTGCTTGACATCATGGGTAAATCAAAAGAAATCAGCCAAGACCTCAGGAAAAGCCTCAGAAAAAGCCCTCCACAAGTCTGGTTCATCCTTGGAAGCAATTTCCAAACGCCTGAAGGTACCACGTGTATCTGTACAAACAATAGTACGCAAGTATAAACACCATGGGACCACACAGCCGTCATACAGCTCAGGAAGGAGACGCGTTCTGTCTCCTAGAGATGAACGTACTTTGGTGCGAAAAGTGCAAATCAATCCCAGAACAACAGCAAAGGACCTTGTGAAGATGCTTGTTTCAGTATGATATGTTGGATAAAGGAATAAAGACAGACACCAATGTCAAGTTCAATAGCCTTGTTCATGCATTGTACAAATCCCTACACGCGGAGTCCGAGGAACAGTCCGGCTAGTCGATTACCTATCAACTAGACTCCGTAACATCATCCTTTTCAATAGAAAGTGCAAACATAACGGCATAACCTTAAGTTCTTAACAGTCAAGTCATAACAATTGAAAAAGCATGACATTTTCTTTTTACTTCAGTAGTCATCTTCCTTTTTTATATATAAACAGAGGACAAGTTAACACAGTCTCTTGCTTACAGAGTAAGCCTGTCCGGTGGCTTGCACAGCCGACCCACCCGTGAGTAAGTATTGACTCTGACAGGGGTAGGATTAGGGCCACGAGCTGGAGAGCTTGGTGGGGTAGAAGCCTCACCTTCAGTTGGCTCATGTCTCAATTCTGCACCCCTTACCCTTAGGCCTGGACTGTGATCCAGCTCATCTAGGTGAGTGGATGGCGTGTTCTGGTTTGTCTGCTCTGTTACGTGCAGATCCAGCCGATTGCGACGATAGAGGGAGCCACCAACATCCACCAGGTAAGAACGTGGTGCAACTCTCTGTAGGTACGGGCCCTGCCTCCAAAGTCCTGTGTGGTCTCCCGGCAGCGTTATCCCGGCATCCTTATCATTTCACCCACCTCCAGCTCTGGTAGGTCTCGAGCAGTCCGGTCGTAGAAGCACTTAGCGAGCTGCATTCTGTGACGCAGTTTGTCCGTGACGCCAACCATGACGCAGGGCTCAAGTAGCTTGTTAGCTACGGGGATGGTAGTCTTCAGACGTCTGGACAGAAGGCGTTGTGCTGGGCTGCTGTCCATGTTTTCGGTGGGTGTGTTCCTCCACTGTAAGATAGCTTTTCATGGGTCATTGCTGTCGCGCAAGGACATGCTTAACAGGTTTTTTCCAATCTTGACAGCTGACTCTGCCTTGCCATTTGCTTTTGGGCATCTTGGAGAGGAGGTCACGTGGTCAAACTGCCATTCTGAGGCGAAACGCTTGAACTGTGCAGTGAATTGTGGGCCATTGTCCGTGATTACCTTGTCAGGCTGACCTTGCCTTGCAAACTGCGCCATGCAGCGCTTTATGACCGTCTCTGCAGACAAGTCAGGGAGCAGTTCAATTTCCCAAAAGTCAGAGTAGTGATCAACAATGACAAGATAGTCCTTTTGTCTGTGGCTGAATAAGTCCATGCTGACTATTTGCCAGGCCCTTGTGGGCAGTTCGTGTGACATCATGGTTTCCTTTTGCAGTTCATGAGCGTACTCGTTGCATGTGGTACAGTTGCTGACAAAGTCTTTAATTTCTGCTTGCATGTTTGGCCAGTATAATGTTTCACGAGCCTGGCGGTAGCATGCGTCACCTCCAACGTGACTGGAGTGTATGCGTGTAAGCATCTCTGGACATAGTGATTTGGGAATAATGACCTTCTGACTTCTGAAAAAGACGCCATTTTGCACGCTGATCTCATCTCGAAAGGTCCAGTATTCTCTCACTGTGAAAGATGTCTCCTCTTTCAGTTATGGCCAACCTGCGAGAGCCATGGACTTCAGTGACTGTAGGTGTTCGTCCTTGTCAGTGTGTTGCCTGATCTGGGCTAGGCAGTGATCTGTGACGTTTAAGTAGTCTGCCTGATTGATCTGTTGAACATCTTGTTGTTCCTGCTGTAGCGAACAGATGGCCTGCCGCTGATAGGCAGTGCCTCTGCCTGTACATTGTGCTGTTGCCTTGCTCAGTGTGTCGCTGATGTACATCTCTGGTCCTGGCTTGTAAATGACCTTCAGGCTGTAGTTGTGCAGAGTCAGGAGCATGCTTTGAAGCCTCTTGGGCGTGTTGAGGAGAGGTTTACTGAATATGGCAATGAGTGGTTTGTGGTCAGTTTCAGCGGTGACCAGCTCTAGACCATATAAGTAGTGATGGAATCGCTGGCAGGAGAAGATGATGCTGAGGCACTCTTTCTCAATTTGTGCATAGTTTTGTTCGGTGGGGGTGAGCGCTCTCAGGGCAGACACAACAGGCTGGCCTTCCTGCATAAGGCAGCATCCAAGTCCCCTTTGGCTGGAGTCGCTCTGGATTGTGACAGGCTTCGTGATGTCGTAGTAGCGCAACACTGGCATGGATGAAGCCAGAGATTTCATCTCCTGCACTGCGGCCTCGTGCTTGGGTAGCCAGTGCCATGGTGTGTCTTTGTCCAGCAACCGGTGCAGAGGCTCACAGACTGCTGATAGGTGTGGCATGAACTTTGCAAGATAGTTTGTAAAAACCGATGAGACGCTGTACTCCTTTTGCCTCAGACGGATTTGGCATGTCGAGGATCGCTCGGACCTTGTCTGGGTCCGGCTTCAGGCCTTTTGCCGAGAGAATGTGGCCATGGAAGTGGACGTTTTTCACCTTGAACTGCAGCTTCTTCAGGCCAAGACGAAGCTTAACTGATCGGCAGCGCTCCATCAGTGCCAGGAGCTTCACATCGTGGTCGCGTTCTGCTTCTTCGTCTGTGTCACCAAAGCCTACGACCAGGACATCATCGGCGATGGGTTCAATGCCCTTCAGCCTAGCCAGTAACTCGTGCTACTTGCGTTGGTATACCTCAGGCGCCACTGAGACACCAAACGGGAGCTTGAGTCAGCGTTTCTGACCCCAGGGGGTCCAGAAGGTAGTCATGAAGCTGCTTTCTCGGGAGTCCACCAAGGTGAAAATCCTAGCCTGGGAAGCTTGTAGAGGACATCCTCTAGTGTCGGCATGATGTAGTGGGATCGTTTCAGTGCTTGGTTCAGATGCTTTGGGTCGATGCAGACCCTCAGCTTCTCTGTTTTTTTCACTATGACCATATTGCTGATCCAGTCAGTTAGTTCAGTCACAGATGTCATGTGGCCATCGGCCTCATACTTGTCCAGCTGGGCCTTCACAGCCACTTTCATTGCAATGGGCACATTGCGAGGAGCACACTGGACTGGAGTGATGCTCTCATCCACTTCAAAGTGTACCTCCCCAGGCACTGATTCAATGGGCATGTTGAATACATCGTCATATCTGCTGAGTAGTTGTTCTTTGGACAGGGGTCCATGCTGGACATGATCCACAATGTGCAGATCATTTGGTACAGTGAACTGCATCAGTCCCAGGCGTTCGCATGTAGAGCCTGAGAGGAGAGGATGTTGACTGGTTTTCACAATCTCAAACTCCAGCTTGTATTTGCGTCCCCGAATAACACATTCAGTCTCAAAGGTGCCCATAGAGCTCATTAGCTCTCCTGAGTACAGCTTTAGTCTAGTATCGCTGGGCAATAGATGTGTGTCAGGTGCCAGATTGAGTTTGTCTTTGTAGCTCATTACATTGCATGTAGCACCGGAATCCAGTTGACATTGTTGTTGCTTGTTGTGTAATCGTAGTGTCACAAACCATTTCTTCCCTCTTGAGTGTACAGCCCCAATGGATTCATGCATGTAAATGTCACTTTCACTGTTCAACGCTGAACATTGAGTGACATCATCAACACAGTGAATCTTGCCCTCACTCACCCTTTTGCTTTTGAGACACACTTTTGCAAAGTGATTATTAGTTCCACAAGCTCTGCATGGTTTTCCATAGGCAGGGCAGTAATCTTTGCCACGTGTGTGTATTCCCACAGTATTTACATGCTATGGAGCTCTCTGTGTTCACCGTTCGTGGTGAATTACTCTGCCTCGATTGGTTTTGTCTGAATGTCTGCCTAGCAACAGCGTGAACAATTTCAATGTCGGAGCGTGGGGTTTCGATTTCCATTGCTCTCATTCTCATGTCAGTGACTTCAGCAGTGCGGCACATTTCGATGGCAGTTACTAATGTTAAGCCTCTCTCTCTCTCAGTAGACGCCGGCGCGTATCCTCATTTGCAATTCCCAGTACTATTTTGTCACAAATAAATTCATCTTTCAATCCCCTGTATTCACAAGTGGCAGATTTTTCTCTCAAACGGGTTACAAAGTTGTGTACTGACTCACACTCTCCGGTTTGCAGCTTCCGAAAACGAACTGCTCGTAAATGACGTTTCTGGCGGGTTTGAAGTAATTCTCCAATGCATCCAATATAGCCTTTGCATCACACTGTTGTCGTGCTGGGAGGGTGAGATTGTGCCGGTAGATATGCCTGCATTCGCTGCCCATTAAACTCCTCAGAGTTACCGCTTGTACCTCGTTGGGTTTCTCATGTAGACCGGTCGCCAGCGCATAGTCCTCAAATTCATCCCTGAAGTTGTCCCAATTAGTATTCCAGTCCCCTGTGAGAACCATGGGATCTGGTGGCGGAATATTCGCTGCCATAGCGATGGAATAGGATATATGTTTGCCTTCAGTCATCGAGGTAGGTAGTGATGCTAGCTAGCCAGATAACAACGAGTTGATCAGTGTTGTGACTAGGAGTAGGAAACGGCATGTGTTCACATATGGAACGTAACTGCGCCTATACTGTACTTAGCTACAAAAATAACAAACGTGTGGTTTTCGAGCCACTTCTGATACCCTGTTTCAGTATGATATGTTGGATAAAGGAATAAAGACAGACACCAATGTCAAGTTCAATAGCCTTGTTCATGCATTGTACAAATCCCTACACGCGGAGTCCGAGGAACAGTCCGGCTAGTCGATTACCTATCAACTAGACTCCGTGACAATGCTGGAGGAAACCGGTACAAAAGTATCTATATCCACAGTAAAGCGAGTCCTATATCGACATAACCTGAAAGGCCGCTCAACAAGGAAGAAGCCACTGCTCCAAAACCGCCATAAAAAAGCCAGATTATGGTTTGCAACTGCACATGGGGACAAAGATCGTACTTTTTGGAGAAATGTCCTCTGGTCTGATGGAACAAAAATAGAACTGTTTGGCCATAATGACCATTGTTATGTTTGGAGGAAAAAGGGGGAGGCTTGCAAGCCGAAGAACACCATCCCAACCGTGAAGCACGGGGGTGGCAGCATCATGTTGTGGGGGTGCTTTGCTGCAGGAGGGACTGGTGCACTTCACAAAATAGATGGCACCATGAGGGAGGAAAATGATGTGGATATATTGAAGAAACATCTCAAGACATCAGTCAGGAAGTTAAAACTTGGTTGCACATGGGTCTTCCAAATGCACAATGACCCCAAGCATACTTCCAAAGTTGTGGCAAAATGACTTAAGGACAACAAAGTCAAGGTATTGGAGTGGCCATCACAAAGCCCTGACCTCAATCCTATAGACAATTTGTGGGCAGAACTGAAACAGCGTGTGCGAGCAAGGAGGCCTACAAACCTGACTCAGTTGCACCAGCTCTGTCAGGAGGAATGGGCCAAAATTCACCCAACTTATTGTGGGAAGCTTGTGGAAGGCTACCAGAAACGTTTTACCCAAGTTAAACTATTTAAAGGTAACCCTACCAAATACTAATTGAGTGTATGTCATCTTCTGACCCACTGAGAATGTGATGAAAGAAATAACATCTGAAATAAATCATTCTCTCTACTATTATTCTGATATTTCACATTCTTAAAATAAAGTGGTGATCCTAACTGACCTAAGACAGGGCGTTTTTACTAGGATTAAATGTCAGGAATTGTGAAAAACTGAGTTTAAATGTATTTGGCTAAGGTGTATGTAAACTTCCAACTACAACTGTATATAGGCATATGTATATGCCTAAGCTCTAATATGCATATGAGTTTTCTAAATGCAACATTTTGAAATAATCATCACCTTAGAAATCTCTGTCCATTTCATTCTGTTTGGCTTTGAAACAACATCCACAACAACCATGTTTTCCACTCACTTTCAACCTGTTGTTGAACTTCTTTCTTCAAATTGATCAACATAGTGAGGTATTTTTTTTTTGCCAAACAGTGAGTTTTAAAAGCATGATACTGTTTTGATGATAAGTGTTTGATGTGATGTTTGATTGCATTTGCATTGATTTCAGAGCCCTGAATGCTGATTGGCTCACAGCCGTGGTATATCAGACAGTATACCACGGGTATGACAAAACATTTATTTTTACTGCTCTAATTACATTGGTAAATAGCAATAAGACACCTCAGGGGTTTGTAGTATATGGCCAATATACCGTGGGTAAGGGCTGTATCAAGGCACTATATAAGAACAGCCCTTAGCCGTGGTATATTGGCCATACACCACACCTCCTCTGGCTTTACTTCTTAATTAAAAGAGCACTGAGTACATCAGGTCGTTACTGAGTTGGGTACTACCAACGCATGTCCAGAGTGCATAACAGGAGATAACCGTGACTTGATGATCACGTGGAATTGACTACGGTCATGACTCATGACTGCCTCTGTGGCGGTAATACAGATACACAAAACTGACATGCCTTATTACCTTTCAACATAATTTACCTTCTCATCAGCCAGCCAGGGCTCCCTCATTGTGACCCATATAAACTCAGCAAAAAAAGAAATGTCCTCACTGTCAACTGCGTTTATTTTCAGCACATTTAACATGTGTAAATATTTGTATGAACATAACAATATTCAACAACTGAGACATAAACTGAACAAGTTCCACAGACATGTGACTAACAGAAATGGAATAATGTGTCCCTGAACAAATGGGGGGGGGGGGGGGGGGGTCAAAATCAAAAGTAACAGTCAGTATCTGGTGTGGCCACCAGCTACATTAAATACCGCAGTGCATCTCCTCCTCATGGACTGCACCATATTTGCCAGTTTTTGCTGTGAGATGTTAGCCCACTCTTCCACCAAGGCACCTGCATTTTCCCAGACATTTCTGGGGGGAATGGCCCTAGCCCTCACCCTCCGATCCAACAGGTCCCTGACGTGCTCAATGGGATTGAGATCAGGGCTCTTCGCTGGCCATGGCAGAACACTGACATTTCTGTCTTGCAGGAAATCACGCACAGAACGAGCAGTATGGCTGGTGGCATTGTCATGCTGGAGTGTCAGGATGAGCCTGCAGGAAGGGTAGCACTTGAGGGAGGAGGATGTCTTCCTTGTAATGCACAGCATTCAGATTGCCTGCAGTGACAACAAGCTCAGTCCGATGATGCTGTTACACACCGCCCCAGACCATGACGGACCCTCCACCTCCAAATCGATCCCGCACCAGAGTACAGGCCTCGGTGTAACGCTCATTCCTTCGTCGATAAACGTGAATCCAACCATCACCCCTGGTGAGACAAAACCGCGACTCGTCAGTGAAGAGCCCTTTTTGCCAGTCCTGTCTGGTCCAGCGACGGTGGGTTTGTGCCCATAGACAACGTTGTTGCCGGTGATGTCTGGGGAGGACCTGCCTTACAACAGGCCTACAAGCCCTCAGTCCAGCCTCTCTCAGCCTATTGCGGACAGTCTGAGCACTGATGGAGGGATTGTGCGTTCCTGGTGTAACTCAGGCAGTTGTTGTTGCCATCCTGTACCTGTCCCGCAGGTGTGATGTTCGGATGTACTGACCCTGTGCAGGTGTTGTTACATGTGGTCTGCCACTGCGAGGACGATCAGCTGTCCGTCCTGTCTCCCTGTAGCGCTGTCTTAGGAGTCTCACAGTACGGACATTGCAATTTATTGCCCTGGCCACATCTGCAGTCCTCATGCCTCCTTGCAGCATGCCTAAGACACGTTCACGCAGATGAGCAGGGAACCCGGGCATCTTTATTTTGGTGTTTTTCAGTAGAAAGGCCTCTTTAGTGTCCTAAGTTTTCATAACTGTGACCTTAATTGCCTACCGTCTGTAAGCTGTTAGTGTCTTAACGACCGTTCCACAGGTGCATGTTCATTAATTGTTTATGGTTCATTGAACAAGCATGGGAAACAGTGTTTAAACCCTTTACAATGAAGATCTGTGAAGTTATTTGGATTTTTATGAATTATCTTTGAAAGACAGGGTCCTGAAAAAGGGACGTATTTCCATAATGGGTCTATAATTATATATGGGTCTATTAAAATGGCTTTATTTTGCACTGCAAGTCAAACCAGCGGCATGAAACTTCAAATTTAAGTGCAGCTTTCACAAAGTAAATGTCAGTTACGGTTGATGTGAAATATTGCAGACTGTTCCGGCGTCTTTTATTTTACTGCGATGGCTTTAAAAAGAGATAATAAGCCTGTTGAAACTCAGATAATACACTTTATATTGATAGTGCTTGTGTACAAATGTGAAAATTGTACGGAGGTATGAAAAATAAAATGTTCCACAACATTTGTACGCCAACAATTTCCAGTGTAAACCAGCCTGCTTTGACTATCTGTCTCTTTCTGTCTAAACTCACATAGATGTCTGACGACTGCATATGAGTAGGCCTATTCATATACTCTACAGTAGTCCTATTACACTAGCATTTTCACCTGATAAGGCACAAATGGGGGATTACAGATTTATTGCTGTCCACACTCCACAAGATCACTCCACAAGATCACTCCACAAGATCACTCCACAAGATCACTCCCACAAGGTAATGGCACACTATTAACTGAGGTATGCACTAGAGCTGGGCAATATTAAAAAAAATATCATATTGCGATAAATGTACTGAATTAATGTGATAACGCTAAATCAACAATAATGATACATTTATAACATTAATGTGCAACAAAGTAATGTTTTTTTTACCAATATAAACTACTACTAGTTTAATTATTCTAGCCATCAATTGTCCCATTAACAATCACACACAAGTAGCCTATACCAGAGAAATGTGAAGTTGTAAATTAAATAAGTTTGTTAATATTATGAGCAAACTTATTTAATTTAAAACTTTTCATTTCTCTAATATAGGCTACTTATCGTAGTGAACGATATCAGCAAAATGCCTGCAATAAGTGGCCGTTAAGGTTGGTGTCAATAATTTTCAGTTTATCATCCCAGCTCTAGTATGCACTGTGCTTGTGGATTTATCATGATGGTCTCTTCTTAGGATGATTACATGAATCAATGTCTCCCTGTTATTTGACAGTGAGTACTCAGAAGGACAGAAAGCTCAGATACAATGTGTGAATGTGATGATAAAAAAAATATTGGTTGCCCGCTCAGGCAGAGTCCTGTTCATTGTGCTCCTCCTCAGGAAGTGAATATTTAGCTGTCTTTGGTGCTGAAGCTCACAGAGTTTGTTTACATAACCCAGCATGCTCTTCGTCCTTTGTCCTTTGTGCCTCCAATTACTAGAAGGCATTACCAAGTGCAGTATAAAGGACTCAGTAACGGCTATCACAATGAAACTCAATCAAACTGAAGATCTGGTGCTCCTTTGAGTGTAATGACTTCTTATGGCTACACCGTGTGCTTTAATAGCAGAATTCCCATGTACTTTGTTCTTTAAACTTTACCTCAAGAAATCAAATTAATTCACACTTAATTACCATCACTCTCAATTTTGTCGGATACCGAGAAGACCAACGATAGCTAGCGTAGCAACGACTATACACACACGGAGATAGCATCAACATATTTGCATTCTGACAGGTTCCTCATCTCCTGGGTAATTAATCATTTACATTCTCGGGAGTGTCACCTGATAGGTCATCCTGCTGCACTCGTCTTTGGCCCGCTCATTAATATGCTAATCTAAACCGCTGACCCATCCTGTCAGTGAGGAAGTCTCTTCATTATGAGCATCTCAGGTGGCCAATGAACCACTCTCCAAGGAGACCCCTGCCCTTTCCCCTCTAGACACAAGTAACTTTACTGTTAACTGTAGGAGCCAAGAGACGCCAGAGGCCAAAGAATGGTGGGAAAAGATCTCAGATCTCACATAAAACAGAGATATTTAAAGTAGATTTATTCAAACTGCGCGCCCACGAAGGTACTGAGGGAGTGAAGACCTCATTAACCAAATGTGATTTATTTAAACAGCTCTTTTCCACAAGTACTTTAACCTTTGTCTATACAGTGTATGTAGTTTCCCATGGCTGATGCCATGACCCTGTCAGAGGTACAGTGTGTTCGGAAAGTATTTAGACCCCTTGACTTTTTCCACACTTTGTTACGTTACAGCCTTATTGTAAAATTGATTAAATCATTTTTTCCCTCATCAATCTACACACAATACCCCAATATGACAAAACAAAAAAGGTTTTTAGAAATGTTTGCAAATATATATAAAAAATAACAACAACTGAAATTTCACATTTACATAAGTATTCAGACCCTTTACTCAGTACTTTGTTGAAGCACCTTTGGCAGCGATTACAGCCTTGAGTCTTCTTGGGTATGGGGAGTTTATCCCATTCTTCTCTGTAGATCCTCTCAAGCTCTGTCAGGTTGGATGGGGAGCGTTGCTGCACAGCTATTTTCAGGTCTCTCCAGAGATGTTAGATCGGGTTCAAGTCCGGGCTCTGGCTGGGCCACTCAAGGACATTCAGAGAGTTGTCCCGAAGCCACACCTGCGTTGTCTGGCTGTGCGCTTAGGGTCATTGTCCTGTTGGAAGGTTAACCTTCACCCCAGTCTGAGGTCTTGAGCGCTCTGGAACAGGTTTTCATCAAGGATCTGTCATGGTTCCACCTGTCACCAGAGGGCGGCAGAGACTGTACTTGTGTGTTCTATTTACTCATTATGATTTCCCTGTTTAAAAGAGGTGTGTTTTCTGTTGTCCTTTACTGAAGCTTGAGTTATGTGCCGGGTGCGTTTGTCTCCTGAGTGAGTTTTCAAGACTGTTGTTTTCCAAGTGTTACTGTGATCCTTCCATTACCGTTTCTCAGTAAAGTGTTATGTTTATCCTTAACCGCTGATTCCTCGTCTGGTCTCTTCTCTGCACCTGGGTCCAACCTCACCATGTCACAGGATCTCTCTGTACTTCGCTCCGTTTATCTTTCCCTCGATTCTGACTAGTCTCTCAGTCCCTGCTGCTGAAAAATATCCCCACAGCATGATGCTGCCACCACCATGCTTCACTGTAGGGATGGTGCCAAGTTTCCTCCAGAGGTGACGCTTGGCATTCAGGCCAAATAGTTTAATCTTGGTTTCATCAGACCAGATAATCTTGTGGTCTGAGAGTCTTTAGGTGCCTTTTGGCAAACTCCAAGCGGGCTGTCATGTGCCTTTTACTGAGGGGTGGCTTCCGTCTGGCCACTCTACCAAAAAGGCCTGATTGGTGGAATGCTGCAGAGATGGTTGTCCTTCTGGAAGATTTTCCCATCTCCACAGAGGAACTCTGGAGCTCTGTCACAGAGACCATCAAATTCTTGGTCACCTCCCTGACCAAGGCCCTTCTCCCCCGATTGCTCAGTGTGGCCGGGCAGCCTGCTCTAGGAAGAGTCTTGGTGGTTCCAAAGTTCTTCCATTAAATAATTATGGAGGTCACTGTGTTCCTGGGGACCTTCAATACTACAGACATTTTTTGTTATCCTTCCCCAGATCTCTGCCTCGACACAATCCTGTCTCGGGGCTCTACGGACAATTCCTTCGACTTCATGGCTTGGTTTCTGCTCTGACATGCACTGTCAACTGTGGGACCTTATATAGACAGGTGTGTTTTTTCCAAATCATGTCCAATCAATTGAATATCCCACAGGTGGACTCCAATCAAGTTGTAGAAACATCTCAAGGATCATCAATGGAAACAGGATGCGCCTAAGCTCAATTTCGAGTCTCATAGCAAATAAGGTATTTATGTTTTCCTTTTTAGTAAAGCTGCAAAAATAAAAATAAATATGTTTTTCTTTGTCATTATGGGGTATTGTGTGTAGATTGATGATACAAAAAATGTTTTATCCATTTTAGAATAAGGCTGTAACGTAACAAAATGTGGAAAAAGTCAAGGGGTCTGAATACTTTCCGAATGCACTGTACACTGTATAAAACTAAACTCATCTGTCAGTCACAATGAGATGCTATAAGCTGCATGGCCGTCAGGTCCCATAGGTGTTAGAGCTGGTACAATGTCTGGGAAGAAGCTTATTAATTGTGAGGCATTCACAACACGGTGATACCCCATCCTCAAAACACTGATGACCTATCTGTTAAACATGTAGCCATCAATTAGAAACATGACACTGGGATGATTTGTCTACACTAGAGGGGGTGCCTACTGCTAATCAGCAGTTTCTTACAGGTCTTCAAAGTAAGTGCTATTCAATAGCCAGTCAAATTTTTCCTCCACACATTCCGGTACAGCTCAGCACCCATTTAGTTACACTCACCCAGGCAGCAGCTACACTCACCGAGCTCTCCAACTGTGTTAACCCCACTGGGCATAGTTTGACCTGCAGACACATATGGTACAGTCAAAATGTCCACTAGCTAGCAGCTAACAGTATTTGTGTGTGCCATGTTTAAATGTCAGACTGTACACAGTAAAAGCAGGCTCTCTCTTCTCCCCCAACGGGTGTGATAAAACAGCTGTGTAAAGTGGTGTGGTGGTTTGACTCAGCTCCCCCTGGTAAGCAGGGCATGAAAGCATGCACATGAATGCATGCACATGAATGGACAGCTGCACAGCTAACCATGCATGCCAGCATCACAGACTTGGCCAGTCCAGGCGAAGTCATCACACCACACCACCTGGTGTGGCCATGGCTACTGCTTACCATCAACTTGGCGGGTGGGAAGTAGCCTACAGTTTAGTGTGGGCCGGGAAATAGATTAGTTTCCATCTTGGTTAGCAGCTCTCACTCCCCCTCCTCAGACTCACACACACGCCCACGTCCACATGCACGCACAAACACACACACACCCCTCTGTTGGCGGTCTGTTAGAGGCAGCAGCAGTGCTGTAGTCTATAGCCCGTCAGGGATCACAGAAGATGACTGTTTTCTGGCTGATTACTGAAGAAAACACTGGCAGCATGACAGTAATTACCAGTGAGTTCCCTCCAATTCGCCTCACATTGATATAGCTGCCGAAAAAAACATGCAGAATTGCACAAAACAAGACACAGAGACAAAGTATTCCGTCAATAACAAAATCACTTTGAACAAAGACAGGGCAGGGCATAGCATTGTAAACTCAAGACAGTCGTAAGCTATCAGTGAGCTAAGAGATGAGGCAACAGTATGACAGAATATTAACTGTTCCAACTGCTGTCTGACAACAGTGACAAGTAAGTATAGCCAATACCTTATGCAGTATTCACAAGATGGCACCATACAACAAATCCATATATTTAACCAAAAACTTATTTGACCAAAGGCCTGGCCTAGCATGTCCTTTGACCTATAGATATATCCTATATCTCTCATATGTCCGATCACAGCTATTAGAAAACGCCAGAAAGGCTAACCATATTTCAGTAATTAAATATATAATTGAACTCTTCAAAGATGATATCACTAGCTAGTCCAGTTAATGATGGTAATAAAAAGTTCATCAAATTGCTTGCAGAATTATAAATGAGCTAATGCTCTATTTATAGATATATAAATTGAATATGCACCATTCCATTACAACACCAAAAATAGATTTGTGTTAAAACAGAAATCTTCTTTAGCTTTGCTTTTTTTCTTACCCCTTTCAGATGTACAGTACAAATATGACATATATCTTAACTCTGACAACATACAAATAGACATGCCACAACAAGCAAATATCAATATAGCTACTGAGAAATTAAAACTCATTAAATATTCATGTAAAAAGTCCTCTTTGATCCACACAAAGCAGATGCTTTCAATTTATTTGTGTGAAGGAGAAAGCTCTTGCTTTGGCAGAGGTTTAAAAATAGATTTTCATTAATACTGTCTATGACAATATTAATCACGTCAAACCGCCAACGGAGCGGACAGGAGAGGATTTCAGCATCGCTCGCATTCAACAAACCGGCTCCACCACATGTCCTCACGTCTTGAGGGACACCGTAGCAAACAAATGGCTGCAATAACTGGAGGCCTCAAACAGAATGGATGCTTTCTAAAGCAACGTTTGGGATAAATGGGACAAACTGGGCAGAAGTGATCTGTCACTGCATTAGATGGCAGTACTGTACGTCATGTCTTTAAAGTGGATCAGGAGGTTTTATTTAGATAGGGTTGGCGGTTAAAAGGGTCTATGCTTTCCAAGTGCTCTTATGTCACCATATCTTTTGGTAACATGACCTGGAAGAGGACTAAAATCAACCAAGAAATCATGAGGTCCACGACCAATTAAATACAATTCAGAGAATCTGTTGAGGGTAATGACGCAAACGCCCCAAAAATAACCACATTTGGGAGTGTAGCTAGCTACACGACCAGCGTTAAAGAGAGAATCAATAATCCAAATGTCAAGATTGGACTCAGTAGATCAGAAAATCCCCTGCTCCCTCCGAGCGTCTCCAGGTAGAAGGATGAGTGGGGCTGTATTTATCACTGCCTTAGTGGCACCTTACTTATCGCCTACTTAACTTGGGTAGGAGTGATAATACAGCCATGATGTATCTGTGGTCAACAGAAAGGCTACTGATCCCTGAATACCCTCCATGCATTATTCAAGCATTCTCTAATCAGTCTGGAAGGGATTGGTGAGGAGAAGTGCTTATGTTTTACTTTTCTGTAGAGACCAATAAGAGAGAAAAGAGAGTTCTTTCAATAGTTATTTTGCTGGCTTTGAACTTCAGGCACCTAAATCAGGTAAGTGGAAAATCGCTATTCCTTATGATACTACTGATGTTTCTGAGGTAGAGTGGAACAACTGAAAATCCCTACATTGCATAATTTTTGGGATCTGAAATATGTTTGAAATTTTAACAAGAGGATATGACTGTACGCAAGCCAAATAGATACGGCTGCTGTACATTATCAGAAAACTGTACTGCTAGTGAGTTGCACATTCACTACAGAGGCTTAATTAACCAGGAGACAGTAATGTGAGAGAAGTAGAAGGTTGAACCAGAAGACAGTAAGAGTGTGCAGTGTGTAGTGTGTAGTGTGCTAATGAGGTAAGTAATTAAAGAAGGGGATATTGAGCCTGTCGACCCCTCTGGCCTTTCTGAGGACGGGACTGTAGGAGAGCAGTGTGGGAGAGCAAGGGGCCAAATTACATTGAGAGGATTCATTAGTTGAGCTTGGTTACACAGAGATTCCTAAAACAGTTCATGTTCCTCATATACTGTAGGTACCCTGTACCCTCACTGTTCCTACTGAGACGTGTTGAAACGAGGTACCCTGTACCCTCACTGTTACTACTGAGACATGTTGAAACGAGGTACCCTGTACCCTCACTGTTCCTACTGAGACATGTTGAAACGAGGTACCCTGTACCCTCACTGTTCCTACTGAGACGTGTTGAAACGAGGTACCCTGTACCCTCACTGTTCCTACTGAGACGTGTTGAAACGAGGTACCCTCACTGTTCCTACTGAGACGTGTTGAAACGAGGTACCCTGTACCCTCACTGTTCCTACTGAGACGTGTTGAAACGAGGTACCCTGTACCCTCACTGTTACTACTGAGACGTGTTGAAACGAGGTACACTGTACCCTCACTGTTCCTACTGAGACGTGTTGAAACGAGGTACCCTGTACCCTCACTGTTCCTACTGAGACGTGTTGAAACGAGGTACCCTGTACCCTCACTGTTCCTACTGAGACGTGTTGAAACGAGGTACCCTGTACCCTCACTGTTACTACTGAGACGTGTTGAAACGAGGTACCCTGTACCCTCACTGTTCCTACTGAGACGTGTTGAAACGAGGTACCCTGTACCCTCACTGTTACTACTGAGACGTGTTGAAACGAGGTACCCTGTACCCTCACTGTTCCTACTGAGACGTGTTGAAACGAGGTACCCTGTACCCTCACTGTTCCTACTGAGACGTGTTGAAACGAGGTACCCTGTACCCTCACTGTTACTACTGAGACGTGTTGAAACGAGGTACCCTGTACCCTCACTGTTACTACTGAGACGTGTTGAAACGAGGTACCCTGTACCCTTACTGTTACTACTGAGACGTGTTGAAACGAGGTACCCTGTACCCTCACTGTTCCTACTGAGACGTGTTGAAACGAGGTACCCTGTACCCTCACTGTTACTACTGAGACGTGTTGAAACGAGGTACCCTGTACCCTTACTGTTACTACTGAGACGTGTTGAAATGAAAGATCTAACTTTGTTTTTGGATACAGAGCGGAAGAGAAAGGCCAAAGAACAGATTGATTCACTGACTGTTCATCTCACCTGGAAGGCTTTGTCTCTGTTTTCTGTCAGGATGGTGATCAACTGTTGGAGTGCGTAATAATAATAACGACACCAAGTGATAAAATAATACTACAATGAATACAAGAGACTGAATTCTGTTCCTGAAGTGACAACAGAGTGCATTGTGGGATTTAGAAGGCTTAATTGACCCAGTTCAGTTTATTCTAATGGGTAATTTTGACCAAGCCAGTGGTCAAGGAGTACTTTGAGGCAGGACAAGTATGCCAGCATGGAGGGTTTTCTAATACAAGTACGTTCTCAACAGTAGAATCACTTATTTTGTTACATTTGGATTTGAATGGAGGCAGGCACATTTTAGGAAAAGCCAAAACGCATGGTAAAAAGAGCCACATTTACGGCTGGAAACAAAAATGGGACAAAAATGAAGGAATAATTCAGAAAAATAATGGATTTATTTTAAAGACAAATCAGGCATGATGGGGATGCTGTGGAAAGTGCATCCATGAATTTGCTTTAATTGATGTGAAGGCTGGAAGGGAAAGTGTTGACCCTACCCATTAAGGAATGCTGCCTCACTTCCCTATCCATTAAGGTACAAACAGTGATGCCCAGCTAATTGACTGTTTAAATTTAGACATCCTAATCACCTCACTGATGTGGTAATACATTGGTAATCCTTGTGGATATCCAAGCCATGTCAAACAAGACATGTCCACAAAGCAGCTGGGTAGGGCCATCACTCTGCTTGAGGCCCATGCTAATTCATGGTGATACAGGACATACCGTTACAGTTTTTCTAAGTCTTACTCAAGTATTAGAGTATACAAATAGAGAATCAATATAGAGAATCTATATTGGTAGTTTGCACTACAATATGAGCCCTTCACAATGAACTGAGAAATGACGACCCTGAGAATCACAGCAGCACAATGATTGGTTGCTTTTACCTTGAAACTAGGTAATATAGAAATGAATTTTCAGTCCCTGCTGAATACATTAGTAAAACCAGTCTGTGAATAACAAAGTCTTGTCTGAATTCATCTATTCTTCAGTTACCAACAAAATACATTAGCACCTCTGTGCTGACAATATGTAGAAATAAATACATACTGTATGTGTTTTCTCTCCTCAAACTGTGATGTTTTTGCTTTCTATACGCAGACGTCAATAGAAAATGGACAGAGTTCCAGTGAATGACCAAAATATCTAAATCAATTGGTCCAATTTTGTATTAACACAACAATACCCAAGGCTATATCTCGATGGTTAGGGCTGTGATATTTCCACAGACAATGGAGTGCGTGTGTCATCCTCCCTCTCTACACACAGCATCGTGATGAGCCTGCTGTGCCACTCCCAGGGTGTTGTCGTGGAGACGGCAGAGAGCAAGCGCAGAGCGAGCAGAGCGCTGGGTTTCCAGATGGAGCAGCTGTGGGGTTTCTCCTGTGGAGTGGCTCTGTTGCTGCTAGAGCTTGGAACTTTACACAGTCAACATGTCTTCTTCCTTTCCTAACATGTCTCCTTTCCCTTCTCCCCTGTATCCCTGGCTCAGACAAATCTAACGGTGTCACCCCCCCCCCCCCCCTCACACACACACACACACACACACGGCACACACACAGGGAGTCGAGCTCAACCCTCCCTCCAACTCTCACCCCCATCTCCATAGATCATGAGGCCTATGTGTTCATATCTGCAGAAGCAGCTCCACGGGGTCCCTCTCTGCAAACACGACACGCTTGTCTCCAGGAGAGCGTGGCCCAAAACTGACACTCACACCCTGCGCCTCATTAATCTACATACTATAAAAGAATCAAGAGTTTCTCCTCATGTTGTCTGTGTACAAGGTATCTCTGTGCCATGTTCCTCTTCCTAAGAACCAAATTCTGATAGGTAGAGGGGCACGATAAGCACCCAGGGGGGCATCAAATATTCAAATTTGTTTTATTATTGTTACTTTCAAGGATTTCATAGCACCTATTTTCATATGAACAGAATTCACCTCCTTGTTGTCACACTAAAAAGACTAGTGCATGGTGGGAATATAGATGAAAGGCAAATACATCCTGTATTTGAACTTTAAATGCATTGTGGTATTTACGGAATTAACGTCTTAAGCAGCTTGTGGAATCTTCTCTCTTTTATTGCCAATACCTGCATGACCCTGCATACTGGGGGAAAGCGCAGTGTATGTCTGCAATTCTCTATGCCTGCAATTGTGTGGGAGACAATGTATGAATTTATACATGCACACGTTTGATATATCAAGCCTTTCTCTTGTCAATAGCTTGATATCAAACGCACAGTCATAATAACGAGCATGTATATTTGTGTTATCTCCTTGCAGTGAGATGTGGCCTTGTTCCAAGGATATGAAGCGAACTCAAAAGGACACTGAAAAGGTAGATGGGTATAACAGAGTTGGTGCCCCAATTCTGTCAGCTTGTTCTCTCTGTGAGTCTTGTCTCCGTCTCTATGCAGTGCTCTGTTGCCCGGCTCGGGTGTGTGAATCAATCAGTTCTCTATACGCCTGGTTTAGGATGGCCCCTGCCCTTCTAGCTTCATTGATGTTCCTGATGCATCACAGAGGAAGAGAGAGGGTTCTCATCCAGTCCTGTTCCCTGATATGAATAAGACATACGACAAAAAAATGAAATAAATTGGGATAGTAATGATTGTCACTCAACAAGTCCTACACACCAGGTAATGTCAGTAAAACCTAACCCTAATAGGGTCTCTATGTCCATCATCAGTAAAATCTTCAATTCCTGGTATTTACAACGGTCTACTATTAAGACATCTCATTTACAGGACAGTGTTCACTGACACAGCCAAACAAACCACTGGTGTAATGCACAAATTCAGTAACAAAGAATTTAAAATGTCTATGACAGGGTTCCCCATTTCCAAGTTTTCTGATATTTTGTATTTTTCTTTTTTCTTTGTTGGACATAAAAGACTGTACCAGGAAATCAGCTCCAAGTGATTTTATTTTTGGAAATCTGATCCCATAATAGAGAGACAGGTGTGATCATAAACAAATGTAAGCAAGGTTTGAAATGATTATGTTTCAGTTAAATATTATATCTGTTTGGGCTTCTTGCGGTCAATTTGCAGTCTACAAATGATTTATAATTATGTTCCGGCCCCCCGACCATCCGCTCAAAAAACTATTGTTGATGATCCCTGGTCTATGATATGATGTGGGCTGTAGCTGTCAGGTCTGTGATGTAAGGTTGTGAGATAATAAGACCCAGTCAAATTAAGTCTTCACGTTTACATTCTCACACCCTGGGTCAAGTATGTGTTACCACAGGAACAAGTCAATGGCCCTGAAGCTGATCAACTGATTGTTCCCAAATGAAGGGAACCTTTACAATGGTCACACACACCACTCTGTGGCTTGCGAACCCCACGGGCCACGCAGTCTGAAGGAAAATTACCATTAGTTCCAGACAGGCAGCATGAGCTGAATTTATATCGTCAGCTAAGGGTCAAGAGCTGTGACCTGAGTCCTATCCGGGTGGCAGACCTAAACGTCTCCAGCAGGCAAAATGAAAAAGATTTACTGTCGCTCTGAGCTCAACGTCTCATAATGAATGCTGCCTCACTTCCCTGGGTGGCTCCTCTGGCAGGGGGATTGACCCACAAATTGATAGATTTGCCATTTAGGGGTCAGCCATTTGACAATGGGACAAGACAGCCTCCTCTGAAAAAAAGAATAGTACATCTTAGAGAATCAATTATGTTACATTCCTCATATGTAAGAAATACATTTTTATCTTTTTCTGGAACCAAGTGACTATGTGGAGTAAAGTGATGAAGAGACTAGCAATGGCTTTTCATGGGAATCAACCATATGGAACACAAACCCTCACATACAAGAACCTCAGTCAGAGGAGATAGTGAGAGATATTGATAGAGAAGATAACATAAAGTATACTCCTTTGAGGAGGGAAAGAGATATCCTAAAAAAATTGTATGGACGGCTGAACTCTGCAGGGATTGGGGAAAATACTTAAGAACACGCACGCACGCACACACACACACACACACACACACACACACACACACACACACACACACACACACTATTTAGAGCTGAAGGAGAATGTGTTGGTTGTGGGCTGAAGAAAACATGCTGAGTGGTTGGAGCCAGTCACAGTACTGTACAGTACACCACAGCCTTGGAATGGATGGGCTGAGGGAGGCTTTGAAAGGAAAAGGCTCCCTCCTCCCACCTCTGAGTGGGCTCTACAAATCCCTCCATTGAAGTGAGCTTATTTCGAAACGGTACTCTCTACCGTTCCTTATGGATCCTCCACAATCCTCTTTGCACATAAAACGCCCACAATGAAGTTCTCAAAAAATAAGTTCAATCATTAAATATAGTATTTCGACTCATAATCAATAGCCTGAGACAACATTTATATTCATGGCTTAAAGGAGATCCCCAGAACCTGCAGATAAATGTGAAAATATAGCCACAAATATCAAAAACACAATGTGGGTGTATTGAATATGCCACTATGACATAACTGCTGTCTGTCAGTGACTGCCTGGGAACATAGAACCAGACGTTCTTATACATGTCTATAAGTCCCTTAGCCTCAGCTCCTCTCATTGAATCCCCATGAAATACCAGCATTACAATTTTCTGTGGTATAGAGGCTGACAAAATGCCCCACAGACAGGCAGACACTTATCCACATATCACAAAGTTGTATTAAGGGGGATATGCTTTTCAATTCTGATTCATACCATCATCAGAGAAAATGTCAAATTGGTAGAAAACTACTCAATTTGTCTTCATGTAATTTAATGGTCTGTATTCTCATATGGACTCACTTCGTCTAATTTGGTTAAAAAAAAAAACACTTGTAAAAAAACGCCTTTGATTCATAACCCGAGGATGTGCTTTTAGACAGCTGTTTGAAAGCTTTCCAGTGTACCCTGGAAGTGGTGTTAAAAGGGCCAGGATATATACGCCTTTAAAACAACCACTCAGACACCACAGGCAAACGGCCCTATTCAACCTCAAGGATGTCAGGCAGCCAGCGAAATACGTCCTGATAACAATGTCAATGGCAGATAGGATACAGAGTCGGAAATTAGGATTATAATGGTTAGTAGCAGCCTCAGAGCTGACATTAATGGCTTCTGGTGAAAAGCCCCTCAATCTCATCAGCCCAGAGTGAATATCCTTTCAAAACTGAGGCATTGTGGGAGGACAGGAGGCAGGAAGGAGTCCATATTGCTGGGGCTGGGTTGGAGGAAGGGGAAGTACCCCCCTGTGTGTACTGTATGTGTGTGGGGAAAATAATTGATGTAAAACATATGCTTGCTAATTGTGCAGTTGCACCTGAGTGAATTCATGGCAGACACCCCATACAATGTCTCTGTGCCTCCTCCTTTTCAGAGAGACAGGGCGAGAGGGGGGTGGGGGAGAGAGAGAAAGACAGAAACTGAGAGACAATGAGAGAGAAAGAAGAAGAGACAGGCGCGGGTATGGAGTGTTTAGACGTGATGGAAACAGAGGGAGAGAGGATGGAGAGAGAAGGAGAGAGAGACGGGGGTATGGAGTGTTTAGACGTGATGGAAACAGCGGGAGAGAGGATGGAGAGAGAAGGAGAGAGAAGAAGAGAGGCGGTGGTATGGAGTGTTTAGACGTGATGGAAACAGAGGGAGAGAGGATGGAGAGAGAAGGAGAGAGAGACGGGGGTATGGAGTGTTTAGACGTGATGGAAACAGAGGGAAAGAGGATGGAGAGAGAAGGAGAGAGAGGCGGGGGTATGGAGTGTTTAAACGTGATGGAAACAGAGGGAGAGAGGATGGAGAGAGAAGGAGAGAGAAGAAGAGAGGCGGGGGTATGGAGTGTTTAGACGTGATGGAAACAGAGGGAGAGAGGATAGAGAGAGAAGGAGAGAGAAGAAGAGAGGCGGGGGTATGGAGTGTTTAGATGTGATGGAAACAGAGGGAGAGAGGATGGAGAGAGAACGAGAGAGAAGAAGAGAGGCGGGGGTATGGAGTGTTTAGACGTGATGGAAACAGAGGGAGAGAGGATGGAGAGAGAAGGAGAGAGAGACGGGGGTATGGAGTGTTTAGACGTGATGGAAACAGAGGGAGAGAGGATGGAGAGAGAAGAGAGAGGCGGGGTATGGAGTGTTTAGACGTGATGGAAACAGAGGGAGAGAGGATGGAGAGAGAAGGAGAGAGAAGAAGAGAGGCGGGGGTATGGAGTGTTTAGACGTGATGGAAACAGAGGGAGAGAGGATAGAGAGAGAAGGAGAGAGAAGAAGAGAAGCGGGGGTATGGAGTGTTTAGACGTGATGGAAACAGAGGGAGAGAGGATGGAGAGAGAAGAGAGAGACGGGGGTATGGAGTGTTTAGACGTGATGGAAACAGAGGGAGAGAGGATGGAGAGAGAAGGAGAGAGAGACGGGGGTATGGAGTGTTTAGACGTGATGGAAACAGAGGGAGAGAGGATGGAGAGAGAAGGAGAGAGAGACGGGGGTATGGAGTGTTTAGATGTGATGGAAACAGAGGGAGAGAGGATGGAGAGAGAAGGAGAGAGAAGAAGAGAGGCGGGGGTATGGAGTGTTTAGACGTGATGGAAACAGAGGGAGAGAGGATGGAGAGAGAAGGAGAGAAAGACGGGGGTATGGAGTGTTTAGACGTGATGGAAACAGAGGGAGAGAGGATGGAGAGAGAAGGAGAGAGAGACGGGGGTATGGAGTGTTTAGACGTGATGGAAACAGAGGGAGAGAGGATGGAGAGAGAAGAGAGAGGCGGGGTATGGAGTGTTTAGATGTGATGGAAACAGAGGGAGAGAGGATGGAGAGAGAAGGAGAGAGAAGAAGAGAGGCGGGGGTATGGAGTGTAGACGTGATGGAAACAGAGGGAGAGAGGATGGAGAGAGAAGGAGAGAGAGACGGGGGTATGGAGTGTTTAGACGTGATGGAAACAGAGGGAGAGAGGATGGAGAGAGAAGGAGAGAGAAGAAGAGAGGCGCGGGTATGGAGTGTTTAGACGTGATGGAAACAGAGGGAGAGAGGATGGAGAGAGAAGAGAGAGGCAGGGGTATGGAGTGTTTAGACGTGATGGAAACAGAGGGAGAGAGGATGGAGAGAGAAGGAGAAAGAAGAAGAGAGGCGGGGGTATGGAGTGTTTAGACGTGATGGAAACAGAGGGAGAGAGGATGGAGAGAGAAGGAGAGAGAAGAAGAGAAGCGGGGGTATGGAGTGTTTAGACGTGATGGAAACAGAGGGAGAGAGGATGGAGAGAGAAGGAGAGAGAGACGGGGGTATGGAGTGTTTAGACGTGATGGAAACAGAGGGAGAGAGGATGGAGAGAGAAGGAGAGAGAGACGGGGGTATGGAGTGTTTAGACGTGATGGAAACAGAGGGAGAGAGGATGGAGAGAGAAGGAGAGAGAGACGGGGGTATGGAGTGTTTAGATGTGATGGAAACAGAGGGAGAGAGGATGGAGAGAGAAGGAGAGAGAAGAAGAGAGGCGGGGGTATGGAGTGTTTAGACGTGATGGAAACAGAGGGAGAGAGGATGGAGAGAGAAGGAGAGAGAGACGGGGGTATGGAGTGTTTAGACGTGATGGAAACAGAGGGAGAGAGGATGGAGAGAGAAGGAGAGAGAGACGGGGGTATGGAGTGTTTAGACGTGATGGAAACAGAGGGAAAGAGGATGGAGAGAGCGAGAGGAGAGGATGGCTCCAAATCCGACACAGGCAATTTCTAATTTCCACTCTTAACTATGGAGTCGTGCCTTATGGGGTGATGAGATTAATTTGATGTTCGGCCACTGTTAGCCGCGGCCAGAGTGCTGGAACAATGACAGCAGCGGCAGCTTCACTCTGCCTCAGTCACTCCAGTCAGAAACAGCCAGAGACCCACTCTGTACCACACTCTGGGGCTCACAGTTAACACAGTACCTGATCAGAAACCCACCCATCACTACTACATCCCTGAGTGGTTACCCTCCAGGGGGTACGACCATGTTATTTTTCTCATTCAACCAAATAGCGTGACAACAAGGTACAACAGATGTCAGCGCATGTCTGTACTGTCTTAAAACACCTCACACAATATCACTCGGCCGAACACAAAATACCTTAACTACAGCATACCATCATTCAGCAAACGAGTCCGCTGCAAATCCCACTACAAACATCTATTACTGTACCATGCTAAGACATCCCAGCTCAACTCATTACAGTACAATCAATCACCAGCTCACACACTTTGTTGTACACAGGGTCTTATTGGACTATACTATCAGTCCACACTGTTTGGGCTCCATCCCTTCAGGCCACTACACACACCTGTCTGTCCTGTGTGTGTGTGTGTTCTCTGTGTGTGTTCTCTCTCTCTGGCCTCTAGAACAACACCAGGAACTAGTCATGACTCTTACACTGGGGCAGGGCAGAGAATGGCTGAATGTACCCATTTCATACCATATGACTGATACTTATGGATCGATACTCCCCACTCCTCCAGAGAGAAGCCCTGGCTCCAGTCTGAAATAAAATTGTAAACACCAGAGCCCCAAATGTTGCTCTTTGTGACTAATTCATTCTCTGTGCCTCTGTCTCGCTGCCTCTGAGACCAGAAGTGGCATTTTTTTGTGAGGGAACAGAACATTTGATTTTTACCCAATTAGAGACATAAAGTAACTCGCACACGCACACGCACACACACACACACACACACACACACACACACACACACACACACACACACACACACACACACACACACACACACACTACAGATAAAAAAATGGCTTGTTGATGTTACAGTATTTTACAATCGCTAGGACCCATTTCTCAATACTTAGGTCACTTTTTCAAAACTCTTCTCACAGTGAGCACAACATCAGTCTATGTGGGCTAAACTATGGATACTTTTTCATTGCTTTGGCACAAAACGCATTCAATGACTACATCTTTCAAATTTCATGAATTATTTTCTCACTCAGACACAACCACCACCAAAACTCTATGTTCCTACAGGCCAATTTTCACATGTTAACATAATCTTTTCAAAACTGTTCAACTTAAGTTCAAAACCTAACAACACAAAATTGAATAAGACAGCAATTTACTACATTTCTACAGTAGTACCCTATTGAAATACATTCCAAATCTAAAAGAATGAAATATTATCAAAACAATTAGACCAACCACAGCTGATTCCCATTGTAGCTGAACACCTACCCAGGTGTTAGTCTTTCAATTTCATTACCATCTATACAAAAGGGGACATTTTAGGAATAATGCTGTACTGTAATGTAAACATGGACCCAGGCAGAGATAGAGAAGTGGCTGACAGAGGAAGAAGACTGGCTGGGAGAGGGAGAGGAGTACGTATGTGTGGTGGAAGAAGACTGAGAGGAAGATCAAGGGCTGTAGTCTCAGATGAGATTAGGGCTACTATAATTAATCATGCAATAAATCATGGTCTATCAATGAGAGAGGCTGGTCTGAGAGTGCAGCCAAATCTGCAACGTGAGAAATTTCCGGCAAAACAACAGGTAAGATGTGCATTCTGCAAGGGCATCTGACTGAACTGCCCATTACAGAAGTAAATTGAGCAAAGCCTCCAAACCTACTTGTGTGTAATTGTTTTTGTATTTCTGCTTAGGGCCCAACGGTTACCTCCCACAGGCGGGAGAGGTAGGATTTTCACTGCTGTGCAGGAAACGGCAATCGTTGATTTGGTCATCATAAACAATGGCATAAAACTCAGAGATTCGGGACAGAGTGTTGGCAGACAACATTACATTTAGAAATATTCACAATGTAACAATAACAACAATTTCTAGAGTCCTGAAATAACATCAAGTCAGGATGAGAGGAACTCTGAATGAGTCAAGCAACTCAGGAACCAATATGTTCAGGTAACATGACGATAAAATACAGAACTGGTTTTGAACAGAACCAAACAGGGCAGAGGCACACAATGGCATGTTTTTAGGTATAATGTAAACTACTGTAATAGCCTAACTCTTATGTTGCCTTGTGGATTTATTATAGAGAGTCATGGAGATTGAAGCCAGGCAAACACCCCACATATTCATCTTTGTGGATGAGGCTGGTTTCAACTTGGCCAAAACACGGCGGCGAGGAAGGAATGTGATTGGGAAAAGAGCCACAGTGGATGTCCCGGGCCAGAGAGGTGACAACATCACAATGTGTGCAGCAATATCCTCTGATGGATTGCTGTTACACAAACCGCTAATTGGGCCTTACAACACCGAGCGTCTCATTTCATTCCTGGATGACCTCTATGGAAGGGTTGTGCCAGGTGAGGAAAGAGATGCAGTGAGACGAAATCGACCAAAGTTTGTAATTGTATGGGACAATGTGGCATTTCACCACTCCTGTGCAATCACAGAGTGGTTTGCAGGCCATGTCACGTTCTTCAAAAGGACGGGACCAAAGCATAGCGTGCGTATAGTTCCACATATTTTATTTCAAAGTGAAACTTAACAAAACAACAAAGACCAAAATGAACATGCCGTTCGTAGCACACAATGCACTAAACAAAACAATATCCCACAAAACACAGGTGTAAAAAGGCTACCTAAATATGATCCCCAATTAGAGGCAACAATTACCAGCTGCCTCTAATTGGGAACCATACAACTCACCAACATAGAAATACAATGACTAGAACACCCCCATAGTCACGCTCTGACCTAAACACCATAGAGAACCAAGGGTTCTCAGTACCCCCCCCCCCCCCCCAAAGGTGCGGACTCCGGCCGCAAAACCTGAAAACAAATGGGGAGGGTAGGGGGGTGCCTAGTGTCAGTGGCGGCTCTGGTGCGGGTTGTAGCCCCCGCCCAGACCCCGGATCCGGTCATGGCGCCGGGCTGAACGTCGTGCCTGGACTGGGCATCGGCGCAGAGGAAGGCTTCGGCCTTGGAGCGGTACTGGATGCCGTGCCTGGACTGGGCACCGGCGCAGAGGAAGGCTCCAGCCATGGAGCTGGGTTGGCCGCCGTGCCTGGACTGGGCACCGGCGCAGAAGAAGGCTCCGGCCTTGGAGCGGGACTGGACACCGTGCCTGGACTGGGCACCGGCACAGAGGAAGGCTCCGACCATGGAGTGGGACTGGACGCCGTGCCTGGACTCTCCGGACCGTTAACCGTCACTGGAAGCTCCGGACCGTGAACCGTCGCTGGAAGCTCCGGACCGTGAACCGTCGCTGGAAGCTCAGGACCATGAACCGTCGCTGGAAGCTCCAGACCGTGAACCTTCACTGGAAGGTCCGGACCGTGAACCGTCGCTGGATGCTCCGGATCGTGAACCGTCGCTGGAAGCTCTGGACTGTGAACCGTCGCTGGAAGCTCTGGACTGTAAACCGTCACTGGAGGTTCCAGGCTGTAGAGGCGCACTGGAGGCCTAGTGCGTGGAGCCGGCACAGGACGTACCGGGCTGGGGAGGCGCACTGGAGGCCTGGTGCGTGGAGCTGGCACAGGTTGCACCGGACTGGTGACACGCACTTCAGGGTGAGTGCGGGGAGCAGGCACAGCACGTACCGGACTGGGGAGGCGCACTGGAGGCCTGGTGCGTGGAGTCGGCACAGGACGTACCGGACTGGTGACACGCACTTCAGGGTGAGTACGGGGAGCTGGCACAGGACGTACCGGACAGGGGAGGTGCACTGGAGGCCTGGTGTGTGGATCCGGCACAGGTGTCACCGAACTGGTGACACGCACTTCCGGGAGGATGCGGGGAGCTGGCCCATGACGCACCAGACTGCTGACAGGATCTTCAGGTCGAAAGTTGTGCAGAACACACCTGACCAACATCTCTCTCATCTCTCTCTCTCCCAACTTCTCCATTGCCTCCCTGACGGTCTCTGGCTCTTCAGGACGAGTGTGTGGATCTGGCACAAGACGTACCGGACTGGGGAGGCGCACTGGAGGCCTGGTGCGTGGAGCCGGCACAGGTTTCACCAGACTGATGACACGCTCCTCCAAACGCCTGCGTTGCCGCATACTCCTAGCTAACCCCTCTCTCCGGTATCCTTCCTCACAATGTTCCATCGACTCCCAGGTGGGCTCTGGCACTCCCCACTGCTCAGTCGACCACCCCTCGTGCCCCCCTCCACAAAATCTTGGGGTTTCTGTGGCTGCGGTCCCTGGCGTCGTCGCTGTCCTTCCTGCATCTTCTGCGACTCCCGCCAAGGAAGGGTCTCGTGTCCTCCCATGATCTCCCATGTCCAAAACTCCTTTACCTCATGAACACACTGCTTGGTCCTTGTGTGGTGGGATATTCTGTCACGTTCTTCAAAAGAACGGGACCAAAGCGCAGCGTGCGTATAGTTCCACATATTTTATTTCAAAGTGAAAATTAACAAAACAACAAAGACCAATATGAACGTGCCGTTCGTAGCACACAATGCACTAAACAAAACAATATCCCACAAAACACAGGTGGAAAAAGGCTACCTAAATATGATCCCCAATTAGAGGCAACGATTACCAGCTGCCTCTAATTGGGAAGCATACAACTCACCATCCCAGAATGGTGTCACTTTTCCTCCCACCTTACTCTCCATTCCTCAACACCATAGATTAATTATTTTTCTCATGGAGGTGGAAGGTTTATGACCACCATCCACATGATCAAATGTCCCTCCTGTATGCAATGAATGCTGGATGCCTGGACATATCTGCAGAAGATTGCCAGGGATGGACAAAGCATGCCAAAGGATTATTTCCTAGGTGTATTGCCCAAGATGACATAGGATGTGACGTGGATGAGAACCTGTGGTCAAATGCAGAAGACAGGGTTGACTAGCATTGCTACTGTATCTGTATCGGTAGATGGTATATATACAAATTCTTGTATTTTGGAATCACTCAATGCCAAAAAATGACATAAAACACATTGAAGCATATTGAATCATGTCTGATTCATTCCTGTAACATATACTGCAGTGAATTCTAAACAGTAGAGGTGTCATTCTTTTTTTGTAAAGACATTTGACAAAAGAAAACATTGTGCAATGCTACATGTTGTTAGTGTTTTTTAGGTAATTGTTTTATGAGTGACAAAGTGTGCTTGTTGGGTGACAACCTTTGCTAGTGTTATGGAAGAATGAGTTGATTTGAGACATGTATGAAGTGTTTTGGTAGTTTTAGTGCAATTTGGATGTGAAATTAACTGCTGTGCCAAGCTCAAAGTTGGTTATGAGAACAGTGTGAAGAGTTTTGAAAAAGTGACACACATGTAAGTATTGAGAAATGGGTCCCAGCAATTGTAAAAAACTGTAATAGCTAATATGATCAAATATGTCTTTGTACATTTTACTAGATGGCTGACAGCTGCTGTTTCACAGGGACAGGTCTTTCCCAAGCAATTTACAAGTTTATAATTTCAAAGAAACAAAAGGGAAACGAGGTCAGTTGCTTGGAAAAGAGAGGTTGGACCAATTAACTGCATGACAAACCCCTTGTTAAAGTCCTGGCTAATTCTCATAGTGGATGGATTTACTAGATTCCACAGGTTCCTGACAATTCCCAAATCACAGCCTCTCTTTTTCTTTATTTCTCTCTCTCTCTCTCTCTCTCTCTCTCTCTCTCTCTCTCTCTCTCTCTCTCTCTCTCTCTTCCTCTCGCTCTCTCTCTCTCTCTCTCGTTCTCTCTCTCGTTCTCTCTCTCTCCACATGAAAAAAGACTACAATTTACTATAGAATACTACAGTACTTACTATAGAATTCTGTAGTAAACTGTAGTATACTGTAGAATACTATACTACACACTGTAGTATCCCTTGATCATGTGTATTACTTACTACATAATGTTGTAGAATACTGTAGAATACTATAGTAAATACTATAATATTAACTGTGGAAAAAACACTGTAGTAAATACTACAGTACAGTCTGCAAAATCAGTCTTTTTACTATAGTAAATACTACAGTATTTAATTTGTATTTACCCTTCCCATTCCCCTCCCCCATATCCCAATTTGTGCCACCCATAAGAGAGAAACCTACATGCCAAATATAGATAATATTGTGTCCACACTGGTTATAGGAAAAAAAAGAAGCGTTGAACTATCCGTTCAGACCCCAGTCCTACCTACCTACAGGTTATGGAAATGTTGTCCTTTAAGTATTTCTCCAGTAGGTTTACTCAAGGAGAAAGCCTCAACTTCTATGTCAAATATAATAAAACACTATAGTAAATGCTACAGTAATGTCTGCAAAAACACTACAGTAAATACTACATCTCTCTCTCTCTCTCTCTCTCTCTCTCTCTCTCTCTCTCTCTCTCTCTCTCTCTCTCTCTCTCTCTCTCTCTCTCTCTCTCTCTCTCTCTTCTCTCTCTCTCTCTCTCTCTCTCTCGCCATTGAAGTGTGCATTAGGACCACAACTTTGGTTTGGCAGCAATATGGCTTTTAGATGTCACAATCTGCAATCTGAATTCCGAGATGGAATTTGCTGAGAGTTGATGCCGCAGTCTCGTTTAATAAAACTGAGAATCTCATCGCTTGTCTGTATCATCAAGGAGTAATGCCTATTATCCTCTGTCTATTGGCATCTTTTCTTTAATTTATTAACAGATGTGTTTATCACCCTCCATTTGTAATCTGGCTCATCATAGGGCAGGGTGGTTTCAATAGATATGTGTGTGTTTTAAAAGGAGGGGAATGATGGATCCCTTTGCTTTGACTGAGCCTTTGTTGGATTCACTGGCTGGTTATTTCTGAGTATCTGGCAGGGCCGGTGCTCCCTCTCCTCTCTCTCTCCTCTCTCTTTCCTCTCTCCTCTCTCCATCACGGCATGCCAGTCAGGAGATAAGCATCAGGCGGCCCACTCCAATGACACCGCCACCTCCTCCCAGAGTCAGCAGATTACATTTTAGAAGTTGACAGCCTGTTATCACTCTGTGATGGCAGGAGGGCTTAATCTTTGGTCCTTCCAGGGGGGAAGAAAGCCTGAGGAGGAGTCGGAGGAGTAGGATGAGCTCGGAGGCTCAGGCCAGGGGGACTACTCCTCACCTTGTAGTATGAGGAGTGACAGACATCTCCTGCGCCACATGGGGCGCTAAAACTCTGGAACACTTTTATTCTACCCACAGAAACCCTTGCCTTCCCTTCGGCAAATCAGACCACGACTCTAGCGTCCTGATTCCTGTTTACAAACAAAAGCTCAAACAGGAAGTACCAGTGACACACTACAAGACTGTCATGCCCACAGTGACCATACAAACGTATCCAAACCAAAAACCATGGATTACAGGCTGGGGTAAAGACTAGAGCTACCACTTTACAAGCGTGATCCAAGATGGCGTAGCAGTAAGACGTGTTTGTTTTTGTCATTTCAATATATTTCAAACTCTTTTATCAAACGGTTGTTTCATCTACTGCTGCTCATTGGACCCTATGATCACTCGGCTACACAGCTGATGCCTGCTGGACTGTTCATTAACACTGTACTTCATTTTGTTTACCTGTCGGCCCCAGCCTCAAACTCAGGCCCCGTGTGTAGCTAACTGACCCTCTCAGCCCATTCATCCGTTGTTGTTGTCTTTTTAAACATTTTTATTTTACTAATCAGTTAAGGACAAATTATTATTTTCAATGACAGCCTAGGAACAGTGCCTTGTTCAGGGGCAGAACACAATTTTTACCTTGTCAGCTCGGGGATTCGATTTTGCAACCTTTCAGTCACTAGTCCAACGCTCTACCCACTAGGCTACTTGCCGCCTCAGCTGTTTACCTGTTGTTGTCTTACACTTTGTTGTCTTAGCTCTCCCAATCAACACCTGTGATTGCTTTATGCCTCTCTCTAATGTCAATATGCCTTGTATACTGTTGTTTAGGTTAGCTCTCATTGTTTTATTTTACTGCAGAGCCCCAAGTCCTGCTCTACATGCCTCAGATAGCCCCCTTGTCCCACGCCCCACACATGCGGAGACCACACCTAGCTTAACTGGTGCCTCCAGAGATGCAACCTCTCTCATCGTCACTCAATGCCTAGGTTTACCTCCACTGTACTCGCACCCTACCATACCCATGTCTGTACATTATGCCCTGAATCTATCCTACCACGCCCAGAAATCTGCTCCTTTAAATCTCTGTTCCCAATGCACTAGACGACCAGTTCTTATAGCCTTTAGCTGTACCCCTAACCTACTCCTCCTCTGTTCCTCTGGTCATGTAGAGGTTAATCCAGGCCCTGTGAGTCCCCAGGCACTCTAATTTGTTGACTTGTGTAACCTTAAAAGCCTTGGGTTCATGCATGTTAACATCAGAAGCCTCCTCCCTAAGTTTGCTTTATTCACTGCTTTAGCACACTCCGCCAACCCTGATGTCCTAGCCGTGTCTGAATCCTGGTTTAGGAAGGCCATCAAAAATTCAGAAATTTCCATCCGCAATTACAACATTGTCCATCAAGATAGAACTGCTAAAGGGGGCAGAGTTGCAATCTATTGTAGAGATAGCCTGCAGAGTTCTGTCATACTATCCAGGTCTATGCCCAAACACTTAGAGCTAATACGTTTAAAAATACATCTCGACAGAAATGAGTCCCTCACTGTTGCCGCTTGTTATAGACCCCCCTCAGCTCCCAGCTGTGCCCTGGACACCATATGTGAATTGATTGCCCCCCCATCTATCGTCAGAGTTCGTACTGTTAGGTGACCTAAACTGGGATATGCTTAACACCCCGGCCGTCCTACAATCTAAGCTAGATGCCCTCAATGTCACACAAATGATCATGGAACCTACCAGGTACAACCCCAAATCCTTAAACATCGGCAAACACAAAGATATCATCCTGACCAACTTGCCCTCTAAATACACCTCTGCTGTTTTCAACCAGGATCTCAGCAATCACTGCCTCATTGCCTGCGTCCGTTATGGGTCCGCGGTCAAACGACAACCCCTCATCACTGTCAAACACTCCCTAAAACACTACTGCGAGCAGGCCTTTCTAATCGACCTGGCCCGGATATCCTGGAAGGATAATGACCTTATCCCGTCAGTAGAGGATGCCTGGTTGTTCTTTAAAAGTGCTTTTCTCACCATCTTAAATAAGCATGCCCCTTTCAAAAAATTTAGAACTAAGAACAGATATAGCCCTTGGTTCACTCCAGACTTGACTGCCCTTGACCAGCACAAAAACATCCTGTGGCGTACTGCACTAGCACTGAATAGTCCCCGCGATATGCAACTTTTCAGGGAAGTCAGGAACCAATATACACAGTCAGTTAGGAAAGCAAGGCTACCTTTATCAAACAGAAATTTTCATCTGGCAGCACTAATTCCAAAAAGTTTTGGCACACTGTAAAGTCCATGGAGAATAAGAGCACCTCCTCCCAGCTGCCCACTGCACTGAGGCTAGGAAACACTGTCACCACCGATAAATCCACGATAATCAAGAATTTCAATAAGCATTTATTTTCGGTTGGACATGCTCTCCACCTGGCAACCCCAATCCCGGCCAACAGCTTTGCACCCCCCGCAGCAACTGGCCCAATCCCCCGACCCCCCACGATTCTCCTTCATCCAAATCCAGACAGCTGATGTTCTGATAGAGCTGCAAAATCTGGAACCCTACAAATCAGCTGGGCTAGAAAATCTGGACCCTCTCTTCCTAAAATTATCCGCCGCCATTGTTGCAACCCCTATTACTAGTCTGTTCAACCTCTCTTTCATATCGTCTGAGATTCCTAAAGATTGGAAATTGGCCACGGTCATCCCCCTCTTCAAAGGGGGAGACACTCTAGACCCAAACTGTTACAGACCTATATCTCTCCTGCCCTGCCTTTCTAAAGTCTTCAAAAGCCAAGTGAACAAACAGATCACCGACCATTTCAAATCCCACCGTATCTTCTCCGCTATGCAATCCGGTTTCCTAGCTCGTCACGGGTGCACCTCAGCCACGCTCAAGGATATCATAACTGCCATCGATAAAAGACAGTACTGTGCAGCTGTCTTCCTTGACCTGGCCAAGGCTTTCGACTCTGTCAATCACCGTATTCTTATCAGCAGGGTCAACAGCCTTGGTATCTCTAATGACTGCCTCGCCTGGTTCACTAACTACTTCTCAGATAGAGTTCAGTGTGTCAAATCGGAGGGCCTGTTGTCTGGACTTCTGGCAGTCTCTATGGGGGTGCCACAGGGTTCAATTCTTGGGCCGACTCTTTTGTCTGTATATATCAATGATGTCGCTCTTGCTGCGGGTGATTCTTTGATTCACCTCTACGCAAATGACACCATTCTGTATACATCTGGCTCTTCTTTGGACACTGTGTTAACAAACCTCCAAACGAGCTTCAATGCCCTACAACACTCCTTCCGTGGCCACCAACTGCTCTTAAAAGCTAGTAAAACTGCTCTTAAAAGCCACCAACTGCTCTTAAAAGCTAGTCACCCTCCCGCCCGACTAGCATCACTACTCTGGACGGTTCTGACTTAGAATATGTGGACAACTATAAATACCTAGGTGTCTGGCTAGACTGTAAACTCTCCTTCCAAACTCATATTAAGCATCTCCAATTCAAAATTAAATCTTGAATCGGCTTCCTATTTCGCAACAAAGCCTCCTTCACTTATGCTACCAAACATACCCTCTTAAAACTGACTATCCTACCTATCCTTGACCTCGGCGATGTCATTTACAAAATAGCCTCCAACCCTCTACTCAGCAAATTGGATGCAGTCTATCACAGTGCCATCCATTTTGTCACCAAAGCCCCATATACTACCCACCACTGCAACCTGTATGCTCTCGTTGGCTGGTCCTCGCTACAGATTCGTCGCCAAACCCACTGGCTCCAGGTCATCTATAAGTCTATCCTAGGTAAAGCCCCGCCTTATCTCAGCTCACTGGTCACCATAGCAACACCCACCCGTAGCACGCGCTCCAGCAGGTATATTTCACTGGCCATCCCCAAAGCCAACACCTCCTTTGGCCGCCTTTCCTTCCAGTTCTCTGCTGACAATGACTGGAACGAATTGCAAAAATCACTGAAGTTAGAGACTTATTTCTCCCTCACTAACTTTAAGCAGCAGCTGTCAGAGCAGCTTACCGATCGCTGCAGCTGTACACAGCCCATCTGTAAATAGCCAATCCAACCAACTCTCTACCTCATCCCATATTTGTTTTTGTTTTTCTGCTCTTTTGCACACCAGCATTTTTACTTGCACATCCTCATCTGCACATCTATCACTCCAGTGTTAATTGCTAAATTGTAATTACTTCGCCACTATGGCCTATTTATTGCCTTACCTCCCTACTTCATTTGCACACACTGTACACAGATTATTCTATTGTGTTTTTGACTGTATATTTGTTTATCCCATGTGTAACTCTGTGTTGTTGTTTTTGTCGCACTGCTTTGCTTTATCTTGGCCAGGTCGCAGTTGTAAATGAGAACTTGTTCTCAACTGGCCTACCTGGTTAAATAAAGGTGAAGAAAAAACAAGGAACTGGACAAAGACATGGACGCATACAAGAAATTCCACAACGAACTCCGACTAACCATCAAACATGGAAAAAGGACAATATAGGAGGAAGATGGAATCATGGGATGTGGCAGGGCTTGTAGACGATAATGGATTACAAAGGGAATCCGGCCGTGAGTTGCCCAGTGACTCAAAACTGCCTTTTATGCTCTCTTCAAGAAAAACAACACTGAGTCATGCATGAGAGCCCCTGCTGTTACAAAACTGTGTGATCTTGCTTTCAGTGGCTGATGTGAGTATCAAGGGTCAGTTTTAACAGGTAGGCCTACATTATATTCAAAGTACATGATCCTTGATTGTCTGAGTGCCAGTGGAATTTTTTTCTAGGACATCCAAATCATCAATATGTTGCTAACTAGTAACACGATAGCCTAATGTTTAGACTTTAGAGTTTGTGATCTAGCTAATGATTAGCCCAATAGGGTAAATGCAGATGGGCAACCCTCAGCCTATTTATTTATAGCCACTATGCTGCATCAGGTGGGACAACATCAGGTGACAATGCTTGTTGCTAAAAACGACATTATTGCGAAAATAGCACACCTGCCTGATAATATGGACCAATATGTTATTGGGCTCGTTTTTGGAGGGGTAACTTATATTTTAGATGTCAGCATCATTTTATTTTAATTCATTTTGAAGTAGAATGTCCTTTTAACTTGTTATGGATAGGGGGCAGTATTTTCACGGCCGGATAAAAAACGTACCCGATTTAATCTGATTATTACTCCTGCCCAGAAACTAGAATATGCATATAATTATTAGCTTTGGATAGAAAACACTCCAAAGTTTCTAAAACTGTTTGAATGGTGTCTGTGAGTATAACAGAACTCAATTGGCAGGCCAAAACCTGAGAAGATTCCTTACAGGAAGTGCCCTCTCTGACCATTCCTTGGCCTTCTACACTCTCTTTATTGAAAACTGAGGATCTCTGCTGTAACGTGACATTTTCTAACGCTCCCATAGGCTCTCAGAGGGTGGCAGAACGGTGAATGATGACTTTGCAGGCCATGGCTGAAAAACAGTAGCGCATTTGGATAGTGGTCGATCTGAGAACAATGAGACTGGGGGCGCGTGCACGAGGCGACTCCATGTTTTTATTTTCAGTCTTTGAACGAAAACAACGACTCCCGGTCGGAATATTATCGCTTTTTTACGAGAAAAATCGTAAAGGTAATCCAATTTTTCTTATAGTAAATCTGAGTTTGGTGAGGGCCAAACTTGGTGGGTGTCAAAATAGCTAGCCCGTGATGGCGAGCTATCTACTCAGAATATTGCAAAATGTGCTTTCACCGAAAAGCTATTTTAAAATCGGACACCGCGATTGCATAAAGGAGTTCTGTATCTATAATTCTTAAAATAATTGTTATGTTTTTTGTGAACGTTTATCGTGAGTAATTTAGTAAATTCACCGGAAGTTTCGGTGGGTATGCTAGTTCTGAACGTCACATGCTAATGTAAAAAGCTGGTTTTTGATATAAATATGAACTTGATTGAACAAAACATGCATGTATTGTATAACATAATGTCCTAGGAGTGTCATCTGATGAAGATCATCAAAGGTTAGTGCTGCATTTAGCTGTGGTTTTGTTTTTTGTGACATTATATGCTAGCTTGAAAAATGGGTGTCTGATTATTTCTGGCTGGGTACTCTGCTGACATAATCTAATGTTTTGCTTTCGCTGTAAAGCCTTTTTGAAATCGGACAGTGTGGTTAGATAAAGGAGAGTCTTGTCTTTAAAATGGTGTAAAATAGTCATATGTTTGAAAAATTGAAGTTTTCGGATTTTCGAGGACTTTGTATTTCGCGCCACGCCCATCATTGGATATTGGAGCAGGTGTTCCGCTAGCGGAACGTCTAGATGTAAGAGGTTAAAAAGCCACCAGACCTGGCCTTCTCACAGTCATTCTCTCCCCCAAAATGATAGGTCCCACCACGACCTGTAGTATGCTGTGGTATGTGTCTTTGTCAGTATTATTTTGTTTAGGCTAGTATGTTATATGGTACTGGTACTTCCTGTATATAACTTCATTATTGTACATTTTATACCTCTTGTGTTATTCTTTTTCTTATTTTTAATTCTGCAACATTGGGAAGGGGTTGTAAGTAAGCATTTCACGGTAAAGTATACACCTGTTGTATTGGGCGCATGTGACAAATACAATTTGATTTGACAGACAGACAGATGGTAAATACCTAGGTTCCTTTCCCACAGCCAGACTTCAACTTCCTCGTACTTTAAGAGAGCCAAGGTCTTTGTGGAGGGATTACATTGATGGAAGCCTCAGTGGTGTACAGTGATATCCATGTTCTGCATGTCCGCCCGCCTCCCAGCCCAACATTTTTTGGGTGATCACCGAGGAGGACATACAGTGCCTTCAGAAAGTATTCACACCCGTTGACTTTTTGGAATTATGTTTTTAGAAATGTTTACAGCCTAAATAAGTTCAGGAATAAAAATGTGCTTAACAAATCACATAATAAGTTGCATGGACTCACTTGTGTGCAATAGTGTTTACCATGATTTTGTTATGACTATCTCATCTCTGTACCCCACACATACAATTATCTGAAAGGTCCCTCAGTCGAGCAGTGAATTTCAAACACAGATTCAACCACAAACACCTGGGAGATTTTCCAATGCTTCGCAAAGAATGGCACCTATTGGTAGATGGGTAAACAAAGCAGACATTAAATATCCCTTTGAGCATGGTGAAGTTATTAATTACACTTGGGATGGTGTATCAATACACCAAGTCACTACAAAGACATAGTCGTCTCAGTTGCCGGAGAAGAAGGAAGCCGCTCAAGGATTTCACCATGAGACCAATGGTGGCTTTAAAACAGTTACAGAGTTTAATGGCTGTGATAGGAGAAAACTGAGGATGGATCAACAACATTGTAGTTACTCCACAATACTAACTTATTTGGCAGCGTGAAAAGAAGGAAGCCTGTGCAGAATAAAAATATTCCAAAACACGCATCCTGTTTGCAAAAATATGTATGGAATGGAGCTAAGCACAGGAAAAATCTGGTTCAGTTTGCTTTCCAACAGACACTGAGAGATGAATTCACCTTTCAGCAGGGCAATAACCTACAACACAAGGCCAAATCTACACTGGAGTTGCTTACCAAGAAGACAGTGAATGTTCCTGAGTGACCGAGTTACAGTTTTTACTTACAGTTGAAGTCGAAAGTTTACATATACCTTAGCCAAATACATTTCAACTCAGTTTTTCACAATTTCTGACATTTAATCCTAGTAAAAATTCCCTGTTTTAGGTCAGTTAGGATCACCAGTGTATCTTAAGAATGTGAAATGTCAGAATAATAGTAGAGAGAATGATTTATTTCAGCTTTAATTTCTTTCATCACATTCCTAGTGGGTCAGAAGTTTACATACACTCAATTAGTATTTATATATTTTTCTGAGGTCTTGGCTGATTCCTTTTGATTTCCCCATGATGTCAAGCAAAAATACACTGAGTTTGAAGGTAGGCCTTGAAATACATCCACAGGTACACCTCCAATTGACGCAAATTATGTCAATTGACCTATCAGAAGCTTCTAAAACCATGACATAATTTTCTGGAATGTTCCAAGCTGTTTAAATGCACAGTCAACTTAGTCTATGTAAACTTCTGACCCACTGGAATTGTGATACAGTGAATTTTAAGTGAAATAATATGTATGTAAACAATTGTTGGAAAAATTACTTGTGTCATGCACAAAGTAGATATCCTAACCGACTTGCCAAAACTATAGCTGTTAACAAGACATTTTGTAGATTGGTTGAAAAACTAGTTTTAATGACTCCAACCTAAGTGTATGTAAACTTCTGACTTCAACTGTATGTACAGCACCAGTCAAAAGTTTGGACAAACCTACTCATTCTAGGGTTTTTCTTAATTTTTTATATTTTCTACATTGTAGAATAATAGTAAAGATATCAAAACTATGAAATAACACATATGGAATCATGTAGTAACCAAAAAAGTGTTAAACAAATCAAACTATATTTTATATTTGAGATTCTTCAAAGTAGCCACCCTTTGACTTGATGACAGCTTTGCACACTCATGGCATTCTCTCAACCAGCTTCATGAGGTAGTCACCTGGAATGCATTTCAATTAACAGGTGTGCCTTCTTAAAAGTTAATTTGTGGAATTTCTTTCCTTCTTAATGCCTTCTAGCAAATCAGTTGTGTTGTGACAAGGTAGGGGTGGTATACAGAAGATAGCTCTATTTGGTATAAGACCAAGTTCATATTATGGCAAGAACAGCTCAAATAAGCAAAGAGAAATGACAGTCCATCCTTACTTTAAGACATGGAGTTCAGTCAATACGTAAAATTTGAAGAACTTTGAAATTTTCTTCAAGTGCAGTCGCAAAAACCATAAAGCGCTATGATAAAACTGGCTCTCATGAGGACCGCCACAGGAAAGGAAGACCTAGAGTTATCTCTCCTGCAGAGGATACATTCATTACACCGTTCTCAAACCGGCCGCGCGTGGGCGCCATCATGCACCATCGTGCGCAAATTGATTTTGTCCCCGCCACACCAAACGCGATCACGACACGCAGGTTGAAATATCAAAACAAACTCTGAACCAATTATATTATTTTGGGGACAGGTGGAAAAGCATTAAACATTTATGGCAATTTAGCTACCTAGCTTGCAGTTGCTAGCTAATTTGTCCTGGGATATAAACGTTGAGTTGTTATTTTACCTGAAATGCACAAGGTCCTCTAGTCCAACATGTAATCCACACATGAAACGGTCAACCGAATCATTTCTGGTCATCTCTCCTCCTTCCAGGTTTTTTATTCTTTGGACATTATATGGTGATTGACATCTAACTTTCATAGTTACCACGACGACCAACCGAACTCAGTTCATCTTTCAATCACCTATGTGGGTATAACCAATGAGGAGATGGAACGTGGGTATCTGCTTCTATAAACCAATGAGGAGATGGGAGAGGCAGGACTTGCACCACGTTTAGCGTCACAAATAGTACTGACTTTAGCGATTGGCAACACAGACGCTCGTTGGCGCGCGAGAGCAATGTCGGTGCAATAATTGAATAACATGTATTTTTACATTTAATTTGCAACACTCGCACACGCGGCGCAAGGTGTGTGGTCAGCATGTTAGAGTTACCAGCCTCAGACTGCAGCCCAAATAAATGCTTCACAGAGTTCAAGTAACAGACACATCTCAACATCAACTGTTCAGAGGAGACTGCATGAATCAGGCCTTCGTGGTCGAATTGCTGCAAAGAAACCACTACTAAGAAAACACCAATAAGAAGAAGAGACTCGCTTGGGCCAAGAAACATGAGCAATGGACATTAGACCGGTGGAAATCTGTCCTTTGGTCTGATGAGTCCAAATTTCAGATTTTTGGTTCCAACTGCCGGGTCTTTGTGAGACGCAGAGTAGGTGAACGGATTATCTCTGCATGTGTGGTTCCCACCATGAAGCATGGAGGAGGAGGAGTGATTGTGTGGGGGTGCTTTGCTGGTGACAAGGTCAGTGATTTATTTAGAATTCAAGGCACACTTAACTAGTATTCTGCAGCGATACGCCATCCTATCTGGTTTGCGCTTGGTGGGACTATAAATTGTTTTTCAACAGGACAATGACCCAACACACCTCCAGGCTGTGTAAGGGCTATTTGACCAAGAAGGAGAGTGATGGAGTGCTGCACCAGATGACCTGGCCTCCACAATCACCTGACCTCATCCCAATTGAGATGGTTTGGGATGAGTTGGACCGCAGAGTGAAGGAAAAGCAGCAAACAACTGCTCAGCATATGTGGGAACTCCTTCAAGACTGTTGGAAAAGCATTCCAGGTGAAGCTGGTTGAGAGAATGCCAAGAGCGTGCAAAGCTGTCATCAAGGCAAAGGGTGGCTACTTTGAAGAATCCATAATATAAAATACCATTTGTGTTATTTCATAGTTATGAGGTCTTCACTATTATTCTACAAAGTATTATATTATATTGTTATTTATATGGAAACTAGGCTTCAAGGTCATTTTAATGCTCCTCATGCAGGTTTTGATAATATCGAACAAGATCTTCCTCATTTTAAAAACAGTAGGTTAGTATCAGTGTGGAAACATTTACACAACAAAAGCTTTTATTTGCAAAGTGCAATATATGGGTCACATTTAGCAGCTACTTTTTCATAATCCTCACTAACAACATGTTATTTAGTTCATGATTTCCCCTGTTTAGCAGAGAAAATATGATATTCTAGGCAATGGTGTAGAGACCTTGAACATTGGCATTACTAATGTTTTCCATATAGAGCTTGACTTTGCTTTCCCAGGATGTGTTCTTGGTGAGAGCAGTGGCTATTATAAGGTGTATTTCGCTATTTCTCCCCTCCCTCCCTCCCTCCCTCCCTCCCTCCCTCCCTCCCTCCCTCCCTCCCTCCCTCCCTCCCTCCCTCCCTCCCTCCCTCCCTCTCTATGTGCCTGTCAATTCAATTCAAGGGGATTTATTGGCATGGGAAACATATGTTAACATTGCCAAAGCAAGTGAAGTAGATAATATACAAAAATGAAATAAACAATAAAAATTAACAGTAAACATTACACTCACAGAAGTTCCAAAATAATAAAGACATTACAAATGTCATATTATGTATATAAACAGTGTTGTAACGATGTACAAATGGTTAAAGTACAAAATAAATAAGCATAAATATGGGTTGTATTTACAATGGTGTTTGTTATTCACTGGTTGACCTTTTCTTGTTGTAACAGGTCCCAAATCTTGCTGCTGTGATGGCACACTGTGGTATTTCACCCAGTAGATATGGGAGTTTATCAAAATCGGGGTTGTTTTCGAATTCTTTGTGGATCTGTGGAATCTGAGGGAAATATGTGTCTCTAATATGGTCATACATTGGGGAAGAGGTTAGAAAGTACAGTTCAGTTTCCACCTCATTTTGTGGGCAGTGTGCACATAGCCTGTCTTCTCTTGAGAGCCAGGTCTGCGTACGGCGACCTTTCTCAATAGCATTTTACATTTACATTTAAGTCATTTAGCAGATGCTCTTATCCAGAGCGACTTACAAATTGAGTCTGTACATAGTCAAAGCTTTCCTTAAGTTTGGGTCAGTCACAGTGGTCAGGTATTCTGCCACTGTGTACTCTCTGTTTAGGGCCAAATAGCATTCTAGTTTGCTCTGTTTTTTTGTTAATTCTTTCCAATGTGTCAAGTAATTGTCTTTTTGTTTTCTCATGATTTGGTTGGGTCTAATTGTGTTGTTGTCCTGGGGTTCTGTGGGGTGTGTTTGTGTTTGTGAACAGAGCCCCAGGACCAGCTTGCTTAGGGGACTCTTTTCCAGGTTCATCTCTCTGTAGGTGATGGCTTTGTTATGGAAGGTTTGGGAATCGCTTCCTTTTAGGTGGTTGTAGAATTTAACGTCTCTTTTCTGGATTTTGATAATTAGCGGGTATCGGCATAATTCTGCTCTATATGCATTATTTGGTGTTCTATGATGTACACAGAGGATATTTGTGCAGAATTCTGCATACAGTCTCAATTTGGTATTTGGCCCATTTTGTGAATTCTTGGTTTTTGAGCAGACCCCAGACCTCACAACCATAAAGGGAAATGGGTTCTATAACTGATTCAAGTATTTTTAGCCAGATCCTAATTGGTATGTTGAATTTTATGTTCCTTTTGATGGCATACCTGTCTCTTACCTGTCTCTGTGTCTGTGACTGGTTTTTACAGCCTGTCTCCAGCCTGCTGGGAGATGCTGGCTGCAGAGAGCTCCTCTCACACACTTTTGACTACGAGGAACTCTGAAGACTTTGCAGTGGTAAAGACGAGTGTTCTCGCTGTGAGCTTTCTGAAGTGTGTGTTACGGTAAAGACAAGCTTTCTGACAGCAATTAAACTTTGAGGAGAACAACAGCCTCATAAGAAGAAGACAGTCCCGTCTGAGGAAAAATCATGGTTGTTACGCAACTCAGGCCCTCCCTTCCAGTACTTATTAAATCTGCTCTGTGTGGTGCCTTCCTTGTGACTGTCAGAACATATACCTACCTACCGCTTCCCAGTCCTACTTTACCTGCTGTTCTACCTTTCATTACTTTTTAATCAAACTCTCATGCAAAAAAAAAACACAAAACATAAGGGAAATTGTACTGAAAAAAACAAGTATTCTTTTTGAAATCGTTCTTTTATTCTGCTGTTGGTTTGGTGGTGGGGAAAAAGGGATGTTCTTCAGTTGGTTAGGGAGAGGGAGTGCTGGGAATGGATGGCTGTTTTGGCTCCAATATTAGACATGTATATTCAAGTTGCTGCTCATTACCAGGCCTTTGATAACCAATCCCATCCTGATTATTTGGTGCTTCCATGGCGAGAGGAGGGAGACTGTCTCTTTCTCAGGATGGAAAGCAGAGGAGAGGAAACGGAGGATTGCTGTCAGACAGATAAGGGAATGACTAGGGACACTGATGGCCAGGGCCTTGTCATTTTGAGTGGCAGAGTGCCGTCTTTAATCAGCGACTGCGGGGGATAGACTCTGTATGTCTGTCTATCGGTCTGTCTTCTGTGGCTCAGCCAGCTCCCCTGTTCATTCTAATTACCCAAAAAACATGATCTCATTATTATTTTTGTGCTGCAGTGGAGACGCCAAATATCTCCTTTTCTCCCTCCCAAAAAGCTCTGCATTGAATTCGCATTGCAGTGGATGAAGCTAGATCAATTGTGAGAGACTGTATTTTAATCGAGTACAAACTCTGAGTTATATGGTATTGACTTCTGTCCAAGGCCTCCACAACTGCAATGACAAGTTTGTAAACAGTAAATGTACCAGGATGCTCTGAGAAGAGCTCCTGAGCAATTGCCTCCGTGAGATTTCTGCTCAAATCTGTGTGTTTGAGACTTTGGTCACTGAAGGAGTTCTCTCTGTGCTGCAGCAGGACAGTGTACAGTACGGCTCACCCTTGGCTGTGGGGTTAGAGTGACACAGCATGTGGCAGATTGGGTATGTTGAGCGGCACAGGCTCCAATAGCGGGCTTCAAAGACTTTTCAAAAAGCCACTTCTCTGTTGGATCTACCTGGTGCTCAACCCACATCCTGTTTTCAAGCCTTTTGGAGTTTTTGAACACAGCCCAGCGTGCATCGCTGCTCTCATCTGTCAGCTAACAATCTACACATTTTTTGCTGACGTGGGATAATTAAGTGACTGTCAGTGACTGACATAACAAGAGAAAAAGTGCTTATGCACAACCATATTTTGAAATTGCACCTTGCGTATTCTACTATTTTAACTCGTAAGTTGAGACCCTGACTGCGTTACCCTCAAAAATATGATAGATTTTTTTATTATTGATCTGAGGGCCTTCAAAACTGGCATGCTGCCAACTGCCCATGTCTGTGCTAGTGGGAGGCTCAAAATATGCATCTTGACCTTTGCACTACAGTTGAAAGGGAAAGACCAGAGCATCTGCTTTTTTTGTTTCTCTGCTAGTAAGTTTAGCTTCCTCTGTCTCATGTGGATGCTTTCTGATCTGGGCTGCATTTTGTATTTCATGGCTTACTGGATAGCACCAGATCAGCTGTTTTGAAGTGTTTTATGTCCAGGACTGAGGAATGGTTCAGGGGAGATGTAACGCTTGCCCAAGACTCAGTGCTGCACTAATATGATTTGTGGCTGTGTCTCACACTGACTATATTTTCCAACACACAGAGAGCATTCTCAAAAGTCTGTGCAGTAAAAACACAACTGGCAAAAGCCAAATAATAATATGCCTCTCTTGCATATTAAAGTACAGTAAATGGCTTTTAGTCTTTTGGTAGAGTAACAGTATAGCATTAATTGCTGTAGGGATAACATTGTATTTTTCTGGACATGAGCCATTCACTGTAATGGAAGAAAGTGGAGAAAAAAATCAATTTGGAAACATATTGGCAGCCATTGGTTGTGGGATCAGATGGCTATGGAAAACAGATTATGTCCAGACCAGAGAGCCCAGAACATGACCACAGGGGATTGATGTTAATAGAACACCACATGACCTTGGTGTTGCCACGGAGCAATTGTGATACCCTAGTAGGTTAGCAGACTGAGTTGGCAATGTGGGCAATGAATACCTACAATACCTAATGAGTACCTAGATGAATTCCTACCTACTAAATACCTACCTACGCAAAGGGTTTCAGAGTTTCAGCTATCAAGGCCACTTGGATGGTTCAGATTTCAGCGTGTTCTGCCAGACCATAATAGGCTATCCCTCCTCAGTGGCTGAGGTGTACAGAGGAGAATGGAGATCTGTAACGTCTACAGCTTGGCATGAGCACAGGTTGCCATGACACTCTCCAGATAACCATCCAGATCGTCATGTGATCCAGGGACAAAACCGGTCAGCAGAAAACTCTTATTGTACTGTATGGTTGCACTGTTTCAATAAAGTTCTGTTTTCTCACCAAATCCCCAGAGACAGGGTTTCCCTACTATGTCAAAGGTCAGGGGTACATGGCACTTAAGGTTGTGTAAAATGACTGAGTGACGTAGCTTTGCCAATAATTAATTTCCAATGCACTGAACTGGGTGGGATGGAGTGGAGTGGAGTGGAGTGGAGTGAGAGTGGATGGTGCCAGGTCTACACAAGTAGTTGTTGTTAAGGGAGCTTTGTGAGGTGGACAGGCAAAGGATGGAGAGGAAATAATAAGGTCATATAATATATTTTATTTCCACAAACATCCATTGTAGCGGATTTGCATGGAAATATTGCTGCTCAGCCCCTCCCTCCACGCTAGATCATCAGCACAATTTAATTACATTAAGAGATGGCTAAATTAGACTCTGCAAACAGAACGACCGGCTTAAAGGATTACTGGACCTCAGGTGGGGAGAGATCAAATTCTACCTTCCAGCTTGAAACAATATGCACTGTTCCTTGCGGTCCCCATGTGAAGCGGGATTAATGGAGAGATGGAGGGAGGGATGGAGAGAGGGTTGTTGTTGACCATATGAGAGGGTAGTTGTACATACATCCACAGTCATTCCACAGGTAGATCATATAGAGCAGTGGTATTCAAACTTTTTCAGAGGGGACCCCATTTTCTCTAAAATCATTTCTGGGCACCCCATTTTTGTTGTAAGAATTTCTTGCGACCCCAACCCACTGCAAATTTAATGACACTACCTTCAAATCTGTAACTTTTGATTTACATCATCAAATAATCTTAAATTCATTACATTTTCATCTCTTATCAAAATGAAAAGATAACAATAAATACATTTTCAAAATGTCGTTCTCAAAACGCTTGTATATTGTCCCATCTGTACTCTTATTTTTTTGTTCCCCTAAAATACAATCTATATAGACTGAGTGTACAAAACATTAAGAACATCTGCTCTTTCCATGAAATAGACTGACCAAGTGAATCCAGGTGAAAGCTACAATCCTTTATGGATGTCACTTGTTAAATCCACTTCAATCAGTATAGATGAAGGGGAGACAGGTTAAAGAAGGATTTTTAAGCCTTGAGACAATTGAGACATGGATTGTGTATGTGTGCCATTCAGAGGGTGAAATTGACTCTACAAGGCGTCGAAAGTGTTCCACAAGGATGCTGGCCCATGTTGACTCCAATGCTTCCCACAGTTGTGTCAAGTTGGCTGGATGTCCTTTGGCTGTTGGGCCGTTGTTGATACACACGGGAAACTGTTGAACGTGAAAAACGCAGCAGCGTTACAACATATTTAAGTGCCTTTGAAAGGGTTATGGTAGTAGGTGCCATGCGCACCGTTTTATGTCAAGAACTGCAATGCTGCTGGGTTTTTCACATTCAACAGTTTCCCTTGTGTATCAAGAACGGCCCACCACCCAAAGGACATCCAGCCAACTTGACACAACTGTGAGAAGCATTGAAGTCAACATGGGCCAGCATCCTTGTGGAACACTTTCGACGCCTTGTAGAGTCAATTTCACCCTCTGAATGGCACACATACACAATCCATGTCTCAATTGTCTCAAGGCTTAAAAATCCTTCTTTAACCTGTCTCCCCTTCATCTATACTGATTGAAGTGGATTTAACAAGTGACATCCATAAAGGATTGTAGCTTTCACCTGGATTCACTTGGTCAGTCTATTTCATGGAAAGAGCAGATGTTCTTAATGTTTTGTACACTCAGTCTATATAGATTGTATTTTAGGGGAACACTCTTGACCCAAACTGCTACAGACCTATATCTATCCTACCCTGCCTTTCTAAGGTCTTCGAAAGCCAAGTCAACAAACAAATTACCGACCATTTCGAATCCCACCGCACCTTCTCCACGATGCAATCTGGTTTCAGAGCTGGTCATGGGTGCACCTCAGCCATGCTCAAGGTCCTAAACGATATCGTAACCGCCATCGATAAGAAACAATACTGTGCTACCGTATTCATTGACCTGGCCAAGGCTTTTGACTCTGTCAATCACCACATCCTCATCGGCAGACTCAATAGCCTTGGTTTCTCAAATGATTGCCCTGCCTGGTTCAACAACTACTTCTCTAATAGAGTTCAATGTGTCAAATCGGAGGGCCTGTTGTCCGGGCCTCTGGTAGTCTCTATGGGGGTGCCACAGGGTTCAATTCTTGGGCCAACTCTTTTCTCTATATACATCAATGATGTCACTCTTGCTGCTGGTGAGTCTCTGATCCACCTCTATGCAGACGACACCATTCTGTATTATTCTGGCCCTTCTTTGGACACTGTGTTAACAACCCTCCAGACGAGCTTCAATGCCATACAACTGTAATACCCTTGTTTGAACCAGGTATTGAGTTTATTTGTTATAATTAATTGGTTATATATTTAAAAGATAATTGAATAATTTGTTTTACTTTGAATTGTAAGTTTTGACCAATAAGGTCGCTCGTTAAGTTGTGGCCAATGGGAGTTGACCTGGTTAACGGGAGGCCTGGGGAAAGAGAGGGAAAAAAGACGTTGATGAAAAGAATGGACGTTTTTACCTTAGGACGGTTGGTAAAGAAATTATAAAAGAAGACGACAGAACTCGAACAAAACCCATACCTACTAGGATATGAAGGGAAATACATGTTTTATTTTATAATAGAGTTGTTATAATTTTGTTAAAACTTAGTAAAGACTGAAGCTACCGTCTCGTCGTGGAGGTATTTGTCAGCATTGAGGTTAGCCTAGCATCGTGTGACACTGGAAGATAATTGCTTGGGAAGCTTAACGAGTTCGTGTTCCCATGGGATATCGGTTACGGCTAAGGAGTACTGTCTGCGTGGGTAGCTGTGCTTGCCTTGGACTTTGTGAGGAAACCTGCATGGAACTGCCATACTTCGCTGAGGGAATATCTACCAAGCAGTGAGTAACCACAACGTGAGGTGCTTCAGGATATTTTTGGGTGTCATCATTTTTTGAGCTCCAACGCGCGCCAACGGTTTATTTAAGCGAACTTGACATAATTTGGACTCATTGGGGTTTATTATTTTCTATTTCTTTTGTTGTGTCTGAAAATGTATTTGTGTTTGAAAATGTTTTAATACACATATGGAACGTTATGTATATTGAGTTGGTGGAGTCATTGATTGTCTCAATTTAATTTAATGCATGGGATGGTCCATCCTGATTCAATAACAGAAACCTATAATCATTTAATCTGAAGTTAATACCCTATTGTCATAACCCTAGATAGTTTACAATAGGAATTCTTATTGGAGATGTCCTTCTCACCTAACATCCCATGCTGCTGAGATACTCTGCATAAGTTAATATTGTGAGAGTCATATTCGAGCCTGGTGAGAGGGTTACACAACTCTCCTTGCGTAGCCTCCAACTGCTCTTAAATACAAGTAAAACTAAATGCATGCTCTTCAACCGATCGCTGCCCGCACCTGCCCGCCCGTCCAGCATCACTACTCTAGATGGTTCTTACTTAGAATATGTGGACAACAACAAATACCTAGGTGTCTGGTTAGACTGTAAGCTCTCCTTCCAGACTCACATCAAACATCTCCAATCTAAAGTTACATTTTTTTTTTTTAATTTTAGCAGATGCTGTTATCCAGAGCAACTTACAGTAGTGAACACATACATTTCATTTTTTAAATTTTTATACTGGCACCCCGTGGGAATTGAACCCACAACCCTGGTGTTGCACACACCATGCTGGAATTGCAAACACCATGCTCTACCAAATGAGCCACAGGGAAAATCTAGAATTGGCTTCCTATTTTGCAGCAAAGCATCCTTCACTCATGCTGCCAAACATACCCTCGTAAAACTGACCATCCTACCGATCCTCGACTTCGGCGATGTCATTTAAAAAATAGCCTCCAATTCCCTACTCAATAAACTGGATGCAGTCTATCACAGTGTCATCCGTTTTGTCACCAAAGCCCCATATACTACCCACCACTGCGACCTGTACGCTCTCGTTGGCTGGCCCTCGCTTCATACTCGTCGCCAAACCCACTGACTCCAGGTCATCTACAAGACCCTACTAGGTAAAGTCCCCCCTTATCTCAGCTCACTGGTCACCATAGCAGCACCCACCCGTAGCACGCGCTCCAGCAGATATATCTCTCTGGTCACCCCCAAAAGCCAATTCCTCCTTTGGCCGTCTCTCCTTCCAGTTCTCCGCTGCCAATGACTGGAACGAACTACAAAAATCTCTGAAACTGGAAACACTTATCTCCCTCACTAGCTTTAAGCAGCAGCTGTCAGAGCAGCTCACAGATCACTGCACCTGTACATAGCCCATCTATAATTTATCCCAAACAACTACCTCTTCCCCTACTGTATTTATTTATTTTTCTCCTTTCCACCCCATTATTTCTATTTGTACTTTGCACTTTCTTCCACTACAAATCTACCATTCCAGTGTTTTACTTGCTATATTGTATTTACTTTGCCACCATGGCCTTTTTTGCCTTTACCTCCCTTATCTCACCTCATTTGCTCACATTGTATATAGACTTATTTTTCTTCTGTATTATTGACTGTATGTTTGTTTTACTCTATGTGTAACTCTGTGTTGTTGTATGTGTCGAACTGCTTTGCTTTATCTTGGCCAGGTCGCAATTGTAAATGAGAACTTGTTCTCAACTTGCCTACCTGGTTAAATAAAGGTGAAATAAATAAAAATAATAAAAAATTAGAAAGTGTCACCTTATCACCTTATCATGGACAGACCTCTTCCCATTTTAGTAACCATTGAGTCTATATCTTTTGACCATATGGTCAAAAGATATAGACTCAATGGTTAATAAATGGGAAGAGGTCTGTCCATGATAAGGTGACACTTTCTTGATATCTCAGTCAACCAGACAGGTCCTACAGGTCCTAGTTTTGTCGCACCTGGACTACCGTCCAGTTGTATGGTCAGGTGCGGCAAAGAACGACATAAGCAAATTGCAGTTGGCCCAAAACAGAGCAGCCCGTACTGCACTTAGATGAACACGGAGTGCGAATGTCAATGACATGCATGTCAATCTCTCCTGGCTCAAAGTTGAGGAGAGATTGACTCCATTACTATTGGTGCTTGTGGGAGGTGTTGATGTGTTGAAGGTACCGAACTGTCTGTTCAAGCAGTTGGCACACAGTTCGGACACTCATCACTATCACACAAGACATTCAACCAGAGGTCTCTTCACAGTCCCCAGGTCCAGAACAGAGGCTGGGAAACGCACAGTATTAAATACAGCCATTACTACACAGAACTCTCTGCCACCCCAGGTAACTCAAAACTAGCAATAAAACCAGATTCAAAAACCAGAAAAAAGAACACCTTACGGCCCGGCCATGAAGAGACAGACATTTTTATGCATATTGTATTGTATTATGTATGTGATACGTGGTTGGGGTATGACTGTGATATGTGGTTGTCTCACCTGGCTATCTCCAGATGAATGCACTAGCTGTGGGTCGCTCTGGATGGGAGCTTCTGCTGAATGGCTAAATTGTAATGTAAATGTAGTGCTGTGTATATGTATGTATATTATGTATTTTATTTGTTATGTTGTTTCCTGTTTGGACCCCAGGAAGACTAGCCCTGCCTCGGCAGCAGCTAACTGGGGATGCTAACAAATACTAAGTACTAAATATACTGTGTATATATATATATTTAAATCTTTATTTATAAAAATATTTGGGCGACCCCACTGCCGTTCCCCGACCCCGATTTTGAATACCACTGATATAGAGAAAGGTTTTATATTTCAGCAACGAGACCTGGCTACATCTAAGGAAAAACACACGCACGCACGCACATACGCACACACGCACATACGCACACACACACGCGCGCACACACACACACACACACACACACACACACACACACACACACACACACACACACACACACACACACACACACACACACACACACACACACACACACACACACACACACACACACACAGGCTCTCGTACCTTAGTACATATTTTTCGTTCTCCATGTCATCACATTAGTGATGTGTGAAGTGTTCTTTGACTGCCTGGCGACATGCTGCATATAAAAGAGACAGTGACACTATCGTCTTCACCCCAAGCAGATGGCTTTTTAACCACGACTCCTCACTGTGGATGCCAAGCCATGGATCATTAAAGATGTCAAGGACGTTGGGTAGGATGTTCTTTGCATGGTAAGAGTGCAATTAGACAATAACTGGCAAACACACCACTGTGCCTTTGTTCAATTTGTGCCATTCAATGCATAGCACAGCAGTCCTCTGAAGTAAACAGAGCATCTCTATAGATTAGCTACTGTAACCGAGTCGAGCTAACATGCTCTCTTCCATGCAATGATTATCAGAGGGGAAATGGGATGAGAAATGGATTAGTGCTATGTAATTATACTATAACTGGAACAAGTGAATAGTGGGTGACCAAGTCACGACTCTCAGTGGAGTTGTGTAATACTGTACCAGTCCATTCAATGGGCCCTTGTCCTTTTTTCAGATGATGAAAGACCTTGCTTTGCCATAAGGTTTGTTCCAATGAGATGGCAATAATTTGTTATTGGTGTTTGAGTGAAGACACATGCCTTTACTGGAACACCACCATTCAACTAGACCTTCCTCTCAGCCGTTGGCCCACACTGTGACAGCAAGGCTTTAAGTGTTGGAAAAACGCTCACTGGTCAAAATCTATGTTATCAATTTATCTCAGCTTGCTGCAAGGACTTTGAGCCATGTCTTTTCCCCAGTAGATTGGTGGCTAGTGGGTTTCCCCTCAATTGTCCCTTAAACAGTTACTGTGGAGATCAGGAGAGACTGTTGCCCATCCTGTTAAACTGCTGGTTCCTGTTCGGCTATTATGAGTGTTATCTTAACTATGGGGGACCAAAGCATTCCACTGACTGTGACTGTACTCCACAGCCAGACAAAGAGGATGAGCAGTGGAGAGAGGAAGATAGATAGAAGCTGACATCCAATGTATTAAAACGCAACACTATTAGAGATCAGCTTCTGGCGGAAGTGAGGCATCGTAGCTTAAGGCATAGATACCGTTCAGCATTATTTTTCCAGCAGTGTAAGCTATACTGAAGTCACTGAATGTTCATTGTAACACTTCATACATAATTTGTGAAATTCGCATTGTTTCTTTCTAACTAAATTAGTTCCTGTATAGTGCTTGCATGCTTGCTTTTGCTGTGAAAATGGATACCCGTACAGTACAATTACTGTACAGTATGTCAGCAGTTGAAATACTTCAAATTCATTAAGTGCTTATCGTAATAATATAATATATGCCATTTTGCAGAAACTTTTATCCAAAGCAACTTACAGTCACATGTGCATAATTGTTACATATGTATGGACCTGGGATTTGAACCCACTACTATAGGTTACAAGCACCATGCTCTACCAACTGAGCTACAAAGGACCACCCCTCAAAGACACAAAATCCTCAATAAAAAAAGGCCATGCCACTATCTTGTCACCATGACATTGACCTTGGCATGGTGCTCCTTCTGAATAGACAAGCCAAAACACCTTGCCATTTCTACAGTGTGTGTGGCCCACTAGAGCTGCAGTTGCTAGGTTAGACACACTCATCACTCAGCAGTGTGTGTGTGTGTGTGTGTGTGTGTGTGTGTGTGTGTGTGTGATATTACCCGTACGAGCATCTGACAATCAGTGGAATATTAGAGCCAGGAGAGTTCTCACTCTCCGTAAGTACCTTTTATTGATAGAGGCTGACACAATACTCATCCTGTCTGATACTGATGATGACACACAGCACGGGTGACACATGATAGACCCACACACAACAGGTTCATAGAGCCTCCCCCATCTCTCCATCTCTCTCTGTGTAGTCTCTCTCTCTCTCTCTCTCTCTCTCCTCTCTCTCTCTCTCTCTCTCTCTCTCTCTCTCTCTCTCTCTCTCTCTCTCTCTCTCTCTCTCTCTCTCTCTCTCTCTCTCCTCTCTCTCTCTCTCTCTCTCTCTCTCTCTCTCTCTCTCTCTCTCTCTCTCTCTCTCTCTCCTCTCTCTCTCTCTCTCTCTCTCTCTCTCTCTCTCTCTCTCTCTCTCTCTCTCTCTCTCCCCCCCTCCCTCCCATCTATATCCTAGCCCTATCTCCCTAGCTCTCTCTCCCCTTCTCTCTCTCTATCTCTCAGTTAGTGTCTCAGTCCTGTGGTGCTGTAGCAGGTGTTCACCACTGGTGCCCTCACAGTACACCACTAAGGATATTACCAATCACCACTCACAGTGCACCACCAAGGATATCACCACTCACAGGATATTACCAATCACCACTCACAGTACACCACTAAGGATATCACCACTCACAGGATATCACCAATCACCACTCACAGTGCAACACCAAGGATATCACCACTCACAGCATATCACCAATCACCACTCAAAGTGCAACACCAAGGATATTACCACTCACAGGATATCACCACTCACAGTACACCACCAAGGATATCACCCCTCACAGGATATCACCACTCACACTACACCACCAAGGATATCACCAATCACAGGATATTACCAATCACCACTCACAGTGCACCACCAAGGATATCACCACTCACAGGATATTACCAATCACCACTCACAGTACACCACCAAGGATATCACCACTCACAGGATATTACCAATCACCACTCACAGTGCACCACCAAGGATATCACCACTCACAGGATATTACCAATCACCACTCACAGTACACCACCAAGGATATCACCACTCACAGGATATTACCAATCACCACTCACAGTGCACCACCAAGGACATCGCCCTCATTTACGGTTGACATCCTGGCATTGTCTCATGATAACTCATAACCAATTACTTCACCTTTTCAGTATGCAAACTTGGTACGGTTCTTATCAAACTTTAATCCAATAGAGGAGCAGGTTGACAATAACAGTAAGTATAGTACATGTGTACATGCATATGAACAGATGTATATGGGTTTATTTGTATGTGTGTCACGCTTCTTTCACAACATACAGTACTGATGATAGTATCAACCCATTCCAGTTTCAGGTCAGTAGAAACTGACTGTAGAATAGGGTAGAATCTCTCTCCCACTGACCTGGAGCCTGTTGCTGGACCATCTCTGAGAGGTCCTGGAGGTGTATGAAGAGGACGAGGCCTCCGGCCCCGAACAGCAGAAGGAACCAGAAGGAGCAGGGCAGCTTGACGGCCGTGGCCCTCATCCGTCTTCTCCCACGCAGGGCGTCCACTATCCTACACTCCACCCACAGCATCCTGCTATCCTGCCTCAGCTCAGACTGCTGCCTGGGGAGAGAGAACAGGGACAGAGTCAGCCCAGATGGGACAGGACATAAGATATAGCAGCACAATATAGGACATAGCATGACATGACATAGGGTTCAATGGGTTATAATGACATTAATAAAGGTAGGCTAATTATGGTTCTTCAACAGTGTTACATCTGCACCTGACACGCCCTCTACTGCTCATCCTGTCTCCTTGACTTGCCGCCACTCCCCCAGTGCTCTCTCCCTCTCCCTCTCTCTGTGTGTGTGTGTGTGTGTGATTGTGTGGGCGGAGACAGGTGTGCTGGAGTCAGAGCAGCCCCCACCAGCTGCAACCTGTTCCATAATCAAGACCTCTACAAATACTCAGTCCTGCCACTTCCACACTGCCAGATCGTAATCTCTGCTCAGTCAGTCTACGTTTCGAGCCGTTTGTTACTATTTCGATCCTGTTATCCTGTTGTGCCTGTTTTCCTTGCCTGACACGGTTTTCCTCTCCGCTACAGTTCTGCCCGCTCTGACTCTGGTCCCTGTCTCCAGTCCCAAGTCTCCTCATCCTGCTACTCTGCCCTGGATTCCCCACTCTACTGCTACCTTGGATTCCCCTCCGGACCTGCTTACCCTGTCCCAACCCCTCTCGCTTCAGCCTCCGCACCTGGTTTCCAGCAACCCGCCCGAGCTTCCCCTGGCCTGCACTTCATCTTCCCCGTGTTTCAATAAATACCTTGGTTATTTCATCCCAGTGTCCTCGTCTGAGTCTGCTCTTGGGTTTCCCTGTTCCACTCCGCATAAAAAACAGTTTTCTTGTCATTGGATTAATACAAAACGTGTTCACCTTACTGAGTGACAACTATAGAAACATATTCTCTTTGTACTGCTAACAGCCTACCACACAAGATTAATGAGATGTTACATTTTATAAGCAGGGACTACTTAAAAGACATACTGTGCAGTATTAATGATAAACATAGGCTCTTTGAAGTCCGTTTGTAAAACAACACATGTCCTAAATGTGTTAAACTGTGGACAACTTGACATGAAATCTAGAAGCCATGTTTTTTTTTCAGTGAGCCAGTATGAGGGTCCGTGCTCAGGCTACAATGAATGGTGGCCTGTGCACGAGAGAAAAAGCATCTAAAGAATTCAATGGGATCTCGCACTCAAACCATAAAAAGGAAAAAACCAAGGCGGCAGAGATGCAAACATTTACTTGATGTAATCAATGATCGAAAGAATCCAAAAAGGTGAAAGTGCAATGTGCTAAACATAAAAAGGAGCATACGTTTCAGCTGCTATGCCTTCATCAGTGCTGTACAAACAAATGAAGTGGAGACACGCACTTAAGAAGACGCACCTGTGTGTAACAGGTGTAACAGGTAACAAGGTAACTAGATACTGGTGAATAGGGGGTCATCAACGGCGTCTATAAATATCCAGAATGAGACTAGAAAAATATAAATAATGAACACATGTAATTGAAAATAAGAAACAATTCATCAGCCCATATGAGTTAACTGATTCCATAACCTTGAATGAAGACCAATAGCAGTCAATCAGATATCAAACCACTTTAGCTGGCCTTCAGTCATGGATAAATCAGCCAGTACAATCAGATATCAAACCACTTTGGCTGGCCTTCAGTCATGGGTAAATCAGCCAGTACAATCAGATATCAAACCACTTTGGCTGGCCTTCAGTCATGGATAAATCAGCCAGTACAATCAGATATCAAACCACTTTGGCTGGCCTTCAGTCATGGATAAATCAGCCAGTACAATCAGATATCAAACCACTTTGGCTGGCCTTCAGTCATGGATAAATCAGCCAGTACAATCAGCCAGGGACATATCTCATTCTTATGCATCTGCAGCGGAGATGCATCTATTGTTTTGCTGGGAACACACACCCTCTGATCAACTGGATCAAACGCTGGGAAGTGTATGTATTCATCTGCTGAATTCATTAAGCAAACACACAAGGATGTTTGAAAAATGTATTCTGATAATAATGTTTCATTTTTCTACCATATTAGTATTTAGTATGCACTGTGATCTTTTAAAGTATGATTACAGGAAAAACATACACACAAAAACTGTATGTGGACTGAATGTTGCACAGCTTCCAATGTCAAACTTGTATTCTGTTCTGTTTTGTAAAACTTACTGCATATCTAACTTCCCTTGGCAATAATGATCTTGTTGAAAAAAAAACAGGTGGCCCAGAAACTATTTATGGTCAGAATTAAACGATTGGCTCCATAACAAAGAGACAAAGAAAGATTCAGTTGGTGGCCCTATTCCATTCACTATTCAATTACTACCTGAGCCCAGGGTTTGACAGGGGTAAAATGGGAGGCAAAATCATGTTCACTGCAGAGCTAATTGTCCTTATTTATTGCAGCTGGCTGATCTGTGGTCAGGAGTAATCCATTCTGCTGCTGTGATGGAGATTAACCATCAGTAAATGAGATGAGCCACCACACTGACTGCTATTCTGTTATGTAGAAAAGACCAGGGTTCAGATTAGAGGTCGACCGATTAATCGGAATGGCTGATTAATTGGGGCCGATTTAAATTTTTCATAACAATTGGTAATCGGTATTTTTGGACACCGATTTGCCGATTTAAAAAATATATATATATATTTTATTTTTTTACACCTTTATTTAACTAGGCAAGTCAGTTAAGAACACATTCTTATTTTCAATGACGGCCTAGGAACGGTGGGTTAACTGCCTTGTTCAGGGGCAGAACGACAGATTTTTACCTTGTCAGCTCGGGGATTCAATCTTGCAACCTTACGGTTAACTAGTCCAACGCTCTAACCACCTGCTTTACATTGCACTCTATGAGGAGCCTGCCTGTTACGCGAATGCAGTAAGAAGCCAAAGTAAGTTGCTAGCTAGCATTAAACTTATCTTATAAAAAACAATCAATCAATCATAATCACTAGTTAACTACACATGGTTGATGATATTACTAGTTTATCTAGCCTGTCCTGCGTTGCATATAATCGATGCGGTGCGCATTCGCGAAAAAGGACTGTCATTGCTCCAACGTGTACCTAACCATAAACATCAATGTCTTTCTTAAAATCAATACAGAAGTATATATTTTTAAACCTGCATATTTAGCTAAAAGAAATCCAGGTTAGCAAGCAATATTAACCAGGTGAAATTGTGTCACTTCTCTTGCGTTCATTGCACGCAGAGTCAGGGTATATGCAACAGTTTGGGCCGCCTGGCTCGTTGCAAACTAATTTGCTAGAATTTTACGTAATTATGACATAACATTGAAGGTTGTGCAATGTAACAGGAATATTTAGACTTAGGGATGCCACCCATTAGATAAAATACGGAACGGTTCCGTATTTCACTGAAAGAAAAAACGTTTGGTTTTCGAGATGATAGTTTCCGGATCAATGACCTAAGGCTCGTATTTCTGTGTGTTTATTATATTATAAGTCTATGATTTGATAGAGCAGTCTGACTGAGCGGTGGTAGGCACCAGCACGCTCGTAAGCATTCATTCAAACAGCACTTTCGTGCGTTTTGCCAGCAGCTCTTCGCAATGCTTCAAGCATTGCGCTGTTTATGACTTCAAGCCTATCAACTCCCAAGATTAGGCTGGTTTAACCGATGAAATGGCTAGCTAGTTAGCGGGGTGCGCGCTAATAGCGTTTCAAACGTCACTCACTCTGAGACTTGGAGTGGTTGTTCCCCTTGCTCTGCATGGGTAACGCTGCTTCGAGGGTGGCTGTTGTCGATGTGTTCCTGGTTCGAGCCCAGGTAGGAGCGAGGAGAGGGACGGAAGCTATACTGTTACACTGGCAATACTAAAGTGCCTATAAGAACATCCAATAGTCAAAGGTATATGAAATACAAATCGTAAAGAGAGAAATAGTCCTATAATAACTACAACCTAAAACTTCTTACCTGGGAATATTGAAGACTCATGTTAAAAGGAACCACCAGCTTTCATATGTTCTCATGTTCTGAGCAAGGCACTTAAACGTTAGCTTTCTTACATGGCACATATTGCACTTTTACTTTCTTCTCCAACACTTTGTTTTTGCATTATTTAAACCAAATTGAACATGTTTCATTATTTATTTGAGGCTAAATTGATTTTATTGATGTATTATATTAAGTTAAAATAAGTGTTCATTCAGTATTGTTGTAATTGTCTTTATTACAAATAAATTAGAAAATCGGCCGATTAATCGGTATCGGCTTTTTTGGTCCTCCAACAATCAGTATCGGCGTTGAAAAATCTTAATCGGTCGACCTCTAGTTCAGATGGTATTTGTTTTCTTTCAAATAATCTGTGCAACTGACTGAGGCGGCCTGGGGCACCAGGTGGGCAAGATTTGCACTTTTGGGACTATTATGTTGTTTCCATTGTGCTCGGCAACTTCAATCAAGCACAGCTGAAGTATAGGTCTGTTTCTGCACTCCTTTTTTCCAGTTATCCAATTGGCTACAGTATGATAGTGGCAATGTCTCGCTCTCTTTCTGTTCATGTAGCTGACATACGTAACATCCCACACTTCCCCCATCTAACATACAGTCAGCCCCACACCTCAGCCGGCAGCGGCCCCTAAGCCACCTCACACATTCCCCTGCCCCCTGTGACGGTGACCTGGCTGCCCGTGGCTGGCTCTGCAGGGGACACGTACACCCAGACACACTCAGACAAAGGGCTGATGACGGCTCAGATGCAAACAGACATGCTCAAACACCCTCACACATAACACCCAAACACCTTTAGAGTAGCTATTCTCTCTATGGTGCATAACAGCAAAGGCTACAGATGAAGTCACAGGTAGGCTATTAATATACAGACAGCCCCTGCAGTAGTGTTCCCATGTTCAGGTGTGAAAAGACAGAATATATTACACAGCATGGCTGAGAGTGCCAATGTCCTAGCTACACTGCTATATGAAGCTTCGGATTTAATGAATGATTTTTTAAATGTATTTTTATTTTATTTCACCTTTATTTAACCAGGTAGGCCAGTTGAGAACAAGTTCTCATTTACAACTGCGACCTGGCCAAGATAAAGCAAAGCAGTGCGACAAAAACAACAACACAGAGTTACACATGGGATAAACAAACGTACAGTCAATAACGCAATAGAATAATCTATGTACAGTGTGCAAATGTAGAAGAGTAGGGAGTTAAGGCAATAAATAGGCCATAGAGGTGAAATAATTACAATTTAGCATTAACACTGGAGTGATAGATGTGCAGATGATGATGTGTAAGTAGAGATACTGGGGTGCAAAAGAGCAAGAGGATAAGTAACAATATGGGGATGAGGTAGTTGGGTGTGCTATTTACAGATTGGCTGTGTACAGGTACAGTGATCGGTAAGCTGCTCTGACAGCTGATGCTTAAAGTTAGAGTGGGAGATATAAGACTCCAGCTTCAGTGATTTTTGCAATTCGTTCCAGTCATTGGCAGCAGAGAACTGGAAGGAAAGGCGGCCAAAGGAAGTGTTGGCTTTGGGGGTGACCAGTGAAATATACCTGCTGGAGCGCGTACTATGGGTGGGTGTTGCTATGGTGACCAGTGAGCTGAGATAAGGCGGGGCTTTACCTAGCATAGACTTATAGATGACCTGGAGCCAGTGGGTTTGGCGACGAATATGTAGTGAGGGCCAGCCAACGAGGGCATACAGGTCGCAGTGGTGAGTAGTATATGGGGCTTTGGTGACAAAACGGATGGCACTGTGATAGACTACATCCAGTTTGCTGAGTAGAGTAATGAAGGCTATTTTGTAAATGACATCGCCGAAGTCAAGGATCGGTAGGATAGTCAGTTTTACAAGGGTATATTTGGAAGCATGAGTGAAGGAGTCTTTGTTGCAAAATAGGAAGCCGATTCTAGATTTAATTTTGGATTGGAGATGCTTAATGTGAGTCTGGACATTAACATCCTTAATTCAATAAATGAAAATCCATGGTGTTATTGTGTCCAATCACTGCACTATTGTCAATGATGTTACATAGAATTACAAGTTCAGACCAGAGAGCTTCATATTCAGCTCCATAATAATGACTTGCCCATTTGACTTCCTGACCTCAACCTGCAGAACATCTAAATGTGCTAAATGCAACATGCAAATATGACACACACACACAATGTCTTGTTAAGACAATGGTAAAAAAAATCTTAATCTGGGTTTACATACAGTATCGATATTGTGCAAAATGCACAATTATATTTAATGAGCACATTTGAGTAATATTCCAGCTATAGCAGCCTGAAACCCAGCAGACCAGCTACTGGGAGCTCATTAAAGAGTACCACAGCATGAGGCTAGAGAGGGCAAAGGAGTTGCTGCTGGTATTGTGAAAGTCTCCAATGAAAGACATTCATAGAATTATTATGGGGATGCAGTGGAGAATAGAGCAGAGGAAATGGAGGGAAGTTTGTTGAGGAAACAGTTTCTCAGTACAGTATGGGTGTGTCCCACATGGCATTCTATCCCCTATATAGTGCACTACTTTTAACCTAATCGTGTGGTCCCTGGTCAAAAGCAGGGTTTTTTTCTGCATAGAAAAGTTTTGGGCGGGTCGCCCTAGTGTTTTTTCAGGCCGCTTATGTCCAAATAATATTATTATTATTATTATTTTAATTGAAAATTGGGATAATTAAATGTTTTCAGTGTTAACTTAAAAGGACTAAAACCAGATATAAAGTATGTAGAAAAGATAATGGACCTATATTGTTTTAAATAAGAACTAACAATCACCAAAATAAAAGCTAGACAGTCAGGGAGAATCAAAAAATCTACAAATTATGCATTCAGGTGTAGTTTTGTCATGGCATGGGGCCCCCATTGATTTTGTTATAATGTTGAGTCACTTAGATAGCATCAGCCATAGCAAGATGTGTAGAATTGCAGGAAATTAGCTTTAGAACAACTCAATTTTGTCACTGAGACCAACAGGAGGGCCTCTAAAATGTTGTGTCTGCGACCGCACCATTGACCACCCCCATGGCCACGCCCCCACCACGCCCCTACCACCAAAGCCCCAAAAATCTATAAGTAGTGAACTATAAAGGGAATAGGATACCATTGGGATGCATCCTATTACCTACACTGGAAGTCTTCCAAACCTCCCAGGTAATAGCATAAACACAACACACAGCACAGAACTACACGCTTGATTCACTCTCTGTGGGCTTTCAAATGCGGTCTCTTTGTGTGTTGAGAACTTCTTATGACTCATTCTCAACTATGGTACATAAACATCTCATTTTCATATAACTGAGGTATAAAAGATAGGCATATAATGTTGTCATTTGAACCCCAAGAGCTACTGTATGGAATTCCATTTGTGAGAAGAATCAAATGAAAGCAGAAAAGCAGAGCTGGGTGTCTGGTTTGTTTGTATGAGGGTAAGAGATATTTCATGTTGTGATATGTGTTGCATAATGTGGCCATAGAGAGAGGAGAATGTCTTTACTGGCGGTGCAAATCTTAATGCTCACCGTCATAAAGTCTTTTCACATCTCCTTTTTTTGTTTCACGATAGTACATAACGTACCTGTTGATGTATTGAGCGTGGTGTCAATGAGGAAGGTGGTTACCAAGTAATGGTGCAGCGTTGGTCCTTAAAACTATAACAGCCATCTGTTCTTTAGCAAACAGTTGTATCTCAATCATGATAACTGTTCGTGTGTAGAATCTACACTGCAGATGATGAGTTAAAGAGACTAGTATTAAATTGCATCATACCATACGACAACAAATTGACAATGACTTCATTTGACATTCAAACTTCAACTGCCCCTGAAACCGTTGTTCCTTGCCTTCCTGGGCCCAATGTATACTCCCACAATGTCTGTTTGCCTGCATGGGTAAACACACATACTGATCAATAGAGATGAGTCTGTACTGACCTCCCGTCCCTCCCCTTTAATCAATGCTTAATGTTTTACAGACAAACAAGGCAGGAACCATTTTAAATCCTTGAAAAATAAAGTTAGTAAAACCTAAACCAGGATGTTGAATGGAGATCCAAGGGCAACATGGAATTGCCTAAAATGTTGTTTAAGTATTAGGCTCTGGCAAAGTCTTTATGAAGGTATCAATAGGATCAAATCCATTCGTTTACTGTCTATGCTTTTAGAATGCATGAGATGGATAGGCCTACCACTGTTCTATTACTCAGATCTGAGATGTGGGTCTAAGGATTGTTTCTTTCCACTCTAACAAATTAGGTCTGACATAACACAGAATAACTCATTAACAACATAACAGAAGCTGCTTTAGCCATATTGTCCGTATTGTCCCTGGACTTTCTGTTCACTCAATATACTAATTCAAATACAAAAGGTTAGGTTCATAGAGAGAAAGTAAGAGAGAGCAGAGAGAGCAGAGAGAGAGAGGAGAGAGAGAGAGAGGAGAGAGGAGAGAGAGAGAGAGAGAGAGAGAGGTGTAACTATCACCTATCTGAAACCTAATGCAGAGGAGTCCCCTAAGCTGTGCTCTTTTGTACTGTCCTTTACTGAATAACGCTCTTCACATTAAATCAAATAATTGCAGCGTCGAACACAATAATGCAAATTACAGTTTAATTCAATTGAACGCTGCTTTTCCTTCACAGTTGTATTCAATCAGCAACCCCTATTAAAGTGAATACATAATGCTGTAATGTGAAGCCACATCCTAATAGATCGTAGAAACTCATATTGCACTAAAGTCTGACAAAAACCTTGGAAGCTGAGCATATATTACACTAAATATGTGTCCTTCATTAGCTGTGAAGGGGCTATATCTAAACCTCATTAATATGCAAGGCCAAAAACAGGAAGTCCTGAGAGATACTAGCGCTTTGTTTGATGTTGCATCAAATTTTGCCGGTTTGTCAGTTTGGATGAATTACATGAGCGTAATATACAGAGTGGGCCAAAATTCCTCCACTGCGATGTGAGAGACTGATCAACAACTACAGGAAGCATTTGGTTGCAATCATCACAGCTAAATTTAGAAAACCAGTTATTGAGCGTAAGGGGGCAATTACTTTTTCACACAGGGGTATTGGGTGTTGAATAACTTTGTTAATTAAATCAATCAAATAAGTATCCATTTTTATTGTTTATTCACTCAGGATCCCTTTATCTCACAGGTTTTGGTTGAAGATCTGATCAAATCAAATCAAACTTTATTTGCCACATGCGCCGAATACAACAAGTGTAGACTTTAGCGTGAAATGCTTACTTACAAGCCCTTAACCAACAGCGCAGTTCAAGAAGAAGAAAATATTTACCAAGATAACATTCAGTATCAAAAATATGCAAAAATAGAGATAAACAGAAAGGAGGCAAATACTTTTCACAGCGCTGTATATACTGGAGACACATTACATTGTAGCTCCGCTATACCCAAAGTAACTAAACACAGTACAGATCTGTCTTTCCATCCAAAATGAGGGCCCACTCGGCACAAGCTGGTTGAATCAACGTTGTTTCCACGTCAGCTCAATGAAATGACGTTGAACCAACGTGGAATCGAAGTTGAATTGACATCTGTGTCCAGTGAGGAATGGCATTTGTTTTGCATTCAGTGACAAGCATGACAAGACGTGTAAAAAGGCCTCTCCTAGACATGCGGGTAGTGTCAACTGACCAAGTCTGTGAGCATCAGAGCATCATATATTTTTCTATATATTCTTTCTGTATATTCTGTTTGTTGTGGTCAGCACCATTTCATCAGGTAAAATTGTGGGCAGTCCTGTGTGGATTGGTTTGGTTTTGAAGTGCATTAAGCGCATTTAAGGATTCGGACCAGCATGACTACTAGCCTCACACATCACTGCCTTTCCGTGTCAACCTTTTAAAAACACAGTTTTCTAGCTAGCCCAACGTGGTGTAAGTTACAGTCTGTCCTTACTCAAAAGCTTTCATGAAAGGCTAGTTTGCCAGCTAGGGTTTTTCTAAAAGTCTCTCTGCTTAAGAACAAATAAATAGTCTGCCATACACATGCTGCCAACCATTCAGGCAAAAAGATGCCTCCACATGTAAAAATTCATGTGGGTGCATTTAGCAAATTTATGGAATTATATGAAATATGAAGAGGAGAAATACATGTTGTGTTGATACAGTTGGACAGTTGGAGAAGGATACAGGAAAATACTAGTCCATTCCAGTTTCAGTGCTACATCTCAAGTCAGGTTATTTATCTGTACTTTTATATTTCAGCTTGCTTGGTACAGAGATAGAATAGTAGTCAACAAGTCAAAAGCAACACTTTGAAAGTAAAACACTAGAATGCTTTTATTTTCCAGCCTCCAATAGGCAGAGAAAGATCGGGTGCAGAGAGGCAGACATGTTATTAGTTCGATGTGTGGCTTCTTGCTGGACCCTCTGCACAATTTGAAAGGTGTATGTTGACAGGGTGAGTCAATATAATTCTGAGTGCACACAACTAGTCACGCAAGCGCCAATGCCCACCGGGAGACACATCTCGTCAAGTCTTCTCCAACAGCTGAGTGCATAGAGTGTAACTTACAAGTGGTCTAGAATATTCAACAAGAAGATATTGTATATTTCTAATACTTAATGTTACCAAGGACCCATTAAAAACCATGGGAATTAGCTGGTAGTACTGTATCACCCCATAAGTGATATTGTTCAAATAAAGACGCACCTCTTATTCAGCCTTCCGAAAAGTTACACATCATAAAAGTAAAATCAACATACACATTAACAGTGTGGCGGCAGCAGCCACTCCGACGGGAGATATTTGTAAAGCTCTGGGTTCCATGGCCATCCCTTTAAACAGTTTGATTTACAGTCTTAAATAAAGCAGAGGCGACCTTTCATCAGATTTAGCCGGACAATATTTTGCTTGGGTGTCCAGCATTAATGTGGATTAGCATGACAGATGGGAGACATGCTGCAAAATCAATACCTCTGTCAACTCAACAAAGTCTCTCTCCAACAGAGAGGAAAAACAAACAAACAATGGTTGAACTGATTCTGACTGGTGGGCTGAAATAGATGTCTCTCCGAACTGAGTCTGACTGGTGGGCTAAAATACAGTAGATGGCTCTCTCTCGTCTCTCGCACCACTCACACGTAGTCAGCAGTCTGAAAACAACAATTATGAGTATCAAGCTTGGCAGACAGTGTATAGAAAAACTTATGTTTCAAGTTCAACTGCAATATTCTGAATCACAAAAAAATATCATTCAATTGTAATGAAAGTTATGTAAAAAGGGTGATGTACTTTCTCTGTTAAGCAGAATGCCTGTGCTCTGCTCAGCTCTGCTTTGTTAGCAGTGAGAGCTGTCAGTATGAGAAGTATAGCGATACACCACACACGCTCTATATTTAACTCATTTCAATGGCTAGAACACCAGACTAGCTTTGCCAGTAGTTGGAGTTGTCAGTCTATGAAATACTGGACATACAGTTACGACATAAGATCTGTATTTGACTTAATTCAATCTGTAAAACACAGACAAGTCAGATGACCTCTGTGTTATTTAGTATTAGCTCAATCGTTGATTTAAAGGTCTGGAACAGACAGAAACGCAATGTGGAAGAGAACTGGGGAACTGGACATATATAGTTAATAGTTTTACATTTTTATTTAACCTTTATTTAACTAGGCAAGTCAATTAAGAACAAATTCTTATTTACAATGACGGCCTACCCTGGCCAAACCCTAACCTGGACAATGCTGGGCCAATTGTGCACCGCCCTATGGGACTCCCAATCACGGCCAGTTGTGATACAACCTAGAATCGAACCAGGGTCTGTAGTGACACCTCTAGCACTGAGTTTTATATATATATATATATATTCATTTAAAAAAAATGTTACCTTTATTGCAGTGCCTTAGACCGCTGCGCCACTCGGGAGCCCAAATAGGGCTAGCATGGTGTGGTGTTTAACCAGACAGAATCCAGGGGGAATGCAGACGTTTGGAAATGTCAAGTTGCTGACATCAATAACAACGCAACACAGATTCGCCTGAACCATAAACAACAGAGATGTGATGTCATTTTCATTCATGGCTTTCTGGAGCAATCTCCTACGCAGACTGTTTAGGCAAACAGACACTAAGGTGTATTATAGAGCACTGAGACAACAGTAGGAACCTGCAACCCTCAGGATAACTGTGATGGATTGGGTGTCCTTAACCTGTCTGTCTGACAATGAGACCCTATCTGAGTCTGACTTTGTTCCACTGATTACAGCCTTTTGAGACCAGGGTTTGATTTTCCCTACAAATTGACTCCTTTACAAGTACAGTATGGCACTCTCGGGATTGTGACGGGTTTTCTCAGAAAATCTACCTAACAGGTATTGATGACACTGTGTATACTTTAAACACCACACACAATTACTCATTATGCACCTTTGTTACTGTCATTATTTCCATAATCATTAGTGCTACTTTGGGGAATTAAACAATGGCCTTTATTACTAAACTAATGATTGGTTTACTCATGCCACTATTTACAGACTCAAGTTTATGTATCTAACTCATTATGTGTGAATGTAAAGGTCACTGGAATACAGTGTCACCTACAGATATAGGATCTTAATTTGAATTATATTGTCACAGCATAATAATCCTGCAGCAACAGGATTTTAATGTTTAGTCCATTATCTGGCTTGAGTGAATGTTAGGCTATTGCCTGGCTAAAAGTAGGCTACATGAAAAGTGCAATACTGTTAATATAACAGTGGGTTTTCAGTGAATTTATGTAAATCACAAAGCTCATCTGCATTTCCTGCAGTACAGGAGAATTATCAGCAACAAAAGAGTTATCAAATTAAGATCCTACATCTGTACTACAACATGGCATCTGAGATAAGATCATTCCAACCAGGACTTTAACATTAGGTTTACCACATGGTGGCGGTATGAACGTTTTGACAGAAAACTCTGCTGTCTCTTCTGCCCCTGAGAAGGTAATTACCATCCTACAGAAGCTCCTACGCATCCATTTGACTTCAATTCACATGAAAGCCAGGTGAGACGGCAGGGACAGACTACTGAAGATTTGGTGAGGCCTGTGTGACCCAGATACAAAGGAACTCAGACAGACACAGTAATGTTCTTTCAGGACTTCATCAGAAAACATCACAGTGAACTCTACTGAGAACCAGGACACAAATGTTGAGATGCACACATACATACAGCAGGCCTAACCTTAATAATACTGTAAAAATACTGTTGAAAAGGGTTTACGTTTATCCTATGACGTTACCCTTTCAGTGGACAATTGGCTCTATCCATCTTCTCAGAGACACATGCATTGTCTTTATGAATCCATTGTGTATTGCATTGAGTCAAATCAAGTCTTCACCAACAATATGCAACACCTTGAATAATTCCCACAAAATATGTGCACGTTTTAGACTGGGCACGGCATACCTCAACTGACTGGCAAATTGACGAACACAGTTTCATGAATAATTTTAAATTTCAAATAACATTTTGTTTTGCCGACTAAACTCTGATGATGCGTTACAGACGATCTACGTCAGCTACCCTTTCTGACAACCAACCAAAGGGACAGCAATACGTCCAAGACCAGTAGTGTAAAGTACTTTTGTAAAAATACTTGAAAGTACTACTAAAGTAGTTTTTTGGGGTATCTGTACAGTACTTAACTTCACTATTTATATTTTGGACTACTTTTACCTCACTACATTCCTGAAGAAAATACTTTACTTCTTAATCCATACATTTGCCCTGACTCCCAAAAGTACTCGTCACATTTTGAATGCTTAGCAGGACAAGAAAATGGTCCAATTCATGCACTTATCAAGAGAAAATCCCTGGTCATCCCTACTGCCTCTGATCTGACGGACTCGCTAAACACATGCTTCGTTTGTAAATGATGTCTGAGTGTTGGAGCATGGCCCTGGCTATCCGTAAAATAAATAAAAAACAAGAAAATGGTGCCGCCTGGTAATATAATGAATTTTAAATGATTTATACTTTTACATTTGATACTTAAGTATTTTAAAACCAAATACTTTTGGACAAGTAGTACATTTTCTGAGTGACTTCCATTTTTACTTCATTTTCTGTGAAGGGACATTTTTCACCACTGTCCAAGATAAAATGACAGAGATGAACCAATCCATCCTGATCAGCAAGGGTAATAGTCTAGACTTGGGCCTTGATGTTATCCAACAGCCTGTTTATTGGCACATTCTCTCCCTGTAATGATATCAGGGAAGGAAGAGCTGATTTAAAACTAATTGCTCCTACTTCTATTCCATTTCACAGCCTGAATCTTTACTCTAAGTTCTCCCCCCGAGGACTGGCGGATAAAATAGAGCATGTTGATGGTGATGGGAACTGGATTTGATGTTGCCCTTGATATACTAAACAGTTCTTTGTACTTAGCATAATTGGGCCGCTTGGTTCTCAAACCAAACTTTGGAATTCCCTCCTTACAGGGGTAAGTGAAACTCTTTTTACTCCATTCTACCATGCATTGGCGTTATGATGAAGCATGTCCAACGGGTGTGTTATGCTGTGAATTGAGTTTTCACGGAGCAACTGGTGTCATTTGAAAGAATGAGAGAGAGAGAGAGAGAGAGAGAGAGAGAGAGAGAGAGAGAGAGAGAGATGTCATTTGAAAGAATGAGAGAGAGAGAGAGAGAGAGAGAGAGAGACAGACAGACAGACAGACAGACAGACAGACAGACAGACAGACAGACAGACAGACAGACAGACAGACAGACAGACAGACAGACAGACAGACAGACAGACAGACAGACAGACAGACAGACAGACAGACAGACAGACAGACAGACAGCGAAAGAGAGAGATTTCCATAGCCAGGTGACAGGTCTCAACTACGAGAGGAATTAAACACTTGGGAATGAGGGATTTCCATTAAGCATTGCGCCGTGAGGGATTGAAAATTATATTTGAGGAAAAATGCTTTTAAAAGCAATCTGAATCCTGGAAAAATGATGCCTGATAGGTAAAATTCTCCTCCTAAATCTAAACACAACAATTGCCAAGGTATGGCTGCCATAATTCGATTTTCTATTCTTTCCTTTTTCCATTATGATGCAAAAATACAGCCTATGCTTCTTCCAATTTATATAATTTCTATACAGACTCAAATGGCCAGTGGTAAAATCTGCCAGCTGAGAGAATGATCCTTGGAAAAGGACAAACATCACAATAAGACAATCTTGGATGAACATTAGAAGGTACTGTGTTATTTGATATTTACCCTAGAGAGTCTCAGGAGGCTTACTGAGCCAACAATGAAGAACCCCATGCCACATATATTTAGATCCATCCCACAGATAGCAATGCAGCTGTGGATATTAAGAGAGAGGAAACATGAAATGAGGTACACATCAAAAATATTGAGACCATGTTACAGTAAAACACTTGGAATGTGGAGCCTCGAAACGGAACCTCATAGAAATGGAAATACAAAACTATGACAACCAACCATGGCATTCTGTTGAATCACGTGAATCATATAAATTCATATATATTTATGGCAGCCTAAATGTGCCAGATAGATTGTGCCAGTTTGGCGCAACATTCATCTAAATTACTGGCAGCGTAAAGGATCCAGCGATATTGTGCAGGTCTGGCACAGCAGCTCAATAGTCTGATACTGTATACATGACCTGTGGTAACGTAATCAATCAATCAAATGTATTTATAAAGCCCTTCTTACATCAGCTGATGTCACAAAGTGCTGTAAATAAACCCAGCCTAAAACCCCAAACAGCAAGCAACGCAGGTGTAGAATGAGTGTCAAGGACTTAAATTCAGTGATGGCACCCAGATAGGGGGACCTCAAAATTAGAAATCACTGGAATGCAGCCAATCTTATCACAAATCTATTTCGACTCCCATTGCTCTGAGCAGAGTAGGACAACACTGTTGCTCCTTTAGGACTGAATTTGAATAGCATCTATTAAAGAAGCAGTTTCTCAGACTGGTTTGCCAGATTGGGTTGGTGCTTGTCTTTAAAAGAGAGAGAGACAGAAAGAAAGAAAGAAAGAAAGAAAGAAAGAAAGAAAGAAAGAAAGAAAGAGAAAGAGAGAGAGAGAGATACGAAAGAGAGAAGAGAGAAGGGAAGAGAAAAGACAGAGCGAGAAATAGAGAGAGAAGAGAGAGAGAGCACTCCATATCAAAAATGCTAAAATTTCACTCAAATGCATAACAGCAGGAGAGTGTCCCCAGCCTCAGACAATGACAACAAAATAATGCATTATGCAATGAAACCAATGGTCAAATAAAACTGTAAGTAACCCAGTGGTCGTGCCTTTGGTTTTCGTTAAATCATAGGATAAACCAAACTGATGTCACATCTCTGATTGAAACCAGTCACAATAATCATATTAGTACTATAACACCATGCAACAGACGATATGCCTTTGTCAAATCATATTGTTATTATTCATGTGAATTGACTCTCTTGGTGCTGATGTCATTACAACAGGATGTTGCCATGTGCAACCTCAGGGGAGTATGATACCTATTGGGATTGTTTTTTCTTCAGACTGTAACACTTTCTAATTACATTTCAGGCATGGAGATGAGAAATCTACAATATGTGAATATCCTGCTATAGTGTTAATAACATGTATTAGGCTCTCTGGATGGTGTAGAGTATATGACAACACAACAAGGAGAATGTAGATGACAACATAGAAAGGAGACTTCTCTTCTGCTCCAGGTGCTTTACGTGGAAATTAGGAACAAGCTATACAGTAGATATGCCAATCAGTGACAAAGTGACTGAATAAAATATTGGTCGTTTCTACACCTTTTAAAGAAAGATACTTATTTATTTGTGGAATTGCCGACATGTGAAGAGTTCTGCAGAACATCTGTCATTCTTGTAAAAACACAATTCACAATTTCAGTTAGCGTGACGCAGCAACAGAAAGTGAAGGTGCTCAACAAAAATAACTGGTGCGACAATCCTGAAGTACCAGCCCACTGCAAACCTTGTTCTGTTCCATGCTTTGGTATGTGAGATGTCACTGAAAAACACAGCCAGGTTATTTTTTTTACCACTATCCGTCTTTACATTTCTGAATACATCAGGTATAAAATATACTTGACATCCCATTTCTTGGTGTCTGAAAAGACTTCCAGTAGCATTAAGAATGTAGTGTTTAGATACGCTAATTAAACATTACGTCTGTGTTTATCATACATATAACGCTTGTTTCAAATTAAAAAGCAACACTGAGATGCTGACTAATGAGTGATGGGTGGGTTGTTCTCTGTTTGTCTGAAATGAGCCAGACTTCCCCTTAGCTAAATGGTGTTCAGCATTACCAAGCAGGTCCCAGCCAGCACTGAGATGTTTGCTTTGATGGTGCCAGGACCAGCTGATTAAAACAGAGAGCAGGTTGGTAATTGCTGAAATTAGTGAGAGTGAAGCCTCACACGGTGCAGCAGTCCAAGCCCACCCTCACCCCCCCAACGCCCGCATCGTCCCTGTCCTTTGCTCTCAGTTGCCTTTGATTTATCCTTCAAACTGTCCACTGTGGGGTCAGATGAAAGGTGGTCCGATGTTGCGCTTTGGTGGGAAGACAGAGTCGTTTTCATCTTTTGCATTGCTTTGACAGCATTGTTAACCATCCTTCCCTATCACAGCTATTTCACAGTGGAAGCTACTGTACGGTATACTCTGTCCTCCTTACATTATCTCCCTAACAAAGGTGTCATTATTAGCACATGTCAAAGGAGAGATAAAATGGAAATATAATTGAATTTGGGCCAGACTCCAGTGAGGATTATGATTATTAGCAAAGCCATTCTGTAGCAGAGAATAAATAGTAGTCATACAGCACAAAGTATTTGATCTCTAGTTCCACATGTTAGATGTTCCAATATGATTAGATCCAAATGAGCAAAAGACTGAATATGTACACAGATAATGTACCAAAAGGACCTGAAAAAAGATTGATTCAGCAGCTTGATCATCAAATATAATGTAACATCTGCAAAATCTTTTTTTTTTAATTGCTGCTCTACAAAAATGAAATATTCCCTAGACAATATCAACGAGAGCCACAGTAAACACTTGGCCATCCATTATTTAACCTCACAGACTGTTTACAGCAACAAGCTGAGAAATTAGACAAGGTCAACATTTCTCGTAAATTACCTAGAGGACCCAGGCTCCACACCAAATTCAATCCCCTGAGGTGTATTCACTAAACGGAAGAAACATCAACAATGTTTTAAAGATGATTATTATGACACAGTTTAGGTAACGGGCTGTGAATTAGTAACTTGGTTGACATTAAGCTCTCATGGCCAGCTGGGATTACTTTATGGTTGATTAATGACATTAATATTCTTATTGGGAAAAAACAGCAGATATATCTGCCTCAACATGATTATGTATCTGTACTAGGCACATATTTTATGTTGTGGGATTAAATATACATTATTGAGATTTATACTCTCCTTTCCTGTTTAACTGAGATGTTGATAGGCCATTGCTGAAACACAGTGTCAAGGTCAATATGCTGACAGCACTGGCGTGAACTACTGTATGAACTATTGAGAATGGTGCTGAAGGTCAGGTGGGACAATGGGTTGGAAGTAGGTTTTAGCCAATAAGGTTTTCGCATGTTCAATGTTGACAATTAACTTCCACTTTTTAAGCAAGATTCCACTGGAATTTCAATTATTTAGATTTCTTTAGAAGTTGGGGAACTCATTCAAAATGTATTCTCTACTATTTTCATTGACAATATATACAATAGACACAGTGTCACGTCCTGACCAGTAAAGAGGTTATTTGTTATTGTAGTTTGGTCAGGACGTGGCAGGGGGTGTTTGTTTAATGTGTTTCGGGGTTTGTTGGGCAATGTTCTATGTTAGTCTATTTCTATGTCTGTGTCTAGTTTATCTATTTCTATGCTTAGTTTATTGGTTTGACCTTCAATTGGAGGCAGCTATTTCTCGTTGCCTCTAATTGAAGGTCCTATTTAGTAGGGGTGTTTTTTCATGGGTTTTTGTGGGTAGTTGTTCCATGTGTAGCTGTTTGTCTCACAGGACTGTTTTTTCGTCATTGTTGTTTTGATTAAGCGCTTTGTTTCGTTTTCTTCTCATTAAATAAAGAAGATGAGCATACACATTCCCGCTGCGCCTTGGTCCCATCTTTACGACGAGCGTGACACACAGGTACATCTATTGTATAAATAGCTATAATATCCATACTCCAAATAGAAAATGTGCTGCAATGGCACAGTGCCCGGTCATGAGCAGAGATGCTGGACTTAAATGACCACCAGAGTCTAGGTAAATGCCACTGGCTGAGCAATATTCATACTACAAAGGACAAGAGGGGGATAAAAGGGAAACTGTAGGTGATGTTAGAAGATGCAGAACACAACCAATTACTTTCCTGTGATGGTCTTCAACACTTTTCAAGACTAGACAGAGCAATAGCTTTCACAAAAGCCCCAAACCCCTTTTAGAAGGTGGTAATAGGTCCAGTACTGTGCTCTAACCAGCTCCAGGTATAAGACAACCTACCACAGCAGCGGCTTTCTGTATTACAAGTTAACTTTCATAGACAAGAGTCCATTTGAACGGAATGAATGAAAATGCACGGGGAGGAGCATTTTTCAGAAAGCAATTTCCTCTTGGTTGTTTGTAGAGTTTCTGTGGGACATATTCAACACAGGATTAATATTGTCTGATAAAACATGTATTTAAAAATAACCTACTTCCTTCCTATCCCCAGTTTTGGAGAGCAAAGGCAGCAACAGGTGACAATCAGTGGAACTGGTATCAGTACCAGCAGCACAATGAATAACGATACTGCACCATATTTATGTTAAGTATCACATTGTAGAACAATGTGGGACATACTATGAGATTGCATTCAGCTTGGTTACAAAACATGTTTGACTGCTCTCTTCATTCATTTGTCAGTGTTATGGACTGTACTGTAATGTACTATACTGTTATGGACTGTACTGTAATGTACTGTACTGTAAATTGACCCTTGGATCATCACATTGTCGTCAGTCACTAATGTAAAGTAGACATTGTATAATCTGTGTTAATACTGAAGACGGAGAATTACTACATAGTAATAGGCAATCTACTCTCCTGGAAGCCTGATCCTAATTGCAGATGTCAAGTCTTTGTATCTTTACCTGTTGTAGTCCCTCTTTGTCTCCAGAAACACTTCTACTAATAAAGCCCCCTTTATTCTATCCATCGCTCATGCTTTCCAGGCCTGCCACTACTGGTGACTACTCACTCTGAACAAAACAGGCTCCATTTGAAAGCTGTCCTTTAGTATACGAAATTGACCGGCTGTAGGTAGCTGAGAGCAAGTAACCTCGTAGAGCAGCGTAGGTAGCTGAGAGCAAGTAACCTCGTAGAGCAGCGTAGGTAGCTGAGAGCAAGTAACCTCGTAGAGCAGCGTAGGTAGCTGAGAGCAAGTAACCTCGTAGAGCAGCGTAGGTAGCTGAGAGCAACTAACCTCGTAGAGCAGCGTAGGTAGCTGAGAGCAACTAACCTCGTAGAGCAGCGTAGGTAGCTGAGAGCAACTAACCTCGTAGAGCAGCGTAGGTAGCTGAGAGCAACTAACCTCGTAGAGCAGCGTAGGTAGCTGAGAGCAAGTAACCTCGTAGAGCAGCGTAGGTAGCTGAGAGCAAGTAACCTCGTAGAGCAGCGTAGGTAGCTGAGAGCAAGTAACCTCGTAGAGCAGCGTAGGTAGCTGAGAGCAAGTAACCTCGTAGAGCAGCGTAGGTAGCTGAGAGCAAGTAACCTCGTAGAGCAGCGTAGGTAGCTGAGAGCAAGTAACCTCGTAGAGCAGCGTAGGAAGCTGAGAGCAAGTAACCTCGTAGAGCAGCGGAACCGAGTGCAGACTACCAAATCTTTCATTTACCAGCATTTTAGAAAAGAAAGGGGCTGACTAGGAGTCACTTTTAAATATCTATATTCTCTGATACAAGTGAAGCTTCCAGGTCTCACTCGATGTTGCGATGAATTATTTGTTGCAACATCGAGGTCTGTTCCTGCATGTTTTACAGATCGCACCAGCAACTACTACTATAGCTACATCCTTTGAATGCTGGATCTACCCAGTATATATGACCATGTATGGTAATGCTGTATCTACCCAGTGTATATGACAATGTATGGTAATGCTGGATCTACCCAGCATATATGACCATGTATGGTAATGCTGTATCTACCCAGTGTATATGACAATGTATGATAATGCTGGATCTACCCAGTGTATAGGACCATGTATGGTAATGCTGTATCTACCCAGTGTATAGGACAATGTATGGTAATGCTGTATCTACCCAGTGTATATGACAATGTATGATAATGCTGGATCTACCCAGTGTATAGGACCATGTATGGTAATGCTGTATCTACCCAGTGTATAGGACAATGTATGGTAATGCTGTATCTACCCAGTGTATATGACCATGTATGGTAATGCTGGATCTACCCAGTGTATATGACAATGTATGGTAATGCTGTATCTACCCAGTGTATAGGACAATGTATGGTAATGCTGGATGTGTGACTGTGTGATGGTCAGGTCAATGCTTCATTAACAAATGATGAGCTAAGCTGTGACTCAGAGTTGAGTATAGTGGACGACACATTAACAACAACAACAAAAAATGGTGAACCCCAGTTTATATGAGTATACAATATGTCCATCAATAAACATACCCGTACAAGGGAACAAGGAAAATAAAGATGGATTTAGCATCTCAACTGAATATATTGATTTACAGCCTTAACATACTCATTCATAGTCTTCCCTTGGTCATGAGCTTTACTGTATGTAGTCATGGACCTGTTATCACTGATAAAGAAATTCTAAAGATTTCTGAACTTACACATTGTCCGTGAGACACTGAGCAACCATTGAAATAGTTTCAAAAATATATACAGGTAAAAATAAATGTGTAATGTAGAATGGCATTGAGTTAAATTGTCAGAGGCAGACGTATTTAAAGATGCTTGATTATGGCCTCTAACTCACAATAAAGTGTCAGTGGGCCAGCTAGACTGACCATGGCACAAGTTAGGAGACACGTGCCATGTCCACTTCTTGTTAGTGTCAAAGGCAACACTGCCTCTGTGAAGACAGAATTGTTGGTCCCTCATCCAACGTCAGGGCTATAAATTGTAATACTACTACAGTAGATGCGGTATTTAAGCCTATGGTTAAATGAATCCTTCACGGATAAAATGTTGTAGCTCAAATAGACATCATAGCATCGGGTGTGACATATTCTGTCACCTGCAGTCAACCACTGCTGTTGGTATGAGAGGCAGATCTGTAAGGGAACAGTGAAGTGGAACTGTTCTAGCATAGCTACTGTTTCAGTTGTTCAGGTCACCCAACAATCCCTACACATACAGTCACAACTGCTTAAGATCAGTACGTGGTGTCCATTTTCAAGCACTAGGCTAACCCATGTTAGTCAAATCAGATTAGCAACTGTTTTACACTGATTACACAATATTGTAATGAATGTTTAATAACTGCTCAAAAAATGGATCATGGTGCAAATGGGATTGTGTGGGCTTTTGCAGACTGCAGCAACTGAAAGGCATCAACCTAAAGCTTGCCGTTGAACACTAATGCTTAATTTTAATGACAATCCTTAAAATATGAATACAAGGCACCTATGCTTTGGGAATAATAGGTCCTGAGCATAATTCGTTTAACTGTGGTGGGGCCCTATCATAACCAAACACTCAGAGACTAGCTTTAACGGCTACTGTAAAGCAGTGGTTCTCAACTGGTTTTGCCTCGGGATCCAAATTTAACTAGGTGTTTGTCTCAGTCGTGACTATATATACGCATCGTGATAATAATAATTGTCAAAATACAATCTGGAAAACAATTATTTTATGCTATATTGATAGTAAATGTAGAAATTATATGACAAGGGCACAACATTCCTACCACTTTCATTGTCAATAATAACATTTTTCCCATATTCTTGATGAAGAATGTTAATATTACTCCACAAAATCAACCAAAATAGTACTGCTCGATAGTGCTGCTCGAAATAGCTCGATTTTGAAAATACATTGATTGAAGAAAAATTGTTCAGATACTAAATTATATAAAAATGTAAGTTCATTCGAATTTTACACATTTTCTACCTGTTTAAGATGTTTATGTTTTGACCATTTTTTTGTTATTATTCTTTTTAAAAGTATTACTCAGACACCCACACTGGTAGGAAATGAACAATGTAAGGTAATAGAATTTGCTTCTTGGAAATCTTTTTCCCATTCCCAGTGTGTGGGAGAGGTCAGGGGAAAGCGCACTCATCAATCATATCAGACCTCCTGCAGGGCCAAAGAGGGCAGTGATTGGAAACACTGATTCAATTAGAGGAGTGATCCCTTCACTGCCTCAAGTTCTTGCTTAATCATTTAATAGTGCAAAAACGCTAGAGAATTTTGTAAAATGAATTCAGAAGGTGTGTTTTTCTAATTCAAGCGTGCAGTAAATATTGATAATTTAATGATCAGTATCTGTTTAATAAAAAATATCTGTCCCATGTATTTGGGCCTTTCCTAAGGCTTGGAATTAATGAATTTACGGGGAAACTACCCTCATAACCTCATAAAAATGTACCTTAGCCTTTTATTACTGGATATTGATCATATATTGTTATTGAAGAAACTCACTTGCTATGGCTTTACATCACCTGCCATCACATGATTGGAGAGTTATTTATCCAATAGAACTCAGACAGTGTTCTTCAATGGAAACTTCTCTAACATCAGATATGTACAGTGCGGTGTCCCTCAGGGCAGTTGCCTTGGGCCGTTACTCTTCTCTATTTTTACAATTGATTAAAGCAAATTTTGCCATTGACCTTACACAAAGCGAGAATGACTATGTATTCGGATGGTTCCACACTCTACATGTCAGCAACTAAAGCCAGTAAGGTTACTGAAATTACAAATAAGGAGTTAGTATCAGAATGGGTGATTTATAATAAAATGGTCTTAAATACATCTAAAACTAACAGCATTGTATTTGTTTCAAAACATTATGTAAGACCTAAACCTCAGCTGCATAAATAGTGTGAACATTGAGCAAGTTGAGGAAGTTAAACTCCTAGGTATAACATTGGCTGGTCAATTATCATGGGCAAGTCATATTGACAAAGTTGCTGTGAAAATGGGAAGGGGTATGTCTGTTATAAAAATATCTGCATTTTTTTACACAAAAATCAAATGTACTAATTGTTAAGGCTCTGGTCTTGTCCCATCTTGATTACTGTCTGGTAATATGGTCAAGTGCAGCAAAGAAAAATCTAGCATGCCTTGCTCTTAACCACACATACAGAAATAATATCAATAACATTCATGCCAGTCTTTCCTGGTGGAGGGTTGACGAGAGATTAACTGCTTCTCTTCTAGTTTTCATGATAAATATGACTGTGATGAATATTCTAGATTGTCTGCATAATCAAATAACATTCAGCTCAGACACCCATACATACCCCACAAGACATGTCACCAGCCTTCTGTTCACAGTCCCCAAGTCCAAACGAATCAACGGCAATGCACAGTATTATACAGAACCATGATGGAACTCCCTTCCATCTCCAATTAGTCAAGCAGATTAAATAACATCTCCTGGAACAGCGAGGACTGTGAGGACACACACATACAAACACAAGCACACACATCATTTTGTAGTTGTATTATTTGTATATCATTGTATTTAAAATGTGTGTGACTGTCCTTGTCTATCAGTTTATAAGTGTTTTATTACTTGTCATATTTTGTGTTTTTTGTGGACCCCAGAAAGAGTAGCTGATGCTTCTGCAAAAGCTAATGGGGATCCAAATAAACAAATAAACCAAATAAATATTAAGTGTGGTCTGAATATATACTACACACTGAACACTGGAGAAGGTGCTATATATCTAGAGAGAGAGAGTAACAGTTCAGTCAAGGCTATAGCAGTTATCTACATCTGTAATACAAATAGCTCCACTACAATCCCAAGCTTAATTATGACTACAAAAATGAATGTCACATGACACAAACCTAACATTAGTAACTTGTGAGAGGAGAAGGTGAGTGAATGAAAATAATACTAATTAGAGAGAGGGCTTCCCACTGGGCACAGATAATTCAACATCTATTCCACATTGGTTCAAGATAATTTAATTGAAATGACGTGGAAACAACTTTGATTCAACCAGTGTGTGCCCAGTGGGTTGCTATCTCTATCTATGAAAGCTGTGGTTGAGTCATTTTTCTGGCTTCTAAGGAGCGATACTGAATAATATTTGGATGATGTCGTCTCCAGTGAACCTCCCACCATCTGTAGAAAGAGGTTTGTATGGGCAGTAAGATGTTCTGTTAATCTAGCTTTCTAGCAGAGACGGACACGTTTACAATACGATATGTCAAATGTAGTATTCAAATGGAAAGCAAATCTATGCAGCAGCATTGTTAATGCATTTGAATAAAACCACAACTGTTAACCACCTGCCACACCTACACTTCTGCATGAACCTGGTCTTTTGCGTCACAATTCAACTGAATAACCTGTGACTACGTTTTAATGTTTGCTGTTAAAGTAACATTTACTCTATTTTCACTCTGTTTTATAACACAGCTGATAGGTCTCTCAGAGAAAAGGTTCCCTCACTGAGGCTGCCCCGGCGACAGCGTACCGGTGTCTGTGACTGTATCACAGAATGGCTGGAATGGCTTGAATACCGCTACGCTGCCAGCTAATAACTTGACAGGCTTTAGTGCAGAATACATTTGTGTAATTAACTTGGGCTGAAACACAGTTGCCTAATTGATCAACACCCTGGCACCTGGGCGTTGGGTTCCACAAGAGTTAAGCAATGCTTTCAGAGCCCCACAGAGAGGGGTAGTAGGAGAGTCCCGAGCGGAGGGCCGGCTGGTCTCTGGCTCCCTGGCTCCCTGGCTCTGTTTTCTAGGCAGAGTGCCATCCATCCACAAACTAAGTCACAGAGCACCTGGCCCCTGCCTGCTGCCTTTATCCTCCCTCGGCCCTCAGCCTCCGAACGGTGACCTTGTCTGCCTGGAGGAAGATGTTCATCCCCCTGAGCAGCAATATAGCAATACACATCCCTGGCTCCCTAACTAAAATGGTTCTACCTGGAACCAAAAAGGGTTCTTCAAAGGGTTCTCCTATGAGGAAAGCCAAAGAACCCTTTTAGGTTCAAGATAGCACCTTTTTTTTAAAGAGTTTAGGTACTGTTCTTACGGAAGGTTCTTTAGATAAAGCCTAGTGCAAAGGCAAGACAGCAATTACCGGTACTTTCTTTAAAAAGCATTGTTTTAAAGCTCTGCATTACTCTGCAGGCAAGCACAAACAATCCATCGTTTGTGTCGGGTTGGTTTTCAATCTTACCTCAGTTCTAGCCAGTGCTTGACTTGAGCAGGAGCTCACATCAAATGTTCTACTGCTTGAGCTCCTGTTCCTCTTATAGAATATTAGCTCAAAAGTATTGTGGAGCTCCTGCACATAAATATAAACAGTACCGGCACCCAAAATGAGTACCGGCACCTTTTTCATTCCAAGTCAAGCATTGGTTCTAGCAGGAAATACATTAATAAGATGTGTTCTCTTGGTTGACAGACTGAGCTGAAGTATCCAGTAATGTATCCATAAAAACTCATCCCTCCTGAAGTACATTGTTAATTATAGAGATGTATTGATCATTTGGTGTTCTATTAGGGCAACAGGGAGTAAAGAGATTTCCTGTGTCCCAGAAACTCTCTGCTATGAACATTTTATTATTCCAATTACTAGATTGCCTACATATTGAATTTGATCTTAACTGCATTGCCTGGTTAAATATACACTGAGTATACCAAACATTAGGAACACCTTCATAATATTGAGTTGCATCCCCCATTTTACACTCAGAACAGCCTCATTTCATTGAGGCATGGAGTCTACAAGGTGTTGAAAGCGTTCCACAGGGATAATGACCCATGTTCACTCCAATGCTTCCCACAGTTGTGTCAAGTTGGCTGGATGTCCTTTGGGTGATGGACCATTCTTGGTACACACAGGAAACTGTTGAGAGTGAAAAACCCAGCAGCGTTGCAGTTCTTGACACAAACCAGTACGCCTGGCACCCACTACCATACCCCGTTCAAAGGCAGTTAAATATTTTGTCTGCCCATTCACCCTCTGAATGGCACACTTACACAATCCATGTCTCAATTGTCTCAAGGCTTAAAAATCCTTCTTTAACCTGTCTCCTCCCCTTCATCTATACTGATTGAAGTGTATTTAACAAGTGACATCAATAAGGGATCATAGCTTTCACCTGGATTCACCTGGATAGTCTATGTCATGGAAAAAGCAGTTGTTCTTAATGTTTTGTATACTCAGTGTAGATTTCCCAAATCAATGTGTTTCCACTGCCTCCTTCATTCTGCAGTCTGAGTCATGTATCTCTACATGTGCATCTCTGCATGTTCAGAGAACAGTCTGGAGGTGGTCTCTCTCTCTCTCTCTCTCTATCTCCCTCTGTCATTCTCTCTTTCTTTCTCTCTCTCTCCATCTCCCTCTGTCATTCTCTCTTTCTTTCTCTCTCTCTCTCACCTCTCTCCCTCTGCCTCTCTCTTTTGCTCTCTTTCTCATTTCTCTGTGCCTCTCTCTTTTTCGCTCTCTATCTGCCTCTCTCTCTCCACATCCACCCCCCTCTCTCCCTGTTCCTCTCTCTCTCTCTGCTTCTCTCCTCTCTCTATCTCTCTCATGCCCAACAAAGAGCACATTTGCAGACTCTCCCCCACACTCGTCTGAATCCTCTCTGCTTCCTCCCAGCTATTCTTCCCACGGTAGCGACTCACATTACACCATTCTTCACTTTAATGTACTTTAATAGCATTAATATCTCCTTTTGCTTCTTGAGCTGCACCCCCTACATCTTAAGAAAGCTGCTTAAAAGCAATTGACAAGGGTAGTCTACCACAACAGATAGGGGGAGTGGGAAGACAACCATAATGATTCAGCTGTTTTAATGCATTATCGTTCTCTCCCTGCATGGAGCACTCTATAAACAGGCATTAGAATATGTAGAAAAACAACAAGAGTCAGATGTCACCTTCTATGCCATCCCAAGTTTCACCAGAAGTGACAGTGAAGGTCGGGTCGGTGTAAAATGACAGGGGGCTCTAGCATAAAGATAAGGCTCTACTATAAAACAGCCAAACCAACGAGTGTGGGTGCCTCTGGTTTTGGAGGAGGAAAGAGAATCCTCCTTCTGCATTATTCAATGGATCTCCTCCTCTAAATAACAGCAGCTGAGGATTGTTTGACATCCCAAATGAATAATTAAGGGTGACCTTTTGTTCCCATTAGAGGTGATGGACCAATATCACATTCATCCACTTCCTGTTTAAGGCTCAGGCTCAGGCTGCCATCAAATGGCACTCTATTCCCTTTATAGTGCACTTCTTTTGACCAGGGCTATGGTCAAAAGTAGTGCACTATATAGCAAATAGGGTGCCATTTGGTACACAGATCTGATCTAAAGCTAAATGTGAAGCTATTCCTATAGGATTGACTAGAAATGAATAGTCATTGATGACTAAGAGCCTGAAATGTAGCTACCAAACCATAAGTCACCTTTAATGATTACATTTTTTTACATTTTAGTCATTTAGCAGACGCTCTTATCCAGAGCGACTTACAGTAGTGAATGCATACATTTCATTTCATGCATTTATTTTTTCATTTTTTTTTGTACTGGCCCCCCGTGGGAATCGATGGTAGTATAAATTGCATTGTAGGCATGTTGATTTCAGGAGAATGTAAATAAACATTTTGCAGAGGGAGAAAAGCACATTCCATTTATGTTTTCTCAGCAATATTATTAACCCATTGGATTATTTGGTTATCAAGCTGTAGTCTAATTCAGAAGTCAAGCTTTCCTTAATAACATTTTACTGCAGTGAGCTAAATCAGGGTTTCTTGGTAGTCTTAAACAAATCTACTTTGAAACAAAAGTATACACCTCACACACATAGTTATGGGCTTAAAAAAAGAAGACGTGCCATGTCAGATAGAGAGTTGAAAGTTATTCAATTTTCAGTTTGCATCCCAATATTACACGTTATATACATCACAGAAGACTAAAATATAACAAAAAACGTTTGACATAGAAACACCAGATTTCTGGCTTAAAAATGATAATAATGTTAATTAATTATGAAATGATGAAAAATATGAATAACATTCCACCCATGAATGTGAGGGCACTTTGGTCATTCAACTGCAGGAAGTACCCAGTAAACTCAACTGGTGTCTCTGATTTTCCAGCTCCAAACCAGTTGACAAGGCCATGGGTGTTGCCTGGTGATGCTGTGTTGTATGGAGTGCGAAGATTCCTGGCATTGAAAGAGGCTCAGTGTTCAAGGGAGCACATATTTATAGCCGGATGAGGAATAATTCATTGTGATCAGAGTGCAGATCATGCTCTTATTCCTTCACGGAACAGATGTGGCGGAATGAAAAGAGCAGGCTTCTTTTCTCTCTCTCTCTCCCGCTCTGCTCTCTAGCGGCCTGCCAAATGGAAACGGCAAAGGAAGGTTAGCTCTTTGAAGCCACTGTGTGTGTTTGTCGTCATGCGCTCCTGCTCCGCCTTGGGATCTCAGGTGGTTCTTCTTTAAAAAGAGAGAGATCTTGTAATGTCGCACAAGCCACTGCCTACACACTGAATCACTGTCCTTAATCAGACTCAAGAATGATCCAAACCCCCCTCCCCCAGTCCAGGGTCACCTAGCTACACAGTACCATGGCTTCAATACATCCCCATGGTAGTAACTGATCATCTATAAGGATCTACTGTATATTATTCTAAATCCTATAGTAACAAAAACTGCAGATTCAGCTTGGAAACCAAAGGGTAAAGTAAGTGAATTGTCTCTAATGTCCATTCTGACAGAGTCACCCCTTACAGAAAAAATACATGATTTCCCATACATTTTTTCATGTGAAATCATGTGAAAACGTGTTTTTGGAACACGTGATCACATGTTAACCCATGTAGTTTCACGTTATCACATGTTGCTTTACATGTTGTCACATGTTATCACATTAACTTCACGTAAGATCATGTGATCACATGAAGAAAAAAAATGTGGAACACTTCACATGTTCACATGTGAAATTCATATGTTTTTTCCGTAAGGGACTAACAGGTGTGATAAGTAATTGCTCTGACAAACACACACACATGGCCACACACGCACACACTCTCTCTTTCTCTCTCTTTCTATAACACACACAAGCAGGGTGGATGGCCTTGGATATCCATAGACGGACACGTTTTTTCACGGGACCTCCTATGTGTGCACTCGCTTGTGCGTTCACCATTTTTTTATGGGTGTTATAGTAAAGCCCATAGGCAGCTCTTGAGTTTCAAGTTTGGGGATGCTTACAATTTATCCTATCATTTCAATCCATCTTTGTGACAGTTATGATCCTTTTTACATACGCGTTTTCGAGGAACAGTTTTATTTCAAGAATTAAGTTTTCCGTTTTTCAAAATCATTTTCACGTGGTTAATCATAAAGTAATAATGTAACTAAGGGGAGAGCACCAGCCTCTGCCATATGGACACATTGATACGCTGTGGCCCATTGGCAGCTAGAGAAATTAGCGCATAGAACTCAGAGATAGCCCATATGCCAATGTATCAGTAGGACTATAACTTCCATTGTCAACTAAGTAAAATACATAAGCCTAAAGCTGACAAATAAAAACAGTACAAAATCTCCTGATGAAAATTCTGGTTCTTTCAATCACATTCAACTCTCTACTCTGCCTCATTTCTATCTGTCTTGACTTGAGCTATCGCTAGTGAAGTACAACATTGTATCAAATCATCAACTGGGTCCGGCCAGAAGCTGTTGCTAGCTAACTTGCAACATTGTGTCAACTAGCCTATTCCGAGCCCTCAGAGTTTCTCGCACCAGTGAGCTCGAGAAAAACAGCTGATTTTTATTACGTTTCCACTGGATATATGGGATCATCAGATCATGATATTTTGCTCTTTCACTCCGAGGCTTGGTGATTATCGAGGCCGGGAGTGTTGGAAATATTTTTTAAATACAATTTGCTTATTGCCCCAATAGGTCCACAGACGACGCAATTGCAATCACACTGCACACTGCCCTAACCCATCTGGACAAGAGGAATACCTATGTAAGAATGCTGTTCATCAACTACAGCTCAGCATTTAACACCATAGTAACCTACAAACTTGTCATTAAGCTCGAGACCCTGTGCAACTGGGTCCTGGACTTCCTGACGGGCCACCCCCAGGTGGTGAGGGTAGGAAACAACATCTCCACTCCGCTGATCCTCAACACTGGGGCCCCACAAGGGTGCGTTCTCAGCCCTCTCCTGTACTCCCTGTTCACCCATGACTGCGTGGCCATGCACGCCTCCAATTCAATCATCAAGTTTGCAGACGACACTACAGTGGTAGGCTTGTTTACCAACAACGACGAGACGGCATACAGGGAGGAGGTGAGGGCCCTCGGAGTGTGGTGTCAGGAAAATAACCTCTAACTCAACATCAACAAAACAAAGGAGATGATCGTGGACTTCAGGAAACAGCAGAGGGAGCATCCCCCTATCCACATCGACAAGACAGTAGTGGAGAGGGTGGAAAGTTTTAAGTTCCTCGGCGTACACATCACGGACAAACTGAAATGGTCCACCCACACAGACAGCATTATGAAGAAGGCGCAACAGCGCCTCTTCAACCTCAGGAGGCTGAAGAAATTTGGTTTGTCACTGTAAACACTCACAAACTTTAACAGATGCACAATCGAGAGCATCCTGTCGGGCTGTATCACAGCCTGGTACGGCAACAGCTCCACCCACAACAGTAAGGCTCTCCAAAGGGTAGTGCGGTCTGCACAACGCATCACCGGGGGCAAACTACCTACCCTCCAGGACACCTACATCACCCGATATCACAGGAAGGCCAAAAAGATCATCAAGGACAACAACCACCCGAGCCACTGCCTGTTCACCCCGCTATCATCCAGAAGGCGAGGTCAGTACAGGTGCATTAAAGCTAGGACTGAGAGACTGAAAAACAATCTCAAGGCCATCAGACTGTTAAACAGCCATCACTGACATTGAGTGGCTGCTGCCAACATACAGACTCAAATTTCTAGCCACTTTAACAATTAATAATTAGATGTAATAAATGTATCACTAGTCACTTTAAACAATGCCACTTTATATAATGTTTACATACCCTACATTACTCATCTCATATGCATATACTGTACTCTATACCATGTACTGCATTCTACTGCATCTTGCCTATGCTGCACGGCCATCGCTCATCCATATATTTATATGTACATATTCTTATTCATCCCTTTACATTTGTGTGTATAAGGTAGTTGTTGTGAAATTGTTTGATTACTTGTTAGATATTACTGCACTGTCGGAACTAGAAGCACAAGCATTTCGCTACACTCGCATTAACATCTGCTAACCATGTGTATGTGACCAATAAAATTTGATTTGATTTGATGTGTGAGGTGAAAGGAAATCACTGAGAAGCTCAGCTTATTACTGGTGGAAGTGGTGAGTTAAGACAATCAGACATTGCCTAATGGGCACTTTCTTATAATTACACGCAGCAGGTTAGGTAGGCCTACTTCTATGTGTGCTCAGGCGCTCCTGAGAAACCAGACTCATGCTCATTGCTCATGGAACACTTCAAACAAAAGACAATGAAAAGATTGACAAAACTCGTAATGGTTATGAAATAAACCAAAACTTGTTTATCACAAGTGTAGCAGGTTATGAACACTGCAAACAACATTTCCATTCCGAGAATGAGAATGGTAAATGACTGTACTGTAATTAATACATGCATTAACAGAAATTAATGTAACCAAATGACGGGGGGATTAACGGTACATTTACTAGGCCTACTGGTGACATATGTAATGGGGAATTTATTTAAAAAAATAAGCAATCAAAGGGCAAACAATTCACAGAATGAAACAATGAATGCGCAAGAATTGATGGGAGACAGCTGAGTGCATTCTGGAGAGCTGAGTGTGTGCATTCTGAAGATAGACACGACATATCTTCGCTGCACACCCCTCCCCTTCTTTTTGCAACATATTCAAAAATACTCAAGACACATTATCTTCACGCATATTTTAGATGCTTTTCACTGACAGCCGCAACTCATCAGCTCGACATTATTGCACATTCTGGCCTTCCCAAATAGGCATGACCTACACAGCTATGTTTTTAAAGAAGCTAATGATCCTCTGTGGCTAAGTCATGCTATCTGGTGAAGTATTTTGAATGTTTTTATTTAGACAAGAGTAATTATAAAATTTTGGCAAAACATCAATTTACTTTAAGGGAAGCCAGCATCCTAACAGTGCACTGTGGACCCGCCAACTTGCCTTTCCAATTCGCAAGAGGGTGAAACCAGAGATCTATATATAATGACGAGATGCTCATCTCTCTGCCCTAACAACGGGAGTCGTTGTCCCAAAGGCGGGAAGGCAGGTGACAAGCTTAGGTCTGCTTATTATGCCAATAGAAATGCATTAGGCCTATTCTGGCCTGATTTTGGAGATTGTCAGCCCTCTTTGCCTCTTCCTCTCTGCTGAAAACTCTCTGACCGAAGAAAGCATCCGAGTGAGCAAAACAGCGCCCCTCTGTCTTATTATATTTAGCCCATATATCTGATGCTGTCTGGACAGAAATGGTATGACATTCCATACTCTTTTGGTCCAGACAGAATCAGATACTGTACATGGTCTAGACATATTGAGACAGGGGGTCTCTGTTTCTCTCACTCAGATGCTTTATCTGAAATTGATGCATCTTTCTGTCAGCGCGTCTCAGACAAATAAATCAATATTTAAATATTTTATTTGGATGGGCAAGGAGGTATGGTAGGGTGGGCCCCCTAAGGCTCGCCCATAACGCCGGTCCTGCACACAAGTACACTCACTCACACCCGCGTAAGGCATCCCTAGCTTCCAGCTGGGCTTGGACTGCGCTCTTCATCCGTTCCGAGGAGCCGTTGGTCACTGCAGAGCCATCTGGAGTGCTATGTCCCAGCTCCACTGGGCCTCTGCCAGCCTCAGTATGAGCACAGCATCTTCAAGCACATTTTGTATGCGTCAAAGCTCTGCTGTGTCCAATGACCCTGGCCGCTGACAGAAGCCATTGCATTCAGTCACATGGACACCACCTCAAAGGGGGCCTTATTCTCTCGTTGGACAGCACCTGCATTCTCTGGCACCAAGTGAAAAGGGGTTGGGGGCCATTTTAACATGATTGACATACTAATTTCCTCTTACAAAAAAAATAAGTTGCACAATACTGCACAAATATTGCACATCATTTTTCTATAATCAGCAAATGTACAGAGAGGCTTCACAGAGACCTAAATATTGATGCCCAATAGGACCCCAATGACGGCAGACAGCTGAGGTCCTCAAAAAGCCATTGAAAACACTGTGTCTATCAGGGATCAGTAAGAGCTGGAGTATTTTAACAGATTATTATAATCATTTATTCCATTGATCTGTAAATTACATCTTCCCCAATGTGTCATACCCATGCTTATAGACTGGGTCACTTTTTCAGAGCTAGTAAACACCAGAGCTAGTAAACACAGCAATCTTGTGTGTTCTTTTCCCCAATATTTTTCTATTTTGTTCAGCAGAGCACCTAGCAGTAGATTTGTAGGAGAAAAACATGAACTGGCCAAAGAACGGATCACTGACCTTCGTCATCAATTACCAAGAGCTTCTTTTTTTGGCACAAAACGTAACATGTTTTTGGAAGCAAGGAGGGAGAACAAATGGAAGCCATTATGCTGAACTCACTCACTCTTTGTCATAAAGTATAAAGTGATGTAGGCCTATTTAAGGGTTTGCAGTTTGCACTGCAGATAATACTGACACCTGATCCTTGCAACCATCGCCTTTATAATCCAACACACCCTCTGGGTCAGCTCCATAGGGCATCTCTGAGCCACATCTACTGTAGGTCAGATACAAACTGCAATAGTAAATGAAGCCTACACAAAACTTTCTATACGACATCCACGTCTGTTATCCACACAGGCACTTTAACCTACACAAATCCACAATATAAAGCTGATCCTCCCAACTCTATTGTCCCTTGGATTCTGTAACGCAGGCGCATAACCACACCTTGCTGTCACTCACATTCTTGTCTTTACCATGCATGCAGCAGGTGCTGTTGGAGATTTGCTCGTGTTTGTTTTTAATGACAGTTTTTAGTTATTGTACCTTCTTGGGGAGTGTATTTATTCTCCGATTTCTGTCTGCCTCAGCGCATCTGGTAATAATGAGAAATTGAACAGAATCATGGTTCAGTTGAAAGTGGAGTTAGACACAGACATCAATGTAATATATGCCATTTCCCATCTCACAAAACAAGGTGAAAATAATATCCCAAACCTAATAAGAATGCTCTGCATTTATCACAGAAAATATTTGCAGTCAGTCTACCTAGCCCGCTCTAAAATGAGACTTGTGAATCGCAGTATGAATAATGGGATACTTTCCCTATGTACTCAGTGTATAATTAGGATGAACACAATTTGAGTTCATTCACTGACCACTTAAATTGAATAATGCATGCTTGATATGGCAGTCTGCAAGGAGCAACTAGGCATGACTCCAAATGAGGGAAAGACAGTGGCAGCATTCATTATGTTCAAACTTTGGGAGAGGAGAACCGGGGAAAAGAGGAGCAGAAGAATACTATTTGCTTGACTAATGCGCATAATGGCAAGGTACAATATCAATATATGGTGCTGTATAATGGATACCAGAGGAGAGCAGCATAATCATTTCTTCAACAAACACATCTATCCACTGTAACTAGGCTATTGGTATTATGTCACCTCTAAAATGTGCTGATGAAACCTATAGGTTATTGCAATCCACTGTTTGATTCCTATGAGCAAAGGCAAGACCACAGAAATGTGTAGGAAAACGTTTATCGCACAAAAGTAGGCTAGGAGATAGGCTTACTGTACAAAAACAATTGTATTAACAATATATATATATATATATATATATATATATATATATACAGTTGCCCAATTGTCACCTGTAGAGACGGTCTTCACTAGTTAACACAGCCACAAAGTCCTGAACCCCCCCTATTTCTACAATGTATATTCTTTAAACCTAACCCTAACCTTAACCATACTGCTAACCTTATGCCTAACCCTAACCTTAAATTAAGACCAAAAAGCACATTTTGTTTTTCTTTAATTTTTACGATATTGCCAATTTGACTTTGTGGCTGTGGTATCTATTGGAAACCGTATAAGACAGTGAGACAATAAACACATCAAGCAAAGATATGCTAATGAAGCTGTTATAGTTAAATAAAAACTAAACAGGCTCAATGTATTAATGTAGCCTATCAATATGATGTGTAACGAGGTTCTGTATAGACAAAACATGTCCATGTACAAGAACACAAAAACTTAACTGGCTAAATACAGGTGAGATGTCAACCCAGCCTACCATTCGATTGAAGACAGTTGGCCTAGATATGTTTTATGACGTAACTCACATGACAAAAACATTATCTAGATACGTATGGGAATAAATTTACCTTAGCGAATGGACCTGATATCATAAAGCTGACAAGACAGGGCGGAAAGTGTGGGCTCGTGTACTGATTCTCCTCACTCGTAGATCAGCCAAGTCCTCCTATCTTCAGCACCACGGAAAAGGCGTCCGCCTATTTCTTAAATAATAGGCTTTTCCGAATAAACAAACCCGAGACAAATGTTAGCCTACTGTCTCTATAAGTTAGATGTCTCGTGGTCGAGTCCTGGTTGCAATAGACCTGGTTAGAGCTTCGTCGAGTAGAACTAATGTGAAAAGATGAAGCGATGGACGGTTCGCCAATCAGACAGCAGCAGTATTGCGCTCCATTCTTGTGTCTTGCGCTTGAGTTTTGCATCCCGGGAAGTCTCCAAGGAGAGGTATCTCTTCTTTCCTCCAGGCAACCGCTGCAATAACAGTAATGTCGTTGAAAAACTGAAGAATAAACAACACTACATCTTATATTTTCAATGCAAAATGTATTTTCATCTTTTGGATTTGAAGCGAGAAAAAATATGAAAATGACTACAGTAGCATACAGTCACCGAACCAGTGCGCGCCCTTATTATAGAATAAATCAGTAACTGGGAGCGATTGTTTCCAGTTTACCTGAACACGAGTCGATGCCCCCAATGCCAGGGAATCACTGTATCGAATCCAATTTTATCTGTCTAGCGCGAAGTCGCTATAACTGTCAGGTGTCCGCCTTATGCTGTTAACCGCAGATATCGTGCGAAGTGAAATAATGCCGGCTACCACGCGACAGAGACAAGCGCGACAGAATAGTTAGGAAGTAAAACATTTTTTTTTAATATGGTGCTTGCACTGTATGTTTAGGACTACGCACTGTAATCGTTTTTTAAATTACAATGTATATTTAATTACAGTGAAAAACCAAAGTGATATGCTATGTTTCCTGAATTGAGACATCTTTCCATTCCCAAGGTAATTTGACAATCTACATAATTGTAGAAGGGAAATCAGTCGGGAATGGATAGAGACATGCCGCACTCGACTGTAGCCTAACTCACATATAGTTCAATAGAGAATGTGGTAATAAAAGCCATAAGGGAAGTTGTATGGTTCTGAATGGAGACTTTGGCCCCACACCAAAAAGTGTATCAGCCCAGCCAGCTTTGCTGAAAATGTGATTATGTTGTCTCTAGGTGTCCATCATAGACCTCATCCCAGACAGGCACAAGACAGATGGTTTCAGCTACCAGGGGGACAGATGAGCTGACGTTTATTGATACATTGCCCTCCATAAATGATGTGATGTGAGAAGGGCACACTTTATTCAATAATGACCTCAGGACAATAACATTTTCTCTTATAATGTCCATAGCATCAATGGATGGCTTCCTGCCTGCTCATCTCATCTGCAAGGTAGTGTGTGTGTGTGTGTGTGTGTGTGTGTGTGTGTGTGTGTGTGTGTGTGTGTGTGTGTGTGTGTGTGTGTGTGTGTGTGTGTGTGTGTGTGTGAGAGAGAGAGAGAGAGAGAGAGAGAGAGAGAGAGAGAGAGAGAGAGAGAAAGAGGGTACTTTTTAAATAAATATTACAAATGCTGTATGACACAGAATACATATACTGTATATACTGTACAGTAACCTTGCTTTACCTTAACTCATGCATATACAATAACTTAATCTGTATTCAGCAGCATGCCTGGCATGGATTCAAGACTCAAGAGCCCCCGTGTATGGTCCTGTCAGTGGGGTGCCATCAAAGTGGAGGCCTTCATCTGTCACCCCCGCCATGGAGCCCATGTAGAACAATTGAGTACCCACATCCATACCCACACATGCAGTCAAAGCCGGCACTAGCCCTTTGGGGGCCCTAAGCTACATTTTGTTGCCCCCCCCCCCCCCCCCCCCCCCAGTTGCCTTTCCCTATCTTAGGCCATCCACAATAGACTGTCCAGCTCACCCTCTATTTAAAAAGTGCACATGGCATGGCCCATGAGCTAGGAGAGCTAGTAGAACCTGCACAGTACTGTATGTAGAGCATGCTCTCCATTCTCAAACCAAAGACATTTGTACCTTCATTCTCTCAAAGGGACACACTGACAGAGAAAAAAAGGTTTAATCAAAAAATGGAAAGGAAAGCCTTGCAGGGTGAAAATCAAAAGCCACTGGATCTACATAATTCATTTCCAGGCTACTTCATGAAGCTCGGCTGGCAGAAGGGGGTTTTCTACCTGTTTTTAGTGCAGCTTCCAGAATGTAAACAATCCTGATAGTGTGGGCACTAGCTAAAGGGGGAAACCATCCTTATTAATAGGACCTTCACAGGCAGTATGGTTTGCAGTGTTGCCTGCCAAAAGAAACAGGCACCTGATTAATCATTAATCCGCACAGTAGAGAAAAATTGAAATTTTCTGTGTTTTGCTGTCATCGAGGAGAAACAGATTGATGTGAATTTACAGCAAAGTATCACAATATCTGTCATCTAGTATAGCTAAATACATCTAGTATGACTATTTCACTGAATCAGATGAAATCCAATCAAAATGATTTTCCTTGAATGAGCCAGGAAGTGTGAATGAGTAAAATAAACACCACTTTATAATTTCATTGTTCATGTATCCAGTACGTTGTCTAAAGGAAAACTATATCAAGGCTGAATCTCAGGGTGTGGTAGAAACCATGCAGAGATTATCAATAGAGCTGAGATCTTCATCCTTACAAGAGCAGCACATCCCCCTCTGCTGGTTCAAGACAGCAAGCAAACTCACACAGCTTTGTTGGCAGATTCCACAGTTTATTATGCCCAAGAAATGTGATCCAAAGCCATCATTTTGGCCAAACTAACAGTCTACTCTAAACCATGCCATCTAGTCCACTGTACCACAAGCACATTTCAGTGTGTGTGTGTGTGTGTGTGTGTGTGTGTGTGTGTGTGTGTGTGTGTGTGTGTGTGTGTGTGTGTGTGTGTGTGTGTGTGTGTGTGTGTGTGTGTGTGTGTGTGTGTGTGTGTGTGTGTGTGCGTGTGTGCGTGTGTGCGTGTGTGCGTGTGTGCGCGTGTGTGTGCGTGTGTGTGTGCGTGTGTGCGTGTGTGTGTGTGTGTGTGTGTGTGTGTGTGTGTGTGTGTGTGTGTGTGTGTGTGTGTGTGTGTGATCATAAAGGAGACTACGGATCGCTTACTGGGGATATCAGCAGCACATCAGCACACTAATGATAATACCAATAATGGCTCTTTTTCACAATCAATGAGTCAGATAAGAGAAATGTATTGATGAGCAGATCTGATCTGTGCTCTACATTTTCATTGCCAGGTATTTTGAAAAGATGAATGACATTCCAATGATACCATAGCCTAGCAGGTTTAGACTTATTTTTTACTAGAAAATGACACTAACTAGTCCCATGTAAATTTAGCCTGCACTTGGTAATTTGCTGAAGCTGATGCACAGATTCATCGAATTTTTACAAAAAACCTAGTTGTTGAACAAAATAGATCATTTGTACCTCGTAGACTAATTTCAATATTTGCAGCTGAGTTGTAATTAGTATTGAAACGGACAAGAAGCTTCTCTCAATATCTTATCTCAAAGTCCATAGGATCATTGCACAACACCTCAGTGGAGAGTCCTTGTCTGCTTTAACGCGTGTTAATGAACATGCAGTCTGCTGGTCAACTTGATTCTGATGGATGCTGGCATTTACTGTAGGAGCCTTGACACAATCCCCTGACCAAGAGACAGATAAGACCTTTATGGTGCGTTTATCAATACGCTCCTCTCTGCTCATCACTCCTCCTACTGAGGCGTCTGGTATCAGTCAAAATCAATACTGTTAGGTCTGGGAGGTGGCGGAGGGGTGGGGGGTGGGGGGGTGGGGGGCTTTTTAAATGATGACTGCCACTGCCAATACAATACAGTTACAATAACATGGCTGCAAATATTATACATTTTCCTAACCTTGAACGTGATAAGTGTTCAAATAGTTGTTGTAATTTGAGGAGAGATACTTTACATAAGTTACATGACTGTAGCAGGTCAGGGGTTGTGGGTTGGTCACAGTGTACTCTACTACACTCTACTATATACCCTACTTTACTCTACTGGACTCTACTGTGTACTGTACTGTACTCTATGTCTATGCGGTGACACAAATGTGACATTGTAGTGAAGACAAAAACAAGTATCCCTCAGAGATTGTCCACATGAAACTACTGTACATAAAAACGTATTAACTTATTAAACTTATTTTTAAATAATGACTGCCACTATACTCTACTGTACTCTACCGTATACTGTACTATACTTTACTATAGCTTATACTGTGCTCTACTGCACTGTACTGTACTGTACTGTAGTCTACTTTACTCTACTATACTCTACTGTACTGTAGCTTATACTGTACTCTACTCTACTGTACTCTACTGTACTGTACTCTACTCTACTTTACTCTACTCTACTTTACTCTACTCTACTTTACTCTACTGTACTTTACTGTACTCTACGTCTACGCGGTGACACAAATGTGACATTGTCGTGAAGACATAACCTCTGAAAAAAACTAGTATCCCTCAGAGATTGTCCACATGAAACTACTTTTCACTTATCAAGCCAGAGTTAACCTGTTGACCAATAATTGTACAAGTTCAGTATGGATCTATTCTATTGAATGATTAATTAATCTGTGACATAACCTCTGGCCCTGGCTCAGGATCTAATATCACTTTACATAATCCTGCTCTAACTTATTACTGACTCAGCTACGACATAACTCTTAGCTGTAAATTACCTCTGCTGGCCCAGCCGTCCTCCGATTGATTATGATAAATTGGGATGAGCAACAGTTTAATGAATAACACTGGCAAGAGTAAATCCAACATTTTACATCTGAGCGGTCTGACACACTATATAATTCTGGGCTATTGACATCTACACCAGACACATTAGAAATAGAGGTGTTTGCATCTTCAATGTCACCTGGGGTCACAGCCCTCAGCCTGCTGCACTGAGTGGTTTGTATCTATAACAACGTCACAGCTCAGGGCGGTAAAATTAGAATTATGGGTAAGTGTATCCTGTGGAGCTGAAGCACCCTGGAAATAGGCCTACAGCAGAGATGACTCAAACCTAAATATGTAGCTAGCTACAGTATAGTGCTTCAAGGCCTTGTTTTTCATACAGGAGATTTTGAATAATTTAGTCAATTATCAAAACTGTTTTATCTGCTCAGTTCTTTAATGATATACATGAATTCTGAATCGTCATCATGTTGCTGCAAATTCTAATGGCCTACCCTTACGCCAAATCCTGACTCTGTCATCAGCATGACGCAACAGGAAGTGGGGTTCCGCTCTTCAATTGTCCAGTGTTTGTGATCGCGTGTCCACTGAAACTGCTTCTTCTTGTTTTTAGCTGATAAGAGTGGAACCCGGCAATAGCCCATCTGTGACAAGGACCGACAAGTTGTGCCTTCTGAGTTGCCGTTCCGCACACCACTGTTGTACTGCGCTGTTATTTGTCTCTTTGTGGCCCGCCTGTTAGCTTTCACGATTCTTGCCATTTTCCTTCGACCTCTCTCATAAACTTAATTTTTGTTCGCTCACAGGACTACCACTGACTGGATGTTTTTGTTGGTTGCACCATTCTCAGTGAACCCTAGACACTGTCGTGCATGAAAAGCCCAGGAGGCCGGCCGTTTCTGAGGTACTGGAGCCACACTCACAGTTGCTCAGGTCACTCATTTTGCCCCTTCTAACGTTCAATCGAACAGTAACTGAATGCCTCAATGCTTGTCTGCCTGCTTTATATAGCAAGCCACGGCCACTGCTGACTGGCCACTGAGTGTATATTTAAGCAATAAGGCACGAGGGGGTGTGGTATATGGCCAATATACCACGGCTAAGGGCAGTATCCAGGCACCCCGCGTTGCGTTGTGCCTATATTGGCCATATAGCACAAACCCCTAAGGTGCCTTATTGCTATTATAAACTGGCTATCAACGTAACTAGAGCAGTAAAAAAAAAAACGTTTTTGTCATACCCTTGGTATACGGTTTGATGTACCACGGCTGTCAACCTAGCAGCATTCAGGGCTCAAACCACCCAATTTATAATATATAATAATGCAATTTGTGTGATATTGCTCCACTCTGCGAAGTACTGTAGATAGGGCCAACCACAACAACTGAATCTACTGCTTTCTCTGTATTACAAGGCTTCTCCTGAACCATCCAAATATGCTGCTGCACTCTGATGAAGATGAATGTATCTGTGTAGCGGCTCATTTGAGATTTCCAGTGAGGGCACACCACACAGTGCTACTAGCGGTGCAGGAGTCAGGTCCTGATCAATAGATGTGGGGGCAGACATGGCAGAGCCGAGCAGAGTGTGGGCTAACCAATCCCCTGGCTGAGTGCTCCAGTGCTCTGCAGTCTGGAGAAGAGAGCATTAAGGCGATAGTGAGGGCTGAGGGCATGTGGAGGCTGGGAAAGAATTAGATACACCTGACTGACTCACAATATTGGGTGGACAACCTCTAGCTAGGGTATCATGACTAGCTGCTATGTCAGGGGAGTAGAAGGATAAATTCAATTAAGTTTAATTCACTGAACTTCATGTGACGACGTTAGAGTGAAAATGTATATTTCCTGTGTCAACTGTAATATAATTGTTTTTGTTAGTCTTCTTGGGCTGGTTTCCCAGACCCAGAGTACACCTAGTCCTGGACTAAGATATATTTTCAATGAAAAGTCTCCATTGAGAATGAATGTTAGTCGAGGACTAGTCTTATTCTTGGGAAGTCTGAGAAACCAAAATGTATTTATTGTTTTGTAGTGGCCTCTAAAAGAATGAAAAGTAGCAACAGTTGATGTGGCGATTGGTATCTGGTTCAGATAGTGCACCTTGCTTAGGAGTAGGCAGTCTGGTCTGCTTTAGATGGCTTAATTTGGCTCAGGAGGATTCATGTTTGTGTCAGGGCCATAGGATGATCTGTCTCTCTGGCTGAGAGGGAGAAGTATAAAGTGATGAGTTGTGACTTCACTTGTCCTCCAGCCATATATTTAGCTCCAATATCTGGCTGGGTCGGCAAGGTGCGAGGCAACCAATTTTCTAGAGTTCCGGATCAGAACACACAGTGAAAATGAACATTAAATATTGATTTCAGCTTATATCACTTGCTGAAATACCCTTCCAGTTATGTATCTTTGGTCACTTATAATTTAGTTGACTTCAGATACAAGTCAGAGATGTTAAAAGTTAAGACACTACTTCTTAAGACTACTGTCATAGTATTGTACTTTTTGACTACAATGGGGGTCTGGTTGTACCATAACATTGGCCATTGATAGAAGTTAGGGCTATGCAGTCAAAAATTAACAGGGTGTTCGTTATTGCTGTTTCCTACAAAGTCTGGTGTTTGAAGTCAGGAAAGATAGTTTGATGAGAGATTCTTCCATTGAAGAGGTGGAATGGTGCAGTTCACTGCCTTCATCAGAACTAATGATGATGACTGTTAATACTAATACACAATTTCCACTGAGGGTGGATTGAAATTAGTGGATTAAATCTTTAGGTTTTCAATCTATTTCCCATCTTATTTCATACACTGATGCACATCGTAATAATGTAACATTGTATAATTGGCTAAAATTAACCGTGGAGATTATGATTCAAATCCTCCCAACAGAACATCAAACATCAAATTGTGAAGCATACAGCAGTGTTTCCAATGATGTTAAAAATCCCTCAAGATCCAACCATAATTCATTATCCATGGCAGAAATAACTGCAAAAGTTAAGTAGGCATGTGTAGCAAATAGTTAATAACAGACTTCATACCATAAAACAGCAACACACAATAGGGTCTCATCAAATGATGTGGAAATACCACAGTGAATGAGAAACAGCTGAAGGACTCTGGGTTGAGTGGAATTTTAAAATCCCAGCATAGTTCAGGATTTTTAGCGGGACAGAAGATTATTATTATTATTATTATTTATTTTTTTAACCAAAGACAAGGACTGTATTCTATTCATACATGATGGGGTGTACAGCCTACAACTTGATTTGAAATACATTATCAACACTTCAGAAAAAATTCAATTCCAACTGAAATTGAATGTTTAAACGTCAGTATCAAAGGAGTCCTGGAGACGTTTCAAAGCCAAGGCAGCAGAGAGCCCCCCCCTCTATCTGTAACTGCTAGTGGACTACTAGGCTAGGCCCATCTCTGGTGGGTGTGTATCTGTGTGGAGGCGGCTGGTGGAGCAACACGTGTTTGGTGCCAAAGGGAAGACATTCATACCGCACTGCAGCAGCCACCGCCAGTGCTGCCTCTCCCTGCCTGCCTGCTACAGATCTGGGTGTTGCATCTGCATAATATCACCTTATCACATTCCCTCTGATCAGAGGAAACTACTAAGCCTAATATGTGGTATATAAATGCAGTAGTGGAGAGTGGGGTAAGTTGAGCCATTTTTACATTCAGCATCCCTCCGTAATGGGAAATATAGTATTCTTTCTAACAAAAATATCTACATATATTTCAGGATGTTGTGTATCCCTGGAGATAATCAGAATTCATGTAAACATTAGTTTTGAAAACATAGCTTGTCCAAAAAAAGTGGACAGAGTAAGTTAATCCGCCTATACATTTCTGTACTGAATGAAATATTACCACTACCTTTTAAAACCATATTTCCCAAACACAATTTCAACACAATCATCATTTTTTTTGTCTTTTGATAATTTTAAGCATATTTCAACCAGGCCCCCAGTGTTCGGTCTGGAGCGTAAAGTGACTAGCTCTGCTGGGCAGTTCCTGCATAGCAACATAGCGGTGCCAAAAGCCCTTGTCTGCTCTAGAAAGCCTATGTAAATTACGATTGCCAGAACAGCCAAACAAAACATTTTAGACGGACGTTTTGGGCTCTAAAATTTGTTCATTATGATGAAGTTCGATTTAGTTATTTTAATGTTCGCTACAAATCGAGATATTTAATTAAATAGTGATCCATTCTGACTACTACATTTGTCATCACACAGGACCACATGCTGACACAGACCAATCACAGGCTGGCAGGCTATAAGGAGGCTCTGTTTGACGACTACATTGACCATGATCCTCTGCTAGTTACAGGCCACTTTCACCATGATCCTTAGTGATTTTTTGGTGCCATTCAGCCACATTCAGCAATGTGGCGCTCTTCACATTAACAAAAATTCAGACTTCATGCGCCGATGGAGTTTTGTATAGGAATAGGTGGATGACGTCAGCGCTATCAGTATTTACTGGTTTTAATGTCTATGATTTTAACACAGGTTTAACACCTCACAAACACTTTGTACTTTTTTAAACATGTTTAACATAGGCCAGTCCCTGTTGTTACCTCATATCCCAGCAATAATGCCTTGGATTACACCTGGGAAGAAAGCACTTCAAATTGCTCAACTTGCCATTAGCTCCACCATTGGCTCAATTTACCCAAAGGCAAACATTTTGACTATATTAGCCAAGACAGCTATAAGGATGCACTTTCATGCTAGGTTTAGGACCTAATATTTGAGCTTATAGAGACCCAACTGAATTATAGAACAAACTTAAAATGATCTACATTGGTTTAGATACAAGTATCATGAAGCCTCTAACACAATAAATTAATTTGACTTGGTGAAAAATCAGTTTTTTGGACCTAACTTTCTTACCACTTTTTCCATGTGGGTTCTTTCTTCAGAGACTCAATGAAAGACTCCAGACTCAAATTATGCATTTTGTGTAGGGTTTCCTAGAAACAAGGGTGGCTCAACTTACCCCTTTGGCTCAATTTACTCCTCTGACTCTTAGTCCATGTGAATACATCCGGTCCTCTCTCCACCTCTATTAGTTTTTTCCAGCATGCCACATCAGAAAGTAATCTGAAAGATGCTATGAATGAAGCTCTCCCTATAGTACCTGTGTTATGCTATGGTCAGGTTTTCATACCAACTGGCTTTCACAGTCTCCCTTCAGAATTAGACGTTCATCCATGTTTTTCAAACATCAAATTCTGAAGTTGTTGGAAACGTCAAATTTCAAAGTGTTTAAGGTTAAGTTTAGGCATTAACTACACAATATTAAGGTTAGGCACTAACTCCGAATGGTTAAGGGTTACGGTTTGGGAAAGGCTTAAAACAAAAATCTCAAAAACAACTTTTTGTCGCTAGATTTGAACTTGCAAACTTTGGCCCTTTGGAATCAGTGGCAGATGCTTACGCCCATCCAACATCCTCATCCAGAACACCCGGTTCAGCAAAAGTGAAACCTACTTGAAGGTAACAACGCTCACTGTTTCCCCTAGTGGTCGGTTTCCACTTCATCTCCCGACGTCCTCAGACATGGATGGACGTCAAATACTGACTTGTTTCACGGATGACCTGCCTGTTCATACAGTACTACTGTATATAGACTTGCTGTGTGTGGTATTGGGCTGGGGTTAGTGAGGGTTATACTGGGGTGTCAGAGAAGGAACATCCGATCCATGATGATGAAAAAGCCCACAGAATCCACGGAGGCACCACGTAAAGTGATGTTAAAAGCACTACTGGGCTGCTTTAAAGCACTTAGGCCTGTTCCTTTCTCTTTCTAAGAGCACAATTTCAATGGCTGTCTAATGCACTCTGGGGCTCAAGCTGATGTCTGGAGCAGGCCACCACCAATACCATTGTGCCAGTGGAGGCTGCTGAGGGGAGGATGGCTCATAATAATGGCTGGAACGGAGCAAATGGAATGGCATCAAACACATGGAAACCATGTGTTTATGTATTTGATACAATTCCACTTATTCCACTCCAGCAGTTACCACGAGCCTGTCCTCCCCAATTAAGATGCCACCAACCTCCTGTGCACTGTGCCCTTTCCAGGGATCCCACAGAGCCTCACAACAAGACGTCCATCCATCTAGATCTCATGATTCATCGCTACTGAACTATAAGGAATCTGCAATATCATTTGGAGTATGTCAACTTTTGACATTAATGAGACCAATAAAGACAAAAAAGGCAACAAAAAAATACATGAAAGAGGAAGTCACCAAAAGACTAAAACTACAGAGAATTTTTTTTACAAAGGCTTTACAAATACTTTTTCACCATGAGCAGTCCCTGAACTCTTGGAAATCCTTTTTCTGTTATTCTTTTTTCTTAGTGCAGTCACTACTAATGAGTTTTTTACGAAACAGTTTTTTTTCTCCCTACTGTAAGTGGCCATTCTCTCCTGGTCACAGATCATAAATAGTCTCATGCATACAATATGATCTTGTTATGAACAAATGTGGACTGCCAATGGCTGTGATTGTGATACGGCCAGAATGTGCAAATTCTTCATTAGTGAACCAGCCTGGCTCAGGCATTTTTCTACAAGCTTACAGTGCCTTCAGAAAGTATTCATACCCCTTGACTTATTCCACATGTTGTGTTACAGCCTAAATTCAAAATGGATTAAGTATTCTTTTTTTTTTTACCCATCTACACACAATATCCCATTATAACAAAGTGAATGTATTTTTTGGCGCAAAATTTTGCTAAAATATCTCATAATATCTTACATAAGTATTCACACCACTGAGTCAATACCTTGTAGAGGCACTGTTGGCAGCGATTAAAGTAAGTCTTTCTGGCTCAGTCTCTAAGAGCTTTCCACACCTGGATTGGACAAAATTTGCCCATTTTTCTTTTCAAAATTCATCAAGCTCTGTCAAATTGGTTGTTGATCATTGCTAGACAACCATTTTCAGGTCTTACCATAGATTTTCAAGTAGATTTTAGTCAAAACTGTAACTCGGCCACTCAGGAACATTCACTATCTTCTTGGTAAGGAATTCCAGTGTAGATTTGGCCTTGTGTTTTAGGTTATTGTCCTGCTGGAAGGTGAATTAAACTCCCAGTGTCTGGGGGAAAGCAGACTGAACCAGGTTTCCTCTAGGATTTTGCCTGTGCTTAGCTCCATTCTGTTTCTTTTTATCCTGAAATACTCCCCAGTCCTTAACGATTACAAGCATACCCATAAAATGATGCAGCCACCACTATGCTTGAAAATATGGAGAGTGGTACAGAGTAATGTGTTGTATTGGATTTGTCCCAAACATAACACTTTGAATTCAGGACAAAAAGTTAATTGCTTTGCCACATTTTTTGCTTTGCCACATTTTTTGCACTATTACTTTAGTGCCTTGTTGCAAACAGGATGCATGATTTGGAATATTTTATTCTGTACAAGCTTCCTTCTTTTCACTCTGTCAATCAGGTTATTATTGTGGAGTAACTACAATGTTGTTGATCCATCCTCAGTTTTCTCCTATAACAGCCATTCAACTCTGTAACTGTTTTAAAGTCACCATTGGCTTCATGGTGAAAACCCTGAGTGGTTTCCTTCCTCTCTGGCAACTGAGTTAGGAAGGACACCTGTATCTTTGTAGTGAATGGGTGTATTGATACACCATCCAAAGTGTACTTAATAACTTCACCATGCTCAAAGGGATATTTAATGTCTACTTTTTATTTTAACCCATCTAGCAATAGGTGCCCTTCGTTGCGAGGCAATGGAAAACCTCCCTGGTCTATTTGGTTGAATTTGTGTTTGAAATTCACTGCTCGACTGAGAGACCTTACAGATGTGTGGTTGTACAGAGATAAGATAGTCATTCAAAAATCATGTTAAACACTATTATTGCATACATAGTCCATGCAATTTATTATGTGACTTGCCATAACAAAGTGTTTGAATACTTATGGACTAAAGACAATTCAGCTTTTCATTTTTTCTTAATTTGTAAAAGAAAATAAAAAAATATATTTCCACTTTGACATTATTGGGTATTGTGTGTAGGCCAGAGCCAAAGAATCAAAATGTATTCCATTTTAAATTCAGGCTGTAATTGTCATAGGCGTCATAAGGATTGGACCAAGGCGCAGCGGGTAAAGTGCTCATCTTCTTAATTTATTTAAAGAAAACACTTAAACAAAAGATGAAAAACAGTTCCATAAGGTTCCCAGGCTATACAGAAAATAACCACCCACAAAACACAAGTGAAACAAACCTCAACTAAATATGGCCTCCAATTAGAGGCAACGACAACCAGCTGCCCCTAATTGGAGGTCCTACCAAAAACCCAACATAGAAATAGAAAACATAGAACCTACACCAAAAACACCGAAACACACAAAACAAACACCCCCTGCCACGCCCTGACCAAACTACAATGACAAATAACCCCTTATACTGGTCAGGACGTGACAGTAATACAACTAAATGTGGAATAAGTCAAGGGTTGCGAATACTTTCTGAAGGCACTGTATGATGAGCTTGGTTAGTTGCAGGGTACAGAGGGCCTGCTTGTCAACATTTAGAAATGAGATTAGCAGAATAATTATCACCAGTGCATTGAATGGATCAGGGAAGTGGTGTAAAATGGAATTAAATGTATGAACATGGTTTTAAGTGCGCATTAAGCCATTTAGTTGCACTTAACAGTAGATTTATGCCACCTTCATCTTCAATGTTGGTTGGCCGAGTTAATTACCTGATTTAACCTCTTTGGCATATAAATTAATAAGGCACTAAGTGTACACTATACCAATACTGTAGCTACACCACAGCTCAATTACACATTTAGGTTGTGATACTGAACACAAGTTTTATTATATCTGTAGAAAAAATTCATAGGCATCAAACATGTATTTGCTTAGCCATTGCATGGATTGTCAATATGGCTCTGGAAATAACAGCCAGGTCAGTATACTGTAAACTTTAAACTCACATGTTTATGCCAACTCCACACGTCCACAGTCTTGAGTAGGATAGCAGTTTTCACAAGATGGCTTTTTGGTAGGAGTAAGTCTGTGAATTGTATATGTGTTTGTCGATAAACTGAGTTCTTTTTGTTTTGTTTTAACCCAAATTTTGTGGTAGTCGATAGTTTGTTAATAGTTTGAGCATCTAGAGCATCTGCAGGGAACAATCCAAAAGAGTGGTGCCAATATCTTTCCCATCCATGTCCAGGTTATGCACATTTAGAGGCACACAATGTCACGGATAACACTTTCAGTCTGCTAAATATTGCGACAGAGAAATAGTTCCCTAATAAGGCAGGGTTCCCCAACTGACGGCCCGCGAGTGATTTTATTTGGCCCCCAAAGTTTTCTGAGCATAAAAAATGTACAAAGTTGTATTTTATTTTATTATTTTTATTGTTAGACATAAAATACTTTAAAAACACCACAAAATCAGCTCCAAGTGATTTTAATTTTGGATATTTGTTCAAAAGTATTCCCTCGCACAATAGGGAGATATACACTGAGTGTACAAAACATTAGGAACACCTGCTCTTTCCATGACATAGACTGACCAGGTGATTTCAGTTGAAAGCTAAGATCCCTTATTGATGTCAGCTGTTAAATCCACTTCAATCAGTGTAGATGAAGGGGAGTAGACAGGTTAAAGAAGGATTGTTAAGTCTTGAAACAATTGAGACATGGATTGTGTATGTGTCCCATTCAGAGGGTGAATTGGCAAGACAAAAGAGTACCTTTGAATGGGGTATGGTAGTGGGTGCCGGTGCACCGGTTTGAGTGTGTCAAGAACTGCAACGCTGCTGAGTTTTTCATGCTCAACAGTTTCCCATGTGTATCAAGAATGGTCCACCACCCAAAGTACATCCGGCCAACTTGACACAATTGTGGGAAGCATTGGAGTCAACATGGGCCAGCATCACTGTGGAACGCTTTCGACACTGTAGTCGATGCCACAACGAATTGAGACTGTTCTGAGGGCAAAGGGGGGGTTCAACTCAATATTAGGACGGTGTTTCTAATGTTTTGTACAATCAGTGTATGTGATCATATACAAATGTAAGCAAGGTTTGAAATGATTATGTTTTAGTCAAATATTATATCTGTTTGGGATTCTTGCAGTCAATTTGCAGTTTACAAATTATTTGTTAATTATGTTCCGGTCCCCTGACCATCCACTCAATCGGCCACGGCTGAATCTAGTTCATGATCCCTGCTCTAAGGCAATATCTTCTCCCCCTTGATAACTAATCTGTCATGAAATATTCAACTGATCCAGATAAATCTAAACATTGCTGAGTTTGAGGGTTCCTGCCTGGCCCTTAAGATAAGGCAAGGGATTAAATACTTTTTGTACTAGCGGGCATTCTGTGGTGTTCACTCTGCACCACCAGGCCAGCCACCAGCCTACTTCTCTCATTCTATTAGTTACCCTCCCTAGAGGCAGAGCAGAATGGCCCGTGTTCAATCATTCATCAACGTGTCCTCTAGGTGTGGGCGGTTGGTGCAGGAAAGCGCTATGGGCAGGGATCCTATCTATTTATCGCCTCCAGTAGTGAGGTAAAGTGAAGCTTTAAGGGGAACTGCACCCACTGATTTGGCCTCGTTTTTTGGCTTGCTCCTCAAGAAATGCTGGCGGCCATGACAGAACCCAAACGTGAGTTGCCTTGGGGGTGTGGTTTGATGTGGGTGTTTCTTGGTTGTGTCCTTGCCCCCACCAAGACACAGCTATCTGTCAGACCCTTGCCCGCAGCTGTTTTCCCCACTCAATCACAACAAACAACCCTTCTGCAGGGTGACTTCAATAACTACAGGCAGATGTATGGAGATCTTTGTGGGCTATACTCGGCCTTGTCTCAGGATGGTATGTTGGTGGTTGACGATATCCCTCTAGTGGTGTGGGGGCTGTGCTTTGGCAAAGTGGGTAGGGTTATATCCTGCCTGTTTGGCCCTGTCTGGAGGTATCATCGGATGGGGCCACAGTGTCTCCTGACCCCTCCTGTCTCAGCCTCCAGTATTTATGCTGCAGTAGTTTATGTGTCAGGGGGCTAGGGTCAGTCTGTTATATCTGGAGTATTTCTCCAGTGTCCTGTGTGAATTTAAGTATGCTCTCTCTAATTCTCTCTTTCTTTCTTTCTTTCTTTCTTTCTTTCTTTCTTTCTTTCTTTCTTTCTTTCTTTCTTTCTTTCTTCTCTTCTTTTCTTTCTTTCTTTCTTTCTTTCTTTCTCTCTCTCGGGGGACCTGAGCCCTAGGACCATGCCTCAGGACTACCTGGCATGATGACTCCTTGCTGTCTCCAGTCCACCTGGCCGTGCTGCTGCTCCAGTTTCAACTGTTCTGCCTGCGGCTATAGAACTCTGACCTGTTCACCAGACGTGCTACCTGTCCCAGACCTGCTGTTTTCAACTCTCTAGAGACAGCAGGAGCGGTAGAGATACTCTCAATGATCGGCTATGAAAAGCCAACTGACATTTAGTCCTGAGGTGCTGACCTGTTGCACCCTCGACAACTACTGTGATTATTATTATTTGACCATGCTGGTCATTTATGAACATTTGAACATCTTGGCCATGTTATGTTATAATCTCCACCCGGCACAGCCAGAAGAGGACTGGCCACCCCTCATAGCCTGGTTCCTCTCTAGGTTTCTTCCTAGGTTTTGGCCTTTCTAGGGAGTCTTTCCTAGCCACCGTGCTTCTACACCTGCATTGCTTGCTGTTTGGGGTTTTAGGCTGGGTTTCTGTACAGCACTTTGAGATATCAGCTGAAGTAAGAAGGGCTATATAAATACATTTGATTTGATTTGATGAAGCTTTGAATAGGTCAATAGCCTACAGAGTAATATGAGAAGAATGCAATTACTGAATTTATGTAGATATTCTAAACTAAGTGTTTCGATAACTTTCAAATGTATTAACAGGTCCATGTAGAATATACCACCCTTTACATAATACCATTGAAGCAGTGTTTTGCTAATATTAGCAATGTGCACCTTTCATCTTTCATTGTCATCCCCAGCCGATACAGATACTGTTCCTATCAGCATTTTGTCTGGTGGTAATGGGGCTACCTTGGAAAACATGTCATGATGGTCAAACCTTCCTGTGTGGTGTCCCTTATATAGTGGCTTGCGAAAGTATTCACCCCCCCCCTTGGCATTTTTCCTATTTTGTTGTCTTAAAACCTGGAATTAAAATGTATTTCTTGGGGGGATTGTATCATTTGATTTACACAACATGCCTACCACTTTGAAGATGGAAAATATTTGTTATTGTGAAACAAACAAGAAAAAAGACAAAAAAACTGAAAACTTGAGCGTGCATAACTATTCACTCCCCCAAAGTCAATTTGTAGAGCCACCTTTTGCAACAATTACAGCTGCAAGTCTCTTGGGGTATGTCTCTATAAGCTTGGCACATCTAGCCACTGGGATTTTTGCCCATTCTTCAAGGCAAAACTGCTCCAGCTTCTTCAAGCTGGATGGGTTCTGCTGGTGTTCAGCAATCTTTAAATCATACCACAGATTCTCAATTGGATTAAGGTCTGGGCTTTGATTAGGCCATTCCAAGACATTTAAATGTTTCCTCTTAAACCACTTTAGTGTTGCTTTAGACGTATGCTTAGTGTCATTGTCCTGCTGGAAGGTAAACCTCCGTCCCAGTCTCAAATATCTGGAAGACTGAAACAGGTTTCTCTCATGAACTTCCCTGTATATAGCGCCATCCATCATTCCTTCAATTCTGACCAGTTTCCCAGTCCCTGCCGATGAAAAACATCCCCACAGCATGATGCTGCCACCACCATGCTTCAGTGAGGGGATGGTGTTCTCAAGGTGATGAGAGGTGTTGGGCTTGCATCAGACATAGTGTTTTCCTTAATGGCCAAAAAGCTCAATTTTAGTCTCATCTGACCAGAGTACCTTCTTCCATATGTTTGGGGAGTCTCCCACATGCCTTTTGGCGAACACTAAACGTGTTTGCTTAGTTTTTTCTTTAAGCAATGGCTTTTTTCTGGTCGCTCTACCGTAAAGCCCAGCTCTGTGGAGTGTATGGCTTAAAGTGGTCCTATGGACAGATACTCCAGTCTCCTCTGTGGAGCTTTGCAGCTCCATCAGGGTTATCTTTGGTCTCTTTGTTGCCTCTCTGATTAATGCCCTCCTTGCCTGGTCCGTGAGTTTTAGTGGGCGGCCCTCTCTTGGCAGGTTTGTTGTGGTGCCATATTCTTTCCATTTTTTAATAATGGATTTAATGGTGCTCCGTGGGATGTTCGAAGATTGAGATTTTTTTTTATAACTCAACCCTGATCTGTACTTCTCCACAACTTTGTTTCTGACCTGTTTGGAGAGCTCCTTGGTCTTCATGGTGCCGCTTGCTTGGTGGTGTCCCTTGCTTAGTGATATTTCAGACTCTGGGGCCTTTCAGAACAGGTGTATATATATACAGAGATCATGTGACACTTAGATTGCACACAGGTGGACTTTATTTAAGTAATTATGTGACTTCTGAAGGTAATTGGTTGCACCAGATCTTATTTAGGGGCTTCATAGCAAAGGGGGTGAATACATATGCACATATTATTATACCTTTATTTCAACAAGGAACACAGACTGAGTCCAAGGTCTCTTTTAAGCTGGGCCATGCATATACATGTTTACACATACAGTTTAGGTACAATGATTAAGAAATGACACAAGACAAAACAAAACGATCACAGATAACACAAAAAATACAGCAGCAGATTGTTACATTTACATATAGGTTATTCCCTTAACAGCACAATAACTTGCATTACCCGAAACAGTTACAAGCAATACAAAAATAAAAATCCTCCAATAAATGTTTAAAATGGGCAAGGGGGACAAGAGTCTCAAGTTTAACTTCTTAAGGCTAGGGGGCAGTTTTCGGAAGTTTGGATGAATGACGTGCCCAAAGTAAACTGCCTGTCACTCAGGCCCAGAAGCTAGGTTATGCATATAATTGGTAGCATTGGATAGAAAACACTCTGAGGTTTCTAAAACTATTAACATAATGTCTGTGAGTATAACGGAACTGATATGGCAGGCAAAAACCCGAGGAACATCCATCCGGAAAATGTGTTTTTTGAGCTCCCAGGCCATTCCTATGTTGGCCTATTGAATTTCCAACCAAAAAGTGCCCAGATTGCAGTACCTATGGCTTCCACTGAATGTCAACAGTCTAGAAATGGTTTCAGGCTTGTTTTTTGAAAAAAGAAACAAGTAGTTGTAGTTTTTCAAGGTGTCCCTCATTAGGACTCTAGTCTTGTGGCGCATTGAATGAGGGTGCGCACTTCGTTATTTATCTCCGGTATTGAACATACTACATTCCGTCTTAAATTTAGTCATTTATTTACATATTAGAGTACCTGAGGATTGATTAGAAATGTTGTTTGACATGTTTGGATGAAGTTTACCAGTAACTTTTGGGATTCCTTTGTCTGCATGTTGAACGAGTTGAACGGTGGGATTACTGAATCAAACGCGTCAACTAAACATACTTTTTTGGGATATAAAGAAGGACTTTATCGAACAAAACGACCATTTGTTGTGTAGCTGGGACCCTTGGGATTGCAAACAGAGGAAGATCTTCAAAGGTAAGTGATTTATTTTATTGCTATTTGTAATTTTTGTGACGCCTCTGCTGGTTTGAAAAATATTTGTATGCAGTGGGTATGCAGGGCGCTGTCCTCAGACAATCAAATGCTATGTTTTTGCTGTAAAGCCTATTGTAAATCTGACAAAGCGGTTCGATTTTCAAGATTCTAAGCTAAAGAATGCTGTATGTCACTTGTATTTTCATGAATGTTTAATGTTACAATTTTTGTATTTTGAATATCGCGCTCTACAATTTCCCCGGATGCTGTCGAGGTGGAAAGCTAGCGGGACACCGATCCCAAAGATGTTTTAAGAGACTTTTTGGGGAGATAACCGCTCTATATAAATGAATGCTTCCGTGGTGCCCCAGGTTATTAATTGTTGCATGGTTTAACTCAATCACGTAATCAATTAAACGTTAGGTAACCAATTTGATAAAATAGCACGTCATATATTTTTGTCATACTCAAGAGACACAACATAATTGGTGCTCCCTGTGAGGAATCTAAAATAGAATGGCGCTTTTATTTTGATTCAACCTATATAAAATGTAAAAGCAAATTACATAATACATCCAGTTTATTAAATACCTTATTGGAGTGGTAGACAGGAAGTGGTGAGCCGTGTCTGTGTTTTGGAGGCTGCCTCCGTGTTGTTCTCTGACGTAGCCAGTGGGTAGCGTTAGCTATACGTTTCTAGTACTAGGGTTGATCCAGCTAATTATAGAAATTTAAGAAAAGAGCTTTTGTAAATCGTAGTGCTATTTCTGCCTCCCTTGTTTCAGAACCGGGTAGACTCGGTCATTATTAATTTCTAGAGCGAGGACACAGGGCCAGCCGACTGAAATTTGAGTAGATATTAGCTTGACTAGCAATAATTATATCTATCTCTCGCGTTTCCACAAGAGTAGACCAACGGTGTATGTAAAATGGTAAAACATTGCGTTTAACCATTCCCTTGCTGAATGGGACCCAATTTTGTGCTTGGACGTGAGATTTCTGTACAAATAGGATTAGCTTAGCACGAGATGCTACAGCTAACAAAGGAACAGCAGCCATTTTGTTTTCGTGTGTCACACTGAATTTCGTCTGGCTTGGGCAACGGAAGTCTCTCTGTACTTAGGTTCGAGTTCAGCTTGTACGATCAGTGACCTCTAGTGGTGAAGAACCGTAAGTAATATATACATTTTTTAAAAGCATTTTATTTAAAAAAAATGATTCTCATTTGGTGTAACTACAGGTACACTTATGATAAGCCTGCCAATCTCAATTGACTGGATAATTGTCTCATTCAATTTAATAAGTTAAATTGTTGAACATACCTTTTCAGGTTATTTTCTACGAATGAGACAATATAAACTTTTCCCCATTACCCTTAATGAAGCAACGCTCTCAGGTTAATTAAAGTTTAATTCCCCAAATAACCTATACAGGTTTGATTTATCATTAACATTGATTAAATCAGTAAAATATGCTTTTGCAAAGCTCTTTCAGGACTACCCAGTACTGAATGAAGTCCCACCTCCAGCGGGAATCCCATGTGGCTTCGGCCATAGGGACATGTGAACCTGGTGATGAATGTACCCTAACATTTGAACTACGGTTTACACATGATAATCCAGCCAATCTCAATTGATTGGATATCATCGTCTCATTCAATTTAATATGTTGAATTGTCGAACATACCTTTTCAGGTTCTTCCAAGTAAATGAGACATTTTAAACGTTCCCAAATTAACCTAGATGAACCAACTTCTCAGGTTAATTAATGTTTAATTCCCAGTTTAATATCCGGGTAGGATTAATCATTATCATTGATTAATCAATTTGCTTTTGCAAAATGCATTCACATCCAACTCCCACATTACTGATACAGTACTGATGGTTCATTGACGTCACGCCCTGACCATAGAGAGCCCTTGGTTCTCTATGGTGTTGTAGGTCAGGGCATGACTAGGGGGTGTTCTAGTCTTTTCATTTCTATGTTGGTGCTCTTGGTATGGTTCCCAATTAGAGGCAGCTGATGTTCGTTGTCTCTAATTAGGGATCATACTTAAGTTCTCCATTGTACCCACCTGGGTTGTGGGATATTGTTTTGTGTTAGTGTGTTGAGCACTACGACTTCACGTTCGTTGTATGTTTGTTGTTTTCTTAGTTTCACTTTAAATTAATTATGTGGAACTCAAATCACGCTCCGCCTTGGTCCGAACTTTTCTACGAGCGTGACAGAATATCCCACCACAAAAGGACCAAGCAGTGTGCAACGGAGGGAAAAGTGAGTTGGACCTGGTAAGAGATCATGGGAGGATGCGAGACCCTTCCTTGGCGGGAGTCGCCAGGAAATCAGGAAGGACAGCGGTGACGCCGGGGGCTGCGGCCACAGAAACCCTAAGATTGTTTGGGGGGGACAGCTGAGCAGCGGACAGTGCCAGAGCCCGAATGGGAGTCGATGGAGGAGTGCAATGAGGGATACCGGAGAGAAGAGTTAGCGAGGAGTAGGCTACAGCACAAGCGTGTCTTCAGTCCTCTGCCACAGAAACCCCAAGATTATTTTTGGGGGGGGCACATGGAGCTGGCGGCTGAGCAGAGGGAAGAGCCAGAGACCGTCAGGGAGGCGATGGAGAAGTTGGGGGAGAGAGAGAGAGAGAGAGAGGAGAGAGCTGTTGGTCAAGTGTGTTCTACTCAACATTCGACCTGAAGAGCCTGTCAGCAGTCTGGTGAAGTCTGTGCCGGTTTCACGCATCTGGCCTCCAGTGCGCCTCCCCAGGCCGGTACGTCCTGCGCCTGCTCCCCGCACTCGCCCTGAAGTGCGTGTCACCAGTCCGGTGCCACCTGTGCCGGCTCCACGCAACAGGCCTCCAGTGCGCCTCCCCAGTCCGGTACGTCCTGTGCCAGCTCCCTGCACTCACCCTGAAGTGCGTGTAAACAGTCCGGTGCCACCTGTACCGGCTCCACGCACTAGGCCTCCAGTGCGCCTCTCCAGCCCAGAGCGTCCTGTGTCGGCTCCACTCACTCGACCTAAGGAGCGTGTCATCAGTCCGGTGCAACCTGCGCCGATGCCCAGTTCAGGCACAGTGTCCAGTCCCGCTCCCTGGCAGGAGCCTCCCTCTGTGCTGGTGCCCAGTCCAGGCACGGCGTCCAGTCCCGCTCCAAGGCCGGAGCCTTCCTCTGCGCCGGTGCCCAGTCCAGGCACGGCGTCCAGTCCTGCTCCAAGGCCGGAGCCTTCCTCTGCGCCAGTGCCCAGTCCAGGAATGGTGTCCAGTCCCGCTCCATGGCAGGAGCCTTCCTCTGTGCTGGTTCCCAGTCCAGGCATGGCGTCCAGTCCTACTCCAAGGCCGGAGCCTTCCTCTGCGCCGGTGCCCAGTCCAGGCACGGTGTCCAGTCACGCTCCATGGCAGGAGCCTTCCTCTGTGCCGGTGCCCAGTCTAGGCACGGCGTACGGTCCCGCTCCATGGCAGGAGCCTTCCTCTGCGCCGGTGCCCAGTCCAGGCACGGCGTCCAGTCCCGCTCCATGGCAGGAGCCTTCCTCTGCGCCGGTGCCCAGTCCAGGCACGGCGTCCAGTCCCGCTCCAAGGCCGGAGCCTTCCTCTGCGCCAGAGCCCAGTCCAGGCACGGCGGCCAACCCAGCTCCATGGTCGGAGCCCTCCTCTGCGCAGGTGCCCAGTCCAGGCATGGCATCCAGTACCGCTCCAAGGCCGGAGCCTTCCTCTGCGCCGATGCCCAGTCCAGGCACGGCGTTCACCCCGGCGCCATGGCCGGATCCGGGGTCTGGGCGCCACCGACACTAGTCACCCCCCCTACCCTTCCCATTTGGTTTCAAGTTTTGCGGCCGGAGTCCGCACCTTTGGGGGGGTACTGTCACGCCCTGACCATAGAGCCTTTGGTTCTCTATGGTGTTCTAGTCTTTTCATTTCTATGTTGGTGCTCTTGCTATGGCTCCCAATTAGAGGCAGCTGGTGTTCGTTGTCTCTAATTGGGGATCATACTTAAGTTCTCCATTGTTCCCACCTGGGTTGTGGGATATTGTTTTGTGTTAGTGTGTTGAGCACTACGACTTCACGTTCGTTGTATGTTTGTTGTTTTCTTAGTTTCACTTTAAGTAAATTATGTGGAACTCAAATCACGCTGCGCCTTGGTCCGACCTTTTCTACAAGCGTGACACTATGCCTGAAATTGCGAACAACGCTCTCCAAAATCAACCATCGAAAGCAGGCTTTGTAACGGTTCTCTCCACTTTAGCCCTTATGTATTGACATCAAAGATTGGCATCGGTCCAAAACTGCAGTGCACAGCTGAAGCACGTGCAAGACATGGCTGACATGAAAGGACAGGTGGAGAGAACCGAGCAACTATTGACAAAAGCAGGAAATTAGAACATTCTGCTAGCCGAGGAACTGCATTTGAAATCTGAACAATTAAAAATAATTGCAAATACTTATGACAATGAACGAGCACAAACTATTCAACCAAATCGTTGTCTCCAGGAACAACTCCATTTAGCAAAAACTAAATACGATGTAGTCCACTCCAAACTAGATAAATCTGTTGAGTTACCTACAAACAGGAGCGCGCAATTTGATAACATGCAGGCAGTTTTGTTGAACGTTACTCAAAGTAACAATGTTCTACTCCAAATGCTGCAGACCAAAGACGATCAGTTAATGAACACAATGACTAAGTTGGATGACAAATCAGCAGAACTCATTGAAGTTGCTGACCAAATGAATGATGAGAGAACAGGTGATGAAGATGGAAATATTGATTTCTAAGCAAGCAGAGGAAATCTCATCACTGAATCTCTCGCTCCATACTCAAGACCTCTATCTGCAAACAATGACAGATAAGTTTGAGACCGAAAGGAGCAAGTGTGACACGTGTCCAAAATCAGTACTCTAAGCGCTCAAACAGACTCTGCAATGCAGCAGAATACCACCCTTAGGTACAATCTGTAGAATTCCAGAACGGTCACGTGCTACAGTGCAACTACCCAACCAAGCAACCGGAGTCCGGTACTCAAAGGAGTGAAGACGATAGAAGGTTTCAGATTTTGCCTTCCTCAAGACTGAGGGCAGTCTTCTCTTGGCCATTCGGCACTGAGTAATATGGCGCCTCTTCGCCAGACAAAGCCAACGCTTGGCTTCTACTCTTGGCCTTTCGGCCCCAATTTCCCCACAGGATGAAGCCAACCTTCTCTGCCCACTTGACGCAGAACGCCTTGACAAACTTGTCAAGAATTTCCCCACCTTTGACCCCGTTCCAGGTCAGCCAAACGATACTGAGACGTTCCTAGCTGACATAGAGGACACATTTGATGGCTACCCGAATGCTACGGGTTCTGACAGGGTTTACCTTTTGAAGCAAGCGTCGAATAGACACATGATGAGGTTCATTCGTCTACAACAGCAACACATGCTCAATGACTACGCTAAACTTGCCACAGCTTTGAAATTAGAATTCAGTGGTTCTGCGACTCACAAACATGATAGCTCAGTGGCTAACACTGTCAAACAAGCTTGGAATGAACACCCACAAGATTACTATCATAGGCTTCGTTCAGCTTACTTTGGCCTACTCACTGACACAAGAATGGAAGAGCTGTTACCATTCAAACAAATGTTTCTGTCGAACATGTATCCCACCTTCATTACCTACTTGGGCCCTACAGCCCACGTTGGCTTGCCTATCTTACAACTCATAGAGCTTGCGAGCACAGCTTTTGAGGAATCAAAAGCTCGCAACGCTAAGAGCCCTGACCACTCGGTTTTGAAGTTTGACCAGGAGCACTCACTCCAGTTAGAGGGTGCATTATCAGGTATTGGAGCGTTGAGATATGACGTACAAGAACGGTTTCTACCACAAAACCACAAATCCAATATCCACGCGATCTAAATACTGTAACTGTAAAGTATGTTGCCATCGAAACAACTACCGAGACAATCGACCTGTTCGCTACGTTCCTGCACCCAACCCACACAAAGTGTCAGAGCACAAGGGTAACAAAGGGTTAAAGGACGATCAAAATGTAGACCAATGTTCTCTACAAGTTCCACTACGTGAAGAACTTAAGCGAGAAAACTTTGAAAAAAGGGTAAAAGATAAGTCACAAGGACTAGACTGGGAATTGCCGGACACCAGGTCCTCAGGAATTAATACCCTTAGCAAGTACGTTAAAAATTTCTCTCACTCGAGACCCTATCCCGGGCCCGCTTGATCAATATAGAAGCCCACAGACTTTGTCTATAGACTGATACAAAGGTTGCGAAGAAAAAGGTCAAAAGCTTCGTTAAAGCCAAACCCACTCAAAATCCGAAAGTCGAGCTGCTTTCACCTTGAACAGAAATGGCACATCACGTCGTTACAAATGACCACTCCACTTTGTGAATATGTCCACTAAATGCAACTCTAAACGGCCATACTTGGAAACAGTCCTGGAGGACTGCTTAACTAGGCATGCGCTAATTGATTCGGGCTCAACAATATCGCTCATCTCTCAAACATTGTTCAATGATCTCAAAAGGGCTTTGAAGCTTGAAGTGTAGTGTCGCATCTTTCCACTTTTAACCAATTTCATTGGTTAAAAGTGGAAAGATGCGACACTACACTTCAAGCTTTCACTCAGACTACCTTGCCTCTCACATTGAGAGTCATGCTGAAAATACACTTCCAGGACATATCGCTCGTTCACCTGTGTATGTTACCAGCATCGAATCTGAACCCCTGCTACTCGGAGCAGACTTGATGGATCGGTTACTCCCACTGATGGATTGGAAAACCAACCATGTGTGGTCACAGGTCATAGTGCCTTCTCCACTGACCTCACCGTCTTCCCCTAACGCTAGCTGCAATGCAGTAATCCACAAAGGGTATCTGTCAAAATAATTGTTTTCTTAAGTAAACTTATGCTCACTCAGTGGCCACGCCCAAGTGAACATACACTGGTTGAGAACTATGAAACACGCCCTTCTCTCCCCCACTACAAAAGCCCGTTGATGGAAGTCAATCTCTGTTCCCGATGACGTGAGGACTGGTGTCCGAACGTTTAAAAGGGCTAATTTCAGCAACAAACTATCGATATTAACATTTAGTTCTAGAAATGTTAAGACTGCTGTCCTAACGTTTAAAAGGGTGAATTTCAATGTGGAGGTGACAATCACCACGCTGAAATGGTGGTGATCGACCAGCCAGAATAAGACCAGCCAGAATACAGAACAAGCTGATTATGGAAACTTGGTATGAACTTTGAACGATTATTCACTAAAGAAGTGATACATCCTAGACGTTGAGTTATCAGCTGCAGCTGTAAACGGACATGGCCTAGGAAAGGACAGACAATCTCCGAAGAACGACAGGGTACTTAACGTATCCGCTCTACAACACTACGACCAGAAATATTCTTCAAAGGACAATGGCGATCTCTGCTGGGCAAAGCAGTCTTCCATCTTCGACCCATCTATCAAAGCGCAACTCAGAGTAAATATATATCTTGCATTTTCCTTTTCCGAATGGGCGGTTATTAGAATGCATAAGATTCTGTATTTACGGTAGCATAGCTTCTCAAGGTCCGATAGAGACCTAATCCCTTTGTGACTCAGTCTTCCCGCTCTATCATTGAAACCCAACCCCCTTCCTTTGTGTAACCAGTCATCATATCGGGTTAGCCCACTAGGGGCTTTTCATGACATGATTAGTAATCGATGTAGGATCTATCCTGTGTATATATACTGTATGTAATTCTGTGTGATTATTTCAATATTTAGTTAATAAATAATTTAGCTAATTTGTGTATTGCTGATTCAACTTGTTAGCCAGGGTTAATGCAGATAACCAAGTACTTTACGACCATCAGAATGAGACTGAATAAGATGATGATTAATCATTGAATTGCTATTGATATTAAAGATCTTCAGATCTTTAAGAAAGTGGATTCGGGAGATAACCGCTCTACAGTGGCAAGAAAAAGTTTGTGAAACCTTTAGAATTACCTGGATTTCTGCATAAATTGGTCATAAAATTTGATCTGATCTTCTAAGTCACAGCCACAGACAAACACAGTGTGCTTATTAAACTAATAACACACAAATGATTGTATTTTTCTTGTGTATATTTAATACATAATTCAAACTTTCACAGTGTAGGTTGGAAAAAGTATGTGAACCCCTAGGCTAATGACTTCTAATCGGAGTCAGGAGTCAGCTAACCTTGAGTCCAATCAATGAGACAAGATTGGAGAAGTTGGTTAGAGCTGCCCTGCCCTATAAAAAACACTCACAAAATTTGAGTTTGCAATTCACAAGAAGCATTGCCTGATGTGAACCATGCCTTGAACAAAAAAGATCTCAAAAGACCTAAGATTAAGAATTGTTGACTTGCATAAAGCTGGAAATGGTTACCAAAATGCGTTGATGTTCATCAGTCCACTGGAGAAAGTTCAGCGCTGTTGCTACTCTCCCTAGGAGTGGCCATCCTGCAAAGATGACTGCAAGAGCACAGCGCAGAATGCTCAATGATGTTAAGAAGAATCCTAGAGTGTCAGCTAAAGACTTACAGAAATCTCTGGAACATGCTAACATCTCTGTTGACGAGTCTACAATGCGTAAAACACTAAACAAGAATGGTGTTCATGGGAGGACACCATGGAGAAGCCAGTGCTATCCAAAAAAACATTACTGCACGTGAAGTTTGCAAAAGAACACCTGGATGTTTTGCTACTGGCAAAATATTCTGTGGACAGATGAAACTAAAGTTTAGTTGCTTGGAAGGAACACACAACACTGTGTGGAGAAAAAAAGGCACAGCACACCAACATCAAAACCTCATCCCCACTGTAAAGTATGGTGGCGGGAGGATCATGGTTTGGGGCTGCTTTTCTGCCTCAGGGCCTGGACAGCTTGCTATCATCGACGGAAAAATGAATTCCCAAGTTTGTCAAGGCATTTTGCAGGAGAATGTAAGGCTATCTGTCCGCCAATTGAAGCTCAACAGAAGTTGGATGATGCAACAGGACAACGACAAAAAACACAGAAGTAAATCAACAACAGAATGGTTTAACAGATGAAAATACGCCTTCTGGAGTGGCCCAGTCAGAGTCCTGACCTCAACCCAATTGAGATGCTGTGGCATGACCTCAAGAGAGCGGTTCATACCAGACATCCCACTAATATTGCTGAACTGATATAGTTTTGTAACTATAAATTGAATTCCTCCTGACCGTTGTGCAGGTCTGATCCCTAACAGCAGAAAATGTTTGGTTGAGGTGATTGCTGCAAAAAGGAGGGTCAACCAGTTATTAAATCCAAGGGTTCACATATTTTTCCCACCCTGCACTGTGAATGTTTACACGGTGTGTTCAATAAAGACATGAAAACGTAGAATTGGTTGTGTGTTGTTTTGGCTTAGATAAAGAGCAGATCAAATTTTATGACAAATTTATGCAGAAATCTAGGTAATTCCAAAGGGTTCACCTCCTTTTTCTTGCCACTGTATATAAATGAATGCTTCCATGGTGCCTCAGGTTGTTAATGGTTTAATTGTTGCATGGTTTAATTCAATCAAATAATAGATTAAACGTTAGGTAATCGATTTGATAAAATAGCATGTCATATAATTTAATCATAGTCAGAGACACAACTGTGATGGTGACACGAGGAACCCCCTCCACTACAGCTCTGTTGATGTGAATGGGGGCATGCTCAGCCCTCCGTTTCCTGTAGTCCAGGATCAGCTCCTTTATCGTTCTGGCGTTGAGGGAGAGGTTGTTGTCCTGGCACCACACTGCCAGGTCTTTGATTTCCTCCCTGTAGGCTTTCTCATCGTCATCGGTGATCAAGCCTGCAGCGTCGCGTCGTCTGCAAACTTAATAATGGTGTTGGAGTCGTTCACAGCCACACTGCCGTGGGTGAACAGGAAGTACAGGAGGGGCCTAAACTCTTAGAAAAACGATTCCAAAAGGGTTCTTCAGCTGTCCCCATAGGATAACCCTTTTTGGTTACAGGTAGAACATTTTTTGATTCCATGTATAACTCTTTTGGGTTCCATGTAGAACCCTCTGTTCTACATGGAACCCAAAGGGGTTGTACCTGGAACCAAAAAGTGTTCTCCAAAGGGTTCTCCTATGGGGACAGCCAAAGAACCATTTTAGGTTCTAGATACTGTAGCACCTTTTTTTCTAAGAGTATAACCACACACACCTGAGGGACCCCCGTGTTGAGGAGGTGTTGTAGCCTACTCTTAACACCTGAGGGCGGCCCGTCAGGAAGTCCAGGATCCAGTTGCTGAGGGAGTTGTTTGATCCCAGGGTCCTTAGCTTAGTGATGAGCTTTGAGGGCACTATGGTGTTGAACGCTGAGCTGTAGTCAATGAACAGCATTCTCACATAGGTGTTCCTTTTGTCCAGGTGGGAAAGGGCAGTGTGGAATGCAATAGAGATTGCCTTGTCTGTGGATCTGTTGGGGCGGTATGCGAATTGAAGTGGGTCCAGGGTGTTTGGGATGATAATGTTGATGTGAGTCATGACCAGCCTTTCAAAGCATTTCATGGTTACAGATGTGAGTGCTACAGGGTGATAATAATTTAGACAGGTAATCTTGGTGTTCTTGGGCACAGGGACTATGGTGATCTGCTTGAAACATGTAGGTATTACAGACTGGGTCAGGGAGAGGTTGAAAATGTCAGTGAAGACACTGAAGTATGAAGTATGCGTCCTGGTAATCCTTCTTTATCAAATTTCCAAATGGCCGTAATCCTTTGAACGTGTTGGTTGGGGGCGAGGAAAAACCGGAGCCCCATTCAATAAAGGGAAACGAAGTGGGTGGAGGGGCGATTTGCACGTGGAGCTTGGCAAAGGGGGCCATGATTTGTTGACATAATTGTAATCCAAACCCAAACTTAATTTACTTGTTGTGATGCACTGAGGTTCCAAACTCCATTTTAGACAAGACAGACTTCATTACAAAAATTATCCTATTTCTACTTTGTAAAAAATGTTGACAATGGAATCATTTTCTGAATCATATCAATGCCAAATAGGCCTTTTTCAAAGGGATTAGTTAAGCGTTTCCCAAACTTGGTCCTCAGGACCCCAAAGGGTGCACTTTTTGGCCCCAACAGTACACAGCTGGTTAAAATAATCAACAAACTTTGATTATATTTTTTATTTAACTAGGCAAGTCAGTTAAGAATGAACTCTTATTTACAATGACAGCCTACCGGGGAACAGTGGGTTAACTGCCTTGTTCAGGAGCAGAACGACAGATTTTTACCTTGTCAGCTCGGGGATTCGATCCAGCAACCTTTCAGTTACTGGCCCAACACACCTGCCGCCCCTGAATCAGCTGTGTAGTACTTAAGCAAAAAACTAAACGTGCACGTCTTGGGCTCCTCAGGACTGAGTTTGGGAAATTCTGCATTAGTTGTTTTTTAGGGGCAGTCGCTGTTTAATAAGGATTGGTGGTCTATGAAGGCCTAGCCACAGAAAACAGACCCTCTCATTGAAAGAGTTGCCACACTCCTGTCATGTCGCTGCTATCTTAGAAAATGCTGTTTACACCTTCTGGTAGTATCATACTTTTATTGATCAACTGTTTGTGTCTGTTTGTGGTTTCACTTTTACCGCCCATTTATTCCTACACCCATGTTGAGAGAGAATGTGGTTTGCATAATTCCATATTGCTTCAATGCATCTTTGAGAGGCTCTTACATTCCCGTACTACACCTGGGAAATGGCTCCAGAATGTGCATTTCAGTTCAGAGGCTGAACATGAAAAGTCAATTACAGAGATGGATGGAGATGTGACTGAGGACCCTGGCTGACACTTTTGACTCATGTGGTTCTGTTCTGTATGAGTCCTTTTTTCATTGGGCTTTTGGAGTGACTGAATCTGACTGCTAGGAGCCATCGATGTGGACACAGGAAAATTCATCCTCTTTGTCCCCAAGCTGCCTGAGAGCTATGCAACCTGGATGGGAGATTGAGTCACTGGCAACGCCTTTCAGCTCAGTCACAGGAGAGAGAGGGAGAGAGGGAGAGAGCGAAGAGGAGAGAGAGGGTTTATTTTTAAATGAGCTCATTTTCAGAATGAATGTGTATGGCTGCCTGTTATTGCATATTTAGCCCTTTGGTTTCTCGAAAGAAGATATTATTTTGAAATGGATTCCATAGTCTTCAAACCTTTATCTTTTCTCTCAAGCTCAGCAGACGGAGTCAGGAGTATTGCTGCCTAGTATTGCATTAATCAGCAAATTGAGTGGACGCATCCAGCTTATCTTAAAAGGCCCTCTTCGCAGACAATAGTGCTTCTGCAGACTGTTTCAGTTTGAAGTCTCTGAAACTCAACGGATGGAATATTAGATTACCATAGTTCTTTATTGTTGTTTTACATGTATATATATTTATTCAGCTCCTAGTTTATTCAGCTCCTAGCCTTGCCTCAGTTAGACTAATTAGTCCACTGCTGCCTCATCTCTCTCTCTCTCTCTCTCTCTCTCTCTCTCTCTACTATTGTAGTGATTTTGGAGGGTTGCATGCTGGGAGATATGCTATTTCCCAGCTATTAAGCTCTGTCTGTATTTTTCCTTAGATGTCACAGCCGCTAGAACTGTATTGTGCTAAATTGCCTAAGAAAAACACTTTATTTGTTCTTAAATCGAGTGTTTACAACATTGCCATTAACACACTATGGCTGACATTTTGACAGTGGAAAAATACGGGATTTAACAAAAAAACAACTTGCACCATACTGTACTTTATTCTTAATCATGTGCCATGTGTAGACATTTTAGATAGTTATGAACCCAGGGGTGGCTGATTGGTGAACACCTGCCACCTCACTTAACCAGCCTTTGTCAGAACCTGATAGGTGGAGGAAAGTAATTATTTGTTGTATCTATGCAGTGATGCGTCTGACTCATTTGGGTGACCTTGGCACCATTGTCACTGTGACTCAGATTATATGTGAATATGATCAGCCTCAGGAGACAGCCCACCACCTTCAGCAATATGGACTCAACACACTAAGAATCCTGTACTCTTGTACTGCACTGTGTGTGTGTGTGTGTGTGTGTGTGTGTGTGTGTGTGTGTGTGTGTGTGTGTGTGTGTGTGTGTGTGTGTGTGTGTGTGTGTATGTGTGTGTGTGTGTGTCTGTGTGTCTGTGTGTGTGTGTGTGTGTGTGTGTGTGTGTGTGTGTGTGTGTGTGTGTGTGTGTGTGTGTGTGTGTGTGTGTGTGTGTGTTATCCTGCTACTTAAGGCCTACTAATTATAACAGAATGTGTTTGTGTCTGTTGACAGGATCCATCCCTAGGAATACTTCAAGGAGAAATACGTTGTCGGTGAGGTGCAATACACCTGTGATGCAAGTTAGTGTGTACGTGCACATGTTCTTTTTAAGTCTGCGTTTTTTTGAGTAACAATGCAGAAGATGCGCCTTACGGTATTTAGGTTGAAAGCCTGGTCAGGGTGCAGAGCTTTATGCTGGAAACTGAACCAGTGGGCAGAGGTAAAGAAAAAACAATGATGGTTTCATTCATTCATAGTGTGTATAAAACATAATAATTTGTGGGTGCTCATATTTGTCTTATTTCAATTGTGTGAATTGGAAATGTGTTTTTTGCATATCCTTCTCTCCCTGAGACATCCTCTGGGAGTGGGGTCATGGCCAGGGTCTGCCATTATCAACAGTGACCCTGGAGCAATTAGGATTAATTGCCTCACTCAAGGTCATATCAACAGATTTCTTACCTTGTCGGCTTGGGGATTCAAACTGGCAACCTTTCGGTTACTTCCCCACACGCTAACTGCCTGGCTACTAATAACCCATGCTATAGCAGGCCATTGGAACCTTCTATGTGTGCCCTGTCATTAACTGCCATGCCCTTTGCACGACTTGACTTAACTTGACTTATTTCCTTTAGGTCCTAATGGAGCAAATGTCCTTTGCATGTAGGGGCCATGATTTTTGTTATGATAAGTAACTGTAATGTCTCCCACAAGGGATCATTCTTCAAAGCGTTACACACTATTGTCTCTCTCGTCATACAAAACAGCTAGCCTATATGAGGAGATGGTAAAGCTCAGAATGATTTGAGCTCACACTGTGGAAACACTCTTTATTCCTGCAGACCAGCATGGTCATTAGCATGATGCTATCTGTCACTGAGGCATATGGCACATTAAGATTAAGTATGCATGCAGTGATTCTGACGTTTACCCAATGGTCTTTTAAGATGCACACACCTGTTTGTTTAGCAGGTATAAGCAAATGAGGACAGAGGGACGGGGTAAGAAATAGGAGTGTTTAAGTTTCAATCTACCCTTTCAACCTTGGGATACTTATTTTATTTAACTAGGTAAGTAAGTTAAGAACACATTATTATTTACAATGATGGCCAAGACCTAACAACGCTTGGCCAATTGTGCGCTGCCCTATGGGACTCCCAATCACGGCCAGTTGTGATACAGCCTGGAATCAAACCAGGTCTGTAGTGACACCTCTAACACTGAGATACAGTGCCTTAGACTGCTGCGCCACTCGGGAGCCCTAAAACAAGTTGTGAGTTAATCTATATTTAGTTGGCAATAATTTATCAACCTTGAACCAAAATACTGTGCCTTTCCTTTTCACTTGAGATTGTGAGATAAACATTTGACATTTTAAGGAGAATTTAGCACTGCTCTGCAGTTCTATAATTTTATTTGATTATGTTTGCTTTTATGTGGTGTTCCTTGGGGGATGGAGAGTGCACAGTGTGCTCTGCACCGGTTCCCTTCCCTCCACACAGATCCTGGCAGGGTCTAATATCTCCCCCTCCACAGCTTTTGATCCTGCCAGGTAAGCAGGTAAGTAAGGCGGATGAGGGCCTGCTCTGAATGCAGAAACACAGAGTAGAGTAGACCAGTGGTGTTAGTGAGAGTCAGTCTGGGTGCCACTGCCAGGCTTATTCTCCCTGGTGCCTCTGTGTTAATGACAGAAAACGTGCAGGACCTTGAATGATGCATGGAGCTCATGCACATCTCTTGACATTCAGCCAGAATAAGCCCCATCTACAGTACTTTGAAGAATGAATCCCATATGTCATGGTGTACTCCCGTACACATCTTTGAAGAATGAATCCCATATGTCATGGTGTACTCCCGTACACATATTTGAAGACGTCACTTGAATGTGTTCCATAGACTACTACCATGTTAATCACCTCACAACATTGTACAAATTATTTTATTTTGAAACCATTATTCCTTGTAGGTGAAAAATGGCTCTTCTCTTGTTTGGAGGATTGAGGCAAATGCATGCTGATCCTGTGCGGTTCATCATGTGTGAGGGTGACATACTGTCAGACTGAGTGTCAGGATTATGGATGAGAGTGCTGCTGGCAGGGAAGGTGACTGACCAGCCCTGCCCAAGTGTAAACCCATATCACTGTGTACTGTACCCTTGGACATCTGACGTACAGTAGAGTTGAGTAAGGGTTATTGGAAATTTGAATACAGAGTAGGCTGGTTGAGAACATAGAACCTTGAGGTAGCCTTAGTTTGTTAATATGCTGTTTTGATGTCTTTTAAAATCTACATTTAAATTAGAAATCGTATTTAAAATGCATGTCATTTGAATTTTATTCTCAATCATGATTCTTTTTCCAAAGGTCCTTCACCATAGATGCTGTTTGACATCATGTTTCTAAGTATGTAGACTCAGTGCTTCATGGCTACCCACTGGGCGAAAACTGGTTGAATCAACGTTGTTTCGACATCATTTAAACCCCCAAAAAATCTATGTGATGCTGTTGAATCAACTTGAAAAGGGCATTTAGTATTTTTTTCACCTAACTGAAATGTTTTGTTGATGTCACATTGAATTCACGTTAGTTGACAACTCAACCAAATGAAATGAAAACTAGACGTTGAACTGATGTCTGTGCCCAGTGGGTACTGTCGTCCCTAAGGTGCAAAGTCCAATAATCAAAACATTTGTGGGCGGCCCATCACGTCTAGGCACCAATAACAACGTTTAAAAGAGATTGAGGTGAGGGAGGATCACTTGCCTCAATTCAAGCTTCCAGGAAGTGCAAACCCATGTCTCTGGAAGCAGCTTTTAGCACTACTCAAACAAATCATTTGAAAGAGCAAATAGTGAAGAAAAACATCAACAAGCTTGAGATGGGTAATCTTAAGAAACAACAGAAAGTGGAGAGTAAACAGTGAATTTAATTCATTTGGCCAACAAGTTGCTGTGATGTGGATTTTCCCCCTGCCCTCCAATGTCAATAAAAGCCCTGATAATTGTATGTTCCAATCTCCGGCACCTCTCTCTCTCTCTCTCTCTCTCTCTCTCTCTCTCTCTCTCTCTCTCTCTCTCTCTCTCTCTCTCTCTCTCTCTCTCTCTCTCGCTCTCTCTCTCTCGCTCTCTCTGCTTTTAGAAAGCATTTGCCAGTAGTCACAGGGTAGTGCTGCGGTGCAAAGGGAATAGCTGTCATTACATTAACAGCAACAACCACAACAAACAGAAACACTGAACAGTCTGGTGGAACAGTTTGTTGGTGGACTGCAGGGCAGATTGGATGTGACTGAGACCTTATTTGGAGAGAGGGATCCCTGACTGTTTGGTTCCCCTCTATCCCAATGTAATGCCACAGTGTGTATTCCTCAGGCAGCCCCTTACATCCCATCCCCTTGATCTGTCCTTGTTTGACTTTCTCCACATCCATTTCAAATACAGTGCATTCAGACTTTTTCCACATTTTGTTACGTTACAGCCTTATTCTAAAATTGATTAAATAAAAACATTTTCTGAACAATCCACACACAATACCCCATAAAGACAAAGCTAAAACAGTTTTTTAGAAATTGTTTGCTAATTTATTAACAATAAAAAACAGAAATACCTTGTTTACGTAAGTATTCAGACCCTTTGCTATGAGACTCAAAACTGAGCTCAGGTGCATCCGGTTTCCATTGTTCATCCTTGATGTTTCGAAAATTTGATTGGAGTCCACCTGTGGTAAATTCAATTGATTGGACATGATTTGGAAAGGCACACACCTGTCTATATAAGGTTCCACAGTTAACGGTGCATGTCAGAGCAAAAACCAAGCTATGAGGTTGAAGGAATTGTCCATAGAGCTCCATGACAGTATTGTGTCGAGGCACAGATCTGGACAAGGGTACCAAAAAATGTTTGTAGCATTGAAGTCAAGGGGTCTGAATACTAGCACTATGTGACATCGGCTGATGTAAAAAGGGCTTTATAAAAACATTTGATAGAATTTGATTGAAGGTCCCCAAGAACACAGGGGCCTCCATCATTCTTCAATGGAAGATGTTTGGAACCATTGTCATGACGTTGCCCTGTTGGTGAGGTTTATGACCCCTCATAAATACCTTTCCCCCTTTTCTCTCTCTACTCTACAGAATGGACTCTTGGAAAGCCCTTTGTTAACATAGAGAGAGTATGGTAACATCAAAAGGTTGGGAACGGAACAATATTTCGGTAATCCAACCAGTTGAAAGTATCCGTTGGTACTTAAAGAATATGATGTCAGTTGTCGTCTGAGACATTATTACTGATGACAAGACGACATAAATTGTATCTTGGAAAGTCTACACATTCTAGTTATCAGATTCACATGGAATTGTTGTGCAATTGAAATGTTTAAATATGAAACTATTTGTGAAAAGATTAAATGTAATTTTAGCATCTAAATAAGAGAATTGCTTTCATGAAGTAAACTATGATCACTCAGTGGCCACGCCCAAGTGAACAGACATTGGTTGAGAAATATGAAACACGCCTTCCTCTCCCCCACTACTAAAGCCCGTTGATGAAAGTCAACCTTATGTCAACACCACAGCCACTGCTAGCTAGCCAACTTTACCAACTAGCAGTGCTGTAGAAACTAAATACATTACAACGGAACGATTTGATTAGTGTTATGTTAGCTAGCTACATAGTTGTCTTTGTATCAAAGATAAAGGTGTAGTACAGAGAAACTATCGAGGTTAGCTAGCCAGCTACATTTTCAAACAAAGTCAACAACGCAGCCACTACTAGCTAGCCAACTTTACCAGCTAGCAGTACTGTATAATTTTAGTCAATAAGAATTTTGCAACGTAAGCTTAACTTTCTGAACATTCGAGATGTGTAGTCCACTTGTGTAGCTAGCAGGACTGACTTTGTGTTAGCTAGCCAACGTTTAATTTCTTCTGCGTTATGAAAGGAACTAGACACGGACACGAATGATCCTTTGGTAGTTCGTTGTAACCAAGTATTGGTGCTAACCGTGTGTTATTGGATGCTAGCATGCTAGTTAGCTACGGCGTCATAGGATACGGTGCACTGGGTGTGTTTCACGGAAGAATACTGTACCAAGTTATCTAGCTGAATAAACTAAGTTTGAGCCTATTCCTGGAAACATTGAACCATTGTAGTTTACATCAATTATAATTTCTAAAGTGGAAGTTGGAAGAGTTATGTTTGAGTGTTTCAGTGAAAGGTTAGTGAGGGAGGCCCTGCTCTCTCGCTTCCCCAGTTGTTTAGTTAATTTTCATTCCAATCTCCTTTGCATTAGCGTAGGCTCTTCTGTAGCCTGTCAACTATGTGTCTGTCTATCATTGTTCTCTCCTCTCTGCACAGGCCATACAAACGCTTCACACCGCGTGGCTGCTGCCACTCTAACCTGGTGGTCCCAGAGCACACGACCCACGTGGAGTTCCAGGTCTCCGGCAGCCTCTGGAACTGCCAACAAGGCAGAGTTCATCTCAGCCTATGCTACCCTCCAGTCCCTCGACTTCTTGGCGCTGACGGAAACATGGATTACCACAGAAAACACTGCTACTCCTACTGCTCTCTCCTCGTCTGACCACGTGTTCTCGCATACCCCGAGAGCATCTGGTCAGCGGGGTGGTGGCACTGGAATCCTCATCTCTCTCAAGTGGACATTCTCTCTTTCTCCCCTGACCCATCTATCTATCTCCTCCTTTGAATTCCATGCTGTCACAGTCACTAGCCCATTCAAGCTTAACATCCTTATCATTTATCGCCCTCCAGGTTCCCTTGGAGAGTTCATCAATGAGCTTGATGCCTTGATAAGTTCCTTTCCTGAGGATGGCTCACCCCTCACAGTTCTGGGTGACTTTAACCTCTCTAGGGTAGGGGGCAGTATTTTCACATCCGGATAAAAAAACGTACCCGATTTAATCTGGTTATTACTACTGCCCAGAAACTAGAATATGCATATAATTGTTTGATTTGGATAGAAAACACCCTAAAGTTTCTAAAACTGTTTGAATGGTGTCTGTGAGTATAACAGAACTCATAAGGCAGGCCAAAACCTGAGAAGATTCTGTACAGGAAGTGCCCTCTCTGACCATTTCTTGGCCTTCTATACTCTCTTTATCGAAAACAGAGGATCTCTGCTGTACTTACCTAAGGCTCCCATAGGCTCTCAGAAGGCGCCAGAACGTTGAATGATGACTTTGCAGCCCCTGCCTGAAAAACAGTAGCGCTTTTGGATAGTGGTCGATCTGAGAACAATGAGACGGGTGCGCGCGTGCATGTGAAGAGGCCATTTTACATTTTCAGTCTTTGAACGAAAAAGACGTCTCCCGGTCGGAATATTATCGCTATTTTATGAGAAAAATCGCATAAAAATGTATTTTAAACAGCGTTTGACATGCTTCGAAGTACGGTAATGGAATATTTTGAAATCTTTTGTCACGATACGCGTCCGCGCGTCACCGTTCGGATAGTGTCTTGAATGCAAGAACAAAACAGAGGATATTTGAAAATAACTATGGATTATTTTGAACCAAAACAACATTTGTGGATGAAGTAGAAGTCCTGGGAGTGCATTCTGACGAAGAACAGCAAAGGTAATCCAATTTTTCTTATAGTAAATCTGAGTTTGGTGAGTGCCAAACTTGGTGGGTGTCAAATTAGCTAGCCCGTGATGGCGAGCTATCTACTCAGAATATTGCAAAATGTGCTTTCCCCGAAAAGCTATTTTAAAATCTGACACCACGATTGCATAAAGGAGTTCTGTATCTATAATTCTTAAAATAATTGTTATGTTTTTTGTGAACGTTTATCATGAGTAATTTAGTAAATTCACCGGAAGTTTTCGGTATGTTTGCTAGTTCTGAACCTCACATGCTAATGTAAAAAGCTGGTTTTTGATATAAATATGAACTTGATTGAACAAAACATGCATGTATTGTATAACATAATGTCCTAGGAGTGTCATCTGATGAAGATCATCAAAGGTTAGTGCTGCATTTAGCTGTGGTTTTGTTTCTTGTGACATTATATGCTAGCTTGAAAAATGGGTGTGTGATTATTTCTGGCTGGGTACTCTCTTTTGCTTTCGTTGTAAAGCCTTTTTGAAATCGGACAATGTGGTTAGATTAAAGAGAGTCTTGTCTTTAAAATGGTGTAAAATAGTAATATGTTTGAGAAATTGAAGTAATAGCATTTCTAAGGTATTTGAATATCGCGCCACTCGATTCCACTGGCTGTTGACTAGGTGGGACGATTTCATCCCACATACCCTAGAGAGGTTAACCTCCCTCCCTCCTTTGACTCATTTCTCTCTGCCTCCTTCTTTCCACTCCTCTCCTCTTTTGACCTCACCCTCTCACCGTCCCCCCCTATTCACAAGGCAGGCAATACGCTTGACCTCATCTTCACTAGATGCTGTTCTTCTACTAATCTCACTGCAACTCCCCTCCAAGTCTCCGACCACTACCTTGTATCCTTTTCCCTCTCGCTCTCCTCCAACACTACTCACTCTGCCCCTACTCAGATGGTATTGCGCTGTCACAACCTTCGCTCTCTCTCTCCTGCTACTCTCTCCTCTTCCATCCTATCATCACTTCCCTCTGCTCAATCCTTCTCCAACCAATCTCCTGATTCTGCCTCCTCAACCCTCCTCTCCTCCCTTTCTGCATCCTTTGACTCTCTATGTCCCCTATCCTCCCGGCCGGCTCGGTCCTCCCCTCCTGCTCCGTGGCTTGGCGACTCATTGCGAGCTCACAGAACAGGGCTCCGGGCAGCCGAGCGGAAATGGAGGAAAACTAGCCTCCCTGCGGACCTGGCATATTTTCACTCCCTCCTCTCTACATTTTCTTCCTATGTTTCTGCTGCTAAAGCCACTTTCTACCACTCTAAATTCCAAGCATCTGCCTTTAACCCTAGGAAGCTCTTTGCCACCTTCTCCTCCCTCCTGAATCCTCCTCCCCCCCTCCTCCCTCTCTGCGAATGACTTCGTCAACCATTTTGAAAACTAGGTTGACAACATCCGATCCTCCTTTGTTAAGTCAAATGACACCGCTGGTCCTGCTCACATTGCCCTACCCTATGCTTTGACCTCTTTCTCCCCTCTCTCTCCAGATGAAATCTTGCGACTTGTGACGGCCGGCCGCCCAACAACCTGCCTGCTTGACCCTATCCCCTCCTCTCTTCTCCAGACCATTTCCGGAGACCTTCTCCCTTACCTCACCTCGCTCATCAACTCATCCTTGACCGCTGGCTACGTCCCTTCCGTCTTCAAGAGAGCGAGAGTTGTACCCTTCTCAAAAAACCTACACTCGATCCCTCCGATGTCAAAAACTACAGACCAGTATCCCTTCTTTCTTTTCTCTCCAAAACTCTTGAGCGTGCCGTCCTTGGCCAGCTCTCTTGCTATCTCTCTCAGAATTACCTTCTTGATCCAAATTAGTCAGGTTTCAAGACTGGTCATTCAACTGAGACTGCTCTTCTCTGTGTCACGGAGGCTCTCCGCACTGCTAAAGCTAACTCTCTCTCCTCTGCTCTCATCCTTCTAGACCTATCTGCTGCCTTTGATACTGTGAACCATCAGATCCTCCTCTCCACCCTCTGCGAGTTGGACATCTCCGGCGCGGCTCACTCTTGGATTGCGTCCTACCTGATAGGTCGCTCCTACCAGGTGGCGTGGCGAGAATCTGTCTCCGCACCACGTGCTCTCACCACTGGTGTCCCCCAGGGCTCCGTTCTAGGCCCTCTCATATTCTCGCTATACACCAAGTCACTTGGCTCTGTCATATCCTCACATGGTCTCTCCTATCATTGCTACGCAGACGACACACAATTAAACTTCTCCTTTCCCCCTTCTGATAACCAGGTGGCGAATCGCATCTCTGCATGTCTGGCAGACATATCAGTGTGGATGACGGATCACCACCTCAAGCTGAACCTCGGCAAGACAGAGCTGCTCTTCCTCCTGGGGAAGGACTGCCCGTTCCATGATCTCGCCATCACGGTTGACAACTCCATTGTGTCCTCCTCCCAGAGTGCTAAGAGCCTTGGCGTGACCCTGGACAACACCCTGTCGTTCTCCGCTAACATCAAGGGGGTGACCCGATCCTGTAGGTTCATGCTCTACAACATTCGCAGAGTACGACCCTGCCTTACACAGGAAGCGGCGCAGGTCCTAATCCAGGCACTTGTCCTCTCCCGTCTGGATTACTGCAACTCGCTGTTGGCTGGGCTCCCTGCCTGGGCCATTAAACCCCTACAACTCATCCAGAACACCGCAGTCCGTCTGGTGTTCAACCTTCCCAAGTTCTCTCACGTCACCTTGCTCCTCCGCACACTCCACTGGCTTCCAGTTGAAGCTCGCATCTGCTACAAGACCATGGTGCTTGCCTACGGAGCTGTGAGGGGAACGGCACCTCCGTACCTTCATTCTCTGATCAGTTCCTACACCCAAACAAGGGCACTGCGTTCATCCACCTCTGGCCTGCTGGCCCCCCTACCTCTGCGGAAGCACAGTTCCTGCTCAGCCCAGTCAAAACTGTTCGCTGCTCTGGCACCCCAATGGTGGAACAAGCTCCCTCACGACGCCAGGACAGCGGAGTCAATCACCACCTTCTGGAGACACCTGAAACCCCACCTCTTTAAGGAATACCTGGGATAGGATAAAGTTATCCTTCTTACCCCTCCCCCCCCCCAAAAAGAAAAAGATATAGATGCACTATTGTAAAGTGGTTGTTCCACTGGATATCATAAGGTGAATGCACCAATTTGTAAGTCACTCTAGATAAGAGCATCTGCTAAATGACGTAAATGTAAATGTTATGTTCCCGATGACGTGAGGACTGATGCCCATACGTTTAAAAGGGCCAATATCAACGTGGAGGTGACGATCGCCACACTGGAAGTATGAATTTTGACTACACCAGCCAGAATACAGCACGAGCTGAGTATGGCAACTTGGTATGAACTTTGAAATCTTATTCACTAAAGAAGTGATACATCCTAGACATTGAGTTATCAGCAGAAGCTGTAAACGTGCGTGGCCTAGGAAAGGACAGACAATCTCTTCAGAACGACAGTGTACTACAACGTGTCCGTTCTACCACACGATGACAGACTACAACATATCTGCCCAGAAATATTCTTCAAAGGACAAGGGAGATCTCTGCTGGGAAACCCAGCCTTCCATCTTCGACCAATCTATCGAAGCGCAGCTCAGAGTAAATATATTTCTTGCATTTTCCTTTTCCGAATGGGCGGTTATTTAGAATGCATAAGATTCTGTATTTACAATAGCATAGCTTCATAAGGTCCGATAGAGACCCAATCCTTTTGTTCCTCAGTCCTCCCGCTCTTTCATTCAAACCCAACCCCCTTTCTTTGTGCAACCAGCCGTCATATTGGTTTCGTCCGCTAGGGACGTTTTCTTTTATGACATAATTAGTAATCAATGTATGATCCATCCTGTGTATATGTAATTCTGTGTGATTATTTAGGTATTTAGTAAATAAATAATTAAACCAAATTTTGTATTGCTGATTAAACTTGTTAGCCAGGGTTTGTGAAGATAACCAAGAATTTTACAACGTTCAGATGAGACTGAATAAGATGATGATTAATAATTGACTGATATTGATATAAAAGATTACCAGATCTTTGAGAGTTTATTCGGAAGACAACAGCTCTATAAAACTTCTTCTGTGGTTCCGTGGTGCTTCCTAGTTAATTACATTTACATGATTAGTTTAATCGGGTAATACTAATTACAGAGAATTGATTTGATAAAATAGAATGTCATATAACATTTAATCCATAGTAAAGACACGACACCATCAAGTCTCTTCCTAGAGCTGGCCGCCCGGCAAAACTGAGCAATCGGGGGGAAGGGCTTTAGTCAGGGAGGTGACCAAGAATCCGATGGTCACTCTGACAGAGCTCCAGAGTTCCTCTGAGGAGATGGGAGAACCTTCCAGAAGGACAACCATCTGTGCAGCATTCCACCAATCAGGCCTTTATGGTAGAGGGGCCAGACGGAAGCCATTCCTCAGTAAAAGGTACATGACAGCCCGCTTGGAGTTTGCCAAAAGGCACCTAAAGGACTCTCAGACGATGAGAAACAAGATTCTCTGGAATGCCAAGTGTCACGTCTGGAGGAAAGTGTCACATCTGGCACCATCCCTACGGTGAAGCATGGTGGTGGCAGCATCATTCTGTGTGGATTTTCTTCAGCTGCAGGGACTGGGAGACTAGTCAGGATCGAGGGAAAGATGATCGGAGCAAAGTACTGAGAGATCCTTGATGAAAACCTGCTCCAGAGCGCTCAGGACCTCAGACAGGGGCGAAGGTTCACCTTCAAACAGGACAGCAACCCTAAGCACACAGCCAAGGCAACACAGAAGTGGCTTCGGGACAAGTCTCTGAATGTCCTTGAGTGGCCCAGCCAGAGCCCGGCTTGAACCCAATCGAACATCTCTGGAGAGACCTGAAAATAGCTGTGCAGCGACGCTCCCCATCCAACCTGACAGAGCTTGAGGGGATCTGCAGAGAAGAATGTGAGAAAATCCCAAAATACAGGTGTGCCAAGCTTGTAGTGTCATACCCAAGAAGACTCGACGCTGTAATTTCTGTCAAAGGTGCTTCAACAAAGTACTGAGTAAAGGGTGTGAATACTTGATAAATGTGATATGTCCGTTTTTTTATTTGTTCGAAATTTGCTAAAATTAAACAGTTTTTGCTTTGTCATTATGGGTTATTGTGTGTAGGAGGATTGAGAAGGAAAAAAACGATTTAATCCATTTTAGAATAAGGCTGTAAACGTAACAAAATGTGGAAAAGGTCAAGGGGTCTGAATACTTTCCAACTGCACTGTAAAGCGTGCTCAATGCTTTGTAATTACAGATTACAGACTCGTCACTAAATGGTTCTGAATTTTGCATTCGCACATATGAACAGTATGTGGTGTGTTCTTGTCATTGAAAATCTACTTACTGTAAATTGAGCCAGGAAAAAATAAAACAAGACAAAGTCATATTCATCTGGGATGTTTGAAATAGTAAACTCTGCATTCAACTCTGCAGTAAACAAAATATCTTGTTTGGAGAATTATACTGTTAGGAAAAACACTGGGGAAGTATTCACACATTAAACAATTGAACGAAATGTACAATTTCAAAAGTCCCATTCCAGCTGCACAGCGCTGCTTTCGTGCTGGATATGAGCGTGGTCATAATGAGATGATGGGTTATGCTGAGTTCCCTCTGGGTTGTTTAATATTAATTAAATTACCATCAGTGCCCCCACACATCTGCTTAATAACACAGATTTTCTCAGCCTGTCGTCCAACCCCCCCAACCAATCTCTCTCTCTCTCTTTGTCTTTGTATTTGTCTTTGTCTCCCTCTCTTTGTCTTTGTCTTTGTCTTTGTCTTTGTCTCTCTCTCTCTCTCTCTCTCTCTCTCTCTCTCTCTCTCTCTCGCTCTCTCTCTCTCGCTCTCTCTGCTTTTAGAAAGCATTTGCCAGTAGTCACAGGGTAGTGCTGCGGTGCAAAGGGAATAGCTGTCATTACATTAACAGCAACAACCACAACAAACAGAAACACAGAATAGTCTGGTGGAACAGTTTGTTGGTGGACTGCAGTGCAGATTGGATGTGACTGAGACCTGGAGAGAGGGATCCCTGACTGTTTGTTGCCCCTCTATCCCAATGTAATGCCACAGTGTGTATTCCTCAGGCAGCCCCTTACATCCCATCCCCTAGGTCTGTCATTAAGGGGCCTTGTTTGAGTTCCTTCACATCCATTACATATATAGTGCACCCTAAATGGCACCCTATTTCCTATATAGTACACCACCATATGGGCTCGTCAAAAGTAGTGCACTATATAGGGAATAGGATGCCATATCAAAAGGTGAATGCACCAATTTGTAAGTCGCTCTGGATAAGAGCGTCTGCTAAATTACGTAAATGTAAATGTAAATTTGGAGAGCAGATAAATCACTCTGGAAAGGCCCCTGTGCACAACTCGTTAATCAAATCAAATCAAATTGTATTGGTCACATACAAATCTTTTGCAGATGTTATTGCCGGTGTAGTGAAATGCTTGTAATTAAAGCTGCTTGACTTCCCCGCAATATGCAAACAAGCCAATCTTGATCACCATAATGATCATAATTCCCCACTTACCTAAAATGGTCATTTGCTTCTCAATGTTCTGGATCCAATCACAAATTATAGATTACAGACTAGTCGCTAAATAGTGTGTTCTTGTCATTGAAAATCTACTTACTGTAAATTGAGCCAGGAAAAAATAAGACAAGACAAAGCCATATTCATCTGGGATGTTTGACATAGTAAACTCTGCTTCAACTCTGCAGTAAACATATCTTGTTCGGAGAATTATACAGTTAGGAAAAACACTGGGTTGTATTCTCACATTAAACAATTGAACAAAATGTACAATTTCAAAAGTCCCATTCCAGCTGCACAGCGCTACTTTTGTGCTGGATATGAGCGTGGTCATAATGAGATGATGGGTTATGCTGAGTTCCCTCTGGGTTGCTTAAGATTAATTAAATTACCATTAGTGCCCTCATACATCAGCTTAATAACAGAATTTTTCAGCTAGTTGCTCAACATATTCACTCAACATAGCCTCTCAGCTTCGTATTTGCTCAATTGTCATGTTTGCACCTTTATCATTGCCAGTGAAATATTACACAGACGACTTTTGTCTCAACAAACTTGCACTGAGGTGCAATGGTCTTGTCAGTGTCTGTATTCATTATAGTATCGCAGTTGTTGTTCACATTAAACCATGCATGACCATAATATGTGGGAGCTTTCCCAACTACTCATCATGTGAAAATTAGCAGCAACATACTGCTCTGACACATTCTGTTTCTGCCCTCGGTCCTCAGTCTCAGTCTCCACTCTCCTAATGGGGCTGTTTTTAACAAGATCCTTTCTATCTTGACCTCTTAGGCTCGCCATGACACTGTCCCTCTCTGTAAATTGGGAGAGATGTTTACTTGTTTTCATCTCCTATATCTTGTCAGATTGCCTGATAACAGTGATTGATCTTGATCCAGTGTGCATTCTGCTCAACCTTTTGGTTGTACTGTATATGTAACCTCAGAGAGCTTCCCATTCCTCAGCCTGTTCCATAGCCATGCTGCAGCATGTATCACATCCAAGACCCGTTTTTACTCAAAACCTGACTTTACTCTCTAGTGGTTTGCCACTGGGCACACACTGATTGAATCAATATTATTTCAAACGTATTTTGTCAACAGGTTGTTGCATCAATATAGTTTCAACATAATCATAAGAACAATTGATTTCCGGAACTCCAATTTGAGCAGCAGCAGCTGAAAAATGAGCTCCTACAAATATTGAAATTTACATGGTTTTTAGAGTGAAGTACATCGGAAAGAAGCAAAAGAAAACTGCAAGACTGAATAGGAGAAAAAACAAGCAACAAACAAAGAAGATAGGCTTTTGAAAAATAACTATTTTTCATAAAATTGTAGTTATCTTAGCTAGCTGAATTGTTTACCAGTTGCTAAGCAGTTGCTAGGGACTCTTTTGGAAGAAGCTAGCTAGCTAACGAAGAACAACAAAGAATATCTAGTTAACAGAAGAAAAGAAAGAGAAAATCAGGACAGAAGAAAAAGGATATCAAAGTGAAACAGTTCTCTAAAGACACAAGAGACAATAATACAAGAAACAACACTTCTGTAGCTTGTCAACTATGTGTCTGTCTATCCCTGTTCTCTCCTCTCTGCACGGGCCATACAAACGCTTCACACCGCGTGGCCGCTGCCACTCTAACCTGGTGGTCCCAGCGCGCACGACCCACGTGGAGTTCCAGGTCTCCGGCAGCCTCTGGAACTGCCGGTCTGCAGCCAACAAGGCTGAGTTCATCTCAGCCTATGCTACCCTCCAGTCCCTAGACTTCCTGGCGCTGACGGAAACATGGATTACCACAGATAACACTGCTACTCCTACTGCTCTCTCTTCGTCTGCCCACGTGTTCTCGCATACCCCTAGAGCATCGAGCCAACGGGGTGGTGGCACTGGAATCCTCATCTCTGCCAAGTGGACATTCTCTCTTTCTCCCCTGACCCATCTGTCTATCTCCTCATTTGAATTCCATGCTGTCACAGTTACCAGCCCTTTCAAGCTTAACATCCTTATCATTTATCGCCCTCCAGGTTCCCTTGGAGAGTTCATCAATGAGCTTGACGCCTTGATAAGTTCCTTTCCTGAGGATGGCTCACCTCTCACAGTTCTGTGTGACTTTAACCTCCCCACGTCTACCTTTGACTCATTCCTCTCTGCCTCCTTCTTTCCACTCCTCTCCTCTTTTGACCTCACCCTCTCACCTCCCCCCCTACTCACAAGGCAGGCAATACGCTTGACCTCATTTTTACTAGATGCTGTTCTTCCACTAATCTCATTGCAACTCCCCTCCAAATCTCCGACCACTACCTTGTATCCTTTTCCCTCTCGCTCTCATCCAACACTTCTCACTCTGCCCCTACTCGGATGGTATTGCGCCGTCCCAACCTTCGCTCTCTCTCTCCCGCTACTCTCTCCTCTTCCATCCTATCATCTCTTCCCTCTGCTCAAACCTTCTCCAACCTATCTCCTGATTCTGCCTCCTCAACCCTCCTCTCCTCCCTTTCTGCATCCTTTGATTTTCTCTGTCCCCTATCCTCCAGGCCGGCTCGGTCCTCCCCTCCTGCTCCGTAGCTCGACGACTCACTACGAGCTCACAGAACAGGGCTCCGGGCAGCCGAGCGGAAATGGAGGAAAACTCGCCTCCCTGCGGACCTGGCATCCTTTCACTCCCTCCTCTCTACATTCTCCTCTTCTGTCTCTGCTGCTAAAGCCACTTTCTACCACTCTAAATTCCAAGCATCTGCCTCTAACCCTAGGAAGCTCTTTGCTACCTTCTCCTCCCTCCTGAATCCTCCTCCCCCTCCCCCCCCCTCCTCCCTCTCTGCAGATGACTTCGTCAACCATTTTGAAAAGAAGGTTGACGATATCCGATCCTCGTTTGCTAAGTCAAACGACATCGCTGGTCCTGCTCACACTGCCCTACCCTGTGCTTTGACCTCTTTCTCCCCTCTCTCTCCAGATGAAATCTCGCGTCTTGTGACGGCCGGCCGCCCAACAACCTGCCCACTTGACCCTATCCCCTCCTCTCTTCTCCAGACCATTTCCGGAGACCTTCTCCCCTTCCTCACCTCGCTCATCAACTCATCCTTGACCGCTGGCTACGTCCCTTCCGTCTTCAAGAGAGCGAGAGTTGCACCCCTTCTGAAAAAACCTACACTCGATCCCTCCGATGTCAACAACTACAGACCAGTATGCCTTCTTTCTTTTCTCTCCAAAACTCTTGAACGTGCCGTCCTTGGCCAGCTCTCCTGCTATCTCTCTCAGAATGACCTTCTTGATCCTAATCAGTCAGGTTTCAAGACTGGGCATTCAACTGAGACTGCTCTTCTCTGTGTCACGGAGGCTCTCCGCACTGCTAAAGCTAACTCTCTCTCCTCTGCTCTCATCCTTCTAGACCTTTCTGCTGCCTTTGATACTGTGAACCATCAGATCCTCCTCTCCACCCTCTCCGAGTTGGGCATCTCCGGCGCGGCCCACGCTTGGATTGCGTCCTACCTGACAGGTCGCTCCTACCAGGTGGCGTGGCGAGAATCTGTCTCCGCACCATGCGCTCTCACCACTGGTGTCCCCCAGGGCTCTGTTCTAGGCCCTCTCCTATTCTCGCTATACACCAAGTCACTTGGCTCTGTCATATCCTCACATGGTCTCTCCTATCATTGCTATGCAGACGACACACAATTAATCTTCTCCTTTCCCCCTTCTGATAACCAGGCGGCGAATCGCATCTCTGCATGTCTGTCAGACATATCAGTGTGGATGACGGATCACCAGCTCAAGCTGAACCTCGGCAAGACGGAGCTGCTCTTCCTCCCGGGAAGGACTGCCCGTTCCATGATCTCGCCATCACGGTTGACAACTCCCTTGTCCCCTCCTCCCAGAGTGCTAAGAACCTTGGCGTGATCCTGGACAACACCCTGTCGTTCTCCACTAACATCAAGGCGGTGACCCGATCCTGTAGGTTCATGCTCTACAACATTCGCAGAGTACGACCCTGCCTCACACAGGAAGCGGCGCAGGTCCTAATCCAGGCACTTGTCATCTCCCGTCTGGATTACTGCAACTCGCTGTTGGCTGGGCTCCCTGCCTGTGCCATTAAACCCCTACAACTTATCCAGAACGCCGCAGCCCGTCTGGTGTTCAACCTTCCCAAGTTCTCTCACGTCACCCCGCTCCTCCGCTCTCTCCACTGGCTTCCAGTTGAAGCTCGCATCCGCTACAAGACCATGGTGATTGCCTATGGAGCTGTGAAGGGAACGGCACCTCCATACCTTCAGGCTCTGATCAGGCCCTACACCCAAACAAGGGCACTGCGTTCATCCACCTCTGGCCTGCTGGCCCCCCTACCTCTGAGGAAGCACAGTTCCCGCTCAGCCCAGTCAAAACTGTTCGCTGCTCTGGCACCCCAATGGTGGAACATGCTCCCTCACGACGCCAGGACAGCGGAGTCAATCACCACCTTCCGGAGACACCTGAAACCCCACCTCTTTAAGGAATACCTAGGATAGGATAAAGTAATCCTTCTAAACCCCCCCCCCCCTTAAAAGATTTAGATGCACTATTGTAAAGTGGTTGTTCCACTGGATATCATAAGGTGAATGCACCAATTTGTAAGTCGCTCTGGTTAAGAGCGTCTGCTAAATGACTTAAATGTAAATGTAAATGTAAACAATGTGTACATTGAAATTGCGTAGAATATTCCACATAGAAATGTACACAATCTTTCCATGACATAAACTGACCAGGTGAATCCAGATGAAAGCTATGATCCCTTATTGATATCAATTGTTAAATCCACTTCAATCAGTGTAGATGAAGGGGAGGAGACAGGTTAAAGAAGCCTTGAGACAATTGAGACATGGATTGTGTAAGTGTGCCATTCAGAAGCCGAATGGGCAAGAAAAAATGTAAATGCCTTTGAATAGGTGCCAGGCGCACCAGGGTTGAGTAGGGTTGTGTTGTGTTTCAGAGGACGCATGGCTCTTGACCTTTGCCTCTCCCAAGTCCATACAGGAGTTGCAGCGATGGGACAAGACTGTAACAACCAATTGGATTAAAAAAAACTCCCTAGTTGATGTCAAGCATACCCATAACATGATGCAGTCACCCCCATGCTTGAAAATATGAAGTGTGGTACATAGTGATGTTTTGTGTTGGATTTACCCCAAACATAATGTTTTGTATTCAGGACGTAAAGTTAATTTCTCTGCCATTTCTTTTGCAGTTTTACATTAGTGCCTTAATGCACACAGAATGCATTTTTCTTCTGTACAGGCTTCCTTTAGAATCTTATTGTGGAGTAACTACAATGTTGTTGATCCATCCTTAGTTTTCTCCTATCACAGCCAACTCTATAACTGTTTTAATGTTTTAAAGTCACCATTTTTATTGTGAAACAAACAAGAAATAAGACAAAAAAACAGAAAACATGACCGTGCATAACTATTCACCCCCCAAAGTCAATACTTTGTAGATCCACCTTTCGCAGCAATTACAGCTGCAAGTCTCTTGGGGTATGTCTCTATAAGCTTAGCACATCTAGCCACTGGAATTTTTGCCCATTCTTCAAGGCAAAACTGCTCCAGCTCCTTCAAGTTGGATAGGTTCCGCTGGTGTACAGCAATCTACGACAGATTCTCAATTGGATTGAGGTCTGGGCTTTGACTAGGCCATTCCAAGACATTTAAATGTTTCCCCTTAAACCACTTGAGTGTTGCTTTAGCAGTATGCTTAGTGTCATTGTCCTGCTGGAAGGTGAACCTCCGTCCCCGTCTCAAATCTCTGGAAGACTGAAACAGGTTTCTCTCATGAATTCCCCTGTATTTAGCGCCATCCATCATTCCTTCAATTCTGACCAGTTTCCCAGTCCCTGCCGATGAAAAACATCCCCACAGCATGATGCTGCCACCAACATGGTATTCCCAGGGTGATGAGAGGTGTTGGGTTTGCGCCAGACATAGCATTTTCCTTGATGGCCAAAAAGCTACATTTTAGTCTTATCTGACCAGAGTACCTTCTTCCATATGTTTGGGGAGTCTCCCACATGCATTTTGGCGAACACCAGACGTGCAATGGCTTTTTTCTGGCCACTCTTCCGTAAAGCCCAGCTCTGTGGAGTGTATGGCTTAAAGTGGTCCTATGGACAGATACTCCAGTCTCCGGCTGTGGAGCTTTGCAGCTCCTTCAGGGTTATCTTTGGTCTCTTTGTTGCCTCTCTGATTAATGCCCTCCTTGCCTGGTCCGTGAGTTTTGGTGGGCAGCCCTCTCTTGGCAGGATTGTTCTGGTGCCATATTCTTTCCATATTTTTATTATGGATTTAATGGTGCTCTGTGGGATGTTCAAAGTTTCTGATATTTTTTTATAACCCAACCCTGATCTGTACCTCATCACAACTTTGTCCCTAACCTGTTTGGAGAGCACCTTGGTTGTCATGGTGCGACTTGCTTGGTTGGGCCCTTTGCTTAGTGTTGTTGCAGACTCTGGGCCCTGTCAGAACAGGTGTATATAAACTGAGATCATGTGACAGATAATGTGACACTTCAATTGCACACAGGTGGACTTTATTTAACTAATAATGTGACTTCTGAAGGTAATTGGTTGCACCATATCTTATTTAGGGGCTTCATAGCAAAGGGGGTGAATACATATGCACGCACCACTTTCCAGGTTTTAATTTTCTTTATTTTTGGAAACAAGTAATTTTTTTCATTTCACTTCAATCCATTTAAATTACAGGTTGTAATGCAACAAAATAGGAAAAATGCTAAAGGGGATGAATACTTTTGCAAGGCACTGTACAGCCTTGAGCCTTCTTGGTTGTGAGGCTAGAAGCTTGGCACACCTGTATTTGGGGAGTTTCTTTTTTTATTTCACCTTTATTTAACCAGGTAAGCTAGTTGAGAACAAGTTCTCATTTACAACTGCAACCTGGCCAAGATAAAGCAAAGCAGTGCGACAAAAACAACAACACAGAGGTACATGGAATAAACAAGCGTACAGTCAACACAATAAAAAAAATATATATATACAGTGTGTGCAAATGGCATGAGGAGGTATGGCAATAAATAGGCCATAGTAGCAAAGTAATCACAATTTAGCAGATTAACACTGGAGTGATAGATGAGCAGATGATGATGAGCAGATGATGGTGTGTAAGTAGTGATACTGGTGTGCAAAAGAGCAGCAAAGTAAAAAAACAACATGGGGATGAGGTAGGTAGATTTGGTGGGCTATTTACAGATGGACTATGTACAGCTGCAGCGATCGGTTAGCTGCTCAGATAGCTGATGTTTAAAGTTAGTGAGGGAAATGTAAGTCTCCAGCTTCAGCGATTTTTGCAATTCGTTCCAGTCACTGGCAGCAGAGAACTGGAAGGAAAGGCGGCCAAAGGAGGTGTTGGCTTTGGGGATGACCAGTGAGATATACCTGCTGGAGCGCGTGCTATGGGTGGGTGTTGTTATCGTGACCAGTGAGCTGAGATAAGGCAGAGCTTTACCAAGCATAGACTTGTAGATGACCTGGAGCCAGTGGGTCTGGCGACGAATATGTAGCGAGGGCCAGCCGACTAGAGCATACAGGTTGCAGTGGTGGGTGGTGTAAGGCGCTTTGGTAACAAAACGGATGGCACTGTGATAGACTGCATCCAATTTGCTGAGTAGAGTATTGGAAGCTATTTTGTAGATGACATCGCCGAAGTCGAGGATTGGTAGGATAGTCAGTTTTACTAGGGAAAGTTTGGCGGCGTGAGTGAAGGAGGCTTTGTTGCGAAATAGAAAGCCGATTCTAGATTTGATTTTGGATTGGAGATGTTTGATATGAGTCTGGAAGGAGAGTTTACAGTCTAGCCAGACACCTAGGTATTTTTAGTTGTCCACGTATTCTAGGTCAGAACCGTCCAGGTAGTGATGCTAGTCGGGCGGGCGGGTGCGGGCAGCGAACGGTTGAAAAGCATGCATTTGGTTTTGCTAGCGTTTAAGAGCAGTTGGAGGCCATGGAAGGAATGTTGTATGGCATTTAAGCTCGTCTGGAGGTTTGTTAACACAGTGTCCAAAGAAGGGCCAGATGTGTACAGAATGGTGTCGTCTGCGTAGAGGTGGATCAGGGAATCACCCGCAGCAAGAGCGACATCGTTGATATATACAGAGAAAAGAGTTGGTCCGAGAATTGAACCCTGTGGTACCCCCATAGAGACTGCCAGAGGTCCGGACAACAGGCCCTCCGATTTTACACACTGAACTCTATCTGCGAAGTAGTTGGTGAACAAGGCGAGGCAGTCTTTTGAGAGACCAAGGCTATTGAGTCTGCCAATAAGAATACGGTGATTGACAGAGACGAAAGCCTTGGCCAGGTCGATGAAGACGGCTGCACAGTACTGTCTTTTATCGATGGCGGTTATGATATCGTTTAGTACCTTGAGCGTGGCTGAGGTGCACCCGTGACCAGCTCGGAAACCGGATTGCACAGCTGAGAAGGTACGGTGGGATTCGAAATTGTCAGTGATCTGTTTATTAACTTGGCTTTCAAAGACTTTAGAAAAGCAGGGCAGGATGGATATAGGTCTGTAACTGTTTGGGTCTAGAGTGTCACCCCCTTTGAAGAGGGGGAGGACCACGGCAGCTTTCCAATCTTTAGGGATCTCGGACAATATGAAAGAGAGGTTGAACAGACTGGTAATAGGGGTTGCAACAATGGCGGCGGATAATTTTAGAAAGAGAGGGTCCAGATTGTCTAGCCCAGCTGATTTGTACGGGAGTTTCTTCCATTCTTCTCTGTTGGATGGGGAGCATTTTTTTCAGGTCTCTCCAGAGAAGTTCGATCAGGTGCAAGTCTGGGCCCTGGCTGGGCCACTCAAGGACATTCAGAGACTTGTCCCAAAGTCTCTCCTGCATTGTCTTGGGTGTGTGCTTAGGGTCATTGTCTTGTTGGAAGGTGAACCTTCGCTCCAGTTCATCTTTCCCTCATCCTGACTAGTCTCTCAGTCCTTGCCACTGAAAAACATCCACACAGCATGTTGCTACCACCACCGTGCTTCACTGTAGGGATGGTGCCAGGTTTCCTCCAGACGTGACCCTTGGCATTCAGGCCAAAGAGTTCAATATTGGTTTCATCAGACCAGAGAATCGTGTTTCTCTTGTTCTGAGAATCTTAGTTGCCTTTTTGGCAATCTCCAAGCAGGCTGTGCCTTTTACTGAGGAGTGGCTTCCGACTGGCCACTCTACCATAGAGGCCTGATTGGTGGAGTGCTGCAGAGATGGTTGTCCTTCTGGAAGGTTCTCCCATCTCCACAGAGGGAGAAGGACCTTGGTCACCTCCCTGACCAAGGTCCTTCTCCCCGGATTGCTCAGTTTGGCTGGGCAGCCAGCTCTAGAAAGAGTCTTGGTGGTTCCAAAATTCTTCCATTTAAGAATGATGGAGGCCACTGTGTTCTTGAGGACCTTCAATACTTCAGACATTTTTGGTAACCTTCCCCAGATCTGTGCCTTGACAACTCTACGGAGCTCTACGGACAATTCCTTTGACCTCGTGGTTTGGTTTTTTCTCTGACATGCACTGTCAACTGTGGGACCTTATATAGACAGGCATGTGCCTTTCCAAATCATGTCCAATCAATTGAATTTACCACAGGTGGACTCCAATCAAGTTATAGAAACATCTCAATGTATATATTGTTCTCATGATTAGGTTGAAATTAGACTGATGTAACAACCTGTTAGTCAGTTTAAGTCAATGTATGTAAGTTGAAGTTTTACCCTAATTTCAATGTTTACAGCAACGCTGGTTGAAATGAGATGAAAACAGTACTGGTTGATAACCTTTTTGAAATCCAATGTATTTTCCACGTTGATTCCATGTAACAATACGTTGAGAAATTATGTGCAAACAACGCAGATTCAACCAGTGTGTGCCGAGTGGGTTGTAGCTTTTTACTGTTTTTTCCAGCACAGCAGGGGTGTTTCAACAGTCTTCTTGGGTCTCTGGTCTTCTCTGACTCGTAATGAAGTATGACGTTGGTACACTGTTGGTCATGCCAGGCTTCTGCTATGTTTACTGGCAAACAAGGACAGTGCTTTAGTATGGCTTCAACATGGTGTGAATGCTGTCTTGGTACCCAGGGAATCATTGCTGTTTGGAATAACAGTGCCCTCAGGGAGTTTGAGTCAACATGGTCTCATTAGACTTGATCAAAATGCTGTTTGAGTTGGGGTCAGGGTGAGATGTTTTACCATCGTGAGCCTTGCAAACATTAAAGTAGTTCCCTCTAATCCATCATCCCCTAAAATTAGGGTTAAAGTTGTATAGTTTTTATATTGCTCACAGCATGTTTATAATTTGTTGGATACGGAACATCATCCTCTGATTTTGTGTCATTAATCAGTCTTCTTTCTGGGCTCATTAATTCCAAATATAAAGTCACACTACATGTTTTCTGCTGTATTTGCTACGGGTGTGTGAAGCATGATAAAGTAGATCCTTCAACTAAACTCAATAAACACTTCCCTTACTGCTTGATTTCAGCTGTCACATCACTCAGGTCGCAGTTGTAAATGAGAACATGTAATCAACTTGCCTACCGGGTTAAATAAAGGTGAAATAAAAAAATATATATATATACAGTATGCATTTTTGGATATTTCCTAAACAAGCTTTTTTAATATAGTGTAGGGTGATAGATAAAAATACTCACTTAACTAGCTGGTAGCTTTGTTAAATGTTTTACTTTATCGCTTTACTGTATCACAGTATTGTGTCAAAGACATTACTGATGTTAAAACTAATAGTTCTCCAACTCATTGGCTGCTTGTTATGTTTTCTTATGCTGTTGTGTATCCTCTGTGAAAATCAATGAGAGTTCTCCACATTGATCAATGTTCTCTATAAACATTATCAAGTCAGGGCCATGTTGCCTGACATTTAAGCTGTTTGCAGAGGAGTAATAAACTGTGTTAAGCTCGTTTGAGCTTTGCCATTTAATGTGTTTAGTACCAGGGGAGCCATAGTATCACATTACCGCTTATGAGAGAGACCTTCCTGTCAGCAGTTCAGGATAATAAGAAAACACAAGCTTTTGTTTCTCCCAATTAGATGGTTGATCATCACGGTGATTCTTCATCAATGCTCCTCATCCTTTCTGCTCTCATATAGATTGCTGATAATATATGCCATTAAGATGATTTTATCCAAAGTGACTTACAATAATGCACGCTTATATATATATTTTTTTTACATATGGGTGGTACCAGGAATCAAACCCTTTATACAAACCCTCTTTATTTAACCAGGTAGGCCAGTTGAGAACAAGTTCTCATTTACAACTGCGACCTGGCCAAGATAAAGCAAAGCAGTGTGACGCAAACAACACAGAATAAACAAACGTACAGTAAAACGTACAGTTACACATGGAATAAACAAACGTACAGTCAATAACACAATAGAAATGTCTATATACAGTGTGTGCAAATGAGGTAAGATTAGTGAGGTAAGGCAATAAATAGGCCATAGTGGCAAAATAATTACAATTTAGCAATTAAACACAGGAGTGATTGATGTGCAGAAGATGAATGCGCAAGTAGAGATACTGGGGTGCAAAGGAGCAAAAAAAAATAACAATATGGGGTTGAGGTAGTTGGGTGGGCTATTTACAGATGAGCCATGTACAGGTGCAATGATCTGTAAGCTGCTCTGACAGCTGAAGCTTAAAGTTAGTGAGGGAGATATGAGTCTCCAGCTTCAGTGATTTTTGCAATTCGTTCCAGTCATTGGCAACAGAGAACTGGAAGAAAAGGCGGCCAAAGGAGGAGTTGGCTGCTATGGGGGTGACCAGTCAAATATAACTGCTGGAGCGCGTGCTGTGGGTGGGTGCTGCTATGGTGACCAGTGAGCTGAGATAAGGCGGGGCTTTACCTAGCAAAAACGTATAGATGACCTGGAGCCAGTGGGTTTGGCGACGAATATGAAGCCAGGGCCAGCCGACAAGAGCATCCAGGTTGCAGTAGTGGGTAGTATATGGGGCTTTGGTGACAAAACTGAATTTTATCGCCAAAGTCAAGGATCGGTAGGATAGTCAGTTTTATAAGGGTATGTTTGGCAGCGTGAGTGAAGGATGCTTTGTTGTGAAATAGGAAGCTGATTCTAGATTTAATTTTGGATTGGAGATGCTTAATGTGAGTCTGAAAGGAGAGTTTACAGTCTAACCAGACACCTAGGTATTTGTAGTTGTCCACATTGTCACGACTTCCGCCGAAGTCGGTCCCTCTCCTTGTTTGGGCGGTGTTCGGCGGTCAACGTCACCGGCCTTCTAGCCATCGCCGATCCACTTTTCATTTTCCATTTGTTTTGTCTTTGTTTTACACACCTGGTTTCAATTCCCCAATTACACGTTCTTTATTTAACCCTCTGTTTTCCCCATGGTTTTTGTGCGTGTTTGTTTTTTGTATTTCGGTCCATTTGTGTGGGCTTGGTATATCTACATGTATTTGGTGATTTTTGAGTAAAGTTACTTTTATTACTCATCTCTGCTGTCCTGCGCCTGACTCCTCTGCACCAGCTACACCCAGACCATTACACACATATTCTAAGTCAGAACCGTCCAGAGTAGTGATGCTAGTCGGGCGGGCGGGTGCGGGCAGCGATCGGTTGAAGAACATGCATTTAGTTTTACTTGCATTTAAGAGCAGTTGGAGGCCACGGAAAGAGAGTTGTATGGCATTGAAGCTTGTCTGGAGGTTTGTTAACACAGTGTCCAAAGAAGGGACAGAAGTATACAGAATGGTGTCGTCTGCATAGAGGTGGATCAGAGAATCACCCGCAGCAAGAGCGACATCATTGATGTATACAGAGAAGAGAGTCGGCCCGAGAATTGAACCCTGTGGCACCCCCATAGAGACTGCCAGAGGTCTGGACAGCAAGCCCTCCGATTTGACACACTGAACTCTGTCTGAGAAGTAGTTGATGAATCAGGTCAGGGCGATGAATATGGCTGCACAGTACTGTCTTTTATTGATGGCGGTTATGATATCGTTTTGGACCTTGAGCGTGGCTGAGGTGCACCCATGACCAGCTCGGAAACCAGATTGCATAGTGGAGAAGGTACGGTGGGATTCGAAATGGTCGGTGATCTGTTTGTTCACTTGGCTTTCGAAGACCTTGGAAAGACAGGGTAGGATATATATAGGTCTGTAAGAGTTTGGGTCTAGAGTGTCTCCCCCTTTGAAGAGGGGGATGACCGTGGCAGCCTTCCAATCTTTGGGGATCTCAGACAATATGAAAGCGAGTTTGAACAGGCTAGTAATAGGGGTTGCAACAATTGCGGCGGATAATTTTAGAAAGAGAGGGTCCAGGTTGTCTAGCCCAGCTGATTTGTAAGGGTCCAGATTTTGCAGCTCTTTCAGAACATCAGCTATCTAGATTTGGGTGAAGGAGAAATGGGTGAGGCTTGGGAACGTTGCTGTGGGAGGTGCAGAGCTGTTGACCGGGGTAGGGGTTGCCAGGTGGAAAGCATGGCCAACCGTAGAAAAATGCTTATTGAAATTCTCGATTATTGTGGATTTATCGGTGGTGACAGTGTTTCCTAGTCTCAGTGCAGTGTGCAGCTGGGAGGAGGTGCTCTTATTCTCCATTGACTTTACAGTGTCCTAGAACCTTTTGGAGTGTGTACTACAGGATGCAATTTCTGTTTGAAAAAGCTAACCTTAGCTTTCCTAACTGCCTGTGTATATTGGTTCCTAACTTCCCTGAAAAGTTGCATATCGCGGGGGCTAATCGATGCTAATGCAGTACGACACAGGATGTTTTTGTGCTGGTCAAGGGCAGTCAGGTCTGGAGTGAACCAAGGGCTCTGTCTATTCTTAGTTCTACATTTTTTGAATGGTGCATGCTTATTTAAGATGGTGAGGAACGCACTTAAAAAAAAATAATCAGGCATCCTCTACTGATGGAATGAGGTCAATATCCTTCCAGGATACCCGGGCCAGGTCGGTTAGAAAGGCCTGCTCTCTGAAGTGTTTTAGGGAGCGTTTGACAGTGATGAGGGGGTGGTCATTTTATCGCGGGACCATTACGGACGCAGGCAATGAGGCCGTGATCTCTGAGATCCTGGTTGAAGACAGCAGAGGTGTATTTAGAGGGCAGGTTGGTCAGGATGATATCTATGAGGGTGCCCGTGTTTACAGATTTAGGGTTGTACCTGGTAGGTTCCATAATAATTTGTGTGAGATTGAGGGCATCTAGCATAGATTGTAGGACGGCCGGGGTGTTAACCATATCCCAGTTTAGGTCGCCTAGCAGTACAAACTCTGAAGATAGATGGGGTCGATCAATTCACATATGGTGTCCAGGGCACAGCTGGGGGCTGAGGGGGGTCTATAACAAGCGGCAATAGTGAGAGACTTACTTCTGGAAAGGTGGATTTTTAAAAGTAGAAGCTCAAACTGTTTGGGCACAGACCTGGATAGCATGACAGAACTCTGCAGGCTGTCTCTGCAGTAGATTGCAACTCCACCCCCTTTGGCAGTTCTATCTTGGTGGAAAATGTTGTAGTTGGGGATGGAAATTTCAGCATTTTTGGTGGCCTTCCTAAGCCAGGATTCAGACACGGCTAGGACTGCAGGATTGGCGGAGTGTGCTAAAGCAGTGAAAAAAACAAACTTAGGGAGGAGGCTTCTGATGTTAACATGCATGAAACCAAGGCTTTTACAGTTACAGAAGTCAACAAATGATCGCGCCTGGGGAATAGGAGTAGAACTGGGGCCTACAGGGCCTGGGTTAACCTCTACATCACCAGAGGAACAGAAGAGGAGTAGAGCTACAGAGGACCTTTGATGCCGTTTCAAACATAAATCTTGGAGTTCTACTAACTTTGGTAACACTCAATGCAACACTTGATACTTCACAACATAATGGCATGCCTTGGTATGCCTCTACCATCAACTAATCCCTTTTTATTGTAACATGTAGATGCTGTTGATTCAATCAATGTGGGTCAGTTAGATCAGAAATGGCCACAGAGTTAACTGTCAACATGCTGTATCTCTTACCAACATGCTGCACACGTTCACTTTTCAATATACTGGGTGTGTCATTCAGTATTAACATACAAATTGCTTTGTTTTAATGAACTGCAGGTCCAGCACGTAAGACCCATATTTTGTTGTTTAAACACTCGTTCTCTACAATCTGCATCAATGTTATTCTATTGGCGTTTCTCTCTAAGCTTGTTGTCATAATTTGGGATGAGTTCATTTTACTTTTAGACCCAGACAGACAGTAATCGATTACACAGTGTTCTACTCCTGCAACAGACTGAGACGTGAAAGTGGGCCTGATAAGTATATCATGTTTAAAGTATATCATGGACAGAACACAGATAGTAGGAGTACCTGCCGCGAAGCCTCCTTTGAAAGAATCAGCCAGTTTGTTTAATTGGCATCAATTATTCATTAGTGTAATTGTACATTGTTCAGCGAGGTCGACAGAGTTTTATTACCGGCATGCAGTGAATGCTCCTGCATACAGATTGGTTGGTGATTAATTTAATTCTGGAACTAATTCGGTTGACACTGAGATCTTGCTCCTTGCTTGTGAGTTATTAATTCATGGCAGCAACATTATTTTCTGTTCTGTTGGCCTTCATTTTTTTCTTCGGTTCTTTTCATATTTGCAAAATGTCCTGTCTGTATATGCACACACACTTTTATCCACAACATAACCAATACACTCTTGACATCTTCATTAATGGAAGCCAAATAGAAGTGTGGCGCTTGAGTCAACTGTTAATGCTGTCAGCACAGTTGTGATAATATCTGCACGTTTGGATAGAAGCCTCATTTTAATTTAAGATGCCTTTGGTGTTAATGTCTACATCCAAGAGAATTTTAAATAGTCAAACTTTTACCCTTAAGCTATACGTTTTTAGGATAATCTATATAATGCACAGTGAGCTTGGAAGCACATTCCGGGACATCTCGAAATTTGTCTTAAATACTTCAAAAGCATTTCTGTGGTATTTGTAATTGTAGTATCTTGGTTGTGTACCTTGATCAACAACACAACCTTGCGTCTGATATTTCAGACTCCAAGTGAACAACATTCTTCTGCATCCAGTCATTGTGGAATGGTAAGTTGCAACTTGTTTCTGTTTGCTGCATTTTCACTCCCTGAGATTCTGCAGTGTTAACTATATGATTTTTTTGTCAAATTGGAGATTGAAACACTTCTGAAATGACAGACATGCTCATTATCTCTGATTAATAAATTAAGGTCTGATTGTTTGACAGAAATTGAATAAAAAAATGGTGCATAAAACTCGAAACTGAGAAAAATCCAAATATTGCTTTGATAAAATACTGAAATGCTGCTTTGATGAAAGATTAAATGAACAGTAATGAATCATTGTTAATTGAAACTTCATAGAGAAATGTAATCTCTTTGGACCCTCTGTAATTCTGGAAAGAGTGGGAGGTTCTGTAGTCTGATGTAATAAAGTATAACAGAGTAACTGCATCATTCAACTCTCTTTCAGATTACATGTTACCTTTCTCACTGATTTGACATAATAATGTTTTGCAGGAGGTCGTTTTCCATCAGAACACATCCATCCTGTTATAGATCATTTTTTATATTGGCTACCACTATTTAAGAAGTTTTCTTTGAAAAAAGTATTTGTGAAAGACATTCAAGACCTATTTCTGAACCGTTCGGGGTCAATTGAAAAGCTTTCATCTCTCAGACTTCCAGATTCCAGACAATCAGGAGGAGCAGCTGCATTTTGGAGATGTTTTTTTTTGTTGCTAAATTTGATCAGTAATTTAGTTTGAATCTGCAGGTGCCCAGCACCCTTTTATGATTATGTTCGTGGCGTGTTAGATACAGTAGGTTGTGTGTGGTCAAAGGCCAGGCAAATTATAAGCAAGAGTTAATGGTCAAGCTATGAAAAATCTCCATCCTCAATTTTCCTCTTTAAGCCTCACTGCCATTTCAAATGGCTTTCTACATCTCATTTGGTGCATATTTTTGTATTCCATATACTGTTGAAAGATCTCAGTCCATACGCCTCATGATTGCACCCCTTGAACTGTAAAAACGGGTTCCGGTTATTTGTGTTAGTGCTCCTTCTATGAACCTAGATGGCCCAAACCTGAAGCTCTGATTTTAAGGTGTCAGACTTTCTCCCCAGTCCCTCTTAAACATGTTATTTTGTAACCAATGCTTTGATATCTATGCATAGTCACTTTACCCCTACCTACATGTACAAATTACCTTGACTAACCTTCTTATTTTTTTTTTTTTATTTCACCTTTATTTAACCAGGTAGGCAAGTTGAGAACAAGTTCTCATTTACAATTGCGACCTGGCCAAGATAAAGCAAAGCAGTTCGACAACATACAAAAACACAGAGTTACACATGGAGTAAAACAACATACAATCAATGATGCAGTAGAAAAAAATTAAAAAAAATAAAATAAAACAAATAAGATTATATACAATGTGAGCAAATGATGTGAGATAAGGGAGGTAAAGGCAAAAAAATGCCATGGTGGCAAAGTAAATAAAGTATAGCAAGAAAAAATCTGGAATGGTAGATTTGTAGTTTGAAGAAAGTTCAGAGATAAAATATAAATAATATGGTGCAAAGGAGCAAAATAAATAAAATAAATAAATACAGTAGGGGAAGAGGTAGTAGTTTGGGCTAAATTATAGATGGGCTATGTACAGGTGCAGTGATCTGTGAGCTGCTCTGACAACTGGTGCTTAAAGCTAGTGAGGGAGATAAGTGTTTCCAGTTTCAGAGATTTTTGTAGTTCGTTCCAGTCATTGGCAGCAGAGAACTGGAAGGAGAGACGACCAAAGGAGGAGTTGGCTTTAGGGGTGACCAGAGAGATATACCTGCTGGAGCGCGTGCTACAGGTGGGTGCTGCTATGGTGACCAGTGAGCGGAGATAAGGGGGGACTTTACCTAGCAGGGTCTTGTAGATGACCTGGAGCCAATGTGTTTGGCGACGATTATGAAGCGAAGGCCAGCCAACGAGAGCGTACAGGTCGCAGTGGTGGGTAGTATATGGGGCTTTGGTGACAAAACGGATGGCACTGTGATAGACTGCATCCAGCTTGTTGAGTAGGGTATTGGAAGCTATTTTGTAAATGACATCGCCGAAGTCGAGGATTGGTAGGATGGTCAGTTTTACGAGGGTATGTTTGGCAGCATGAGTGAAGGATGCTTTGTTGCGAAATAGGAAGCCAATTCGAGATTTCACTTTGGATTGGAGATGATTGATGTGAGTCTGGAAGGAGAGTTTACAGTCTAACCAGACACCTAGGTATTTGTAGTTGTCCACAAATTCTAAGTTAGAACCGTCCAGAGAAGTGATGCTGGACAGGCGGGCAGGTGCAGGCAGCGATCGGTTGAAGAGCATGCATTTAGTTTTACTTGTGTTTAGGAGCAGTTGGAGACCACGGAAGGAGAGTTGAATGGCATTGAAGCTCGTCTGGAGGGTTGTTAACACAGTGTCCAAAGAAGGGCCAGAAGTGTACAGAATAGTGTCGTCTGCGTAGAGGTGGATCAGAGATTCACCAGCAGCAAGAGCGACATCATTTATGTATACAGAGAAAAGAGTTGGCCCAAGAATTGAACCCTGTGGTACCCCCATAGAGACTGCCAGAGGTCCCGACAGTAGGCCCTGCGATTTGACACACTGAACTCTGTCAGAGAAGTAGTTGGTGAACCAGGCGACGCAATCGTTTGAGAAACCAAGGCTACTGAGTCTGCCGATGAGGATGTGGTGATTAACAGAGTCAAAAGCTTTGGCCAGGTCAATGAATACGGCAGCACAGTATTGTTTCTTATCGATGGCGGTTACGATGTCGTTTAGGACCTTGAGCGTGGCTGAGGTGCACCCATGACCAGCTCTGAAACCAGATTGCATAGCGGAGAGGGTGCGGTGGGATTCGAAATGGTCGGTAATCTGTTTGTTAACTTGGCTTTCGAAGACCTTAGAAAGGCAGGGTAGGATGGATATAGGTCTGTAGCAATTTGGGTCAAGAGTGTCACCTCCTTTGAAGAGGGGGATGACAGCAGCTGCTTTCCAATCTATGGGAATCTCAGACGACACGAAAGAGAGGTTGAACAGGCTAGTAATAGGGGTTGCAATAATTTCGGCAGATAATTTTAGAAAGAAAGGGTCCAGATTGTCAAGCCCAGCTGATTTGTAGGGGTCCAGATTTTGCAGCTCTTTCAGAACATCAGCTGAATGGATTTGGGAGAAGGAGAAATGGGGGAGGCTTGGGCGAGTAGCTGTGGGGGGTGCAGTGCTGTTGAATGCAGTAGGGTGGAAAGCATGGCCAGCCGTAGAAAAATGCTTGTTGAAATTCTCAATTATAGTGGGCTTATCGGTGGTGACAGAGTTTCCTATCCTCAGTGCAGTGGGCAGTTGGGAGGAGGTGTTCTTATTCTCCATGGACTTTACAATGTCCCAAAACTTTTTAGAGTTGGAGTTGCACGAACCGAATTTCTGTTTGAAAAAGCTAGCCTTGGCGTTTCTAACTGCCTGTGTGTATTGGTTTCTAACTTCCCTAAAAAGTTGCATATCGCGGGGGCAGTTCGATGCTAATGCAGAACGCCACAGGATATTTTTGTGTTGGTTAAGGGCAGTCAGGTCTGGGGAGAACCAAGGGCTATATCTGTTCCTGGTTCTAAATTTCTTGAAAGGGGCATGCTTATTTAAGATGGAGAGGAAGGCATTTAAAAAAAATAACCAGGCATCCTCTACTGACGGGATGAGGTCAATATCCTTCCAGGATACCAGGGCCAGGTCGATTAGAAAGGCTTGCTCGTTGAAATGTTTCAGGGAGCGTTTGACAGTGATGAGTGGAGGTCGTTTGATCGCTGACCCATTACGGGTGCAGGCAATGAGGCAGTGATCGCTGAGATCTTGGTTGAAAACAGCAGAGGTGTATTTAGAGGGCACGTTGGTTAGGATGATATCTATGAGGGTGCCAGTGTTTGCGGCTTTGGGGTTGTACCTGGTGGGTTCATTAATAATTTGTGTGAGATTGAGGGCATCAAGCTTGGATTGTAGGATGGCTGGGGTGTTAAGCATGTCCCAGTTTAGGTCACCTAGTAGCACGAGCTCTGAAGATAGATGGGGGGCAATCAGTTCACATATGGTGTCCAGAGCACAACTAGGGGCCGAGGGGGGTCTATAGCAGGCGGCAACGGTGAGAGACTTGTTTTTGGAGAGGTGGATTTTTAAAAGTAGAAGTTCAAATTGTTTGGGTACAGACCTGGATAGCAGGACAGAACTCTGCAGGCTATCTCTGCAGTAGATTGCAACACCGCCCCCTTTGGTCGTTCTATCTTGTCTGAAAACGTTGTAGTTAGGGATGAAGATTTCAGAGTTTTTGGTGGACTTCCTCAGCCAAGATTCAGACACAGCTAGGACATCCGGGTTGGCAGAGTGTGCTAAAGCAGTGAATAAAACAAACTTAGGGAGGAGGCTTCTAATGTTAACATGCATGAAACCAAAGTTATTACGGTTACAGAAGTCATCAAAAGAGAGCGCCTGGGGAGTAGGAGTGGAGCCAGGCACTGCAGGGCCTGGATTCACCTCTACATCCCCAGAGGAGCAGAGAAGAATAAGTATGAGGGTACGGCTAAAAGCTATAAGAATTGGTCGTCTGTGACGTCCAGAATAGAGAGAAAAAGGAGCAGGTTTCTGGGGGCGATAAAATAGCTTCAAGGTATAATGTACAGACAAAGGTATGGTGGGATGTGAGTACAGAGGAGGTAAACCTAGGCATTTAGTGATTATGAGAGAGATATTGTCTCTAGAAACATAATTGAAACCAGAAGATGTCATAGCATGTGTGGGTGGAGGAACTGAGAGGTTGGATAAGGTATAATGAGCAGGGCTAGAGGCTCTACAGTGAAATAAGCCAATAAACACTAACCAGAACAGCAATGGAGAAGGCATATTGACATTAAGGAGAGGCATGCTTAGCCGAGTGATCAAAGGGTCCAGTGAGATTCAGACAGCTAGCCGGGCCATAGGTAGCAAGCTGGTGGAAGATGGGAGGGAGGTCTGTTTTTAGCCACCTCGTGCGTTTCCGTCTGTGGGTTAGTGGGGTTCCGTGTGGAAGGGGGGACCAGTCCAAGTTGGCAAAATAGTTAGTTATAGTGGCCCAAGAAAAGTGTCCGATAGACCTATTCAGATCGCAGCCGAAAAGACAGCTAACGATTAGCGGGCCGCAGATGGGCGATCAGGTTACGTCGCGACGGAGGGGCCAGTTGGATAACTCCCTCGGGCAGATAACGTCGGTGGTCCAGTCGTGAAGACCCGATGGGGCTCCGCATCGGCAGTAAAACGGGTCAGGATAGGTGAGTTGTAGCCCAGGAGACACTTCAGCTGGCTAGCTCAGGAATAGCCCAGGAGTGGCTGACGGAACTCTTCAGCTGGCTAGCTGGCTAGCTCCGTAATAATGTGTGTTAATTCCGTGACCGACGTTGCCAATAGTCACTCAGGTAGCAGCTAGTTAGCTGCAAGATCCAGGTGTAAATGTCCAGAGCCTGCGGTAGAAATCGGGGAAAGGAGAGAGAATAGGTCCGGTATGCTCTGGTCTGAGTCGCGCTGTACAAAAACTGGCGATAGCTTTTCGAGCTAATGGATAGCTGAGGACAGCTAAGCGTGGCTAGCTGAACTTCAACGTTAGCCAGTGAAAATGGCTAACCTCTTGCTAGCTTCTGTTGTGGAATTCAGATGAGGTAAATAATACTTTCTTTTTTAAATTGGTGAGGCGGGTTGCAGGAGAGTGCTTTGAGGTTGAGTTTTTAGAATAAAAAAAAATATATATATATATATATATAAAAAGATAAGTGAAGAAAAAAATATGTAAATATATATATATACACGGGACACGACAAGAGGAGCGTAGAGGACGTCTGAACTGCTACGCCATCTTGGGAAAAACCTGTACCCCTGTACATTGACTCGGTACCGGTAACTCCTGTATATAGCCTCGTTATTGTTATGTAATTGTATTGTGTAACTTTTTATTTTATTTTTTACTTTAGTTTATTTAGTAAATATTTTCTTAACTCTATTTCTTGAACTGCTTCTTTGGTTAAGAGCTTGTAAGTAAGCATGTGACAAATAACATTTGATTTGATTCTGCAGTTTTACCAAAACGTCTCTCTGTTGTACAGGTAATTAACCAAAATTACATTTAAATGTCACCTTTTTTATAACCACTATAGTTTAAGTCAATAAAAACATAGTGTTAGTTCTAGAGCATCTTTACTCTCAGACCCACCAGTGAGACAGCAGCCATTGCAGCATCAGCCTCCTGAGGTAATTGTGTTTATGCTGTCAGAAGCAGTGCTTTTCCCTGGGCTGTTTTTGGCCTCCCAGGCAGAGCCCTAAGCCAGTCTTCTCAGCTGTAATGGTCTTCGTGCTTGTCTGTCTGCCCCTGGCATTAGGCTCAGACCTTTACCTCTATAGGAAGAGGGTTCATTATGGCTACACTCCTCTCTGCTGCAAACTTTCCATTTCTTTCTCTCCTTGCTTATTACCAAAGAGAGTTCAAGGGCCTTACCGTCCTGATGAACTGCCATTTTCTCAAATGAGCTAAATCACCATTCAGTCACGTCTCCTAGGGGGGAATGATAGAAATCATATTTTTAGGCATGAGAGTTTTTGTGTAACCAGGCCTTTTTGATGTAATGCATATTTACCAGTATGATGTGTGTTAGTTTGAGGGGTTGATTAGGGACATGAAATGTAACACCCATTAGAATAGTTATGTCACAGTGCTCTGTAGAATATCCACCCGTAACCATTGGTTACTGCTTATTTTCTTATGTGGAACTATTTTTGTAAAGTCTTAGTAGTCTACTTTGGCTGTTTCACTCTTGAGTCATCTGAGGTGGTGACTGCATCTCTAATATGAAGAGAATCATTAAGACATAAATGGTGGTAGGAACCATGACCAAGAATAGAATCAGAAAAACACCTCAGAAGCTGATTTCCCTGTGAGCGTGTGTGTGTGTGTGTGTGTGTGTGTGTGTGTGTGTGTGTGTGTGTGTGTGTGTGTGTGTCAGCAGTGAGGAAAGGATGAGTAATGTGAGTGTTAGCTGAATTCCTTATACACCTGTTTATTGAACTTTCACCTCAACATCGACATAGATTTACTTCCAATGCTGTGAACAGATGAGCTTTCGTATCACTTGTTCTATCACAGCCCCCACTCTAACACATACACCACACACACACACACACACACACACACACACACACACACACACACACACACACACACACACACACACACACACACACACACACACACACACACACACACACACACACACACACAGCTTTGGCTTTCTTGGTGGTACTGCTGCCTCTGGCTGGGTGCTATACTGTAGACCTAGATAATGTGTGTTTGTGCATGATAAAATATAGTAATCTACACCTGGCATGCTAACGTTAAGCAGTTGATCTAATCTAATGAACATAGAGAAGAGGCCCTTGACTCCTTGTTCCTTCTCTCCTTGCAGCCGGCTGACTAAGACTGACATGGAGCTGGAGGTGCTGCGATACACTAACCGGATTTCCAGTGAATCCCATAAAGAGGTAAAATCCTGCAGGACAGACAGATAGACATACCTGCCACAGTGGGAGAAGGAGCGCCAGATTCTGGCTCATCTTCTTTTTAAAGGGAGGTATCTGTGCATTTTGGAAATGGGATGTCAGGATCTTCTGAGGTGCAGCATTCAGCCAATGAATATGTTCTAAATGTAGAAGAAAGTTTACAGCCTGCTAGCAATGTAACAGACGTGAACCCACTATAGCGTCTTGATGCTACTCTATACAGATTACATTGGTTGTATGTACTAGGACTGTAAACATAAAGTACTGTAAACTACAAAGATAGCCTACATAGCTACATACAGTATCTTAGGCACCAATTCCCACCTTGCAACTACTGGGAACATCAACCACCAGGCACTATAGTGTGAACCTAAAAGGCATAGCCATCCCATATCCATGCAACATGGCAGGATCATGGTATTAAATCCCATTCTACACAGGCTCGTAGTAATAAAAGCAAACACTACAATGAGGACGATTCATACAGTCCCTCCTAACAGTCAAGCTGGGCCAACCCTGGTCCCATTAAGAAAAAGGTGCCTAGAATGGTTGGGGTTCAAAGCTCTACCCTCCATACACTCTCTCGTGTTATCCAGGAGAGAGTGTATTCTCAGTTTCTCAGAGAAATGCAGGGCAGTCAAGGAGCAGAAGTGAAATGTGCCTTTGGAAGCTTTAGAGTAATTGATTCATCCAGATTGATGGTCACATACTGTAATGGAAATAAAATAATTGCTAGCAGTGAATTAAAATATGAAAGGGGTTTATTCTAGGAAATGCAATATTAATGCACTTGCTGGCTTTTGGCAAAATAAATTAAGAATGTGATGATAAATAGATATTGAGTTGGGTTGTCATCTTGGCTCCAAAATAACAAATACAAATTGAGCCTGACGACTCCTCTTGATCAATGGAAAACAATTTGATGTTGAAATCTCTAGGTGTCACGACTTCCACAGAAGGTGGTTCCTCTCCCTGTTCGGGCGGTGCTCGGCGGTCGGCATCGCCGGCCTACTAGCCATCACCGTTCCTTTTTTCCTTTTCTGTTTGTTTTGTTTGTGGTTCTTTCACACCTGGTTTCATTTGCCTTAATTTCTGTGTGTATAAGTACCCCTGTTGCCTGCCTAGGTTTGTGTGGGATTATTCATGTGATGTTGCTCGTTAAGGTTGTGCCTTATTTGTTTTCACGTATTATACCAAGTGTGTATAAGTTTAGGAGCGTTGTTTTTTTTCCCCCTTCCTTCCGTGAGTACTGGTTCCTCTGTTGTCTAGGGCGTTTATTTTGGTATTGTACCTGACCTGTATGTTTGTGAACTTGCCTATTAAATAACGCATCTCGGACATCTCTGCTCTCCTGCGCTTCACTCCTTCACCTACCTATAAACACAAGCTCGTCACACTAGGTAGTATTTCCCACAATGGATGAAATACTTGAAGAATATTTAATTAATTATCTCAATTCTATCAGAATACAATATCCATAGAATATTCTAAAAATAATAACAAGGGGAAAAGATTCCATATTTAGACAGTTAAAGTTAAATGTTCTTCCAGTCTCCACGTCCTAATACGTGCTGGATATACCCCAAATATATTCCCCTGCACTGCAGGAAATGTTTCCACTGCCCCATCACGTGTAGGGTTGTCCTTGACAGACAAGGCCAATCGTTGCTCCAGGTTTGCCCGACCTTGAGCAGCCTGAGGCGCTGAATCTGCTTTGTGGTCCCATTTTCTGCAATATAGCCGTTGATGTATATTCACTGACATTGGTCTTCATAAGTGCCAGTATCACGAAGGACTTATAAAGACAAATACCTCTGCTTTTCTGCTGGCCGATGTTCTCTCCTTTATTGCTGCATACCCTCTGAGAGAGGTACAGGACTCTGGAGGCGACAATGAAGTTAAAACAAATGGATCCTGAATGCAGAAATTAATTTCAAAATCCAATAGTGTTATGGTTTCAATAAAGTTTAATTGAACATTAAGTTTCACAGAGAACAAACGCTATTGGGCATTCTGGGTAAACATCTAAATATAACTAACCGGAAGCAGTTAATCAGCTCCCTTGCCCCTATACTGTAATATTAATTATACTGTTATAGTCTTGGAATGCGATGTGAATTATTGTATATTACTCTTCTAGTCATGAATGTTAAAACAATGTGTAACAGAACAATATGATTATTTTAAAGAAGGAAAGGCACAAGTCTTCTTTTACTATTCACATGAGATTTAGCATTTGGACATTCAGTGTGTCTACCATGCAGGTTATGCAGGTGAAACCAAGATACCACTGTTGAAATTGATTTTAACTGAGCTAATTGAACAGTGTAACAAAATACACTGATGTCCCATCTATTGGCCAACAGGGAGGATGTTTTATTCTGGAGCCCCTATATTCTGTCTCCAGCTGAGGGATGAAGATGTGCGCCCTGTCCCAAGGCCTCCCCAGTCTTATCAATCTGACTAGAGGAGGGCTGTGCAGACGTTTGATCCTTGGTCCTGCTTGATGAGAAGGCGGTGTGCAGAAAGATGTTAAAGGCTCTGGGCTGGGGAATACTGACACTGTATTAACTTGATGTAGTGTATTATAACAGGATCCAGATGTGACGTTGTCCCACTTCCACTTGGAGCTCTTGCACTAAGTCAATATGGATGGAGCTAGGAGGATTCAGTGACACGTTTGGCTGCAGTGTCCTTCACTGTTGTTTTCCCATTCCACTGCTCGCTCTGATGATGTAATTTGTCATCATAGAAGAAGCTACTACAGCTCAATGATAAGAGCACTGCCGCATGTTAACATATTTTTTTTTATAATGTTATAGTTTTCTTTGTATAATCTTCCCTGGTTTTTTATCCTTTTGGACATCTGAAGGCAGCCAAACTTTTTTGTGTATAACTAAGCAATAAACTTCCTTCCTTCACTGGCATAACTGTTTAATGAGGCAAATTATTTCCTGGGATGAAAATGTCAAAGTGTGAGTAGGGTGGAAGAAAATACATTTACATGTACTAGTATGCTTCTCTGCTCTGCCTGCTCTGCCAAGGTGACTGGCTTCAGTTGGACTTGACAGGGTCAGCCTTCCTGAGCACTGTCTTCCTCCTGGGACGTCATTAAATTTCTGTTTCCAGCACCTGAGCCTCTTTGACGCCTCTGGTCACGTCCCTCCCTGACTCCCTGCTCTATGATGTGATGTCCTCGTTCCGTGGCCCCGGCTCAAATTGAAATCAAGAGTTTCTCCAGAGGCTGGTCCTTCAGTGTTGTGGAGTCTAGGGGGGGGTGCTTGCTGGCTGTGTCAGACGGCCAAATAAAACAGGCCTTTTCCAGATCATTGCAACGCTTGCCCTAGATTATTATAGTACCATATCACAGATAGGTTGTGTTCAGTAGGCACGAAATGGAAGAAAACAGAGTGGATCAGGGAGGTACTATCTGAAAATGTCCTGTAAGAAACATATTGTAATGACCTGGCTAGATCGTAAAGGAACAATTGTCCAGACAGAGGATTTAGTTTACGAATTGACGGTTTATTAACCCAACTTCACACAGGCTACTGTTTGGCCGTAGCCCATGCCAAATAAATGAAGGATACCCCTATAAAACAACCGTGACATTCTCTTTTGAAGACCAGACGTAAGAGCGAGAACAATGGCTAAACATGGCATTCCTGTGGTTGGCAGATAGCAGGTTGACTGGCATGTCGGACCCCGCAAACTCTGGTTACTGGTAAGTACAACACAACCAACAAACAGCATAACACACAGCTGTCTGTGCAGGTCGCTACAATGTGTTTTAGTTTTCCAAAGCATAACCCTGAGTACGTGGACTGCAGATTTGTTCTCTTGTTCTGTGCATGTCCATGGCTAGTGTTTCTTTCTGAAGCATTTAGTGAAACGTGTTTCTATTGAACTGAAACACTGTAACCTTTTAGCTGTGTTACACTGCAGACTATATCAGAGGGGACAACACAACATTTCCAACTTTCAAATGAAACAAAACAATTGAGCTGATATTGAATTTACTACTAGTCTACTGAGACTACAAATACACATCGGTAATTTGTGTTTGTCTTCGTTCCTCATGATGTCTTGAGGCCTTGAGTTAGAATGGCATACATAGTCTTGACAGTCTCTACGGTGTAGGCCTGTAGCATTTTGTCTAGTCCCTGACAAATAGAGTATATGGAGTCTCATTTATTTCTCCCATTTGGAAGGTAAAACGCCTGAGAACTATCTATACCAGTTGTACAGCAGTACACATTGCACTGTCATGTATCAGTGTGCAGCGGGTAGGACGGAGTCAGGCGCAGGACACAGAACTGAGTAAAAACGTACTTTACTCGCAAAATCACAAACTAATTCCAAACAAGGAATAATAATCCAGCTCAACACAAAAGAGCGACCACATAACAAAGAACAAACACGCACAAAACCATGTGGGTACCAGAGGGTTAAATAGGGAATAAATTATAACATAATGGAAACCAGGTGTGTACAATCAAGACAAAACACATAGAAAAAGAAACGTAGATTGGTGGTGGCTTGAAAGCTGGTGACTTTGACCGCCGAACGCCACCCGAACAAGGAGAGGCACCAACTTCGGCGGACGTCGTGACAGCCACATCATACCAAGTGTTATCTTGATCCACAGTTCCTATTATAACTTGCTATTATCTTGGCTAAGACGCTTAATCCATGAGTTTGAATAAGTGGCTCTTAACTGTTCAAATCGCCTGCAATTGTGAATAATCCCCCTTGTCCCTGAAGCATAATTTTCCTTTCTGTCAGACAGTGAGTTTTTTGGGACTTGAGTAGATGATAACACTTATCTTATCACATGGAGTTAATAGCATATCATTTGCAGGCTATTGCACCTCATTTTCCAATCCAGAATGAAACACTCCCACAACCGCCCTCACCTCTCACAGTGTAGGATGGATGAATTACAACAGTGAATAGAAAATATGCACGATTAGCCTTTAGCCACAACAATTACTTTAAAGAGAACAACAAGTAGTTCTCTACAATTTTTCACAAACAGACAAAATAAAGTGTTGTTGTCGTTTCTCTTCAGATAATGAAGCATGTGAGACACAGACAGAAAGAATATGAAATGGAGAGGTGAGAATACATGTTGTCTATATATGTCACTGTGTGTACAGTACCATATACTGTGAAATACAATACTTTAAACACATCTTAGTGTGACAATACACTGTTAAGAAAATCTATTGTTTGGCCAGAGGGTTAGGCCTTTGCACTGTACTGCACTGTCTGCCCTTAAAGGTGATGGTAAACCAGTATGTTCCTGATCTATCAAGGGGTGTTCCTCTGGCTGAATTACATTCACAGCACTGCTGATAAGACATCCTACTTCCCTCCCTACTGCCCATCACAACACCAGTTCACTGAAATCTATTTGGCCCCTAAAAACAAACTGAGATAAGCTGTGGTGCTTTGTGTTCCATCTTGATGGGATTCTTCAGACTCTGGACGCTGTCAACGGAAAAGAGATAGAAATGCCAGGTCTGTGTCCGAAATGGCACCCTATTCCCTATATAGTGCTATGGACCCTTCTCAAAAGTAGTACACTATATAAGGAACAATGTACCATTTTGGACGCAACCCTGGACTGAGTTTGAGCTGCTGCAAAACACAAATGGGAGTTTATAGTACGTAGTTGTATAGGTATCCTGTCTGACTGCACTGCTGACCAGACCACTCAGTCTCATCTCACTGCTGTGAGACTGACCTGCTTTTCTTTCTGACATTATTCTTGGAGATTCCAGTCAGTCTGGGGAAAGGAAAGCTTGGGCTGTGTGTGTGGGTGTGTGTGCTGGAGTATGTAAAAATATGATTGTTCCTGTGACCAAATCCCTTTCCTAGCACTATGCCCATCTACCTGTCCACTGTTTGGTCTGGCTGGGGACAGCGACAGCTTCTCCTGAGTACTTTAGCTTGAGGGTCTGTGATGTTTATATGAGACACTGGCTCTGCTGACCGTACTCCTAGCATCCTAGTCCTCTCATCAGTCTCACTCTCAGCCTCCATGACATCATCATATTAGCTTTAGATGGGGGATGCTTCTCTAATGTCTGTGCACTAATCAGTACGGAGAGAGGATCTGACAGAACAGGTGCAGGTAGTGGAGAAGGAGGAGGTATTGTGTCTGAACACATCAAGGCAAGGCTGCTTTGGCTGCAGGGCTGGCAGAGAGGTCACGCAAGGCTCTATCACTGAGGAATGCTCAGTGACAGAGGGAAAGAGCCAGTGACCCAACACTCACAGTGTCCACACACCATCATCCACTCTCACATACCTCCTCCCCCACCCCACATGGCCTCCACCTACTACACAAAAACCTCTGGAGTTGTTGCAGAGTCCACCGCTGCATTCACAGGCTACTGTGACAGACGTAGCCTCTAGAATCCTCCACAAGGATAATGATGCAATATTTCTGCATCATCGACAAACAAAGAGCACTCTCTGCAATTTTGAAAACCTTTTTATAGAGGCCTAGATACTGTAATTAATGAATTAACAAGATAATAAAGTATTCATTGTAAGTAATGAATTAATATGTTTTAACATAGTTTTTGCATGGTGGGGAGTGGCGGGAGGTGTATTATCCATTGGGATTCAATCTGTCAGGATTAGTGAGCAATTTTATTAATTGAGTTTTGTTGCTGTGAGCCAGAGGCTCTTAACAGCCAACAATGCTGCAATTTATTTTGAAAGTAATTATTTATTTTGGTACTGTTATGAAGGATGGGTTTGAATAATTATTACCCCTAAATTGGATTTTCCCCCCGTGCAGACAGTGCTGGTGTCCTTGCCTGAAGTTTGAGTTTGATTAGTGACATGTTATCCATCTTCAAATCAAACCCGCCTTGCAGTATCTATGCAGTGGCATTGTAATGGCTGGAATGGAATAAATGGAACGGTATAAAACACATCAAACATATGGAAACCACATGTTTGACTCTGTTCCGTTTATTCTATCCATTACAATGAGTTTGTACTCCTATAGCTCCTCCCACCAGCCTCCTCTGGTGTATTTATCTCTCCACAGAACAGTGATTTAGGAAGAGGTGAATGGCGTGTAGGGGACACAGTAATAGAGCACAGCTCCTCTGTGGTTTCCTCTGTGGAAACATGTGGCAGTAGGGTGATGATGCGTGTCAGGGTCTGGCTCAGGGAGGGATGTCGTGAGGTTGGTGATCACGGTCAGGAAGCAGCCCGGGGGCTTAGGAAGAGATGCATGATGGGAGGTGAAGGGCAGAAGAGCTGGAGCTGAAAGACAATGAAGATAGGATTAGAGTTGAGCACTCTCATTGCAGTACAAACTACGGGGGAAGATTCTGTTGCTTTTTCTCTGCTAGCTAAGCATTTTAGTAAATTTTTTTTTTACAAAGGATTAGTTAGTGATGTCTGAAACTTTTTAATTGTGAGGTTGATTAACTTTTACAATTACTTTATATACTTTTTACATTTAATTAATTGTATCATTCACTTTTCCTCAGGTACTCACAGTGCTAGCAGATAAGATGCAAATAAGATGACTTGATTTACTCAATGTTGGGACTTAGTGTCCATCAGAATCTTTTCAAACTGGAAAAAGTTTCAGTTATATGTTTTGTATCATAGAACTATACTAACCTAAATACTGGTATACAGACAAATATCTGGGTTTTAAGCTTAGAGTTGAAAAAACGAATATTTCAGGATTAAAATAGTTATATTGATTCTCTCTGAGGGGAAACAACCCTGCTATTCTGGTCTTTTATTACTAAAAGCTACACTTAATAGATTTTGGTCTTGCTTTCACTGAGAAGCTAAACTGCGGCATAAGTACCCCTGTGCTTATTCATACCAGTGATAAATACTTCTAGAATGAAAGAAAAAGGGGAGAAAGAGGCAGAGCTTGTTTTAAAGTAGAATAGGTCTCTTTCTCATACTACTGCTGTTAGACCACTTCTGTCTCAAAGATAGGACAGGTGTCAGATCTCCAGTTAGGGAGGCAGCCATGAGCCTGGAGGTAGAGAGAGAGAGAGGCTAACCCACCATAGAGCTATCCTCTCTCCTTTCTCCATGCCTAAAGGTAGAGAGGCTAACCCACCATAGAGCTATCCTCTCTCCTCTTCCCCTCGGCTGGACAGCCCAGGTGGCCTTGGCGGGATTTTTGCTCTTATTAAATAAAGGCCTTGTGAATTTAGTGAAAGTTGTCCACTGCTGTTTAGATCACCAGGGAGATGGAAGGACAAAGCGTGTGTACGTTAATGAATAACTCACATTGGTCCCTCCTTCCCAGGCAATAGCTTTTGGAAATGCACAATACAAATAAATATCCATTTGACATTGCATGCTAGTTCATTATTAAGGAGGAAAACAGGATGTTTGGACACAAGACTCTGTAAGAGTACTTTTGAAATAGTCACACAACCTTGGAAAGCCATTGAAATGGATTGGAAAGTTATTTTCAGGACATCATCCTCATGTCCTTCACTCTCAATGGATCATTATGCTCTACCATGTCTTTCTACTAAGCACTCGTATGTGACTCATCTCGTCAATCTTTTAAGGTGCTCCAAATTGCATTTTAACAAGGTCAAGAGAAAATATATAAATAATAGGATTTTGATAATCATTTTTAATCCCGCTCTGTTGTAACACAAATAAATATTGTATTTGTTAATTTAGATTTGATCAATCTCATTGGCTGGAGAATAAATTGTTTTGATCCCTAAACTCCCCACAGAAGGATTAACACTCCTTCTGCGTTGTGCAAATATCAGATCAGAACCAAGTTGGAATGAGGCTGTGTGATTGGACAAGGAAGTGTAGGATCTTTACCCCAGTATGCTTTAGGTCAAGTTCAGGGAAGTGTGACCAGAGGATTGGTTCCTCAGGGAGCAATTACTGTAGGCCTCACTAAAGAAAGTTGGGATGGGAGATAGTCTGGAAGGTGTCAAACAATGCCGTAACCCCTTGTCAGCTGTAAGCCTATTGGCCCTACTCCAGATAGGAGAGTAAATCCATTTGAATTCAACCACTTTTTGACAGCACCCCGTTCAATTTGAACAAGTGCTCAGAAAGGGACGTTTTGGACCTGAATGCCAAAACATTCAAGAGATAAAGGTGCTCAATTTTGACCTATTTTGCATACCACCATACCATGAGACATCCATGTCTTCAATAATGGAAATATATAATTTAAAGCTTACAAACACAGTTGTCAAACTATTTAATAATTTCTTGAAATGTTTTTTAGTAATACTCAAATGTCAATTATCTAAAAACGCATACTCAGATCTTTTGCATATTCCCTTATGTTATAGCTTAGACCCTGTTCTTCTGAGGTTTATGTGTTTTGCCCGCCATCGTTTGAGACACAACATGCTCTTGAACATTACAACAAAATAAAAAACACCTGGTCACATAATTGGGGTGACAGGTAGCCTAGTGGTTAGAGCGTTGGGCCCGTAACCGGAAAGGTTGCTAGATCGAATCCCCGAGCTGACAAGGTAAAAATCTGTCGTTCTGCACCTGAACAAGGCAGTTAACCCACTGTTCTTAGACCATCATTGTAAATAAGAATTTATTTGACTTGCCTAGTTAAAAAAAATAAAAACAAATCTGTCCATGCGAACTACAAGGTTTAGATAGCTAGTTAATTTACACGTGTAGGATCTTAATTTGAGCCAGTTTGCTACAGCAGGAAAATAATCCTGGTGTAGCAGGAAATGTGGATAATAATTCATTTACATTTTTGTAGGCATTGATACATTCAAGTCTGAAATTTCAAAGTGTAAATTACAAACTTCAGAAGCCTTTTTAAACACTACAAGTTTTACATTTCCTGCATCCTGCAACAGGATGAACAAATTAATATCCTACATCTGTACTTACCTAGCTAAAAAACGTTAGCTGACATAGGATAGTTGATCTACAGGAAATGTATGACAGGTTAAACTAACTAAGGTATTTCAGTGACAGAGGAAAACTGCACATGTACTACAAATTTCAAAATGGAAAATTGTGCATTCTACTATTACCTTCCCATCCATAGCCAAGTTGTTTGATTCATCGCGCAGAATAAAAACCTTTCTACTGAAGGTGTAACGCCTGCTCCTTCCCTCCGGAGTACGACATCGCCAGAATAGTAGCCACCATTCCTGGAGTCATCATTACGCACACCTGGCACTCATCATTACGCGCACCTGTGAATAATTATGATTCACACCTGGACTCCATTACCTTCAAAATTTCCACCCCTTTATATGTCACTCTCCCATGTTCACTCACCAGTTTGTATTGTTCTTGTGTATCGGCATACTGCCTTATGTTCGTGTCTTGTTCTTGGTTTTGTTGTTTTATTCAAATGTTTCACCTGCTTCCGACTCACTGCTCCATCATTACAGAATACCAACTCAAAATATGGAAGCAGCAGGACAACTGATGATCTCCCAGATGATCAATGAACAAGGTGACCTTCTTTGTCAACACCATGATCAGCTGGCTCAACTGGGGACGGCCATGGAAGAAATTCTCCGCAGTCTACAACATCTCAACAGGGGAGGATATTCTAGAGCCAGTCTACCCAACGAGTCAGCACACCAGCCCATTCAGCAACCCGCTCAGGTCAGCGATGCCCATCTATCCCTCCTGGAGAAATATGACGGGACACCATCTAAATGCCGTGACTTCCTCCTTCAGTGCTCCCTCTATTTCGCACATCAGATGGGAGCTCTCAACACCGAGAGGTCTAAGGTTGCCACAGTTATTTCTCTGTTGACTGGGTGGGCATTGGAATGGGCTACGGCCATCTGGGAGAGAGGTTAGGAGGAGCTCGAGTCTGTGTGGGGTTCATGGCTCTGTTAAAATGTATTTTCGATCAAAGGTTTTTGGGGTTTGCCAACTTTTACAGCTGCTTCATCAGGAACTTCAGTGCTTTCGCCGCCGCCCCTCTCACTTCCCTGCTTACCGGTGGGCCTCGTAGGTTGGTTTGGTCTCCAGCAGCCGACGAGGCCTTTTGTCTCCTCAAGGGGCATTTCATCTCTGCCCCCTTGCTAAAACACAGATTCCATTATACCTTTTGTGGTTGAGGTAGACGCATTGGAGGTGGGTGTGGGGGCAGTTTTGTCACAAAGGCAGGGGGACCCACTAAAATTGTATCCTTGTGCTTTCTTCTCGAATAAACTGTCCCCTGCAGAGAGGAATTAGGACATTGGGGAGCTCTTGGCGGTGAAGTTGGCATTAAAGGATTGGAGACACTGGCTGGAGGGTGCCAAGGAACCATTTGTCATCCTCATCGACCATCAGAACCTTGAGTACATACAGACAGCGAGGAGACTGAATCCGCTCCAAGCCAGGTGGGCTCTTCTTCACCAGGTTCGACTTCACACTGACCTATCGCCCAGGTTCTAAGAACATGAAGGCCGATGCCCTGTCCCGTATCTATGATTCGGGAGAGGTTCCTATCCAGAGGGCACCCATAATCCCATCCTCCCGAGTTGTGGGTCCAGTGGTTTGGGATGTAGATGTGGACATCCGCCATGCTCTAGAGAGGGAGCCTGCACCCTGGAATTGACCTCCAATGCACATCTACGTTCCCACAGGGATAAGGGATTGGCTGCTGACCTGGGCACACACAGGTGTTGTCACTGGACATCCAGGTATTTCTCGCACCATCCATTCCCTCACTGAGAAATACTGGTGACATACCCACCTTGATGCGGAATGTCAACTCCTGTTCTGTGTCTCCTTAAATCAAGTCCCCCCGGAATGCTCCAGCAGGGAAGCTTCTGCCACTTCCCGTGCCTCAGCAACCTTGGTCCCATCTATTCATTGACTTTGTTACTGATCTTCCCCCTTCTGATGGTTTCACCACCATTCTGGTGGTAGTGGATATATTTTCCAAGACATGTCGATTCTTCCCACTGCGCTCCAGGTCACTGAGGCACTCTTCCAGCAGGTCTTCCGGCATTATGGCCTTCCGGAGGACATTGTCTCAGACCGTGGCCCCCAATTCACATCCCGAGTATGGAGGGCCGCCTTGGAGAAGCTCGGCGTCACGGTTAGCCTCCCATCTGGTTATCGGCCTCAGTCTATGAACAGGTGGAGAGGATGAATCAGGAGCTAGGGAGGTTCCTGAGGAGTCACTGTCAGGACCGGCAGGGTGAGTGGACACGTTTCCTTCCTTGGGCAGAGTACACCCAGATCTCTCTACCTCACTCCTCCACTGGGTTGATCCCTTTCCAGGGAGTTTTGGGTTTCCAGCCGGCCCTGGCCCCGTAGACCCTGGGCCAGACTGCGGATCCTGTGGTAGATAAGTGGTTCCATCAGAAGGAACAGGCAGACCGTCACTGCAGTGAGACCTCTGTGTTCCATCCTGGGGATCGTGTCTGGCTCTACCGGGAACATCCCACTCCATCTGCCCTGCAAGAAACTGAGCCCCCAGTTTGTGGGGCCGTTCAAGGTTCTCCGGAGGGTCAATGAGGTGACATACAGTAGTGACTGGGTAATTGTATCCTGTATCTCACCCTCTTTTCATGTCTCCTTCTCAGGTTGGTGGTTCCTGGTCCCCTAGCTGATGCTGTCCCCCACCCCCCGGACATCAAGTGAGGCCCAGCGTATGCTGTCAGATCCTTATTGGACTCCTGACGTTGTGGGGGTCAACTCCAGTATCTGGACTGGGAGGGGTATGGGAGGCGTCTGCTCCTCCCCTCCGGCGTACAACGTCGCCAGAGTACTAACCAGTCATCATTACGCACACCTGGCACTCATCATTACACACACACCTGTGAATCATTATGACTCACACCTGGACTCCATTACCTTCATAATTTCCTCCCCTTTATGTCACTCTCCCATGTGCACTTACCAGTTGGTATTGTTCTTGTGTCTCGGCGTACGTGTTCGTGTCGTGTTCTTGGTTTTGTTGTTTTATTAAAATGTTCACCTGCACCTGCTTCCGACTCACCACCCCATCATTACAGAAGGTTTGTACACGTGATTTCATGGAAGCCTCTTGATAAGGATGCTTGTCTTAAACAAATATTACAATATTGCGGAATCTTGCTAAGAGTTTTTCTTGTATTAAGTATAATTATATTTAAAAATGTTTTCTTCCTTCACGTTGTCTCTTTGACAGCACTGAAGAACACTGTAAACATGTAACAAGGTGAGCTTGTTCTCCCAGGAACAAAAGACACATAGTGACAGGAATTCTGTCAGATTAATCAAGGAATACAGCAGTTGTTATGGTTATCAATAGTGGCTGGGAGACAGTGCAGGTGACAGGGGAACTGAGAGTTTCAGGGTATAAGGCTCAGATCCATCCCAGAATTCATTGCTGTAGCTCAGCAAACTTACTGGGAAACATTCAGTCAGCCGTGGTTCTTACATCAGGCAAGTAAATTCACTCTCTTGCATTAATTAGACAGACTACTGTGTGTATAGTGGCCCACCTAGCAGCAGTCATGAATATTAACTTGAATGGTCTGAAAAGCAATTTCTGTAATCCAACCTTCAAGACTCTCCATGAGCTCTATAGCTATGAGATGCCAATTTTCCTAATGAATGTTGATCATGCACTACAGATTATCTGGTGAATTTTATTGAAATGTAGCATTCTATATCTTCTGTGGTCACTGGTCGGTATGCCCATCTTCCTCCATGGTGTTTGGCATTTGTGTCATGCACATTGTTCTCTACCCAGCCAGGCGCCTCCATCGCACTGAGTAATTAGAAGCATCTCGAGGATTTAATGAAGAGGCGCTCGCTTGATGGCAGCAGCGCTTGAGACATTGCTAGTGGCTCCGACTTCAAAGCGCAGGGAGACATGGCTCCAACAGCAAAGGCCGGGAAAAGCTACAAGAAAACAAGTCGTGGCTTTTCTTTTGATTTGTGGCCTGCCACGGCACTTATTGATACAGATGTAGGACCTTAATTTGACCTAGGTATGTATATATATATATATATATATAAATCCTGCAGCAACAGGATTTTAACATTTAGTCTACAATGTAGCTTAATTGGTGGTTAGGCTATTAGCTAGCCAAAAGTTAGCTACATGAAAAGTGCAATACTGTTATTTTTAACCGTGTGTTAGTAGTGGGTATTCAGTGAATTTATTTAAATCACGAAGCAACTAAAGTGATCAAATTAAGATCCTTCATCTGTAGGTCTGCAGGAAAGTAAAATCATGCCAGCCAGCAAGGGCATTTAAAAGGCTGATCAGTGTGGCATTGCGTTGCGCCCTTGGGCGGTGGGTGTCATCAGAAATGGAGCCTCTGTAATGATGAGTGGGTGGTGAGATAAGATGGGCCACATGATTTTCCAGTCAGAAGCCATACTACTCCCCTCACCCCTTCCTCCTCCGTTCTCTCGCTTTGAGTCTGCACCTCAGCCTTCCAGAAACAGGCTCGTTTGTGATCAGTGTGTTTCAGTGTTTTAGAAGTGTTTTAAGTAATGTATTAGATTGCTGTAAACCTGAAAACATGTCTTTACAGGATAAGTTATGCACTCCATATGCACCCATGCATAGAAGTCCCATTTTACTTTTTTGTAGGTTACAATGTTCTTCAGACATTCAGGTATGGACCTTCGCTAGAGTTGTTGGTTCTTAGAAGTACTTGTCTTGTGGGGTCACATAGATAGCGAGCTAAAATCAGTGTGCCAGGCTTTGCCCAGAGGTTATAGGATCCTTTGAGATAGCAAGCTATAGTGTGGGGCAGTCGGACAGTGGAGGAAGCTTAGCTGTTAGCAACACACTGATCACGTTACACCTATACACTGAATGCCTGTCATGCGGGGTCACATACAGTAGATAGCGATGTGCTGGGCTTTACTAAGAAGTTATCCTTTGAGAACTTGTTGTATGGGGCCATATACTGTATTAGATAGTGAGCTGAACGCAGTGTGTTGGGCTTTGATGATTAATGGGAAAGTCTGAGGGTTTCTGTTCTGTTCTGTGCTAGGCTGTAGTACTGAAGGGGTTCCGCCCCCACACTCATTCCACATTAACTACATCTATATTCCTCTGGCTTTACCCCTGAGATAAGATTCTCCCTCTCTTCTGTTCACTTTGAGTTGCCCTCAAATTGTATTTAGCTGATTTATAATTAGTTGTATTACATAAGTTGTATAATAAGATCTATCCATGCTTGGGCTTTACTTTTATGTAATACTGCAGAATGGAAATGGTTATGTAGAAATATTGAGCTCATAAAACTGAATTTTAAAAAAAACAAGATTCGGAAGACAATACTTTTTTAACTGAATTTTTTTAAACTATATATATATTTATTTATTTATTTTTCTCTCTCTGTAAATGATCTATGACACTGATTATAAGCCTTGTTTCTTAATCTGTAATTGAAAAGCAGAAAGAAATGACAGAATTTTGTATTCTCCTCTGAAGTATAGATCAAGGAGTCCTGGAGATGCACTTTCAAGTTTCAAGTGATTATTTTTCTCATACCCTTATAACTGGTGACTAAAATGACAATTTTGTGTTTTCCACAAACTTTGAAGTATTTAGTTGTGTGAAATAGATTATACATTCTGAAAATCCTAATCGGCCTCGCAATATCTCCTAATAGGATTAGTTGAGGGATGTGAGGGATTCTCTCTCTCTGTGTTCTGTCCTCTTGCCTCATTATACATTTTCCTTCGGTTTTGTTATATCTAAAAGAAGTAGTGTAATTATTGTATTGTTACAATTCTGACCTTTTCTAAGTGAGTCAAATAACAAAACCTTCATCCATCCTGACATTCCGAAGCACCCCACTGATCCTGTATAGAAAAAGTAGATTTAAAAAAAAATATATATATATTTTCACCTTTATTTAACCAGGTAGGCAAGTTGAGAACAAGTTCTCATTTACAATTGCGACCTGGCCAAGATAAAGCAAAGCAGTTCGACAATATACAACAACACAGAGTTACACATGGAGTAAAACAAATATACAGTCAATAATACAGTAGAAAAATAAGTCTATGTACAATGTGAGCAAATGAGGTGAGATAAGGGAGGTAAAGGCAAAAAAAAGTCCATGGTGGCAAAGTAAATACAATATAGCAAGTAAAACACTGAAATGGTAGATTTGTAGTAGAAGAAAGTGCAAAGTAGAAATAGAGATAATGGGGTGCGAAGGAGCAAAATAAAATAAATAAATACAGTAGGGGAAGAGGTAGTTGTTTGGGCTAAATTATAGATGGGCTATGTACAGGTGCAGTGATCTGTGAGCTGCTCTGACAGCTGCTGCTTAAAGCTAGTGAGGGAGATAAGTGTTTCCAGTTATAAGTGTTTCCAGAGATTTTTGTAGTTCTTTCCAGTCATTGGCAGCAGAGAAATGGAAAGAGAGACGGCCAAAGGAGGAATTGGCTTTGGGGGTGACCAGAGAGATATACCTGCTGGAGCGCGTGCTACAGGTGGGTGCTGCTATGGTGACCAGTGAGCGGAGATAAGGGGGGACTTTACCTAGCAGGGTCTTGTAGATGACCTGGAGCCAGTGGGTTTGGCGACGATTATGAAGCGAAGGCCAGCCAACGAGAGCGTACAGGTCGCAGTGGTGGGTAGTATATGGGGCTTTGGTGACAAAACGGATGGCACTGTGATAGATGAGATGATGACATGGTACTACCGAGTGGGCAAAGCTGATGTCATAACAACCAGTTTAATACCGTTGTAATCTGATTGTAATTACATAATTTCACCAGTCTTGTCCACTGGGTAGCTACATGTGTTCCATGTGGCTTTTCCTAGTGATGTCACATTGATGTAATTACAATTCTGACTGTAGAAATAAGAGGCCCATAGAAAAGCGACAGTCTCAAACATCAGAGCCTGTTAATGGGTTATGAACGGGTTGTTAGTATCATAGGAGCAGCTATCGATCAGGGAATAAGGCTCACCTGGTAATGATGCCCTCCAAGATGAAATAAAAGGCACAGTTAGTTCTGAGGCTTTAATATAGTACATTCTAAGAAATGCACAGACCTAAGAATGAACTGATCATTATTTTAATATCATAGTGTTATTGGAACACATTGTAGACACATTGTAGATACATTGTAGGTATTTACTTCCACATAGCACAGCAGTAACTCCACAACCTGGTCACACAGCATTTACAGCCAATATCTATTGATGGGCCTTTCTCTGCATTAAAGGCTCTATTAAAACCAAACTTGTTTTTATGGCTGATACGTAGGGTTCTTTATTCACATGAATCTGCCTGTCTAACCTCGTTCTCTACATGTTCACCTTATGGATATTTATGACCCAGCACCACTCTCTGTGTGACATCACTACACACAGTGTTCCATTCGGTAACTATACCATTATGACAGGACTAGAGGACTGGGAAGCCTGTGTACTGGAGGATTGTTGATTAACACTGAAAGTAATTCATACTGCATCATATTTGCTATGTTCTGCATTGCATTTATCACCATTATTGTATAATACTACAGTTCACCTATCCTCAACAGGTCAGTGGGTATCATTGCTTTATTTGACTTGAATACATATAATACCATTTATTAGTGTCCAAAGAAACTTAAATTAAACTGCAACGAGCAGTCTTCTTTAGTATTTTTCCCATGTTCCCCTTTAAGTTAAATGTTTGGCTATGTACTGTATATATTTTCCTATTGAACTAATTTACCATCCTTGAAGTAAGTTATGTTAACAGCAAATAGCCAATCTATTCTTAGCCTTCTTGAGTAATTGTTCCAATTTCTCTGGCTGTAAACAATACCTCTGATACTGATAGCTCAACTTTTCAACCAATTGCTCTCAGTTGTTAGAGTAAAAGGAGAGGGTGACCAGCTCCCTTTCTTTTAATCTGCTATTCTTTACTGGGTTTAATTGTGGTTTGTGTGAACATGAGGATGTCTGGTAAAAGGGCCCTTTAGAGTGAATATTTGTGTGTAATTAGAGTTGGGAGCAGGCCTGTGAAATACAGATGAAGGTGCTGGATGGCCTCCGGTTCACTAATTGGAATGATCTCCCTGTGTATTTGCAATGCTCATAAAAAAACTGTGGGTGGGATAGAGAGGGGAGGGGGGGGGGGGGGGGAAGGAATGAGAAAATTATGGAGGGAGAGAGAGGGAGAGAACAGAGAGAGGGAGAGAACAGAGAGAAAGAGAGGCAACTATTCTAGAATCCGCATAAATATGCACATTTTCCCACCAGTGGTGTGTTTCCACCAAACGGACTTGTTGCGGACGTGTTACAGATAAAAATCAGTGCGTGATGATTCAGTGCACATTTTTTGGGGGATTTAAAACAATCAATACTGAAACTTTCAGACGTTTGTAAGCTAATTTAACATGTTCAATAGCTTTCATTAGCTTATTTTCTCACTTCCATGAGTTGAAGACAAGGGTTTAGCTATGTTGGAATTAAGAACATTTCCAAGAAGAAATCCAAGAACTTTCTTTTCAATAACTATTTTCTTAGGCAGAAACATAGGAAGAAACTTAAAGCTGCAATATGTAACTTTTTGGGCAACCCGACAAAATTCACATAGAAATGTAGTTATAGATCTGTCATTCTCATTGAACGCAAGTCTAAGAAGCCGTATAGGTGTAACCTATGTGCGTAAATTCTATGCTTCCAGAATTTAAGTTGAGTTTTTGTGTCTTTTGCTTTCGATTTTGTACACCAGCTTCAAACAACTGAAAATACAATATTTCTGGTTATGTAAAATATGTTTCACAACGGTTTAGATGAAACAATGATTCTCTATGCTATATTTCCTTGTTTTGTCACATAAATAGAAATTCTGCGAACTATTAGAATTTTAGCAACCAGGACATGGCGGAATGTATTGAAGAATAGCAACTTTTCGTAAGTTTCTTCTTAAGTATAAAGTTAAGGAAAAAATGGCACCTAAAATGAATTTCTTCTCAAGAAGGTTTTGTGAGTCTGGGCCCTGGAGTCCAGTCTGTCTGTGTGGCTGGCCCCCTTTGGGTTGGTCCATGGGGTAGGCAGTAGACCAGACCAGTCTGCTGGAGATGCACAGAGAAAGCCAAACTAGTCAACTAGAGTAATCTGTTGGATGCTTCTGCTTCCAGACAAAGACAATGTTCCCCCTGCAGCCAAATACCAAGTGATAGAAGATGAGAGGATCCTGAGTTGGTAGTGCTGTAGCTACTTAGACTAACGACGAAATGTGTGATTTCTATAACTGTCATAAAACATAGGAAATAGCAGCAATCCTCTGTAATCGATTTAGATAAAATGTCTCCATGCCAATAGAATTGTGGCTGCCACAGTGGCAATGAAAGGTAATAATGTATTGTCTTTATCTGCCTGAAGTATTAAATCTGAAGGTCGGTTGAAGGTATGGTTGGTTGTAATGATAGATCTGTCTGAACACTCAGAATCCCTCCGTCACAAGCGACCTCTACTGAGAAGTAGTTGCATAATAATTGAAATGATTTAGCAGCTAAACTGAGTGGATTTAGCGCAATCCATTTTTTAAAAAACTGACAAGAAATAAATCCAGATGAAATATGAGTGCTTGTCCCATAAACCAAATCCCCTCCGTAATAAACAGCTGTCCCGGGTTATGGATGTGACTGTTGCTTAACCTGACGTTGCAAAGAGGGCTTTGATCAGGATTTCTGCTCTGCCCAGATTGCACTGACTATCTTGATCTTTTTCCAAACCATCTGCCATATTTGCATCACTTTGGCCGGTTTTTATTTTTTTTAAGTACATGTGTGAGTCCAAACAGGGTATTAGAAAATGGACAAACATTTGGTCCCCACATGTTTCCTTTAGTTACTTTTCAGGGCATAAATTATGCCCATTCTGGTCACCAGATGAGTAGATTAATTGACTTAGCCTGTATTATATTCCTGGTACTTGTGATGCATACTAATGACTGTATGTGATTCAGAGTGTAATGGATGAAGGTCAAGGTCTTTTTGTAGCAATCCAATGAGTCAAGCTGTCACTAAAGACTTCAGAACAGCTTTGGAATGGATAGCATTTACATTCTAGAATTGGAAGCGTTCTTATACATGCGGAAGAGATGAATCCAACTTGACCAAAACAATGGAAATGCCATGGAAACGCCACACATGTCTCCCCTCATGGGGTATGGATCAAGAATCTCCTCATTGCTGCCCGTCAAATGTAGTCTACATTTGTCAATGTAAATTGTACGGTGGCAGTTTTTATGAATTGTTCAGCAGTCTAATGGCTTGGGGGTAGAAGCTGTTGAGGAGCCTTTTGGTCCTAGACTTGGCGCTCCGGTACTCCTTGCCGTGCGGTAGCAGAGAAAACAGTCTATAACTTGGGTGACTGGAGTCTCTGACAATTCTATGGGCTTTCCTCTGACACTGCCTATTATATAGGTCCTGGATGGCAGGAAGCTTGGCCCCAGTGACGTACTGGGCCGTTCGCACTACCCTCTGCAGCACCATACGGTCAGATGTCGAGCAGTTGCCATACCAGGCGGTGATGCAACCGGTCGGGATGCTCTTGATGGAGCAGCTGTAGAACCTTTTGAGGATCTGGGGTCCCATGCCAAATCTTTTCAGTCTCCTGAGGGGGAAAAGGTTTTGTCGTGCCCTCTTCACGACTGTCTTGGTATGTTTGGACCATGATAGTTTGTTGCTGATGTGGTCACCAAGGAACTTAACTCTCGACCCGCTCTACTACAGCCCCGTCGATGTTAAAGGGTGCCTGTTAGGCCCACCTTTTCATGTAGTCCATGATCAGCTCCTTTGTCTTGCTCGCATTGGGCCTTCCCTGTGGCTCAGTTGGTAGAGCATGGTGTTTGCAACGCCAGCATGGTGTGTGCAACGCCAGGGTTGTGGGTTTGACTCCCACGGGGGGCCAGTACATGAAATGAAATGTATGCATTCAAAAATGCATGAAATGAAATGTATGCATTCACTACTGTAAGTTGCTCTGGATAAGAGTGTCTGCTAAATGACTAAAATGTAAATTGAGGGAGAGGTTGTTGTCCTGGCACCATACTGCCAGTTCTCTGACCTCCTCCCTATAGGCTGTCTCATCGTTGTCAGTGATCAGGCCTACCACTGTTGTGTCGTCAGCAAACTTATTGTTGGTGTTGGAGTCGTGTTTGGCCACGCAGTTGTGGGTGAACAGGGAATAAGTACACACCCCTGAGGAGCCCCAGTGTTAAGGATTAGCTTGGCAGATTTATTGTTGCCTGCTCTTACCATCTGGTGGTGGCCCATCAGGAAGTCCAGGATCCAGTTGCAGAGGGAGGTGTTTAGTCCCAGAGTCCTTAGCTTAGTGATGAGCTTCGTGGGCACTATGGTGTTGAACACTGAGCTGTAGTCGATGAACAGCATTCTCACATAGGTGTTCTTTTTGTCCATGTGAGAATGGTGGTGTGGAGTGCGATTGCGTCATCTGTGGATTTGTTGGGGCGGTATGAGAATTGAACTGGGTCTAGGGTGTCTGGGAGGATGCTGTTGATGTGAGCCATGACCAGCCTTTTAAAGCACTTCATGGCTACCGACGTGAGTGCCACGGGACGGTAATCATTTAGGCAGATAACCTTCGCTTCCTTGGGCACAGGGACTATGGTGGTCTGCTTGAAACATGTAGGTACTACAGACTCGGTCAGGGAGAGGTGGAAAATGTCAGTGAAGACACTTGACAGTTGGTCCGCGCATGCTTTGAGTACATGTCCTAGTAATCCGTCTGATCCAGCGGCTTTGTGAATGTTGACCTGTTTAAAGGTTTTGTTCACATCGGTTACCAAGAGCATTATCACAGTCATCCAGAACAGCTGGTGCTCTCGTGCATGTTTCAGTGTTGCTTTCCTCGAAGCGAGCATAAAAGGCATTTAGCTTGTTTGGTTGGCTCGCGTCACTGGGCAGCATGTGTCTGGGTTTCCCTTTGTAGTTCGTAATAGTTTTCAAGCCCTGCCACATCCGACGAGCATCAGAGCCGGTGTACTAGCATTCAATCTTAATCCTGTATTGACGCTTTGCTTGTTTGATGGTTCATCTGAGGGCATAGCGGGATTTCTTATGAGCATCTGGATTAGTCTCCTGCTCCTTAAAACCGGCAGCTCTAGCCTTTAGCTCAATGCGGATGTTGCCTGTAATCCATGGCTTCTGATTGGGATATGTACGTACAGTCACTGTGGGGACGACGTCGTCGATGCACTTATTGATGAAGCCAATGATGGAGGTGGTGTATTCCTTAATGCCATTGGATGAATCCCAGAACATATTCCAGTCTGTGCTAGCAAAACAGTATTGTAGTGTAGCATCCGCATCATCTGACCAGTTCCGTATTGAGCGAGTCACTGGTACTTCTTGCTTTATACTTTTTGCTTGTAAGCAGGAATCAGGAGGATATAATTGTAGTCAGATTTTCCAAATGGAGGGCAGGGGAGAGCTTTGTATGCATCTCTGTGTGTGAAGTAAAGGTGGTCCAAGATTTTTTTTCCACCTGGTTGCACATGTGACAGGCTGGTAAAAATGTGCCTACACTGGCTCACTGGCCTACACACAATGTCCCATAAAATCAAAGTGTTTAGACATTTTTACAAATTAACAAAATTGAAAAGCTAAAATGTCTTTAGTTAATCAATATTTAACACCTTTTGTTATGGGAATGCCTAAAAAGTTCAGGAGTAAAAATGTGCTTAACAAATCACATAATAAGTTGCATGACCTCCTCTCTGTACCCTCCACATACAGTTGAAGTGGGAAGTTTATATACACCTTAGCCAAATACATTTAAACTCAGTTTTTCACAATTCCTGACATTTTACCCTCGTAAAATTTCCCAGTCTTAGGTCAGATAAGATCACCACTTTATTTTAAGAATGTGAAATGTCTGAATAATAGTAGAGAGAATAATTTATTTCAGCTTTTATTTATTTCATCACATTCCCAGTGGGTCAGAAGTTTACATACACTCAATTAGTATGTGGTAGCATTGCCTTTAAATTGTTTAACTTGGGTCAAACATTTCAGGTAGCCTTCCACAAGCTTCCCACAATATGTTGGGTGAATTTTGGCCCATTCCTCCTGACAGAGCTGGTGCAACTGAGTCAGGTTTGTAGGCCTCCTTGCTCGCACAAGCTTTTTTAAGTTCTGCCCACAAATTTTCTATAGGATTGAGGTCAGGGCTTTGTGATGGCCTCTGTTTACAGACAGATTATTTCACTTATAATTCACTGTATCACAATTCCAGTGGGTCAGAAGTTTACATAAAGTAAGTTGTGTCACGTCCTGACCAGTAAAGGGGTTATTTGTTATTATAGTTTGGTCAGGACGTGGCAGGGGGTATTTGATTTATGTGGTTCAGGGTGTGTTAGAGTATGTGTTTATGTAGAGGGGTGTTTTATTTATTAGTCTAGGTTTTTTTGGTTAAGTTCTATGTTGTATATTTCTATGTCTGTTCTAGGGTGTTTAGATCTAGGTATTGGGATTGGGGCCTTCAATTGGAGGCAGCTGTTTATCGTTGCCTCTGATTGAAGGTCCTATAATTAGGAGTGTGTTTGTTATGGGAATTGTGGGAGGTTGTTCTTTGCACTGCTGTGTTTAGCCTGCAAGACTTCGTTCGTTTGTTCGTTCGTTCGTTTATTGTTTTGTTTATTTAAGTGTTCACAATAAAAGTAAAGATGAGCAGTCAACCCGCTGCGCCTTGGTCCAATTACTACGACAACCGTGACAAGTTGAGTGTGCAAAGTGGTGATCCTAACTGACCTAAGAGAGAATTTTTACTAGCATTAAATGTCAGGAATTGTGAAACTGAGTTTAAATGTATTTGGCTAAGGTGTATGTAAACTTCCGACTTCAACTGTATCTCATGGCTCGCTGCCCTGTTTTCCCCAACTTTTAAACTAACCCTCAAATCCTTTCAAATAAAGCAAGGTTCATAATGACTCAAATATGCACTAGGTCTAAAACATAGACAACAAATGTGAGCTGGTAGATTAGTCAACCCAGACTGGAGAGGATGAAATTTGATTTCAACAATTGAATTTCCAAGAGAATGCAAGTGCAATGATCCCACAGGAAATATGGATTTAGCTGGCTGCTACACACTATGGTGGCCTGGCTCTCTGGGTGGATCCGTAAAAACACCTAGGGGTGTTCAAGTACTATGATCAGTGATTGAACCAGGTAAGATTCCAGGTAATTTTCAATACATATTTCCCAGAAACCTTCCAGGTAATTTACGAGGAATTTTTCTACTTGCCACAAATTAACTGCCAGATATCATACATTTAAAACACATTTCTGAAGTGGGAATTGCATTGAATCAAATTATTAATTTACAATGATTTGCTGCCCGTAAGGGCAGGGTGCTGCTAGTAACTATTTGCTGTAGTGGAATTACGAAAAGTAAATCCAAGCATCCTGGCACTCTCCTGCTAATGGCTTGGAGTGAAGATTGTCACTCTGAAATGGTACTGAAATGGCACTGTCAGTAGTCGCTTAAAAAGGGAAATCACTGCTGCCAAAACTATTGATCATGTTCAAGCAGCGGTCGTTATAAAGTGTTTATAACATTCTCACATTTATACACCTCATCCATCAAATGTTGAGTAGGGAGATGTTGATGTTTTACAAAAGGAACTGCACTGAATGGTAATTATTGATCCAGAATGAGCACAGGCAACACAGGCAAATGATGACCCAGGTTAAACAAAGCCAGTCGACGATCCTAGGGCTGGTTTCACGGACACAGATTAAAACATCTATGGGCTAGGTGGGACGCTTGCGTCCCACCTACTCAACAGCCAGAGTAATCCCGTGGCGCGATATTCAAATACCTTAGAAATGCTATTACTTCAATTTCTCAAACATATGACTATTTTACACCATTTTAAAGACAAGACTCTCGTTAATCTAACCACACTGTCCGATTTCAAAAAGGCTTTACAACGAAAGCAAAACATTAGATTATGTCAGCAGAGTACCCAGCCAGAAATAATCAGACACCCATTTTTCAAGCTAGCATATAATGTCACATAAACCCAAACCACAGCTAAATGCAGCACTAACCTTTGATGATCTTCATCAGATGACAATCCTAGGACATTATGTTATACAATACATGCATGTTTTGTTCAATCAAGTTCATATTTATATCAAAAACCAGCTTTTTACTAGCATTCCCACCGAACACTTCCGGTGAATTTACTAAATGACAAAAAACAACAATTATTTTAAGAATTATAGATACAGAACTCCTTTATGCACTCGCTATGTCCGATTTTAAAATAGCTTTTCGGTGAAAGCACATTTTGCAATATTCTGAGTAGATAGCCCGGCCATCACAGGCTAGCTATTTTGACACCCACCAAGTGTGGTACTCACCAAACTCCGATTTACTATTAGAAAAGTTTGATTACCTTTGCTGTTCTTCGTCAGAATGCACTCCCAGGACTTCTACTTCAATAACAAATGTTGGTTTGGTTCCAAATAATCCATAGTTATATCCAAATAGCGGCGTTTTGTTCGTGCGTTCAAGACACTATCCGAAGGGTAAAGAAGGGTGACGCGCCCGACGCGTTTCGTGACAAAAAAATTCGAAATATTCCATTACCGTACTTCGAAGCATGTCAACCGCTGTTTAAAATCAATTTTTATGCTATTTTTCTCGTAAAAAAGCGATAATATTCCCGACCGGGAGTCGTTGTTTTCGTTCAAAGAGAGAGAAAGTAAACATGGTGTCGGCTCGCCTCCAGTCTCATTGTCCTCAGATCGACCATTATCCAAATGTGCTAATGTTTTTTAGCCATGGCCTGCAAAGCCACCATTCATCTTTCTGGCGCCTTCTGAGAGCCTATGGGAGCGTTAGAAAATGTCACGTTATGCCAGAGATCCCCTGTTTTGGTTAGAGATGATCAAGAAGGCCATGAAATGGTCAGAGAGAGCGCTTCCTGTTTGGAATCTTCTCAGGTTTTGGCCTGCCAAATTAGTTCTGTTATACTCACAGACACCATTCAAACAGTTTTAGAAACTTTAGGGTGTTTTCTATCCAAATCAAACAATTATATGCATATTCTAGTTACTGGGCAGGAGTAGTAACCAGATTAAATCGGGTACGTTTTTTATCCGGCCGTGCAAATACTGCCCCCTATCCCCAACAGGTTTTAAGTCTAGTCCTGGACTGAGAATCTACAATGAACATGCCTTTTAGTCAAAGGCTAAATACGTATCGAGGAAACTGGCCCTCAGTGCGCTACATTATGTACTGTAGCCTCCAGTAGCGTTGCAGCTGTAGAGACCGCCGAGCAGGACAGTACTGGTCTGGGCATTAATCAGCAGCAGTCTGTCTGATGGCAGATAGTTACCAAGGCAGCCACTGTGCCCAACCCCAGACTCTCCTCAGGAAGATGCAAGGTTATTTACGCTAGCTCCGAAGGTCCCCCTGCCTTCCACAAACCATGTTTATCTTGTTCAAGTCTCCAGAGCTAGCCCCCAGAGTGGGCATCCTGGCTCGCCTCGGCCTCTCACAGGGATATTAACAAGATGGAAACAAGCAGAACCGGCACTGGGTGGAAAATCCATCTCCTGGCCTACCATCTGTGGAAGAGGGAGGAATTGGCACATGGTGTTTGTGCCAACAATAGAGTGCCCTGGGGGCACCCCAGAGGACGGATGGATCGACATGGTTTAACTCAACGATGAAAGTGTTGTTTAAAGCAACGACAGCATTAAAGAAGAAGTTCACTTTATTTTAACCATATCTGTATTTTGGATGTAAATGGCATGTTATAGAAGAGTCCAGACACTTTTTTTGTGATTTTACTTGGTTTTGAGAAACTTTGAGCGACACACTTCCTCATGATCCTTCTCCAGTGCCAGGGCTTAGATAAAACATGAACAAAAGCTATATAAAACACCAAAATACATCCTGTTAGAAATTGCAACGCTCTCAGTATAGTGATGCGGGTCTTTAGATGTTGTAAACATGAAATTGTGTCATTCTGAACTTTATCTGCAATGTTATATTCCATTTTGTGCGACGCGGGCCATACTTTTCCGTTTCTATGTACACATTGAAATATCACAGCTGGATAGGGGAAACCGCTCGAGTCGCACAAAATGGAATATAACATTGTTTTATCTAAGCCCTGGCACTGCAAAAGGAGTATGGGGAAGTGTATTGTTGGTTGAGGTAAGTAAAAAAAAAGTGTCTGTACTCTTCTATAACATTTACATCCAAAATACAGATTTGGTTCAAATAAAGTGAACTTCTTCTTTGAGTTAAGTTACTTTTGTGAAGTTCAAGACTTTATTTTCCACCTCAGCCTTTTCCTTTGTGTGCATGTGTGTGTGAACGTGCGTGTCTCTGTGAACATGCATGTACTGTATGTGTACATTTTGTGCCATGTACAATGTGACAGGTGTGCATTATGGTGAATATGACCACAGGATGGCTGACCCATGTATGTCTCAGTGGAACTATTCAAACAGCAGCAATAGGATAGATTCAGAGTGATATTATTCTCTCTGCCTTCACCAGAACAGCAATAGCTTTATTCATTACAAGAATGCAGTGGGAGGTATAATGTAATAATTATTAGCCTCCTCGTCTGCATTAGGCATAACTAATCAGGCAAACATCGCCTCAAATAGATCTCGTGCTGAGTTACTTCAGTCAGAGCTTTCCTTTCAGTGTAAGAAACTCTGGGTTTGCTAGTAAATGTTTTGACAAGTTTTCAAGCAGGTTGGGACTGCATTTTGTTAATATGTTCAAACCAAGAGGAGTGGCTCGGATCAGTGTTTTGGATCAGCCCTTTGATGTAGATGATCGGGTTTGTAGAGAATTTTAGTCTTATGATAAAACATGAACATGGGCAATCACTCAAACAACACTAATGACTGTTGTACCCACCCTATTAGCTATGATTGTGTTTGTTTCTTTCACAAACATACTTGTTGGTTCTCATCAATTATGAATCATCTGTGTGATTCTCTGTTGCCACTGTGAGGGAAGACAGCTATGGAGTTTCTCCCCATCGCTTTGAATACCGTTCATTCTGATGTTAATATAGAGCAGCTAGAGATGCAGAGCTGTTTGATCTGTCTCCTGGTATGATGATTAGAGGAACACAGGAGGACTTCTTAAAACAGCAGGTCTGGAAGAGGACAGAAGTGATTGAACTGCTGTTTGGAAAACCCTTTTGAGCTGACCAGCATTCGACTGATCTCTGATGATTTCTTTTTGTTTGAAATGTCCGGACGCCGTCCAACTTTAGTTTGTGGTAAAAGCAGTCTTGACACATTTTATTCTGATAAAAACACTGTTGGTTGACGCTAGTGAGGTTTGACGCCAAATAAGAACCAGGCTATCTCACTGAAGGAGGCAGGTGTAGGCCTGATATTACAGTAGTACAGTCAGAATGTTTTAAAGTATAGTAAATATAAAACGATAACATTTGTGTTCCATTTTGGGGTACAAATCATTCTTCTCCAACCACCCACTTATTTCTATCCTTTCTTCCACTGCATCTCCTTGAAAGCTTCTGGTGCTGTGATCATCTGGAGACGCCACCCACTCAGCAGCATCTATTTCCTGTTTCTCTCTCACTGGCAGCTTTTTCTGTTTTAATTAAACCTTCATCTGGGTGGCTGAAGAGTGTAAAAAATCTGAGTTATGATAGCAGCGCCACTCGCCACCCCACTATCTGCCTAATTGACTGCACCGCGTCTCCACGAATGACGCCTCCCCTGGTTTGCTTTGGGAGGAGAGACTGAGCTTTCTGCCTTATCTCTCTTTTTTTCCCTTTCTCTCGCTTTCTCCTCTCCCTCTCTCCTACTGTAGCTGGAGGCTGCTGAATTTCTGTAGAACTCTCCATGTTACTCTTATATGTCTAACAAACTAACACTGCTCTCTGCTGATATTTTTATCAAGCTGGAGAGCGAGGAAATCCAACAGCTCAGGTTTACAGTAGGATGTACTGTACTGCCTAAATAATGGAAACACTGACAAAAGTGTGCAAATAGGGCGTTGGGCCACCACGAGCCTCCGAATAGCTTGGCATAGATTCTACAAGTGTCTGGAACTCTATTGGAAAGATGTGCCACCATTCTTCCATGAGAAATTCCATAATTTGGTGTTTTGTTGATGGTGTTGGAAAACGCTGTCTCAGGCGCCGCTCTATTGGGTTGAGATCTGGTGACTGAGACATCCCCTATGCTCCTTTGAGACCCCTCTTTTCAAAGTCACTGAGATCTAACCATGGTAGCCAAAATACTGGGCATACTTATACATGACCCTAAGTATGATGGGATGTTCATGCTTAATTAAATACAACTCAAGAACCTGCTTTCAATTTACTTTATATCCCTAATTTACTGAAGTGTTTCATTTATTTTGGCAGTTACATTATCTGTAGTTGTTGGCTCAGGTTTAGTTACTGCCGAGACAACAGATTACCTGCTGTGAAAATGTTTACTCTTCTGTTTACATCAACTTGAATTTCAGCGAGTTGATTGGTGAATAATCACTCTTTCAGTCTCACAAGATAAAAACATAAATATAGATGGAGATTTTCAAGGTGGGAGATTTATGTTTTTATCTCCTTTCTGAGAAAATCTTCTTCTGTTCTGTATGTAAAGGGGTAAAGAGGATAATGTCCTACAAATAGGTTAATTGCTAAATCTGTAGTTTTGTGTGATCCTCACATCAGTGCTTTTCTGTTGCAGCCTGTTCCAGTACTATTGCTACTCCAGTGGGGGAATGCGTCAAACCTCCTACACCTGTATCTGTGGAACGTAAGGCACTTCCCCCCTCACTTCACAGAATTGAATTTATGGTGAACATAATCTATAATTCATGAAATTCATCTTCTTTTACCACTTCAATGGGCCATTGGCAATGGTAATAGCTATGACCACTATTCCGTTTTGAAGTCGCCTCAGCTATCTTTACAAAGCGACATCCCAGCTAGTGTGTTTTATGTCTTTCTCCATTTTGTTTACTACAAGTTACAGCATTGCTTTCTTCTAGGACATCCTTCAAGCCACTATAACAGTCCCAAGCCCTCAGGTTTTCAGTTCAAAGCTCTACAGTTCAACTGTATCATCAGAACATGCAGCTGGCAGTAGAGATAACATTTAGTCTTGACATTTTGGAGCCCAAGCTTTACTGTACTGTTTGTGCCACTGGCAGATCCAGTTCCTCTCTGCTGGTCCAGGACTGCTACTGCTGGTGGTGAATAACATCAGTATATTTTGGATGAAATGTTTTTAAGTAAATATGATGATTACAGTTTGGCCTGTGAACTATTGTTATAATGAGCTTCTCTTTTTCTTAATTTAAGAAAAAGGTATGAGGGTGATTTTGCAATTTTGCACAAATGTGGTTCTATTTTTGTATTTGACTCGCATGGCCACTATCTTGATGATGATAAATGTTTTTATATATTCAACAGAGGACACAACTCAGTTCTGTACTATGGTCATCTAGGAGCTCCTAATGACAAGTCTATAGTGGATGATACATGGTGAATCAGCAATCACTGTATATACTGTACCTCAGTTGCTTCCAACCAGGGGTACTAGAACCACTAGGGGTACTTGGCCTTTCCACAGGGGGTACTTGAGAAGACTCATGAGACCATAGGCCTAATGGTAAAATGCACATGAGGGGGTACATCAAGGGTACTCCTGGCAGAGCAAAATGAAGTTGGTGGTACAGTAACAGAAAAAGGTTGACAACCACTGCTGTACCTTACTGTTACGTTTTGCTCCTATTTTCTCCTTCTATGTTTTATACCACAAGGCAATCAAAATATTCTGGGGTTTTCATGTAGTTTAGCTACATTTGGTATCAAGAACTACTCTTAGAGATCCATTGTTTCTCAGTTTTAGATTGACAGTACAGTACTGTATCCAAAGAGTTACACCTCCCCCTGCTGTCCATACTATAGTGGTGTCTTACTGTAGTTTTTTCCCCTGTTATTTTAGGAAACATGATGGATGCAGTGCTGTCCCTGATGTGATCTGACCATGGATTCAGTCATCATATAGCCTAGCCCTAGAGTGTGATTTTCACGCCCTGACCTTAGAGAGATGTTTTATTTCCTCTAGTTTGTTTAGGTCAGGGTGTGATGTGGTGTGGGCAATCTAGTTTTTGTATTTCTTTGTGTTTGGCCGAGTATGGTTCCTAATCAGAGGCAGGTGTCTATTGTTGTCTCTGATTGGGAATCATACTTAGGCAGCCCTTTATCCCTCATTCAGTTGGGGGATCTTATTTTTTCACAGCTCAGTGAAAGCCTGCAGAACGTGACGTTAGGTTTCCTTGGTTTGTTATTTTGTTTAGTGTTCTGAGTTAAATAAAAAGTAAACATGAGCACTTACCACACTGCACCTTGGTCACCTCTTTATGACGTTCGTTACAGTGATTGAAGCTGTAAGATGTTTTATTATATATTTAATATGAGCTATTATTACATAAACAGTACAGGTTTTATGTGGCAAAGTGGCAGCTTTAATACCAGTTGAATGATAGGGTAACATTTAGATTTTTGCCAAAATAGATATACCCAAACATAATTATTTTACATGAGATGGCCGTAAAAAAAAAAAAAAAACAGTTTTAGAAAGGTCTGGAACTCACCTTTATGGTAAAATAGTTATAAATGGCTGAGGTGTACTCACTTTTGAGAACATAAGCTCAAGTACAAATATTATGAAAATGTGATTTTATACTGAACAAAAATATAAACACAACATGTAAAATGTTGGTCCAATGTTTCATGAGCTGAAATAAAAGATCTCAGAAATGTTCAAAATGCACAAAAAGCTTATTTCTCTCAAATATTGTGCACAAATGTGTTAACATCCCTGTTAGTGAGCATTTCTCCTTTGCCAAGATATTCCATCCACCTGACAGGTGTGGCGTATGCATTGGGAGAATAAAAGGCCACTCTAAAATGTGTAGTTCTGTCACACAACATACAGGAATGCCTACCAGAGCTGTTGCCAGAGAATTTAATGTTAATTCCTCTATCATAAGCTACCTCCAACGTAGTTTTAGAGAATTTGGCAGTACGTCCAACCTGCCTCACAACCGCAGGCCACGTGTAACCACACCAGCCCAGGACCTCCACATCCTTTCTGATTGAGAGGGGGTCAAATACTTATTTCCCTCATTAAAATGCTAATCAATTTATAACATTTTTGACATGCGTTTTTCTGGATTTCTTTGTTGTTATTCTGTCTCTCACTGTTCAAATAAACCTACCATTAAAATTATAGACTGATCATTTCTTTGTCAGTGGGCAAACGTACAAAATCAGCAGGGGATCAAATACTTTTTTCCCTCACTGTATATGAAATAGTGCCATCATTTCCTATGACTGAAATTACTTACTATAAGATTTCACATTTCTTATAGCTGTAAAATAAATAGGATCATACTTAGTAACAGTACCATATTGGCACTATTTCATATAACTGTTGACAGAATTTCCTCCTAAATTCAAACACCATTCAAATGTGTGCATACTCATGACAATTTCAGCTTTAAGCACAAAGTGATTTCGTCCTTCTGTGACTAAGAGAAAGGGATCTTGTTTAAATTATATTCAAATATTTCATATTTTTTCATGTTGATTGCTCTAAATTGCTGAGAAAGTCACAGAAAGATGAAACCACAATGGCTGGACTCGCAAGACTGTCACCGTTCATTTGTCATCTCTCAAGCTGGGCTCACTCACTCAGAAGAACAGATAATCAATTCTTTGTCTGGATAGGCCAGAAAATGTGACAGGTCACTCCATATGCAAATGTAGGTCTGAAACCTGACACTTCAAGTCAGCTCTGCTTGGAGAGTGGAATCGGAGAGCAGACAGACAGGGATTTTTGGCATTATTTGTCAGTCGTAACTGGTCCAGAAGCGCTGAAAGACTAAACATCTAAGAGGGTATTAAAAAGATGGTGTTTGAAAGGGGAACTCTTGGACAGCCTTTTTAACATACCCACTGGATTCTTCTTGAACGTTTGTCTTAGAGGTTGAAAGTTGAGCAGGTTTTAAATATTGATACACAAAAGATGGATCCTTTAGTCTTGTAGCCCTGAGTGGCTCTCCCATGGGATTATTCATAAACATAGCACAGCTTGACTGTATTTGAACCCGAGGCAGGCTGCTGTGTGCATAGGGATACTGATGGAGATTTAAAGTGGCTGTTTTGAGCGCCCATGGTGACACAACATGAGCACCTTTGAAAGGCAAACCGCCTCCGCTCAAAACTTTTATTCATTCTGATGTGCATGCTGGGAACAATTTATTGTCTGTTTGACATGGGTGGAGAAAGCACTCTGAGGCTTTGCTGAAGTCATCATGGACCATCATGGCTCTCATTAAACACATGCATACTTACAAATATGTCTAAATCAAGTGTCAGCTCCCTTCATCCATATATGCTTGTGAGCAAATCAAATGGGCTATGCCTTTAATAGTGAATACTAGATCCAGTCCACAAAACAAGTCTTGTGTTTCAGAGGTCAAGTGGACAGAGATGCACTGTCTGGCTGACCGGGTTCTGCAGGAGCTGGTGAAGATTGGGATCCTGCAGGGGAGTGTGGAGGACATGCTGAAGGTCCACATGGGCTCTGTCTTCATGCCCCATGGCCTGGGACACCTACTGGGCATCGACGTGCACGACGTGGGTGGATACCCAGATGTCAGTACTTCCTGAACAATCCAGGGTGAGACACTGGCTGTGGTCCAAACACTTAAAAGACACACCCTCGTCCACTTACCCTTGCCTTATGCCCTTGGGGGAATCCCTGTCGCCATTTTGGAGGGTGGTCCAAATGATTAGCCAAGCAAGGGAAGTTTGCAATGTAAACCCCTCAGCCCTCGTTTTAAGATAGGCTTTTCACTCCGGGGCCTGAAACTCCCCATAATTCAAGCCCGTGAAAACTTAAAACCAATATCAATGGAGAAGTCAACGTACAACTGTAAGTAAAAACGAATGCAAATAAGTTAGAAATTGTGCTACTAATGCACATGACGGCACAAACACGTCTCGTAAATATGTTTTGTTTGGTTATCATTTGGAAATTGTAGAAATAAAACATTTTCCTTCTTCAGAAGTTCCAGCCAGGCAGGCTAACGCTAGTTAGCTAATTAATTGGCTAGCTATCATACAGTAGGCGTATATTAAAAATTATATATTTAATATAAGTAGACATGCACTCATAATTGACTGTAGCGCATATAAGGCACCCACAACCTACCGGTGGCTGAAAACACAATCCTCACAGGATGAACGAGTGATGAATTTCCGGCCAAGGGTGGTCCATTTTTAAAAATCATTCCTTCCTCCCTCGCAAGTGTAAACTCGTCAGACGTCATGATACGCCATCAGAAGTGTCCACTTAATTTGAGGGCTGAGAGGATAGGGTGTGTCTTTTAAGTGTTTGGACCGCAAGCACTGATTAATTAGAGTCTCAATTAAAGGCGCAGTCTGTCATTTCTCTGTACTCTGTAGCATCCAGGCAGAGTACAAGCACAAGCAACTCATTGATATGTTAATTATATTTCTAAGTTATAGCAGTAGTTCTAATGGTGTATGTCTGTTGTTGTCTAATGGTGTATGTCTGTTGTTGTCTAATGGTGTATGTCTGGTGTTGGTCAGGATGTGGAGCGGGGTCCTTGTCAGGGAAATAACCTATGCATTTACACTGGCTAGGAAGTACATGCTGTATCGAGTAGAGTACTGATCTGTATCTTCTGATATTGATTTAGCGGTGGAAAGTACAACTTTACTGCCTGTACTTATCTACCTAGTACACATTAACATGGGTTATTGCATTATAATTACACTGTAATAAGGTCCCAAATGGGTTACATTCATCTGTGCAGTTGAGACAAATTCACCCCACTGCCCTCCTAATCCAAGTGGGGCATATCAGTAATAGTCAATATTGTTAGGGCTGGGATGCATTTTCAATTTATGACAGACAGGCAGCCCAATTCAGATATTTTTGCCACTAATGGGTATTTTGACCAATCAGATCAGATCTTTTGACAAGAGATCAGAATTGGGCTGCCTGTGTAAATGCTGAGTCACACAGTGTCTGCAAATGCTTTCTTGAACCTTGAACTAAGTGTTGAAATAATTGCTGCTTCAGATAAAAGAAAGGCCATAATAAGTGACATAACTTGTGTTTGATGGGCACTAGAACAGACTTCTGTAGACGTTCTCAGTGAGAAAATATATCAAGAATATTCACTGAAGAGTGACAATGAAATTGAGAATGAAATAACATCTCAAAAGTTGGTTCATAATAAAAACTAAAAGCTGAACCGTATATATATCCAACACAAACATATATTGTGTGATGTTTACAGATAAAAAAAAAATGGATTTGAAACTGAAACAACTCCGTGGGGGGTTTCTGTAAGACAGTTATAAAGACCTTGCAAATTGCAATGCAATACAACCCTAACATATATTTCAAGTTAGTGGATCAAATAAATGGCCATACTCTTTCAAGCATAATTTAGGTTCGCCGATTGATATCACATAATGCCGACATACATTTTGAAACATTTTGATCAGCACTCACTCGCTTCAGCCAAAATCAGCTGATCGGCTTCACAAGCGAAGACACGTGTCACATGACACTTCGAGTCTTGAGCAACATGGCTGCACGACAGCAGTGAGTATATATTCTGTTCTGTATTATTCATATGGTTTATCTTTGTGTTAAGCGTATTTGGCCACTGATTCTGAATTGAACAAATTATAATGCATAAATTGTTAGCTCGCTAGCTATCTGCATAAACCTGATCAACTAAGCTAACTCTCGTTAACGGGGCTAACTGTCAAACATAAGAAAAGAGCGGCGTACTTTTTGCAGGCTGGCAGTCAGGCATCAATCAGCAACTTTGCCAGGTAACTAACTCACTATGCATGTCTAACTTGAAATGTTTTCGCAGAATAGGGAAAACAAATAGGTGGTTACAGCTCCAGTTTGTGGATAATATTATCTAGTCTCTCTACAGAGGGGTTGTTTATGAAATAATTGCCAGGGACCTCACAATACGATATTATCACGATACTTACAGTAGCTAGTTGCCTATACGATATGTACTGCGATTCTATATGTATCACGATTCTATATTTATCACAGTTCGATGTTAAATAAATATTGCTCACTATATGTCTGCGGCAGAGGGACAGGAAAGAGGCATAATAATAAAACGAATTTTGATTAGTCAAGTGCTGAGAACATGTTGGCTCACCATTTAAAAGTAAGATTGAAGACAAACTAACATTATAGAAAAAATACCGAAGTTTTTGCGTAGATACAGCCAACTAGCACTAGCTAACATTAACTACCTTGCAAAAAGAGAGAATCGATACTTGCAGTCATAGAATTGATATATTGTCAAAAATAGTATTGCAATACTCTACTGCAGTGGTCACCAACCTTTTCTGAGTCAAGATCACTTTTGCAGTCAAAAAACAAGCTGAGGTCTACCACTCAGATTCTTTTAAAAACATGTAAGCCTATTCAACATTAATAAAAACAGTTCTGTAGGAATTAAGTTTGTGCAGTAGCAATATTATCACAGCATATTGGCTGTATGTGCTTGGCCTGCCAATATTTTTCTTCTAAGACCATATTATATTTAAAAACTCAAGCTTTGATAACAAAATAGATCAGTTGTACCACTTGCGAGGCACAGCTGAGCTTAAATTGAAGTAATTCACTTTTTATTTTACTGGACTGATGGTACCTGCATCTGATGGTCAGTCTCAGCGAAGGGAGGGAGAGAGCAGCAGAGGGTCCATCTCTCACTGTCCCTGCTCTCTCCATTCGTCTGGTGAAACTGGCCAGAGAGAGGACACCGTCCTACCACTGATGGTGAAACTCGAGTCACACCACATTACTTTAGCCTCATTTTCCAATTCATGTTCCTATGACTAGAGAAAGTGAAATATTCCTCAAAATTAAAATAGACATTACGAGCTGCTAATAATAAAAATGCAGGCCTATCGATACACTTGGCTACTAATTAATTGCAGCTGCGGCGCGAGAAGAAGTAGGGAGAAGCGTGTTTTGTAAAAGTGTTGACAGTGCTGAATAAAAAAATGTAAAACAAACTCACTCATAAAAACAACAGGGTTTTTCTGTATTCTTTGACAGTTTTTCTCTGGTCATGGTTTTAAACGTTATGAAATCTCACGTAGGCTAGTATCAAACTTTGCTGTGGGGTCGTGGACGCCTTACTAGGCATGGTAATCAAATGTTTAGCTACCTAATTGGCCAGCGCACTTGATTTAACGACAGCTCTTATTGTCCGCCGGGTAGGTGGAGTTTGAATGGTTCAAAACACTTTGCCTACCTGGCATGCAGGGCTTCTGATTCAAGTGCACCTTCCGTCAAAAGCGCAAAGTCAAATAAATAAAGGATCGCAAGCCTTTATCGTTGGCTTTTCTATAGAAATGTTTGGTGATCAACTAGGAATGCCTAGAAGATCGACTGGTTGGTGACCACTGCTCTACTGTATCGATTTCCCCCATCCCTATGATATGTCAATGCTCCAATTGTTATTAATTGATATTGAGGTGATATGATGCATTATACTCTATCCTCCTATCATAGCTCGTGTTTCTTGTTTAAATATACTACATCTCTAAAACAGGAAGTGCACATTGAAACCCACTCACATGATCACAGAAGTGTTTAGACATCTTATTGTTGAGTTGACAAAATCTGAGGCAGGTTGGTGATCAACAACTCTACGTTTAGTGACCTTTGATCATGTAAATCTGTCTTTGTTGTTACTAAATCACACTAGGAAGGGAGCACTCTCCAGAGATGAAGTGTTTCCTTTACCATACACTGTGGATCATTGAAACCAGATCCATTTAGGGAAATACTGTTCTACAGTTCCATCCATCTGAGTTTGTGCAAAATCATCTTTTTTGTTGCGTGTAAAACTCTTGAGTTCTAAAAATGGTCAACGTTTGTCCTCACCACTTCTGCTAGTTTCACTAAAAATGTAACTTTCATAACTGTGTGCAGTATAATGATAAACAACGATTTGCTTTTTACATTTAATATTTACTAAAAGGTTTAAGTATTTTTATCGACTATTGTTTTAGAAAGAATCAGCCGAACGAAAAAAATCGAAGGCAGGCAATTGGGTTAGCTAACTGAAAATGGAAACCTACTAGACAGTAATGTACAACATATTAACCCATTTCCCAATGCTGTCTTTCTGTAGACCTGTGTATTGGCTGGGTAAAGACACCCTGAGAGTGTCAGCAGCCCTGTTTGCTGAGAACCGGCGGCGGCTGTGCCAAGGCCTGAAGGCCAAGGATGGGGTGGCCCCCAAGTCTGTGGTCGTACTGCAGGGAGGGGAGCAGAAGCAGAGATACTGCACCGATACAGACATGCTCTTCAGACAGGTACATGTTTAATAACAGTCAATTACAGATATGCAATTTAGAAGACTCGTTTATCCTAAAGTGACGTACAGTAGTATGTGCATACATTTTCATATTGATGACCCCAGCGGGAATTGAATCCACAATCCTAACGTTGCTTTACCAACTGAGCCACATAGGATCACACATTGATGAGATGGATGGAGGTGTGACTGAGCGGACCCTGGCTGACTCTTTTGACTCGTGGTTCTGTAGGAGTCCTTCTTCCATTGGGCTTTTGGAGTGACTGAAGCCGACTGCTACGGAGCCATCGACGTGGACACTGGAAAATCCATCCTCTTTGTCCCCAAGCTGCCTGAGAGCTATGCAACCTGGATGGGAGAGTGAGTCAGTGACTGTAACTCAAACTATATGTGAATGTGATCAGTCTCGGGAGACAGCCTACCACTTTCAGCATCATGGACTCATAAAGACACTGTAAGAATACTCCTTAGGCCTTCTCATTAAAACCGAATGTGTCATTCTCTGTTGACAGGATCCATCCGCGGGAATACTTCAAGGAGAAATACGCCGTCGATGAGGTGCAATATACCTGTGATGTAAGTTAGTGTGTCACGTTTGCATGCACATACTGTACACCTTACCCATCTTTGTAGTGTTGTAGCTTAGCTTGTGATCTTGTAGCTTCACTCGTTTCCCTCTATTTGATAGTGTCAGTTCTCTGATCCCTCAACAATTCTGCCTTTCTGTCTGAACTCTTACAGATTGCTGATGTCTTCTCCAAGATGAAGCTTGGAGCTCTTCTCACTTTGGTATGTCCTTAATATATCATGTTGATGCTATGATAGTGGTTTACAGTAGCAATTCATTAGATAAAGTATAATTTGAAGAGACTTGAAAGTGGGCCTGGTAATTGTATTATGTTTCTTCCAGCGTGGACAGAACACAGACAGTGGGAGTATCTGCCGCGAAGCCTCCTTTGAAGGAATCAGTCAGTAAGTTTAATTGGCATCAATTGATATCCATTTGAATCAAACTGGTATTTCTAATTTATTTGGTTAAATGTTTTGCCTTGATAAATATGAACTTGTGTCTTTTATTTCAGATTCCAAGTGAACAACACTCTTCTGCATCCAGTCATTGTGGAATGGTAAGTACTGTATGATACAATATCCAGCTCGTAACCATTGGATACTGCTTCTTTTCTGTTATGTAGAACTATTTTTGTAAAACATTATTAGTCCGTGTCTGTTTCACACTGAGTCATCTGAGGTGTTGACTGCATCTCTAATGTGTAGAGAATTTTTATTGTATTTTTTTATTTCACCTTTATTTAACCAGGTAGGCCAGTTGAGAACAAGTTCTCATTTACAACTGCGACCTAGCAGAATCATTAAGACATAAATGGTGGTAGAAACCATGACCAAGAATAGAATCAGAAAAACACTTCACTAACAATATGGTAAGAAGCTGATTTTCCTGAAAGATAAAGAGGAGTGTAAGGCTCCTCCGGCAGTGAGGAATGGATGAGTAATACAGGTATTATTTATGCATTCATTATGAGCTACCAAATATAAAGCACATACATACATACATGCATACATACATACATACATACATACACACATACACACAGGTCTTCCCTGTGGCTCAGTTGGTAGAGCATGGTGTTTGCAACGCCAGCATGGTGTGTGCAACACCAGGGTTGTGGGTTCGATTCCCACGGGGGGCCAGTACAAAAAAATGCATGAAATGAAATGTATGCATTCACTACTGTAAGTCCCTCTGGATAAGAGCGTCTGCTAAATGACTAAAATGTCAAATGTACACACAGAGCTTTAGCTTTCATCATCATTCTTTTGTTTCTGGCTGGGTGCTATTAGCCAGTGTTTGTGCATGATAGAATTAAGCAAAAAGGCCAGAGGGGGTGCGGTATATGACCAATATACCACGGCTAAGGGCTGTTCTTATGCACAACGCAATGTGCAGTGCCTGAATACAGCCCTTAGCCGTGGTATATTGACCATATACCACAAACCCTGAGGTGCCTTATTGCTATTATAAGCTGGTTACCAACATTATTGCAGTAAAAAGTAATGTTTTGTCATACCTGTGGTATACGGTCTGATATACCACAGCTTTCAGCCAATCAGCATTCAGGGCTTAAACCACCCAGTTTATAATATAGAAATATACACCTGGCATATTGATCTAAGAGGCCCTTGACTCCTTGTTCCTTCTCTCCTTGCAGCCGGCTGACTAAGACTGACATGGAGCTGGAGGTGCTGCGATACACTAACCGGATTTCCAGTGAAGCCCATAAAGAGGTAAAATCCTGCAGGACAGACAGACAGACAGACATACCTGCCACAGTGGGAGAAGGAGCTCCAGATTCTGGCTCATCTCATTTGATCTGTGTATTTTGGATTTTAGGGGACCAAAAGTATTGGGACAAATTCACTTATGTGTATTAAAGTAGTCAAGTTGAGTATTTGGTCCCATATTCCTAGCACGCAATAACTACATCAAGCTTGTGACTCTTCAAACGTGTTGGATGCACTTGCTGTTTGTTTTGGTTGAGTTTCAGGTTATTTTGTGCCCATAAGTTCATGGTAAATAATGTATTGTGTCATTTTGGAGTGACTTATTGTAAATAAGAATAGAATATGTTTCTAAACACTTCTACATTAATGTGGATGCTACCATGATTATGAGTAGTCCTGAATGAATCGTAAATAAAGATGAGTGAGAAAGTTGGACGCACAAATATCATACCTCCCAAAAAATGCTAGCCTCTGCTGTTATTGTAATGTTGAGAGGTTAGCATGTCTTGGGGCTATGATATAAAAGGCTAACCTCCGTTATTATAATGTTTAGAGGTTAGCATGTCTTGGGGGTATGATATTTGTGCGTCTAGCTTTCTTCCACATCAAAATGCCCTCAAATTAAACCTGGGAGTCTGCATTTTAACCAAAGTGCTGGAGTACAGAGTCAAAACAACCAAACATGTGTTAATGTCCCAATACTTTTGGAGCTCACCATGTTGTTATATCATGAATAATATATGAATATAATCAAAGATAAAGAATACATCTCAGAGGCATCATTGCCCACTTGCAACCTTGTATATCACAGGCATAGCAAACCTGAAGTGCTGTTGTCTTTCTCCTCAGATCATGAAGCATGTGAGACCTGGACAGAAAGAATATGAAATGGAGAGGTGAGTGGAGCTTTTTATCATGAAGGGTATGCCAGCTATATTGAACTGTTTGTACCATATAAAGGTATATTGTATGAGGAAAAGGCTATGTGGTGTACTATGTCCCGTCTGACCATAAAGGTGACGGTAAAACAGTATGTTCCTTATCTATGAAGGTGTGTTCCTCTGGATAAACTACATTCACAGCACGTCTGATCTGATCACTACTGAAGTCATAAGTATTTGGACAAATTCACTTATACTGTTTTCAAGTAGTCAAAAGTGTAGTATTTGGTCTCATATTCCTTGCATGCAATGACTACATCAAGCTTGTGACTAAAATCATGTTGGATGCATTTATTATAAGTAAGAATAGAAGATGTTTCTAAACACTTCTATATTCATGTGTTACGCTACCATGATAATCGACCATCATGAATTAATCGCGAAAAATGAAAAGGTTAGAGGCACAAAGATCATACTCACCCCCCCAAAAATGCTATTATTGTTATTGGTAAGGGTGAAAGGTTAGCATGGTTTTTTTGTAGCCTCTGAACGGCATCTCACTGATTCATTCATGATTTATTCATGATTTTTCTTAATCATGGCATTATCATGATTTATTTAGAAGTGTTCAGAAATGTCTTATCTACTGACTGTGAATGATGACTAATCATTTTATTTCTGTTACTATTGGGCAAAACAAACTACAAATGCATCCAATGAATTTGTGGAGTCACAAGTTTGATGTAGTCATTGCGTGCAAGGAATATGGGACCAAATACTACACTTCTGACTACTTTGATACACTATAAGCGCATTTGTCCAAATACTAATGACTTCTTCACATGGGGGGACAAGTCATTAAGTGCTTTCATTTCTAAATGGTTTTGACGGATACATTTTGCATGAAAATACCCTCAAATAAAATGTGACGTTCTTTACTGTCACCTCATGTGAAACATTTGATCTCAAACCTAAAATGCTGGAGTATAGAGCCAAATGGAAAAAATGGTTTGACTGTCCAAATACATATGAGGGGAGTGTATTTTACAATGTAGCAACGGCCACCCACTGAGCTGAATCAATTTCCTGTTTCTAGCTGGCAGCTTTTTGTGTTTTTAATTAAACCTTCATCTGGGTGGCTGAAGAATGTAAATAATCTGAGCTACTATAGCAGCGCCACTCACCAGCCCACTATCTGACTAATTGACTGCAGAAAGAACGTGCAGCAGAGAATATGTAATCACTGACTCAAGTCTCCAGTGGATAGACCAATAACCAAGTGAAGATGAGTCCAAATGCTTTTATCATACTATCCTCCAGTTAAGTATCAGGCAATGGAGATCTTCAAGGTGGGAGGTTTAGATGACTCCCTTCTTGTATTCTAGGCTAACCAATATCAAAAAGGAGGTTTACCCTTGATTAAACTTCCTCCTATATTGTCATTGTTAGAGCTGTGGAGCTTCTTGTGTATGGTTGCTCATGTCAGTGCTTTTCTGTTGCAGCCTGTTCCAGCACTACTGCTACTCTCATGGGGGAATGCGTCACACCTCCTACACCTGTATCTGTGGAACGTAAGGCACTTCCCTTTGCTACACAGAAATGGGTTCATTTAATGGAGAACATATCTGAAATACGTGACGATCATCTCAGTGGTACGTTTTGATGTACAGAATTGAGGTGCTATTGTTCGATCTGACGTGTGTTCAGTGCCTCTATAATGACCTACTCGTATGCTTAAATCTTCAACAGTGGAAACAACGGCTCAGTCCTGCACTACGGCCATGCAGGAGCTCCCAATGACAAGACCATCGATGACGGAGACATGTGGTAATTTGGCGATCATTTCACATGATGTGAAGTTATTCCACTCCTCAATTGTCCTTTTTGGGTTGTTTGCTTGGTTTTATTAAATGCTGTGTTCATTTTGTCTTGGATTTGTATATCAAAAACACTTGCAGTGATCTGTTGTTTTGTTTAATGGAATACTGTACATCTCAGAGAGCTACACCTCCCCTGCTGTCATTAGTATAGTAGGGTGTTGTTTTGTTTAATGGAATACTGTACATCTCAGAGAGCTACACCTCCCCTGCTGTCATTAGTATAGTAGGGTGTTGTTTTGTTTAATGGAATACTGTACATCTCAGAGCGCCTACACCTCCCCTGCTGTCATTAGTATTGGTAGGGTGTTGTTTTGTTCTCCCTGTCAGCTGGATCCACTGAGTGGCTCTCCCATGGGTTTACTCATAGCCAGAGCACAGCTTGGACTGGGTTTGAACCTGAGTCAGGCTGCTGTGTATAGGGATACTGATGGAGATTTAAAGTGGCTGTGTGGAGCGCCCATGATGACACAACATGAGCACCTTTGAAAGGCAAAACCTGTATTCATTCTGATGTACATGCTGTGAACAATTTCTCTGATTTATGTTTGGAAATAATGATGCCGGAATGGCTGTAGAGCCCTTTGGGTGAGCAGTAACACTGATCTAACTGTGACGTGTGGTTTTTCCTTGCAGTCTGTTTGACATGGGTGGAGAATACTACTGCTACTCCTCTGACATCACCTGCTCCTTCCCAGCCAATGGAAAGTTCACTCCAGACCAGAAGGCCATCTATGAGGCTGTGCTCAAGTCATCACGGGCTGTCATGGCTGCCATTAAACCAGGTATGATCCTACTGTACACAGGCAGGATTGAGGAAGCATTCACTAAACATACAGTACATACTTAGCTTGGGCACAAGGAAGGATTATTTATTAATTTGTTCTATGGTTTGACTAATAGTGAGTTGTTGAAGTCTGAAGACTACCACAGAACATGCCATATCCTCACCACCAGTCATTATCACCTGCATATTAGGCTGCTTTGAAACTTTTAACCTCCGATTTAAAAACCTGACTGAAGGTGGTCTTGTGTTTCAGAGGTCAAGTGGACAGAGATGCACCGTCTGGCTGACCAGGTTCACCTAGAGGAGCTGGTGAAGATTGGGATCCTGCAGGGGAGTGTGGAGGACATGCTGAAGGTCCACATGGGCTCTGTCTTCATGCCCCACGGCCTGGGACACCTGCTGGGCATCGACGTGCACGACGTGGGCGGATACCCAGAGGTCAGTACCAGAGAGATGGATAGTATTCTATTCATCAATGATCAGTGCTAGATAAAGTTCTAAATACACTTCCAAAAAGACATGTCTCTTTTCTTCTAGACAAAGCTAACGTCCGTGTCATGCCGCTTGTTCTTGGTTACACAGGGTATTGAGCGGGTCAACGAGCCCGGTCTGAAGAGCTTGAGGATGGGCCGTCTGGTGCAGGAACGCATGGTCCTGACTGTGGAGCCTGGTATCTACTTCATCAACCACCTGCTGGACCAGGCCTTGGCCAACCCAGCCCAGAGCTGCTTCATCAACAATGAAGTGCTGACCCGCTTCCGTGGATTTGGAGGGGTATGTTTACCTATCCACAGACAGTTTGTACTTATTAGTTTATGTGCTGGTGTTACTGTCAACGTTAACCACCCAAAGCTTGCGCATAGAAACTCCTTTGTCTCAATCTACTCCATGGCAGCAAATAATATACACATTATGCTGTTCTGTTAAGTCTTCTGCTATAACTGCTCCCCCTGACAATTATCTACTGTTTATTATTAACCTTGGCTCTGACCCTCAAATGTGTCTTACTGGATGTTTCCCCCTCTGTCCAGGTGCGTATTGAGGACGACATTGCCGTGACTGCCAGCGGAATGGAGCTGCTCACCTGTGTCCCTCGTACAGTGGAGGAGATTGAGGATGTCATGGCCGACCGTGGAAAATCCTTCTAAATAACGTCGCTCATATCCAAGCTGATCTAACCAAATGGTATTTTCACTCCTAAATCTGGAGAGAATATCTGTTTTCTGATGTAAGGGATGCAGTTTCTCTAATGATATCTTGCCAGTCTACATTATGCCATATATAATCAATAATGGATGCATTAGATGCAGAACTTTTCAATCTTGAAAGGTGTCTGTTTAATCTCAGTGAATGCAGTATCAGTAGCATAACACACTAGTACACAAATGCAGGTTAAACTACCTATACTATTTGAAGCTGTTAGTGATGAAGATGATTATTGTGAAAATTAAGAGAAATGCAGAGAATTAAACTGCTGTGGCCATCTTGCCACGTAAAAACAGTGTTGACGGTTGACAATATTTCAGTGCCTGGTTAATTGCTTTATGACTGCGTAATAGATACTTTATTTTCTTGGACGTTTATACAATTCTCATAAAATACAGTGCAATTGAAGTAAATAAACCCCTCAATTTGCAGTTTTGCGTCCTGTGACATTTGTAGATGACAGGGAACATAAAGTGTCATGGAACAGAGGGTTGGTTTACTACAACTTTGTAGTAATACTGCCAGTCTTCACTAGATGGGGTCCTTAAGTCATTCTGAAGTTCATGTAGCTCCGGGAAGAGTTGCCTTGTATCGATGCCCTTATTTGATTCAGATAAATGGAATGACTACAAATATGCACTAAATAAGTATAAACAGACATTTATTTACCTATTCTCTCCAAACATGCCAATCAAACCTTGCCCATTTCAATTATGAAGTAGTGTACAGTACATTGCAGATGTTTGCATTTGAATTCCAAATACTAAAGTATAGCATTTGCCATACACCATGTCTGATTTAAAAAAAGAAAGATGGTGTTAATCATCAACTTAAATACTTGGCAGTTGGCAAAATCAGTTAATTCCCTTTTAACTCAAAGTTGCATTGAATACACTGTATTATCATGTCTTTACCTATAGAGAGTCCATCCCATACGTAGCATCTCATTACACATACAATACATACAGGATGAGAACACATCAACCATGATAAATACGTCCTCAACCTTTTCTTACAGTGAATGTTAATAGAATGGATGCAATCAAAAAGGAACTCATTGCTCTTGAGGTACAATACAGGATAAAGGACAAAATAGTGGGGCATAATACTTTACTGGCATGGTCAATTTATCACCTTTGTTTAGATGTTTACCAGGCCTACGTGAGTAAAAGTTTCAATTTACTCAAATGTACTTAAAAAAAATATATATATATATATTTGTGAAAATGTTGGTACATTACCCCAGTTATAAAGTGTCATGAATATCCCAGTATCCTTTTAGTGAATTAATGTTTCAATCTCCACATGAACATAAAAATGTACAATGGTGTAATCTTTTTAACTCACGCAAATATAGTAGTTATTTTACCTTCTCTTTAAGAAGTATAGTGTTCTAGAACTTCTAACCATCTGCTTTAACCATCCAGTGGGCTCTGGAATGCCTACATCCCTTTCCTAGGCAGCGATTGGTGGAGAGGTAACAGACGTTTTAACCCTGCAGCCAAAAGGGACCACTGGTGCCGATAAACTAGCGCCCTCCCTGGGGACCCCAACAAATAAATAAAGAGGGCTTTCTGCTCTGTTCAGTCACTGGGAGGACCTGCTGAATTGCCTTCAGTTCAGCAACTTCTTCACTCACTCACTCAATTATTTATATATATATATATATATATATATATATATATATTATACACAGTACCAGTCAAAAGTTTGAACACACCTACTCATTCTAGGGTTTTTTATTATTTTTTTACTGTTTTCTACATTTGTAGAATAATACTGAAGACATAACTATGAAATGACACATAGAATCATGCAGTAACCAAAAAAGTGTTTAACAAATCAAAATATATTTGAGATTCTACAAAGTAGCCACCCTTTGCCTTGACAGATTTGCACACTCTTGGCATCCTCTCAACCAGCTTCATGAGGTAGTCACCTGCACTGCATTTCAATTAACAGGTGTGCCTTGTTAAAAATTAATTTGTGGAATTTCTTTCCTTAATGCATTTGAGCCAATCAGTTGTCTTGTGACAAGGTAGGAGGGTATACAGAAGATAGCCCTATTTGGAAAAAGACCAAGTCCATAGTATGGCAAGAACAGCTCAAATAAGCAAAGAGAAATGACAGTCCATCATTACTTTAAGACACAAAGGTCTGTCAATCTGGAAAATGTCAAGAACTTTGAAAGTTTCTTCAACTGCAGTGGCAAAAACCATCAAGCGCTATGATGAAACTGGCTGTCATGAGGACCGCCACAGGAAAGGAAGACCCAGAGTTACCTCTGCTGCAGAGGATAAGTTCATTAGAGTTACCAGCCTCAGAAATTGCAGTCCAAATAAATGCTTCACAGAGTTCAAGTAAAAGACACATTTCAACATCAACTGTTCAGAGGAGACCGTGTGAATCAGGCCTTCATGGTTGAATTGCTGCAAAGAAACCACACCAATAAGAAGAGACTTGCTTGGGCCAAGAAACACGAGCAATGGACATTAGACCGGTGGAAATCTGTGCTTTGGTCTGATGAGTACTTGTGAAACGCAGAGTAGGTGATCGGATGATTGCCGCATATGTATTTCCCACCGTGAAGCATGCAGGAGGTGTGATGCTGTGGGGGTGCTTTGCTGGTGACACTGTCTGTGATTTATTTAGAATTCAAGGCACACTTAACCAGCATTGGTTAACACAGCATTCTGCAGCAATACGCCATCCCATCGGGTTTGCGCTTAGTAGAACTCTCTTTTTTTTTTACAACAGGACAATGACCCAACACACCTCCAGGCTGTGTAAGGGCTATTTGACCAAGAAGGAGAGTGATGGGGGGGCTGCATCAGATGACTTAGCCACAATCAACCAAATTGAGATGGTTTGGGATGAGTTGGACCGCAGAGTGAAGGAAAAGCAGCCAACAAGTGCTCAGCATATGTGGGAACTCCTTCAAGACTGTTGGAAAAGCATTCCAGGTGAAGCTAGTTGAGAGAATGCCAAGAGTGTGCAAAGCTGTCATCAAGGCAAAGGGTGGCTACTTTGAAGAATATAAAATATATTTTGATTTGTTTAACCCTTTTTTGGCAACATGATTCCTTGTGTTATTTCTTAGTTTTGATGTCTTCACTATTATTCTATAATGTAGAAAATAGTAAAAAATAAAGAAAAACCCTTTAATGAGTAGGTGTGTCCAAACTTTTGACTGGTTCTGTATATACACAGTACATACACACAGCAGTGATGCAAAATATATGATACACTACAACGACACATGAACATTTTAGAGCTTAATTTGTTTGAGGGTTGCTGTGTAAAACTGGTGAGCTGTCACTTGGGGCTCTATTCAATCCGTATCACAGAAGTTCACCGTTACAGCGTGATTGAAATTTAAAGGCAATGTTCCGTATTAGCGGAGACTGTATAACGGTAAACACTGCATATGTTGGCTCAATCAGAAATTACCTTAACATTTATATTACGCCATCTGTAACGCTTCACCGGTACAGATTAAATAGAGCCATAGATCTGGACTGAGCAATTACTGTTTGCCACTTGAAATTGAAATCTTTGGTCAACTAAACTGCTGTGTAGGAGAGTATTGAATAGAGCCCTCATGATGCGTAATTGTGGATGATTTAAGAGCAAGCTTGGGCAACTTCATACTACAAGTAGTTAATTAGATCATAAATATTGTGGATTTTAAAGCTTATTAAAATGTGTACAGTCTAAACATTATGCAAAACAAACAATCTTGCTTTCCTTTCATACTGTATCTTCCTCTCCTTTAATGTAATCCAAGAGAGCCATGGTAGTCAAGAGTCTCATCACAGATGCGGTAGCAGTCCTTAGTTGTAAGAAAGATAACTCCCACACACAATATTACCTCTGCACCTTGTTTATTCTGTCAACGTTTCAGCCAAAGACCTTTTTCAAGACCTTAACCCATTCAGGTGAATGGCAGCGGCAAACTGCTTCCCACGAAACACAACAAAAACCCAGACAGGAACTTTTATTGGAGGGGATTCTGGTTACAGACCAAAAAGTTCCATATTCTTCGGTTTGGTGTCCTGTCTATCATCTCGCCTCACCAGAGCTCCTCCACTCATAGCCCTGTTAAACGTGTCCTTCACAACCATCCTCCAAGAACCATTCTGTTTCCCGTATTGCCCATTGGCAATCTCTTCACAAGCCAAAAACAAGTTAGGCTTTCACTTCCTTTCTTTGTGGTTTTTCAGTCTGTATTTTCAGCACTCATATTATAGTGTCCAGTCAGTGCCCACCCAGAGTCAGGTTCTAGGCTGTCCTCTCCACTGTGAGTCAGTGTGTTTTGCCCAGGGACTGAGGGCCTGCTCTGGGCGCTGTGTCAGGCCCCCTAGAGGTCTGAGGCCTGGGGAGAGGGGGCTAGCTGAGTGCCCTGTGTTGTGACTGTCTGTGGGCCACTCGTGTGCAGGAGGCACAGCAGGTTGTCTTGTAGTAGTCGTACACACAGAGACGTGCCTGGACCACCACATTGCAGTTGAAATACTTGTCTCGACAGTTCTCGTCTGAAAAACAATCAGAATCATAATATCAGTGATTTTAAGTTTTAGACATCTTTAAGTATTTTCACAAGTTTTCTGTATGGAATAAGATTTTTATAAATGTTGAACCATTTTAGATTAAAATCCCCTCTAACCCTCATTAAAACTATCTGACAGTAGTTAGGACCAGACCAGCCATCATTAACCAATCCAACTGTATGACATTCCAGAGTTGGTGCCTTGGCCACAGATCCATGTTTACTATACAGTAGTAACTGACCTATGTGTGGGATGCAGGGCTCTGGGTTGCACTCCTCTCTCTCCACTGGTTTCAGCTCCTCCTTACAGCCCTCACTGGAAAGCATGTCATCAGACAGACAGCGCACCTCCCTCACACGGAAGCCCCCCTCACACGTCTTAGAACACTGCAGGGACAGGGACAGAGAATACAGTTCAAACCTCATTCTCCCTTTCTTCAATTACGCTTTCAAGAGTGTATTTCACAACTCCACATAAAAGCGTGTGTCTGTGTTTTTTCATGTGTGAGTGTGCGCATGTGTGGGCATGTGCGTGTACAGTTACTCACAGCGCTCCAGTCTGTGTGGTACCACATGGCCCCGCAGGGCTTGAGGTGGCAGCTCTGCTGATTAAGAGGCTTGTCTAGAGAAGAACATTCGTAGGGCGGCATTACATTGAACCCCTCGTCAGACTTCATCAGACACACCACTGCCCTCTGCTGGCTGCCCGAGCCACACTCCGTTGAGCACTGGGGGAAGGAGAAAAGACCATAGGTAATACTACACATGGGCATGACATGAGACATCGGAACTGTTTCAACATGTTGTTGTTTTTTTAAGAAAAATAAAAAGGCATCACTGGCTCAGTTGATTGGCCGACCTGCGTTATAGAAGGTACACCTTACTTAGAGGGCCAGTTTCCTGGACAGAGATTAAGCCTTGTCCTGAACTAAATATCTATTTCAAATGGAAATAATTGACAATGGATTTGTAACATCTGAGACTTCCTCTTTCTGTCCTGGGGTAAGAAAAGTTTTTTTGGGGTGGGGATAGGTAATACAACACTGACATGAGACATCAGCAAAAATGTAAGTAATGGGCAGGAGACATCTGTAAAATCAGCAGCAAATCCTCATCCTAATCTTTCCCCAGATGTGTCCCTACAAGCCCAGTTTGACCTGGCGTTGTCCTGTCTTACCTGACTCCAGGGGGCTGTAAACCACTCGATGCGACTCTCACAGGGGCCGTGATTACAGACCTGAGAGTCAGTGGGGCGCTCATGGCCACACCCCTCCAGAGGCAAGCTGCTGATGTGATTGGTCAGGCACAGAACGCCGCGGGTCCGGATGCCCATCCCACACTCAGCAGAACACTGCAGAGAGCAAAGACATGTAAGTGACAATACAAACAGTTGACCTATGCCGTGATTCAATCCGATCAGAGGTAGATCCGTGTATAGCACACTTTCAAAGGTCATTTCAAAGATAATTCAAAGGTAATTTCCAATTGAGCTGGCATATTTAAGCAGCGTTTACTGTGAATGTGGAACATTGCCTTTAAAAGGTGCAAAGCTAACAAAGCGCTATATGATTGGATCCCGGCCCTAGTATCACCCTCGTTTTTAACAGTAGTATCAAGTCAATTTGTCTTCAATTATAATCTTGCATCTACAATACTGTAGTAGATGCAATCCAATCAAGTACAACAATTACTACAGTATTAGGTTAGAAAAGTGTTAGACAGTGATGGTGAGAGCCCATGTCCTCAGTCCTACACATACATACCTTATTCCCCCACTCAGTGAAGAACCAACTTTTAGCACAGGGCCCCATGTCACAGTTCTCATTGTCACTGGGTCGCAGCTTCATGTTGCACTCCTCGTCCGACACAAAGTCTCCCACGTTGCTGACACAGTGCACCTCCCTGGTCCTCTGGCCCACGCCACAGGGAACAGAGCACTGGAGAAACACAGGAGGGACAGTAAAATACTATAGGGGTAGTTTTCAGTTCATCTCACACTGTAAACATGGGTCAGTTCTCTCTGATGAATGTAACCTGTTGTCTGTGAAAACAACTGGGAAAATGCTCCATAGAATACTTTCTTGGGTTTCATTTATGATAAGGAATGTTAGAAACTTTAGAGGAATGATAACATTTATCTAATTGGGGTTCATGTACGTTCTGATACATTATTTTAATACAGTATGGAGTATGTTAAATCTTGTCTGAGTACTTTTGATTGAGCCTGCCTCAGATGGGTGGGGTAGGTTTACACTTTTAAGACTATTCTAATAGTTCCATGTGCCGAGCAAGCTAAAGTATTTGAAACAAATACTATTTGAAGCATATTGATTGACAGCTGTCACTCACGGCGCTCCACTCGGTTCGTATCTGCCACTCGCTGCAGATTTTCAGCTGGCAGGTGCTGGTGGTCTCAGGCTGCTCCAGGTGGCGGCAGCGGCTGGTGTGGACGTTGAGGGTCCGGTTGGCATACACCTGCCTGCACAAGACCTGGCGGTGCTGCATACCCAGGCCACATGTCTTACTGCACTCCGACCACTCACCAATGTCCCAGCTGCACAGTAGGACACACAAGGCCCCATTTTCAGAGGGACACAATAGCTATGTGGTCCCAACATAGCTAATAAAACGTGGTCAATTTTATAATTATGATCTAATTATTAAACTATACATTTGACAGGTCACAAACTTTTCATAAAAATGATAGGAAATCTAGGTCCTATGACTTCTGCTAAAGCTCTGTGTATGTATTGAACCAGTGTGTGTAGTGTCTAAGAGCCCTGTATGTAATGTAAGTGTGGTTGAGACAGGGGGGTCTCTCACAAGGCAGGGCAGGACTGAAGGTTGCAGGGCTCCTCCTGTGAACTGGGCCTGGTGCTGCTGTCACACTGGTTCTCTGGTACATGCTCATGGCTCAGTCTGTGGACACAGTGGAAGATGGTGTACCTGCTACCTGAAAACCAATACACAGGAGAGCGTTAGATGTTCATGCCTCAATACTGCATCTTCACTACTCACTGTGGGAATCTGTTAAACCTAGTTGATCAACTAGTATTAATTAGAGCATCAGAGGTTGAGACCTCTTGGGGCTTCAGTTCAGACAAAGATGCATGCCATGTCTTACCTCTGCCACAGGAGGCACTACACTCTGTTGCCCCAGACAGTTTCCAGTTATATTCTCTCTGATGTTTGGGTGGCTGGACCGCTGGCACCTGGTTGTTGGGTACCTGGGGAGGGTATTTGCCCCCTCCTGCTAGATCGTACCCCTCCTGGTTGGGGTTACCCCGGTGGTCATTCCCACTTTGCCCATGCAGAGTATTCCCTGGGAGATCGAACATGGTATTTCAGCCAACAAAACCAGGGGAAAACTCAGTCATTGAGATGCAGCGCCATCAGTGGTTTGACCCCCTCCCTGTGTGGACTAATAGTTAATTTAGGCCATACAGTCCCAGTCAGATGCATCAGTAACTATGGGGAGCCTCACCTCCAGGTCTGTGGTCGGGGTGCTGTGGAGGGTTGTCAGAGGGAAGGATGAATTCATAGCTCACTCCTGGGTTGGGCTGCTGGTAGATCACCTGAGGACAGAGCAAAAATTCTTCAGTAAACAAGTTAATTACAACGTAATGTGCCAGTGTAAACGGTCAGAGAAATATGTGCCAATATGAGCTACATTTTACTGTACATACAAGTTGACTGATTACATACATAAACATCCAGGATCTCATTGGTTGGCCCTTCAGCCAGGAAGGACTCCCCGGCGGTGCTGGTGACCTCATTGGGTCGTCGGTAGGTGAACATGGTGCCCACCCCCTCATACTTCCCCGGCCGGTCAATGGCCCAGTTCCCATTGATGATGGAGCGACCTGAGCGGCTTTTCAGAGCTGCAGACAGACCATGAGTTGACTGTTAATAAAACACACATTGAAGGAAAACTATCTTTTGTTATTTGTTTCATTAGTCCATTGTTGACGTAGTCCCAAAATGTTTTGCTTGTCAGCACTCTCAAGTTTTCAAGATATGTAACTTTTCTGTAATGTTTTTCAGATGGCCTGTTGCCCTAACCATGGAATTCTCCAATGTAGCTGTAGAGTTGAGAGATTAAGCTACACAATTAACATAAAGCTTTGCCAGCTATTTACTAACAGGTTCGCTCATTTACAAAAGACACTGATTTTTTTTCTGAGGATTTCTGTATTTTGAAAGGAGTGAGCTATTTTCATATTACATGCTGAACTTCCTGCTTTACAGGAAGTTTGGGGGCACTCAATATGGCCGCCGGTCCCCATCACAGAACAACAACTTGAATGGGAATGTCCATTCTATTAGTTATATTTCTATGAGACAGACAGCAACCCTTCCTGTCACCATCAGCTCTACTGTGCTTAGACAGAAAAAAATAATGCTGACAACCACTCTGCCATAATTGTTGTTTAATCTGAAGTGGTTTTAACATAATGAGCAAAACCGTTAAAAGTGAGCTGTGTAATCATCGCTAACTGAATACATTTTGTCACATGTATCTTCAAAGCCATGTCTTTTGTAAATGAGCAAACCTGTTAGTAAAGAGCTGGCAAAGCTTTATGTTCATTGTGTAGCTGAATCTCTCAACTCTACAGCCACATTGGAGAATTCCATGGTTAGGGCAACAGGCTGTCCGAAAAACATTAGACAAGTAACATTAAGACTACTAAATATAAGAGTGTTTGGACAACTAAAAGCACATATTAGGCATGCAGAAATAAACTAGAACAGAAGTCTGTTGAGGAGAGTGGGGCAAAACATCAGGGGATAATGGTAACAATAAGTAGGTCCATGGAAGAATCCTCGGTCCTGTTTATCCCCAGGATGTTGCATCACAGCAAGCTTTTACCCACTGATATATGAACTCTTCCAACAACAATGCCAAACGACGCAGGAACAGCAGTCACTGAAAGGAGCCATTGTTCACGCATACTCTACATTTCCTTCTTAGGTGCTACTCACTGAGTAAGTATTGTGTAGGGGTTGAGTGGGGACTCATATTAAAAAAGCAATGCATAACTTGGCACCCCCAGTTAGTAGTTTTAACTTAGAAAGGTAGTTTCAAAGCAGGTTCCATTGCTGGGCTCAGTCAGTAGTGGTGGTTTTCTAGGCAGCAGTGAAATTCCTCACCTTAATTAAAAAGGATGGGAAGGCTGGAGGAAAAGGTCCTCTAATGAAAGCTTGTTTATATACTTTCCCCTGAGGGGAGCAACCAGGCCAGGGGAACTGGGGGCCAGGCACTCCCTCTCTCTCCCTTTCTCTCTCGCTCTCTCTCTCTCTCTCTCTCTCTCTCTCTCTTTCTCACCTTTCTTTCGCTCTCTCTCTCGCTCTCTCTCTCTCTCTCTTTCTCCCAGACCCACTGCTATGCTATGGCATGGCTCTCATTAAACCAATGTCTCCAACAATAAAACACTGACATTCCAGAAGTCATTCCTGAAAATAGACCCACTTCTGTGTCACACTGTTATGCTCCTATAAAGACAAGATCTTATTTATTCAATGAATTACAGCGAAGGGCTTTTAAAAAAATACAAGATTGTAACCAGAAGTGCACTGTGTGGTTACTTACTACTGACAACATAGAAATGCTCACATCTAAAATTCCGGAAAAATCCCTCCTGCTCTGTATTTGAGCTGCCTTTTAATTAAATGAATCAAATCAATTTAACAAGCAGCTGTTCCCTGCTGCCTGATACCAGGCTCACAGCACGGATGTAGCAAGACATGACCTAAATTATATTGAAAAAATAGCCACTGCTGTCAGATGTTTTATAACCTGAAGCTTATCTTTAAATTGTGACTTTTTATTAGTACCGTTAATGTAATATGAAACATAATCTAACATGCGGTTGAAGGGAAAACCTAAAATTGTTATTGCATGTGTCATAGCTCATGGGCCTGATTCAGGCAGAGATGTATGGAGCCTTAAGGGGCAGTGGATAAAGAGCTGGTAACTCTGTAGTTAAACAGAGGTGGTTTGGAACCATGCTTGTGTGTTAAGTAACCTTGCCTCAGACATGAAGACTGGCCTCCCAAGCTACCCACTGGGCACACACTGGTTGAATCAACGTTGTTTCATCATTTCAATGAAATTACATTGAACCAACGTGGAATAGACGTTGAATCTGTGCCCAGTGGGTAATGTCTAGGCTTTAGCTGGAGCGGGCTAACACAGTCTGACCCGGGTTAAAACACTGGTTAGTCACAGTCCTACTCACCCAGGTAATTCCTGCTCTTCACCGTCTCGGTGACGTTGATCTTGGTGGCTCCCTCTGGGATCTCCACTATCTTGTGGTAGCCCACCTTGTTCAGGCTGTGCTGCTGGAAGAGCCCTGACACCAGCTTACAGGCCGTGTTATCCCCGCCACACACCCCACACTTGTCCATCACCTTGCCTGAGCCCAGGTACTCATCGCAGCCCAGACTCTGTCAGAGAGGGAGGAGGTCAAAGGAGGGGACAGAGGACACGTATAGCACCTCACTAATCAATACCGGTACATTACAAACAGTACAGTACACTTTTTGTTGTAAGCAGAGGAACTGTAGGATTTTTGAGGTGAAGCAATTTTCAACTGTTGAGCTACTGAGGCATCTGTTTTAACAGGCAACTGTTTTACCACTGAAGTGCATGGAAAAGTAAATAACATGAGCAACCTCATTAATCAAGTAAAGTGGAGAGAATGAGAGATAATAAACCAAAGCCTATCCCAGCATATTCATAAACAAACCCATGTTATTTCACCTCTCTAACTCCCTGAACTGCTGCACATAATTAACTACCATAACACAACAACCAATTAGCCTGAGCCGGCTTCATTCCAACAACAGGCATATTCTTGGCACGATGCTGGAGTAGTAACGGCTCCCAAAGTTTCAGAGCAAATCCTCAGAGGTGTTAGCGTTCTCTGTCACATTGGCATTCTTAAATTACAGGAAGCCTGGATAAGGTTAGTATAGAACACTCAAATCAGAAGTCGATAAATCCAGCCAATTCAGACGTAAAAGTAGCTTGCTGTGTCAACAGGTGCTGCAGGCAGGGGCCTGGTTGGGACGGATCCCAGCAGGCCACCGTACTTCTATAATTCCAGACCCCTGGGCAGTGGAGAGTAGACACGGGTGTGCCAGGATCAGGATACGCCCTCAGTCCGTCACCACTCGAACTTCGAACCGAAAGAACGACCGAGGGAGGAGTCAGCAGGGAACAAAAAGCTGTTTCGTTTTAATGACACAAAGCTCCTCTGTGATTCGACGGCTGCTAACGTTAGTCTTTAGTCAGTCAGTATCTTTCAGGGAATGTTACGTTCAGCAGTCCAGTCAATAATCCTCCCCGTTCGTAGACAAAACCCAGTCACAAACAATTTCCTCACAATCCCAAACCAGGACTAATGGGGATCTTGTCTTGCTAAACCGGCATATTTTCTCAGACCAACTGTATATATTACGTCCCAACAAAAAATATTACACAACATTTTGTGTGGGGTCCTTAAGCACAGGACATAACTAGGCTTACATAGAATAATCACACAAACAAATGAAGAGCAGACTACAGTGGTAATTAAAAAGGGTTTTGCTGTAAATTCATGCTCTCTCAGCGGACTTAGTTCTTCCTGGAGCTGCAGTAAGACAGTCAGCTGCAGGCTGGATGCAGGCTGGGATATGGGGATGGAAGATGGAGATGGTAGCCAGGCCAGGGCTAGGGGTGGACTGAGGGGATTGGGGTAGGCTCAGGAGACAGAAGCCTGGCTCTCGCCCACCCATAGCAGCGAGGTCTGCATCGGGCCAACACTCCACCCAGGCCAAAATAAATACACACCACCTCCTTCTACTGGCTCCCGAGTGGTGCAGTGGTCTAAGACACTGCATCTCAGTGCAAGAGGCATCACTGCAGTACCTGGTTTGAATCCAGGCTGCATCACATCCGGCCGTGATTGGGAGTCCCATAGGGTGACGCACAATTGGCCCAGCGTCGTCTGGGTAGGGCATCATTGTAAATAAGAATTTGTTCTTAACTGACTTGCCTAATTAAATAAAGGTTAAATAAAAAATTCTACACAGGAAATAAGCGATGAGAGAGGGAATAGCAAACTAATAGCCCTGAGAAATTACCAAAGAGGGCAAATGTTATATTGGCCAATGTGGAATTATGGATAAAAACGGATCTACAGTAGCCTATAGGCACTCAAATGTAAGATTGGTACATGATGAAAACCAGATTGTTCCACATGAGTTTACACATTATTCTATTTTCATACATCACATGTACAGTATGCAAGGCTATCACAAACAATTGGGATACCAAGTGAGTAGTATCTGTCTTCTCAAGTTTCACCATAAAATACGCTAACTTTAAGCAACAACATTATCACAGAAATCATTTCAATGTTTAGCCTTAATCCCAGGAGAAAGAAAACTGTTCCTTCCTTCCCCTCATAAACTACAGCTTGACAAGCTCGGCGAGTAATGGTTATCTGTGGCCGTTTGCCTGGGAAAAGCTCTGAATCACAATGTGTTAACGTGTGAATGGAGAGTCACATAATTTATTACCAGTAATCTGAGTAATCCGTCAATGTATGAAATATCATGTGACTAAGAGGCGTCAGTTGTGTTTTTAGAAAAATTGTGCAATAAGGTTTTCCAAGCCTTTTAATATGGTAAAATGGCTTAGGGCATGGGACCTATACAGGAAGCATTGAAGGAATGTGTGTGGGTATTATTTGATATCACTGTGCAGTACATCTTTCAAATCATAAACTGTCAAAACAGACTTTGGAGAACAGATGATAGCCCATACTAAACAGTGAAGCCAGCAGTCATTTGTTTCCCAAACCTGAAAACAGTCATCCAGGCTGTCCTTGATATATCAAATATAAATGGTCTTGCATCACGAATCCATCAAAATGAGGTGTCTCACTGAACCAAGTTTGGAGGGATCCTAGTTTTTGCCTTTCAAGGGGATCCACAGTATTTAAGTGCTCAATTTATTAAGAGACCACATCATTGCTTTTTTCTAATCTGCTCTCTGTGGGTGGTTTATAATTCTGCTTGGCGCTGGACGACATCCCCTTTCAGGAGAACTATAATGGGTCTTTAAATGTCACTAAAATCCACCTCATCTGGAAATGGTTAGACGTGTCAGGATGGTAGTCAACTACCAGTCAAAGTGAGGAACGTCGGATGAAAACATTAGCCTTCCAATAAACCCCAGCAGTACTTTTCCAGATACAATAGATGTAAGGTCTTGTGCTTTTAGGAATTGGCTTGTCATGATAGGGATAATAATCCCTTGTTGAGTTTAATTTAATTTATGAAATTCTATACAACTGAACCAGCAGACTATTGGTCTCTTTCCATCATACCAGTAACCACTTTATAACAAATGTTTGAGTTTGCATTTACAAGGTTATTAGATACCCTTAAACTACAATCTCACTATGATGGTAAAGCTATCCCAATTCCAAGCCTGTCCTCAGCTGTGCACAGAGGCGCCTCTTCTCAGAAATCAAGGTTTGGGAGCTTTAAAATAAGTGCCTAATGCACTTTAATTGAGTGGGTAAAGAAGGAATGAAAAAACAACATTTATTTCATTACAAACATGCACAAACTGTCAATAAACAGTTGCAAAGACACTCCATGTCACTTGATCCTTTTCCCACAGGCTTGGCGCAGGTTACACTTGCCTTGCAATAATGTTTCTTTTAACTGTGTGGGGGGCCTTGGTTTGTGGTTTCCCACAAGGAATGAATATGAATATAAAAATGAGTGGTCACAGTGACTTTATGCTGGAGTTAACAGGAATGTTGGAAACATCTTACAGTCCTTAAGTCGACAAGCCCCCATCTTTCTTTGACTGTAAAGACTTCAGGCTAGAATCTATTAGATCTGCGCTAGCCAACACCCGCATAGAGATTGTTTTGGCGGTATTGGAGGTGGAACTACGTTAGAGTTGACAGATCCACAAGCGCCTCCTTGCATTAGCTTATCGTGGCAACGAAATCACCTGATTTTATAATCCGACAAATCCCATGCAGCCGTGTTACAAGTTCAAACACTCAAATGCGTGATGTTCTATTGTCTACACCTTGATTAGACTGATGGACTATAAATCCCCCCATCCAAATTAATATGAAAACATGCATTAGAAGCCTACACTTTCTATTGCCGTTTTGAACTTCTAACGCAGTGGGGATAATAAGGAAGTCAGTGGTTTGTGACACAAGAGCAGCCACTCACCTATTTGTCAGCTCACACCACAGTTACACCTCCAACACCGCCAAAACATCTGCTATGCGTATGTCTGCCAATGCCAGTTAACACTATTTCTGACTGAATCGTGGCCTTCAACCACCCCAAATGAAGTTATAGATGTGGTTGAAAAAGTAATCAGTGGACTGACTGCTAGGGTTTCTCACTGGCGTGGGACTAGGACTCTGGGTTCAAATGGAGACTGTTTGTGAGTGGATGTTTAGACAGAGAAATCCACTAATGACAACGTGATTTAAGCTAACGTGATTGACATTAACATGTGCAGACAGCTGTACTGTATAGGCCTATCAGGGATCACTATGGTGCACAAATACATCCAGATTCATGCAGCTGTTTCAGGAGCCCCATCTACACAAATGATCCATTATCAACCACACACTCTGCATATCAGGGACTCCAGACACTTTTATTCAGTCATTGCTGTAACTGATCCTAGATCATAACTCTTCTGATCTCTGCCATGTCCATGGCTTGAGGTCAGAACGTACTTGGCTCTTGTCAGAGCTTAGACTAGGGGTTCCCATGATATTATACTCTGGGTGCCATGCCAGACCCACCAGCCTGGTAACCACCAGGGATAACTGACTGAAGCTTAACTTCAGAAGGGTCAGGAAGGTAGATCGCTCAATGAGTCCCTGAGAAAGCACTAAGACTGCTCACTGAATACATTAATATATTAACACGCTTGGACCCTTAACACTATTACACGGCACATAAACTTTGAGTGCACAAACTTAGATATGTTTCAAGGTTGAAATCTTGCATATTATTTAACATAACATCTAATATTTTAACACCTAACATGTTGTCTCAACATGTTTATCAAATAACAACAAACTAAATGAATGCTGCATTAATGGAATACATATTAATAACAGTAACAGGCTCTAGAATTAAGTGTCAGCTAAATGGTTTGGCCTCGCTTCACCAATGCCATTTGATTCAACTTAAATTCTTATGAGAATATCTTCAGATTAAAGGAATTCTCCCTTTATTTTCAAATGATAACACTCCACTTTGACATAAAAGAAACACACACCCTGTCGACCAAATTTACGACCAAAGAGTAACAGAGGTTGTTTTGTGAACATTATGAGAACATTTTCAACTCTTCACTTGCTGTACAGCCAGCAGAGAGTTCTGCTGGAGTGTTGCCATTGCTGTTATCAAGACTTGGCTTGCAATGATACATACGCCAGCTCATCTGGAAATGTAATATTTACATTACTGGGCTTCCAAGCTGAGAATTCTGGGGCAATGTCATACCAGATAATAATTCATAGCGGAGGTGACCTTACAGCAAGATGGCCATCGAATGGAAATTACATTATGCTGAAATCTATAGAAAAGTCAATGACTGACCACAACTTCAACATGAAAAAAAGATGAGTGGGGCTCATTGAGTTGGGATCATTATTTAAAATGTGACTCATTGCTCTAGAAGAAATTGTAGTCATAAATAGTAAACTGGGTCATATTGTATATTAGAAGTGCTGGCAATTAGAAATATGTGGGTTCTAAACGTTTAAAATCAAACAGAATGCAAGATATTATGTCTACATAATCTTACATCAAATCTTACAACTCCCCAATGCACAAAATAATACTTACATTCAATAAACATAGTTAACTTCTACTGACTGGGTTGGAAAGACGAAGGTATAGATCGATAGAAATTCCAAAATAACATCCCCTCTGAGACTGATTATGGTTTTCTATCTACCTACCCACTCACTGAGGATGCCTTCACTGTCTGCCTGGTTTGAAATCACAGAGCACTTTGGCACTGTGGTCAAGGAAATGAACGAGACCTTCCTCTCACCTTCCTTGACTGTGATGTCTCCCATATTAGACATGCGATAGTGGTACAGTATCATAAGGGCTTGGTGTAGACTTGAAGTTAGACATGCCATAGTGGTATCATCTGGGGCTGGTGTACGTATGGTACGCCAGCCAGCTACCGCTGAGTCTCCCAGGCAGGCAGCCCTGGGAGTTGGTGTCAGGATGTCAGGAAGCGGTGTGGCTTGGCTTTGGAGCGGGCAGCAAACCTCAGCTATGCGTCAGTCATTCCATTCATTTAATTTAATCTCCGTCCATGTACGCTTTCCTTCCTGTCTGTTTAAACACTACAGCACAATGAGGTGGAGGTGCTCTCTGCCTGCAGGCAGGTAGGCAGGCAGGACGGACGGACGGACGGACGGAATGTAACTGGCCAGTGTTTTGAGCTCATCAGACAGTAATGAACATAGTAGAGGACGGACGGACGGACGGACGGACGGACGGAGGGACACAGAATCCAGTATATTCTCACACAGAATCCAGTATAGGTCGCTAACAACACACACTGCCTTCAACACAATATAGGTATAAAGTAAATGTGATTATTTAGGAAATAACAAAATGCCCAATTCCATCAGCTTTTAAATTGTTACCAAGGCTAGGACTAATGCAAACCCTGTGAACACTGAATATTGGACCTGCTGAGTTGAAACACTGGCCAGCTTTTAGAAAAGGACCATACTGGCATCCTGTACATCATTAGAAAATACAGAGCAACATGTCCCATATAATAGTGTCTGTTTGTGTTTTACCACTGATTCCTATTTCATTTCTCACAGAATCCAGTATAACGTCATAGTATGGCATGACAACCCACCCCCTCCATTCGGTTGGTCGGTCCATGTGAAGTGCATGTGGCCGACCGTTGGCAGTGGCGTAGGCCACAAGCATCTGTCTCCCACATGGTGAGATGCTGTGTTCCTTTCTACCTTCCCTTTAGAGGCTCCTTTATCAGAACAGTGTTTAATGAGGGTGAGGTCGCTAACAACACACGCTGACTTCAACACAGTCAGCCCTGGAAACACATCTGCAGCTGTGGTCGAGGTAGGCTACTGCAGTGCTGGGGACTGCTCAGTGATCACAAGGTGAAAGGTGATTTTCACTTGCATACAGTATAATGAAGTCACTTTGTAAACTACATCCATCAGACAAGGGCAGCTCCCAATGAATAGTGCTAGATCTGTTATGGTACTGTACAACTTCCAATACCAATTGACCTGTTATGGTGCTGTACAACTTCCAATACCAATTGGCATTTCCATATGAGATTACAGCATTAAAAGGAGATTAGGAAATATAGCCATTCTGGCTGCTATGACAGAAGAGAGGGAAAATTGGCAGCCTTCAACAAAGAACTAGAAAATCTATTCATGTCCTATAACCTTTCCATGCGTGTGCACTTTTTAAAACATTTTGCTTCACAAAATTAAATAGACAAATGGACCATCACAATCTGTCTGTAAATGGAGGAATGGAAGACATACTTTCAAGAATCACAGACTTTTCCTCTGATTTCATCTCTGGAACTTGTATCATGGATGTGTTGGGAAGTCAACCAAGCCAAGGCAATAATCTGAGTTTGTAACCACTAAAAGAAGCACAAACTCTTGGTTTTCTTGGACCAGACAGTGATAACTCATGGGTTCTTTCCCACTACATGGCGTTTCCCAACATAAATCATGTGTCAAACCCCAAGTGTGTATCCAAAACAACCAGGAATAATGACTGAACTGTGGGGATAACTCTTCCCACTGAGAGGAGTAGGGCTATTGGGCTCCTCCATCCATTTTAAAGACACCCTCTACTATAGCACTTCACATCAGCACAGGATACAAAACAGGATAAAGTGGTAATAACATGGTAATAGTATGGCAACAAGCTAAAGTAACTCCAATACTTTTTGTTGCCCCGGATAGGAGTGGGGTCCTCAACAATGAAGAGTAGAGTGATATATACTGGTCATGACTGGGGGATGTTTTCTCAACAGTGAAGAGTAGAGTGATATATACTGGTCATGACTGGGGGATGTTTTCTCAACAGTGAAGAGTAGAGTGATATATACTGGTCATGACTGGGGGATGTTTTCTCAACAATGAAGAGCAGAGTGATATATACTGGTCATGACTGGGGGATGTTTTCTCAACAGTGAAGAGTAGAGTGATATATACTGGTCATGACTGGAGGATGTTTTCTCACGTACCCCACAAACTTGTCAAATCTCTCTCCCAGCCTGAGGCCTCAGGTCAAGGGCACAGCAGTCTCATAAATGCCCACTGCTTGTAAACGTCTCTGAAATAGCACAAACCGTGTTGATTCTACAGTCTTTAAAACACTGAGGGTTTCCTCTGTCATCAGTATCTGTTTGTAGAGGATCTTATGTTGGGAACATAATAAATGGATATTTAAAAAAGTGCCTAAATACAGGGTAAGGGACAACTTAAGGACACACCTACATGTTTACATGTGGAAATGAAAGGTGCCCTATAGTGAGAGTATTATGGAGGGAACACGTAATCCTATACAATCATTCTCTAAGACGCCAATCTCAACTCCTGCCAAATGACCAACTGCAGCTTCGCCTGATGTCACACATTTTTACAGAGATGTTTAGCAGAAGACAAAGCAAACCGGTTGCATGGACTCACAATTACTTCCATCAAGGCATATGACCTTGATGAACAGATCAAACCAGGATACTGTACACACAGCACTAGAAAGAGATATTATATTTCTATGACTGTACATCACCTGTCTGCAGCAGTATCACAGTGATGTCACAGCCATGTAGTCAATCATCTACACACACATGGAGCTGTGCCAATCTATGCCCTATTACAAGCCAGACATCCCCCTTTAGAGTTTCCACAGTTATACTAAGTGCAACTTTGAAGGAAACTGTCCTTTATAGCTATATAACAGCCTGCCTTATATGTGCTACAGAGTCAACAGCACAGACTGCCAAAGCTGCTTTAACAGTGAAAACAGTCACACAGTAAATACCTAATCTGATCGCTACTTCCTCCTCATGATCTATAGTCTGCAGTCATAGCCAAGACATGAACAAACTTATAACTTAACCTATCTATTAGAATCAGACTATCAACTTACAGTTCAGCAGCTCGAGAATTACTTAAGAAGAGCACCGGGCTAAACAGGCTAATTACATTCATAATACAGATTTATACCGGTCATAGTTTTAGAGGGAGTCCCTCTTATGTCTGTTTGGGACGTGTAAAGGTGCTGGGACTGGGAGCGATGAGTAGCCAGTCCCAGACGGTCAGTCTCAGCCCAACCTGTGGAAAAGCAGAGAGAGGGTCCATAGTAAGACCATGGTATGGTTTAAGTCTTACCTGTGACCACGGGTTCCCCTGCGCAGTCACAAACATGTGGAGGAGGCAGACAAGCAGCAGAAGAGCCAGACCTGATAGCATTCTCTCATGTGGCCAAGAACTATTGACCAGCAGCCCTCAGTCATGCATTCAGACAGATCCAGTAGAAAACGGTAGCTGCTCCTGGCTGTTTCGCCTTGCCCCTGTAGTGCAGTGAACGCCAAAACCACTACTCTGCTGATCTTTATGCACAGCCTTGTAAACTGAGCTGGAGGAGGCGCAGCTGGGGAGGCTGGGGCATTTAAGAGGAAAAGTTAGGGGCGGGAGGGAGAGGGAGAGAGAGAGAGAGAGAGAGAGAGAGAGAGAGAGAGAGAGAGAGAGAGAGAGAGAGAGAGAGAGAGAGAGAGAGAGAGAGAGAGAGAGAGAGAGAGAGATTTGGGAAGGGAAGAGGAAGAGTATTTATTGTTTATGAATGGTGGAACATGAAGCCTCCTACTGTGTAGTCAACAATGGACAGGTGTTGGTGAGACAACTCAACTGGATACCTTTGCTGAGCATTATTTAATAGGACTTGATGGAATACCATTGCAATGTAATCTAGACCACTGACAATGGAATACAGCAGACAGCCAAAGAAAAGTAACATAACAGCCCAAAACACTTTGTGGTCAAGTGGACATTCTAACACTGAAATAGACAGACTACGGACTGCATTTCATATTCTTAAACATGGAGAAACCACAAACTCTGCAACAATACGATCCCTTTGCACTCTCTCTTATACAAGCATACTCAAGCACTTAATTGCGAGCCACGTCGCAAGGAAGGCTGGAAGTAAAGAAGCCGGAGCCAAAAAGACTGAACTCATCATATGGTTTTCCTATTGCTGCACCATTGTTTCCACAACATTAAACCCTAATTCATCAGGACACACTGTAGTTAGGAGTGCGCTCTTCATCAGACTATGACAGTTAGTTTTCACATAAGATTATATGACCATAGTGGGTGCATCAGGGCATTGTGGCTGTATTTGATTCGTAGACCAAGAGCATTTTTGTAGCCATGTTCACTTAACCATGAGATAATGCAATATTTTCCGATTTTAAAGCGGTACAGGGAGACCACAACAGGCACATGCAGCAAACTACTGTATCCACTACAATTTTGTATTTCAGCTGGGCTATGAGGAGCGAGAGAGAGCGAGAGAGAAAGAGAGAGAGAGATTTCCAGCAGGCTGTTAGTGAACACACCCTCTTCTTTGGGCCACAGGTGCTTACACACCATTAAAAGAAAATATGCTTTTTTAGCACAGAAAATGGCTTGTCCCTGTTAAGCAAAGCCAGCAGTGAGTCACTGCATAATATGAATGAGAGTACTGAGAACACTGAACAGGATAACAAGTCATATCAGCACTTATTGAATGCATCTAATTCCATTACATCTCCAATTGTATTTAAATCTTTCACAGCGACAAGCAAAGGCATTATGGACAGACAAAAAGACAAAGTTTAGATAATGGAGTCTCAAAATATGGACTTGGCTTGGCTTCTGCTGGCACTCTTGTCTTTCCCCGCTCGCTCGCACTCTCTCTCTCTCACAGAGGCAGACTGACTGACAGCCAGTGACTGAGCAGTGAGCAGCCTCTGCATCAACACAACAGCTGCACACATGTTTACAGGGAACGTAGTGTATGGGGAAGAGAGCTTTTCAACAGCATATCTATCTATATAATCTCAGACACATCAGCTACTAATGCTCTCCTGATATACTGTATACTAATCTGGACTGATATTGAACAGTACGCTTAACACCCTGAGGCCGGCTGCTGGATCAGACAGACTGAAACGTAAAGCATGTCCTGGTTCTGGATGGAGTCGTGTTTCCTTCAACATATGGGTCAGGTCAGCAGCCTTGGCTCCCAATGTCTGATTCCTGAAGTCTCCTACCCAACACACATCCACACACACCAGAGACATGCATTAGCCTACAGCATCAGGTGGTCTTACCATTACTGTAAGTCTTTTGACATTTAGAGCCCGGACTTGAATTCGATCGAACATTTCTGGAGAGACCTGAAAATAGTTGTGCAGCGACGCTCCCCATTCAAGCTGGCAGAGCTTGAGAGGATCTGCAAAGAAGAATGGGAGAAACTTCCCAAATACATGTGTGCCAAGCTTGTATAATCATACCCAACAAGACTCGAGGCTGTAATCGCTGCCAAAGGTGCTTCAACAAAGTACTGAGTAAAGGGCCTGAATACTTATGTAAATGTGATATTTAATTTTGTATTTTTTATACATTTGCAAAAAGATGTTTTTGCTTTGTCATTATGGGGTATTGTGTGTAGATTGATGAAAAGAAAAATGATTTAATCCATTTTAGAATACGGCTGTAACGTAACAACATGTGGAAAAAGGGAAGGGGTGTGAATACTTTCTGAAGGTACTGTATAGGAAATAGGGTGTCATGTGGGATGTAGCTGAGAGATAGACAGGATATAAGCTCTGTGGGAAAACTGATCCTGTTTGTATGCTGGTGGTATTTTCCTGCTTGACACACCTGCTAATAGCCTGATGGTAATGAAGTCGTTAGGAGACACAGATAAGGTGATCATTTATGACCAGGTTGACCTCTGGGGGCAGCCCACCTGCAGCACTGATGACACATTCACTTAGACACGACAAGTATGTACCAATGCACTTACCCCCTTTTTCACACACACATGCAGCACACACAAACACGTGCACGCTCACACATGCACTTTCACACTAGTGTGTGCTCACACTCACACAAACACACAATGATTCTCCCTCTGAATTGACCATAATTCCTGCCATTCAGCGAACCTTGACCACTCATTGAATGGCCTTCAGATGAAACAAACAAACTATTGAAGCTTCAAATCCATTCAAATAGCTCCTCAATTGACATTGACAACCACCCAGATAACAGCCAATCCAATCACTGTCAACAGCAGTCAGTCAGTGTGTGTGGCTGCTGACTGAATGTAAAGAATAACACTGTATGACCCTATAGGGTCCCCTCATAAATCTGTTCACCTCTCAGGTACCCATAACCACATGCTACCAAAACTATAATATTACTTAGGCTATGGTATAGTGAACAACAATCACCACAGAATACCAAAAACCAATCACTAGAGGAGTTCACCATCCTTGGTCAGTCTCCCAGAAAACTAAAAAAGAGTGTTCGTTTTTTTCTATTGACTCATAAGAAAGACTGATGAGAGAGTAGTAGTATATAACCTGCCCTGTACTGTACTGTTAAAGATACTGTTCCAGTCGAAAGTGACAGTTTAGCACTCGTTTCAACCTGGCAGAGGAAGCAACAGCAGTCAGAGAGTCTTTAACACTACCGTGGCAGGATTCTGTTCTGCTCCACTACCTGTCCCCAGAGTTGTGTACTATAGTTCAGGTCTATCTTGCACTCATGAACGGCTTGTTCAAGCTCAGTGGAGCTGATAGCTCCCATAGTACAAAGGAGACATATATTTCAGCTGAATACCAGGGGCAGGAAATGAGCATGGAGGTCCGGGGGCTGTGAAGGCCGTAGAGACCAGGGGATGTTTCACACAGTGGAGAAGCCTGGACAGGCAGCCTGCATCTCTTTTAGAAAGTCAAGCCAGACCATCAACAGCTGTAACAGACAGTAAGCAGTCAGCAAATGGATGAGTCCAAATTGTTTGGCCCGTTGTTGGAGATACATGTAAATTACCGTATTATTTATTTCAAAATTGAATCGGGATGGAAATATTAAATGCACATAATTTTGTACAGTGTACTGTATTTAGAGTAAATAGTCTCTCACTTTATCTACCAGACAAAGCATCAAACAGGGAAAATATCTCAGACTTCAGAGACACAGAGCAAAAATGTATTTATTGTATTCAGAGGAAATGAGTCTTCCTAAATGTAAAAGCCAGGAGGTGGAGACCGGAACTAACAGAGTGTTGGAAATGCATCAAGTTTCAGTCTTATTGAAAGCAGACACTTTCTGTTCACAGCGTGAAGGATTTAACGTGCCCCTACTCAGAGGGTCAAAGACTCCCCTGTCTCCAGACATATCCTTTATGAGCTCTGTGCTCAACCCCTGAGAATTGGTCAGCAGAAGTCTGACCCACAGATCCAGCCGGCACATTACAGGCCACTCACCCAGAACGAAACAGGTGGAGCAGGGCTGAACGCGACCAGGGAGGCTGAGAGGACACACTAACTTCTGAGAATCCTAACTGTTGCTTAAATCAAATGTTCACTTAGTCTCCCATTGACATCAATGCATGACTGAAATGTGATTTAAGTGGAAGTTAGGTTTCGCCCCTTCAACTATCATCTCCTTCTCATCCGGCTGGCCTAAACCATATACTGTACAGTAACACCTCTACTTTAACATGCATGGCATTCTACAGTGAAAAAACAAGCTGCATGCTGTATTGCACTGATTCACACATGTTGTCTGTCCTATTGGGAATTATTTACAGCATGTATACTAACTCACCCAATCACTGACTGTTGTTGTTTTGGTAATCAGTGACTGTATTGGAGGGGGGAGTGATTTCACCACTTTTCTGAGTATATAACCAGCTTCTCAGGCTCCCTCTCAATGCGCATCATTCTATAACTAGAGGACTCCTGATCTCTCCAGGAGTGATAAGTATCATTTTTGTCTTTAACTGCTGTTGTCTAGTACTGTCTTTTTACTAGCTAGGGCAGAGAGAATACAGTAGACGGCACACGTCAAACGTGTGATTTATGACCCTATGTCATGGGTCACGTGTGTATGCCCATATATGGGCATCCTGTCAGGACATCCTGGCGGGAAGTCATCACGTGCTCTAGGGCGTGCCCATATATGGGCATCCTGTCGTTCCTGTTCTCACGCGTTAGAGTGAGTGTTAATTTATGCATATATTTCATCTGTTCCTTTGAAGCTGTCATGATGATTGATGTGTAGGGACCTTGTTGAACTGGGGGATGTGTTTGAACATTTCAAAGAGTATGGCCCCCACCCTGTTTTAGTGACCTTAGGGCTGTTGTCTATGAAACAGGAATGTCCGGGGGTATTGGGGGGGCAGACACATTATAAATAAGCCCCAGAACACCACAAGAGCCCACGATAAGCCACTAAAGAAATTAAAAATATACCCAGAACATTAAACGGGAAATTAAACATGTCTCCTAAGGCCAATTCTGGGTGTACTTTGTGCCTCGTGTCAAGAACCCAATGACAAAAGCATCGAGGACATTTTGTGTGAGGCCCCTGAATGTTTTAAAGGAGTTTTGGATATGAGTGATGGACATATGGCTTACATATTCCAACCTGAGGATTCAACTGTGAAGATTTTCACAGACAGCGGCCCCAGCCCCCTTTATCAAGCAAAATCCTAGAGTTTTTCTCCTGCGCTGCGTATGAGAGAATGGCTTAAGATACAGCTAGCGCTATGTCAGATCGAACAAGCCCTGAGTGGTACATCCCTGCCTGGCTATGCGTTGGAAGAGGAGGTGTGCGGGCGCGATGATTTGAAAGCCATAAGAATCTTTTCAATGGCATATACCCCCGACTCCAAAGTGACAATTTTAGCCTGTGAACATTATGATAGTTCAAATGCTACAAAATCAATTAGTTCATGTGTATTTTCCAAAGCCTGCAAGGATGTGGACTATTTTATGCCGGTCTTTAGCTTTAAGTGGGCCGATTATCATATATTGCTGGCCATGATGAAAAAGCTGGACAATCTTTTCCAAAATCGTGAACAATTACGCAGCTGGGCGCTTCTATCCTTAAGACATACCCGGGGTCTACATGCACGACGTTTGATCTATCCATGGAATGAAAACTTACGGAACGTGGAGTGTGAGGGATATCTAGCGAGCAAGAGAGCCTGTCTTGACGACGGTGAATTGGAAACGGATGGATGTCAGGGCTAACCCTATAGCCGGCCCCTTTATCTGTAAGAAAGGAATAGTAAAATTGTTTGTACTAAATATAGCATGTTTTAAAAGGTCTGTACTAAATATTTAGAATTAAGTAAAGGGTTTTAAAATTGTATCTCACATTTTAACGAAAGGAATCTATCTTTTCTCAGAGAAAATGATTCAGGAAAGACGCGTGTGTGCGTTTCAAAACATTGGGCTTTTCGGAGGGGGTGTGTCTGCAATTGTTTTAAAACAATGTTTTTTATATGAATACAATCTTTCCTATAACCGACAGTTATAAATATAAGCATTTAAAGGGTATTAAAGTGTAGTACTGCGCTGTAATAATATATATATATACCGGATGTATAACAATTTTTTTTTTGTATGTGTATAAAAACATTCTGGCTTTGTTATATATTGCGCTGTAAAATTGTATGTACTAATTATAGCCTGTTTTAAAAGGTCTGTACTAAATATTTAGAATTAAATAAAGGGTTTTAAAATTGTATCTCACCTTTAACGCCTGGAATATCACGCTCCCTCTCTCCCAGGATGTCTAAGAAAAAAAGGCTTTCAGGAAAGACGGGTGTGTGTGCGTGCGTGTGTGTGTGCGTGTATGTGTGTGTGTTTCCATGTAAATCCATAAATCCGTAAATCCAATGAATCCACGTAAATCCACCGAATCCGTTACATTTCAGCTGAACTATCTGTTGCGATCGGGAGAGTGGGCCATCAGTTATTGTTTAAAGTTATTACCCCGGAGCGCGGCTTGGAGCGCACCCTTCAAATCTATTGTGTAATGTGAATGGTCAATGATCACGGCCCTATGGATCATCACAGGCCAATTAGGCCAACGATATATGGTTAATATGTCATGAAATTACATGTACACATGAGACACTTGAAAGGGTGAAATATGAAACGTCATTGTTTGCTGAACTGATCGATTCTGATATCAAACTAACGGGGATTATAGATTGAATAACCCATCACTGTTTGTATTATTCTTCTCATGATTATGATAAATAGTTACAACTGTAATAGCCATATCTAGGAAAACCAAAGTTCCAAAGGCTGGGCCTAATATAATGTATAAGAGGTCATACAAGAAGTTTTGTTGTGATTCATAATGTGGGGCAAAAAAGTATTTAGTCAGCCACCAATTGTGCAAGTTCTCCCACTTAAAAAGATGAGAGAGGCCTGTAATTTTCATCATAGGTACACTTCAACTATGACAGACAAAATGAGAAAAAAAAATCCTGAAAATCACATTGTAGGATTTTTAATGAATTTATTTGCAAATTATGGTGGAAAATAAGTATTTCGTCAATAACAAAAGTTTATCTCAATACTTTGTTATATACCCTTTGTTGGCAATGACACAGGTCAAACGTTTTCTGTAAGTCTTCACAAGGTTTTCACACACTGTTGCTGGTATTTTGGCTCATTCCTCCATGCAGATCTCCTCTAGAGCAGTGATGTTTTGGGGCTGTCGCTGTGCAACACGGACTTTCAACTCCCTCCAAAGATTTTCTATGGGGTTGAGATCTGGAGACTGGCTAGGCCACTCCAGGACCTTGAAATGCTTCTTACGAAGCCACTCCTTCGTTGCCCGGGCGGTGTGTTTGGGATCATTGTCATGCTGAAAGACCCAGCCACGTTTCATCTTCAATGCCCTTGCTGATGGTAGGCTTTGTTACTTTGGTCCCAGCTCTCTGCAGGTCATTCACTAGGTCCCCCCCGTGTGGTTCTGGGATTTTTGTTCACCGTTCTTGTGATCATTTTGACCCCACGGGGTGAGATCTTGCATGGAGCCCCAGATCGAGGGAGATTATCAGTGGTCTTGTATGTCTTCCATTTCCTAATAATTGCTCCCACAGTTGATTTCTTCAAACCAAGCTGCTTACCTATTGCAGATTCAGTCTTCCCAGCCTGGTGCAGGTCTACAATTTTGTTTCTGGTGTCCTTTGACAGCTCTTTGGTCTTGGCCATAGTGGAGTTTGGAGTGTGACTGTTTGAGGTTGTGGACAGGTGTCTTTTATACTGATAACAAGTTCAAACAGGTGCCATTAATACAGGTAACGAGTGGAGGACAGAGGAGCCTCTTAAAGAAGAAGTTACAGGTCTGTGAGAGCCAGAAATCTTGCTTGTTTGTAGGTGACCAAATACTTATTTTCCACCATAATTTGCAAATAAATTCATAAAAAATCCTACAATGTGATTTTCTGGATTTTTTCTTCTTCTCATTTTGTCTGTCATAGTTGACGTGTACCTATGATGAAAATTACAGGCCTCTCTCATCTTTTTAAGTGGGAGAACTTGCACAATTGGTGGCTGACTAAATACTTCTTTGCCCCACTGTATGTTGATGATGTAAAGAATATTTGCTGGTCTGTGGTGTGTAATGAGGAGCAACCAGATGCTGCACTTGACGCATTTATGTTACTAATAAGCACGTACACATTAAGAAAATTACTGTAAAAACTGTTAAATCCCATTGGATTGATGAGGAATTGAAAAATTGTATGGTTGAGAGGAATGAGGCAAAAGGTATGGCAATTAATTCTGGCAGCCCAACTGATTGGCAAATGTACTGCAAATTAAGAAATCATGTGACTAAACTAAATTTAAAAAAAAATAAACTACACTATGAAACAAAGATCAATTGTATAAAGAATGATAATAAAAAGCTTTGGGGCACCTTAAATGACATTTTGGGGGAAAAAAACCAACTCGGCTCCTTCATTCATTGAATTAGATGGCTCATTCATCACAAAGCCCACTGATATTGCAAACTACTTGAATGATTTTTTCATTGGCAAGATAAGCAAAGTTAGGGATGACATGCCAGCAACAAACGCTGACACTACACATGCAAGTATATCGGACCAAATTATGAAAGACAAGAATTGTACTTTTGAATTCCATAAAGTCAGTGTGGAAAAGGTGAAAAAATTATTGTTGTCTATCAACAATGACAAGCCACCGGGGTCTAACAATCTGGATGGAAAATTACTAAGGATAATAGCAGACAATATCGGCACTCCTATTTGCCACATCTTCAATTTAAGCCTACTAGAGAGCGTGTGCCCTCAGGCCTGGAGGGAAGCTAAAGTCATTCCGCTACCCAAGAATAGTAAAGGCCCCTGTACTGGCTCAAATAGCCGACCAATCAGCCTGTTACCAACCTTTAGTAAACTTCTGGAAAAAAATTGTGTTTGACCAGATACAATGCTATTTCACAGTAAACAAATTGACAACAGAATTTCAGCACTCTTATGGGGAAGGACACTCAACAAGCACAGCACTTACACAAATGACTGATGATTGGCTGAGAGAAATTGATGATAAAAATATTGTGGGGGCTGTCTTGTTAGACTTCAGTGCAGCTTTTGACATGATCGATCATAGTCTGCTGCTGGAAAAACGTATGTGTTATGGCTTTACACCCCCTGCTATAATGTGGATAAAGAGTTACTTGTCTAACAGAACACAGTGGGTGTTCTTTAATGGAAGCCTCTCAAATATAATCCAGTTAGAATCAGGAATTCCCCAGGGTAGCTGTTTAGGCCCCTTGCTTTTTCAATTTTTACTAACGACATGCCACTGACTTTGAGTAAAGCCAGAGTGTCTATGTATACATGTCAGCTACTACAGTGACTGAAATGACTGCAACACTCAACAAAGAGCTGCAGTTAGTTTCAGAGTGGGTGGCAAGGAATAAGTTAGCCCTAAATATTTCTAAAACTAAAAGCATTGTATTAGGAACAAATCCTAAACCTCAACTAAATCTTGTAGTAAATAATGTGGAAATTGAAGTTCAGATGACTAAACTGCTTGGAGTAACCCTAGATTGTAAACTGTCATGGTCAAAACATATTGATGCAGTAGTAGCTAAGATGGGGAAAAGTCTGTCTATAATAAAGCGATGCTTTGCCTTTTTTAACAACACTATCAACAAGGCAGGTCCTACAGGCCCTATTTTTGTCGCACATTGACTACTCTTCAGTCGTATGGTCAGGTGCCGCAAAAAAGGACTTTGCAATTGCAATTGGCTCTGAACAGGGCAGCACGGCTGGCCCTTGGATGTACACAGAGAGCTAATATTAATAATATGCATTTCAATCTCTCCTGGCTGAAAGTGGAGGAGAGATTGACTTCATCAGTACTTTTATTTATGAGAGGTATTGACATGTTGAATGCACCGAGCTGTCTGTCTAAACTACTGGCAAACAGCTCGGACACCCATGCATACCCCACAAGACATGCCACAAGAGGTCTCTTCACAGTCCCCCCAGAAAAGACTATGGGAGGCACACAGTACTACATAGAGCCATGACTACATGGAACTCTATTCCACATCAAGTAACTGATGCAAGCAGTAAAATTAGATTTAAAAAACATATAAAAAACCTTATGGAACAGTGGAGACTGTGAAGCAACACAATCATTGGCTGAGAAACATGCATACACACACACACACACACACACACACACGGATTTAGCACTGTAGATATGTGGTAGTTGTGGAGTAGGGGGCTGAAGGCACACAGTGTGTTGTGAAATCTGTGAATGTATTGTAATGTTTTTAAAATGGTATAAACTGCCTTCATTGTGCTGCACCCCAGGAAGAGAATGGGGATCCATAATAAATAAATATGCAATTGGCAATTAGTACTTCAGTCTCCCCTGTTTTCTCAGCGCCAGCTCTAAGCGGCGTGTCAGAGGCAGTCTCGTTGCAAAACTAAGGCCGTCACCGAAACAAAGACGGTTTTGCGGAGTTGTTCTGCCGAGTTATTTGAGAAAGGAAAGAGAGGAAGGCTCCACATCACTAGGCTCAGTTGAGTATCTTACCTAGTTATTTTCAGATGATCTCCTTTTGCTCTTGCAACTATGTGTGTGTTTTCCATACCTGTTCGCTCCTCTCCCTGTAGGCTTTACAGACGCTCCACACCCCTTCGCTGCAACCCTTCTAATTTAGTGTATCCTGCGCGCACAACACGTGTGGAATTCCTGGTCTCTGGCACTGTTTGGAACTGCCGATCTGTGGTCAAGAATGCCAAGTTCATCTCAGCCTATGCTGCCCTTCAGTCCCTTGACTTTTTGGCCCTGACGGAGACTTGGATCACACCAGAGAACACTGCCACTCCAGCTGCTCTCTCTTCATCGGACTACGTTTTCTCTCATAGAGCATCTGGTCATCGCGGTGGTGGCACAGGGCTACTAATTTCTCCTAAGTCGAGATTTTCTCTCTCACCTGTTCATCTCCTCATTTGAATTCCATGCTGTCACTGTCACTTCTCCACTCAAACTCAACATTGTAGTCATCTATCACCCACCAGATACCCTTGGAGAGGTCCTGAATAAGCTTATTTTCTGAGGATGGTTCACCGGTCTTCGTACCTGGTGACTTCAACCTCCCAATGTCTGCCTTTCAATTAATTTCTTTGCAACTCTCTTTTCCTCTCCTAGCCTCTTTTGACCTTACCTTTTCCCAGTCGCCTCCCACTCACAAGACAGGCAATACGCTTGACCTCATCTTTACTAGAGGCTGTTCGGCTACTAACCTCACTGCAACCCCCCTCCAGGTCTCTGATCACTACTTTGTTTCCTTTTCTGTCTCCCCTACCCAAAATGGTAATGTGCCCTTGCAATCTTCACTCTCTCTCTCCCACTATTCTTTCCTCTTCTATTCTATCATCTCTCCCTTCAGCTAAATCCTTCTCCCTCCTGTCTCCTGATTCTGCATATTTGACCCTACTCTCCTCCCTTTCCACATCCTATGACTCGCACTGTCCCCTCTCCTCCCAGCCAGCTCGGTCCTACCCTCCTGCTCCGTGACTCATTGCTAGCTTATAGAACAGGGCGGCGGGCAGCTATCATCCTTTCACTCCCTCCTTTCTACCTTCTCTTCCTCTGTATCCACTGCTAAAGCCACTTTCTATTATTCTAAATTCCAAGCTTCTGCCTCTAACCCTAGGAAACTCTTTTCCACCTTCTCCTCCCTCCTTAATCCTCCACCACCTCCAGGTTGACGAAATCAGCTCCTCATTTTCTTAGCCTATTGAGTCCACTGGTCCCACACAGAACTACCCCTATGCCTTGACCTCTTTCTACTCTCTCTCTCCAGATGAAATCCTGCGACTAGTAAGGTCTGGCCGCCTGACAACCTGCCCGTTGAACCGATCCCCTCCTCCCCTCTCCAGACCATCTCTGGAGGCCTTCTCCCATTTCTCACTTCCATCATCAACTCATCCCTGACAACTGGCTGCATCCCCTCTGACTTCAAAATGGCCGGAGTCGCTCCCATCCTAAAGAAACCAACACTCAACTCCTCTGACGTAAAAAACTACAGACCGGTATCCCTTCTTTCTTTTCTTTCCAAAACACTTGAGCGTGCGGTCTCTGACCATCTCTCTCGCTCTCTCAGAACGATCTTCTTGACCCTAACCAGTCAGGCTTCAAGATGGGTCACTCAACCGAGACTGCTCTTCTCTGTGTCACATTCTCCTAGATCTATCCGCTGCCTTCGACACCGTGAACCATCAGATCCTCCTCTCCACCCTCTCAGGGCTGGGCATCTCAGGCTCTGCACAGTCTTGGATTGCATGCTACCTGGCAGGTCGCTCCTACCAGGTGAGGTGGAGAGAATCTGTGTCTGCACCACGTATTCTCACTTCCTCTTCCGAAATGGGGTAGCAGTCAGACGTCTTTGTCCTTCATCTTGTCGTGTCCCATGTATATATCTTTTTATATATTTTTCTTCGCATATCTTTTAAAAATATTTTTCTACACTTCAACTTCAAAATACTCTCCTGCTACCCGCCTCACCCAATGTGGTGTGGATCTGCTTTTTTTCTAAAGTATTTTTCTTTACCACTGAATCGGAATCCCCCAACAGAAGCTAGCCAGCTAACTAGCTACTAGCTAGTAGTCAGCTAACCACTGCTAGCGGTCATCAGCTACCTTTAGCTCGGAGAGCTCTCACTAGTTTGTACAACGCGATTCAAACCGGAACATAACGGACCTATTTTCTCTCCATATCCACAGATTCCTACTGCAAGCTCTGAACCTTCTCACCTGGATCATTGCACCTAGCTAGCTGCAATCCGAGTGTCTACTCCTGGCTAACGTCTCTTCCCTGTGGCTCAGATGGTAGAGCATGGTGTTTGCAACGCCAGCATGGTGTGTGCCCTGGACACCATATGTGAATTGATTGCCCCCCATCTATCTTCACTGCTCGTGCTGCTAGGTGAACTAAACTGGGACATGCTTAACACCCTGGCCATCCTACAATCTAAGCTTGATGCCCTCAATCGCACACAAATTATCAATGAACCTACCAGGTACAACCCCAAATCCGTAAACACGGGCACCCTCATAGATATCATCCTAACCAACCTTCCCTCCAAATACACCTCTGCTGTTTTCAACCAAGATCTTAGTGATCAATGCCTCATTGCCTGCATCCGTAATGGGTCTGCGGTCAAACGACCACCCCTCATCACTGTCAAACGCTCCCTAAAACACTTCAGCAAGCAGACCTTTCTAATCGACCTGGCCGGGGTATCCTGGAATGATATTGACCTCAGCCCGTCAGTAGAGGATGCCTTTCTCACCATCTTAAATAAGCATGCTGCAGTCAAAGAATTTAGAACCAGGAACAGATATAGCCCTTGGTTCACTCCAGACCTGACTGCCCTTGACCAGCACAAAAACATCCTGTGGCGTACTGCATTAGCATCGAATAGCCCCCGTGATATGCAACTTTTCAGGGAAGTCAGGAACCAATATACACAGGCAGTTAGGAAAGCTAAGGCTAGCTTTTTCAAACAGAAATTTGCATCCTGTAGCACATACTCAAAAATGTTCTGGGACACTGTAAAGTCAATGGAGAATAAGAGCACCTCCTCCCAGCTGCCCACTGCACTGAGGCTAGGAAACACTGTCACCACCAATAAATCCACTATAATTGAGAATTTCAATAAGCATTTTTCTACGGCTGGCCATGCTTTCCACCTGGCTACCCCTACCCCGGTCAACTGCCCGGCACCCCCCACAGCAACTCGCCCAAGCCTCCCCCATTTCTCCTTCACCCAAATCCAGATAGCTGATGTTCTGAAAGAGCTGCAAAATCTGGACCCCTACAAATCAGCTGGGCTAGACATTCTGGACCCTCTCTTTATAAAATTATCTGCCGAAATTGTTGCAACCCCTATTACTAGCCTGTTCAACCTCTCTTTCCTATCGTCTGAGATTCCCAAAGATTGGAAAGCTGCCGCGATCATCCCCCTCTTCAAAGGGGGAGACACTCTACACCCAAACTGCTACAGACCTATATCTATCCTACCCTTCCTTTCTAAGGTCTTCGAAAGCCAAGTTAACAAACAGATTACCGACCATTTCGAATCCCACAGTACCTTCTCCGCTATGCAATCTGGTTTCAGAGCTGGTCATGGCTTTCAACTCTGTCAATCCCCGTATTCTTATCGGCAGATTAAACAGCCTTGGTTTCTCTAATGGCTGCCTCGCCTGGTTCACCAACTACTTCTCTGATAGAGTTCATTGTGTCAAATCGGAGGGCCTCTTGTATGGACCACTGGCAGTCTCTATGGGGGTGCCACAGGGTTCAATTCTCTGGCCGACTCTCTTCTCTGTATACAGCAATGATGTCGCTCTTGCTGCTGGTGATTCTCTGATCCACCTCTACGCAGACGGCACCATTCTGTATACTTCTGGCCCTTCTTTGGACACTGTGTTAACCTGTTAGGGCTAGGGGGCAGCATTTGCACGTCTGGATAAAAAAAATGTACCCGATTTAATCTGGTTACTAATCCTACCCAGTAACTAGAATATGCATATACTTATTATATATGGATAGAAAACACTCTAAAGTTTCTAAAACTGTTTGAATGGTGTCTGTGAGTATAACAGAACTCATTTGGCAGGCAAAACCCTGAGACATTTTCTGACAGGAAGTGGATACCTGATGTGTTGTATTGACTTTAAACCTATCCCATTGAAAAACACAGGGGCTGAGGAATATTTTGGCACTTCCTATTGCTTCCACTAGATGTCACCAGCCTTTACAAAGTGTTTTGAGTCTTCTGGAGGGAGATCTGACCGAACAAGAGCCATGGAACGATGATGTCCCATTAGACACCTGGCGCGCGAGTTCATGTTGGGTACCCTCGTTCCAATACGTTATAAAAGAGTATGCATTCGTCCACCTTGAATATTATTCATGTTCTGGTTAAAAAAGGCCCTAATGATTTATGCTATACAACGTTTGACATGTTTGAACGAACGGAAATATATTTTTTCCCCTCGTTCATGACGAGAAGTCCGGCTGGCTTAGATCATGTGCTAACAAGACGGAGATTTTTGGACATAAATGATGAGCTTTTTTGAACAAAACTACATTCGTTATGGACCTGTGATACCTGGAAGTGACATCTGATGAAGAGAATCAAAGGTAATGGATTATTTACATAGTATTTTCGATTTTAGATCTCCCCAACATGACGTCTAGTCTGTATCGCAACGCGTATTTTTCTGGGCGCAGTGCTCAGATTATTGCAAAGTGTGATTTCCCAGTAAGGTTATTTTTAAATCTGGCAAGTTGATTGCGTTCAAGAGATGTAAATCTATAATTCTTTAAATGACAATATAATATTTTACCAATGTTTTCTAATTTTAATTATTTAATTTGTGACGCTGACTTGACTGCCGGTTATTGGAGGGAAACGATTTCCTCAACATCAATGCCATAGTAAAACGCTGTTTTTGGATATAAATATGAACTTGATAGAACTAAAAATGCATGCATTGTCTAACATAATGTCCTAGGAGTGTCATCTGATGGAGATTGTAAAAGGTTAGTGCATCATTTTAGCTGGTTTTATGGTTTTGGTGACCCTGTCTTTGACTTGACAAAACATTACACACAACTCTTGTAAATGTACTGTCCTAACATACTCTAAATTTATGCTTTCGCCGTAAAACCTTTTTGAAATCGTAAAACGTGGTTAGATTAAGGAGATGTTTATCTTTCAAATGGTGTAAAATAGTTGTATTTTTGAAAAATTTGAATTTTGACATTTATTTGGATTCAAATTTGCCGCTCTTGAAATGCACCTGCTGTTGATGGAGTGCACCACGGGTGGCACGCTAGCGTCCCACCTAGCCCATAGAGGTTAACTAACCTCCAGACGAGCTTCAATGCCATACAACTCTCCTTCCGTTGCCTCCAACTGCTCTTAAATGCAAGTAAAACTAAATGCATGCTCTTCAACCGATCGCTGCCCTCACCTGCCCGCCTGTTCAGCATCACTACTCTGGACGGTTCTGACTTAGAATATGTGGACAACTACTAATACATAGGTGTCTGATTAGACTGTAAACTCTCCTTCCAGACTCACATTAAGCATCTCCAATCCAAAATTAAATCTAGAATCGGCTTCCTATTTCGCAACAAAGCATCCTTCACTCATGCTGCCAAACATACCCTTGTAAAACTGACCATCCTACCGATCCTCGATTTCGGTGATGTCATTTACAAAATATCCTCCAACACTCAACTCAACAAATTGGATGCAGTCTATCACAGTGCCATCCGTTTTGACACCAAAGCCCCATATACTACCTACCATTGCGACCTGTACGCTTTCGTTGGCTGGCCCTCGCTTCATACTCGTCGCCAAACCCACTGGCTCCTGGTCATCTACAAGTCTCTGCTAGGTAAAGCCCCGTCTTATCTCAGCTCACTGGTCACCATAGCAGCACCCACCCGTAGCACGCGCTCCAGCAGGTATATCTCACTAGTCACCCCCAAATCTTCTGCACATCAATCACTCCAGTATTTAATTTGTATATTGTAATTATTTCGCCACCATGGCCTATTTATTGCCTTACCTCCCTTATCTTACCTAATTTGCACACATTGTATATAGATTTTTTCTACTGTATTATTGACTGTATGTTTGTTTATTCCATGTGTAACTCTGTGTTGTTGTATGTGTCGAACTGCTTTGCTTTATTCTTGGCCAGGTCGCAGTTGTAAATGAGAACTTGTTATCAACTAGCCTACCTGGTTAAATAAAGGTGAAATATATATATATTTTTTAAATACTGGTGTCCCCCAGGGCTCGGTTCTAGACCCCTTCCTCTTCTCTCTGTACAACAAGTCACTCGACTCTGTCATATCCTGACATGGTCTCTTCTATCATTGCTATGCGGATGACACTCAACGACTTTTCACCTTCCCCACTTCTGACACCCAGGTGGAGACACGCATCTCTGTGTGCCTGGCAGATATCTTTGCTTGGATGTCAGCCCACCACCTCAAGCTCAACCTCAACAAGGCAGAGCTGCTCTTCCACCCGGGGAAGGCCTGCCCACTCAAAGACCTCTCCATCACGGTTGGCAATGCCACGGTGTCCCCCTCCCAGAGTGCAAAGAACCTTGGCATGACCCTGGATAACACTGTGTCGTTCTCTGCAAACATCAAAGCAGTGACTAGCACCTGCAGGTTCATGCTCTAAAACATTCGTAGAGTACGACCCTACCTCACACAGGAAGCGGTGCAGGTCCTAATCCATGTTAATATGTAGTTACTATGACTGAGATGTGGTTGTCCCACCTAGCTATCTCAAGATGAATGCACTAACTGGATTAAAGCATCTGCTAAATTACTAAAATGTCAATGTAAATGTAAGACCAGGCTCTTTTGACTAAAGTGCCTCTTCATACCCAGAAAATGGTGGATAACATGCTGGGGCCTGCAGCTGGGGCCTGTCGTGAGAGAGACAGGGTTGTGATCTCTCCACCAGTCTGTGCCGGCCGTGTTTCAGAACCTCTCATCCCCATTTTAACAAGTCAGTCGCTCCCCGCCCGGGGAATGCCTAAAACAGATGCAGGTGTCTGTTGGTCGGTGGAGGAGTTTTTGCAGGGAGCGAGGGGAGGCTTGGCTGTGTTAGGGTGAGCCTGGCAGAGAGGGATGCAGTGGGATGCAGGCCAGCCACAGCAGCACTGGGGTGGAGAGGAGAGGGAGCCACTGCAACGGCCAGGCAGCCAGGCAGCCAAGCTCCTGACCCAGGACCCAGGGCAGGGAGGACTCATAGACTCACACAGGCACAAAACCTGGCATCACACACATAATGAAAATGAGATATGGAACAGAGACAGAGCACTGGCAAAGACACCAGTGGGGGATCTAGATCAGCAGAGCTGACTTCGACAGCCAAGACAAGGCTCTGGGGAAGAGACCGCTGTAGTAGGAGTCTATGGTTTTACCCTGTCAGAACAGGGACCTGTGTTAGCCTACACTATTTTCAGCCTTTAAGAGGTAATTTTACCCTTATACTCTCCTTGCTTGAAACCATTTGAAACCATACGGTACTATTGAATACATTCACAGGGAAATGTTTCTTTAACTGGTGTGAAGAAAGTTTAAAGGAAGGAACAGAAGGGCCATCTGTTATGTAAAGGGTATAGGGCCTAGGCTAGCACTCTATCCTCAGTGTTCAATAAAAACACAGTAAATGTAAAATAAAAAGAGAGGTATAACGCATGCGAAAGTATTGACCAGAATGACCATCAGTGGATGTTGAGGATTTTGGGGGGGGGGGGGGGGGGGGGGGTGTCATTAAGTTACTGTTACGGTGGACGTGGTAAAAGTTTTATCTCCTAAATATCCACAAAGCACTCAGAACACACCCTCCAGATACTGAGGTGGAATAATACAACTCTCCAGCCCGGATATATTTCACCCTATCTTCAGCCCCACCATCACCCGCCAGCAGAAAAGTTGCCATTTAAAAATACACACACCCTTCTCAAGTGCCTATCCTTGTCATATAAAGAGAAAGAGCAGCTCAATGGAATTCCAGCCATAAAAGCAGCTTTATTTTGGCATCCATCTGAAATGTGTAACCACATTCAATGTTTTCTATGGCTTAAATCTGGGTTTTCCTTCTTTCACCATAAAACCTGGATCGTGTATGAGGCGCACCGTATTCAGTGACAAGGTCCAAGCCTTTCACATTAAGCTCATGATTCATAGGTAGGGCTCAGTCTTTCCACTGTTAAGAGACAAAGGGGTATCCTAAAGAGACCTCGTTTAGCCTCTATGCATCGGTCAAACACAGTTTACAGTGCACACTACACTAATACTGTTGTACTCACTCTCATGATGAAGGCTCTTTATGAAGACATAAATCTGTTAAAAAGTAGAGATATCCTGACTATAATATATGTAGGAATATGTAACAGTCCTCTACAGAGGACAGGCTTTTCCTCTTTGTGTTATACAGAGGGGAGAAACAGCACCTGAAATAATGCATTTCTTGGTAGGTAGAGTCAGTAGCACATGCGCTGAGGATCATGACAAGTTCAAACAGTTCCGACCAAATTTTTCTGTTTCAAGGAAAATACAGGAAGCCATAGAAGAAGCCACAAAGTTTTTCAAATCAAAAATCAAATCAAATCAAATGTATTTGTCACATACACATGGTTAGCAGGTGTTAATGCAAGTGTAGCGAAATGCTTGTGCTTCTAGTTCCGATCATGCAGTAATATCTAACAAGTAATCTAACAATTTCACAACAACTACCTTATACACACAAGTATAAAGGAATGAGTACAAATATGTACATAAAAATATATAAATGAGTGGTGGCCGAACGGCATAGGCAAGATACAGTAGCCATCTTTAGCAGTAATATTGATCAAAAGAGCAGCTTCCAGCTCATTCTCTCTTTTCTTTGTTTACTCTTTGCTTCCTTATGTCAAAGACCCCACATAACACATTTGTCACTTTACAATACCTATAGAGATATCCCTACACCCTATGTAAGATTTTCCTCTACTGTACTGTATGTACTGTAGAAATACCACATCAACTCAACCAGAGTAGACAGTAGCATATGGGTACCGTGTCCAGTAAAAAAAAGCCATTCGACAAGAAGGGTGGATTTGAGGATTTGTCCCATGGATCTGAGTGAGATGTGTGTGAGAACCGTGGAATTTAAGGCAACCCATGGAAAGTATCAACTAAAGCACCTATGTAGAGAGAAGAACATAGCAGTGTTCTCAGTCTGCTAAAGTAATGTACTGTGGGCTCCAAAATTACTGCCACTCCTGACTGGCAATGCACAAACAATACTTTAAATAATCGGAAATATAAACAATATAATTATAGAGATAAACTCAAAATAACAACATGTGAGAAATATTGTACTTTATTAATGTTTCAATGGAACCAAACAAAATCATACAATTATTTAATACAAAACACATTTCACCAAAATCAAGGTTTCATCATTATTGGCACTCCTCATTTAGTACATAGAGCATCCACCTCTGGCAAGGAAAACAGTATGGAGTCTTTTCCTGTAATGTTTGACAAGGTTAAGAAACACATTTGGAGGGATTTTGAAGCATTCCTCTATGCAGATCCTTTCAACATCCTTCACATTCTTGGGTTTGCGCTTATCAACTGCCCTCTTCAACCCATGCCACAGGTTTTCTATTGGATTAAGGTCCGGCGGCTGAGATGGCCATGGCAGAACATTGATTTTGTTGTCACAGAACCATTTCTGTGTGGATCTCGAGGTATGTTTTGGGTCATTGTCTTGTTGGAAAGTCCACCTACGGCCAAGTCCCAGCCTTCTGGCAGAGGCAACCAGATTGTCAGCCAAAATTGCCTGATACTTGGTGGAATTCATTATGCCAAAAAATCTTAACCAGTGCCCCTGGATCTCTGGAATTAAAACAGCCCCAAAACATCACTCACCACCATATTTCACCCTGGGTATGAGGTGCCTCTCCTTGTATGCATCTCTGTTTCGATGCCAAACATGCCGATGCTGTATCTGACCAAAACGTTACATTTTGGTCTGATCTGACCACCTTCTTCCATTCATAATTTAAATTACGTTTGGCAAACTCCAAGCGCTTGCATCTGTGTCTTGGGGTCAGAAAGGGCTTTCTTCGGGCAACCCTTCCAAAGAGCCTGTGGTTGTGGAGGTGGCGTTTGAACCTGGTGACTCCAAGACGCCACCAAGGCCTGCAATTCTTTCACAGTGATTCTTGGGGATTTTGTTGATTCTCTCACCATCCTCCTCCCTATACTGGGGGGCAAAATGCATTTGCGTCCTCAACCCGTGAGGTTTTCAACGGCTCCATATCTTTTGAATTTTTTAATAATTGCCCTGACAGTGCTCAATGGTATATTCAATCGTTTGTGGATCTTCTTGTAGCCATTACCAGATTTATGAAGGTCTATGACCATCTGTCTCTTTTAAACTGCCAGTTACATTTTAGTCATTTAGCAGACACTCTTATCCAGAGCGACTTACAGTAGTGAATACATACATTTCATACATTTGATTTTCATTTCATGCATTTAAAAAAAATAAAATTGTACTGGCCCCCCGTGGGAATCGAACCCACATCCCTGGCGTTGCACACGCCATGCTGGCGTTGCAAACACCATGCTCTACCAACTGAGCCACAGGGAAGGCAGTTATTTTGTTTTCTTCATGGTTGGATGGCAAAGGGATATTGCATGCGTGTTGCCTAATTTTTATACCTTAGTGAAACAGGAAGTGATGTAATGGCTCAATATAGTTTCTTAAAACCTCTTTGGGCTAGGGGGCAGTATTTTGACGTCCGGATGAAAAGCGTGCCCAGAGTAAACTGCCTGCTACTCAGGCCCAGAAGCTAATATATGCATATTATTAGTAGATTTGGATAGAAAACACTCTGAAGTTTCTAAAACTGTTTGAATGATGTCTGTGAGTATAACAGAACTCATATGGCAGGCGAAAATCTGAGAAAAATCCAACCAGGAAGTGGGAAATCTGAGGTTTGTAGTTTTTCAAGTGATTGCCTATCCAATATACAGTGTAAATGGGGTCATATTGCACTTCCTACGGCTTTTTTATTTTTTTTATTTCTTAAGACATAGGAATTGTCCGGTTGGAATATTATTGAAGAGTTATGATAAAAACATCCTAAAGATTGATTCTATACATCGTTTGACATGTTTCTACGAACTGTAATTTAACTTTTTTGACTTTTTGTCTCAACTTAGTGCTCACGCATTTTGCATTTGGACAACGCGCGAACAAAAGGGAGGTATTTGGACATAAATATGGACTTTATCGAACAAAACAAACAATTATTGTGGAACTGGGATTCCTGGGAGTGCATTCCGATGAAGATCATCAAAGGTAAGTGAATATTTATAATGCAATTTCTGACTTCTGTGGACTCCACAACATGGCGGGTATCTGTATGGTTTGTTTTGGTGCCTGAGCGCTGTACTCAGATTATAGCATGGTGTGCTTTTGCAGTAAAGCTTTTTTGAAATCTGACACAGCGGTTACATTAATAAGGAGAAGTGTATCTTTAATTCTATGTAAAACACTTGTATCTTATATCAACGTTTATGATGAGTATTTCTGTAAATTGATGTGGCTCTCTGCAAAATCACCGGATTTTGGAGGCAAAACATTACTGAACATAACGCACCAATGTAAACTGAGATTTTTGGATATAAATATGAACTTTATCGAACAAAACATACATGTATTGTGTAACATGAAGTCCTATGACTGCCATCTGATGAAGATCATCAAAGGTTAGTGATTAATTTTTATCGCTACTTCTGCTTTTTGTGACTCCTCTCTTTGGCTGGAAAATGGCTATGTTTTCTTGTGACTAGGTCGCTGACCTAACATAATCACAAGGTATGCTTTCGCCGTAAAGCCTTTTTGAAATCGGACAGTGTGGTTGGATTAACAACAAATGTATCTTTAAAATGGTGTATAATACCATGTTTGAGAAATTTTAATTATGAGATTTCTGTTGTTTGAATTTGGCACCCTGCACTTTCACTGGCTGTTGTCAAATCGATCCCGCTAAAGGGATTTGATCTCTAAGAAGTTTTAAGACTTAGATCAACTTAAATAAGTGGAATTTAATTCCTGGTTTAATTTTGGTAGATGTTATTTACAATAATCTTTAAGGGTGCCATTAATGGTGAAACCTTAATTTGGAGGACATTGATTTTTAATTAAATAAATACATGATTTTGGTGGGTTCCATTGAAACATTAATAAAGTAGAGTATTTCTCATGTTGGTATTTTCAGTTTCTCTCTATAATCATATTGTTTATATTTTTTGTGCATTGCCAGTCAGAGGTGGCAGTAATTTTGGAGCCCACTGTATGTAATACATCTATACCATTTAGCAAAGCCTTTTATCCAAATTGACTTACAGTCATGCGTACATACAATGTTACGTATGGGTGGCCCCGGGAATCAAACCCACCGTCCTGGCGTTGCAATCGCCATGCTCTACCAACTGAGCTAAAGGGACTGTAGTAGTAGAATATGGTTTTACTACTCTCTCACTGACAGAGATAGATGTCTCTCTAGCTCTGAGAATACCTTCATGCCGGATGGTTCTAGTGCTGCTATGAAACCTGGCACCATTCCGTTAATTTTCTTACGAGCCGTAAGAGAGCACAGTGGGCCACATGCCAAGAGTCATTCAACGTCATTCCTTTCACAGTTTATGTTGAGCTATCTAATCAAGTGTGTAGTGCAATTCCACAGTTATGTTGAGCTTTTTAACCAAGAGTGCATTGCATATAACCCAGTTCCACAGCCCTGAGGTGAATCATTGAAGCCAAGGCATCACAGCTGTAGGAAGACCAATCTTAATACAAAGCAAGACTCTGCGCACAAAGAGACCACAGAACAGACCAAGTGTTTAGCCAACTAAGCTCTCCTACATTCAGCATGCAGCCTGCCTGTCTCACAGTAAGCACAGGGACTTAATAGGGACCAATACAAGCAGGCTTTACTGACATTTTTAACATATGACTACTGGATATCTGCCAAATCCTTTTTTCAACTATCTAGGGCCATTTTGAAGAAAGAAGATGTTCAGTTTTTCTGACATTCTCTAATATTCTGATACTCAACTCACTGCCTGACTAACAGTATGAGCTCTGAGACATGGACCTAAAGGAAATGTCACCATGTTTACTGAGATATAAAGTCTGACTGATATATCATCAAAGTGGGTCAGGAACATGAGCCAGAAGCATGCAGGGTCTCCTTAGGTCAGAGGTCAGATTGAGAGCTAGGTTGTTTATCATATTGATCCGGGATGGACCACACAAAACACATGTGTTTAGCCCGACTAGTTGGGGATCAATATTTATTTATTCAACCTGTATTTAGCCAGGTAAATCATTGAGAACTAATTATCTACTGCAATAATACAGGGTTTGTCACTGAGCCTAATTTAGGTCAAACCTGTCTGTGTCTACAGTGTGTATTTAGGATTGTAGAGCTATAGGGGTGTGAGTGGGCAGGATGCCAAGCTCTCCAGGATCTGCAGTGGGAACATCGACTTATCTATTGTTGTGTGTGGTACATATAAATAAACACACATACCCCTGCATTATACGCCCCAGCACCACCTCTCATCACACTCGGAAATCCCCCCCACCCACCCGCACACACACACACACACTCACACACACCCTGTGCTTATTAAAAACAGCAACACAGAGTTCAGCACACAGTGCTTTCTGTAGAGCAGGACCACAGGAAACAGACAAGGCAGAAACAGACCTGGACTCTACTCTATGCAACATATCTATAGGCTAAATCTGATTGAGCTCAAAGAGACTGCAGCCATAAGCCTCTGCAGACACCTTGCCAAATAACAGAGTCAAAGTTTAACCATACAAAGTAAAGAGATGCCTGCTGCAAACTGACTCCAGCTCCACACAGAGGGCAGAATAAACAGAGCCTTGGGTTACAGCTACAGTAGGAGATGTGGTTTTATTGTACGCAAGCAAAAAGGGCCAAGGCAGGAAAAGCAGATGTTTCTGTGTCTATGTCATCAGTCTACTTTGGTCTCCTCAATATAATTTATGACAGCATCTCACTGCTACTATGGGATGTGCCCTGACCTGCTGAATATATTCCCTAGGTGAGTATACACAGAAATCAGGCCTCAATATGTTCCCTAGTAGTGAGAGAGAGAGAGAGTACAGAATGGTCCCTGGTTGGTTTAGCTCACAATGTGTTGCAGAAGGCGAAGTTACTGTCGGAAATGCCTTTCTGGGTAAGTGGTGCTGATGTTGGCGTCGGTTCAAATCCAGGGTCCACCTTGGACAGAGATGGACCGTGTTATACAGAAGTAAACTCACTGGGCAACTCACTGCAGGGTATCAGAGACAGAGAGACAAAAAGGACCCAGACACATAGAGTAGAGTACAGTACATACTGCAGTTCATACCACACCCACAGACCACAGCAGTATAAGCTACAGTAAAGTAGAGTACAGTAGAGTACAGTCCAATACAGTAGAGTACAGTAGAGCAGTCCAGTCCAGAAAATCTAGTCCAGACTACTGTCCATACCACAACAGTATAAGCTTCAGTACAGTCCAGTCCAGTACAGCGCAGTACAGTATAGTAGAGTACAGTACAGTGCACACTGCAGTCCATACCACACCCGCATACCACAGACCAGCTGCATGAATAGTGAGTGAGATCCCACCCCAGCCACATAAAAGCAGACCACTCCCTCCATGGGGTCAGCTAGTCCCCACACTGCCCAGAGATCTATCGGCTGGAGGGCTGGAGGTCTGGTGAGAACACTGGCCCCTGTGATAAATCACAATTTCACTGGTATTAAAAGTGGAAATTAGTCAAAGCTAATATGAGATCAGAGGGACTCTTTATCTTGATTAAATCTTAATATAGTAAAGATCTCCACTGGATTACAGTGCATGGGGGGAAAAATGTGGTTGAGAGCGCAGCAAATTGGGTTGAAGGGAGACTCAGAGGCAAGCACAAGTTCCTAGAGCGCGACTTGGAAAGGGTTCACTCAGAATTATGGCTTAAAATCATATTGGAAAAACATTTCTAAGAGTTAAATCCTGATGAAATAAGAAGTAAAATGTATCCAGCTGCACACTGACTGGACACAGCCAGTCAATAGGACAGGTTTACACAGGGACTTATGTCTCTCCAATTTCTGGCCACAGGTGTATTTTAGAGATGCATATAAAAAATCAAGTTAAAGGAACAAATATGTCCATCATGATCCTCCATTGAGATCCCAGATCCTGGACTCAGAACCCAGTCAACCCAGTCACCCCAACCTGACCTCTGTTTCACTCCTTATGGACAGATAACAGTGTTATACTCTGCTGCCCTCTGCTGGTTATGTATAATTGATTAAATGTCTTTAATAAAAAATACTGTATCTTGTGTTTGGATGCAGTTGATCTTGAGAATTCTATTGGGGCTGTGTTTTTCCATGTTTGAAAGTTTGTGTGAAATGATGTCAACATTTCATCTCAATGAATTAAACTTAGCTTTTCTTTCCTCTGATTCCATCCATCCTGTCACTGTTCTGTTCTATTCTGAGTGGTTCGGCAGGAGTCCACAGGCCTGGCCAGGCCACTGGTAAATGAGTTAAGTGTCCTACCTGACACCTCCCTGCCACACAGATGGAAGTCTCGTTCTGGCCGCACGGCGTCCCATCGATGACCCTATCCGACTGACGCACGTAGAAGCGGAAACCGGTCGCACGACAGTTGAGTTCACAACGCTGGTCCCCTGAAACTGTGACAGAGGAGACACAGAAACGAATTATTTGATATGATTTATGAGTACAAAACATTATCTCTCTCTAGTAGGGTGCCTGGCAGGGCTGTAAATGTACATTGTTCAATGTAGGTGGACAAGCTGGGTAGACTGCTGCATTAGAATTGTGATGTAGTGCAGTAAAGAGTTGTTGTTTTCTTCCATTGAGCCATGCTGCCATCTAGCAACTGATGCGAGGAGAGGTCTAAATCCTGGCACGTCCTCACAATTATCCCGTGATTACAAGTGATAAGTAAATCAATGTTTGCGGTGTGCCTTCTACAGTAATGCTGTGTGGTGAAAGGTAATGCCAAGCAACAACGAGGGATTCAAGGAAAGCTAACCAAATTCCTAATAAATCCAAGGGATCAAGGGAAGTTAACAGGTTATTTTCTCCTCTCTGATGATCCATTAGTGCTAATTAGAACCACAGATCTCTGGGTGGTGTCTCTTGTGTGGGAGGGTGGCAGATGCCCTCCAGGCCTGGAAACCACTGGGAGTTGGCAGGCAGTGGGGTGAATGTAACGTCAGGTTTGTAATCCACCTGCACTTGGACTTCACTCAGATGTTTTGTGTATTAGCTCATGAGGTTACAAGGACAGCTATTGCTAAAAATGTTGTAATTGCATGTTCATGTGTTTGAGATAAGTATCAAGCGTACTTGACTTATCCTCTTCAACTAAACTGAAGTTATTTGAGCTTTAATCTAGTTATACGGCTGCAGTAAATGCCATTCACTCCAACAGAGAGAAGACAAAACATAACATGTTAATCAGTATCCTAAAAGTAATTGTCTATCCTTGAGGTGTTTTGACTGTTGCTTGGATACTTAAGACACCTAGATCTCCAAACAGCTCAGGACATTCATCAAAATGGCCGAGACAGGTGACATACTGTGGTGCTTACATCACCTCAAACCTTGGATAATATTGTCCAACACCAAGGCAATGTGAAAAACATGACGAGATCCACCCATACCTTCATTGAAAGGCTCCCACTCGTACAGTCGACCCATGAAGGGATAGCTGTTGTAGGAAGAACACTGCACCGCTCTGATGTGTCTACTGGCTGGAGGACAGGCCTGGACAGACATATAGACAGATAGAAAGAGAGTGAATATGTGTCCCCCGGCCTACTAAGTCAAGACATGGCCACATTCCCCCACAAGGTAAATTCCAGTCTTTACAATCGGTGCCTAGCAAAGTCAACCATCGCAACATCTCCACTATATCTGTCTTATCAGACCTCATCTTCCTTAATAACCTCCATGTTTTACCCTTCATGATTGATTTAGCTGTTTAGCTGTGGGTTACAGTGAGGGATTAATTCATAAAGGATCATAAGTGATGGCTGAACCGTTCTTACATCAGTGTTGCAAATCTTGTACTGGTTGTGCTCTCCCACACAGGAGGTGGGCAGGGGGTTGTAGGGCCGTCCAAAGGGTTGCTGAGCCGCTGAGGCCTGGCTGGATGAGTGCTGCTGCTCCTGCCTAGGTTGGTGCCCCTGGCTGGGCTGGTAGAGTGAGGAGGACCAGGGTGGGTTAGAATTAGGGTTAGACCTGGGCTGGGGGGCTGGGTTAGGGTTAGAGTTAGTGTTAGCCCTGGGCTGGGAGGCTAGGTTAGGGTTAGACCTATGCTGGGGGGCTGGGTTAGGGTTGGAGTTAGGATTAGCCCTGGGCTGGGAGGCTGGGTTAGGGTTAGACCTATGCTGGGGGGCTGGGTTAGCCCTGGGCTGGGGGGCTGGGTTAGAGTTAGGGTTAGCCCTGGGCTGGGAGGCTGGGTTAGAGTTAGACCTGGGCTGGGAGGCTGGGTTAGGGTTAGACCTATGCTGGGGGGCTGGGTTAGGGTTAGCCCTGGGCTGGGGGGCTGGGTTAGGGTTAGAGTTAGGGTTAGACCTGGGCTGGGAGGCTGGGTTAGGGCTAGAGTTAGGGTTAGCCCTGGGAGGGGACGCTGGGTTAGGGTTAGACCTGGGTTGGGGGGCTGGGGGCTGGTGATAGACTGGGCTGTAGCTGTGGAGATGGGGGTTGTTGTAGGGCGGACGGTAGGGGTTTGGCCTGTGGCCTCCGTGCCTGGTGGCTGACGGGCTGGGGTCAGAGAGCGGGGAGTGTCTCTGTCTGTGGGAGCGGCCAGCCCCTGTCTCTGTCCCAGACGTCTGGCCTGTGTCTGTCTGGAGAGACACAACATAAGGCATCCTCCCATAGCCATACTTCCCTGGAATGATGGGACTGTCACTGCCCCTCCTGAAAACACCCCCCCCCCCCCCCCCCCACACACACACACACACACACACACACACACACACACACACACACACAAAGACAATTGTCTGTGTAAAATAGCCTCCATTTACGGCACTTGTTTACGTTCAAAATGTGTTCACTGGACTATCAAAGACTGTCAAACAAAATGTAAAAGATACACATCACAAGTGCAAATTACTTCTGAGAAGCGGATGGATATTAGTGTCAGCAAGCAAGCACCGAGCGGAGAGCGCTTTTGTCTGGAGGCTTGGATTCCTACGTCAACAACCCCCCATTACTCAACTGTCAGCTCTATTTATTTAAAAGCTTTTTAACTCAAGCTCACAGGAAGGAGGCCATAAACCCGCCAAGCACAAGCCGAGCCATTGACTCCATCCATAAAAGAATAGCTTTATACTGGAGGGGAGTCCAATGGACCATGGGGTGAGCTGGAGCTCCACAGAGACACTTTTAGACTGGGCATTAAACACAGGCCAGACTGAAAGACAGAGACAGGCCCCTGTCTGTATGGTGTGATAGATACTGTACCTGCGTCCAGCATGGGCCACTCTGTCTCTCTGCTGGTCCCTCAGCTCACCTCGGCGGGCCAAGCTGGTGTTGCTGTTGGAGGGTGGGGTTCTCCCAGGGTTGGTGCGGTGCAGCGGGACAGTGGGTCTTAGGGCAGACACTACATGGCCTGGGTTCTGGTTGGGGTGCTGGGGGTGGTGGCCACCTGGCCTGGAGGGGTAGGCAGCTGCACCCATGGAGGGGGTGTAGGAGGGTAAGCAGGGTCGGTTCTGTTCCTGAACCCCTCCCCCACAGGAGCGGGAGCAGGAGGACCAAGGCCCCCAGGAGCCCCAGGAGCCTGGGCCACCACCCTGCACTCCTCCAGCCTCCTGCTGCTGGGGCTCTGCCCTTTGAGGGACCTGCAGGAACATCCTGAGTTAAAGCCCTACACCACCCACAGCATGGATAACATGAAACAGACATGAGAGCAGAGCAGAGTAGAGAAGCAAAGTAGAGTAGAGAAGTAAAAGAATAACGTCATTACATTAGAGCGCTTCCCAGAAATCATTCTCATGAAAGACTTGAAACCAATGAGACAACGGTTTTCTCTCTACCTCGCTCTGTATGAGATGAGCTTCTGTTCATGTCAGATAAAGCCCAGATTTGTCTGATTAGAGGTTGTCTGTTACTTTCCCATCCCCTACTGACTACCTGCATATCCCTCTGTTGACTCTAGCCCTCTGTGTAACGCTGCCAGAGACGTATTAGCGCCTTAGTGGCTATCACTGCACTCTCTGTCTCAGGACCCTGCGCCAGCCAACCCTGCCCTGTGCCAGCCAGCTTTGCCCGAGGAGCCGCAAAGAAGGAAATCCTGCTCTTTAAGAGCCACTTTGTCTACATTCATCCTGTCCTCTGTGAGCTTACACATGCACATGGTAAAGGCTCAGCCTCCCATTGGCGTTGAGAAGACTGTAAGAGAATACCCAAACGGTAGGGATAGTAGGCAGATAGCTATCCTTCTGTCAGTCACCGACATGGGGCTATTCAGAGATCACTCAGACCATGGCCCCCTCCTCGCTGCAGCCTTTGTAACTCTACTCCACTGTCATCTCCAGGGTCAGCCATGGGTCAAACAGCTGGACTCCTGGAAACGCAGAGGGCCAACAGAGACAAACTCTCTCCCAGAGAGGAATGCCCTGTCAGACAGTTGTCTGTGATTGGATAGTTAGCCTGTCCATCAACACTCTCCACAAAGTACAGTTATAAATATATTGGTCCATCATTAATTTGCTCTCTCTCTCTCTCTCTCTCTCTCTCTCTCTCTCTCTCTCTCTCTTCCTTCCTCAATGACTGATTGCATGTTAACATGGGCCGGGATAGACTAGTGTTGTATTTAATGGCTTTGTGGTTGAAGAATAGCATCACGGCAGCAGACACTTTAAACTTCCCCTGTACAGTTGAAAGGGACTGGAGGGTGCTAATTGGCTAGGGTTACGATCGGAAGACAAGATCATGCCTTCTTTGGCAGTTCAGATTCCGTGAGTCTGTGCCAACCGGCGTGAGATGATGATAAAGGCGAGTGATAAATTGATTCTCAGGCTGCAAACACACGAGGGAGGTCTATCAACCTGGGCTTGGGGATGTCAAACAGACCACACACACGTTAAAACAGATTCTGTGCTCTCCACTCAGCACAACCCCCTCCCTGCTCTCCTTCTCCCCTCTGCTGACCCCCAGCCACTCTACTGACCTTCCTGTGGTCTGTAGTGAGCTGGCAATCCAGGGGATTTGGCCTGAGCAGCAGCAGAAGCATGGAAACTCTGTGTGTGACAGATAGCATACTGAGCTATAACACATTTAACGTTTTTTTACAGAGAAAAATTATTGTTATCTGAAATGGAGACAATTAAAACAAAACTATCATGCATAGTGCATGATCAGCAGCTGCAGTGTGATACATGTTTATGATGAGTCTGTTCAGTGTACAGTACACCAACATGATTAGACTGTAATAAGTGACAAGTGATATCTCACCTCAGAATCCAGATACAAAGTTCCCTCATATCTCCTAGATTTTGAGGGCTACAGTACCTACAAAAAGGATATGTTGTACTTGCAGACATAATGACATTAATAACACAGCAATAAAGCAGTAATATCCTATTTAACACAAAGCTTTCTCCTCAAGGCCACATGCAGTGTCAGGTCTGCTCTTTAGTGTCTCAGATTGTCTGAAGGTTCTGCCCACTTGACCATGTGTGTTGACCCTTGACCCTAACCCTGGTCCTAATGAGTGCCCACCCACAGGCACAGAACTCCACTTTGAGATGGCTGGACTGCAGTGACACTTATCACTGTGCTCATAGTAAAAACGAATCTGTGATGCATCTCTCAAAATAAACCACACTTGGTATGATGAATGTGGGGGTATAAAGATCACTTCAACTTAAACATAGACCTATCTGTTTTGTTTGTCTCACACTGGTGCAATTCCACTCCATGTGAAGTTTGGAAAGTTCCAATGTCATTAAATAAATAATATTCACAATATCTATTTACTTTATTTGCACAATAGCCTAGAATTGTAATTTATCCAAAAACATGTAGGCTAGGCCTATTACTTCAAACTTCTTTAAAACGTATTATGAGGCTGGGCTATTACAAATATGATTTAGTTATGGTAAACAACATCACAATTGCAGGCATGTATATATATCTGTGCTATCAACAAACAGAAATCTGGCTACACCCTGCGCAAAAAGATCGACATTCTGTCAAACCCGACAGCGACGGGAAAGGAGGCTCTCGTCCAGGCTGAGGGATTTGGATTTAAAGTGTGAGCGCGCAGTAGCGAGCCAAATGAAATTACTCTTTCAAAATCTGAAATCCTTAGCGATTTATGAGAGGCATAGCATGTAGGCTACCATTTGAATTTTCTTTGAAAGAAATGAGTCGACAAACAAAAACATTATACGCATAATTATGTGTAAATTACTAACATGTCAATCATTTCATCAATTGCATTATAATGTTTCCTAATATATTATATGATTATGATTAGGGTATTATGATTATTATTAGGCCTATATTATTACACTTTCATAAAACGTAAATTGTCTATTCCTACCTTGGATAACTGTGCTTGTGTTTTCTACCTTGTTGCTTTCTCCAGTGCAGTATTGCGTCTTCTCAATGGTAAATTGTGGCGCCAGTTATCCTCATAATCCAAGAGCATGGCCAGAGTTCCATCCAGGTGTAAAAGAGTTACTACCACCGAATCAATTAATCAATTTTAAAACCGCTCCAAATAGCCAAACGTTCTGTAGATGTGCTGGTCACTGGTCAACATGACTTTATTCCGTTCACTTTCTCTCTCACGCTCTCTCTATCTCTGGCGTCCTGAAACACAATTCTACTCAGAGAGAGAAGAAAACAACTTGTTGCGCCCCCTGCTGCCTCTCTCAGAGAGAGAGAGAGAGAGAGAGAGAGAGAGAGAGAGAGAGAGAGAGAGAGAGAGAGAGAGAGAGAGAGAGAGAGAGAGAGAGAGACAGACAGACAGACAGACAGACAAACTGAGTGTACAACCCCACAGCCTCAGTTTGTTGGGGCATGGTCTCTACAAGCTGTTGAAAGCGTTCCACAGGGATGTTGGCCCATGTTGCAGTTCTTGACACAAAACGGTGCGCCTGGCACCTACTACCATATCCCATTCAAAGGTATTTAAATATTTTGTCTTGCCCATTCACCATTTGAATGGCACACATACATCATCCATGTCTCAATTGTCTCAAGGCTTAAAAATCCTTCTTTAACCTGTCTCCTCCCCTTCATCTACACTGACTACACTGACCAGGTGAATCCAGGTGACATCACCTGGATTCACCTGGCCAGTTTATGTAATGGAAATAGCAGGTGCCCTAAATGTTTTGTACACTAAGTGTATATATTTTTGTAAATGCTTTATTAACTCATAAATCTGTCCTAGTTCCTAAGGTTTGTCAGACTTTCATCATCATCTATAAGATATGTTCTCCTCCTCCTGTATAGTCTCTGGGAGTCTTTCTCTACTGGGTGGCCACAACCATCCTCTCACTGCTGAAATATGGACCATGACAATTCTCCATTCCTACAGAGGAAGCATGCTGTAACATGCGCCCAGAGTGTAGAGACCAGACTAGGTAAGGGCTATCGCTGTCATTACTGCAAGTGCCATAGCCTTGACAACCGCAATCAATTCATTGGTACACAGGATAATAATTTGTCACCCTTTAAGCCAACACAAAGTGCCCCAACTCAGTCATTTGCCGAAAGACCAAATACAATGAAAAGGGTCAGGGTGAAAAGACCAGGGAAAGTATTTAAAAAAATGTTAGTACTGTAGAGTTCAGGTTCAGAGTAATAATAGCTTGATCCTAACCAAAACCATTGGATTCTACTTGGGGGGCTCACTGTGGAAGTGTTTAATATATACACTATGTGACATATGTGTCTCATCATGGCCTTCGTGTCCAAAGGTGCCGGCATTCATAATGGCTTTATTCAATGGTGGGACCATGTTGATGCTGGCTGTGAATTTGCCTTTAACCCCTATGTTTCCAAACCATGGTCACGGGTGACCGCACCCAATTATAGCAACTTAATGAACTACTGTTCTGGTTGACCCATTCAAACTATACAAGGAAACGCGTTCGAAAGGAGAGCTGTTCTACCCTGTCATCGGACAAAAATGTGAATCCCCTGCCATCAGACGTACAGCACAGTCAGCACTGTAACTAACAATAAACAATGTGCTAAGCTCATTCCAGGACCAGGGAAAAGTAATACTCTGTCCTATGAAGTGGAACTAAGTGAAATCCATGTGTCCAGATAATACATTATGAGGAGGTGGTGTCTCAATGGGATGGCTTTACGAGCAGAAACAATAGAACACTTACAAGCTAACTCCTCATCAGCAGCACCTCAGACTCTCAATCCATCATTTGCTTGATAAGTAAAACAGTTTTCTATGGGATACTTCTGGTCCATTCACCCATACACAAACACATTGCTATCTTAACTGGTATCAAATATCTCTATTTGCTGTATGATAACTGTACACGACAGTACAGATACATATTTTGATATACATGAGTGAACTAATAGCAGAGGCTACTATCAGAGCCAACAGAGCTTGTTTGTTTACAGTATACACAGTACTTAATCCTGTGAAATAGATCCTGCATGACATGTAAATAATACAACACAGGGTTACTGCCAGTTTCTGTCGTCACATACTCTATATGGAGAAGTATCAAGGCTTATAAACAAGCTACTACAGTGGAGACAGATAATACACTCTGATTTGAGGATAAATTGGATGAATAAAAAGTTAATCGTCTGTCATGATAGTCTACTGTTTTGATAACACCCCACACACTGTATGAATTTCCCTTTCATTGGTTGTGCATGCCACCATAATGCATTCTGTTAATACATTTCCCTAATGTCTGAATATGTTCACGAATTATGCATGAAGAGTAACCTTGCCTAAGACCTTGAGACTCATGTTAGCAGTCAGGGCTCATGTTCAGTGGGCTTATGCAGTCTAGATTCCCACAGACAACCTGGGTTCTATATGCATGTGACAATCATTCTCGAGGCGTCCAATATATATTCACTAAAACATTTTTTGTTTCACTCTTACCTGAGGGCTTTTTCCTTTGCTAGTATCAAATATTTGAGTGGATTAAGGTGAAGATTCCTCATTGACAGCAACACCTACATGGCAATATACAGTATTCATTAACATGACAGATCCTATGCAGCTCTTTGATACTACAAACACGCTGGCTGTGTTTTGCTTGTCAACAGCAGAGCTCTACTTGGCCTGCCTCCATTACAGTGTCAAAGGAGGAACCTTGGGCTGGGCATGATATAAGAGTGTGGGGGAAAATTCAGCTGGGAATACATTGCTTTGGAAGGAAACTCTACATATGGTTTGATTTGATACCAGCATCTCTCAAAAATGTTCTCAAGAACTGAGTCTGCAGAAGTTCTATTTTATGACCTTGTTTTGCTCAGATATCAGAAGGACGTTTTCCAATGATGGATTCCAGTACCACATCTTTCTGTCAGTGTAAAAATAAGCTTCTAAATAAAGAGTATAGACCAATAATGGTGGTTATTATTCACCGAGTGGTATATAAATGTCCGGCATGTTGGAGTTGATGTTGAGTTGACCCTTCAGAGCCCTGGGCCTGGGAAGTGCTGCCCAGCCAGCGGTTCTCATTTGCTTTCCTACAAAGTGTCTTATTACTCTCCCTCTCCTCTGATCTACTGTACCTCCCCACCAAGCACAGCATGCTGTCACTTGTCATCAGGTTCCCTCAGGTTCTCCCTAAAGAATGTTTGTGTGAATCTGACTCAGTTTTGTCTCCATAAACTGACAACTGTTTCAATACAATGTAATTGCATGTTGTGTCAAAGTATAACTTGCTGAAATGTGTAAAAACTTATTGTATCATTTTGATTACTGTCATTATCACTCCAAATCATATGAAGTATTGTGAAGAAATGAATGCACTGTTTATCTGTCAACAAAAGAAACACAGCACTGATGTTTCGAACTATCATCATTTAAAAATCTAAGTTAGCTCTAAGTGAGGCAGATATCGGCACTCATTCCACAGGTCAATGTTGTAAAGTGTCAGAAAAACACTAATGAGAGATGACTAGATGGTGTCTGACAGCTCTGGTTATTAAAATAATTGTATTTCAAAGATTGTAACAGCCTCTATTCCCTAAAGGGCCACTATCATGATGGAATGATTCCAGCAGGATATATATAAGGACATCGATGACGTGGTCCCCACAGTGATTGTACGTACATACCCCAACCAGAAGCCATGGATTACAGGCAACATCCGCACTGAGCTAAAGGGTAGAGCTGCCGCTTTCAAGGAACGGGACTCTAACCCGTAAGCTTATAAGAAATCCCGCTTTGCCCTCCGATGAACCATCAAACAGGCAAAGCGTCAATACAGGACTAAGATCGAATCGTACTACACCGGCTCCGACTCTCGTCAGATGTGGCAAGGCTTGCAAACTTTTACAGACTACAAAGGGAAGCACAGCCGAGAGCTACCCAGTGACACAATCCTACCAGACGAGCTAAATGACTTCTATGCTCACTTTGAGGCAAGTAACACTGAAACATGCATAAGAGCATCAGCTGTTCCGGATGACTGTGTGATCACGCTCTCCGCAGCCGATGTGAGTAAGACCTTTTAACAGGTCAACATTCACAAGGCCGCAGTGCCAGACGAATTACCAGGACGTGTACTCCAAGCATGTGCTGACCAACTGGAAGGTCTGTAATACCATCATGTTTCAAGCAGACCACCATAGTCCCAGTGCCCAAGAACACTAAGGTAACCTGCCTAAATGACTACCAACCCGTAGCACTCACGTCTGTAGCCATGAAGTGCTTTGAAAGGCTAGTCACGGCTCACATCAACACCATTATCCCAGAAACCCTAGACCCATTCCAATTTGCATACCGCCCCAACACATCCACAGATGATGCAATCTCTATTGCACTCCACACTGCCCTTTTACACCTGGACAAAAGGAACACCTATGTGAGAATTCTATTCATTGACTACAGCTCAGCGTTCAACACCATTGTGCGCTCAAAGCTCATCACTAAGCTAAGGACCCTGAGACTAAACACCTCCCTCTGCAACTGGATTCTGGACTTCCTGATGGGCCGCCCCCCAGGTGGTAAGGGTAGGTGGTAAGGGTAGGTAACAACACATCCACCACGCTGATCCTCAACACAAGGGCCTGTACTCCCTGTTCATGACTACGCGGCCAGGCACAACTCCAACACCATCATTAAGTTTGCCAATGACACAACAGTGGTAGGCCTGATCACCGACAACGATGAGACTGCCTATAGGGAGGAGGTCAGAGACCTGACTGTGTGGTGCAAGGACAACAACCTCTCCCTCAACGTGATCAAAACAAAGGAGATGATTGTGGACTACAGGAAAAGGAGGACCGAGCACACCCCCATTCTCATCGACGGAGCTGTAGTGGAGCAGTTGAGAGTTTCAAGTTCCTTGGCGTCCACATCACCAACAAACTAACATGGTCCAAGCACACCAAGACAGTCGTGAAGAGGGCACGGCAAAACTTATTCCACCTCAGGAAACTGAAAAGATGTGACATGGGTCCTCAGATCCTCAAAAGGTTCTACAGCTGCACCATCAAGAGCATCCTAACTGGTTGCATCACTGCCTGGTATGGCAACTGCACGGCCTCCGACCGCAAGGCACTACAGAGGGTAGTGTGTACGGCTCAGTACATCACTGGGGCCAAGCTTCCTGCCATCCAGGACCTCTATACCAGGCGGTGTCAGAAGAAGGGCCTAAAATTGTCTGAGACACCAAAAATATGCATGAAAAGAAATGTATGAAATGTATTCACTACTGTAAGTCGCTCTGGATAAGAGCGTCTGCTAAATGACTAAAATGTAAAATGTAGTCATAGACTGTTTTCTCTGCTACCGCATGGCAAGCGGTATCTGAGCGCCAAGTCTAGGTCCAGACTACGTGCGTTACGCTGCTGCTACTCTCTATTATTATCTATGCATAGTCACTTTAATAACTCTACCTACATGTACAGTTGAAGTCGGAAGTTTACATACACCTTAGCCAAATACATTTAAACTCTGTTTTTCACAATTCCTGACATTTAATCCTAGCAAAGATTCCCTGTTTTATGTCAGTTAGGATCACCACTTTATTTTAAGAATGTGAAATGTCAGAATAATAGTAGAGAGAATGATTTATTTCAGATTTTATTTATTTCATCATTCCCAGTGGGTCATAAGTTTACATACACGCAATTAGTATTTGGTAGCATCGACTTTAAATTGTTTAACTTGGTCAAATGTTTCAGGTAGCCTTCCACAAGCTTCCCACAATAAGTTGTGTGAATTTTGGCCCATTCCTCCTGACAGAGCTGGTGTAACTGAGTCAGGTTTGTAGGCCTCCTTGCTCGCATATGCTTTTTCAGTTCTGCCCACATATTTTCTATGGGATTGAGGTCAGGGTTTTGTGATGGCCATTCCAATACCTTGACTTTGTTGTCCTTAAGCCATTTTGCCACAACTTTGGAAGTATGCTTGGGGTCATTGTCCATTTGGAAGACCCATTTGCGACCAAGCTTTAACTTCCTGACTGATGTCTTGAGACCTTGCTTCAATATATCCACATCATTTTCCTGCCTCATGATGGCATCTATTTTGTGAAGTGCACCAGTCCCTTCTGCAGCAAAGCACCCCCACAACATGATGTTGCCACCCCCGTGCTTCACGGTTGGGATGGTGTTCTTCAGCTTGCAAGCCTCCCCCTTTTTCCTCCAAACATAACAATGGTCATTATGGCCAAACAGTTCTATTTTTGTTTCATCAGACCAGAGGACATTTCTCCAAAAAGTACCATCTTTGTCTCCATGTGCAGTTGCAAACTGTAGTCTGGCTTTTTATGGCTGTTTTGGAACAGTGGCTTCTTCCTTTCTGAGCGGCCTTTCAGGTTATGTTGATATAGGACTCATTTTACTGTGGATGTCCTAACCGACTTGCCAAAACTATAATTTGTTAACAAGAAATTTGTGGAGTGGTTGAAAAACAAGTTTTAATGACTCCAACCTAAGTGTATGTAAACTTCCGACTTCAACTGCACATTATAACTCAATTACCTCGACTAACCGGTGCCCCCGCACATTGACTCTGTACCGGTACACCCTGTATATAGCCTTGCTATTGTTATTTTACTGCTGCTCTTTAATTATTTGTAACTTTAATTTCTTTTTTTTTGTAGGTATTTTTCGTAGAACTGTATTGTTGGTTAAGGGCTTGTAAGTAAGATTTCACTGTAAGGTCTACCTACACCTGTTGTATTCGGCGCATGTGACAAACACAATTTCATTTGATTTATATCCCTCCATGCCACAAGTACGCACTCAAGAACATAATAAAACACAAGAGACAGCATATCCACTGTCACACATGCAATTAGAGGATATACATTCATACCCTGTATTTAGATCATCGGTATCACTTATAGCCAAAATGTGGTTTTCATTATGCATATACAATAATTACACAGACAATAGAGCTATTCAGATACACTCTACACGTGTGGTATCGTTTTCCCCTAAATGTGCATGAGAAACGTTCTTATTTTTGCAGAACAATGTTTGACTATAATGCATATAAAACCATTACTCTGTCTGAGAGCAGTAGGACCCTACACTGTGTGAGAGCAGTAGGACACCACACTGTCTGAGAGCAGTAGGACAATACATTGTCTGAGAGCAGTAGGACAATACACTGTCTGAGAGCAGTAGGACCCTACACTGTCTGAGCAGTAGGACCCTACACTGTCTGAGAGCAGTAGGACCCTACACTGTCTGAGAGCAGTAGGATCCTACACTGTCTGAGAGCAGTAGGACCCTACACTGTCTGAGAGCAGTAGGACCCTACACTGTCTGAGAGCAGTAGGACCCTACACTGTCTGAGAGCAGTAGGACAATACAATGTCTGAGAGCAGTAGTACATTACACAGAGCAGTAGTACATTACACAGAGCACTAGGACCCTACACCTTCTGAGAGCAGTAGGACACTCTACTGTCTGAGAGCAGTAGGACCCTACACTGTCTGAGAGCAGTAGGACCCTACACTGTCTGAGAGCAGTAGGACAATACACTGTCTGAGAGCAGTAGGACAATACACTGTCTGAGAGCAGTAGGACCCTACACTGTCTGAGAGCAGTAGGACCCTACACTGTCTGAGAGCAGTAGGACCCTACACTGTCTGAGAGCAGTAGGACAATACACTGTCTGAGAGCAGTAGGACAATACACTGTCTGAGAGCAGTAGGACACTACACTGTCTGAGAGCAGTAGGACCCTACACTGTCTGAGAGCAGTAGGATCCTACACTGTCTGAGAGCAGTAGGACATTACACTGTCTGAGAGCAGTAGGACAATACACTGTCTGAGAGCAGTAGGACCCTACACTGTCTGAGAGCAGTAGGACCCTACACTGTCTGAGAGCAGTAGGACCCTACACTGTCTGAGAGCAGTAGGATCCTACACTGTCTGAGAGCAGTAGGACTTTATACTGTCTGAGAGCAGTAGGACATTACACAGAGAGCAGTAGGACCCTACACTGTCTGAGAGCAGTAGGACCCTACACTGTCTGAGAGCAGTAGGACCCTACACTGTCTGAGCAGTAGGACCCTACACTGTCTGAGAGCAGTAGGACCCTACACTGTCTGAGAGCAGTAGGATCCTACACTGTCTGAGAGCAGTAGGACCCTACACTGTCTGAGAGCAGTAGGATCCTACACTGTATGAGAGCAGTAGGACTTTATACTGTCTGAGAGCAGTAGGACATTACACAGAGAGCAGTAGGACCCTACACTGTCTGAGAGCAGTAGGACATTACACTGTCTGAGAGCAGTAGGACCCTACACTGTCTGAGCAGTAGGACCCTACACTGTCTGAGAGCAGTAGGACCCTACACTGTCTGAGAGCAGTAGGATCCTACACTGTCTGAGAGCAGTAGGACATTATACTGTCTGAGAGCAGTAGGACATTACACTGCGAGCAGTAGGACCCTACACTGTCTGAGAGCAGTAGGACCCTACACTGTCTGAGAGCAGTAGGACATTATACTGTCTGAGAGCAGTAGGACATTATACTGTCTGAGAGCAGTAGGACCCTACACTGTCTGAGAGCAGTAGGACCCTACACTGTCTGAGAGCAGTAGGACATTACACTGTCTGAGAGCAGTAGGACCCTACACTGTCTGAGAGCAGTAGGACATTACACTGTCTGAGAGCAGTAGGACATTACACTGTCTGAGAGCAGTAGGACATTACACTGTCTGAGAGCAGTAGGACAATACACTGTCTGAGAGCAGTAGGACCCTACACTGTCTGAGAGCAGTAGGACCCTACACTGTCTGAGAGCAGTAGGACCCTACACTGTCTGAGAGCAGTAGGACCCTACACTGTCTGAGAGCAGTAGGACCCTACACTGTCTGAGAGCAGTAGGATCCTACACTGTCTGAGAGCAGTATGACTTTATACTGTCTGAGAGCAGTAGGACATTACACAGAGAGCAGTAGGACCCTACACTGTCTGAGAGCAGTAGGACCCTACACTGTCTGAGAGCAGTAGGACATTACACTGTCTGAGAGCAGTAGGACACTACACTGTCTGAGAGCAGTAGGACCCTACACTGTCTGAGAGCAGTAGGACATTACACTGTCTGAGAGCAGTAGGACCCTACACTGTCTGAGAGCAGTAGGACCCTACACTGTCTGAGAGCAGTAGGACCCTACACTGTCTGAGAGCAGTAGGACCCTACACTGTCTGAGAGCAGTAGTACTTACACTTGAACCACAGTTGCCTCTCCCCAAGATGCTTCTGTTTATTCAGTTGCACAACGAACATTCCATTCAGAAAACCATTCCGGTACCTTCAATTCTGAACTCTCCCACTCCGGCAAAGCTCCAGTTTCCCTTTTCACCAATCCTGTTTAGTGCCACAGGTGTCTGGAGTTGACTTTGGAAACCCTTGACTGTAAACCATTGACAGCACAGGCAGCGTGGAGAGCTCAGCCTCTCTACAGAGTAGTTGTAGTGAGTGAGGGGACCAGGAACAGCTGGTAGTAAACCAGTCTGCTCTATCGAAGCCAGCAAGAACATTCCTTTCTGAGTTTAACAGGAGAGAGGAACCTCTCCATTGCCCCTGGATGTCCCAATGCAGGGTAGAGCATGCACAGGAGGGACACTGAGGTACTGTGGAACAGCATTAGCACACGGCTCAGTCTAATGTATTAGGAGGTGGCTGGATATAGTGCTGTTCTTCAAAACAATTCAGTTAATAGTCAGAGATCAGAGGAGCCAGAGGTGGTATAATATAGTATAACATACTTAGGGTTTAACGGTCAGAAAAGATAAATATAACAAAACAAAAAACAACTTTCGATGATATGTTTATGTGCAAAATCGTTTGATTCAGTCAAAATATTAGCTCTGAGTAATTTGATGATTGATGGATGGAGAATACATTCCCTGCAGCATGGTTTCTTGATCAACAGAGACACTACATGAGCAATAAACATGGAACAGTTAAGTGTTAGGGAATATTTTATTACTAAGTACAATACAGAGAATTTGTGATCCGAAAAGAAAACGTGTATTTTGTGCCCTTGTCATCACACCAGGCAGAAAGAGAGAGTAATATTAAGAAGAGGATTATCATGACACAATCATTCTGGGCTCAATGAGACACACTCATTGTAATCTTCAGCCTGAGATCATGAACAGGGTCTTTATGAAGGCTTTAAAGTGCAAAGAGTGTTCCTCTTTAGGGATGACAATGCACGCTCACAATGACTTTCTCAAGTATATAGCTCTATAGCTCGGTGCATCCTGGAATCAAGTTGAATAGGAAGAACAGAGTATAGAACAAACATCAATATTGTCTTTTCCATGATAATGAGCATTCAAGCTTATGAGGCCCGGCTGGTGAGAACCGCCCCAAAATTGCCTTTAAAAGAAAAATCCACATCAATCTTCGATCTGAATACGTTTTTCCAGTTATGAAAAAAATCAAACCCCAAAATTCCCCAAAACTTGACTGACACCACGTGATGATGAAGACGAGTTAACGTGGTGAGACAGAGCAGCATGAGTGTCCAATATGCTGTAGTAGAAGAAGTGGTCCAGTATGCTGTACCTGTTTCCAGTAGGTGTCCAGTATCCTGTTTCCAGTATGTATGTGTCCAGTATGCTATACCTGTTTCTAGTGTGTCCAGTATGCTCTACTTGTTTCTAGTATGTTTCCAGTATGCTGTACATGTTTCCAGTATGTGTCCAGTATGTTGTACCCGTTTCTAGTATGTGTCCAGTATGCTGTACCTGTTTCCAGTATGTGTCCAGTATGCTGTACCTGTTTCTAGTATGTGTCCAGTATGCTGTACCTATTTCCAGTATGTGTCCAGTATGCTGTACCTGTTTCTAGTATGTGTCCATTTTGCTGTACCTGTTTCTAGTATGTGTCCAGTATGCTGTACCTGTTTCTAGTATGCTGTACCTGTTTCCAGTATGTGTCCAGTATGCTCTACCTGTTTCCAGTATGCTCTACCTGTTTCCAGTATGTGTCCAGTTTGCTGTACTGTAGGTCTTATGGAGTTTTACCAGGTCTCTACCCCTCACCCTCTCACTTTCCCTGTGTGGAGAGCCTGCTGAGGCAGGCCTGACGGAAGGCCGGTCGGTCCCTCATCTCCAGCACACAGTCTCTCACCATCTCCATGAACATGGAGGGCCACAGCTTGTGGAGGGACTCCCTCTTCAGGTTGGTGTCAGATGCCCTCTGGACCTGATCCTGTATGTACTGCTCCATCATGGCTCCGCGCTCCAATGACGACTCCATAGCACCCTCCTGAGGAGATCCAGGGAACAGAGGACTGTTAGCTTTGACACTGGGGAGAGGAAGTCTCCATTGATCATCCTATTGGATAGTAATCATGTTACATTGTAAATCAGTGATCCTCAATCCTTCTCCTGGAGAGCCACTGTCTTTAATACTTTTATTGGTTAAATCAGGTGTTTCACTGCTCAAGGAGCAGGATTGAGGATCACAGCTGTAAATGTATGAAACATGCCCTCAATAAAGCTGCTACAGTATGAAGCATCAGGTATACAGTGACAGGTAGTGATGTCTACAGTAGCAGAGTGAGCGCAGCCAGTCTATCCTGGTCCCAGATCTCTTTGTGATGGAAGAGATCTGGGACCACCAGGCTAGACTGGCTGCTTCCACTTTGCTACTGCAGTCATCACCACTGGGACCAGGCTACAGACAGAGTGATAGTCTGAGAGTGCTGACCTCTGGGCTCTCCGCTCCTGCACTGCAGCAGTCTCTACTGGGGTAGTTGAACAGGGCTCTGCTCAGGCCCTCTCCCAGCAGCTTGCCGTTGTCACGCAGCTCCTCTGGGCTCAAGCCTGCACGGCGCCCACGCCCCTCCAACAGAAACTGCAGCTGACGCTTCCTAGAGAGAGAGAAAGGCAGGGAAGGAGGGAGCAAAAGAGAGAGGAGGGGAGAGGGAGAGAGAGAAACAGAGAGAGAGATTGAGAGAGAGAAAGGCAGGGAAGGAGGGAGCAAAAGAGAGAGGAGGGGAGAGGGAGAGAGAGAAACAGAGAGAGAGATTGAGAGAGAGAAAGGCAGGGAAGGAGGGAGCAAAAGAGAGAGGAGGGGAGAGGGAGAGAGAGAAACAGAGAGAAACAGAGAGAAACAGAGAGAAACAGAGAGAGAAACAGAGAGAGAGAAACAGAGAGAGAAACAGAGAGAGAGAAACAGAGAGAGAGAAAGAGAGAAACAGAGAGAGAGAAAGAGAGAAACAGAGAGAGAAACAGAGAGAGATTGAGAGAGAGAAACAGAGAGAGAAACAGAGAGAGAGAAACAGAGAGAGAAACAGAGAGAGAGAAAGAGAGAAACAGAGAGAGAAACAGAGAGAGATTGAGAGAGAGAAACAGAGAGAGAAACAGAGAGAGAGAAAGAGAGAAACAGAGAGAGAAACAGAGAGAGATTGAGAGAGAGAAACAGAGAGAGAAACAGAGAGAGAAACAGAAACACAGAGAGAGAGGAAGAGTGAGAGAAACAGAGAGAGAAACAGAGAGAGAAACAGAGAGAGAAACAGAGAGAGATTGAGAGAGAGAAACAGAGAGAAACAGAGAGAGATTGAGAGAGAAACAGAGAGAGAAACAGAGAGAGAAACAGAGAGAGAAACAGAGAGAGAGATTGAGAGAGAGAAACAGAGAGAAACAGAGAGAGAAACAGAGAGAGAAACAGAGAGAGAAACAGAGAGAGAAACAGAGAGAGAGATTGAGAGAGAGAAACAGAGAGAGATTGAGAGAGAGAAACAGAGAGAAACAGAGAGAGATTGAGAGAGAAACAGAGAGAGAAACAGAGAGAGATTGAGAGAGAAACAGAGAGAGAAACAGAGAGAGAAACAGAAACACAGAGAGAGAAACAGAGAGAGAAACAGAGAGAGAGATTGAGACAAGGCAGAAATAGTTTGGGGGTGCTGTGTTTTTTTTGTTTCAGAAAAACTAAATGACCCTCACTAAAGACGTCCATACCAGTCCGCTAATACAAGACTAGCAAAGGCCCAGTGCACTACATTTTTTACACTAAATGTATTTGAGTGTTTACCAGCATTTGTAACTTGAGTCAGATGATTATCTGTACAAAACAGTTAATCTGATACTTGTGGAATATAAAAATAAGTGCTTGATATGTTTTCCAGTTTCTTGAAACACTTTGCAAATGTATACGTTCATATTTTTTTGTACTAGTCCCCCATGGGAATCAAACCCACAACCCTAGCATTGCAAGCACCATGCTCTACCAACTGAGCCACATCATCTCATCACAAACCACATGATGTGTCAATGTACCTAATTACTGTATTGTGCATTGTTTTTCTTCATGGTGATGGAAAGTCTACAGGTACAAACCTAGATGACCAGCCTATGTACTATACAGTAATGTACATTTATATTAAGTGGTTTGTAATGATAGTAAATTAATACTGCACAAAAAGTGGTTGTTTCCCATGTTATTTGATCAAGAAAAATCTTTAATTTGATGTGGATGTTTTGTGTCTTTACGTCTTTACCCATAACTTTTCACCATTTAATGTAAATGTTGAGGACAGGGTTTTGTTCTTTCTGGATTCCATTAGAATGACAATCTCAGAGAAAGGGACAGGACAACAACTCTTACAATTCCAACTATTGAATCCGGCAAGATACTGTTCTTAATTATACAATTATACTACCTTATTTGCCAAAGCGGAAATGCTGAAAAAATGTTTTTGCCCACGCTACAGACGTCTATATCGGTCCGCTAATACTGTTATTGTGTACTTTTGTGATACATTTTTTTTCAAATAATAATCCGATTTTTCAGGGGGTGCTGCAGCACCCTCTGCACCCCTTCTTCCAGCGGCTATGCAACGGGGACAGGTGAGTTAGACATGTCTGGGGCATCAGGGCATCCAATAACCCTGCCAAGGACAGTGCCATCGTCAAAGAAGGGAATAACAAAGTATCACAATACACGTTTCGACAAATAGTAATGGCATTCACTCAATGCTCCGCATTAACACATCTGTCAAGACTGGTATCAGATACTATTACAGTAGTGCCGACATGAATTCCATGGAAGCCAAGCCAAACAATTACTTTACGAACAATGAATTGGGAATGATAAAGTACTTCTACATAAATGTAGTTAATTTGTACAACTTTTTAAATCAGTTCTTTGTCAGTCGTATAGTTTTCAGCAGCAGGATTGGTACAGATGTAACCAGGATGAGAACATTAATAAAGGATGTTAGCTACATCAAACGTCCCTGTCCATCATTATTCATCTCATGAAATTCAGCACTGCACCAACATGTTCCAAACGCTGGTGCCAGAACTCTGGAATAGTCATTGAGACGGAGGCTGCAGGCTAAAATACCTACTGGGATAAGTGTGTGTGCTTGTGTGTGGGAGACAGAGAGCCTGAACACTGTATGCATAGGTGGGCAGAGGATCAACTGCGTGGTGTGTATCTATCAGACAGCCCCCATTCACCATAGCTGAGCATGTACTCTACTGTACAATGAGACTGTACAGTAGAGTGGAGGTTGAAAGCAAACACCCCAGTATAACAGCCCACACCATCAACTTAATTCACTGAGAAGAAGGATGAACCACTCTTACATTGGGTTCAGGACTCTTTTCTGGCCTCCAGTCATTAGTATGTATCACATTGTATGTGATACAATGTGATACATTGTATGTCAAAACTATCACATGATGGTTCACACAACAGGACAAGCTGTCTCCCCCCCCCCCCATCTTCAGGCCTTTTGGCCTTCTCCCATGTTCAACGACTTTTGATTATGACTTGGTCCTCAACCGCAAGAAACCAAAAGCATTATAGCCATCATAGCCTTTGCTCTAGTTACCTTCACAGCAATATCTGCCCTACCCATGACCATATGTGTTCCCTCATGGATTGTCCAAACCTAAATTTGACTGTATAATGCATAGTTCAGGGTTATACATGTCTCTACTGGATCTGAAACCATTTACTGATGACTAGAGTGAACTCCCATCTTAATTATTACAGGACTACACTCTCCATCTCTGAGGAGAGGTTTTCCTGGAAGGACCAAACTACAGGGAGTAGTGTGAGAGCACTGTGCAGAGGCTGAGAGGGGAAAGTTTAGACATTGTTTTATATGGAAGGTTAAACCTTAATCAAATACAGACACATTACAGGACTTAAAAGGTTAATGCTGCTGCAGAGTAGGTCAGTGGGCTCAGTTGGGGGAAAAGGGATGAATTCCATAAGGCAGCTCAAGGTAAAGTATTGTTTGATACTCAGACATTTCTTCCATGCTCCGCTCTAGAAGGCCCAGGGGTGTTGTGGGTAATCGTACAGAGTGAACCTGACGGGACAGATTAGGGAAGTGAACTAACTGCCATGCTCGTCCATTTCTCACAGCGAACGATAAAAACGGCAGCTGCTAGGGACAGACGAGCCCTGGCCTGTCATCTCAAGGCCTCACACAGACAGAGATATACAGTACATTAACAGTACATTACACATACCTGTGGCACACACACATGCATAAATAAATACACATTCAAAGACATTCCAAAGCCACAGCCCTTGTAAAACAATATATTAGTCAGATACACATTACACACAAAATGCTCTGGCACTCATTCAACTTTTCAGAACATATTTTGCAGTGTACCAAGTGTATTGTGATTCATAAAGAGGAATTCATACAAGCCAAAAGGGAAGTAGGGAGATGAATGATATGAATAACCTTAGGCTACATGTTTGATCTCCATGGAGTGGCCATCACATCAATTGTGTTTTCATTTGCCCTGTACCTGTCTATAAAAACTGTCTTTATAATATCAAGTTAATGTTCAACTAGTATTTCTGGAGAGGTCAAAGTTCAAGTTATCAACCATACTATACATATTAAATATTTATTTGACAAAACTATGCATTATCACGCAATGTCAACAGGTTAAAGCGAATACCGTTTCACTGTTGTTTTGAAAAGAATGATCAGCTCCCGGCTATTGGTAGAGCGTGGTCCTTTGTAGTACCCATACATACAAATGTATGCACGCATGACCGTAAGTCATTTTGGATAAAAGCGTTGGCTAAATGGCATATATTATTGTGTTTTCTATATCGGGCGTCAGTGAGTATGAGTTATTAAAGAGGAACTGGAAGCCAGCAGAATGTCAGTTGGCCTTTTGTTTGCCAATGAATTTTTAACAGTATTCTCCAGATAGACAGGGCTCTGCTCGGGGCACTGAGAGAGACACCACTACAGCATGGCATATTTTGCTTTGCTTGGCTGTGTTTCAGTGACCAGGAGTGATATAGTTGAAGAGCTGTTGGCTGGGGAGAGGAATGGGAACGTGAGGAAGGTGCCAGGTACCCACCCTACCACTGCGCTTCCAACCAACTCCCTATGGCTCCTCGATGCCAGGCTTTGTCTATGCTTCATTACATTTACATTTTAGTCATTTAGCAGACGCTCTTATCCAGAGCGACTTACAGTAGTGAATGCATACATTTCATACATTTTTATTTTTTTTCTGTGCTGGCCCCCCGTGGGAATCGAACCCACAACCCTGGCGTTGCAAACACCATGCTCTACCAAGTGACCTACAGGGAAGGCTTCACACACAGACTCATTAACATACACACACACACAAACACACACATTACACAAACTGATAAACACACTCAGACAGGTTCTCTAGGGTACAGTGAACAATGTAATTAGAGTGTAGCTAATGTTTTTGTTTGGTAACCTGAGTGAGCGTTGTGTGTTAGTCAGTGCTAGGTACCAGGTGTACCAGGTACCAGACTGTGGCCATGTCCGAATACTCATACTTACATACTACATACTTAAACTGCATACTATGTACTTATCGTTGGATACTATTTAGCACATACTGTTTAGTAAAAAGTACGCAGTATGCCACAGCAACAACGCAGTAGCGGCTCCTGACTGGCTGAGTAGGTGGGGCGGGGCGGGGCCGAATACAGGTGGATTTTTCCAAATTCAACAGACATGCATTGCACTAACTGGCCTGGTAATTTCCAATTTTATTAATTTCTCTAAACTCTGTTATAGGCCTACTCAGGCTGTTTACAGGCAGACTATCGCATTTGACCTATACTGTAGTCCATATAGCCCATCTATCCTATTTAAAAAGGACTGAAGACAGAAACAGATCATTTGGTTAAATTTCAACATATTTAATAGTGAAACTAAAGTGCTGTAACATATATAAGTTCAATTAAATAGCCTAGTACAAACACCAAAACTTTTCAAATGTTCAAATCAAAAGACTATTGCACAGAAAACATGGACTGTCGGGTGCATCACAAATTCAGAACCGCAGGACAGCAACATAATCAACTAAACCACTGATCACTGGGAACAATCCATAAATTAAATGGGTAGCCACGCCTACAAAACTAAAACAATTCAAGTGTCTAAATCAAAAGGCCTGACTAACATGACATCAATACCGCAGCCACATCCTGAGTCCCTGGTGCCGACACATTAACAAATCAAAAGATGGTTTAGTATTTAGTTTAAAAGCTCTGACGAAGGCCAAGAGAACAATAAACACTTTTCAATGAGAGAACAGAAATCCCCATAAAAAAATATAATAAATTCTTCTGTTTTCAAAGATGTATCCGACAATGCTATACTAATTTTAAGGAGAACAAAAACGTCATCCTACATTTGAACACCACTGCAGGAGCTTTGCTATTCAGCATATTCCCAATTAAGTAGTCACGTTTTGTTGTTTAGCTACTTGAACAGAACTAGGGCCTATCACCCCCAGCACACCTCTTCCAATGCATTATGGAAAAGTGTTCATGTAATTCTACTAGATTGTAACGCCCTGGCCATAGAGAGGGGTTTTTTGTTCTTTATTTTGGTTAGGCCAGGGTGTTACATTGGGTGGGCGTTCTATGTTCTTTTTCTATGTTTTTTGTATTTCTTTGTTTTGGGCCGTGTGTGGCTCCCAATCAGGCACAGCTGAAGTTTGTTGTTGTTGATTGGGAGTCACACATAAGGAGCATGTTAGAGGCCAGGCCTCTAACATGTCTCCTCAGCCTGGTGAATCCTGGGTCAGTGCCGCCGGAGCCACCAGGGACGCCCGCCAGCCGGGCGCAGTCATCGCCGCCCGACCGCCGGGCGCAGCCATCGCCGCCCGCCAGCCGGGCGCAGCCATCGTCGCCCGCCAGCCGGGCGCAGTCAGGGTCGCCAGCCGGGCGCAGCCATCGCCGCCCGCCAGCCGGGCGCAGCCATCGCCGCCCGCCAGCCGGGCGCAGCCATCGCCGCCCGCCAGCCGGGCGCAGCCATCGTCGCCCGCCAGCCGGGCGCAGTCAGGGTCGCCAGCCGGGCGCAGCCATCGCCGCCCGCCAGCCGGGCGCAGCCATCGCCGCCCGCCAGGCGCAGCCATCGTCGCCCGCCAGCCGGGCGCAGTCAGGGTCGCCCACCAGACCTTCGGCGCGGCCAGGTGCGCCACCTAAGAGGGCGACACCGAGGGTGGAGCAGAGGCCACATCCCACACCTGAGCCGCCGCCGTAAGAAGGCCCACCCGGACCCTCCCCTTCAGTGTCAGGTTTTGCGGCCGGAGTCCGCACCTTGGGGGGGGGGGGGGGGGGGGGGATACTGTAACGCCCTGGCCATAGAGAGGGTTTTTTTGTTCTTTATTTTGGTTAGGCCAGGGTGTTACATTGGGTGGGCGTCCTATGTTCTTTTTCTAGGTTTTTTGTATTTCTTTGTTTTGGGCCGTGTGTGGCTCCCAATCAGGCACAGCTGAAGTTCGTTGTTGTTGATTGGGAATCACACATAAGGAGCATGTTTTTCCTTTGGGTTTTGTGGGGGATTGTTTTCTGTGGTGTTCATTTTGGAACCAGACAGGACTGTTTGCTGTCGTTTCTTTTCGTGTTTTGTATAGAGTGTTTATGTACATTAAACTCTTTAATAATGAATACACATCCTCCGCTGCACCTTGGTCTAATTCTAACGACAGGCGTTACATAGATGAAGAACCAGAAGGAATACAGTCGAAGTTGGAAGTTTACTTACACCTAAGCCAAATACATTTAAACTCAGTTTTTCACAATTCCTGACATTTAATCCTAGTAAAAACTCCCTTCTTAGGTCAGTTAAGATCACCACTTTATTTTAAGAATGTGAAATGTCAGATTAATAGTAGACAGAATGATTTATTTCAGCTTTTATTTATTTCATCACATTCCCAGTGGGTCAGAAGTTTACATACACGCTATTAGTACTTGGTAGCATTGCCTTTAAATTGTTTAACTTGGGTCAAATGTTTCGGGTAGCCTTCCACAAGCTTCCCACAATAAGTTGGGTGAATTTTGGCCCATTCCTCCTGACAGAGCTGGTGTAACTGAGTCAGGTTTGTAGGCCTCCTTGCTCAGTTCTGCCCATAAATGTTCTATGGGATTGAGGTCAGGGCTTTGAGATGGCTACTACAATACCTTGACTTTGTTGTCCTTAAGCCATTTTGCCACAACTTTGGAAGTATGCTTGGGGTCATTGTCCATTTGGAAGACCCATTTTCAACCAAGCTTTAACTTCCTGACTGTTGTCTTGAGATGTTGATTCAATATATGCACATAATTTTCCTCCCTCATGATGCCATCTATTTTGTGAAGTGCACCAGTCCCTCCTGCAGCAAAGCACCTCCACAACATGCCACCCCCATGCTTCACGGTTGGGATGGTGTTCTTCGGCTTGCAAGCCTCCCCCTTTTTCCACCAAACATAACGATGGTCATTATGGCCAAACAGTTCTATTTTTGTTTCATCAGACCAGAGGAAATTTCTCCAACAAGTACCATCTTTGTCCCCATGTGCAGTTGCAAACCGTAGTCTGGCTTTTTTATGGCGGTTTTGGAGCAGTGGCTTCTTCCTTGCTAAGCGGCCTTTCAGGTTATGTCGATATATAGGACTCGTTCTACTGTGGATATAGATACTTTTGTACCTGTTTCCTCCAGTATCTTCACAAAGTCCTTTGCTGTTGTTCTGGGATTGATTTGCACTTTTCGCACCAAAGTACGTTCATCTCTAGGAGACAGAATGTGTCTCCTTCCTGAGTGGTATGACGACATGGTGTTTATACTTGCGTACTATTGTTTGTACAGATGAACATGGTACCTTCAGGCGTTTGGAAATTGCTCCCAAGGATGGACCAGACTTGTGGAGGTCTACAATGTTTTTCTGAGGTCTTGGCTGATTTCTTTTGATTTTCCCATGATGTCAAGCAAAGAGGCACTGAGTGTGAAGGTAGGCCTTGAAATACATCCACAGGTACAACTCCAATTGAATCAAATGATGTCAATTAGCCTGTCAGAAGCTTCTAAAGTCATGACATAATTTTCTGGAATTTTTCAACTTAGTGTATGTAAACTTCTGACCCACTGGAATTGTGATACAGTGAATTATAAGTGAAATAATCTGCCTGTAAACAATTGTTCGAAAAATTACTTGTGTCATGCACAAAGTAGATGTCCTAACCGACTTACCAAAACTATGTTTTTTTAACAAGAAATTGAGTGGTTGAAAAACGAGTTTTAATGACTCCAACCTAAGTGTATGTAAACTTCCGACTTCAACTGTATAACATCCTGGCATTTAAACCATACTCGATTTTTTAAAATTCATATACTCGATTTTCGCATACTGAAACTGCGACATGACGATTGCGTTGTTTCCTGCTATTCGTTGATTTCGGTAGCATTTCCCTATATCTAATTGATTACCTGTTGTTAAAGCCGCAAAGAGCATGACATCCGGGCATTTAAAGTATACTCGATTTTCAAAATGACGCATGCTTTTTTTTATAGGAATGACGGCCTACTATTTAGGATGCAAGTGTGGGTATTCAGATGGCCTGTGTGTGTCAGTCAGTGCCAGTTACTATGTGCTGTGGGTAGGGAGCTCACCTGGACTCCTCCAGCAGTACTAGCAGGCGACAGCGTGGTGTCTCGGTGGCAGCGATATGACCCAGCGTCCCAAACAGACGCTCTGCAGAGATCATGTCATTCATGGTCACCTGATGCACACACACACCCAATATAAATGCATACACATACACACAAGGGAAAAGGGCATCAGCTAACACATTGTTCAGAACATTACAGCACAAATATACTGAATGACAAAACATGTTGGTAGATTTTTTCTGGGTGTTTAGATGGACCTGACCTCCAGGTTGTTGATCTTGTGCAGGTTGAAGTGGTGCAGGCGGTAGATGAGGAAGGATCTCCACAGGGAAAGGCTGACTACAGGGTTCCCCTCTGGGTGGATGGTCAGCTGGTCCAGACGTCTCACCTGGGCCAGAGCAGCCAGCTGGGGAAGACGGCTGACGTTGGTCTCCAGGAAAATCAGGTGCTGTATGGAGGAGACCATAATAAGTCAGGAAACCAGTCAATGAGTGGCCATATCAGTATCCTATTGGCCAATGAGAACCCTCAGTTTAGAACTCCAACAGAGAGCATGTGTTACCATGGTGAGAATATGACTCCTATCATAGTAGCCAATGAGAATACTCTTTATTGAACAGTATGTAATCTGTAGCAAATGTGTTCTCACAGATAGGTTGGGGAACTTGACCCTTATGCGTGGCAGTGTTGGCACGATCGCATCAAAGTGGATGTAGCGGAAGGCTATGACAGTGACAGCCCCTGCAGTCTGGACCCCCCAGCCTCTCTCCAGGGCCTCCAGGGCCCCGAGGCCAAACAGGCGCAGGGTTTCCCCATCCAGCTCCGCCAGGTGGCTGTCTGACAGGGAGAGGCTCTGCAGGTTGGCACTCCCTGCCTCCAGGAGCCTGGAACACATAGAGAAACAGACAGTCAGCACACACACCTGAGGATGGGGACCTGATTTGTTAAGGAGGATGCCCAGCCCCCCTTAGTAATTTGAAACATGATGGTGGCTCCCCAGGTACATTAAGTAATACCCACCTGGCCAACACTCCACCCACCTGGCACAGTCACAAGTTTCCAGGATCATTAAGACAAAGCTATCTTAGTTTACATGTGTCTGAAGAAGTGGGCCAATCAGTGGATGGGAGAGAAACAGCAGTGAGCAGGGTAATCAGAATTAAGTGAATGTAACATTTGTCTTCAATGCTGCCTAATTTCTCTCCATTCTCTGTGACAACAGTTGAAGTGCCCTTCCCTGATAAGGAGTCGTGAGAGTAGAGAATCAGGATGAGTCTCAGGGAGACATGATCTCTCTGTCCCTGTTGGAGCCTCACTAGCTGCCCTGGGTCTCTCTGCCTTCACTCCATGCCTCCCAGTCTGCTGACACTCAGGGGACCTGCTGCATACCAGAGGATCATATGGCTCCACAGACCAGCAGTCCACACCAGCCATTAGAGTTCACCCACCAACAACCTAATTAGTCTATTCATATTTCACACCCTTAGAATGTAACACCGCTGAACATGGAAAAATAAAACACAAGGGAGGACTAATCCTGACACTATTGGAGCTGTAATCCTATAGGCCAAGTCTTGTTGGGCTGATTGCTACAGAGTCAGGGGAGTGAAACAAGGCTTCTTTAAAAAGCCATCATTGTTGTCACACTCCAAACCTGATCCTCTGAGGGTCACTTCTCTCTCTCTAGAGGACTGAGGACTGACTCCTACCCTCCTCTCATATCTCTGTCTGCTGGCCCCTTTTAGTGCATCTAAGACCTGGCAAGATGCTGTCCATGTAAACAGAGACAAAGAACAGAGAGGAATCAAGGAGAGTGGTCTGACAACCTGTAAGAGAGGCTTTGTACTGTGAGCTAGAACAGGAAGAAGAGATGATACAAAGATGGTCAGACAGGTGTGCTGACCCAGAAAGATAGGGCTGAAGAGAACAGGGATGGTTCTGGTACAATTGAAGGTGTATTGGAACAGAGGAGAGATTCAAAATCTGATTGACTTGTGATTATCATGTAATAACCATGGCAGGACATTCCAAAGACCACTATCAAGGCTGTGGCTGCAGAGGGGTACAAGGGAGCAGTTTGTTAACAAGCTGCAGGGTTACAGGTCTAGAGTTGACTCCAGCCCTAGAAGAAAGAAAGGTGAATGTGAGCCAGAGAGATTCAGGACACCAGGGTTAAAGGTCACATAGCTACAGTGTTAAGCCGTGTTAAGGCCACCATGACTACAGTCTCTCTATAGGACCTCTTGTGTGTGTGTGTGTGGTGTGTGTGTGTGTGTGTGTGTGTGTGTGTGTGTGTGTGTGTGTGTGTGTATGTATGCATGCGTGTGTGTGTGTTTGCGTACGTGCGTGCGTGCGTCAGTGAACTGCCCATGGCTGCCTCAGAGTTCAGTCATTAACGCCTGCTGTAATACTCCATTTCCCCTCAGAGTTTTAATAACCTGGGAGAAAACCCAAACTTAACAAAACAACCCAGGAATTACATTAGCTAATAAACACAACCTCTGGATAATCCTAAAATTCAGTACGAGCCACTTCCAAGAATCCAGCAGTGACTGACAGAGTAACGTCCGACTCAATTATGGAGAATTTTTTCCTAGCAGGCCGTGTTGCTACCTATATACGACCCACCACGCAGTGGGTGTAAAACCCAATCTTAATCAAACAGGAAGCGCAGCGTCTGACACCGAGGGACAGGAGAGGAATGATGACTGGTGATGTAAGAGCAAGGGGGTACTATTGGCCACATGGAAGGAAGCATCTCATCCAGAGAGCTACTAGCTGGACGGACACACACACACACACACACACACACACACATACACACACACACACACACAGGGAGAACCAGGCCCCACGGAGCAGAGCGGAGGTCTGGGCCAGTCAGTGAAAGACGGTTCTAATCTTCAGGACACACCACACCTCTCAGAGGTGGCTTTGCCAAAGGTACTAAATCGAAAGCAGTTGAACAGACAGACAGAGACAGAGAAAGTGAGAGAGACCAAGAGAGAGAGAGAGAGAGAAAGAGAAAGGAGACACTGGGTAACATGTAGATAGAGTAAAGAAGAGTGATGGTAACTTTTCACCCCTTTCTGGGGAAGTCTGGAAGCATGCCATCAGCCCACTCTGCACTGTGTCATGTATTGTTCCTGGTAATCACTCTTGATAGACTGCCAGGTGCCTCCAAATCCCCTCCTGAAACTCTCTGTGCCCTCATAGCCTCTTAGAGGAAGAGGAGACACAAAGATGATCAAACTGAGGAAAGTCTAACTGTGGAAAACATTTCCTGATGTGTTCAGCAGCTCTGAACTAAAATTCTATTATCTGGACCTAATCCAGCAGGAGCTTCAAAACGATGTCTGTCATTCTGAGCAGCTATAACCCATCAATTTGACATGTATTAGATGAGCCTACATGTGTCTCCAATTGTCTAGCTACAGTATGATAGCACCACATAAGAAACATGATTATTTAGCTTGTCATGATGTGAGAAGAACCTTTCAACATTTTCTAAACTGAAAGAAAAATAAAATTGTTCAAGCAATTTCTCTATTAGCATGGTAGCAGATCTGTACAGTGTCTGCAATAAAGCAATATAGACACCGATCTGGAACCAGGCTATTTCTGTATATCTCTCATGGCATGATATAGACACAGATCTGGAACCAGGCTATTTCTGTATATCTCTCCTGGCATGATATAGACACAGATCTGGAACCAGGCTATTTATGTATATATCTCCTAGCATGATATAGACACAGATCTGGAACCAGGCTATTTCTGTATATCTCTCCTGGCATGATATAGACACAGATCTGGAACCAGGCTATTTCTGTATATCTCTCCTGGCATGATGTAGACACAGATCTGGAACCAGGCTATTTATGTATATATCTCCTAGCATGATATAGACACAGATCTGGAACCAGGCTATTTCTGTGTATATTTGGCATGATGTAGACACAGATCTGGAACCAGACTATTTCTGTGTATATTTGGCATGATGTAGACACAGATCTGGAACCAGGCTATTTCTGTGTATATTTGGCATGATGTAGACACAGATCTGGAACCAGGCTATTTCTGTGTATATTTGGCATGATGTAGACACAGATCTGGAACCAGGCTATTTCTGTGTATATTTGGCATGATGTAGACACAGATCTGGAACCAGACTATTTCTGTGTATATTTGGCATGATGTAGACACAGATCTGGAACCAGACTATTTCTGTGTATATTTGGCATGATGTAGACACAGATCTGGAACCAGGCTATTTCTGTGTATATTTGGCATGATGTAGATGTAACATTTATTGAATGAAGTGTTATGGTTTATTGAAGTGTTTCTGAGTGGTGGTGGCATCAGATTCTCTCGCTCATTCCCACACTTCCTTCTCTCATCATAAGTAGAACTTGAAGATTGATGTGCTTGCCCCTCCACCTGCTTGGAGACTCAGCATGCCTCTGTATTAATGAATATATACATAGCATGTGGGCACTGATGTCTCCCCTCCAACTCTCTGGCCAGCCCCAATATTGGATTTCTGGGTAATAACTCTTCCCTCCTGTCATATCTCAAGGGAACCGAGAACGAATAAATCTTCCTCTAGTCTGCTCACAAAGGAATATAAAACAGAGGCTACTATCCAGCAGTCGGACGGGCACACATACACACGCAAGCTTGTTCCTGCACGTGCACACACACACAAAATTCACTAAGCACTCACAGAGACGACCATTCTCCTATTCCATCTCTCATCCTAACACACTAAAAGGGGTTCGCTCCTTCCTCCATTCTAAATGCACTATCAACATTTGCTCCTGTCTTAATTCTTCTCCAGCTCGGGTCGGGCTGCTAATGCCAAACAGAGATGACATCACACGTTTCCCTTTACCTGCTGAGGGGCAGGGGCCAATTTCAGTCAACCCATATCATCTACCACTCCAGCTTGATGTGGAAAGAGGAGCTTGAAAAGGCCATTGACTATACTGATAAACACTTACAGCATTAATACATCAATTCTAGCCAACTAGGTATAATTGCACAAGGTTAGCCAAGGTTCATGCCTCTGTGTGACAAGTGTTCTGAAGTTACGAGGTGCATGGCTTTCACTGGGCACATTCCTTTAGCTAGTTTCTCAAGGGAAGTGAAATCAAACAATTCAGCTAACCTGCAGATTGCTCCATCACATCTATTCATGTTTATGTGGTTGTTAATTATTCAGCAGGACTTTAGCTGGCCCTCTCTCACATGCTCAAACAAAGACGATGATCCATGTGTCTTCATACGGCAGCAGCAGTAACGTGTGAACTGTCCCACGCTGATTTTTTTGTGATGAATGTGAACATTGCCGGTCACACCCAGGGAACAACAAATAGCATATCCAGAGCTAATGGATCTAATCATGTGAACGCCAGCGGTTATTTTTTCTCAGAAGCGATGTGGGGACAGAGCAGAGGGCAGCCTCCAGGCCCTCCATCTCTCAAAGAGGAAAACCCTCCACACCAGGGGGTCCCTCTGCCCCCCTCCCCGGTCCCAGAGCAGAACCAGATGTGGAGGACAGAGAGAGACAGGCCCAGCTCTGCAGCTCTGCCCAGCGTGTGGGAATGAAGAACCTTGTCTGTCTTTGAGGATTAAGGAGGAATATACCGGACCAGGACAGACTATCAATCCAGAGATAAAGCAAATCATTCATGCATTGATTGTTAACTTCATGGAGCTTTCACAAATTCACACCTCCACAGAGGCTGGTAATCCCTTACCATGAGATGATAGAGGGTCATACCTGTAGAACATCACATCTATAAATCACTGCTCAGTCCATCTATCATCTCCTCTTTTATACTTTCAGGAATAGGAATATTCTCATGGGCATATTTACTGTAAAATATCTACTGTAAGACACCCAAAGGAGTGAATACCAAGCATCACAAACGTACATCAACTACATGAAACAGACTGAGAGCTGACAAACTGCACTTAGACAAAGGACAGTACGGTTTTTACAGCGGTTATAGATGTAAAACGCCATAAAATGGTTATTCTCTTTTATCCTATTGGACAATTGTGCACAACAATAAAAACCGGTTAAGGTTACACATAAGTAGACCACATCACACAGTATGGTGAATCACTTGAGCCCTAGCCTTGGACCCTTTCGCAACACAAACTGCTATAAGTGAGCCTATAAGGGAATTAGGGCCATGAAGGATTGCGCTTCCGGGACATTTTCATATCCTGGAGCAAGAAAGCAACATGTAATAATAGTGGTTGACACAGCCAGTGTCCATCTCAGCCTGACCCCTTATAACTCACAGGCCTGGTATACAGTCCCTCCAGGAGAAGTTAGGGCTGCAGCACGAGGGCTAAGCCTGGTCAGGCCAGGCCAGGCTGGGGGAAGGCCATACGGAGAACAAGGCATTGACACAGAGTGAAGGTCTCACCCTCTAACCCTCACAATAAAGTTAGCTAACTAAGTAATGGGGCCCTGTGCAGTTTTGTGAAAATCATCAGTGTAACGACTAACGAGTGTTAGAGGGTGAAATGTTGAGTGTGTAAAGCAGAGAGAACCGTTATAGAAAAGGGATATCCTTTTGTATGCTAGATTATAGTGTAGACAGTCCACAGGAGGCTCGTGAAGGGAGGACGGCTCATAATAATGGCTGGAATGGAGTGAATGGAATGGTATTAAAACATATAGAAACCATGTGTTTGATATTATTCCATTAATTCCGTTCCAGCCATTACAATGAACCGTCCTCCCCAATTAAGGTGCCACCAGCCACCTGTGGTAGTAAACACCAGTCATCTGACACATATGGAACCCAGGAGAATGAAACAAAATCCTCAAATGTGCTCCAACCATACAGTTTTATTGGCTAAACTTGAAATAATTATAATGTGTGAACAATTACAACGGGACCATGTTTTCTTGCATTGGAAGAATGTTTACATTCCAATATCCTATCCCCTGTGAGTATGAGTATCAGTGGAGGCTGCTGAGGGGAGGACGGCTCATAATAATGGCTGGAACGGAGCAAATGGAATGGCATCAAACACATGGAAACCATGTGATTGATGTATTTGATACCATTCCACCAATGCCGTTCCAGCCATTACCACAAGCCCGTCCTCCCCAATTAAGTTGCCACCAACCTCCTGTGATGTGTATGTATTCCTGGGTGTGGTGTAGTACCAACTTGGGGTCTCGAGGACTGTTGGGGCGACTGGTGGAGCGTATCCGGGTCTCACTGCCCCCTGTTGGCCTGTCCGGAGCCGACACCGGACTCACCCGTCTGGCAGAACAGAAAACATATTATGTATACCTCTATAACAGTCCTGCAACTATAACTACTGTCTTCCAGAGCGCAAAGTGCCACCCCTATGCACGGCCCCTCCCCCCTAACGTTACCTGAGCTGCTCATCCGGAGAAGGTTCCAGTGCAAGGCCATTGGTCTGGGCGGGGCTGTGGGCGGGGCTTGCCTCAGGGCTGATTTCCTCCTTGGCTCCGTTCTGAGCCGGGAGCTCCAGGCAGGCCCTGACCCCCTCCCACTGCAGTGCTGCATTACGGATGGCCAGACGCCGCTTCTCCTGCAAACACACATAAATGCACGCAGACAGGCACACACACGATCACACGCGCACACATGCATGCACGCACACACGTGCGCACACAGGGAACAGAGCAGGGTTCAGTTGGCATTGGTCCTCAGCAGGGCACACAGAGGACAGGATGATATTATGAAATTGACTCTCTCTCTCTCCTGCTTCAGCCTACAGACAAAGATATTCCACCTGCCTTGCTTGTCACTGAGGAGTCCTGAGACTTGAGTCCAAGTTGAGTGTAGAACTGCTGAGGCACAACATGAGCAGGACTCTATGAACACAAATACACATGTACTGTTTATCTTCAAAAAAGAAAACTTCAAATGTTATTCTAACTGATAGACTGTCAATTAGCTTACATTACTTACAAACATGCCTATCTTACCAATACCTAGTCTCCCATAGTTACAAAGGCTTTGTCTGTAATAACAAGGTACAATTTGTGTGTGCTGTACTGTATATGCCCCATATCTCTCAACAACTGTCTCAGCATTACTGCGGCAGCTGAATCCATGTTGACTGTAGCAGAGGCAGCAGGAGTACTTCTGTGCCACCCCCACCCTGCAGCAAGGAAGAATGCAGCTCTCTCTCTCTCTTTCTCTGTCGATTTCATAATATTTTTGCCTTTATTCGGTTCAGTTTTGATACGCACAGGTATGGAATGGAATGCTCCACTCCCACACACAGGGGACGGCTGGCAAACAGGATTGATAGTCGATAATTCTGAGACTACATGAACCCTCACAGAGCATTCCATTTATCATTTTTTCCTCAACTAGCTCAATTGGATTACACAGAGGCAATTAAACTTCCTTCAGAACCCTTTCTGATCTCTCAGTATGGATCAGTCAATGCAGCAGGAAGGCAGGAACACACACATCAATATACAGTATATAATGAACAAAAATATAAATGCAACATGTAAAGTGTTGGTCCCATGTTTCATGATCTGAAATAAAAGATCCCAGAAATGTTCCTTATGCACAAAAAGCTTATTTCTCTCAAATTTGTTTACATCCCTGTTAGTGAGCATTTCTCCTTTGCCAAGATAATCCATCCACCTGACAGGTGTGGCATATCAAGAAGCTGATTAAACAGCCTGATCATTACACATGTGCACCTTATGCTGGGGACAATAAAAGGTCACTGTAAAATGTGCAGTTTTGTCACACAACACAATGCCACAGATGTCTTAAGTTTTGAGGGAGCATGCAATTGACATGCTGACTGCAGGAATGTCCACCAGAGCTATTGCCAGAGAATTGAATGTTCATTTCTCTACCATAAGCCGTCTCTAACGTCGTTTTAGAGAATATGTCAGTACAGCCAACCGGCCTCACAACTGCAGACCACGTGTAACCACGCCAGCCCAGGACCTCCACATTCGGCTGAGACCAGCCGGCCGGACAGATAATGAAACGGAGGAGTATTTCTGTCTGTAATAAAGCCATTTTGTGGGGAAAAACTCATTCTGATTGGCTGGGCCTGGATCCCCACTGGGTGTGCCTGGCTCCCAAGTAGGTGGGCCTATGCCCTCACAGGCCCACCCATGGCTGCGCCCCTGCCCAGTCATGTGAAATCCATAGATTAGGGTCTAATGAATTTATTTAAATTGACTGATTTCCTTATATGAATTGTAACTCAGTTAAATCATAGAAATTGTTACATGTTGCATTTATATTTTTGTTCAGTATAGATACAGTACAGTATGCATTCTCTAACACCTACAGTAAAGTACAGATACACAATGATTGAACAAGCATGTTTTGGTGATTTGAACTGAAATCATAACCAGTCTCAAACAAAGGTTGGTGGGATCTGATATTCTACAAGAGTAATTGAGCACTTAGAAACCCTGTAGATAGAACAGTTATTGTGAGGAATACTTAGGGAAAAGATAATGGAGGAAAAAGAGAAATTACTATTGAAGTGGATTGAAAAACTTTGAGAATTGTAGCTACAGTCACTGTTATTTTAGCCCCCTTGGAAACGTAACTGTCAAAATCTAAACATTTGAAACTTTTTTTTTTTCAACAGAAGACTCCAAGCCAAGCCACATAAATGCAGGGTTACTGGGATATAGTGGGTTGAGCCTTTATCTGGCCATGGCTTTTCTTCATCTCCCTACTATAATGCTCCCATTGATCAACTCATGGTTGGGCGGTTAATGCAAAGCAGATGACTCCCCTTTACATGACAACAGAACACCACAGTGCATTTCATGTAGTTAAGAATTTAGTGGCCATTGAGGAGCAACCCTCAGAGCGCTTTAGGTGTCATCTGAGATAACTGCTTACCGGTACCTCAGCATCAACAGAAATTGCTTACAGACATATGACAGCATATCATACATGTTGATATACATGATTTGATACATTGTTCAACATCAAAAACTGCCCTCTTGGCCTCTCCTTAAACAATGCACTTATAGTCTAACTCCCACAACATTAGTCATCCTCATCCACTGTCTACAAGGGGTTATGCAGTGTCTGTTACATGTGCAATGAGTTTAAACAAAAGCACACCTAACATCATATTGTACTCATTATAAACCTTAATGGCTAGCAGACAATAAGCACGTTCATATTTTGGCTAGTTTTGGCTCTTCATATGAATAAACAGGAAATGTTTTGGAGGTAAACACATTTTAACAAACAGCATTGAGGGCCAAGGAGTTTGGTTATTGTCCAAATAAGCACTTTCCACAAATTACATCTGTATGGCTTATGTTGTTGACATGCATCCGGCAGAAAAGCTTATATAACACATTAAAAGCCACAAAATATTTGAAATATTTGGTTAATGACTGAAACTCTCACCAGCTAGTCTGCTCAGTCTGTATCACTGACCTGTGACATTATTTGGATTATATTTTATCATTGTGGAATTTTGCCTCTTATGTGACAATCTATCACCTAACATCAGTTTGATGTCAGAGCAGAAGAATATATTGGTCAGTCAACATGGCGAGATAGCTGCAATAGTAACAGTATAGTACAGTATGTTAAACACAAATATGGACAGTCAACACAAGGAAAGTCAGGTACCTTGTGCATGGGCTGCTTGTGACTCTCCCTCTTCTTCTCATCCTCCTTCCGGGCCGTGACGCAGGCCATACGTCTCTCCTCCTCCTGCAGAAAAGAGGGTCAATAACACAATCAGGGTGTCGCTCCATTCATGGACGAGACTGAATTATTCAACATGAGACAGAGGCACAGTCAGAATAATGTATTTTATGTCAGCTGCAGGTTTTCCCTCTGCAGGAAGGACCAGTTGGAGAGGCAGCATCTCCTGCTGCATCACAGGATTATCTGTCTGTCTGATATTCGGCTGCAGCCTCATCTGAACTGAGCCCAGCTGTTTGGGTGTGCCAGGCAGAGCTCCCGGCATGCAATGCACCAGCAGACACAATCTGAGAATGCCAGCTGAGCTCTAGGGGATGTTTAGCGCTGGCTACTCTGTGACGATTCGGCTGAGAAAGGATTCCTTGATATGGTTCACTCAAAATGCTGCCATGGCTCCAGAATCAAAGCACTATCTTTCATACCCTTTGCAAAATGTTTTTGCTATAAAAAAAGAAGGTCTTTTATCAAAAATACTTTGTAATAAAAAAGTTAAATCAGTATGTGAAATATTATTTTTGTATTTTATTAGGATCCCCATTAGCTGCTGCAAAAGCAGCAGCTACTCTTCCTGGGGTCCACACAAAACATGAAACATAATACAGAATGACATAATACAGAACATCAATAGACAAGAACAGTACAAGGACAGAGCTACATACATTTTTTTAAAGGCACACGTAAACTACAAATCAATGCATACACACAAACTATCTAGGTCAAATAGAGGAGAGGCGTTGTGCCGCGAGGTGTTGCTTTATCTGTTTTTTTAAACCGGGTTTGCTGTTTATTTGAGCAATATGAGATGGAAGGAAGTTCCATGCAATAAGGGCTCAAAACAGTTTGAGTAGAGGACCTTAAGTGCTGTCACAACTAGGCTATTTGTAATAGTATCAATAATGCATTGTCATCCTTTCCCACTAATTAGTAGACTAGAACATCAGGTGAAATAACGCTGAAGATCTTTGGTCAATAACACTGTTAATTTCCCCCTGAACAAACCCAGTCTGTTGTGTTGACACAGATATCCCACAAGGAGCAACGGTAACCGTTTCCTGGCATCTATTGATTCTATTCTCTGCTCAAAGCAAGAGGAGTTCAGCTCCTCCACATCTGCAGCAAGCTTTAACCCTTATTTTACTCATACATTATATCTGCCTGCCTTGGCACTGACAGCAAGTATGTTATATCTCAAACTATGTTACTACCAGTCAGTGCTCATCTGTGGAAAGTTGTGCAAATCAGATTGTGATTCTGATCTCAGGAGGACTTGCCCATCCTATTGGCTGCAGGGCCATTCCTCCATATTCTAAGGGCAAGGTGTATGTGTGGTACCTCAGGGTTCATGTAGCCTACAAGCTCAGACCTGGGTTTTGCCTGCCTGCTTAATAGCTTTCAAATGCATGAACCTCTGAACTAGAGGTCGACCGATTAATCGGAATGGCAGATTAATTAGGGCCGATTTCAAGTTTTCATAACGATCGGTGATCGGTATTTTTGGCCACCGATTTGCCGATTTTTTTCTTATTTATTTTTGTATTTTTGTATTTTCTTTTACACCTTTATTTAACTAGGCAAGTCAGATTAAGAACACATTCTTATTTTCAATGACGGCCTAGGAACGGGGGTTAACTGCCTTGTTCAGGGGGGATTCGGGGATTTGTTTCTGCAACCTTCCGGTTACTAGTCCAGTGCTCTAACCACCTGCCTTGCATTGCACTCCACGAGGAGCCTGCGTGGCAGGCTGACTACCTGTTACGCGAGGGCAGCAAGAAGCCAAGGTAAGTTGCTAGCTAGCATTAAACTTATCTTATAAAAAACTATCAATCTTAATCATCGAATCACAGCCTACTTCGACAAACGGGTGGTGATTTAACAAGCACATTTGCGAAAAAAGCACTGTCGTTGCACCAATGTACCTAACCATAAACATCAATGCCTTTCTTTAAAATCAATACACAAGTATATATTTTTAAACCTGCATATTTAGTTAATATTGCCTGCTAACATGAATGTGTCACTTCTCTTGCATTCCGTGCAAGCAGTCAGGGTATATATGTCACGTCCTGACCAGTAAAAGGGGTTGTTTGTTGTTATAGTTCGGTCAGGGCGTGGCAGGGGGTGTTTGTTTAGTGTGTTTCAGGGTTTTTTGGGGAAATGTTCTATGTTAGTCTATTTCTATGTCTGTGTCTGTTTGTTCTATTTCTATGCTTGGTTTGTTGGGTTGACCTTCAATTGGACACAGCTGTTCCTCGTTGCCTCTAATTGAAGGTCCTATTTAATGGGGGTGTTTGTTCATTGGGATTTGTGGGTGGTTGTTTCTCCGTATAGTCATTTGTCCTTACGGGACTGTTTTTCGTCGTAGTTTTTGTTCAAGTGTTTTGTTTCGTTTCTTTAATAAATAAGAAGATGAGCATACACATTCCCGCTGCGTTTTGGTCTACTCCATACGACGAACGTGACAGAACCACCCACCAACAACGGACCAAGCAGCGGAGGAAGGAGCAGCAGAGGTATCTGGAATCGTGGACATGGGAGGACATTTTGGACGGGGCAGGACCATGGCATCAGGCTGGGGAATACCGACGCCCTAAGGAGGAGCTGGAGGTAGCCAAGGCGGAGCGGCGCCGTTACGAGGCATTATACGCGCCGATTGGCAAGTGCGAGAGGCAGCCCCCAAAAATGTTTTTTGGGGGGGGGGCACACGGGGAGTGTGGCTAGGTCAGGCAACAGACCTGAGCCAACTCCCCGTGCTTATTATGGGGAGCGTTTGGCGGGGAGAAGAGCGCCGGTCTATGCAGAAGTGCGCACGATCTCGCCCATGTGTACGCACAGTCCGGTGCGAGCGATACCAGCCCCCCGTAAGTGCCATGCTAGAGTGGGCATCCAGCCTGGGAGAAGTGCGCCGGCACAATACATCTGGCCAGCAGTGCGTCTCCTGGGTCCAGGCTACCCTGCGCCTGCTCTACGCACGGCAGCCATCAGTACTCTGCACAGCCCAGTTCGCCCTGTGCCAGCACTCCGCCCGTGCAGGGCTATTGTTACAACCCAGCCAGGACGGGTTGTGCAGGTTGTGCGCTCCAGACCTCCAGTGCTTATTCATGGCCCAGTGTATCCAGTTCCTGCTCCTCGCACTAGCCTTGAGGTGCGTGTCCCTAGTCTGGCGCCTCCAAAGCCAGCACCACGCACCAGGCCTCCAGTGCGTCAGCCCAGTCCAGTACGTCCTGTTCCTGCTCCTCGCACTAGCCCTGTGGTGCGCATCCCTAGTCTGGTACCTCCAGTACCAGCCCCACGCACCAGGCCTTTAGTGCGCAGTCCCCGTCTAGAGCTTCCGGCAACAGTGCCCCGTCTAGAGCTTCCAGCAACAGTGCCCCGTCTAGAGCTTCTGGCGACAGTGCACCGTCTAGTGCTTCCGGCAACGTCCTACAGTCCGGAACCGACAGAGACGGCCCACAGTCCGGAACCGACAGAGATGGCCCACAGTCCGGAACCGGCGCAGCCAGAGTCGCCCCACAGTCCGGAACCGGCGCAGCCAGAGTCGCCCCACAGTCCGGAACCGGCGCAGCCAGAGTCGCCCCACAGTCCGGAACCGGCGCAGCCAGAGTCGCCCTACAGTCCGGAACCGGCGCAGCCAGAGTCGCCCTACAGTCCGGAACCGGCGCAGCCAGAGTCGCCCTCCAGTCCGGAACTCCCATAGTCGCCCTCCAGTCCGGAGCTCCCATAGTCGCCCTCCAGTCCGGAGCTCCCAAGCGACGCGCCTCAGCCCGAGGTCTCCAGCGACGCACCTTAGCCCTGAGCCTTCAGCGGGGGTGGACAGGTTAGGTTGGGGACTAAGGCCGGAGCCTGAGCCACCTCCATAGTAGGAGGATTGGGGAGGGGGGGTGTAGCACAAGAACCGTCGGTGACGGTGGCCACTCTCCCTTCCCTCCCTTTAGTTTGGGATTATTTTGTTTTGGGGTTTATTTTTGTGTTTTTTGTTTGAGGTGCATCCGGGGGGGGGGGGGGGGTACTGTCACGTCCTGACCAGTAAAAGGGGTTGTTTGTTGTTATAGTTCGGTCAGGGCGTGGCAGGGGGTGTTTGTTTAGTGTGTTTCGGGGTTTTTTGGGCAATGTTCTATGTTAGTCTATTTCTATGTCTGTGTCTGTTTGTTCTATTTCTATGCTTGGTTTGTTGGGTTGACCTTCAATTGGAGGCAGCTGTTCCTCATTGCCTCTAATTGAAGGTCCTATTTAATGGGGGTGTTTGTTCATTGGGATTTGTGGGTGGTTGTTTCTCCGTATAGTCATTTGTCCTTACGGGACTGTTTTTCGTCGTAGTTTTTGTTCAAGTGTTTTGTTTTGTTTCTTTAATAAATAAGAAGATGAGCATACACATTCCCGCTGCGTTTTGGTCTACTTCATACGACGAACGTGACAATATACAGCAGTTTGGGCCACCTGGCTCATTGTGAACTGTGTGAAGTCCATTTATTCCTAACAAAGGCCGTAATTAATTTGCCAGAATTGTACATAATTATGAGATAACAATGAAGGTTGTGCAATGTAACAGGAATATTTAGACTTAGGGATGCCACCCGTTAGATAAAATACCGAATGGTTAAGTATTTCATTGAAATAATAAACATTTCGTTTTCAAAATGATAGTCTCCGGATTCGACCATATTAATGACCAAAGGCTCGTATTTCTGTGTGTTATTATGTTAGAATTAAGTCTATGATTTGATATTTGATAGAGCAGTCTGACTGAGCGATTGTAGGCAGTAGCAGGCTCGTAAGCATTCATTCAAACAGCACCTTCATGCGTTTTGCCAGCAGCTCTTCGCAATTCTTCAAGCATTGCGCTGTTTATGACTTCAAGCCTATCAACCCCCGAGATTAGGCTGGTGTAACCCATGTGAAATGGCTAGCTAGTTAGCGGGTGCGCGCTAATAGCGTTTCAAACGTCTCTCGCTCTGAGACTTGGGAGTGGTTGTTCCCCTTGCTCTACATGGGTAACGCTGCTTCGAGGGTGGCTGTTGTCGATGTGTTCCTGGTTCGAGCCCAGGTAGGAGCGAGGAGAGGGACGGAAGCTATACTGTTACACTGGCAATACTAAAGTGCCTATAAGAACATCCAATAGTCAAAGGGATATGAAATACAAATCGTATAGAGAGAAATAGTCCTAGAATTCCTATAATAACTACAACCTAAAACTTCTTACCTGGGAATATTGAAGACTCATATTCAAAGGAACCACCAGCTTTCATATGTTCTCATGTTCTGAGCAAGGAACTTAAACATTAGCTTTTTTACATGGCACATATTGCACTTTTACTTTCTTCTCCAACACTTTGTTTTTGCATTATTTAAACCAAATTGAACATGTTTCATTATTTATTTGAGGCTAAATTGATTTTATTGATGTATTATATTAAGTTAAAATAAGTGTTCATTCAGTATTGTTGTAATTGTCATTATTACAAATAAATAAATAAATAAATAATGTTAAAAAATAGGACGATTAATCGGTATCGGCTTTTTTTGGTCCTCCAATAATCGGTGTTGAAAAATCATAATCGGTCGACCTCTACTCTGAACTCAAGTGTCTCGTATGTATTGTGAATACAATGACATCATGTTTGACAGGCAAGGATTCTGTAAAGTGTTGCTTTACAGAATCCTTGCAGTATTTACAAGCCAATGTGTTGTTATGCCTTGCATAACTACTGAAAATACACACAAAAACACAACCACAGCCATGCAAACTCAACCACATTCAAGAATACAGACACACACACACACCGAGCGTATGTCTTACCGTGACACGTTTCATGTCCAGCTGTCTGAGTTGAAGCACACAGCGCAGGACGGCCTGCTTGTACCATGTCTCCAGGGCTACTGGGTTCCCATCCAGGGTGAGCTCAGAAAGGGAGCACGACTCTCCCAGGCAGGCTAGCTCATCAAAACTACACACAGAGTGAGAAAACACACACCACACAGGTCATTAACAACTATGGGACAAATACAACAGGTGTAGACTTTACCGTAAAATGCTTACTTACAAGCACTTAACCAACAATGCAGTTTTAAGAAAATAGAGTTAAGAAAATATTTATTAAATAAACTAAAGTAAAAAAATTGTTTTAAGTAACACAATAAAATAACAATAATGTGGCTATATATACACGGGGTACTGGTACCGAGTCAATGTGCAGGGGTACAGGTTAGTCAAGTTAATTTGTACATGTAGGTAGGGGTAAAGTGACTATGCATGAATAATAAACAGCGAGTAGCAGCAGTGTACAAACAAAAGGAGGGGGGGTGTCAAGCAAATAGTCCGGGTGGCCATTTAATGAATTGTTCAGCAGTCTTATGGCTTGGGGGTAGAAGCTGTTAAGGAGCCTTTTGGACCTAGACTTGGCGCTCCAGTACCGCTTGCTGTGCGGTAGCAGAGAGAACAGTCTATGACTTGGGTGACTGGAGTCTTTGACAATTTTTGGGGCTTTCCTCAGACATTTTTGGGGCTGCTGAGTGGCACAGCAGTCTAAGGCACTGCATCTCAGTGCTTGAGGCGTCACTGCAGACACCCTGGTTCGAATCTAGGCTGTATCACAACCGGCTGTGATTGGGAGTCCCATAGGGCGGCGCACAATTGGCCCAGTGTCGTCCGTGTTTGGCCGGTGTAGGCCGCCATACCAGGCGCTGATGCAACTATATGTTAATATAATGAGTAATTCACTTAGAAAAGCTCCCCCAACCTCCATTTTTGTTGAATTAACCTTATAATCCATAGGTCGACACTACCATCAGGGAACAGGGCCCGTATACACAATGAGTCTCAGATTAGGAATGCTGATCTAGGATCAGGTCCCCCTAGTCCATATAATCTTATTAAGGCAAAATGGATCCAATATTAGCTCTCCTACCCTAAGACCCTTTTTGATTACCCAGGGCCCAGAACTCAACAAAAAGAAAACATGGAAACGTGCTAATTGGGCCTGGGACTGGCAGTGGAAGAGGGCATTGAAAGCAACAGACATGGCCTGGGCCTGTCTGTGAACAGTTTTAGATGGGAAGAGAACAACTAGGCTAAACAGGGTGGTAGGTAGCCAAGCTAACTAGGGTGGCAGGTGAACTAGCGGTTAGGAGCGTTGGGCCAATGAACGAATGGTCGCTGGTTCAAATCCTCGAGCTGACTAGGTGAAAATAATCGGTCAATGTGCCCTTGAGCAAGACACCTAATCCTAATTGCTCCTGTAAATCACTCTGAATAAGAACATCTGCTCAATGACAAAAATGGAAATGTAATGTAAACAGTACAGTTGGTTCACCACAAATGTGAATATAAATAGTGGGGTTCTGAGCGGCCTAATTTGTGATAATGATCGCTTCAACCAAAGGCTTTGCTGAGCCTGGGATGGCTTCTTCCTCAGCTACAGCTATGCAGACGTCAAATAAAGGCACATGTTATCCACCAGGACTTCACTGTGCGATGATAATAGTAGCCTACATTTCTCAGATGATTTAAATCAAAAGGCTCTGACAGAGGATCAAATGCAAACCAGATTAGACTAGATGTTGTATTTTGCCATCATTATAGATTTACAGTTGAAGTCGGAAGTTTACATACACCTTAGCCAAATACATTTAACCTCAGTTTTTCAGAATTCCTGACATTTAATCCTAGTAAAAATTCCCTTCTTAGGTCAGTTAGGATCACCACTTTACTTTACGAATGTGGAATTTCAGAATAATAGTAGAGAGAATTATTTATTTCAGCTTTAATTTAATTTCTTTCACATTCACAGTGGGTCAGAAGTATACATACACTCAATTAGAATTTGGTAGCATTGGCTTTAAATTGTTTAACTTGGGTTTTGGGTAGCCTTCCACAAGCTTCCCACAATAAATTGGGTGAATTTTGGCCCATTCCTCCTGACAGAGCTGGTGTAACTGAGTCAGGTTTGTAGGCCTCCTTGCTCACACACGCTTTTTTCAGTTCTGCCCACAAATGTTCTATATGATTGAGGTCATGGCTTTGTGATGGCCACGACAATACCTTGACTTTGTTGTCCTTAAGCCATTTTGCCACAACTTTGGAAGTATGCTTGGGGTCATTGTCCATTTGGAAGACCCATTTGCAACCAAGCTTTAACTTCCTGACTGATGTCTTGAGATGTTGCTTCAATATATCCACATAATTTCCCTTCCTCATGATGCCATCTATTTTGTGAAGTGCACCAGTCCCACCTGCAGCAAAGCACCCCCACAACATGATGCTGCCACCCCCGTGCTTCACGGTTGGGATGGTGTTCTTCGGCTTGCAAGCGTCCCCCTTTTTCCTCCAAACATAACGATGGTCATTATGGCCAAACAGTTCTATTTTTGTTTCATCAGACCAGAGGACATTTCTCCAAAAAGTACCATCTTTGTCCCCATGTGCAGTTGCAAACCGTAGTCTGGCTTTTTTATGGTGGTTTTGGAGCAGTGGCTTCTTCCTTGCTGAGCAGCCTTTCAGGTTATGTCGATATAGGACTTGTTTTACTGTGGATATAGATACTTTTGTACCTGCTTCCTCCAGCATCTTCACAAAGTCCTTTGCTGTTGTTCTGGGATTGATTTGCACTTTTCGCACCAAAGTAAGTTAATCTCTAGGAGACAGAACGCGTCTCCTTCCTGAGCGGTATGACGGCTGCGTGGTCACATGGTGTTTATACTTGCGTTCTGTTGTTTGTACAGATGAACGTGGTACCTTCAGGCGTTTGGAAATTGCTCCCAAGGATGAACCAGACTTGTGGAGGTCTACAATTTTTTTCTGAGGTCTTGGCTGATTTCTTTTGATTTTCCCATGATGTCAAGCAAAGAGGCACTGAGTTTGAAGGTAGCCTTGAAATACATCCACATGGACACCTCCAATTGACTCAAATTATGTCAATTAGCCTATCTGAAATTTCTAAAATCATGACATCATTTTCTGGAATTTTCCAACCTGTTTAAAGGCACAGTCAACGTAGTGTATGTAAACTTCTGACCCATTGGAATTGTGATACAGTGAGTTATAAGTGAAATAATCTGTCTGTAAACAATTGTTGGAAAAATGACTTGTGTCATGCACAAAGTAGATGTCCTAACCGACTTGCCAAAACTATAGTTTGTTAACAAGAAATTTGTGGAGTGGTTGAAAAACAAGTTTTAATGACTCCAACCTAACTGTATGTAAACTTCCGACTTCAACTAAGCTTTATGTTTGGGCAAGGCAGGGTTTAAATTATTTATTTACTGCCTAAAACAGAGTGGGCTTGCAAGAGCTGCCATGAAAAATTAATCACATCAGGAGTCAACTGTGGCCCTCTGGACTGGCAACACTGTCTTATTAAATCAGGATTTCACAGGACCGTTTTCACAGGCAGAGACAGTGCTACTTCAGCATTCAGCCTCTGTCCTCCTGACTGAACTCAATGACAAGTCCACTGTTTATATAAGGCTAAGGGAGGCAAAAGGCAAAGCCACAAACCACACAAGGAAAAAAGAACAGGGGTTTGAAAACACTCTCTCCACAGTAACAAAACAGACCTTCCATTCATGAGACACGCCGACATACGATCTCTTAGCAACCCAGCAGTACAGTAGTTTGTTAGTCACTGGGGTAGGGAGAGACTGCCCACCCCAGCAGTACAGTAGGTTATTAGCCACTGGGGAAGGGAGAGACTGCCCACCTCAGCAGTCATTCAGTGTGTGCTCAGACAGAGAGAGAGAGAGCAGGCAGTATGGGTCCTCCTCTGCAGCAGAGGCCAGGCCCAGCCCTGAGCTATAGGGAGCTGCCTGGGAGGGGAACCTGCCAGTACTGAGATCTGTGGAGAGGAGGGGGTTAAGCAGTAGCAGTAGTAGAAGCAGATCTTACCTGGTGATGCTGTTGCAGCTGAGAAAGAGGCGCTGGAGGCAGGGCAGCTGGTCCACCTCTGTCTAGACAAAGAGAGGGAGAGAAAGAGGGGGATGAAGAGAGGAGAGGGGGCTCTAGAGGGGTTTGAGTTGAGGTAGCAGTGGGGCACTGCACAGTCACAGCGCGGCTCAGACCTTCCCATCCCTCTCCATTCCCTCAGTCACCTTGCAGCTCCCAGCTCCGGCATACAGCATACAGCCCCATCCGCCCTGCGCGCGCAGGCACACTGCCGCGGCTGCACAGGGAGGGGAGGGGCAGAGCAAGGAGAAGGGGAGGGAGAGGAGAGGAGAGTGCGCTAATGCAGAGATCCCCTGCTGCAGGAGCTTGCTCACACACTCCGCTTATAGAGAGAGAAAGAGAGAAAGAAAGAGGGGGCTACTGGCACACAGACACACACAGAGACACACACAGAGACACACACAGAGACACACACAGAGACACACACAGAGACACTGCCCAGCAGCAGCAGAAGAACAAAGGGAAGGCGACAGCAATATGGGCAAATTATGAATTCAACAGGAATAGATTAAAGTCTCCAGTGGTGCCGATGTCATGGAATCTGTTTCATCATCAGGCTGTTTCAGGATCAATGGAGGAGAGAGTCTGAGGGAGGATGGGAGGATGTGAGGAGGACCAGCAGGCTGGCTGGCTGATGAGGACACAGAGGCACAGGCAATGTCACAGCCAGCAACAGGAGAGTAGGACAGGGGGATGGCAGTGGGGATGACGTGTTCAGCCTCGTAGGGCAGGGCAACCTCATTAGCTGCAACTTTAGAAGCCTTCTATGAGGATGAATGACATGCGCTGGGATGCGTGTGCGTGTGGACACTGCCATGAGGGACTTAAAGCACTGCGTCAGCCCATACAGACTCCACCAGCACTGCCTGTATCTCTGCCTCTCATCAGACAACAAGAGCTTAACCTAGCAGTCATCCACATAAACTCCCTCTACACTACCACAATACTCATCCACATAAACTCCCTCTACACTACCACAATACTCATCCACATAAACTCCCTCTACACTACCACAATACTCATCCACATAAACTCCCTCTACACTACCACAATTCTCATCCACATAAACTCCCTCTACACTACCACAATTCTCATCCACATAAACTCCCTCTACACTACCACAATACTCATCCACATAAACTCCCTCTACACTGCCACAATAATCATCCACACACGCTCACTTGCATGCACACCCCCATCCCCCCATTCTAACAACCCAAATGCCCACCTGCCAGATTAGCCTAATGGAGGCACTCCTTTCATCTGTGTGGGTTAAAGACGTGATGCCCAGTTATGGTGTATTCCCTCTGATCAGTCTACTACACCTGGTCATCTACTACAGCTCTCACTATGCCGAGGGCCAACTGGTCAGCCACTAGACTAGAGCACAACATTTACTGTGTAATGGCCATGCTGACCTCTAAAGCCATATCCATGCTCTCTGTTACATGAATCAGATCTGTGGGGCTTGGCCATTTAGTTTAGTTTATTAATTCAACCATTTAAAAAACAAGCACACACAAAACTTGAAAAAGCCATACATGCACATGAGTAAAATCATGGAGGATAACACACAATAAAGTCTGGGACTTATTTCCATTGTGGTCCTCTTGAAACAAGATGGCTAGGCAAGCTCAAACACAGTTAAACACAGTATGGCATTGAGATAATAAAACATAAAAACAAAGAAGAATAACACCTATCTCATCATTGCAGTTACTGTCACGACTTCTGCCGAAGTCGATTCCTCTCCTTGTTCGGGTGGTGCTCGGCGGTCGACGTCACCGGTCTTCTAGCCATCATTGATCCATTTTACATTTTCCATTGGTTTTGTCTTGTCTTCCTACACAACTGGTTCCAATCCCATTCATTACATGTTGTGTATTTAACCCTCTGTTTCCCCTCATGTCCTTGTCAGAGATTGTTTGTTTGTTATGTTCGTGTATTATGTATTGGTGTGCGACGGGTTCTTGTACCCACTTTTATTTATCTTGTATTTTTGATTATGGAGTTTTGTCAAGTCTATTAAACGACTCCATTTATACCAAGTTCGATTCTCCTGCGCCTGACTTCCCTGCCACCAACACACACAACATTACAGTTACATCGTAGGGTACATTCATATGGGCACAGAAGACCTTTCAATGCGGGGAAAACTCAGGAAATGTAATAAACACATACATGTGAGCAACAGGGGGCTCTGGGTTAGCCTGGTGCCGACTCACCTGGGGTGACACGATAGTGCCCTGCCTGCTGCCTCGACTCCCTGAGGAACCTCCCCAGCACCGACCAGCAGTGTGCCCTCTGTGGCCACAGATGGTGCAGGGAATGGCCCCTCCTCCGGTCGCCCTAAGCGCAGCACCTCCCAGCTCCATGGGCGTCGGAGCGGAGGTGCTGGGGGATGGAACTGACAGGGCCCGATCTGGACATCCGCGGGCAGCCAGCAGGTTGTCCAGCCGGATGGACAGATCCACCAGCTGGTCCAACGTGAGGGTGGTGTCTCGGCAGGCCAACTTCCGACGAACGTCCTCGCGCAGACTGCAACGGTAGTGATCGATCAGGGGACTGTCGTTCCATCCCGCGCTGGAGGCCAGGGTCCGGAAGTCCAAAGCGAAATCCTGCACGCTCCTCGTCCCCTGCCTCAGGTAGAACAGACGTTCACCCGCCACTCGACCATCAGGCGGGTGGTCGAAAACTGCCCGAAAGCGGCAGGTGAACTCTGCGTAATGGTCCAACGCCGCGTCTCCTTCACTCCATACAGCGTTGGCCCACTCCAGGGCTTTGCCTGAGAGGCAGGAGATGTGGGCGGACACGCTCTCACGTCCCGAAGGAGCCGGGTGGACGATCGCCAGGTAGAGCTCCAGCTGAAGTAGGAACCCCTGGCATCCGGCAGCCGTCCCATCATACTCCCTCGGGAGCGCGAGCCGAATCTCGCTGGGACCGGGTGAAGGAGGGGTGGACAGTGGGGCCTGCTGTAGTGGGGCTGGTGGAGGCGCTGGACGACCTCCTCCTCTCTCCCAACAATCCATCGTCTGCAGCACGCGATCCATGGTGGTGCCCAGACGTTGCAACATGGTCATGTGCTGCTGGACGCGCTCCTCTACCGCCACAGGGAGGGCGTCTGCTCCTGCCGACTCCATTCGGTGGTGAGGAATTCTGTAAAGCATCTCTGTGTAGCTGGAGATGAGTCAGGCGCAGGACAGCAGATATGAGTAATGAAAGCAATTTTACTCAAATATATCACAATACACGTCATATAAATACATGGCCACAAATACGGACCGCAATACAACAAACAATTACTGACAAACAAACATGGGGGAACAGAGGGTTAAATAATGAACAAGTAATTGGGGGATTGAAACCAGGTGTGTAAGACAAAGACAAAACAAAGAGGAAAATGAAAAGTGGATCGGCGATGGCTAGAAGGCGGGTGACGTCGACTGCCGAACACCGCCCGAACAAGGAGAGGGACCGACTTCGGCGGAAGTCGTGACACATACACCCTGTACCATGGAATCGGTTCATCAAAAATCTCTTCCCAACTATTTTGCAATCTGTATGGCACAGTTGTCAACATCCTGGTCCTCAAATGAAACTGGTATGCTTTCCTATTTGTTATTTTTATTCCTCTGCCAGTTTTGATCCTTTATATTGGGCAGACAGACCAGTTCCCAAGCTCCTCCTGCTGCCACCTGCCTCCTCCATTTTTGGGGTAATGCTGAAATCAATTGGTTGTACTCTTGGATTGAGCAGACCTTCCCATACAATTCTGATAACTTCATGAAGGACATAACTCTACCATTCCAATTTACGATATCATTTAAGAACAAAATACCCTTTTCAAACATCTTTCCCATAAAAACAGGTATTTTATGAAACAACACATTTGAGTTCAGCTATAATATTTGTTGTAATATTTGTTCGATCTTTTCAGGGGGATGAAATTGAAATTGTAGCCAGCTCTGCAATGCTTGTTTGAAAAAGAGAGATACTTTGAAAAAAGTATAATTTTCAATTCATTGAAAATGAGACATGGCAATCTACACAAAGGAAAAAAGGCAATTTTTAGACAATGGATGTGCTTTTTTTAGTAATCTACTTGAGAACCATTTAGGGTTCAAGTAACACTTTTGAATAAGTGAAGCTTTTAGAGAGAGGTTTAGCACTTTTATATTTAATAATCTCAACCCACCCAATTCATATTCATTATATAGAAAGGAACATTTTATTTTGTCTGGTTTAGCATCCCAGATAAAATTATATTTTTTTGCTCATATGATTTGAAAAATTAATCATCAGGAGTAGGCAGTGCCATAAGTAAGTGAGAAAACTGAGATATGACTAAGGAGTTAATCAGGGCAAGTTTTCCATAAATAGACAGGTATTTACCTCTCCATGGTTGCAGGATTTTCTATTGAAATTCATTGTGAAGAGCTTATTTATATATTTTGTGATATGAATACCAAGTATGTCTACTTCATCATCAGCTCATTTTATATGTAAACTGCAGGGTAATGTAAAAGTTGTAATTTTTAAAGATCCAATACGTAAAATTGTACACTTATCATAATTAGGTTTTAGTCCAGAGAGTACAAAAAAAGTTATCTAGATCTTCAATGAGACATTGCAGGGATCTAGCTTGCGGACTTAATATAAAACTTGAGTCATCGGCATACATGGACACCTTTGTTTTTAAGCCTTGGATTTCTAATCCTCTAATGTTGTTATTGGATCTGATTTTAATAGCTAGCATTTCGACGGCCATAGCGAATAGATATGGTGACAGCGGACACCCTTGATTAACTCCTCTTGACCATTCAAAACTCTCTGAGAAGTGGCCATTATTTACTATTTTACACCTGGGGTTGCTGTACATTATTTTTACCCATTTTATAAGAGAATTACCGAAATTGAAAAAATACAGGTATTTATAAATAAAATCCAGCCGGCCTTTTCAAAATCCGCTATAAATACCAGGCCTGGCTTCTTAGATGTTTCATGATGTTCTATTATTTCTAGTAGTTGTCGTATATTATCTCCAATGTATTGTCCATGTAAAAAACCTGTCTTATCAGGATGAACAATACCTGGTAAAACTCTTTTAATTCTGAGTGCTATGCATTTCGCTAGTATTTTTGCATCACAACATTGAAATGTAAGGGGCCTCCAGTTTTTTAGATAGACTGAGTCTTTATATTTGCCATCTGGGTCTGGTTTTAATAATAGAGAAATCAGACCTTCCGGCTGAGTAACTGACAGACTACCATTTCTATAGGAGTAGTTAAAACAATCTAACAATGGAGCTTTTAGTATATAAAAACAGGCTTGATATACCTCTACCGGTATGCCGTCAAGCCCTGGGTTTTTTCCAGACTGAAAGGATTTAATAGCTTCAGAAAGTTCTTCCTCGGTAATTTGGCCTTCGCACTGATCTTTCTGTACATTTGTTAATTTCCCATTCAGTGGGAGAGGATGAGACGGAAAAGAGAACATCTGCCTAAAATAATTAGCTTCCTCTTTTAAAATATAATTTGGAGAATCATAGATGACTCCGTCATCAGTAACGAGTGTCAGCAAATTCTTTTTGTTAGCGTTCCTGTATTGGAGATTCAGGTAGAATTTTGGGGATTTTTCTCCATATTCCACCCAGTTTGCTTTATTTTTGTAATAGATTACATTAGATTCTTGAATAAGTTCCTCAAGTTCTTTTTGTTTTTCCTCTAACTTATTTTGCATCTCTGTAGTATACTTTTTATTTTTATCTACCTTTACTATCAATTCATGGATTTCCCTTGTTAGTCTTGTCTCTTTAGCCAGAAACTCCTTTTTTTGTTATTATTGATGAATATTAAATTGAATGACCTCTGAAGGTACATTTAAAGGTATCCCAAACAATAAGGGGATTTGCTGAACCTACAGTTGAAGTCGGAAGTTTACATACACCTTAGCCAAATACATTTAAACTCCGTTTTTCAGAATTCCTGACATTTAATCCTAGTAAAAAAATCCCTGTCTTAGGTCAGTTAGGATCACCACTTTACTTTAATTAAGAATGTGAAATGTCAGAATAATAGTAGAGAGAATGATGTGTTTCAGCTTTTATTTCTTTCATCATATTCCCAGTGTGTCAGAAGTTTACATACACTCAATTAGTATTTGGTAGCATTGGCTTTAAATTGTTTAACTTGGGTTTTGGGTAGCCTTCCACAAGCTTCCCACAATAAATTGGGAGAATTTTGGCCCATTCCTCCTGACAGAGCTGGTGTAACTGAGTCAGGTTTGTAGGCCTCCTTGCTCGCACACGCTTTTTCAGTTCTGCCCACAAATGTTCTATGGGATTGAGGTCAGGGCTTTGTGATGGCCACTCCAATACCTTTAAGGTTGGGATGTTGTTCTTCTTCTTGCAAGCCTCCCCCTATTTCCTCCAAACATAACCATGGTCATTATGGCCAAACAGTTATATTTTTGTTTCATTGACCAGAGGACATTTCTCCAAAAAGTACCATCTTTGTCCCCATGTGCAGTTGCAAACCGTAGTCTGGCTTTTTTATGGTGGTTTTGGAGCAGTGGCTTCTTCCTTGCTGAGCGGTCTTTCAGATTATGTTGATATAGGACTCGTTTTACTGCGGATATAGATACTTTTGTACCTGTTTCCTCCAGCATCTTAACAGGGTTCTTTTCTGTTGTTCTGGGATTGATTTTCACTTTTCGCACCAAAGTACGTTCATCTCTAGGAGACAGAAGGCGTCTCCTTCCTGAGCGGTATGACGGCTGCGTGGTCACATGGTGTTTATACTTGCGTACTGTTGTTTGCACAGATGAACATGGTACCTTCAGGCTTTTGTAAATTGCTCTCAAGGATGAACCAGACTTGTGGAGGTCTACAATTTTTTTATGAGGTCTTGGCTGATTCTTTTTGATTTTCCCATGATGTCAAGCAAAAAGGCACTGAGTTTGAAGGTAGGTCTTAAAATACATCCACATGGACACCTCCAAATGACTCAAATGATGTCAATTAGCCTATCAGAAGCTTCTAAAGCCATAACATGATTTTCTGGAATTTTCCAAGCTGTTTAAAGGCACAGTCAACTTAGTGTATGTAAACTTCTGACCCAACAGAATAGTGATACAGTGATTCACTGTATATAATACTGTATATAATTCACTGTATATATAAGTGAAATAATCTGTCTGTAAACAATTGTTGGAAAAATTACTTGTGTCATGCACAAAGTAGATGTCCTAACCGACTTGCCAAAACTATAGCGGTTAACAATACATTTTGTAGAGTGGTTGAAAAACGAGTTTTAATGACTCCAACCTAAGTGTATGTAAACTTCCGACTTCCAACTGTATATTAAACTGTAAAAATTAAGTTCTAAATGATTTTGTCTTAGTTAAAAATAAGTTGACCCCAGTCCTTTTTCCACGCAAGTTCATCTAAGGATGTAGAGTGAGTTTCTTGTAAACAGTATGTTACATTCCTTTTCTTTTAGCCATGTAAAGACTGATCTTTTTTCTACAATCTGTTAAACCGTTACAATTTTAACTGGCTATACTTATTTCACCCCTTACCATAACTAGATACTATTCTCAGTCTAAATCGACCATAATTAGTGCTTGTAAAGTTACTGCCATCAGAGGTATTATGACGGTCAAAACTAGAGCTTTCAAATGTCTGATATTTAGAATTCAAGAAATAGGTTCTCGCAATATTTGTTTTATTCCCTTGCCTGTTTTCCTGTGAGCCAATGCCACAGATGTTAGAAAATTGAGACAAGATATTATGTGTGTAGTAAATCTGAGTAGGTTGACGTGTATGATATTGGATGTGATTTAGTGAGAGTGTGTACAATGTCTGAATAAGAGTAAGACTATAATGTGTGATATCCAAATAAAAAATAACTCAGCCAATTTGCTTGGTTGAGTGTCTATGTGTGTAACATGAAGTGCATATAGCCTTAATATTCATGATGATAATTGTAATCCATCTCGTATCACCGTCATAGTTGCATCATAATTACCTTTAACATCATTGAAAAACACAACCCAGCATTTTCATAGCAATTGACGTTTCACATGATCATGAAAGAGACCTTGCATTACTCTAGAGACGGCTTCACTACAGTACAAATGTATTCCATACAATATGTTATTATTCCCCAATGCCCATATTCTGATATCTTCCCCTTGCTGTTGTAAACATATATAAACTTGTAGACAAATACATAAAAAAGATAGACAAATAATAAACACATTCAATTATAAAACAGTTCTCGACAATAGAGAGAGGGAGAGAAAAGAAAAGCGAGAAAGAGAGTGAGAGAAGAGAGCGAGATCAGATGTGTGTATGTATGTATGTATAAGTCCGTATGTGTAAGCGAGCATGTAATTGAGTATGTGTGTGTGTTCATATCCCCTTCATAATGTTCAGATATTTTTACAGTTCCTATACTTTCTTTTTTTCGTAACCTGAAGTCCCTGTAGAATTTAGTACAGCCATGGTGTTATGAAGCTGTCTCGGAATAGCTGTCCATCCATAAAGAGTTTGTCCACAATAAGAAAGGCACACTTACCCTTCTCCCTTTGTTGCCTTTGTACCAGATACAGTCTCTTACGATGTTCGTTTATCTCCCTTAGAAATTGGTCATTGAGACCGAATTTGGTCCCTTTAAGCTCCCTTCCCCTGCTTTTGATCAGCTCCTTTTGTTGGTAGTGTTCAAATTTTGCGATGATCAGTCGGGGACACTTGCTCTTGTCGCTCTGAGCTCCAAGTCTGTGTACTCGGTGGAAAGCCACCTTGTTTAGTCTCTATAGGAAGTTTCAAGGCGGATTGCATGAATTCTCTGATCGCGCCCTCTGGATTATTGGATGTGTCCTCAGGAATCCCAGAAAAAAATAGATTTTCACGCATGCTACGACTTTGTCTAGTAGCGACTCCATAATTTCCCTGAGTAGACAATCCATGCTGGAATCGTGGATTTTTACCTTGGCTGTGAGTGCCTTGTTTTCTCCTTGGAACATGAGAACTCCAAACTCCCCCTCAGCCCTGCTAGCTCCTCACACAACTTTTCCAGTGTTGCATGGATTCCAGCCAGAGCACTAGCCTCTACTTAAAATTGTTCGTGTCTGTAGATTAATCTGTTTTTCTTTTTTTTGTCGGGTTAAAGTTCTTTTGTGAGGTAGTTGGATCTTTCCATGATGGAGTATGTTGTTCCTCCATAGCGTAAAGCTGTTGGTACTAGTCGATTTCCCTTCGGGTCTCCTTAGTATCAAGGTTGGCTCTTTACTGTAACCAGTTGTTTTACGAAACGATAACAATGAATCTTTCCCATGATGACGACAGGTGTCTTTAGTACAGCCAGCTAGCACTCGCAGAATCCACACAAAAAAATGGAACACAAACATGCAGTCCCAGCCGAAAGGTTAACCACATCATGGAATCCTTAGCAACAAAACTTTTGTTCTGATTAAAATCGATTTAATGAAACAATTTTAATATTAACAACACACCGAGTGTAGACAGTACAATGTTCTGTTGCGCACTCTGATCAAACAGTTTTTAACTTTGTTTTTCAGAGCTGCCCAGAGAGGACATCATTTTTATGGGCAGAGACAACTCATTCCACTCTGAGGTTCCAGTATACAAGAAAGTACCTTTCCCAGCATTACTCCTGAACCTGTATAAGCGCACATTAGCAACACCTGATCTGGTGCTGTGATTGTGTGCATCCCTAACATGGGAAAAGTAATCAATTAGATATCTGGGTGCAGAACCATAAATACTCCTGTAAACCAAACCCAGTCTAATCTAGCCTCAACAGGCAGACAGGTTAGTTCCTGAATGCAGCTCCTGCATATGTGAGTACGTGGACTGACCTTCAATACTATCCTGATCCGCTTATTCTGGGCTATCTGGAGCTTCTCCCTCATAAGCTTAGATAAGCCCCCAAACCAGGAATTAGTAGCATAGTCAAAACTGTCCTTATCAAGCAGCTTGGACTTTCTAGCCAAAAACGTAGTACTGGCATTAACCTTCCCTAGCACTTTAGTGGCCATGCTCACACCTCCCAAGCTTCCATCCCAGGTAGCTAACAGAGGTTTTAGTAGTCAGGACCTCACCCCCTAACTCCACTCTGATTTCAGAGGACCTGCACAATTTAGGTCTGGACCCAAAAATAATTTCCTCAGTTTTACCTAACAGCTTATTATCTCCAAGCCATTTGCTAATACTAGTAAGCGCTGTGCTAAGTGTCATGACTGTCCTGATCAGGTCAGGTTACAGGAGACCACAACCCTACAGATTATCTCTCACCCCCAACAAAGGAGGAGAGATCTAGGGGTATGAAGATGTGGGGTTTTTATGACCCCTCACGCCCATGGTAAATCTTAGGCAACAGACAAAATTCCTTTGTCCTCTCACTATGGAGAACCAGCCTCAGAACATTAAACATGCAATAAAGGGACTTTGGAACAATGGTTTCCGTCAGCCACAATGGTGGTCATGACGATAGATGGAATATGAAAATTAATGTCATTTTTGTCTGGTTATTAAAAGGTTAAAGGACGATGTTATTACGGAAACATTGTAACTTTAAGAGTTTTCCTAATATATGCTTGATGTTTATACATTGTACATTGTGTGGAAAATGTTCAAATCAAAGAGAATGTTTTGGTAAAGATGAAATGTGATGTTAGTTGTCTAAAATAGGATTGGAGTTAAATCTAGACCTTGCCTCAACTTGGTACGCCCAGAAAATTGACCTAAAGGCGGTTACGCCCACTTCTGACCCGAGGGTATAAGACATGTGAGTTAAGAATTAACATATCAGACTAAGTGACCCGTGCTGCAGCTAAGGTCTAAAAAGTCAACAAACCCAAAACGCAACACAAGGTTGAAGACAAAGAAATCTTTTTTCTACCCATGCTATGGATGAGTAGCTGTGTCTAAGCGGGTGAATTCAAGCCTGATCACCCGGTCTCCACTCCCCATCGAATCGTGGTATCTAAACTGTTTCCATTCCTACGCTGTAAGCTCTGAGCTACAGAGCTGTCTGTCCTCAGAAGACCCCTTTCAGGGCAAGGGCGAGGAATCAGAAAACTAAGCCAAAAGGACACTGACATCGTGAGGACAACCAGAGAGTTGCACCAGAGAAGAGCGTCATTGAGAAGCCTAAACGGTCCACACGGAGACCTTCAACACGTAATTACATCATTATATTGTAACCCATAAGAGCGGCAGTTCGGGGCAAGGTTAGGGTTAAAATAAGCATAGCTGACAAATGCACCCAAATGTATGTTTCTCTCGTGTACTTTCTCTTTTTCTCTCTTTTTGAAATCCCCATTTTGGGTAACACGCTTCATATATACTAAGTTCTAATCAATAGCCTAGACTGTGTTTTTGTGTATGTGTATCTTTTATTATCATTTTAGCTTTCTAGTAAATAAATAATCAACTAAAATTGGTGTGGTACGAACTCATTGGTGGGACCCGGGTTTGTGCAGATTCCCGGATTATGCGACGTTCAGAATGAGACTGTAGAGGAAATTGATTAATTAGTGACTGTTGTAAAATCGATATTCTGATATTCTTTGAGTTAATTTGGGAAATAGAAACTCAATAAAACTAATTTTCCCATGGTGCCCCAGGTTTATGAGGTAATAATTGCCTGATTAATTTAATCACGCAATTATAAACCGTTAATCATTCGATGAGCAGCAGTCGTCACATTAACTAATACAACGTCACGACATAAGTATGCTCTCCAACATTGTTTTACTTTGTGAGACAACAGAAGTGTAGAGTCATCTGCATAAAGGAAAAGACAGCAAGAGCAAGCATCTTTTATATCGTTTATATACAGTAAAAACAGTAGAGGACCAAGCACGCTCCCCTGCGGAACGCCACAACTTATTGATTTTGCCTGAGACAGTGAACCATTAACCTCTACTACTTGCTCCCTACCTGACAAATAGAACTTTACCCAGCCTAGAGGGATACTGCTTAACCCCAGTGCCTCCAGTTTGGAGATTAGGAGACAGTGGTTAACTGTATGTCAAGCAGTACCATTCCACATAGATTTCCCTCATCAATCTCTTTTCAGATGAAGTCAGTCAAGTAAAGTAGACATGAATCAGTGGAGTATGTTCTTCTAAAACCTGACTTAAAATTATGCATTAGACTGTTTGTTGACATATTCATACATTTCCTCATGTGCAACTCTCTCCAGGATATTTGGTGTTACACTAAGGATAGATACAGGCTTATAATTCATAGGGTCAGACTTTATCCCCTTCTTATACAAAGATGCTTGTTCAAGAGAGAGATTAACGATATGCATAATACAAGGGGCAATTTGCTCAGCAGAATCTCTAAGAAACCTTGCAGGAATATTATCCAGGACTGTGGCTTTGGAGCATTTAAGCTCTGCTAGTATACTGGCTATTTTGTCTGTTGCTACCTTTGCAAAAGAAAAAGAGTTTGGCTGATTCCCTAACTCAGAATAATACTTATTGACTTGGTCGTTTCCATACAAACTGGTGGGCAGCCTGCTAACCAGCTTGCCGGCAACAGAAGTAAAAAAAAAAAGAGTTGAATTAATTTGCATCTTCTGCTTTTTCATATACCATCTCCTCCCTCATGTTCAGTCCAATACTGTTAAGCTTGTTTTTGGTAGTACTACTACAGCCTAGGTCCTTAAATGATTTCCAAAGCTTTTTAGGGTAATTTTTGTTCACAATGATTTTATCAGCAAACTAACCCCTCTTAGCTTCGTCCATCCTGCTCTGTGTGTGCTTCATTTCTGTGACGCTTATATAGGACAGAATCAGGTTGCTCTTGAGAGTTCTTAAATTTCTTAAAGGCCTTATTCCTAGCTTGGATAGATTATAGAATCTCATGATTAAACCAAGGGCTAGATCTCTGCTTTACTCTGACCCGTCTAATGGGAGCCATCACATTCACCATATCAAGGAATCTACATTTAAAGGCTTCCCAGGCACTGTCTACCCCTACACTATCCAGCACAGGTGACCAGTCAATTTTACCCACTTGCTCCCTAAACATTTCAACACAGTATTTTTTGAGTCCTCTGATTCTAACAGTTTTGTGACACTTAAATATATCTTTAAAAACCATCCTTGTGCAAAATGTAATAAAATGATCACTGATTCCATAGACTATTACTCCACTCTGCAATATTTTGGATTTATCAGAGACCAATATTAAGTCAATCGTACTTTGCACTGCCTCACATACCCTGGTGGGATCTTTTATCATTTGGGTCAGAGCAAGTGATCTACAGAAGTGCATAAATACATTGTGGGTTGGTCTATTCTTTTTGCAGACATCAGTATTGAAATCCCCTAACGCAATGATTTCCTTCACCATCACTAGTAGAAGCCCAACAGCTAAATGTCGGACTAGCTGCCTGCAATCAGAACACTGAACCAAATCCAAGGGCACAGTTTAGAAAAAAGAGAACATGAATAGTGCATGTGTCACAGCCTAATCTGTTTCACCTGTCCTCGTTATTGTCTCCACCCCCTCCAGGTGTCGCTTATTTTCCCCAGTGTATTTATCCCTGTGTTTCCTGTCTCTCTGAGCCAGTTCGTCTTGTATGTTTCCAAGTCAACCAGCGGTTTTCCCGGTCTCCTGCTTTTTCTATTCCTCACGGTTTTGACCCTTACCTGTTTCTGGACTTTGTGCCTGACTATTCTGCCTGCCTTGACCACGAGCCTGTCTACCACTCTGTACCTCCTGGACTCTGATCTGGTTTTGACCTTTTTGCCTGTCCACGACCATTCTCTTGCCTACCCCTTTGGATTAATAAACATTGTAAGACTCCAACCATCTGCCTCCTGTGTCTGCATTGTGCCTTGATAGCATGTTAGATTCAAATGTGTGCCTGGTTCAATAAACAGACAAAACTAGTACTGACCACACCAATAAAATAGATAGGGATGGATTCTTGATCTGGATTTACTACAAAATGTATAATATACTGTAAATAATATACAGTACTATAATATACAGTACTGAATTAGTCATAGAATAATTTGTCCAGTATGTTAAGGCAGCTGAGTGCTCATACATCAATATTACTTATGAATAGCTCATGCTGTAAGCAGATGACCCAGACAGTAAAGTACATTAGAAACCCATGAGATAGACACTGCGTTAACATCCAAAGAAACATCAAAGTCACAATAATAAAGGACAGACATCAACATGCCTTAAATTCTCATTCCACTCTGCTACCACATATGAAGGGCAAAGCTTTCATGGGGTCCGATTGACTTAAACATTAATATAATTCAAACAAAAATCTGATACTCATATTCCTTTTGTTTACGTTATGTTCATACCCCCTGGGCTCTAAGGCTCAAAATCATTATCAAAATGCATATTTTCCCTTGGAAAAAGATTAATGGCAAATGCAGGAGAAGGCTTCTAAAGCTGTAGCAAATGAGGATGAAACAAAACAAACTAAACAGGGCCAGGCACAGAATAGAACAAACCTCCCCCCATCCTTGCTCCCCCTGTCCCCCGTATGGCCTCCTGTTGCTGCACCATCCTGCTCAGCTACGGTGCTGACTTTTTCCACATTTTGTTACGTTACAGCTTTATTCTAAAATTGATTAAATCATTTTTTCCCCCTCATCAATCTACACACAATACCCCATAATGAAAAAAAATCTAAAAACCGGTTTTTAGATTTTTTTGTGGGACCTTATATAGACAGGTGTGTGCCTTTCCAAATAATGTCCAATCAATTAACTTTACCACAGGTGGACTCCAGTCAAGTTGTAGAAACATCTCAAGGATCAATGGAAACAGGATGCACCTGAGCTGAATTTCGAGTCTCATAGCAAAGGGTCTGAATACCAACGTAAATAAGGTATTTCTGTTATTTATTTTTACAAAATGTGCAAACATTTCTAAAAACCTGTTTTCGCTTTTTCATTATGGGGTATTGTGTGTAGAATGATGAGGATTTGTATTTATTTAATCCCTTTTAGAATAAGGCTGTTAGGTAACAAAATGTGGAAAAAGTCAAGGGGTCTGAATACTTTCCAAATACACTGTATGTGCATGTCAGTGGCAGTGTGCAATGGGTTACAAAATAAAGCCATAGCCTACTTTAGGCATAAACAAAAGAAGGCTAGTGTATGCATACAGTACGGTCAACCCACCACACCACTCAGTGACTTAGTTAGGGGGACTTTAATGGTGGGCTGCTCGAACACAATTACTGTATAAACAACTAAGGAGATGAGGAGTGCATTCACTTCATGCCGTTCAGGCACCGTTACACAACACTTTTAATGTGCTGTCTTCTACAGTTTATCAGAGTACACCCAATATGTTCTCCCTGTTGATTATGTTTATTATGCATTTTGGTTGAACCAAAATATTACATTTAACAACATTTTTATGAAATTGGAAACAATTAAATATATATGTGAAATTAAATGAAACAATAATATATGTTGATGATCATGCTAACAATACCCTAATATATTCAATATGCTGTAAACTACTGTCTTTTAGCAGTTTCTCTCAATTCCATATAATCAACCTAATAACTATGACAGCCCTCACTATTGTCATTTGTTGCCCTAATTGCACTGTTTGTCTACATAACCTGGTTCAAGCATTCATGACATTACCCTGAAGAAGGCACAGTGACGCCGAAACCTTGGTGTTTTACCCAATAAATTACTAGGACTTTATACATATGGTGTGTGCTTTGTTTTTATAGCTTACTGTCTCTGACACTAACAGTATTACAGGGATGCTGCCTCTGCAGGGGTGCTGTTGCCATAATTAGGATTATGGCTATGTCTGATTGGAGAAGTCGTGAAATAATTAAATCAATCACTGCATAAATAATAATGAGCGAGACAGGTGCGAGGAAGGCTGTAATCTCTGCCATTTGCAACACTGCTTTTATAGGAACATTTCTCTACTGCTACTTGAGTACACACATTAACAGTACTGTCTGCTGCTGCATCCCCATAGTGACAGGAACGCTCTGCTCTTAAAATAAACACATTAGATGACTGTGCACTCCCACAGTGTCACATAGTAGGCTTTGAGGAGAACGCTGCAATGAATCCTTATAACATCCATTTCTGCATGCTGAAAAAATGCAATTCATACCACAGTATGAGCACAGTCTACCACACATACACCTGCTTCCCAGACTGAATATTCACCCCTGCTTCTCCGTCAGTGTAACAGCACTTCCAGCTCTGACTGTGGCTGAGTCTAAATTTAGACACAGAGTCTTAGACAGAGTGATGTCATCACTGGGCTGATTTGGTGCATAAAAAAAGCTCACTGTCTGTCCACCGCTATCTATCTCATCTTCTAACAGCAGGGTCCCAGAGACTAGGAGGTGTGTCTGAACCTGGTGTCAGTCTCTCTCCTGCGTGTCCTGGGCTTCACCTCTACAGCTCAGCTCCACCCCAGCTATGCTGACAGCTGACAGCTTGCGTGTGTTTGATTTTCTCACACACTGAGGAGCTCCCCTACAACCATTACTGTGCCAACACAGCCTCTCATAACCACTGTCTCTGCTGCACGCAACAACACTCTACAAAGAGAAGCGCCAACAAACACGTGTGTGTGTGTGTGTGTGTGTGTGTGTGTGTGCGTGTGATCCTTAGTAAGTGCTACTGGTGACCTGGTCATTCAATGGCTGAGGTTGTTTAAGTTACTTGTCTTTTAGAGAGTGCATACAATATACAGACTAAAACCATACAGAACAGTATCTCACCCATTCATCACAAACAGAGTGATACTCTGTTACCATCATCTCCAAACTGTTCCATTTTAGGTGTCATTTAGGATGGTTTTCTAGGGTAAACAAACCTTTCAGACATGTACCATATGTAGCACAGTACCCAAAGGGTTATACATACAGAATGTCTAATATACTGGCCTTCCATGTAACTGAGCCCAATGTTTAAGCGTAGGTTTAAACTTGTTTGGAAAAGTGCACTTCAATGTATTTGTTTTTCCCTTCAAGTCCTTTCCAAAAATCCACTATATTCCTCTCTAGAATGAAAAGGAAAACCTTTTAAGACACCTGAAAGTATGTGTTTAGTTTGTGCCTGCAATCCGAATAATGAAAGAGCCTTGTGCTGAAGGGTAGAATTTTTTCTCCACCCTCCCGTAAGGCCAATAAAACATTATATCCGATTATTAAAAGTGGAAGTAATTTCATCAAAACTTCTAAGTGGGTAAACAGGAGCTGTAGTTGATGAGATGCGACATTTCTGGTTTTTTTCAAAAAAATTTCCAGCCTGGTCACGTGATACAAGTCAGGATTAGACGTCCATCCATGTCTGAGGACGTCGGGAGTTGACAAAGAAACTGGCCACTAGAGGCAACCGTGAGCGATGTCACCTTTGGTTTTGCTAGGGCGTTGTGGACAGGGATGGCAGACGGGAGTACAAAAGGAGGTTGCATGTTCGAATCCAGTGATAGAAACCTCATCCCAAACTTTTTAACTCGCCACCCCCCCCCCCCCCCTCCCTCCAGCATTGGGGAACATCCCCAATTCTATACATGCAATTCTATACATTTTGCCATGTCTAATCTGTATTTGTGATATTTAACTGACAAAAAAATTACAACAATATCCATGGGTTAAAAAATCTAAATAAAAGAATGTTAGCTGACATGGGCTGGTTGATCTGGACATTTCTGACAAGTTATAAATATCTCTCTAAGGTATACAATGACTGACATGACAAGAGGAACTGATGATGCACTACCCTATTTCGAAATGGCACCTTGTGCATTCTACTATTATAACTTTCAAGAGTAAATTTAAAGCCGGACAGAGTTCCTTAAAAAAAATGTATATATATTCTTGATCCCCGGGGGACGAGCCCCACAGTTTGGAGTTAATGCCTAACCTTAAGATTTCGGAGTTAATGCCTAAACTTAACCTTAAACACTTTCAAATTTGACGTTTGGAACAACTTCTAAATTTGACGTTTGAGAAACATGCATGAACGTCTAATTCTGCCGTGAGAGCATGTTGAATTTTCCAGCATACCAAGTGAGGGAAGGGTTTGGAGATGTCAGATTTGCATACAAATGAAGGACCTGTTTAGGCCTGTTTGTGCTCCTCTGTTGATCAGAAATACTATACTATAGAAACGTAGGGGGGAGGGAATTTCTGTTTCAAAAATATCCTATTTCACTTCCACTGGAGTCAGCATGAGGAGGGGTTAATGAGCTAGCTATTTCCCCTTGGTAACCACCGTAGATGACAGGAGGACAAGTATGCTACTTCACTTTGTGTTTTTTCTTGGTGAGACATGAAACAGAAAAACTTCTAAATGTGATACCAAGACAAACATCAAAATAAGGAAAACATGTAAAGGCTTGTGCCAGCAGCGGAGGATGATAACAAGATGAAAGAAGAATCTGCAGCTAACATCATCATCTAAGAAGAAAATGATAATCTCGTCTACACATGTCAATGCATGAGTAGGTAGGGGGACCGACACTGGCAACACCTTGGGGACGGTCAGAGGTTTGATACACAGCAAGAAGCTAGCTTAAGCCGTCAGCTGTATGCCAATGAGTGTGTGTATATCAAACCACGACATTTGGATGTGTGCATCTGTTAAAATTGTCAGCATTAGCAACACAGCAGCATACTGTTCTTGCACAGTATATTGCAGAGTGGGGGGAACCTTCCTCAACCATTACTGTGATGATAGAAGGGCCAAGCTGTTTGCGATCTTAGCACAGATCTGAATCAGTACAGGCCTGAGCCATTACATCTGCACAGTGCATTAGTGTGAGCCCAAAGGATTAGACACGATCCAGCTGCTTCAGTTCAGAACAGCCAGGGCTCTGCTCTACCATCAGTCAGTCAGTAGCCCCCTCAGTATGTCATGCCTGCAGTCCCTCGACCAACCCCAGCCTGTGGCCCCTCAGATCCCAAAACCCAGCAGCTCTCAGTATGTATGCTCTTTTGTGTGCATGTACTGACATGTATGTGTAACTGATAGATGTGCGCGCACACACACGTTAATGTTTTTAAATATATGTAAAATGTAAAGTATTTTGTCTGTAATGTATTTTTCCAAGTAAGACTAGCTGTCGCCATTGGCGTCGGCTAATGGGGATCCTTATGAAATAAAATCCGCTCCTCTCCTCTCCCTCACCACAGTGGAGATGCAGTTGCGTCTCAGGTTGATCTCGGTCAGTGAGTCCAGGCCCTGCAGGTTGTCCACCCTGGAGATGCAGTTCCCTGCCAGGTTCAACACGCGCAGCTCAGACAGGTGGGAGAGATTCTCTATCTGGGAGATCTGAAGGCATAGGGAAACACAGACAGAAACATCAGTGTGGCTCAGTTGGTAGACCATGGTGTTTGCAACGCCAGGGTTGTGGGTTCGTTTCCCACGGGGGACCAGTATGGAGAAGAAAAAAAAGTATGCATTCACTACTGTAAGTCGCTCTGGATAAGAGCGTCTGCTAAATGACTAAAATGTAAAAATGTGTGATAAACTGCTGAATTGTTCTCTTAAGTCATTATGAATGAAAGGCACACCATCAGGGGCTTGACTTGAGGCTGTGCTGTTTTAAATACATTAGGGAGGTGATAGGGGCCATAAGAGTGATTTTCAGTGTTGAGAAGATGCTCTGTGTTGTTTAAATCAAATGATGAGACATGCCAGTTCTGTTTGTTGTGCAAAATAAAACTCTTGAGTACAGCGGAGTAGAGCAGACACCTGTGTACCCTGATTTACTAGCCTAAGGCCATTCCATATTCTCTGCTAAAAACAGCCCAAAATAAATTATACCTTCAAATGAGTTGGAGATAACTTATTTGAATTTTGAACATACAATGTTACTATCCAATTCAACTCTTACAATCACTCCTTTCATTTCTGACCCACATTATCATAATTTCGATGCCAAAACAAAGTCAGTATTATCTTTGAACCATGAGTCCAAAAGGCATCCAGAATCCAAAAGGGTCAGTAGTAGTGAAATGTGGCCTTGGCCTCATATTGGTTGAGGGGGAACTGTAGGGCCTCCTGTCAAAATGAAACTAACTACTTCAGGACCCAGGGGATTCCCCGGTTGCTGTCTGTCTGTCAGTCTGAGTGTGAGGCTGTGAGGTGTGTGCCACTCAGTCCTGTGTCCTCTCCATTTCAGGAAGAGGCCAAGTTTGCGTCCCAAATGGCACCCTATTCCCTATGTACGGGCTCTGGTCAAAAGTAGTGCACTATATAGGGAATAGGATGCCATTTGGGACATGGCCCAGAACTACAGTAACTACCACTGAGGGGCCGGCTTTGGGGGTTCCCTTTCCCTTGATGATGATACACTGCATGTTACTCCAGGGGTCAAAGGTTGAAAGGCTCCTGCAGTGAGCTTGATGCAAGTAGACATGAATCAAGACAGACTGAGTATGGTTGTTAGCTTAGGGCAGAATCTTTAAATGAACAGTGAACATCATTTAAAGGACAGAAGCTGCATAGAGCTTTGGAGCTCTGGCTAAAAGGGCCTCTGCTTTTCCCTTCCATTTAGGGGAGGGAGGGGGATGACAGCCAGCTCTCCACATCTAAAGCCCTTCCATGAGTGATACTGAGGCACACTCTTCTCTCTGACTCTCCTCTTTCATAGCTTGACCAGACAGTGCTGTCATAGCCTAAGCACTCTAAGGCCAGTGTAACAGTGCTATGTCATAGCTATCTATTTGTACAGTAAGTTGTCCAGCTGCCAGTAGTGAGTAGCAGTTATGGAGTTCTGACAATAGGCCCAGGTGTATTAAGTCCTCCAAATGCCTCTCATAATACTGTTGTTGTTGGACAGAGACCAGAGAGACAGGCAAGGGTCGTTGAGATTGAAACAACTTTTGTTATGACTGCTGACAAATACAACAGAGTGAGGTAATGTTCCACTCCAACTGAGGCTTCCCAGTAGTGTTCTCTTTGATTCACAGTTCCACCATGGCTCCAATGAAAAGCATTCTCTCTGTCTCAAGTCCACTTTAACACAAGTCAGCACATGGCTAAACCAATCTCAGCCCTGGCTGGGACTGGGACATCATCCTCTGCAAAGCTAAGAAAGCCAGAGGGTCCACTCCACACTGGCTGTATCTTTCACTGAACAGTAATTTTACATCTCTCGTCAGGGCAGATTAGATCATCTCATCTGAAAATATTTAACTGGGTTGTGTTACAGATAACTGTAGAACTGCTTTCTGTTGGGGTGGATCACGCATCCAAAATATGTTACAGTGTTTCCCTGCTCATTTTACAGAGGAGGAACATGAGAGGTCAGGGCACTGTTGAAGTCTTAATGTCCTATAGGGAGATTTGCTCTGCAAGCAGGGTCACAACTGTCCTTTATATGTCTTAAAATAAAAAAGGCAAAGTGCATTGTAAGTTTCAAATAATTTCATAATTTAGTTAAATATTGTCTGTTTGATGAATGATTTTGAATTTCTAATGTAATTCATTGTAGACATCATATACCGGTACTCCTTGCATTCCTGATACAATAAATGTAGTGCCATTCAAAAAATCTCAAGGGATAAAAAATGTAGCCTTGTCCTCATTGAATAGCAGCCGTTATAGCTAGTGTCAACTAGATACAGAGGATCCTATTGTGAGCACAATCCATCACTCAACCAATGGAAGGAAAGGTTATTTAACAATATGATGTCAGCCTCTAACTCCAGGACCTGGCCAATGGGGTTGAATGTCCTTCCTTCGCAGAGAGGATATTCCTCTTGAACATTTCCAACAAACTGGAAATACGACAACTTCCTATCCCCAGAGCACATCTCCCTTCTGGGTAAAATGAGAGGCCAGGCAGGGGTGATTTGAAATTAGGGCAGAAATGATCCCTTGTTTGTGGTCATACATAGGTGACTTAAACACTGCTGTGCTTTAGGAAGTACAAATGTGGTAAGAGGAAGACACAGTATGTTCGTGGTCAGAAGTCACTGGAAAACAACGGCTGCTGGGTAGATTAACAGAAACCAATGTTTAATTGGGAATGAGAGTATGAGACACATGAAAAAGAGCAGCCGGAGTCAGAGAGAGGAGTCTCACAGGGACTCTGGGTTGACTTTCACTGGAGCAATGTGGGTGATATACTGGCAGCACATTTCAAACAACCAGCACTGCGGACAGATTACTTTTCAATCCTATCCTCTTTTTACAGACACTGGCAAAATCCTGATTTGACACCAGTATTACTGTGATCCCCTCTCTTCACAGGCTTTTAATATGTTGTGACAGCAGCCAGATCATACTGTGGGCCTATCTAAGGAGAAAAGCTCATCAAAATCGGCCTTCGCTCAACTTACCATTCACACTAAAATGAGTTGTAGAACAGCTTTATCAGGTTTTCCTTCATTGTAAAAGGTACAGAGATAGCCTTGCCTGTTAGAGAAATTACAGTAATTGAAGAAGAACTGTAAGGTAACTCAGAGCAGGACTGGGATGTGTGGGAGTAAGCTCCTAAATATGTTTTCATTTGGTGGGAAAATAAAAGAAAGGTAAAGTACTCTAGTAACGATGGCTGAGAGAGCACTGAGTTTCAACTAAAAGTACAAATATAACTCACTGCCTTCACACGACTGAATATAGAATGTACTCAAAAGCCTCACAACAGGAACTAATGCGTTTGCTTTCCTGAAGTCAAGCCTGCTTGAGCTTAACAGTAGGGGCCCAGAGTCAGTGACGTAGTAACCAACCGGCAGTATGGGGGAGGTGGTAGTGCCTCTCTGCTCTTGCTGAACCTCACAGCTAGATATCACAGTCCCCCACTGGTCACAGTATTGCAAACAACATTACAGACAATAAATGCATGTGGGTGTATATTTGGAGGGGAAAAAAAGTTATCATTTTCTAAGGTTTGAAACATGGTACCTTATTGCCATGCAAGTCCAGAACATCTAGTTTAGTCAGGTTATCCAGACTGCATATCCTCTGGATTCTGTAAAACATTAAACAGACAATAATATTAACATCATCCTCTCTGGTATTCTATACAAGATATCTCTCCTATAACACAATGTTACTATGACAAAGAGCTGGTATCCCATCTGCTAACTGAATGGTTACCAGGCACAAGGAAATGGGATTGATTGTCAAAGAGCGGTAGGAATTTATTTTCTACTGATGGGAAGTTGACTGTTTTCCACTGTCCTGTCATCCAGGATTGTCTATACAGACCAAACTGTAACTTAGGGAAGTTAGAATTTCCAAGGGACTGTAACCTATTAGAAACCTAAATCTGTGGTATGCTTTGCTTGAAAGGTACCGCAGACTGTTCTGAAAGTGGGTTCTAAAAAGACAAATGTCAGGTTTTACAGACTCTGGAACAAAACCAGACCTCAGCAATGGGATCCCGGAGGCATTTGCCATGATTTGTGCCTTTAATCTTCCTCCCTCCTGACCTTTAGTTTTAAAGTAAGGTGATGTTAGATGTAAGATTCACAAAGAGAGCAGTGGTATGGTTTTGTACAGAAATTGGGCACCTGCAGGAAAGTACTTTTCAATGGAGTTTGATATATAGGCTAGCTGTGCTGTGGCGGTCATACAGTATCACTTAATCCAAAAAGCAGGATGTGCATATCCCTACGGTAACATCTTTATAAATGTAAAGAAAAATCCCACCAAAAAAAGACAGCATAAAAAGTTTTTCATTTGAGCCGGCCGACACAGGGAGACCCATGGGGTGGAGCAGAATTGGCCCAGCATCGTCCGGGTTAGGGGGAGGGTTTGGCCGACACGGTAGCCAGGTGTACGGTGTTTCCTCCGACATATTGGTGTGGCTGGCTTCCGGGTTAAGAAGGCATTGTGTCAAGAAGCAGCGCGGCTTGGTTGGGTTGTGTTTCGGAGGACGCACGGCTCTCAACCTTCGCCTCTCCCGAGTCTGTATGGGAGTTGCAGCGATGAGACAAGACTGTAACTACCAATTGGACACCACGAAATTGGGGAGAAACGGGGGTAAAAGTAATTTAAAAAAAAGTTTTTTCATCTGTCCTTGAAACCATGCACTGTAAGTAAAAGCACCAAAATGAGTGGGAGCTCCTATCCTATTGTTCTGTTTGTATGCTTGAGAAACGTAACACAAACCTGTTCTTGCCCAGCATAAGCACTCTGAGAGAGGCCAGGGCTGAGATGCCAGACATCTGGGAGATGTGGTTGTCATACAGGTCTAGGAAGGCCAGGTGCCGCAGACGAGACAGATTGTGGATGTGCGTGATGAGGTTGTGCTGAAAGTTAAGCAGCCGCAGCCTACCCATGCCCTCCAGCAGGGGACACTCCTCCAGACCACGCCTGACGCACAAAACAAAAAGGCATTGTCAACAACACCACTCTGTGAGAGGATGACCCTGTATTATCTTGTTATGATGCAGAGGAGAGGGGGCTCACAGTAAAAAAGTACAAGCCACCTGATACCACACTGTCTGCCTTCCAACACTGGCACGCAGGGTTCAGGAGATCTCATTATTCTAAGTGGAAGAGGCTATATATATGGTTTATTGTTGACTAGTCTCTGCCGAGTCCCCAACAAACGAATGATCCGGTTTTCAGGGGAATTGGAAAGAGAGCCTGTGACGGGACTTCCCGCTTTTGGACGTTAACAAAGCCATGTTCAGTTGCCAAACTTCTCGAACGTTGCAGATAGAAATGCCATGAATAGAGCCGATGTGATTCCTTATTCTACATATCCGAGATGCAAGTTTGATCTACATAGCCTATTTCTATCTGAATATTCCAGAATATTCCAAAACGTTCAATCCTGCTGAAGGTGCCCGGCGACAGTCCATCTTAACTCCTCCTCCAAATTTACTGGATTGTTTGAACAGTGCAGAAGAGAACTTCCCCAGACAGTTTTTTCTTCTTCTCATCAAGACCAGTATGTAGAGGATCTAGTTTCAGGCGTTTCTTTTACGCCTGCAAAGTTGACATGCACTGTCAGAGAGCAGGATAATCTTTATAAGGGACTTTGCTGAGCCCTACTGGTGAGTGCAAGCAATTACAAACTTGGCATTCCATTGCATGACAGTGTATTGAGAAGCTCAACATAGACCACTGAACAAACAAAGCCATGAGTGTTTTAGCCTACCTGTCCAAATCTAGTCGCTCAGGACTCAAAGCACAGTCATCATGGGAACGAAAGGCAATTGGAAAACTAGAGGGAGAATTCTCACTCAATGATATGGCATCCCCTGGTCCTGTTACAAAGACACATTTGTTCAGAAATGCATCAGGTTTTACATGTCCAGAAGTGTTTACCTTGAGCACAGAGCAGAATGTTCCATTAGACTGACTTTGATCCATGAAAAAAAGCAGAGGGTCTGGCATTGCTGAAGAGAGGGCGAGGATCCTGAGTGCAGCCACTCACCAGTTGGCAGGCTGAGGGGTGAGGTACTGTGGGAGTAGATGGCCCCTGCACTGTGGGTTGCTCTCCTAGGCTTCACTCTGTGTGGCTGTGGCCCCAGGTCACCAGTCAGCCCACTGGGTAGAGCAGCAGCAGGGGGTAGGAGGGGATGCTCAGGGCCCATAAACTCACTGACAAACGCCAGCACAGGGGTGTGGAGAGGCCTGCCGCCGCCACTGTCTGCATTCAGCCTGCTGTCTGGAGAGAAAAGTAAATGGTGAGACAGAGAAGACGGGGACAGGTAAGAGACTGTCACGGTGTCTTGCAACTTAGTCAGGTAGTAGTACCTTGTCTTGGTGGATTAATTTTCATGGTGTCCATGTTTATCCCGTTTGTAAAGTCTTTAGACCATCGGACGTCCAGCTGTCAAATAAAACATTTAATGAATTAGAAATATATAATTATAATATTTAAAGGGTACTCAAGACATAATGTCATGCTTTCCATGTTAATGCATTGTCTCATTAAAATAGTATAATTTGGGGAATGGGGACACTCCTCACTGTGGATCTATCTAGGAAGGCAAACTCACTGGTCTCTGAACATTTCTCTCTGGTATTTGAGAGTTCACTGCTGTAAAGTGCAGTTTATAGCTGTTGACCTGTGGGGAATGACAGAAAAAGATGAGGCAACTTAAGACTGGCAATTGTAACAATAGAGGAACAACAACTAAGCTAAGAACACTTGATAATATTCATGCATTTGTGGAGCAACAACATGCAACCCAGCCACTGTAAAGTCAGCTAGGCTCCCTGCCTGTGCCATTAAACCCCTACAACTCATCCAGAACGCCGCAGCCCGTCTGGTGTTCAACCTTCCCAAGTTCTCTCACGTCACCCCGCTCCTCCGCTCTCTCCACTGGCTTCCAGTTGAAGCTCGCATCCGCTACAAGACCATGGTGATTGCCTACGGAGCTGTGAAGGGAACGGCACCTCCATACCTTCAGGCTCTGATCAGGCCCTACACCCAAACAAGGGCACTGCGTTCATCCACCTCTGGCCTGCTGGCCCCCCTACCTCTGAGGAAGCACAGTTCCCGCTCAGCCCAGTCAAAACTGTTCGCTGCTCTGGCACCCCAATGGTGGCACAAGCTCCCTCACGACGCCAGGACAGTGGAGTCAATCATCACCTTCCGGAGACACCTGAAACCCCACCTCTTTAAGGAATACCTAGGATAGGATAAAGTAATCCTTCTAACCCCCCCCCCTTAAAAGATTTAGATGCACTATTGTAAAGTGGTTGTTCCACTGGATATCATAAGGTGAATGCACCAATTTGTAAGTCGCTCTGGATAAGAGCGTCTGCTAAATGACTTAAATGTAAATGTAGATAGATAGCAATCTTGCTTATTTATATGACTGTTACAGAGTTGCATTAGCTTTCTGGACAAGCTAGCTAGCATGCTATCTCTTGCCTAATAAAGACAGAGAGGAAGTAAAGATGATTTATTGTGGACACATCGTTCTTACCGTGGGAGAAAGACACCTTCCTGTAATGGCTGTATTGTTGTTGGTCTGTTGTCTTTGTGGTCGCATTTTTGCTAGTGTTGCAACGTTGCTAGTCAGCTTGCTATAATGTGGCTAACTAACCCGTTTTGTTGTTTAACGTCAATGTTAATTATTTTAAAATGTATTGTTGTGAACTGATGCTACAATGTAAAAATGGCTCATCATGTCACTGACATAGCACGAACTGCCCTGGCAACGCCCATCGTTTCTATGGAAACGACAACACTTCTACCTTGATTACACCACATCCTGTCTCAATATAAGTAATCCCGCCAACAACCCTAAAAATGAAAGTTTCCGCTTGTAGAATTACCGGTAGAATATGAATAGAATGGAATAGATTATTATTGTTCATTTGGTTCGGACTGAAAATCCAACTTCAGCCTAATCGACTTTTTAGATGTCTTCTGCTCTGCATTCCACTATACTGTTATCCCCTGAGCTAAAGCCTAGGTATGAGGTTAACGTTACCTGTTATCAAGTCTCAGGCAAGGTTATCACCTTCTCCGCAATGACCCCAGTTTATAGGGATCACTGACCAAATCTGGGTCACGCCACCAATTTTACAAGAATGTGTTAGCCTGCTGAGCTAAACCCTAGGTCTCCGTTTTCAGGCAAGGTTAGGCTATCACGCACCTAACCGCCTCCATTATTCATTTGTATGAGCAATACAAGTAAGAAAGTAATCCAAAGACAGATTTAAGAGCCATGTCCTCTTACACTATTATTGATGCATTCATAAACACTTTTTTAAAGAAAAAACTCTCCACCGGTGACCCTCTCACTGTTATGAAGCTTTAGTTACACTGTCTCAGCTGGAAAATATAAGAGCTAGGAAAGAACTCTCACTCAGACTCATCAAAGCACATCCCACTCACATGCTCATCACAAGGATATATTCATAAAACTGACACATTTGTGGGAGATGATGTTGTAATCTTATGTGACAAGCAGATAATGGAATGCTCTGTATAAATGACAGTTCTTCCACAATTGACCTAGCTACTTCTGTTGTGACACAATGTCACTTTTGTAATAATTGTTTTACCACATACACAAAAAATAATGGTCTGTATACTTCAGAGATAATTGTCCCACATCAAAGCATATAATTATGGTTCTGCAGTCAACCCCTTCTGCAGGCATTTTATAAGGGCATGATGAAGTGGATTGTATGAATGTGATATATATCTCACTATTGCCAATAAAAAACATGCCGCTAAGACACAGGGATCAATGTAAATTGTCTGTCATTATGTATTATGCATGGGGACTTGGCCAGTCAGAGCACTCTGGGGTACAGCGGTCTATAAATAGCTTGTCTGACTCAGAATGAGGGAGTGATGTGGAGCAGAAGTAAAATGCTGCACTCATCTGTAAATCGAAAAACATAAGATCTAGCATCCTTTAGGGAGTAATAGAATCCTGAATAAAACAAAAGAAAGAAACATTGTATTTTTGGTCGACAATAAAACTAAGCAATCCCTTCAATATCAGTAGTGAGTTACTGAGCACAGGCATTTACAGACTGCGAACAATTGAGATTTTCTGTCAAAGAAAGTTGCTGGAGTCTGGCCCCACAGAGTCAGTTTGTTCCACATACAGTAATAGCTGACATACATGTATGCATGGATGAGAAACACACACCTTCTGACAGTCACCTAGGACAGACTCACAAAGGATTCTCTATTATCACCAGGGCATGTATATTTACAAAGACATACATGAATATTTTCCTTCAACTTTACTCCAAACGTCTTTCAATCAAGGCAGGATTGCCCAATCATGTATCAGATGATTTTGTGAAAGATTACATCACATTCACAAGCTCAAAAAGCAAAATGTTTCACAATGTTCCTAAGAATCTCATGACTATTAATTTATATAGTTCCCTTCAGATTCTTCACAATTGGGACACAGGAAAAACACATATCAAATATAACTAAAGTGTAGATGGTAAATGAAACCTTGTAAAAACAGAATAAAAAAGCAAATGTTCAGCTTTCTCTATCCAGACTTCCAGAATGGAGAAAATCATACAGACAAAAAAATGTGTACATTTAAAATAAATAAACATATGTAAGATGTTTTGTAGTGACGATAAAGATTACAAATTAACACCCTTGTTGTTGAATGTTAAGTGCAGGCAAATAGTGGTCACAATTGCATTCAGTCTGGACAAAGAGGAAATACCAGCTCTCTGATCAAGAGAGGGGAGCTCTTTTTAACTCAGCTCATTTTAACTCAGCTCAGTTTACAGCAATCAGCTTACTCCTGCCAAAGGTGTCCCAAATGGCAGCCTATTCCCTATGGGCCCTGGTTAATTGTAGTGCACTTTAAATGGAATATGGTGCCATTTTGGGTGCAACCCATGTCTCTATTGGGGCTGTTTCCTGCTGCAGACACCTGACAGATAAGCTGTTGAGGGGGGTGTTGGAACATCTTCCTGCAGAGCCATTATCTGATTGATGTCTGCTCCTGGCTTGTGGCACTGGGAGGTACAGCACTGCTGCAGCAGGACATGTGGTTCAGAGTATGAGTCAGTCCACCAGCTGTACAACTCTTGCTAACAGGGTGGAGAAAACATCAAGTCATCTCAGGCTTGGCAACTGTATTAGCAATGGTGTAGCAGTTGTGGTGTGGGTGATGATTTACGAGGCCATGTAGGATATGATACACTCCTACAATTAAAAACAGTCAGCGAGTGTCATACGTGCACTAAAGGTTTGGGCCAATTGGGTGTAGGTTTGGAGATAACAGACCATGAATTGGATTATGGAAATCCTGACATCTTCAAATCTGTGTTGTAAAGGGCTATTTTATTATAGGCATACACATAATCTCATAGTAAAAGCCACTGCTGACAGTAATGCTTCATGACACTATATACTCTGGTGTCGTTTATTTGTGTCCTTCCCCATAGCAAACCCCTCAACAACCCCTGCGGTCTAATGCTAAAAGCCTATTATCCAATTTGCAGGTTCTGAGAAATGGGTCGGCCTTCATGATTGGTGCATTGCAATTTCCCCAATTGCAGAACAGCACGTGGCATTTACACTTCAACTTCCCCTTATTTAGGACACGTGTGAAATAGCAGCCATTGTTTACTAGAAATAGTGACGAAGGGAAAAATACACAAAAATGCAAACATTGGTAAACGCATTTATCCGTTGTCTCTATTTTCTCCTCCCTCCCTCTTGGCTTCATCTTGGGGTTTGCTGGTGGGTTGGGGATGAGTGCGGAAAGACGACATGGCCCAATCCCAGAGCTCGTTTCAAAAGCAGAACGCTTCTTACATATCAGGAAGTAACAACACAAGACGGCTCCATCCCCTCGGTCTCCCCAGCTCCTAGCTGCGTCTCGCTAGCTGCTAGCTCCACGCCACCCCAGGGTTCTCCGTGGGGTAGAATTTGGGGACTCTGGCAAGCTGTGGAGCGCATCTTCGGGGCTTCCGTGGCCATTCAAAAGCGTCGAGGTGTGTGTGCCCCGTATTCTTGCGACTTCAATTGTTGTATTACAGGGAATAAAGGCTTTCATGAAAGCACTACCACTGGTGTAGCCGAGGAGGAAGTGAACGAACCGGGAGAAAACGCATTTATTTCGGGTAAAATGACGAGTGCCACCATGGAGTTTCAGAAATATATCGAATCTGCATCAGCTTCGTCAGCGGGACGGGAAACCGATGAGGTGATAATTGTGGATCAACACCTGCATGAGATGGGGACTCAAGTGATGATAACAGTGGCTATTCAGGCGGCAGACGACGAGGAACCAGAGGAGGAGGTGTCTTCAAACAATCTCGATTTCCTCGGAGGCAGCTGTAGTGAAGACGAATTTGGAAGACATGACAAATCCAGGTAAATGCTTTGTCTTGTAATGGCCTGTCTGTCTGTCTGTATCCTCCTTTTTAACGTTCTGATTTGATTGTTTATTGAAATTAACCGCATGTATGCTAAAATACGGCAATACTTTCCTTTTGTCGTTTCGTGTTATTTTAATGTGAACTTTAATTCCACAGTGAAGAGTTATGGTAATTGCCAGACAGCTTCTAACCACCTGTAGACGGGCATTGTAATCCCATTGATGTAAAAGACAGAGGCCGATTTGGATGGGACCTTTATTCTCATTGTTCTAATTCCCCTGCGTCATCCCCTGCTTTTTCAACCTGGATTCGCTGCAACCTGGACTCAGACGTAACATAGTGTAACGACCCTGGGTACATAAGCGCGGATGTCGACTCTGCCGCTCCAGCATGCTTTCGGGGCACAGTCGTAACACGCTGGACTTCGGGCTAGAAGGCAGAGGCATGCTCCCTGCCTGTTTCATTACAATAGTAAATGTAAATCCAGGACACTCTAAATAGGATGAGGTGCTACGTTTTGTATGGTGCAGTATATATTCATTTGTGGATGTCCATCCATTTTGTATGATATGTTAGGAATTGCAATTTGCAAAATGTGTGCCGTGTTACAAATTCCAAATTTTTATATATATATATATATATATATATATATAACCTTCAATTTTTTTTAAATGACTATTTTACACCATTTTAAAGATAAGACTCTTGTTAATCTAACCACACTGTCCGATTTCAAAAAGGCTTTACAACGAAAGCAAAACATTAGATTATGTCAGCAGAGTACCCAGCCAGAAATAATCAGACACCCATTTTTCAAGCTAGCATATGTCACATAAACCCAAACCACAGCTAAATGTAGCACTAACCTTTGATCTTCATCAGATGACAACCCTAGGACATTATGTTATACAATACATGCATGTTTTGTTCAATCAAGTTCATATTTATATAAAAAGCTGTTTTTTTACATTAGCATGTGACTAGCATTCCCACCGAACACTGCCTGTGAATTTACTAAATTACTCAAGATAAACGTTCACAAAAAGCATAACAATTATTTTAAGAATTATAGATACTGAACTCCTCTATGCACTCGATATGTCCGATTTTAAAATAGCTTTTCGGTGAGAGCACATTTTGCAATATTCTCAGTAGATAGCCCGGCATCACAGGGCTAGCTATTTAGACACCCAGCAAGTTTAGCACTCATCAAAGTCAGATTTACTATAAGAAAAATGTTATTACCTTTGCTGTCTTCGTCAGAATGCACTCCCAGGACTTCTACTTCAATAACAAATGTTGGTTTGGTCCAAAATAATCCATCGTTATATCCAAACAGCGGCGTTTTGTTCGTGCGTTCAAGACACTATCCGAAAAGGTAAATAAGGGTGGCGAGCATGGCGCAATTCATGACAAAAAAATTCTAAATATTCCATTACCGTACTTCGAAGCATGTCAACCGCTGTTTAAAATCAATTTTTATGCCATTTTTCTCATAAAAAAGCGATAATATTCCGACCGGGAATCTGCGTTTAGGTAAACAGACAAAAGAAAAGAAAGCATTCGGTCGACTCGGGCACGCGCCTAAGCCCATAGTACTCTGAGCGGCCACTTGCCAAAAGTGATAAAGTGTTTCAGCCAGAGCCTGCCTCGATATCTTTCAGCTTTTTCCCGGGCTCTGAGAGCCTATGGGAGGTGTAGGAAGTGTCAAGTTATTGCAAAGATCCTCAGTCTTCAATAAAAAGTGCCAAGATGAAACACTACTTCTCAGACAGGCCACTTCCTGCATGGAATCTTCTCAGGTTTTTGACTGCCATATGAGTTCTGTTATACTCACAGACACCATTAAAACAGTTTTAGAAACTTTAGGGTGTTTTCTATCCAAAGCCAATAATTATATGCATATTCTAGTTACTGGGCAGGAGTAGTAACCAGATTAAATCGGGTACGTTTTTTATCCGGCTGTGTCAATACTGCCCCCTAGCCCTAACAGGTTAAATGACAAGTAGAATCACGTCTGCTTGTCCTGAGGTTACAATGCAAATGTGTACTGTTGGGGTACTCGAGGACTGGCGTTGAGAAACACTGGGTTAAAGGGGAAAGGTTAGCAAAGTAGTTGCTAAAGTTGTCTGTGATAATTCTAACACGCAACCAGACTAACCACCCTACTTTCGTTTTTTGCCTTAACTAACCTGTCTTAACCATACGAAACGAATCATACTAAATTGAGTGTTTGGATTTACATTTACTATGTTATGTCTCGTCTGAGACCAGGCTGGCTAATTTTGCCCTTGTAAATCCCTGTGACCAAGTGCTAATGTATAGGCTGTGTGGTTGGTATATTTAATTTAGGTAGTCTGAAATAAATTAATATTTTTAGCCAAGTCAGCCAATACATTATAGTCAGTCTTGTGGTGTTCCTCACTTGCAACAATGTTGCACTTGTTTAGGGGCATGGAACATTTTAGTTTTTTCACATGGTACTTTTGTAACAAGTGAACTACTCATTGATGCTCTTTGACTAGCTTATTGTGGCAGGAGAGAATCGCAGAGGATGACTAAGTCTACAATAATTGGTCCCTTTACAGTGGTGTTGTGTGCGGGGGAGGTGTTGTGCCCACATATTTTGTCGAAGGGCTTCCCCGGACTGTAACACAGTGGGTTGGCTGCTGCAATCATTACGTTGTTGTCTGGGGTATTCAACTAGTGCCTTGCCTGCGGGATGGGATCGCTGGGTGAGGAGGATGACCCATCCACACAGTAATGTCATTCAGACCTTCACTCTTATTGCAGCCAGCAATGCTGGCCTGGCATACCTGTGCAAATTTTAAAGCCCTCTGTCAATAGAGCTTTGATTAAACCTTTGTTTTGGTGTGGCAGGCAGTAAATGACTGCATTGTTTGATTTTGAAGTCTGGTTGATATGGTAAATAGCCCTGTCCCTGTGTGGGAGGCATGTAGTGTGTGGCGATGACTCTGCACTCTTCAGATGGAGGTCTTAGCAATTTCTGTTCATGTTGGCGGGACACCCTGTGGTGTTGCGGTTCTGGCAGAGAGCAGTGTGACGGTCACACTGTGGTTAGGCAGCCTGTCACTACTGTCACAGGAAGAACCTGAAAATGAAATCTGAGGAAATAGTCAAGATGGCAGATCTCTAGCAGCTCTTTTCAGCATGTTGCCATGGGTAATGGCTGAGGCTGTTTTGATCAGTTCTCCTGCCAAATCGGTTAAGCTCCTGCCTTGTGTCTCTGTGAACTGGCATGTTGTCCATTTTCTTTCTCAGTGGCGCTGGCACGAGTGGCGGTGAGCTGGAGGAGGAGAGCTGGCAGCCCCCAGACCCAGAGCTGACCCAGAAGCTGGTGGCCCAGATCGAGTACTACCTGTCGGATGAGAACCTGGAGCACGATGCCTTCCTGCTCAAACACGTCCGACGCAACAAGCTGGGCTTCGTCAGTGTCAAACTGCTCACCTCCTTCAAGAAGGTAACGTTTGATCTCCTGCTGACAGTTTGGTTTCTTGATATTGAAATATCAATTGAATTCCCTGGGGGCTCATATAACTGAATGCAACAGCAGTTCCTAGTGTCAATATGGCAAGCCGTTGGGGCTAGGAAGTGCATTCTCACATGAGTTGGAGGCGGGCGCATCTGGTGTGAATGAGGCTCATACATGCTCATTGATTTTGGCTGTTACCATTTTTAGTTCACTTCCAAGAATAAGATCTGTGTTTTTCTCCTCTACTGGTTTAATGTTCACAGCTGCATGAATACTGTAAATGTTTTAGTTTCTAAGAGGAACTAACAGCAATATTTGTTGCTGTATTTACCAACAAATGTTTGAATTTTAGGAACTGTTGAACACTACTTCTGTAGAAGCCAGTAACTTGATTTGCCTTTTGATAGCTGTTGCTTACATAGAAATAATCTCATTCTAGATCTGTGGCTGCTTATGCTATCATACTACCATCAGGAAAATGGCTTTTTAGTTTTAAGGATGTATGATAAAACAAAGGATGTTCTCATACAGGATGCTGCCTGTAAAAGTAAAGACTTTCACTTCCGATTATCTCTAACAGTTATTTTCCTCCCAGGTGAAGCACTTGACGCGAGACTGGAGAACAACTGCATATGCTCTGCGCCACTCGACAATACTTGAGCTAAATGATGAGGGGCGCAAAGTGCGTCGCAGATCAACAGTGCCCGTGTTTGCCAGCGAGTCACTGCCAAGCCGCATGCTGCTACTCAGCGAGCTGCAGAGCTGGCCAGAGCTGGGTGTGGTGATGGAGGGTGGGGCTGGCGATGGGAGTGAGGGCAGCGCTACCCAACAGGAACAACTGATGAAGCTGCTGCTGAAAGCGTTTGGAACATATGGAGCCATTGCCTCTGTGAGGGTGCTGAAGCCTGGCAAGGACCTGCCAGCCGACCTGAAGAAGCTGAGTGGCCGCTACACACAGCTGGGCACTGAGGAGTGTGCCATCGTGGAGTATGAGGAAGTGGAAGCTGCAGTCAAAGCCAATGAGGCTGTGGGCAGCGAGGAGGGGACAGGGTCTCTGGGGTTGAAGGTGGTCCTGATCGGCACCAAGCCTCCCAAGAAGAAGGTCCCCAAAGATCAGCGTCAGCGCGAGGAGGGAGTAGGAGGAATGAGGAAGAGCCACTCCCTCAACAGCCGGGTACGGGAGCTTCAGTATCACGAAGACTCTGCCTGTAGCTCCTCAGAGACTGAGAGCAACCCCACCTCCCCCAGACTGGCCCGCAAATCCCGCTCTGTCAATAAGCTAAGTCCCACTGGAGGGGGTGCCACCTTCCAGAACAATCACCTGAGCCCAGCTGTGTCCCCACGCTCCAGCCCCTGGTCGAGCCCCCGGGCCAGCCCATGCTCCCAACGCAAGTCTCCCCACTCCCATAAGTCTCCTTTGGCCAGTGAGGGCAGACTGAGCCCTGAGGCTGGGCGACGTTGGGCGGACTACTCCTCAGACAGCAGCCTGACGCCATCCGGTAGCCCCTGGGTCCAGAGGCGCAGGCAGGTGGCCTCCCAGGAGAGCAGCCCAGTAGGGAGCCCCATGCTGGGTCGAAAGATCCAGGGCGCAGACGGGCTTCCGCCAGGCGTAATGCGGCTACCGCGTGGGCCTGATGGAACACGTGGTTTTCACTGTGGTGTGTCCATTGGTGTTGCTGAGAGGGGAGAGAAGACTGCTTCTACCCAAACCTGACACTCAGACCCCCCCCCATGCCCCCAGTTTTAAAGCAGTACACTGAGTACAGCGACAAGATTTGACCCAGTCCTTTGGCCACTACATTGACGTTCTTCATCTCCCGCCCCACATTTGAATGGTCGTAGATTTGTTCTGTTTAATAGTTTGGAGTTTTGCCAGTCTTTGTTATACTTTTATACAATATTTTGTTTAAAAACATGGTGACGCCTAATTTATGAATATTTAAGATACATTTTGAGTTTATTAAATTCAAAGTTGAATACTGTATTTCAGACACCAGAGTAATGGTATTTGTCACCTCCAATTGCTATCTAAGGTGTTAAGCATGGGGCGGGGCAGAGATTTACTTCAGTAACCCTATTTTACTTTTTTATTGGAAAGTTTCCAGTGTCAGTCTTAAAGTGTATAAAATCTCATTTTGTATGGATGGTGTGAACGGTGGTATGGGCACATGGCGTGGATAGCGCCATATGCCTTTTGCTATATTTGTCTATTGTGAGTATCAATGTGATTTGCTCCATAAACTGTGGCCATACTTTCCCTGCCAGAAGGCTGAACAGTTATCACATGGACTACTTTATTTTTCCTTAATTTTTAATATTTTTTCCTGGATGCCTAACTTAAGCTTCCAAAGTAGGGGTTACACTCCTAACTGCAAAAAAATGAAAAATACTGGATGGGGGGAGCCCTTCCTTGGCTGGAATCTGTTTCTCAGTGTATAGCCTCTGCCGAGTCCCCAACAACCTGGTTTTCAGGGGAAATGCAAAGAGCCTGACCAGACTTCTGCTTTTGGACGTTATCAAGACAACTCCATCTTAAGTCCTCCACATTTACTGGATTGGTTGAACAGTGTGGAAGAGAACCTACCCTGACACTTATTTTTCTCGTCAAGACCAGTATGTAGGGGATCTGGTTTCAGGTGTTACTCTTATGCCTGCTATGTTGGGTTAATCAGTGTGTAGCATGCTGGTAGTGGGGTATATGAGGGATGCAATGTTCAGATTTGAGTGTGCAAAATGCAGATGCTCTTGACATCTGAGCTGGGGTAATGTGCATTTTCTTTATTGTACAAAATAAATCACAAATTGCATTTGGCTTGTGGCAACATTTCCATTCAATTAGGAACTTAGGCCGAATTGGCTTGACGCCCATTCCTAACGCAAGGTCAAATGTTTTAGTTAACACGATTGATTGTCAAAGATTTAAATGAATACCCTAATCACATGCACAAGACAAATGGCTTATTGGCTGCATTCCACAACGAGCCACCATTATCACATGAGATTGACTGCACAGATGAAGAGCATGAGCTGGAAGAGTGGACGTTAGTATCAATACCAGCCTTCTCTGCAAAACTGAGTAACAAATTTACAGATTGCAGTAAGATTTGATAAGCTATTATTCAGGTCTATTACATAGCTGGATCTAATTGGTATTATTGTGAAATTGCTTTCAAATGTTCCTTAGCAACTACAAAGGTCTGACGCAAATCCAGTATCTCATGCTGAGATGCTATGAAATCAGAAGATGTGATCCAGCTTTATCAGGATACAGATACTACATGTATCAACTTATTAATTACTGTATGACTATTGGAAGTTGGAACTACTGAGTTACAGTTCATATAAGAATCAGTCCACTGAAATCAATTCATTAGGCCCTAATGAATGGATTTCTGGTGACTGGGAATACAGATATGCATCTGGTCACAATATAAATATTTTTTTTTAAAGCAGGGGCGTGGATCAGAACCAGTCGGTATCTGATGTGACCATTTTCCTCATGCATAGAGTTGATTGTGGAATATTATCCCAATTCTCTTCAAGGTTGTGTGCAATTGCTATACATTGGCGGGAATTTCAACACGCTGTTGTACACGTCGATCCAGAGCATCCCAAACAGCTCAATGGGTGACATGTCTGAGTATGCAGGCCATGGAAGAAATGGGACATTTTCAGCTTCCAGGAATTGTGTACCTCCCACACAGTTTACCTAAAGCCTTCAATGGATTCTTCCAGGTTAATTCTGAAATCCATCTATATAACGCAAGACACTGCAATAACCTTCACCCTCCCCACTGCCACACCTCACATAGTTAATTCTCTATCAGATACGGAGGTACCATACTCTGGAATTCTTATCTTCACATTGCCAAAACCTCATCCGGTCAGTCTGATGAACCAAACTACCCAATAATCCCTCCATGTAGCCTAACTCACATGTTTTTTTTCTTGTTTACTGAGTATATTATGTGCAATTATAATTCATATGCTTAGCTTAACTGATTGAACAAACTATTTTTTTGTACTTATTTGTGGTGTGGTTTTCATATAAGCCCTTTCGGGCTTCTAACCTCATCTGCACACCATTTTTACATCAGTACTGTTTTGTCTTTCACTTTTCTTTGGTGCAAATAAAATAAAAACTAAAAGCTACAGATCCTTGCGACATGGAGCCATGGGTTATCATGCTGAAACATGAGGTGATGGCGGCGGATGAATGGTGCGACAATGGGCCTCAGGTATCTCTGTGCGTTCAAATTGCCATAGATCAAATGCAATTGTGTTGTCCGGCCATACCATAACCCCACCACCACCATGAGGCACTCTGTTCACAACGTTGACATCAGTAAACCGCTGGCCCACACGACGCTATACACGTGGTCTGCAGTTGAGGCCTATTGGACGTACTTCCAAATTCTCTAAAATGACATTGGAGATGGCTTATGGTAGGGAAATTATCTGGCAACAGCTCTCGTGGATATTCCTACAGTCACCATGTCAATTGCACGCTCCTTCAAAAGTTGAGACATCTGTTGCATTGTGTTGTGTGACAAAACTTCACATTTTAGAGTGGCCTTTTATTGTCCCCTGCACAAGGCGCACCTGTCTAATGATCATGCTGTTTAAGTAGCTTCTTGATATGCCACACCTGTCAGGTGTATTAATTATCTTAGTAAAGGAGAAATGCTCACTAACAAGGATGTAAACAAATTTGTGCACAAAATTAGAGAGAAATCAGCTTTTTGTGCTTATGGAACATTTCTGGGATCTTTTATTTCAGCTCATGAAACATGGGCCCAACACTTTACATGTTGCATTTATATTTTTGTTCAGTATACTGTATAACATCCTAGGAACCAGTAGCCTACTGCTGTTACTAGTAGATCCAGTGAAATGATGCCAAACGAACTGTTTCTTGCATAAGACAGGAATGAATGAATGGTCTTTTGTCTTCATCACTCACGATTAACAATTCTAAACTAATCATAGGGGATTTCACCACAATGGAAGTTGTGTTCTGATTCACTTAGGATTGTTGACTCTCAATGGATTTGAACATGCAAATGACTGTCCTATTAAGAGAACTCACATGTGCTCATAGGAGTAATGATATTCACAATATGTTTCCATAAATGTCAATTAACCCAGTAAGACTGCTTTCATTTAATTAAAGAATTACCCTGTTCTGTTCAGTACTGATTGTCTAGTATAGCATCGATGATTCGTATCATCGATTGGACAGTCTTTTTGTTGACATGTTTTTATCAGAAATGACTAGGTGATATGGTGGTTCTATTGCCGTTGTATTTTAAGATGCTACTCGTTGAGATACACGTCAGCCTCAACTGAGAAGCGTTTGGTTAAAAATACATAACCCAAAATTAAACAATTTCTTACAGGTTGTATTCATGCTCAGTGAGATATGTGGCATGAGGATGACTGGCATTTATTATTCTAACTGTGTAGCCTTGCCAGCCAAAATGTAGAGGTGGCGGTCAGTTGATTTGGCTCAAACACATTCTGTTGGAGGTGGTTCATAACAGTAAGTGATGTGGGAGTGAGGAACTGAGGATGGGGAGTGTATACAGACATTTACTGCAGATCAGCCAATGAGAAGCGCTAACACATGCTAGCAATGCTAGGACCAATGCAGAAGATACTGTATGTAATATAGTGTATGTATTCACATAACCATTAGTCAGTGAGATGTTGAATTACAGTAGTGAGCTTCTCTTTCTGTAGGCCTGTATTTCTGTATCCAATGGCACTGCTTCACAGTATCGTTACAATGAGGCGGGGAATTTTACTGTGTGAAAAAGCACAGGCATCTGTGAAAGAATGTAGAGGTGAAGTCTAGGTCAATCATGGAAATAACAGACCAGATGATTTTGTTTATTCAAGTATGCTTATAATACTAGAAAATACTAACAGCAGGCTGAAGACAATAAGGCACAAAGTTCAATAACATTTCACAAGTTTAATATTTACAATTTTCTTAAACATCTGTCATTACAGTGTTCCAAAGAAACTAAAATCCTACCTCCAGAACATGAACACATTTTCACCAGAAATATAGGTTACCAGTTTGTGCAGCACACATACCTATGCTCTGGATATGGGAGGCTACATATCGTAACCATTCGGGCTGGGCGATTAGCGATGAACAATATCATGAAAGCTACGTATATGAAGAAAAAACCTGTTGTACAAGTTCTTTAAACTAGTACTAAAACCATTCTGAACCAGTTAGTGACCTAGTTTAAGCCTGCACAGCTTTACGAAAACAGATTGTGTGTTTTGGGAATGCAGAGCTGTAGTGCAATGCCATGTAATGGTGAAATCTGACATATACATATTGGTGCACATCACAGAAGGTTGGTGGCGCCTTAATTGGGGAGGACGGGCTCATGGTAATGTGGAGTGGAATAGTATCAAATACATGGTTTCCATGTGTTTAATGCCATTACATTCACTCCTTTCCAGCCATTATTATGAGCCGTCCTCCACTCAACAGCCTCCTGTGGTGCACATCCACAATGTAAATACACAATATAAGCCCCAGCCATAATAACCACCATGTCATTTCCCCAAATCTGTATCCCAACCACATTTTCAACCACACAATCTGACATTCATGTATCAATGTTACACTCCAAAGAAAATAACCGTTCAAGTATTCTCTTGCTGGTTGGTTTGCAGAGACCACTGAAAGGTTGATCTGCTATCCACCGATGCACATTACTGTCCATCACACTTAGCAGGTACCACATGCTTTTACAAAACCTGCAGGGAAGAAACACTGCTTTTCTTCCAAGCACTTTTTGTTTCTGTTATCGGTATTATAATAATAACTCAATTTTGTGTTCCGAAGCCATGGTTACTGGTCTCCTATGCATGACCATGCAGTGAGTAAGGAGCCCCATAGGTGGCCATTGTTACAATATAATTCCAAGCACTGCTTAACTGTGCCTACCTCCCATTCTCCAGTCAGTCCATATCAGCCTGGCCAACTCTAATCACCATTAACCAAACAACTCCAAAACGATGCTCAGTGCAGCTTGTATTACAGTATATCAGTGAAGGATGCTTGGGCTTGATGATCTAGAGGCGGACCTGACAAGGCTGACCGTGAAGCTGCACTGGTGGCAGATGGGACAAGAAGTCAGTCTTTGCAGACAGTGGGAATTTGGGCAAGCAGATGGTGTGATAATGGGATGGCATCTCCATGGAGTGGATCTTTACAGTCAGACAGTCTGAACTGAAATGGAGAGGGTATCAACCCTACAACCATCATGCCTGTGGAGTGGGCATCAATCACAGGTCTCAGATGTAGAGGGAGCCATCGGCTGGCCCCACATAGCCCGCCCCAATCAGCAGCACATCAATCAGGGTCCAGATGCCCAGGCCACCGAAGCTGAACAGCTTGCCCAGACCCTCTCTCCACTGGCCTAGATAGAACCGGTCAGCCCCAAATCCACCTAGTGTAATGCTGCAGATAGAAACACAACAATAACACAACTGGGATTCTACTGCTAACAGTGAAGAGCATAGATGACATGGATATCTAAGCGGCAAGGCACACCATATTGAAAGTCGGCCGTAGACCACCTTCTTGGTGTTGACAACGGGTGGCAAATCAACATGTACAATTGTCGGGAAATTAAAAGAAAATGACGGCTGATGTTTCTGTTGTCAGAGGCGGTAAGACGGACACACGCTGTTTTTAACCTTCATCATCACGGCTTGTTTTGTCCTTAAAAGATTTGAGTGACTGTTGTGCTACCAAAGTCACTCATTTATTTTACAAATTAAAGGATTTTCATGAATATTTTTCTCAAGGATAAAGAAGTTTTATAAAAAGACTCAAAGTATAAGAAACCCAAAGAAACGATTAGAAAGTTATAACACACTTAAGCCAGGTGGGGTGATCTTAAAGGGGGGGCTGAACTCATCGATTTCCCCTGGGTTTGTGCTACTCGTTAAGAAAAAAAAAAGTTTTATCTTGGAGGTGTGGTTCGATGTGGGTGTGTTATGTTAGCTATATCGTAACCTGGACTCTATTGTTGTTTGTCCCTCTACAGTCACCGTAGCTAAAATATCCCAAACAGCCACTGTACTTTCAATAAGGGATTGCGTGACGAATAGCGTAACAAAAGCGTAACGCAGCATTACAACAATAACGTGATTGGTCAAAAATCCCATGCTCCGTGCATTATGCATTTCCTCCTTACTAGACTATCTTTGATGACAGTTGTGTTTGTGATGCTAACGTTAGCTCACGAACGTTTGAGTTGGAAAAAACCCATCCGTTTATAATGAAGTCTTATTCTTTCAACCCAAGACTGTCAATTATTGGTAGTTCTGCTGCCTGTAAAGAAATGGGCAGGGCTGTAGGTTGATTCTGCTGCTACGATTGGATAGCATGCACTGCAGCACACGTGCACCTGTGCTCTGGATGATTTGAGTATTGCAAGCTGTGCCAGACAGCAGTTCTGTGTGGGCAGAATTGAAATCTAAACCCAACCCAAGGAAAACACTGTTGTTCTTGATTTCGTAAATCAGTTTTGTAAGATACAGACTTAAAATGTTGTCCTAATTACACTTTGTAGTCAGTTTTGGCACCAAAATAAATGTTTCTGACTAATATCGATGCCACATAGGCCATTTTCAACCAGATAAGCCATTTTTTTGTTTCAGCCTTCCTTTAAAACCTCTACGGGATCGGTGTCCCCCCCACGTGACGGTTGAGCTAACTTGGCTAATGCGATTAGCATGAGGTTGTAAGTAACAAAAAAATTCCCAGGACATAGACATATCTGATATGGGCAGAAAGCTTACATTCTTGTTAATCTAACTGCACTGTCCAGTTTACAGTTGCTATTACAGTGAAATAAAACCATGCTATTGTTTGAGAAGAGTGCACAATTATGAACTTGAAAATGGATTAATAAACCAATTAGGCACATTTGGGCAGTCTTGATACAATATCTTGAACAGATATGCAATGGTTCATTGGATCAGTCTAAAACTTTGCATATACACTGCTGCCATCTAGTGGCAAAATCTGTACCTGGGCTGGAATAATACATTATGGCCTTTCCCTTGCATTTCAAAGCTAGTAAAAATAATAATTTAAAGCATATATTTTTCTTTGTATTATCTTTAACCAGATCTAATGTGTTATATTCTCCTATATTAATTTCACATTTCCACAAACTTCGAAGTGTTTAGTTTCAAATGGTATCAAGAATATACATCTCCTTGCTTCAGGTCCTGAGCTACAGGCAGTTAGATTTGGGTATGTCATTTTAGGCAGAAATTGAAAAAAGGGGTCAGATCCTTAAGAGGTTTTGACAGTGTGCTTGTGCAGGAGTCTTACCTGAGTGCCAGTGCTGTAGACCACTTGTACCCTCCTGTCCAGTTGCAGTACAAACGTTTCTGAAATACTCTTTTACCTGAGAACAAAAGACAGTTGTAATGAATGCACTTGGCCAGTATACACTCCCCCCCATACGCACTTGGCTAGTATACACTCCCCCCCCCCCCCCCATACGCATTTGGGCAGTATACACTCCTCCCCCCCCCCATACGCACTTGGCTAGTATACACTCCCCCCCCCCCCCCCCCCCCCAATACGCATTTGGGCAGTATACACTCCCCTCCCCAATACGCATTTGGGCAGTATACACTCCCCCCCAATACGCATTTGGGCAGTATACACTCCCCCCCAATACGCATTTGGGCAGGATGCACTCCCCTCCAATACGCATTTGGGCAGGATGCACTCCCCTCCAATACGCATTTGGGCAGTATGCACTCCCCTCCAATACGCATTTGGGCAGTATGCACTCCCCTCCAATACGCATTTGGGCAGTATGCACTCCCCTCCAATACGCATTTGGGCAGTATGCACTCCCCTCCAATACGCATTTGGGCAGTATGCACTCCCCTCCAATACGCATTTGGGCAGTATGCACTCCCCTCCAATACGCATTTGGGCAGTATGCACTCCCCTCCAATACGCATTTGGGCAGTATGCACTCCCCTCCAATACGCATTTGGGCAGTATACACTCCCCTCCAATACGCATTTGGGCAGTATACACTCCCCTCCAATATGCATTTGGGCAGTATACACTCCCCTCCAATACGCATTTGGGCAGTATACACTCCCCTCCAATACACATTCGGGCAGTATACACTCCCCTCCAATACACATTCGGGCAGTATACACTCCCCTCCAATACGCATTTGGGCAGTATACACTCCCCTCCAATACGCATTTGGGCAGTATACACTCCCCTCCATACACATTCGGGCAGTATACACTCCCCTCCATACACATTTGGGCAGTATACACTCCCCTCCATACACATTTGGGCAGTATACACTCCCCTCCATACACATTTGGGCAGTATACACTCCCCTCCATACACATTTGGGCAGTATACTCTCCCCTCCATACACATTTGGGCAGTATACACTCCCCTCCATACGCATTTGGACAGTGAAGCATTTGGCTCTATACTCCAGCATTTTAGATTTGGGATAGAATGTTTTATTTGAGGGTATTTTCATACATATCGGTCTTAAAGCACTTCCTGTAACTAGTCCCCCCATTTGAAGAAGTCATAAGTATTTGGACAAACTAACTTATAGTGAAGTCAAAAGTTTAGAATTTGGTTCCATATTCCTTGCATGCCAAAACTACATCAAGCATGTGACTCTATAAACTTGTTGGATGCGTTTGCAGTTTGTTTTTCCCAATAGGAACTGAATGGTGAATAATGTCTTGTGCCATTTGAGTCACTTTTATTGTAAGTAAGAATAGAAGATGTTTCTGAACACTTCTACATTCATGTGGATGCTAACATGATTATAGATAATCATGAATCAATTATGAATAATGATGAGTGAGACGGTTAGAGGCACAAAGATCATACCCCCCAAAAAATACCATTCTCCCGGGATATCGGTAATGGTGTGAGTTTAGCATGTTTTGTTGTAGCCTCAATCTCACTCATTATTCATGATTCATTCATGGTTTTTTCTTAATAATGGCATTATCAGGATTAATTGTATTCAGAAGTATCTTATCTACTCAGAAATAAAATTATCTTATCTACTCAGAAAGAAAATGATCATCATTCAGTTACTTTGACAAAATATAACCCAGAACACAACCAAAACAAACTGCAAATGCATCCAAGGGGTTTGTAGAGTCACAAGCTTGATGTAGTCATCGCGTGCAAGGAATATTGGACCAAATACTAAACATTTGACAAAATACTTGACTTCTTCACATGGGTGGGACTACATACATAATGTGCTTTCATTTCTAAATGGTAAAATATATGTATGAAAAGACCCTCAAATAACAGGTGACATACTTCTGGACTGTTGCCTCATGAAACACTTGATCTCATCACTGTCCAAATATATATGAGGGGCATGTATGTATTTGAATAATAATGAACCAGACACACTGTACAGTAAGTGTATACCTAAGCAGTGTACGTGGTCCAGTACTTGGCAGGTGGCATTGTAGCATTTGCGGGGGCAGGCAACGGTCATACAGCTGGTTGAGTTGGAGCATCTGTACTGAGACAGGTCCAGCTGCCAGCAGAACTGGCACGTGATAGACAGGGAGAAGTTGGTCTGCTGCTTCCCCGACTCCGCCTGCAAGCAGAGAAAAATAAACAGCATACTGAAGCATCAACAGCACAATGACAAAGTGCTACAGTTACGTACTTTCTTTGTAAATGGAGCTCCTTGTTCTTTGTCAAGAACAATCTGTGTCCAACTGGCGAAATGAACTCACTGTGCAGTGGACTCCTCTCTTGGCCTTGCAAGAGAAAGACGCTAGTTTACCATAGCTACAGTTGTGGTGATAGCTGCAGTTGATGCAGTCAGCAGGCAGTCTGTTGCATTGACCCCCACTGGGGCATTTGGCAGCATAGCCATCTGAATCAGTTGGAGATGCTGCAAAACAATTCACAAGATTATAGGTTGTCCCATGGACCTCATTCAGTAACAGCACACTAAAGAGGCACTGTCAGTGTCAACATGATAAAAACATCCCATGGATGGAGATTTTACCAGATGATGGAGAAGGAACCACCGGGCTGGTGATGACTGGCTGAGCATCTCGGCTGTAAGGGGGCTCCTGGCCCACGTGTGGGGAGCTCAGGTACCCTGGAAGACAGGAGTTGGCATATAAGGGGGAGGGTGCATCATGTAGTTAGCTGTTATAGCTAGCAAGCTAATAAACACAGCTTGCTGGAGCAATTGTACATGTTAGCTAGCTTGCCAGATAAAATACAGTAGGAACAGAATACAGTAAATTGTCTGTAGACCTGCAGACTACCATTGTGTGGATACTAGCCATAAGCTCTTGTTACCTAGCTAGCTAATGTAATGCGTTATGCCAGCTAACCACTTTGCTAGCTAACTAGCATGGGGGGGGGGGGGGGGGGGGGGGGGAAATCACAGATGAAGCTTAGCCCTGGTTTATACAAATCCGTTTTAGCATATGTGATGTTACATAGTCTTACCATTCACACATTGCAAACATAGATCCAAAAATAACAGTGTTATGATTCCATGGGCTTTTAGGCAGCGTCTTCTCTCAAATGGCCAAATCTGACTGACGGTAGCCATTGTGCTAACGTAAATCAACTTCAATCCCTTTCTTAGCCTTGTGACCCGCCCATTTAAAGGGGACGCATGAATTTACTTCTTGACGTCAAGATTATTTAAGAGCAGAGACCTCAAGAGGGTCAAAGTAGATTTTTTGTCAAATGAAAAATGATAAAAGTTACTTGCATCTCCAATGAAAAATAAGACAAAAGGGGAGGGAAAACGTTGAGGCAATATTTTATTCCAAGATACAATCCAACAAGAGGACAGAGCTACTTCATGATTTTATTTAATATTTCCCAAAAGTGTTTTATTTGGCTTAACCTCAACCCAATAAATAATATTCTCATGACATCTTCCTTCATCCACATTCTATCCTTCAGATTAGTGTAAAAAACTGTTCTTGCATGGTCTTTCATACACTACTGCAGGGTTTCCCAAACTCGGTGCTGGGGCCCCCCATGGGTGCACATTTTGTTTTTTTCCTTAGCACTACACAGCTGATTCAAATAACCAACTTATCAAAAAGCTTTGATTATTTGAATCAGCTGTGGTGCTTGGGCAAAAACCAAAATGTGAATGGGGGGGGGGGGCCCTAGGGCCTAGTTTGAAGAAACCCTGCACAACTGTACCAAATACATCACCACCAATATTGTTTCTCACTTCCTGACACAATTCTTTCAAATTGATTAGATAAATCAAAGAAACATACATATTCAACTACTCCAAATACAGAAAGGGTCTGTCAGTTGATTAGAAAATTATATTTTTTCAAACATGTCAATACATTTAATCTACCCCTTTCCATGTCTATCCTTTCCACACAGACCTCTTGCGTTCACATAAAATGTCCCTTTTGTTCTTTTATTGTGACAGAGAAAACTATCTGGCATAAAACATTGTCTTCTGGGAACCATATGGTCACCCTATCTCTCCTCAGAACTCCTCCTCAGCGTTCCGGCAGCGTGACTCTTTCAACAGGGTCAGGCGAGCCAGCACCTCAGAGACAGACAGCTCTCCATGAACCTTGTTGTCCCTTGTACGTACGTTCACGCTGTTAGTCAGCTTCTCTTTCTCACCAACCACTGCCAAGACACAAAGCACAAAGCAGCTCACAGTCCCCACACTGCCAAATCCCAGCAAACACAGCTGCCCTAACACATTCACATTTTCAACAACAATATTTCCGTAGTGATGAGTACAATCATGTTTTTGGCAGCTGAGAAAATTCGATACTAGCAAACATTGAGGTGGTAAAGTCATGAATATATGAATGGCTAAAAAAATAAATAAAAATCTACTATAATAATCCTTCTTACCCAGGATGAAGTTGTACTGGGCTAACTGGGCATTGCGGATCTTCTTGTTTAGGAGGCAACTGGAGTCGAGATCAGCATCTGCCATGAATCCGGCCTCCACAAACTGTTTACACATCTGAAGGACAGAATAACCACTCAGTAAATACAAATTCATAAAAAATGAATGGAACTGCCAACAGACATATGTTAATATCATTATGAACGGAATGATGAATGTGCAGCAGGCCCATGGGGGGCCCAAGAGGAGGCAAATATATATATATTTTTTTTTTTAACAAAAAAACAAAAATACAATACATATTATACATGTAGTATATCAACAACATTTTTTATGCCACAATAGGACCCGCTCTCAATGAGTGTTGACAGCCTGATGCTGCTGCCGCTCTGCTAATCATCAGATGGGGGAGGAGAGTTGGTAAGGGGCCCATGTGGGTAACTGGGGGACCCTGCCTTTATTGGGTAACTGCATAAATAAATGTGACTGGTCAATTGTGTGAGTCAGGGGCTGGGCCCAAGCCCGTAAGAGACAAAAAAAGAAATAATATTACACTGAACAAAAATATAAACGCAACATATAAAGTGTTGGTCCTGTGTTTCATGAGCTGAAATAAAAGATCAAAGAAGTTTTCCATACACACAAAAAGCATATTTCTCTCAAATTTTGTGCACAAATTTGTTACGTCCCTGTTAGTGAGCATTTCTCCTTTGCCAAGATAATTGATCCACCTGACAGAAGCTGATCAAACAGCATGATCATTACGCAGGTGCACCTTGTGCTGGGACAATAAAAGGCCTTCCATGGCCTGCATACTCCCCCGTTGAGCATGTTTGGGATGCTCTGGATCGACATGTACAACAGTGTGTTCCAGTTCCTGCCAATATCCAGCAACTTCACACATCCATTGGAGAGGATTGGGACAACATTCCACAGGCCACAATCAACAGCCTGATTATGCGAAGGAGATGTGTCGCACTGGATGAGGCAAATGGTGGTTCTGATCTACGCCCCTTTTTTTTTTTTTTTTTTTTAAGCTATCTGTGACCCACAGATGTATATATGTATACCCAGTCATGTGAAATCCACAGATTGTGGCCTAATGAATTCATTTGAATTGACTGATTTCCTTACTTCATATGATCTGTTATTCAGTAAAATCTTTTAAATAGTTGAGTTTATATTTTTGTTCAGTGTACGTAATTTTTGTATCCAACCACAGGAGCCCCTCTCAATGTTTAAAAATACACCACAGAGCATAATTTTGCCATAGAGGATCAATAGTTAATAAAATAACTGGGTTTATTTTTATCACATGTACATACAGGTATCTGCCAAAATCAAGGAAACACCAACATAAAGTGACTAAAAAGTGTGTTGGGCCACCACAAGCTGACAGAACAGCTACAATGCGCCTTGGCATAGATTTAACAAGTGGACCTAAACCATGCCAAGAAACTGCACCCCACACCATAACATATACTATGTATCTCTCATTTACTCAAGTGTTTCCTTTATTTTGGCATTTACCGGTGTGCCTACAGTCAGGAAGGCTGCAGTTTGGGCAGCATGCGCACCAAATATACAGTTTTTCGCATTGTGGCCATAGACATATAATCCATAGAAGGGGTTTGTAACCTCTTACCCTGGCAATTTGACTGTTAAACTCATGGGTACGCTAGGAAATGGATGCCAGTCCTGACTAATGGGAACTGCCATCAATGGATTATATTCTATGGTTGGTTGCAGTTGTCGGTTTGCCTTTTGCAAATTTCAAAATACAATTGCAGGAAAAACGTACAGTTTGCCTACTGCTGAAAATTGAAAACTAATCTGTCTGTAGAACCAATAGAAAGAAATTGTTCTCAACAACTCCTAATTTTTAGCGAACAGCACCAATATTTTTAAAAGTAGCTTATCTTGAGATAGCCGATGTGCTCGTCGTGGCAATAGCCTATCACCGTGAGTAGTTTATGGTTTAATCTTCATTAGTTGAGTCACTGTGCCGCTGGACATTTTAGTTAGTAGTCGACTGTAGCCTATTATATATACTGTATATGTATATATATTTCCTCCTAATATTGTACAATCTGTGTGTCGCTTCATTGGCCTGGGTTATTGTTTGTTTGAATTCAAGACCAGATTGATCTCAGTTTGTCAATCAGAGTAGCCACTCATTTTGGTCATTTGTGTGGTATTTAAAAATATTCAGCTTATGTCTTCTGTCATGTAAAAGGCAGATATTTTTTTCGGACCCTGTTAAAAACAAATTCACTATGTGTGGAAATCCTAAAAATGCCTCTGCTCAACTGTAGCCTATGCCACATGACAAATGTTATTATGGCTTTTTCGTCAACAGTAAATTTACCACCCATTGAATTTGGATCTTGGTACACAGATTTGTTTACGGAAAATGGTGTGCCGGGAAGGGGGGAGGGCCTATGATTTCTTAATCCGGCCCTGATCATAAACTGTAGAAATATGAAAGGAAGACAAGTTTGAGAAATAGAAGGCTAGGGTTACCCTCTTGGCATATTCTTCACAGGTAGGGTTGACAGGCACAAACATCACCTGACGTGGGGACAGCCAGAGGGGCCTGGAGAAGAAACACAATATGGCTGGATACGTAGCAAATCAAAACACTATATATACACACACACACACAGACATAATTAAGACATTTAAGAGCAGAAAAAACATCTTTATACATGACTGATTTTCCAGTCTATGATTGCATCTTATGTAACACAACAAATTAATTTTGCTACTCACCATTTCCCAGCGTAGTTCTCAGTGAGGATGGCTATCATCCTCTCCACAGAGCCCAGAATGGCCCGGTGGATGATGACTGGCCTCGCTTTGTCATCCCCGTCCTTCCTGCATGTCACAGGATTCAACATCAATATCAGTCACAGCACCACGTCATGCTCAATGACAACTACGTATTTAACCATTATTTATTCTACCTTTAGCTCTATAAACAACTATAAATTATGTTCAAAAAGGTTCAAACATTTTTATCTCGATGAGGTTAGTCTCATCGAGATAAAACAACTTTTTTTTAACCTTTTTGAATATAATTTATACAGTTGTTTATAGAGCTTCATAATGTTTTCTACCTCATTAAAAATCCAACTTTAAATCCAATTATTTAAAGGACTTTTAAGTCCACTTTCTAGTACAAAGTGTTCAGGTGAGAACTCATACTGAAGGAGGGATTAATGACTAATCTTGCTTCCTATAACAGGATACAGACTCAGCATTGTATCGCGACTAGTTTGATTAGGTGACCCACTCACCCCACAAAGGTCAGGTTAAAGCGGATGGGAAGCTGGAAGTCCAGCTGAATGGTTGCACATTGATGATATCGGCCAATAGCATCTTTGATCTTAATGTCAATCTGAAATGGCACAACAAAAGTATTACATGGTTTTCCTTCCTGAGAGTTTTAGACCTTATTTAATTGAAGGGGAAATGCAATATCTATCAGGGAAATATCCATGGCTATAATAAGTACAAACCTTTAATTAAATAGATTTCCTGAGAATTCTAGACCTTATTTAATTGAAGGGGTGAAGAAAATATAGAGCAAGGAAATATCAGCTGCTGTAATACAAACCTTGGGTCCATAGAAAGCACCGTCTCCGGGGTTTAGTTTCCATGGTTCCCCAAACTCATTCAGGCTGTTCTCCAGTTGCTTTTAAACAGAGGGAATCAATGAACATACATTTCAAAATACATCCTGGGTCATTCTTTCTTTAAATTATGTTTCTTTATGCGACATTTCAGGAATATTTCATGGACACGCATGTTTAATTCTACCTTCTCAGCCTGGTTCCAGATAGCGATATCTCCTAGGTACTTCTCTGGACGGGTTGAAAGGTGCAGCTGGAAAGAGAAGCCAAAGACGTCATAGACACAGCGGAGGAAGTCCAGACAGCCCTTCATCTCAGACTCAATCTGCAAGAGAGAGAAAGGGAATACAGAGGGTCATCTGAATGGCGAGGAGGTTAAGTACCCAGCAGGGTTGGGGTCAATTCCATTTCATAAAGAAATGAGGAAAATTGGAACAGAAATGTCCATTTACTTCCTGATTTGAAGTTGACCCCAACCCTGGTACCTAGCTACTTTAATAAGATGTTCCTCTTCAATAGTCATAGCTGGTCTGGTCACCTACAGTTGAAGTCGGAAGTTTATATACACTTAGGTTGGAGTTATTAAAACTCATTTTTCAACCACTCCACAAATTTCTTGTTGACTAACTATAGTTTTGGCAAGTCGGTTAGGACATCTACTTTGTGCATGACACGTAATTTTTCCAACTACTGTTTACAGACAGATTATTCACCGTATCACAATTCCAGTAGGTCAGAAGTTTACATACACTAAGTTGACTGTGCCTTTAAAGAGCTTGGAAAATTCCAGAAAATTATGTCATGGCTTTAGAAGCTTCTGATAGGCTAATTGACATAATTTGAGTCAATTGGAGGTGTACCTGTGGATGCATTTTAAGGCCTACCTTCAAACTCCGTGCCTCTTTGCTTGACATCATGGGAAAATCAAAAGAAATCAGCCAAGACCTCAGAAAAACAATTGTAGACCTCCACAAGTCTGGTTCATCCTTGGGAGCAATTTCCAAATGCCTGAAGGTACCACATTCATCTGTACAATAGTACGCAAGTATAAACACCATGGGACCACGCAGCCGCCATACCGCTCAGGAAGGGCGCATTCTGTCTCCTAGAGATGAACGTACTTTGGTGAGAAAAGTGCAAATCAATCCCAGAACAACAGCAAAGGACCTTGGGAAGATGCTGGAGGAAACAGGTACAAAAGTATCTATATCCACAGTAAAAGAAGTCCTATATCGACATAACCTGAAAGGCCACTCAGCAAGGAAGAAGCCACAAAAAAAAAGCCACTTCACAAAATAGATTGTATCATGAGGGAGGAAAATTATGTATATATATAAGCAACCTCTCAAGACATCAGTCAGGAAGTTACAGCTTGATCGCAAATGGGTCTTCCAAATGGACAATGACCCCATGCATACTTCCAAAGTTGTGGCAAAATGGCTTAAGGACAACAAAGTCAAGATATTGGGAGTGGCCATCATAAAGCCCTGACCTCAATCCTATAGAAAAGTCGTGGGCAGAACTGAAAAAGCGTGTACGAGCAAGGAGGCCTACAAACCTGACTCAGTTACACCAGCTCTGTCAGGAGGAATGAGCCAAAATCTTCCCAATTTATTGTGGGAAGCTTGTGGAAGGCTACCCGAAACATTTGACCCAAGTTAAACTATTTAAAGGCAATGCTACCAAATACTAATTGAGTGTATGTAAACTTCTGACCCACTGGGAATGTGATGAAAGAAATAAAAGCTGAAATAAATAATTCTCTCTCCTATTATTCTGACATTTCACGTTCTTAAAATAAAGTTGTGATCCTAACTGACCTAAGACAGGGAATTTTTACTAGTATTAAATGTCAGGAATTGTGAAAAACTGAGTTTAAATGTATTTGGCTAAGGTGTATGTAAACCTCCGACTTCAACTGTACCTGTTCCATGGTGCAGAAGATGTGAGCGTCATCCTGTTGGAAGCGGCGCACCCTTGTAAGGCCGGTCAGTGTCCCTGACAGCTCATTCCTATGGAGCACCCCGAAATCAGCCAGTCTCAGAGGCAGCTCCCTCCATGACCGAGGTCTGTGGCTGAACATCAGACTGAGGAAGAGAACGGGAGGATCCAGGAGAAGGTGGACGGAAAAAGAGGGTGATGGATGAGAAGATATGCATTTGAAGCAATGGGAGTAGTTAAGGTTACATAAATGCTTTGAAAGTACCTTCCTTATAAGCCATCATACCTTCATATTAACCAATAACATATAGGGAGGGCCAGTTTCCCAGACAAAGGTTAAGCCTGGTCTTGGAGTAAAGTTATTTCAGTGGCTATTCTCCATTGAGCATGGTTTTTAGTCTAGTAAGTAATCAAGTAGCCTTGCATCTGCTGTTTCTGCAGCGTGAGGCAGCTTGATGTAGAAGTGCACCCCCTGTAGAGGACGCTAGTCTATTGCAGGGCCTTACCCCCAATCTATCTCCTAATGCTGAGTTCCAAGCAGACACATTGGGTCCCAGTTTTACCACTTTTGGTATAACTCAGGCGGGGATTAAACTCCCAACCTCAGAGTGATGGACACTAACTACAAGGCCACGGAGTTGGTTTTTAGTCCGGGAAATCGGCCCAATAACAAACCAATGTACCTACCAGTGTCCAGGACAGTTCATGGGCTTCAGTGCAAAAACGTCCTGCTCCACTGGGAAGGAGAACATGTTGTCGCTGTAGTGCTGCCAGTGGCCAGAAGTCTCCCACAGCTTACTGTTATAGATGTTAGGAGAGGCCACCTCCTGGAAACCTCTTCTACAGTATTCCTCCTGCAAAGTACATTCACCAGATCACAGCAAGACTGAGTGGTACTTAACTTCAGCATCCTTTCAGTTACTATGGTTATAAAGCACCAAAGTAGTCCATGAACATGCTGTAATTGGGAATTCTACAGGTGGGTATTGTTGTATCTTGGCAGAAGATGGACAGATTGCTTCTCTGCCTTTTGGATGTGATCAGGTGAAGGTGGTTGAGGCTGGTTGGTCTCGTCTTACCCTGATGAAGTCAGTGAGTGTGTTGTACAGGTAGGCTCCACGCGGGAGGAAGAAGCAGCTGCCAGGGCTCAGGTCATGGAAAAAAAACAGTTCCTGTTCCTGTTGTACAGTAGAGACAAACAGAGGGGAAGCTTAAAGACTTCACAGATTGACAGTTACAGATAGTGAGGCAGCTCCTCCTCTCTGTGGGGAACAAGTTAAATCAAACGACAGCAAATCTGTCCATGAACGACACCCACAGACATGTCCTCTACTTCTAAACCTTCAACTTCTAAATGAAAAGAATCACACCATCATAGGAGTAACATGTTTAAAAATTACTTTAGACTTTGTCCCCCTGGATAACAAAAATGAAAATAAAAGCAGCAGCGAGTCCATGGTTTAATATAAAGATCAGTGTTGTGTTGTAATCACTTGTGGCCAGGCCGTGGGGTTGCTGCCATCTGTGTCTCCCGCAGGGAGGATAGATCAAGCCTGTCTGAGGACCAGCTGGAGCTCACATAGTATGACTCACTGATACATCATGCAGTTAGACACACAGGAACAACCAAGCAACAACAGTAAGCATGCAGTGCTTAAAGCGTCCGCATACTTCGTAGTCGAAAGTTCATGCATATATTATGAAGACATTATCATGTTTTCTTCGTTTTGGACTTCGGTAAGGGTTTTTTCCCGGCTGTTTGGGCACATTTTTTGTTGTTGAGGCCAGCCGAACTTCGGAAGCCGAAGTATATGCCCCTTCGTCCATGAGTGGTCAATTTAAGGGATTCTTCAATAAATTCTTTGTCATTCAACTAGAGACGACTCATTTTCATGCACATTTTTTCATTGGAACTACTGCACCAAGCATCTAAGTTAGATGTAAAATTGCACGACTAAGAACTCCTCAGCAAAAAACGTAAAAATTAATTACAGATTTCTAGAGTTTTCTATTTTGAGGAAGTGTATACTGGCCATGGAGTCTCAAAATGGCCAAACCGTACTAAACTCAACAAAAAAAGAAACGTCTCTTTTTCAGGACCCTGTTTTTCAAAGATAATTCGTAAAAATTCAAATAACTTCACAGATGTTCATTGTAAAGGGTTTAAACACTGTTTCCTATGCTTGTTCAATGAAACATAACCAATTAATGAACATGCACCTGTGTAACGGTCATTAAGACACTAACAGCTTACAGACGGTAGGCAATTAAGGTCACAGTTATGAAAACTTAGGACACTAAAGAGGCCTTTCTATGGACTCTGAAAAACACCAAAAGAAAAATGCCCAGGGTCCCTGCTTATCTGCGTGAACATGCCTTAGGCATGCTGGAAGGAGGCATGAGGACTGCAAATGTGGCCAGGGAAATAAATTGCAATGTGCGTACTGTGAGACGCCTAACAACGTCGCCTATGGGCACAAACCCACCGCCGCTGGACCCGACAGGACTGGCAAAAAGTGCTCTCCACTGAGGAGTCGCGGTTTTGTCTCACCAGGGGTGATGGTCGGATTCGCCTTAATCGTCGAAGGAATGAGCGTTACAACGAGGCCTTTACTCTGTAGCGGGATCGATTTGGAGGTGGAGGGTCCGTCATGGTCTGGGGCGGTGTGTCACAGCATCATCGGACTGAGCTTGTTGTCATTGCAGGCAATCTCAACGCTGTGCGTTACAGGGAAGACATCCTCCTCCCTCATGTGGTACCCTTCCTGTAGGCTCATCCTGACATGACCCTCCAGCATGACAATGCCACCAGCCATACTGCTCGTTCTGTGCGTGATTTCCTGCAAGACAGGAAGGTCAGTGTTCTGCCATGGCCAGTGAAGAGCCCGGATCTCAATCCCATTGAGCACGTCTGGGACCTGTTGGATCAGAGGGTGAGGGCTAGGGCCATTCCCCCCAGAAATGTCCGGGAACTTGCAGGTGCCTTGGTGGAAGAGTGGGGTAACATCTCACAGCAAGAACTGGCAAATCTGGTGCAGTCCATGAGGAGGAGATGCACTGCAGTACTTAATGCAGCTGGTGGCCACACCAGATACTGACTGTTACTTTTGATTTTGACCCCCCCTTTGTTCAGGGACACATTATTCCATTTCTGTTAGTCACATGTCTGTGGAACGTGTTCAGGTTATGTCTCAGTTGTTGAATCTTGTTATGTTCCTACAAATATTTACACATGTTAAGTTTGCTGAAAATAAACGTAGTTGACAGTGAGAGGACGTTTCTTTTTTTGCTGAGTTTATTTCCACTTTTTTCTCGTTTTCCAAGCGAAGGTCTAGCCACCAGGCGAACTGAAGCTTGCTGGCGCCTTCAGGTCCATTTGTAAAATACAGAGTAAATTAGAGTGATTTGTCACTTTCAATGCTGGCAGTTCTGTAACTCACTTTGGATAAAAGTGACTGCTAAAATACACGGAACAAAAATATAAAACGCAACATGTGAAGTGCTGGTCCCATGTTTCATGAGTTGAAATAAAAGATCCCCAAAAAGTATGTCTGTAATGAAGCCCTTTTGTGGGGGAAAAAAAAAGGTTCACGCACTGGGCCTGGCTCCCCAGTGCGTGGACCTCTGCCCTCCCAGGCCCACCCATGGCTGCGCCCCTGCCCAGTCATGTGAAATCCATAGATTAGGGCATAATTCATTTATTTCAATTGACCGATTTCCTTATATGAAATGTAATTCAACAAAAACTTTGAAATTGTTACATGTTGCATTTATATTTTTGTTCAGTATATATGAACATATATCATTATATTAATTGAGGGTCTCTTTCAATGGCTGTGTTAAGAAACCAAAACCAACTAAATAGTCTTCCTCGGTCAACTCCCAAAGTGACCACCCCACAGTGAGGACTGACCTTTCCAATCTTCCGATGGTCTCTGTTCCTAGCCTCTTCCTGAAAGCATTCCCACTCCTTCAGCATCTTGGAGTCTGGGAAGGAGATGCCGTAGATACGCTGCAGGGTCTCCATGTCTGAACGGCCCTCCCAGTACGTAGAAGAGTTCTGTCGATATTACAGGAAAGGAGTGGAGCGGAGAGGAGATATTGTGACACTGTTTTTCAGCTTAAGAAATGATTGGATATTGCAGTCTGTGTGTGCGTCACGTCACATACCTTGTAGATCTTCAAGGCTTTAATCTTTCCTGTGTGTCTTACATGGGGCCCACGACACAGGTCAATCAGAGGCCCACATCTAAAACAGTAGATTCCTCATTTTAGCAGGGCATGGACCAGTGAGGGTCTTCAAATTCATAAAAAAATAGTTTACCATAATATATGAAAGCCTAATCCTTCGCAATCCTTCGATTTAGAATTTGATGTACATTCCAAAGATTTATGTGAATGATTCAAAACAAGAGGGTATAAAGAAGAATTATTGGACAGTTCCCTTAAGAGAGTAAGACAAGCTGAGTGGAATGCATTATTGCAACCACGTCAAAGGAATCCCTCTCCTCCCTCTTAGCTTTTGTGTTCCCCTTCAGTCCCATTTCAAGGTCGATTAAGGAAGTGGTTAATAGACATTGGCACATATTACACAGTGACCCCAGCTTTGGCAAAGCGTTTGAATCCCTCCCGAGTTCTTGCTATAAGAGACACTCAAATGTAAATGGATTGTTTAGTACGGTCAGATTTGCCTAATAAAAAAAGCATTGCATTTCATCATTCCCGATGGCAGTTTCCTTGTCACAACTGTCCACTGTTATGCCATGATCAGAGGGAACTCTCTTATCCATCCCCATTCGAGAGGGAGGATAAAGGTTTGAGGTAGAATAACATGTAACACAAAATATGTTGTATATCTACTTAAGTTTGTTCCTGTAACTTTAATGTTGTGGGGAAGACCAAACATGAACTTAAGACAAGGATATGTGAGCATAAGAGCTCCATTCGAAACCATGATGGAAAAATAATTACTTGTTGCCAGAAATTTCAACAGCCATAATCATGACCTAAGTGCCTTACGTTATATGGGCACTGAATTGGTGAAAGCGCCACATAGGGGAGGAGATAGGGATCAATTACCTCCCCAATGAGACACATATTGGATAGACCGCTAGGCCACTCTTGCCCCAGCAGGCCTTAATGAGGCTTTTTCTTGTTTTTTTTGTAGTAGGTTATAAATATGCCAAATATTTAGGTAATGACATCATGTATTTGTATTGTGTGTCTATAGATCTATATTTGATCGTCACGGTTCGCCCAAAGCTCCCTCTGCTGGGATCTCTTGATTGGGCCAATAATGGCTGAATTTATAATTATGCCCACCTATGTGGTCTTGTTGGTGTGACAATGATTGCTATTGCCTTGCACGCTGAAGGGCTCATACCCGAAACGTTTGTGCAGCGATAAAAATGTCAATTTAAGTTCATTTACTGGAGTGCAGTCCTATTTCTGTTCTTCAAATTCACCAACATGTTAAACCAGTCTTCTGAATAGTTGCTGTACACCAAATAATATTCTGTGATTTACAACTAAACATCAAGAGCTGCTTACCTGTAGACTGTTGTAGTGGGTGTGGTGACTTTCTCATTCAGAATGCGACACTTGAATTTGTTGTACTGAAAATATGTAGGAAAACAGATTGGGGAAAAAATAAATACGAATTGCTGCCGATCTACTCACAACCCCAATGAAAAAGAAACATCTATAAAACATATAATCGAGCTACAATCTTTCACCAGAGGGTGGAGAGATCCTCTCCTCTCACCTTGAACATCTTCAGTAGGGTCTCCCTGCTGACCTCCAGCCTCTCGAAGGGCTGTTTCTCCTTCACCACAGACTTGCACAGCGCCTCCAGGTAGTCAAACTCTGTACTCGACACACCCCTGGCCAGGACAGGACACAGGTCAAACAGAACCCTCAGTAACAACACACCTGTCATAGGCTACTCACCACACCAGCTCTGTATCATTTCTGCTCATTACTTTATAAAGGAGACTGGAAGCCTGTTTTTTCTTAACAATGATAGATGCTTACTGGGGTCCATCGAGGAACATGTCATAGTAGAAGCCATTCTCAATGGGTGGTCCATAACACAGACAGCCTCCATAGAAACGCTCCATGGCCTCACCAAGGATGTGGGCACTGGAGTGCCAGTACACCTGAAACAAGGAGCGGAAACATCTCTGTTACTACCTCCAAGAACAAAGACTATAGAGATTAGAGAGTATGATAGCCCAGAGGGCACATTATACTCACAGCTTGGGCATCATCATTGTCAAAGCGCAGGATCTCCAGTGAGCAGCTCTTCTCCAGAGGTCTATCCAGGTCCCACAGGTCCCCGTTCACCCGGGAAATCACTGCATTGTCAGCCAAGCCCTGACTGAGAGAAATACCATATACCACCATCACCACAAAGTGCTCATGTGTTGATACAAACAATGGCAAAGACAGAGGGGTGCAACTGATGTCTCCCAGTAACATCATGATCCTCCTAACCTGGTCCCAGATTTGTCTATGCTGCCAACTTCGATGAATGTTTTTGCCATGACAATGGCCATTGGAGTTGACTGCACAGCACAAAAATATATGGGACAGGGATATTATGGTCCAAGACAAGCTCCAGACCCCTCACCTGATGCCACAGGCCAGCTGGTAGGGGGTAGTGACCCAGGCCTGACCCTCCATCCTGCGTCCATCTGGCAGCTCCACAGTGATGGGCTGGCTGTCTGCAGCTCTCCTGGCCAGCAGGGCATCGCTCTCCTTTTTCAGCTCCTCATACAGCTGCATGCGCTCCGAGATGTAGCCAGGCCACGGTTTCAGCTGGAAAGAGTAACATGGTGATTTATAGGAACTTAGGGAAAGAAACTGGGGGAATTATTTGGGTATTGGTAAGGATATTGCACAACTTTGAAGGAGCGCTTGATTGCATGCATGGGACTTCTAGAATAGATGTATGGGATATTGGACCTTTGGGAGGTAATGTTCCTAATCATTACCTCTCTGCCACCACCCCCTCCCTGTGCCTTCTTCTTCTTGTTCTCTGGCTTCTCCTTATCAACAACAGGTTTGGTCTCATGAGTTGCTGCCTGCACAGAGGTGTAAATTCAAAGGTTTGGTTTATAGGTGAACAAAAACATGCAAATATTGTTATTGACATTCCACTTAGTGTAAAGCACAATAAATAACGGTTATCTTATATATATATATATATATATATATATATATATATATATATATATATATAATGTTCCATAAGCATGTTCAGTGGACTACACACCGAGCTGTCAACCTATTTCGAGACCAGGGGCAGGGGAGGGTTAGGCAAAAGGTTGGCTGCATGGTTAGGTCTAAAATCAAATGTTTTATTTCACCTTAATTTAACCAGGTAGGCCAGTTGAGAACAAGTTCTCATTTACAACTGCGACTTGGCCAAGATAAAGCAAAGCAGTGAGACAAAAAAACAGAGTTACACATGGGATAAACAAAAGTACAGTCAATAACACAATAGAAAAAAATCTATATACAGTGTGTGCAAATGGAGTAAGGAGGTAAGGCAATAAATAGGCCACAGTAGCGAAGCAATTAAAATGTAGCAAATGAACACTGGAGTGATAGATGTGCAGATGATGATGTGCAAGTAGAAATACTGGTGTGCAAAAGAGCAAAAAAAGTACATAAAAACAATATGGGGATGAGGTAGGTAGTTGGATGGGCTATTTATAGATGGGCTGTGTACAGCTGCAGCGATCGGTAAGCTGCTCTGACAGCAGATGCTTAAAGTTAGTGAGGGAGATATGTCTCCAACTTCAGAGATTTTTTCAATTCGTTCCAGTCATTGGCAGCAGAGAACTGGAAGAAAAGGCGGCCAAAGGAGGTGTTGGCTTTGGGGATGATCAGTGAGATGTACCTGCTGGAGCACGTGCTATAGGTAGGTGTTGTTATGGTGACCAGTGAGCTGAGATAAGGCAGAGCTTAACCTAGCAAAGACTTATAGGTGACCTGGAGCCAGTGGGTCTGGCGATGAATATGTAGTGAGGGCCAGCCGACGAGAGCATACAGGTCGCAGTGGTGGGTGGTATATGGGGCTTTGGTGACAAAACGGATGACACTGTGATAGACTGCATCCAGTTTGCTGAGTAGAGTGTTTGCCAAAGTCTAGGATCGGTAGGATAGTCAGTTTTACGAGGGTATGCTTGGCAGCCTGAGTGAAGGAGGCTTTGTTGCGAAATAGGAAGCCGATTCTAGATTTCATTTTGGATTGGAGATGCTTAATATGAGTCTGGAAGGAGAGTTTACAGTCTAACCAGACACCTAGGTATTTTTAGTTGTCCACGTATTCAAAGTCAGAACCGTCCAGAGTAGTGATGCTAGTCGGGCGGGCGGGTGCGGGCAGCGACCGGTTGAAGAGCATGCATTTAGTTTTACTAGCGTTTAAGAGCAGTTGGAGGCCACAGAAGTAGTGTTTTATGGCATAGAAGCTCGTTTGGAGGTTTGTTAACACAAGGTCCAAAGAAGAGCCAGATGTATACAGAATGGTGTCGTCTGCGTAGAGGTGGATCAAGGAATCACCCGCAGCAAGAGCGACATCGTTGATATATAGAGAAAAGAGTCGGCCCGAGAATTGAACCCTGTGGTTCCCCCATAGAGACTGCCAGAGGTCCGGACAACAAGCCCTCCAATTTGACACACTGAACTCTATCTGAGAAGTAGTTGGTAAACCAGGCAAGGCAGTCATTTGAGAAACCAAGGCTGTTGAGTCTGCCGATAAGAATACGGTGATTGACAGAGTCAAAAGCCTTTGCCAGGTCGATGAAGACGGCTGCACAGTACTGTCTTTTATCGATGGCGGTTTTGATATTGTTTAGTACCTTGAGCGTGGCTGAGGTGCACCCGTGACCAGCTCAGAAACCGGATTGCACAGCGGAGAAGGTACGGTGGGATTCTAAATGGTCAGTGATCTGTTCATTAACTTGGCTTTCGAAGACTTTAGAAAGGCAGGACAGGATGGATATAGGTCTATAACAGTTTGGGTCTAGAGTGTCACCCCCTTTGAAGAGGGAGATGGCAGCTTTCCAATCTTTAGGGATCTCGGACGATACGAAAGAGAGGTTAAACAGACTGGTAATAGGGGTTGCAACAATGGCGGTGGATAATTTTAGAAAGAGAAGGTCCAGATTATCTAGCCCAGCTGATTTGTACGGGTCCAGGTTTTGCAGCTCTTTCAGAACATCTGCGATCTGGATTTGGGTGAAGGAGAAGCTGGGGAGGCTTGGGCAAGTAGCCGCGGGGGGTGCGGAGCTGTTGGCCGGGGTTGGGTAGCCAGGAGGAAAGCATGGCCAGCCGTTGAGAAATGCTCATTGAAATTCTCGATTATCGTGGATTTATCGGTGGTGACAGTGTTTCCTAGCCTCAGTGCACTGGGCAGCTGGGAGGAGGTGCTCTTATTCTCCATGGACTTTACAGTGTCCCAAAACTTTTTGGAGTTAGAGCTACAGGATGCAAATTTCTGTTTGAAAAAGCTGGCCTTTGCTTTCCTGACTTCCCTGAACAGTTGCATATCGCGGGGACTATTCGATGCTAGTGCAGTCTGCCACAGGATGTTTTTGTGCTGGTCGAGGGCAGTCAGGTCTGGAGTGAACCAAGGGCTATATCTGTTCTTACATTTACATTTTAGTCATTTAGCAGACGCTCTTATCCAGAGCGACTTACTGTAGTGAATGCATACATTTCATACATTTTTTTCTTCTTCTTCCGTACTGGTCCCCCGTGGGAATCGAACCCACAACCCTGGCGTTGCAAACACCATGCTCTACCAACGGAGCCACATTTTAGTTCTACATTTTTTTGAAAGGGGCATGCTTATTTAAGATGGCGAGGAAGTTACTTTTAAAGAACGACCAGGCATCCTCTACTGACGGGATGAGGTCAATATCCTTCCGGGATACCCGGGCCAGGTCGATTAGAAAGGCCTGCTCGCATTAGTGTTTTAGGGAGCGTTTGACAGTGATGAGGGGGTGGTCGTTTTTAATTAGATACATTGTATAAATGGTCGGGGTTTAGACATAATCATGACTTTGTGGCCATGGAAGCTAGTGACGACCGTATTATTATCTGACAGATGCTGGATAATGTCTCCGCCTACTCCCGATCTGCACTATCTAGTAACCACTATAGGCTCCCTAGGCAACTACTGGTTGGACTAGGACAGCAAGCTACAGGCCACATGCAACCACACAATTGACATGCACTAAGGTGGTTAGCTAGCTACCTTATTATTATCATAATTGCGGTTCTTTGGTTGTTGTTGTTGTTGTTTTTTCCCTGTCTTCTCCTGGCCTTTGTTTGTGCCCCTCTTGCCCTGTCCCTCCAGGGCGAGCTCTTCCTGGAGACCCCGGCGGAGGTGCACGAGACGAAATTTGAGCTTCTCATTCTCGCTCCGTAAACTCTCCAGCTCCGGAGAACTGGCGAGAATGCTGGCGACCTCTGATCCACCATTTAGCCCGTCTCGTAGGAGGCTAAATTCCCGAGTGAGGAGCTCTATTTGCTCCTCTTGCGCGGTCAAACGTGCTGCCATGCACTCCGCCATCTTTAAATTACTATTCTCTTTCATCAGCAACTGGGAATAGGGTCTTCCGGTCATCAACAGTGAATGGGAATGGAGTCATAGCGCCCTCTTGCGCTTTAGTTTTGTGTTGTAACTTTCACATTTAGAACAGTCAGTTAATGTCGTCTTGATGCTGCTATTGTAAAAGCCACATACATAGTAAGAGTTTTACTGTAGCAATGACTGATTACTGTTTCAATAAATGTGAGGTTGTCTTCTCTGGATTACCTTTACAGATAAGGCCTTCTCGATAAGGCCGAGTATTAAATATCAAACCGGTAGAGGGCAGTAGAAAAAAGGGCCATGGTTTGGAGCATCGACGAGTTGACGTGTTTTGACCAGCTGACCACGACAGCATTTTCACAGTGGCGCTAGCTAGCAATGTAAACAATCATTCTGCAACTCGCAGGCACCGGAGTCTGTGTATTGATGTGATTTGAATGTAACTGAAGGAGTGGGACGGATGTTTGATTTTTGTTGTTGTTTTATGTCACCCCCCCTTCCTGAATTTGAAATATTTTTGATTTCAATACCCTGTACAGTAGGTGGCGGCAATACACCAATAGGTGTAGTCTGTCAATACAACTTTGAAGAAGAAGAATCATTCTGCAAATTCGGCAGTATTTATACTTGAATGACGGTAAATATTTGTCTAAATATACACATTTCTGAGAAGTATAGAAGATGGGCTGAGTTAAAAATAAAAATGCTTGCTAGATAGCAGCAAGTCAGCTCAACATATCTCCTATGTAGTACTGTACTAGCTAGCTGCAACAGCCATTATTGTAGACGTCCCTGTTTCACTTCAGTCTGGTCAGATATAGGCATTGCTTTTGTAGCTAAATTTGAATGATATAGACCGTCTTCCTCTATATATGTTCTAGTGCACTTTGCAGCAGTGAAGGGGTCCACAGCAACTTTGATGCAACTGTGAACATCATCATCATGGCTTCGAGCTTCGCCCCACCGAAACTGGCTGATTTCATTCTCACTGAGAGGCTGGGCAGTGGCACCTATGCGACAGTTTACAAAGCCTACAGAAAGGTACTCCATTCGTTGCAGACCGAGTTAGCTAGCTACTAGCTAGCCTATAAGCACAACTACTTGCATAAACAACACAAGTAAACAGTAGCAACTTCCCTAATAGAAATGAGAGTTTTGAGACTGGCTCTGTAGCCTGACATCCAAACTGATGTCATGTCCCAGACTAGAGCATTGTTCAGTCTACTGGATCTGTGTGTGCAGGGGGACAACAGGGAGGTGGTGGCAGTGAAGGTGGTTGGGAAGAAGAGTCTTAACAAGGTGTCTATGGAGAACCTGCTGACTGAGATAGAGATCCTGAAAACTGTTCGCCACCCTCACATTGTTCAGCTGAAGGACTTCCAGGTTTACAATCAGTTTAATATTTAATCAGCCCATCCCCACTCATATAAGTACATTTCATATAGGCTATCCTGACTCCCACATTGCTTGCCAGACAAGAGAGCACAAACTGATCTGACTCAGCAGGCTACATTTCATATCCTTGTCTGAGTGAATTGAGTCTAATCCTGTTCTCTGCCATTGGTCAGTGGGACAGTGAGAACATCTATCTGATCCTGGAGTGGTGTTCTGGTGGGGACCTGTCCCGTTTCATCCACAGTAGGCGCCTGCTACCTGAGAGGGTGGCTCGGCTCTTCCTGCAGCAGATAGGTGAGTCACACCAGAGTCAGTGGTGCTTTAGGTATAAGTAACCTACATTATTTAGAGCACTATTTAATGATGTTGAGCAGTTCTCTCTCCCCACTCTCTCTTTCTCTATCTCTCTCTCCTACTATCTCGCTCTCTTTCTCTCTCTCCCACTGAAATCAATTAAATTCAGAAGACTTTATTGACGTGGCAAGTTATATTACTTACATTGTCAAAATATACATATAACACAAAATGGTGGGACCAACAGCAATAAGGCTCTCTCTCTCTCTTCTCTTGCTACATGTCTGAAAACAGCCTGCGCTCTTCAGTTTCTCCATAATCATAACATCTCCCATCTGGACCTGAAACCCCAGAACATTCTGCTCAATGGTTCTGTTCTTAAACTAGCAGGTACAGCACACTGGCAAGTGCCACAATCACACTTACATACAGTATTCCTTATGGTCACATTTCTATCTTTATGAATCTCTTGCATTTCATCACCATGGGACTGTGATATGAATCATAGCTGCGAAATCATAGCAGTGCCAATATGCAAGAGGTTATTGGTGTCACTGTCTGCGCTATTCAGTTGTGACATTTAAAATGATGGAATGCAACAGTTGCACCACTAAATTATGCATTAGAGGATTTTGTAATGCTGCTCCAAGTATTACCAGGTGTATCACAGTCTTGACTGAGACTAGTCTAGTGCACTTTGCACTAAAACATTTTTGCCCTATGCTGTTGTCAGATTTTGGCTTTGCGAGTTACATGTCTCCGTGGGATGAGCAGAGTGCTCTGAGGGGCTCTCCTCTCTACATGGCCCCTGAGATGGTGTGTCGACGGCAGTATGACTCCAGGGTCGACCTCTGGTCTGTGGGAGTCATCCTATATGGTAAGATTAAATAGAACACTCTATGCTCTCTTAAGCACAAACCAGACAATTCAGTGACATCAAACTACAACGTTACCGCTTTGAATGCCAAAGATGGTTTAAGTTTATATTGCTTTCTCACTTATTCTTATCATGTATTTGTTGTTCTTACTTCTGTATGTAGAGACACTATTTGGCCGGGCGCCATTTGCCTCCAGATCCTATGCTGAACTGGAGGAGAAGATCCGCAGTGACAAGCCCATCGAGGTAAGCTCTGTTACATCTATCTAAGGAAATGTGTGGTAGCAATGATTGTTCATTCTGTGACTGCTGTTAGAAGAATCATTCTTTCCCCTGTGAGTATATTTGCCACCACAGGGTGGCACACTTGCCCAATAAACCTTATCTCGCAGTGCTTTCTTATTGGAAGGGACACTCCTGTGCTGGAGTGGGTTCTACAGTCTCCTCCTCAATCCAGTGGTCAGGACAGAGTGTAATTAGTTGGAAGATAGATATAATTTATTCGACAGTTTTAAAAATATAATTCCAGCCACAAGTGGATACTGCATTTAAAATCATCAAGGATAACACAAAGTACGTGTTACAACTTATAAAAACATGGTGGTTCTCTGGTTGTGTTGTGTGTCTCAGCTGCCTGCAGGGGCCAGAGTGTCCAGGAACTGCAGGGACTTACTGCTGCGGCTGCTGGACAGGGACCCTGACACCCGCCTCACCTTCACTCAGTTCTTCTCCCACCCCTGGGTGGACCTCGAGCACATGCCCAACGCAGAGAGCCTGGGGAAAGCGGTGTGTGTGTGTTCGGGTGCATGCGGGTGTGTGAAAGAGAGCTAGATGTGTTGGTGTGACGCGCTGTCTGTCTCCTATTGCAGAAGGATCTGGTCCTGAAAGCTGTTCAGAAGGACCAGGAGGGGGATAGATCAGCTGCTCTGTCTCTGTACTGCAGCGCACTGGAGCACTTTGTCCCTGCCATTCACTGTAAGAGCAGCATGCACAGCCCCGTCCTGCCACAATCACAACTTCTCTCAGGTCTCTCATCTATATAATGTCTAATTCCGTACCACAGTCCAACATCAACTGAAACGTGATACAAGCTCACAGAACTGGAGATGACATAATCAGAACACTATTGGTAACTGTCTAAGAAATGTATCTTCTCTCCCCTTTCCAGATGAGACAGACAGACTGCGTAAAGATGCCCTTAGGCAAAAGGTACAGAGTACATAAGTATATTTGGTCTATTGTATTTTCATACCCCAAAGGCTAGACCGAAATTATTTGAATAACATATGGCATGGATGAAAAACACATGCTATGGATGACATCATAGAATGAAGTGAATGACAGCAATATAAACCCCTCCTGCAGGTTAGTCAGTACGTGTCCAGGGCAGAGGAGCTGAAAGCTCTGGTGTCTGCAGACAACAGCCTCTGCTTTGAGCAGTTCAAGTCCACCAGAGACATCCTGAGAGGTAATACAGCTAACTTTGCCCGCTGTACATCATAAATACCATATTTCATGACCCTTATATAGAGGACCTAATTTAAACCCTACTTTATTTGAAGGGAACCTTCTTAAGGACTTGATAACACATTCATAAGACTCAGAAGGAGCACATTATCAAGTGTAACTGGGTATTGAAAAGTACCTAAAGGCGGTGTTCTGAGAAGGCCTCAAGTCCAACCCTTTCTCTCTCTCTCTCTCTGTCCCCCTCTCTCTCTCTCTCTCTCTCTGTCCCCTTCTCAGAGATGTCCCGGGACCAACCACGGGTGCTGGCTGCTCTGGAGCTGGCATCTACAGCCATCGCCATGGTAAGCTGAGGGGACTGGGTACCATGAGCAGGGCATGATGATGGAGCTCTGGGGAGACTACCAGAGAGGAGTGAGAGAGCTGGGAGGGTGGTAGTGGCTTGTAGATGCTGTCTACAGCAGGATGGATTGAAGGCTACCGCTACAGTGAAGGCTGTAGTTATGGGATCTGGGGGCTTTCTTGAGAGTGGACTACTATACCATAGTGGGACGTCTTTCCTTTTCATAACACACTTGTATTCCATTCCAGGAGGAGAATGGGATAGAGGACCATGATACACTGGCTCTGTACCAGCAGAGTCTGGGAGAACTACTGCTAGCCCTGGCAGGTAAGGTCTGCTCACTGAAAATCCCACATAGACTATATTAGTCCTTTAGATGGGGAAAACCATGAGTCAGTCATCTATGCCACATACAGCGTCTGCTGCATGGACTCTAATAAACACAGGTGTGATTTTACAACCCTGCGGGGAGTCCGGGAGTAACACAGTAATTCAATCTCCAGAATTAAGAGGCTATTACATCAGAGACCGCAGCAGAGCCTGCCCTGAGTGTCTGCTGTGTCTCCAGCCCTCAGCTTTGGCTGGCTGTTATTGTTATTAAAGAGACGGTGGCAGTGGTGGCCCATAATGGTCTCCTCTCCTCGGCGCTCTGGCTGCCTCTGCTCTGGCTCAGTGTCTGTATGTGGACTAGACTCCTCTAGGCTGTGGCCTGGTCTCTATTAGCCCTGACTCTACATGACCTCATCTGGGAGATGGTCCTAATGGCGGAGGGAGGCGAGGCAGGCAGGCGGCATGGGGATGATGATGGTGGAGCTGGAGCCAGATGTGGCTTTGAGCTGTGGATGAGACCTGGTGCCAGCGCCCTGTGTGGTATAGAGCCGCTCGCTGCCATCTGGTTCCCATTGAGAGCCCAACAGTTAATTTCTCAATGTTATTACACACTGGAAACAAATAAAAACTATTATCTGTCTTAATAGAGAAGAGACGGCTTGAGTCGTTAAATCATCATGATGGATCAGAGGGAACGGGACCGTGGCACGTCAGCGAGACCAGGGGGATTGTGGGAGAAAACATTGTCCCTTTTGTCTCGCTATAGCCTTTGGTTGATTACGTTCCCTTCCCAGAATGCCTTGCTGCTGGAGAACTGGTCCCCTCCTCCTCAGGCAGGCTAATTGAAGAAAGGCTGCTTCAGTTTCAAGGGTTCCCCCTGAGCCTCAGTGGGCTATCACAACCAAACTGGCTCGGTAAATTACCCTCTCTTGTGCAAACATGGTGATAAGGAGAGCAGTGATCCATCTCTTTATATTCTCTCCACCCTCCCTCCTTCCTTCTCTTTCTCCCTCTCCTCCCCCTCTGTCTGTCTTCCAGCTGAAGCCCAGGGGCGCCGGAGAGAGTTGCTCCACGGTGAGGTGAGTTACTGGCGGTGAGGTGGGTGAGAAGGTTGAGGTGAGAATTTGAGGTGAGTTACTGGGGGTGAGGTGGATGAGAGGATTTAGGTGAGAATGTGAGGTGAGGAGGCACCTGGTTCAGTGCTCACCGTAACAGCACATAGAGCACCTGAAGACATACACTCACACACAGGTCTCTGAGACCAAACAAGCACAGCTATATCTGGGACACACCAAGGAGCATTCTCTGGTAGTCACGTGAGTGTTTCCCTGAATAAAAGCTACGAACGTAATAGATGAGTGACACTGCAGTTTGGTGTACATATATCACCCATATACCAGCTAATTCCTGGGCTACAACACCTCCTTTGCCAATTGGCCTGGACCCTTTATTGTCGACACGGAGCCCCGCCGATCTATCACGACTGGACTGTCGACGCGATCGCCCGATGTGGTCTCAACCGGCTATTCTGTTACATGTCGCCGAAGAACCATCTACTAGCCCCGGCCCGCTAGCTTTTCTGAACGCTACGCTGTGTCCCCTACTCGCCTAGTATAGTAGTGACTACCGAACTGCACCCTGACTCACCTATTGCTGCTCTTTTGACCCTATGATCACTCGGCTACACAGCTGATGCCTGCTGGACTGTTTCAATAACACGGTACCTCATTTTGTTTACCTGTCGGCCCCAGCCTCGAACTCAGGTCCTGTATGTACCTAACAGACCCGCTCTGCCCATTCATCGCCATTTACCCGTTGTTGTCTTAGCTCTCTTGATCAACACCTGTGATTGCTTTATGCCTCTCTCTAATGTCAATATGCCTTGTCTACTGCTGCCTTGGCTAGTTCTTACTGTTTTTCTTTCACTGTAGAGCCCTCAGTCCCACTCAAAATGCCTTAGATAACTCCTTTGTCCCAACCCATGCACATGCAGAGACCTCACCTGGCTTAACTGGTGCCTCCAGAGACGAAACCTCTCTCATCGTCACTCAACGCCAAGGTTTACCTCCACTGTACTCACATCCTACCATACCCATGTCTGTACATTATGCCTTGAATCTATTCTACCACGCCCAGAAATCTGCTCCTTTTATTATCTGTCCCCAACGTACTAGACGACCAGTTCTTATAGCCTTTATCGGTACCCTTATCCTATTCCTCCTCTGTTCCTCTGGTCATGTAGAGGTTAACCCAGGCCCTGTAGCCCCCAGTTCCACCCCTATTCCCCAGGCGCTATCATTTGTTGACTTCTGTAACCGTAAAAGCCTTGGTTTCATGCATGTTAACATCAGAAGCCTCCTCCCTAACTTTGTTTTTTTCACTGCTTTAGCACACTCCGCCAACCCTGATGTCCTAGCCGTGTCTGAATCCTGGCTTAGGAAGGCCACCAAAATTATGACATTTCCATCCCCAACTATAACATTTTCCGCCAAGATAAAACTGCCAAAAGGGGTGGAGTTAGCCTGCAGAGTTATGTCATGCTATCCAGGTCTGTGGCCAATCAGTTCGAGCTTCTACTTTAAAAAATCCACCTTTCCAGAAATAAGTCTCTCACTTTTACCGCTTGTATAGACCCCCCTCATCCCCCAGCTGTGCCCTGGACACCATATGTGAATGAATTGCCCCCCATTTATCTTCAGAGTTTGTACTGTTAGGTGACCTAAACTGGGATATGCTTAACACCCCGGCCGTCCTACAATCTATGCTAGATGCCCTCAATCTCACACAAATTATTATGGAACCTACGAGGTACAACCCTAAATCCATAAACACGGGCACCCTCATAGATATCATCCTGACCAACCTGCCCTCTAAATACACCTCTGCTGTCTTCAACCAGGTTCTCAGTGATCACTGCCTCATTGCCTGCGTCCATAATGGGTCTGCGGTCAAACGACCACCCCTCATCATTGTCAAACGCTCCCTAAAACACTTCAGCGAGCAGGCCTTTCTAATTCGCCTGGCCCGGGTATCCTGGAATGATATTGACCTCATCCCGTCAGTAGAGGATGCCTGGTTATTCTTTAAAAGTGCTTTCCTCAACATCTTAAATAAGCATGCCCCATTCAATAAATGTAGAACTAAGAATAGATATAGCCCTTGGTTCACTCCAGACCTGACTGCCCTCGACCAGCACAAAACATCCTGTGGTGTACTCCATTAGCATTGAATAGCCCCCGCGATATGCAACCTTTCAGGGAAGTTAGGAACCAATATACACAGGCAGTTAGGAAAGCAAAGGCTAGCTTTTTCAAACAGAAATTTGCATCCTGTAGCACAAACTCCAAAAAGTTCTGCGACACTGTAAAGTCAATGGAGAATAAGAGCACCTCCTCCCTGCTGCCCACTGCACTGAGGCTAGGAAACACTATCACCACCGATAAATCTGCGATAATCAAGAATTTCAATAAGCATTTTTCTTCGGCTGGCCATGCCTTCCACCTGGCCACCCCTACCCTGGTCAACAGCTCTGCATCCCCCCACAGCAACTTGCCCAAGCCTCCCCCATTTCCCCTTCACCCAAATCCAGATAGCTGATGTTCTGAAAGAGCTGCAAAATCTGGACCCCTACAAATCACCTGGGCTAGACAATCTGGACCCTCTCTTTCTAAAATTATCCGCCGCAGTTGTTGCAACCCCTATTACTAGCCTGTTCAACCTCTCTTTCGTATCGTCTGAGATCCCCAAAGATTGGAAAGCTGCCGCGGTCATCCCCCTCTTCAAAGGGGGAGACACTCTAGACCCAAACTGTTACAGACCTATAAGGGGCGGCAGGTAGCCTAGTGGTTAGAGCATTGGACTAGTAACCGAAAGGTTGCAAGAACGAATCCCGAGCTGACAAGGTAAAAATCTGTTGTTCTGCCCCTGAACAAGGCAGTTAACCCACTGTTCCTAGGCCGTCATTGAAAATAAGAATTTGTTCTTAACTGACTTGCCTAGTTAAATAAAGGTAAAATAAAAATTATCTATCCTACCCTGCCTTTCTAAAGTCTTCGAAAGCCAAGTTAACAAACAGATCACTGAACATTTCGAATCCCACCATACCTTGTCCACTATGCAATCTGGTTTCCGAGCTGGTCAAGGGTGCACCTCAGCCACGCTCAAGGTCCTAAACTATATCATAAACGCCATCGGTTACTGTGCAGCCGCCTTCATCGACCTAGCCAAGGCTTTCGACTCTGTCAATCACCATATTCTTATCGGCAGACTCAACCGCCTTGGTTTCTCAAATGACTGCCTCGCCAGGTTCACCAACTACTTCTCAGATAGAGCAGTGTGTCAAATCGGAGGGCCTGTTGTCCGGACATCTGGCAGTCTCCATGGGGGTGCCACAGGGTTCAATTCTCGGCTGACTCTTTTCTCTGTATACATCAATGATGTCGCTCTTGCTGCGGGTGATTCTCTGATCCACCTCTACGCAGATGACACCATTCTGTATACTTCTTGCCCTTCTTTGAACACTGTGTTAACCTCTCTGGGCTAGGTGGGACGAAATCGTCCCACCTACGCAACAGCCAGTGTAATCCCGTGGCGCGATATTCAAATACCTTAGAAATGCTATTACTTCAATTTCTCAAACATATGACTATTTTACACCATTTTAAAGACAAGACTCTCGTTAATCTAACCACACTGTCCGATTTCAAAAAGGCTTTACAACGAAAGCAAAACATTAGATTATGTCAGCAAAGTACCCAGCCAGAAATAATCAGACACCCATTTTTCAAGCTAGCATATAATGTCACATAAACCCAAACCACAGCTAAATGCAGCACTAACCTTTGATGATCTTCATCAGATGACAATCCTAGGACATTATGTTATACAATACATGCATGTTTTGTTCAATCAAGTTCATATTTATATCAAAAACCAGCTTTTTACATTAGCATGTGACGTTCAGAACTAGCATACCCCCCGCAAACTTCCGGTGAATTTACTAAATTACTCACGATAAACGTTCACAAAAAACATAACAATTATTTTAAGAATTATAGATACAGAACTCCTTTATGCACTCGCTATGTCCGATTTTAAAATAGCTTTTCGGTGAAAGCACATTTTGCAATATTCTGAGTAGATAGCCCGGCATCACAGGGCTAGCTATTTAGACACCCACCAAGTTTAGCCCTCACCAAAGTCAGATTTACTATAAGAAAAATGTTATTACCTTTGCTGTTCTTCGTCAGAATGCACTCCCAGGACTTCTACTTAAATAACAAATGTTGGTTTGGTTCAAAATAATCCATAGTTATGTTCAAATATCCTGTTTTGTTCGTGCGTTCAAGACACTATCCGAAGGGTAAATAAGGGTGACGTCCCCGACGCGTTTCGTGACAAAAAAATTCTAAATATTCCATTACCGTACTTCGAAGCATGTCAACCGCTGTTTAAAATAAATTTTTATGCTATTTTTCTCAGAAAAAAGCGATAATATTCCGACCGGGAAACCGTGTTTTAGTTCAAAGACAGAGAAAATAAAAACATGGGGTCGCCTCGTGCACGCGCCTCAGTCTCATTGTCCTCTGATAGACCACTTACCAAAGGCGCTAATGTTTTTCAGCCAGGGGCTGCCTCGACATCATTCAGCTTTTTCCCGGGTTCTGAGAGCCTATGGGAGCCGTAGGAAGTGTCACGTTACAGCAAAGATCCTAAGTTTTCAATAAAGAGAGTCAAGAACCCCAAGGAATGGTCAGAGAGGGCACTTCCTGTACAGAATCTTCTCAGGTTTTTGCCTGCCATTTGAGTTCTGTTATACTCACAGACACCATTCAAACAGTTTTAGAAACTTTAGGGTGTTTTCTATCCAAAGCCAATAATTATATGCATATTCTAGTTTCTGGGCAGTAGTAATAACCAGATTAAATCGGGTACGTTTTTTATCCGGCCGTGTAAATACTGCCCCCTAGCCCTAACAGGTTTTAACAAAACTCCAGACGAGCTTCAATGCCATACAACACTCCTTCCGTGGCCTCCAACTGCTCTTAAATGCAAGTAAAACTAAATGCATGCTCATCTAGCATCACTACTCTGGACGGTTCTGACTTAGAATATGTGGACAACTACAAATACTTAGGTGTCTGTTTAGACTATAAACTCTCCTTCTAGACTCACATTAAGCATCTCAATCCAAAATTAAATCTAGAATCAGCTTCCTATTTCGCAACAAAGCATCCTTCACTCATGCTGCCAAACATAACCTCGTAAAACTGACTATCCTACTGATCCTTGACTTCGGCGATGTCATTTACAAAATAGCCTCCAACACTCTACTCAGCAAATTGGATGTGGTCTATCACAGTGCCACCAATGCCCCATATACTACCCACCACTGCGACCTGTATGCTCTCGTTGGCTGGCCCTCGCTTCATATTCATCGCCAAACCCACTGGCTCCAGGTCATCTATAAGTCTTTGCTAGGTAAAGCCCCACCGTATCTCAGCTCACTGGTCACCATAGCAGCACCCACCCATAGCACGCGCTCCAGCAGGTATATTTCACTGGTCATCCCCTAAGCCAACTCCTCCTTTGGCCACCTTTCCTTCCAGTTCTCTGCTGCCAATGACTGGAGCAAATTGCAAAAATCTCTGAAGCTGGAGAGCTATATCTCCCTCATTAAGCATCAGCTGTCAGAGCAGCTTACAGATCATTGCACCTGTACATGGCACATCTGTAAATAGCCCACCCAACTACCTCATCCCCATACTGTTATTTATTTTTGCTCCTTTGCACCCCAGTATCTCTACTTGCACATTCATCTTCTGCACATCTATCACTCCAGTGTTTAATTGCTAAATTGTAATTATTTCGCCACTATGGCCTATTTATTGCCTTACCTCCCTAATCTTACTACATTTGCGCACACTGTAAATTAACTTTTCTATTGTGTTATTGACTGTACGTTTGTTTATTCCATGTGTTACTCTGTGTTGTTGTTTGTGTCGCACTGCTTTGCTTTATCTTGGCCAGGTCGCAGTTGTAAATGAGAACTTGTTCTCAACTGGCCTACCTGGTTAAATAAAGGTGAAGATAAAAAAATCTATAAAAATATCAGTCATATGACACCATAATGGTATCCACTGCACTAGCAATGGTCAGGTGAAATAGCTAAGCCTCGACCTTGACATTTAGTTGGAGAGGTATACTCTTACAACAGTCAATTAGTTTGACTGTATTAATATTCAGTGGTAAAGGAAAGTTATTCTTTTGTGTTTTGAGCATTTGTTTTGCAAGCAACCAGGTCAACAACACACAACAATGTTTCAACAACAAACCCCAGAGGGAGAGAGATTTAAAGCTGGGCTCATAGACCTCCCTATTTGAAGTTTTATGGGCGCTTGGCTTAAGTAAATTCAGATGCGGCTTTAATAATCGAACGCTGGGGCGGACTGCAGATCGAAAGCATGTGTGTGAGAACACAAAGAGCCCCGACTGCAGCTAGGAATGGTCTCCATGTGTGTTGGTTCATCTCTTGAACACAGTTCAGCCTTTCTTAACTCAGGGCTGTAATTCCCAGTTCAATATGCCTGGGCTTATCATATAAGAACACCAGCCTTGATCTAGTTGGAAGGTTAATACATTTATATTACAGCTGTAATCTTACTTTGGGTGTGATTTGATAGTATTACAGCCTTGGTGCTGGTTATTTTCCACAACAGATCTGTCTTTTAAAGGGTCATTATAGGAAGCCATCCACCTTGGTCTACCCTCATCATCACCAGACATTATAGATAGGAGAATGTGGATGACTTTGGATGGATTACATACTAAACACCACCTCTCACTTTGCAGATCAGGAGCCTAATGACCAGAGCTGAATACCTCAAAGAACAGATCAAGGTAGGAATAGCGATGACTTGACTTTAGATATTAGTAGATATAAAAATCCCAAGCAAACATTTTGGCCCATGATTTTGAGTCGTATCATCTTTTTGTGTCTTTCAGATGCTGGAGACCCAGAAAGACGTGTCAATAGATAGAGAGCCTCTATCAGAATCTGTGAGAAGTTGTGAGTATTCCTGTGAGGGTAGCGTGGTATTCACATTTCCCATTAGATATTGTGTACGTGCTGGTGTAGGGGTGTGTGTCACAGAACGTCCCAGCAGAGGGCCTTGCAGCTAAGCAGACTGGTCATTTACTTAACCAGGGGTTAAGTGAGAAGCTGTAATGACATTTCCCTTCAGTTGAGGTTTTTCCACTAGTAAAATACAAGCTGTTGTCTTACCATGCTGGCCTCCCCGTAGGAGCATCTGGATCTTTGATTTCAGCTCAGTCCTGCACAGCGCTGGGCTGCTCTGCCCTCTGACCTATCAAACCCACCTTGTGAAAGTGAGACTTGGTTATAACCAAGGAGAATACACCCCCCCCCCCCCCAGTCACAACACACACACACACGCACAACACACACACTAGCTGCGAGGGAGGGAGTTAGTTGATATATAGTAGAGCCAGACAATATCCTGTTTCGGGTTAGAAATTCCAGAGGAATTATGTGCGAAGGGGGTTCAATGAATTTGGAACAGATTCAGGTTTCATAAACATGGCTTGTTACGTTGCTGTTATTTTAACACATTGCGGCCACAGTCAGCCATGTCATGTTGGCAGCTCTCCAGCTGGAGGGGTCACAGCAACGCCCAAGACTGTCTGGCTGGTGACCTTAAACTACTACTACGCTAACTACAAACAAAGCAGTAAAGTCTAGGCCTAATGCTCTCAATCTGTATCCTAAATGCCACCCTATTCCATACATAGTTCAGCCCGGTCAAAAGTAGTGAGCTATGTGGGAGTAGGGTGCCATTTGGTACACAGCCTCAGTCTCTGAGCTTGTCCCATAATACAGGACAGTAATACAGCCATTATACCTTTTTATTGCCATGTGTATTGAATATATTGGAAATCTTAATTACTCAACAGAAATCTACTCACAGATCAGTACTGAGGTAAGCCATGTCTATATGATGATAATGCAGTCTCTAACACATCTGTCGATGCTCACCTCCTCAGCATGCTGTGTGCAGTGAGCCAGCCTGGCAGTAGGAACCAGAGAGAGGGTCCATCGTGCCTGCGGAGCCCCAGACCCCCTGCACCTCTACGGGTCAGGCTAAGGAATTCCTCAGGCCTCTGAGTCCATGGCCTCGGTAGTCTTGCGTCACCATACTCGTAAGTCTCAATCATCGCACGGCTGTTGTTTCCCAACAAACGTGAGAAAGCCTGGAAATGGAGGCTGTGGCGTCAGAGACAATCTACCCTGTTATTACTCTGCCTGGACTTCAACTAGCAGCTTGTCAGCTTTGCATCCCCCTCACCAACACAACACAGAAGACTGTCACAGTCTCCAGTCACTGCTCAGCCTCAAAGCCCTCCTGCCTAACCATTCAAATGGAAAGGCTGGAAAGGCTGCTAATACTGTACTGTCATGATGAACTGGTGCTGTATCATGTTGTTGTGTTATGTTGCAGGATGAATAAGGGTAATAATGAGCCTCAAATGCTTGTAGTTGCAAAAGAGATGGCGACTCAGAATGACTACCCAGCATAGCAAGTTTGTCGTCTGTAACTGAAGGGAGTTATCGAAATGAATGAATATTTGGGAAAGCCCTTCTGTCGCCACACACACACACACACACACAAAATCCCTTTTCTGTGGCCTGACCACAGCCTCACCACGCTCCCTCTGCTGATGGAGCAGCCTCTACCACTATGAGAGGAAAACTGGAGAGGTGCGGCTGCTGCCTTATTTACTCTGTAGACTTTCATTTACTTTTGGGTTGGCACCGGTCAGGATGAAGGCATACAGTAGCAACTGTGAAGTCAAGGCGTGCGTCACAACTCAGCCTGCTTAAGTAGCCTGCCAAAAGGTTGGACATTTGGTGACAGGTTAACCGTTATTGCTGTTGTGGGTCTTTTCTGTTTGTTTTCAGTGAGCCAGGTTGTGTGCATGAATCTACTTTCAAGGGAACTTTAGTATTTGTGAATATGCTGTATCATAGCCTCCTATCTGCTGTTTAATCAGGAAATGGAATGGTGTAACTGAAAAGGAAGAAATGTGTGTCGAATTGAGAACTGACAATTGTGTATTGTTTTTGTTGAAACATTTTGTATGGGTATGATTTTATAAATTATTTATTACCGTAAAAGGCTGATTCAATTGAATTAAAATGGCTATGTAATGTGTTGTCATGGCCTGTATTCATTGTGTTTTGAGATAAAGCCCAAGATTTAGTAAATTAAAATAGAGTGCCTTTGGAAAGTATTCAGACCCCTTGACTTTTTCCACATTTTGTTACCTTACAGCCTTATTCTAAAATTGATTAAATAAATTAACATCCTCAGCAATCTACACACAATACCCCATAATGACAAAGCGAAAACGGGTTTTTAGGAATTTTTGCACTCATTAACAAAAAAAACAGATACCTTATTACATATGTATTCAGACCCTTTGCTATGAGACTCAATTGAGCTCAGGTGCATCCTGTTTCCATTGATCATTTTTGAGGTGTTTCTACAACTTGATTGGAGTCCACCTGTGGTAAATTCAATTGATTGGACATGATTTGGAAAGGCATACGCCTGTTTATGTAAGGTCCCACAGTTGACATTGCATGTCAGAGCAAAAACCAAGGCATGAGGTCGAAGGACTTCATAGAGCTCCGAGACGAGGTGTGTCGAGGCACAGATCTGAGGAACGGTACCAAAACAAATCTGCAGCATTGAAGGTCCCCAAGAACACAATGGAAGAAGTTTGGAACCACCAAGACTCTCCTAGAGCTGGCCCCCCGGACAAACTGAGCAATCGGGGGAGAAGGGCCTTGGTCAGGTAGGTGACCAAGAACCCGATGGTCACAATGACAGAGCACTAGAGTTCCTCTGTGGAGATGAGAGAACCTTTCAGAAGGACAACCATCTCTGCAGCACTTCACCAATCAGGCCTTTATGGTAGAGTGGCCAGACGGAACCCACTCCTCAGTGAAAGGCACATGACAGCCCACTTGGAGTTTGCCAAAAGGCACCTAAAGACTCTCAGACCATGAGAAACAAGATTCTCTGGTCTGATTAAACCAAGATTGAACTCTTTGGCCTGAATGCCAAGTGTCATGTCTGCTTCATGTCATGTCATGCTTCACCATGCTTCCTACGGTGAAGCATGGTGGTGACAGCATCTTGCTGTGGGGATGTTTTTCAGCGGCAGGGACTGGGATTCTAGTCAGGATCGAGACAAAGATGAACAGAGCAAAGTACAGAGAGATCCTTGATGAAAACCTGCTCCAGAGTGCTCAGGACCTCAGACTGGGGCGATGGTTCACCTTCCAACAGGACAACGTCCCTAAGCACACAGCCAAAACAACGCAGGAGTGGCTTCGGGACAAGTCTCTGAATGTCCTTGAGTGGTCCAGCCAGAGCCCAGACTTGAACCTGATCGAGCATCTCCGGAGAGACCTGAAAATAGCTGTGCAGCAACGCTCCCCATCCAACCTGACAGAGCTTGAGAGGATCTGCAGAGAAGAATGGGAGAAACTCCACAAACACAGATATGCCAAGCTTGTAGTGTCACCCAAGAAGACTCAAGGCTGTAATCGCTGCCAAATGTGCTTCAACAAAGTACTGAGTAAATGATCTGAATACTTATGTAAATGAGATATTTCTGTTTTTTTATTTTTAATAAATTAGCAACAATTTCAAAAAACAGCTTTTGCTTTGTTATTGTGTGTAGGTTGATGAGGGGGGAAAAACGATTAATTAAATTTAGAATAAGGCTGTAACAAAATGTGGAAAAAGTAAAGCGGTCTGAATACTTTTTTCCGAAGGCACTATACTTGTAGTTCGGGTTGAAATGTAAAGCTTGGTAAAATCACATTGTGGTCTGAGTGTAAGGTTTCATGGATGTCTTGGTGAGTCTGTCACTGCCTGTTGGAGGCCTACTGCTGTCTCCTGGCCATGCAGTCACCATTTGGTTCCCTCTCCTGAGGACACAACTGGCCCATTTCCATAACGTAAGGAGAGGAAGCCCTAATGTAGTCCAGAGTAGCTGGGCGTGTAGAGGACTGGCAGGAACACCAGTAGAGATGGAGGTGTACGCTATAAGGGGATGCCAAAAAGTGGAATAGTCAACCACTATGCCTTTTACCCCTTTGACCCCCTTGCCAACCAACCACAGCCCTGTGGCATTGTGGGTTTAATTGGCCTCCATTTCAGTTCAGCTCCATCATGAGCACTTGTACCCTTTCCCCCTCTCCTGGCTCTCTATCAGCCTCTGTTGGTACTCCTAATGGGACGACGGTGGAGCTGTATTGACATCAGCTAAAGTTATAGGGGGGGTTAATCCGTAAGGAACTAAGGACTCCTCAACTTCCCTACCCCCAAACACACACACATCAACCATTCACCATGGGTAGACTGCTATCATGAATAGAACATTGTACAGATGAGAGACAAATCTCTCCCCTAAATCCCTGTTTCACCCCCTCTCGTAGGCCTGGGGGCAGGCAGGGGTTTGTTTCAGAGAAACGTTGAATAAAGATAATTTAGAAAATGGGCTCCAGCACACTGCAGCCTCTGTAAATCCTCCCTCTGCCGTCCCCCACTCACCCCAAGGCTCCCCTGCTTCTGTTTGTTTTGATTTTGTTCCCAGAAGCTGAGTGGGGGATTTGAAGGAGGGATGAGGGTGAGTTAGAGTTGGACAACTTTGAGATGCATGGCGATGGTTAGACAGATTGGCTGAGCTGAGTTAGGAGGGTCTTACCTCAACTATACAGAATCCCTTTCCCTCCCTTCCGCTTCTAAATGCACCAGTGAAACACACTTTTGAACAATCTAAGGACTGTCTGTTGAGCGTTACATTTTCTAAACAAAATACTTGCTCGTAAGTAAGCATTTCGCTGTAAAGTCTACACCTGTTGTATTCGGCGCATGTGACCAATCAAATTGGATTTAGGTGAAGATGGGAAGGGGACAACTTGGTCAGTCTATTGTCAAAGGAACTATGAATTGAACACAGATTTCCTGTCATGACTTCAAATTCCACTTATCTTGACTCATTCAAACTTAATAGATTACATAACACTTCCATACGGTTTGTTAAGGACCTAGGTAATTATTACTTCCATACGGTTTGTTAAGGACCTAGGTAATTATTACTTCCATACGGTTTGTTAAGGACCTAGGTAATTATTACTTCCATACGGTTTGTTAAGGACCTAGGTAATTATGACTTCCATACGGTTTGTTAAGGACCTAGGTAATTATTACTTCCATACGGTTTGTTAAGGACCTAGGTAATTATTACTTCCATACGGTTTGTTAAGGACCTAGGTAATTATTACTTCCATACGGTTTGTTAAGGACCTGTAAATAAATAATTATTACTTCCATACGGTTTGTTAAGGACCTAGGTAATTATTACTTCCATACGGTTTGTTAAGGACCTAGGTAATTATTACTTCCATACGGTTTGTTAAGGACCTGTAAATAAATAATTATTACTTCCATACGGTTTGTTAAGGACCTAGGTAATTATTACTTCCATACGGTTTGTTAAGGACCTAGGTAATTATTACTTCCATACGGTTTGTTAAGGACCTGTAAATAAATAATTATTACTTCCATATGGTTTGTTAAGGACCTGTAAATAAAGAATTATTACTATGAGCTATTTGTGCCAAGGATTTATATTTACCTACTAACCTGCCTAAAAGGTTATTAGCAGGATTTAGGAGATTGGTAGACACAAAAACACCCATTGCATTCTCACTGTGTTATAAAAATGATACATTTATTAATGTGCTATATTTCCATTGTTATTTCTCTGAAAAGGTCATTGAAGACCAAGAGAACTGAGAAGCACTGTAAGGCAAAACGATCAAATGCACAATCCTACATTCTCAAGAGTCGTGACTGACCTTTTAACACTGACACAGAAAGTGCCATTTACAAGTAATTAGGCACAATTTACCAGGAAGCAGTAACTTAAACCTGAAATGTCTCAAAGAGCACAGAGAGTCCTGGCCTTCTCTTCCAAATAAGATGTATTGTGCAGCCAGACACTTAACATTCCTGCTTGGGTTTCAGTTACACTGGGCCTGATCCCTAAAGTATTACACAATGCTGGTATTATGAAGGGTACACAGCAGTCACACAGTTACTTGTGGTTTCAGCAGCCACAGGAGGCATTCATTTAGATGCAATCACCCTGTTCGAGGACTTGATTTAATATTGTGTCAACAATATATGTCTCAATATTTTTTTTACAAATTCCAGGGAATGATATGAGAAGACAATAGTAGTGAGAGGTCCTGTTTTGTCTTTTCATGTAAAAGTTGCTATTGCCAGGACTACCAGAAATGCAAGTGTATCATTTCAAAGATCAACGCAGTAGACATTCAAAACGATTCAATGTCTGCTGGTCCTTTAGCTTTGCTTGGCAATGGCACAAGTTCACATTCAAAGGCGACACGTGACTTTGGAGCCTGATCCAAAATGACATTTTTCCCTTATTGAACATTCCAGTCTTCTTCTCTAGTTCCAGCACAGTTACATTTGCCTATACTTTAGGTCTGATAGTTTTGGTGTGATGTTTCATTTAGTTGGAGGTTGGGAAACATTCCTACTTTTGAATAACTTACAGGATGTCAAATAAACAGTTTGACTTTTTGACTCACACTTAATCATTTTATTACATAAATTATTTTCCATATATAACAAGTATCCATTATTTCTTTCCACACTGGTTGAGATGACAAATCTACCTGCAGAATTGTTTCAAAAACATTGTTTTTGTACATGTAAACTACTGCCATATTATTCATGGGGTGGTGTATTGACTGCAAAGTCACAATGGACAAAATTGGACACTAATTTACAGCATTAATATATCACATATACATGTAAAACATAGATTCCTTCATTATTTTCTTTTTTATGTATATAATTTAACATCAACATGACAGTTACATTTCCCTATGGACCAGCATCTACCCAAGAAGGTGAAATAAAAAAGAAATGACATTGACGATCATGACAAAAACAAAGATTAGTTTAGAAAAACTTCAAGTGACATCTTGTAAAGATAATGACAAGACACGGGAAGGATTAGCTTAATTAAAAGATAATGAAATAACTTCTTAGCTTTTTCCCTTCTTACTAAATATCTAGGCTAACTGTCAAGCATGTTTCTGTCCTGGAAAGGAACCCATTACACTTTATATGAAATGAATAATAAATGAAACTAGGCCTATTAACAAGTATCTTATGTACTGCTGTTCATAGTAATAAACTGGTATTTGTAATTTTTTCTGAGAAAAAACACTAGTGCCTCTTCTTTTGTCCATATAAGTCTATCATAAGCCCACATTCATCTTGTAGAGGCCAGTCTATAAGGAGAAGGGTGACTTCTTGCTTTCAATAAAGAAAGGGGGAGAGTGGGGGGACATTTTAAATAAAACTATCAAGAGTGGGGGATGTGTCATGGGGGGTAGGGGGGCTGCTGGAGAGGCACTTCAGTTAATTTAACTAGGCCTACTTGATTCCAAACCCTTGTCTGTTCACTGGCAGTTCCCCACAAATATTTGAAGTGTGATGGCTGCAACAATGCAGAGGCCCCTAAAATAGAGAGGAAAGCAAACAGAAACTGGACTGGTCCAATGTTTATCTTAAGTCTTAATAATGCCACACTCCAAGGACCATTGAGACGAAACTAAACAAATAGGCATAAGAGCTTAAAATGTAGCCCAGAAGTAATGGATGCAATGCTCAATGAGGAGTATTGTTACAATGAAGTCAAGTTTGGTTCACTTCTCCTTAAACAATCACTTTATGGATCTTTACACTCAGAACAGTTTCGACCTAGGATATTTCATGAGTAGCCTAGGCCTGGTTTGCAAATTGAATTGGTGGTCTGAATGTCCTGTCCATTCTTGTGTCCCAGATTAAGGCATCACATCAAAATGTGAAAAATCAATTAGGCCCATAGGAGATTACTAGGAGCAAATAGTATTCAGCTACATCAAACCCACGTGCTCATTAGATTGGACCCATCCCCGAGAAGACTGTCCTGTCTGTCCAACTGAGAGGTCACAACAAGAGGCCAAATTCATTTCTCAAAAGAATATCCGTGCAAGAGTGATGCATAATAAGGCCATATAGCTCGACAGCTGCGGGGAACTAGAATTTGAGTCAGGAGGATATATCTCCTCTGTTTTCGAATCATAGTCTTCATCCTCATACATATCGTCCATATCTGCCTGGTCTGAAATAACACTGTGGTCTCCAATCTGGCACAGTTTGCTCATGTTCTCCTTGACTACCTCACAGAACGGCCTTTCCACCCCGTCGCACACACACTGGTTTAGTAGCATGCCATTTGGGATGAATAGCATCTGTTGTATTGTGGCCTTGCACCTGGACGAGCATTTCCTGCCGTTGAAGAGTTGCCCACAGTAAGACAAGTAGGCTGTCAGGGAGGAGTGGCAGCCGGTGTCCTCCTCGCAGCGTTGACGGGCCTCTGTGCATCCTATCCCCCCCGCGTCTCCAGGATACCTCCGGGGGAGGCATGGCTCAATCGCCCGCTTTGCATCCCTACACTCCATGTCCTGACCACAGTCACACCTCTCGAGGTAAGGGCCATTGCGGGTGTGATTCAGTCTTATCAACGCGTTGATACAGTGGCTGGGGCATTGCCTCCTGGTGCCTCTAATGTTTCCTTCACAGGCGGCTAGATACTGGCTATATGCAAGCTCACAGTCTGCCTCCTCATGGCATCGGAGCAGGGCTTGCCAACATATTAACTGGGCATCTAGCACCAACAGCACCGATGAGAAGAGCGCCAGAGCGCTGCACCAACTTTTCATGCTGGAGAGAGCTCTAGTTCGACGATGCGCACATTTCCTCCAGTTAGTGCGGGACAGCAAAGTCTATGATGAATTTAAAACGTAATGTAACTAATAACCCCATTTAGTATGAGGCGTTTATGGTCCAAACATAAATGTGTTTAGTAGGCCTAGCTACAAACCTAAAGATGTCCCTCTGACTCTCCAACACACCATTGACAGTTGTGGAATAACAGTCCGTTTTATGCGGTAGAATGAATCCAGTCTGGGACGGATGAGTAAAAATGTTGTAGTCCTTTGCATAGAGTCAGCTACGCAACAAAGCAACACTATCCTCCGCAAAACTGTCACAGTCGTGTCAGTAAAAAAAGGAACAAAAAGTGACCACATGCGCAGTCCAAAGTTCGGACACCTACTATCCACATTTAGTGCCCTCGTTTGAAAGCATAACTCTTTACTCTTGTTTTCCAAATACGTCCAACTTACTTGGCTTTAAAAAACGTTCATATTTTCCATGTTCTGTATTCCATACTATTTTGGTTGAATTCATTAGGACTGCCTCTTCTCACTGTTGCATTTTCTCTCGCTATGTGTCTTTGTCCCCCTCTTGCAGTTACGCTTCACGCTTCGTTAATCTTTTCCCCACAACACCCCTCCTTTTCCAGAAAAAGAAAGGAAAGTTTTCCTTGCCCCCGCTCCCATTTACAATCCTGGTCAACGATTGGTCGTCATTGAGGAGTTCGTGGGACTCATTTCTATAGCAACGTAGTTTTTGGCAATCTGCTCGTCATACAGGATAAATAAAATGTTTATAAATTTAATGAAACTCACGACCTGTGTGGTCCCCCTTACAAAACACGTCAACGTTTGGGGAGGTAGTGAGTGTGGGGCGCACACAAGCCCCCTAGCAGTCGACAGAAAGCATTCCATTGCTAGAAACTCACATCTGCACCCACTGCTCCAATTTTAAGTGCAGAAAAAACAAATCTGTTCCTTTTTAGCGATAACTCGAGGAGGGAAACCTCTATGAAAACCGTCGCACAGTGAGGGTTTCACTTAAAGTTCTACTAATTGTCGCCCTGTTCACTCTCCCTCACGCTGTTCTTTCTAGTGAGTTTTTAAGCCCTGATTGATAGAACAGAATGGAAGAGAATAGTATTTTCTGGCCCGTTTCACCCCAATTGTGTCAGATTGGCCATGCAGTGGCACAGTGTCTTTCTAGGCTGAAGATTGTTCACGCCCTGCGCCTATCAATAGAGGCAGGTTTCAGCATCAATATATTTTACAGCTCTCCCCTTTCACACCGCACTTGAAAACTACCAATAGCTCAGGCTTCTCTGCTATTGAAATGCTAACTAAAGTGTTTTGAAAAAAGCGATTGGAAAAACCCGTAGCGACACCCGGGCTGTCTAGATATGTCACAAAGCAGTTTCTGGCTGGCTTCTCTCTGAAAAACACTGTACACTTTTGCAAAGAGCCATTGATTCTGCCAGATGGCTGATCTTATTATGACTTCACTGGAAGGTAAAGTTTCCACTAATAATGGTTATAATAAAAAAATAATAATAATAACATCATTATAAAGGTTAACTTAAGAACGTGGTTATAACAATGGTTATAACAACTGTAACATAATCATTTGGCCTTTCAGTATTGTAATGCTAATAATTTTATGATAATAATTAGGGGCTAATATGGATTTTGGATTAAATTCCGTTTGTCATTAATTCAACAATCACTAATCAACAAACATTCCGATGACGTTGTATTTTTGTCTCCACCTAGTGTTCAGAACATTAGGTTTTGGTTTTACAGCCTCAAACGATGGCTACTGTAAATTATATGTTAGAAATCTTCCGTCCTGGAGTTTCTGACCAGATGGTCAGACTGGCTGGATAACAAATGCAGAAACATGACGCATACATCATAAAAATCTGTTTATTATGGTTTCAACAGTCAGTCAAAAATCAATACGTTTCATACAGCATTGAACAACAAAGATGATGTAAAAGAAGCAAAGAGTGGACAGGAAACAGAAACATAATGAAGAACATGTCTCTTCCTGAAATATCATCATGAGATCAACCTGAATCCCCCCATAGGGTGACTGGAAATGAAAGAAAGTCTTGCTGTTGGCTTTAAAGTATCATTGCAGGTCACACACTTTAATACAGATAGATATGTATAGGTGATCAGACTGTAAGACTTGAGTAAGAATTCATTATATTCACACTTGTTGGTTTTGCTTCATGGAACTGACAAGAAAGCACAAAGTAGCTATCACATAAAACAAGCTTCTAAGGCATGTCCACCATCCTTTCTTCAAATGCAATTACTGTAATGTCACGAAAGGACTGTTCAACTATTACAAGACACGAACCACTGTATTTAAGAAATATATACTGTATATTACTGTAATACAAATAAGGTTGACAAACCCCTTTCCCGCTCTCACCTGCGTCTTTATTTAGTGATACAACAACAAATCAGACAAATACCAAGTACTACATGTTCATATATGTGTTCATATATGTTCATAGTATTGTGTACTTATTAAACACTATGACCAGCACTCAGCCAGAGGATGACATTTTCAAAGACAGCATTTGACATATCATAGCAGTTAAATGACACCAAACCACCAGCACAAAACAACACTGAGATGGAGAGGTCAGGGGTCAATATGAGGACAGGTTAAAGGCTAGAGTTGAAAGGTTAGATGGGTTGGCATCACAGAGGACGAGCTGTCTCTTAGCAAGGCCCCAACGAGTTAATGACCATAGACTAGATGGACAACAGCACAGGCTAACCGCAAATACATTTACACCTGCGACAGACACTTGGTTTGTAATGTACTGAATGTGGTCCCAAGACAAGAAAGTTGGATTTAGTCTCACACTTAATATGACTAGTTGATATACTTTGTGCCATTGTCTAAATGATTTTCTGCGAAGGGTCTTTGGCATAAGACTAATACTCTGATTCCCCCACAGCAGACAGTGTTTACTCTGATTCCCCCACAGTTTAGACAGTGTTTACTCTGATTCCCCCACAGCTTAGACAGTGTTTACTCTGATTCCCCCACAGCTTAGACAGTGTTTACTCTGATTCCCCCACAGCTTAAACAGTGTTTACTCTGATTCCCCCACAGTTTAGACAGTGTTTACTCTGATTCCCCAACAGTTTAGACAGTGTTTACTCTGATTCCCCCACAGCTTAGACAGTGTTTACTCTGATTCCCCAGCAGCTTAGACAGTGTTTACTCTGATTCCCCAACAGCTTAGACAGTGTTTACTCTGATTCCCCCACAGTTTAGACAGTGTTTACTCTGATTCCCCCACAGCTTAGACAGTGTTTACTCTGATTCCCCAACAGTTTAGACAGTGTTTACTCTGATTCCCCAACAGCTTAGACAGTGTTTACTCTGATTCCCCAACAGCTTAGACAGTGTTTACTCTGATTCCCCCACAGCTTAAACAGTGTTTACTCTGATTCCCCAACAGCTTAGACAGTGTTTACTCTGATTCCCCAACAGCTTAGACAGTGTTTACTCTGATTCCCCCACAGCTTAAACAGTGTTTACTCTGATTCCCCAACAGCTTAGACAGTGTTTACTCTGATTCCCCAACAGCTTAGACAGTGTTTACTCTGATTCCCCCACAGCTTAGACAGTGTTTACTCTGATTCCCCCACAGTTTAGACAGTGTTTACTCTGATTCCCCAACAGTTTAGACAGTGTTTACTCTGATTCCCCCACAGCTTAGACAGTGTTTACTCTGATTCCCCCACAGTTTAGACAGTGTTTACTCTGATTCCCCAACAGTTTAGACAGTGTTTACTCTGATTCCCCAACAGCTTAGACAGTGTTTACTCAGATTCCTTGGCCAGAAGCTGCTGCAGTATGTTTGTGTGTGTGAGGCGGTGTTGACTGTATGTGTGTGTATTCAAAGCAACATGACTATCAACGTTTGTACATGGTCATAGATCATATCTTACACAGATTCTTTGTTGTACAGATAAAGAGAGTAAGGGAGGGAGAGATAGAGAGAGAGCAGGAATTCAGTCAGCCAGCCAGATCACATGAGATTGCACTTCTCAGCAGACTGTTTGAGGTCTTCCAGCGTGGCCTGGGCCTTGTCCTTCAGCTGGTCCATGTCCACATTCTGGATGTTGGTCAGCTGGCCCAGGACAGATGTTTTGGACGCCTCCTCCTTGTTGTCGTCAGCGATCATCTTGGCTAGCTCTGTGGGCAGCTCCACGTCATCCCCCGCCTGCTGGATCTGAGTGTCATCCAGCTCATTCTGGGTCGCACACACAAACACACACACACACACACACAGGCCAGTGGGAGAGGGTGTAGGGAGCGAGGGCAAAGGAAAGGGAGAGGAATGAGATGATTGAGACAAAGGGAGAAAGGAAAGAGAGTACAAACAGAACACATTTGGATGGTGTTTTTGCTTCAAGGACACAACCTAGATCTGACCCTGTAATAACTGTAATAACATGTAGTAAGAAAATGCTTGAATCAAACATGCAGAATCAGTAATGGATGTACCTTTGGCAGTCTGTATTTGTCCCGGAAGTGACTTCTAACTGTTGCCCGCTCAGCTTTCTTCTGCGCAAAACTAGCATCTCTTTCCTGCCTGGGGAAAACCAGAGAGAAAATGGTTAACAGCGGATGAAATAGTGTCGCTGCATGTAAACACACACACACACATAACGTCTGCAAAGGTGGGATAATCTCGAGGCTTTACTCAAGTTGATGCTTCATAACGAACGTCTCTTTCAGTCCACCTCCATAATTAGACTGAAGGATTAAGGATTTAACAGCATTAGTGGCAATGTGAGGACAGATGCTATAATGATCATTTAATTCATCCATAAGGCTTTTTGTAATGTAAACATGTCATGGTCTTTAGTATGGAACGTTGTTAGATTTGTTTGTAATGCGATGTATCACAAATGCACAAATTCATTGGTTACTATTAACCACATAGCTCAGCCATCGCGGTTAGAGTGTTGGGCCAGTAATGAAAAGGTCGCTGCTTCGAATACCTGAGCCGATAAGGTGAAAAATCTTTCGATGTGCCCTTGAGCCAAGCACTTAACCCAAATTTGCTCCAGGGCGCCGTGCTACTATGGCAGACCCTGTAAACAACACGTTTCACTGCACCTATCTGGTATATGTGAAAATATTAGATTTTTATGCCAATGTGGATCTCATAGTGAGGGCTGAAAGAAAAGAACACAGGGAGCCCTCTGCTGAGCTGCACTCTGACTCAAGAGTGCAGGCCAACAGAAGGTGGACAAGCAGCAGTATCACCTGGGGGTAGAGGAAGAGGGAGGGAGGGAGGGAGGGAGGGAGGGAGGGAGGGAGGGAGGGAGGGAGGGAGGGAGGGAGGGAGGGAGGGAGGGAGGGAGGGAGGGAGAACAACAGAGAGAGGCTTTGCTCTTGCAGTGAGATCCAGATGCAGTCTACTGCCGGTCCACTGCTCTACTGGGGAATTATATTCAGACTTCTGGGATGTAGAGCAGCATTGACTGAATGACCGATTGAATGACCGACTGACTGACTGACTGACTGACTCACTGACTGACTAGCACTCACCTATTTCTACAGCTGCCAACTTAGTGAACCCACAGAAACCTAGGATCACACCACTCTACAGAACTCTACACCCTTCCAACCCAGAGCCTAGGATCACACCACTCTACAGAACTCTTCACTCTTCCAACCCAGAGCCTAGGATCACACCACTCTACAGAACTCTTCACTCTTCCAACCCAGAGCCTAGGACAACACCACTCTACAGAACTCTACACCCTTCCAACCCAGAGCCTAGGACCACACCACTCTACAGAACTCTACACCCTTCAAACCCAGAGCCTAGGACCACACCACTCTACAGAACTCTAAACCCTCTGAACTCAGAACCTAGGACCACACCACTCTACAGAACACTACACCCTTCCAACCCAGAACTTAGGATGATACCACTCTACAGAACTCTACACCCTCCCAACCCAGAACCTAGGACAACACCACTCTACAGAACTCTACACCCTTCCAACCCAGAGCCTAGGACAACATCACTCTACAGAACTCTACACCCTCTGAACTCAGAATCTAGGACAACACCACTCTACAGAACTCTACACCCTCTGAACTCAGAACCTGGGACCACACCACTCTACAGAACTCTACAGCCTCTGAACTCAGAATCTAGGACAACACCACTCTACAGAACTCTACAACCTTCCAACCCAAAGCCTAGGACAACACCACTCTACAGAACTCTACACCCTTCCAACCCAGAACTTAGGACGACACCACTCTACAGAACTCTACACCCTCCCAACCCAGAACCTAAGACAACACCACTCTACAGAACTCTACACCCTTCCAACCCAGAGCCTAGGACAACACCACTCTACAGAACTCTACACCCTCTGAACTCAGAATCTAGGACAACACCACTCTACAGAACTCTACACCCTCTGAACTCAGAACCTGGGACCACACCACTCTACAGAACTCTACAGCCTCTGAACTCAGAATCTAGGACAACACCACTCTACAGAACTCTACACCCTCTGAACTCAGAATCTAGGACCACATCACTCTACAGAACTCTACACCCTCTGAACTCAGAATCTAGGACCACACCACTTTTTAGAACTCTACACCCTCTGAACCCAGAACCTAGGACCACACCACTCTATAGAACTCTACACCCTCTGAACTCAGAACCTAGGACAACAGAACTCTACACCCTCTGAACTCAGAACCTAGGACCACACCCCTCTACAGAACTCTACACCCTCTACACCCACTGAACCCAGAACCACACCACTCTACAGAACTCTACACCCTCTGAACTCAGAACCTAGGACAACACCACTCTACAGAACTCTACACCCTCTGAACTCAGAACCTAGGACCACACCACTCTATATAACTCTACACCCTCTGAACTCAGAATCTAGGACCACACCACTCTACAGAACTCTACACCCTCTGAACCCAGAACCTAGGACCACACCACTCTACAGAACTCTACACCCTCTGAACTCAGAACCTAGGACAACACCAGTCTACAGAACTCTACACCCTCTGAACTCAGAATCTAGGACAACACCACTCTACAGAACTCTACACCCTCTGAACTCAGAATCTAGGACAACACCACTCTACAGAACTCTACACCCTCTGAACTCAGAATCTAGGACAACACCACTCTACAGAACTCTACAACCTTCCAACCCAGAGCCTAGGACAACACCACTCTACAGAACTCTACACCCTTCCAACCCAGAACTTAGGACGACACCACTCTACAGAACTCTACACCCTCCCAACCCAGAACCTAAGACAACACCACTCTACAGAACTCTACACCCTTCCAACCCAGAGCCTAGGACAACACCACTCTACAGAACTCTACACCCTCTGAACTCAGAATCTAGGACAACACCACTCTACAGAACTCTACACCCTCTGAACTCAGAACCTGGGACCACACCACTCTACAGAACTCTACAGCCTCTGAACTCAGAATCTAGGACAACACCACTCTACAGAACTCTACACCCTCTGAACCCAGAACCTAGGACCACTCTACAGAACTCTACACCCTCTGAACCCAGAATCTAGGACAACACCACTCTACAGAACTCTACACCCTCTGAACCCAGAATCTAGGACCACACCACTCTACAGAACTCTACACCCTCTGAACTCAGAATCTAGGACCACACCACTCTTTAGAACTCTACACCCTCTGAACCTAGGACCACACCACTCTACACCCTCTGAACCCAGAACCTAGGACCACACCACTCTATAGAACTCTACACCCTCTGAACTCAGAACCTAGGACAACACCACTCTACAGAACTCTACACCCTCTGAACTCAGAACCTAGGACCACACAACTCTACACAACTCTACACCCTCTGAACCCAGAACCTATGACCACACCACTCTATAGAACTCTACACCCTCTGAACTCAGAACCTAGGACAGCACCACTCTACAGAACTCTACACTCTCTGAACTCAGAACCTAGGACCACACCACTCTATAGAACTCTACACCCCCTGAACTCAGAATCTAGGATTACTCCACTCCAGAACACTGACTGACTAGCACACCTCCTTTTACAGCTGCCAAACCAGTGAATCTACCCAACCTTGGATCACCTCACTCTACAGCACACCCAGACACCACAACACCCCATCACCATGTCCTCTACCCTACACCACCATACACATTTCATCATACTGCAAGCCTTATGTTGAGGTAAATCAGATATTTATACTTCACCACCACGTACAGCAATACTGCAATACTACCCATCTGGTAACTCCAGCAGAGGGCAGACAAGAGACAGTTTGTGTTTTCCGTGGCAGCCCTCTTAGTATTACTCAAATAATCTTTGTCCCTAATTTCCCAATAATCAGATTGAAACCCACACTGAAAATGTGATTTAAACACCTGAATAGGATTTAACTCTTTCAAAAGACAAGACTAGACCGACACCTTGCACCAAACATTCTGAAGCTGACTCCATGAACCGAGGTGATATCATGTGACCTATGTGATCATGCCAACAGTGTGGTCTGAATGACAGCATGACATCATAATGCATACATACAGTACTGTAAACAATGGCATGATACATGTGCATGGCCAATGACAAGGTCATATCCCTATCATGCAGGGGATGCAGGGCCAGCCCTGGGCATAAGCAACATAGGTGGTCACATAGGGCCCCATCAGCAGTTTTCCTCTTGTTATGTCAGTCACTGACAGTCACTCAATTAGCTCATGTCAGCTAATATTTTTTAGATTGGCAAATTAGTCTACCCAGCTATGTAAACTTGTAGTAATCATGGCCGAATTACCAACCGAGCACGAAGGGTGATCTCCAGGGGGCCCCAATTGATTTTGTTAGTCACTCTCATTCAGATATCATATAAACATGGGAAAATTCATGGCAAAATGTATAGAATTTCAGGAAATTTGCTTTAAAATTTTACATTTTTCTCTTCGCTCCATGGAAAAATGCAAAACACCTGCTTTAAAACTTCAAAATGTTCTCTCCGCTGTCAAGAGGGGGGCACTAAAATGTTTTGCCCGTGAGGTTGGGGCCCTCCCAACCAAATCTCGCCTTGGTCCCCCAAAAGGCTAGGGCTGGCCCTGAGGGGATATATGCTGAGTGTACAAAACATCAAGAACACCTTCCTAATATTGAGTTGCACCCCCTTTTGCCCTCAGAACAGCCTCAATGCGTCGGGGCATGGACTCTACAAGGTATCGAAAGCGTTCCACAGGGATGCTTCCCACAGTTGGCTGGATGTCCTTTGGGTGGTGGACCATTGTTGATACACATGGAAAAGTGTTGACTGTGAAAACCCAGCAGCTTTGCAGTTCTTGACACAAACTGATGCACCTGGCACCTACTACCATACCCCGTTCAAAGGCACTTAAATATTTTGCTATTCCCTTTCACCCTCTGAATGGCAGAAATACACAATCCATGTCTCAATTGTCTCAAGGCTTAAAAATCATTCTTTAACCTGTCTCCTCCCCTTCATCTACACTGATTGAAGTGGATTTAACAAGTCACATCAATAAGGGATCATAGCTTTCACCTGGTCAGTCTATGTCATGGAAAGAACAGGCGTTCTTAATGTTTTGTTCACTCAGTGTATTTTCACAGTGGCATTACTGTTATCTTGCCCACTGTGAATGAACATGAGCATGTAAACCACCACACAGCAGCACATAAGCCAGCTCTCTGTGACAGCCAATGGCACTGAGATGACGAGTCCTGTGTCTTCTCCTCTCAAGGGCATCATATAACCAGGGGATGTCATTGTGACTACTGTGCCTGATAACATGATTATATATGACATGCCACTGCAAACAACCCCATTCCAACAACCCTATTCTCCTTGGATTATACACAGCACTGACACCAGACTTTGTGTTATGATCTATTGTATGGCAGAAGCCACATTATAATAGCTCACCTCCCCTGAAGCTCAGTGTAATGTATGATGGTATGGGATTGAGGTCAAAGTGGGCTGTGGACAGTTGAGGCTAGTCTCTGAGGGGAGTCAGTGGATGCTCCACCATGTCTGACATGTCAACAGTAAACAGGCTGTTTGTCCTGGAGCCTGGAGCCATGTGACCTTAAGCCAGGGTAATGCCCTGTAGTACTACCCATTTCTTTTTAATGAAGTATACTTTTCATACAGATACAGGTGTGTGTGGAGGCACTGTGCATGATAAGATACATTTCAAGGGTATTTTTTTAACAGGACAAGATATATGTTCAGATTTATGAGCTTTTGTAGAGTCATCTGTTTCAAACCTTGACATCTTCTCCTCTCACATAGGGGAATTTGGAGTAAAGTCAATTCAATTATCAGAGGTTTTATGATATGGACAGAGGACAGTCTATGGCTATGGCAATGGGTTTCTTTGTTATACCCAGATAAAAAAAATACATTTCAAGATCAGAGATACTCACATCAGACTAATTTATTCTGTTGAGGTGTCTACTCTTTGTGAAGAAAATTAAGATGGAGGCCTACATCACAGGTACATGCATGAAAGGGGGGGGGGGGACTATTTGGAGAGCTCATTGAGGATGATATTCAAAATGTTACATCAATACATTTTTAGATAAATTGGACATAAAAGTAACTGAATTCATGTTCTAGAATGAATCTGAGGACATTTATCAACCTGAAGCATTAGTATATGCCTATTGGAAAACGAGTCCGTTTTACAATATAATTGGGAATTAAACTCACTGTGATTACTTACACATTTTTGTTTCTAGGCTATTGCAAGAATTCCAATGGAAAACCGTCCTGTATAGCCTAATTATTGAAACCTGAAAGAAAACTAATTTATCGAGTGTAGCAGCTCGGGAGCACGCCGTAGATTCCACTGATGCGTAAAATAGTGCATGGCGCACTGTGGCTAGTAAAGGCACGCGCTCAGCAGCGTCTTTACATTGGACATTACACATTATAAACGCCGCTTTATAGTACGCGACCCTTTCAAAATCTATAGGCTATCAAATTGATCGATACACTTGGGTTTGTTCTTACTTTTCCTCCTCTAACTGTTGTTGATATTGTTCAAATTCCTCCTGGGTCATTCCTGCCGCTGCGGCTTCGGATTTCTCTCCTTCGGGCTTTTCCTCAGTCAAACCCCCAGTCAGGTTCTTCACATGCCCTCCCACCATTTGTTTCACCATAAAAGCCATATTTCTGCCTCTTAAGAGTCCGTTAACTGACCGGGTCAGAACGTGGACGTTTGATGCGCTCTTGATGAAAGCTGAGTAAATCAATGGATATCCACCAAAGCTTCTCAAAAATATATAAAGTCAACACAATCATCCAAATGTTTTACTCTCGACACTCTGTCTCGCACCGCTGTGAGGGATTGAGAACCTACGCGTTTCAGCACCAGTGCCAATGGACAGCTCCGCGTTGAGGATGGAGGTTAGCAAGAGAGGACGTGGCTGCACAAATATCTGAGACAATACATTTGACTCTCAACTCTACCAATCGTGTTTTTTCCCCAAAACCAACCTCCACTCCCTCTGCCCAATCCCACGGATCGCTGGATTAAGCGTGCGCTTTCACGATGCGCCCTAGCGCCACACGTGGGTTCCCGTGATTCGCCGTCTGATTTTACTCACTATTGAGTCAGACAGGCGCTCCTCACATTCACAACGGACTCCGGCAGACACAGACACACGTGACGAGTCAACTACAGTGTCTGCTAGCTGTTTTGTACGGTTTTGATGCCCGTGCGTCTTTGGAGTCATTTTGTGCGCTTTTTGGTTGTTGTGAAAATCAAAGGGTTTCCAAACGCACTTATGTCATATGAAATAAGCCGATCCAATTTGAAGAAATACATCACTTATTATTCTTTTTGCATCATTTGTCCTGTGTAGTATAGTCTAATACTATTTTTATTCAAATGTTAATGTGGAATATCATCTGTTTTCCACTGAGCGCACATAAACATGTGTCTCATATGGAGTGGGGGTGGGCAGTTGTCTGCTGCTCAGGGAAAGAGAGAGAGAGAAAGAGAGCAAGAGAGAGAGAGAGAGAGAGCAGCTCCTGCAGGCAAACTGGTGTGCAATTGCATTTACATTTACATTTTTTACATTTTAGTCATTTAGCAGACGCTCTTATCCAGAGCGACTTACAGTAGTGAATGCATACATTTCATACAATTTTTTTTTGTATTGCACAAACCTCAATAAACAGTTGTCCATGCCCCTGATAAAGGCTATTTTGCTTTATGGTTTACACACAGACCACACATTCACATCACTCAGATCTATTTGATCCTTCACCGCCAGGTCATTAACAGTGTGTCTCACCTAACCTATCTCCATACGCAACAGTACAGGAAAAGGGTATCGTGTTACAGATTAATGAGACCAATTAGAGATCAGAATGGGTCCTTTTTCTAGGCCTAAGTGTGTCTGTAGGCCTATACTGTAGGGGTCGTCATTAAGACAATATTATTTAAATATTTGGATACAGATCCTATCTTTCTCTTTCTCTCGCTTCTTTCCCTCCCTCTTGCTCTCTCTGCCCCCCTCTCTCTCCCTCCTCGCTCTCTTTCTCCACCCTCTCTTTTTCTTAAATCCCCAAAATGTGAAATGTATACTCTCCACAGATCCAGTATGAGGTGCATCTTCAATCAACAACTTTTGCATCATGATGTGCGCAGCACGCCTGACACCAAGAAGCATGCCCTACTTTCCATTGGATTAGGAGAGACAGATCATGTCTCAATGCACTCTGTCACTGGCTTAACAGACCCACTTGGGTAGTTTCAAATCCCCTGGCTGCCAAACTTCAAAGCCTCCTCTACATAAAGTAAATTGAATTATAACTTTCCAAATAAGTATGATCGAATTGTAATCTGTGTAAAATGTAAGAAGAATTGACACCCTGAGGAGATGTTTCTTATTTAAGCACAAGTGTTCTCCTGGGACCTGCTCTCTGTTCACAGCTCAGGTCTCGTCTTGTCTCACACACTGCTCGTCATGAGTCACCATTCAGCCCTGGATAAGGAGGTTGCATACAGACTGATATTAATATACATTATGTCAACTATACAGCCGCACAGTACATAGACTGCAGATACCAGTGGGACCAGGGTGTTTGAGGGTCTCCAGGGGCATCCATTCTACTGCAGGCCATGTCACATGAGAGTGGTGGTGGTGAGGAGGATACTGATATTGATACAGCATGGTGCTTCAGCTTTTCTACATTCTATATACTCACATAGGCCTATACAATTACTCTGTAACTGATTACTCTGACAGAGGATATATATATATATCTCAATCTCCCTGTGCATCTCTCTCTTCCTGTCTCGCTCTCTGCCCAAGGACTGAATCACCACCAATATTCTCAGACAAACAAGCTTGTTGAATCTTTGAATGTTAAGTATGTAAAATTCTAAATGTGAAAAACGCAACAACGTTAACCTCACACATCATCCAAACTGTTATTGTCCTGCGATTATTTATGGAAGAACATGAAATCAATGTAATTTTATCTATTTTGGAGCAAATATTCAGAAAATTCTTAGTTTCATTAATAGGTTGCCATTTTCTGTTCATTTTAGTCTAGATGATGAAAATACAGATATTCATTGCTCTGCACAACATATTCTTACATACTGGTAAGTGCCAAAATAAAGGAAACACCAACATAAGGCGTGTTATTAATAGGGCGTTGGGCCACCACGAGCCAGAACAGCTTCAATGCGCGTTGGCATAGATTCTACATGTGTCTGGAACTCTATTGGAGGGATGTGACACCATACTTCCACAACAAATTCCATCATTGGGTGTTTTGTTGATGGTGGTGGAAAACTCTGTCTCAGGCGCCGCTCCAGAATCTTCCATATGTGTTCAATTTGGTTGAGATCTGGTGACTGAGAAGGCCATGGCATATGGTTTGAATCGTTTTCATGCTCATCAAACCGTTCAGTGACCACTCGTGCCCTGTGGATGGGGGCGTTGTCATCCTATGGGGGCATAGCCATGGTAGCCAAAATAATGGCCTGCCCAGCATTTGTATACATGACTCTAAACATGATGGGATGTTAATTACTTAATTAACCCAGGAACCACATCTGCTTTCAATATACTTTGTATCCCTCATTTACTCAAGTGTTTCCATTAGATCAAATGTTCTGTGAAAATGACCAATGGAGCTATATGAAAAGCATAGATGTGACGCATGAGTGCGTTAATGAAAATGTCTCACACAAACCCTTATATAATGAGCACGCATGGACAAGCACTTTACACACAAACCCCAACAGAACTGTGCGGGCCTGTCTGGGTGAGGGTACAGCTGGCCCTGCCTCAGCCTCAGCCTGCCTGGATCAGCCTATTTCTGTGTTTGTGTGTCACAGTGTAGCGTATGGAGCTGTAGCTGAGGGGCTTGGTTGCTGTGACCTCTGAGACATAACCCCAGTTCAGTGTGAAGGGGGTAGATGTAGTACCCAAGGAACCATCTCCCCTCTGACTTCCCATATTCTGATTAACTGGTACTGTTTAGTTGTAACGGCTGTCGTGAGAGAGAGTAGACCAAGGTGCAGCGGAGTTAGTGTTCATCATTGAATATTTAATAGACGAAAGAACACTATACAAAAATAAGAAAACCAACAGCCAAACAGTCCTGTCAGGTGCAAAACACTAACAGAAACAATTACCCACAAAACCCCAACGGAAAAACAGGCACTTATGTGTGACTCCCAATCAGCAACAACACTCTACAGCTGTGCCTGATTGGAAGCCACACGGCCAAAATCAATGAAACAAACCAACATAGAAAAATGCACATAGAACGCCCACCCAATGTAACACCCTGGCCTAACCAAAATAAAGAACAAAAACCCCTCTCTATGGCCAGGGCATTACATCAGTCCAGTGAAAATACACACACAAAGTATCTTTATCCTCCAGGTTCAGGAAATCACCAGCAGAATTCACAAACGTGCTGCTCACTAAATGTGACTTGAGCATTTCCAGTGATTAGTGTGTGTGAACATGACAGAGAGCACCATGCTATCATGCATCTCTCCGGGTTAGTCAGGTGGTGGTGGTGTTTAGGATTACCAAACGGTGGGATAGAGAGTGTATGTCAGCCATCCCTTCTGATCCTCAACAGATGTCACACCTTTGTTTCCTCAGATGAGGGCTTAAAATCCTCATGTAACTACTGACTGCAGCAGCACACAATAGAATGGTTCAGGGAGCTTTGCTTGCTTGGAGCTCTACAGCAATGCATATATGCAGTTATCAGCTGGTGCAGAGCTGTCACTTACTTTGCCTAAGGGACCATTTCTACAAAGGCAATTATCCAGAGGGTCACTCACTTTTCACCTGTGGTGCTTGAACAAAACAATCTGATGCTAGGAATGACCTAATTCCATTGTGTGGAGTGTTGTTTCTCCAACATCAAATCTTCTGAAATAATCCAAGAGGCAAGTGTTGCTTGGTGTTAGCGTTACATCATGGCAGGCTGCACACAGCCCATGGGACAGCATGTTTGACACCCCTTAGGTTCGTTTTTTAGGTGCTAAACTACATTCTGGGTCACGATGCTAACACTGGGCCTTCCACTTACATCACTGTCTACCATATAACCAACACATTATGTTGGGGCTTAGCATGAGTATGAGGACATTTTAAGTGGTAGAGAAGGTCAGGAGGCTTTAACATGAACATAAAACCATGGGCATCATAATGTAGATTGGATATGAATCTTTATTTCATTTATTTAACCTTTATTTTATCAAGGAGCCATACTGAGACCAAGGTCTCATTTACAGATGAGCCCTGAATGACAAACTACAGAAAATACACACATCAATATAAATACATAATGCAAGCAGAAAGAAAAACTAGGTCATACATTTCTTTCTTAGAATGCGCCCAATATCCTGAATATGAGCATAAGGTAAGTTACATCATGCAACACAAGACTGGTCCATACCAGCTTCCCATTCACTTAAACCTATTACCTTTCACCCTCAACCTCTCTCTGTCCCCTTCTCTCCCATTACCTCACATTCCCATCTCATCAATTCTCTCTCTACCCCTCCATATCTCTCCCTCCCTCCATCCTGTATTTTCCTGATGTAGTCCAGTTGCCTGAGAGGGATAGCAGAGTACAATAGGGTAATGCTGGCTGTGGTGAAATGGGATGCAATAGCCGGAAGATTCTCTTTCATCTGAATTGCTGCAAACAATTGGCAATGAGAGGGTGAAAAGAGAGAGGAATGGTGAGAGAGGGAGAAGGGAGGAGTGGTGAAATGAGGATGGGGAGGAGAGGAAGTGGGGGAAATAGGGTTAGAGGATAAGGGAAAGGTCAGAGGTGACTGGGGTGCAGGAGCAAGAGTGATGAATGGTGAAGGTAATGTATGTCAAATTAAATCAAAATAAAACTTTGTCACATGTGTCGAATACAACAAGTGTAGACTTTACCGTGAAATGCTTACTTAAAAGCCCTTGACCAACATTGCAGTTCAAAAATAAGAAAATATTTACCAAGTAGGCTAAAATAAAAAGTAATAATAAAAAGTAACACAATAAGAATAACAATAACGAGGCTATATACAGGGGGCACCGGTACCAAGTCAATGTGCAGGGGTACAGGTTAGTTGAGGTAATCTGTACATGTAGGTGGGGGCAAAGTGACTATGCATAGGTAACAAACAAACAGCGAGTAGCAGCAGTGTACAAAAGGGAGGAGGGGGGGGTCAATATATATTGTCCGGTGGCAATTTTTATGAATTGTTCAGCAGTCTAATGGCTTGGGGGTAGAAGCTGTTGAGGAGCCTTTTGGTCCTAGACTTGGCACTCTGGTACCGCTTGCCATGTGGTAACAGAGAAAACAGTATACAACTTGGGTGTCTGGAGTCTCTGACAATTTTATGGGCTTTCCTCTGACACCGCCTATTATATAGGTCCTGGATGGTAGGAAGCTTGCCCCCAGTGATGTACTGGGCCGTTCGCACTACCCTCTGTAGCGCCTTATGGTCAGATGCCGAGCAGTTGCCATACCAGGCGGTGATGCAAACGGTCAGGATGCTCTCGATGGTGCAGCTGTAGAACCTTTTGAGGATCTGGGGACCCATGCCAAATCTTTTCAGTCTTCTGAGGGGGAAAAGGTTTTGTCGTGCCCTCTTCATGACTGTCTTGGTATGTTTGGACCATGATAGTTCGTTGGTGATGTGGACATCAAGGAACTTGAAACTCTCGACCCGCTCCACTACAGCCCCGTCTATGTTAATTGGAGCCTGTTCGGCCCGCCTTTTCTTGTAGTCCACGATCAGCTCCTTTGTCTTGCTCACATTGAGGGAGAGGTTGTTGTCCTGGCACCATACTGCCAATTCTCTCACCTCCTCATTGTTGTCGGTGATCAGACCTACCACTGTTGTGTCATCAGCAAACTTAATGATGGTGTTGAAGTTGTGTTTGGGCACGCAGTTGTGGGTGAACAGGGAATACAGGAGGGGTCTAAGTACACACCCCTGAGGGGCCCCAATGTTAAGGATCAGCGTGGCAGACGTGTTGTTGCCTACTCTTACCACTTGGAGGCGGCCCGTCAGGAAGTACAGGATCCAGCTGCAGAGGGAGGTGTTTAGTCCCAGAGTCCTTAGCTTAGTGATGAGCTTTGTGGGCACTGTGGTGTTGAACGCTGAGCTGTAGTCAATGAACAGCATTCTCACATAGGTGTTCCTTTTGTCCAGGTGAGAAAGGGCGGTGTGGAGTGCGATTGAGATTGCATCATCTGTGAATCTGTTGGGGCGGTATGCGAATCGGAGTGGGTCTAGCGTGTCCGGGAGGATGCTGTTGATGTGAGCCATGACCAGCCTTTCAAAGCACTTCATGGCTACCGACGTGAGTGCCACGGGCGGTAATCATTTAGGCAGGTTACCTTCGCTTCCTTGGGCACAAGGACTATGGTGGTCTGCTTGAAACACGTAGGTATTACAGACTCGGTCAGGGAGAGGATGAAAATGTTAGTGAAGACACTTACCAGTTGATCCGTGCATGCTTTGAGTACACGTCCTGGTAATCCGTCTGGCCCAGCGGCTTTGTGAATGTTGACCTGTTTAAAGGTTTTGTTCATATCGGCTACCGAGAGCGTTATCACACAGTCATCCAGAACAGCTGGTGCTCTCGTGCATGCTTCAGTGTTGCTTTCCTTAAAGCGAGCATAAAATGCATTTAGCTCATCTGGTAGGCTCGTGTCACTGGGCAGCTCGCATCTGGGTTTCCCTTTGTAGTCCATAATAGTTTTCAAGCCCTGCCCCATCCGACGAGCGTCAGAGCCGGTGTAGTAGGATTCAATCTTAATCCTGTATTGACACTTATTTTTTGATGGTTCATCTGAGGGCATAGCGGGATTTCTTATAAGCATCCCGCTCCTTGAAAGCGGCAGCTCTAGCCTTTAGCTCGATGCGGATGTTGTATGGAGTAAAGTGGTGGTCATGCATGTAGGCTATGCATGGTTGTGGAATACACATAACCCTCAAAAGAAGTCTGTTCAGTTCTGTATGGGATATTCATTATGCTGCAATTCTAACTAGAAACATAGTGACATCCTTTGGACACTTAGGATATGTAAAAATTACATTAAAGAAGGTCCCATTTAGTGAGTTACAGTTGTTCAATATGCTGAACCAAAAAAAGAAAAAAGCAGCAGTCAATCTCCTCCAATTCCATCCTGTCATCTGGACGTGGCTCAAAGGCCGTCCCCAGGCTAGACACTCCTCCTGTTTCCTGTGTGGAGTTGCAAAGTTACAGACCCCCACTCCTCACCCACCCCTTCCCTCCTCATCCCTTCCGTCCCCTCCTCACCCCTTCCGTCCCCTCCTCATCCCTCCTCACCTCCCCATGCCAACATCCCCTTCTGTCTTACGTAAGCGGTAGCCAACATATAGCCCTATCCCCATCCTCATTCTAGCCCCCCCCCCTCTCCTACGCACACAGGCAGGCCAGATTAAGACTGTCACGAAGACCATGACAAAGATTCCTGTATGAAATGACGTATGCTTGAGTCATGGCAGAGCCGTGTGCACTTCTAACCACATTCAAATAAACAGTGTCCTTGCATGTTTATATGATGTGAACTGACTTCCTCCCAGCTAAAGTGTCCTCACATGCCCGTGTTAGGGCCCCTCCACTACACTACACTGACTGGCCCACTCTGAGTGCAAGAGGAATTTCTAGGATTAAAAGAAAACAAAGCGAGGGATCCGAAGGAGGGAGAGAGAGAGTCTTTGCCTTGGAGAGCGTTCAGTTCCCAGGCTTGGGAGAACTAGGATGATGTAAGAGGTCGGGCGTGGTCCGTCTGGGGGCGTGGTCCGACTCCGTCTCCATTCTGTTCTCATCATGAGGCTCCACTCTGCTCTGCCACACAGACCCAAGCAGCTTGCCCCTAGCCCTGGCTCCAGCCTAATATTAAATGGGATGTGTGGTTGTGTTTTATTAATGTGTGTTTGTTTGTTTGTCTGCACAATGGTCCTCTGAAGGATTCTCTCCCATTCACTGTTTTAGTCACTCATTGAGAGAGAGAGAGAGAGAGAGAGAGAGAGAGAGAGAGAGAGAGAGAGAGAGAGAGAGAGAGAGAGAGAGAGAGAGAGAGAGAGAGAGAGAGAGACAGATGGAAAGAGAGAGAGAGAGAGAGAGAGAGAGAGAGAGAGAGAGATTGCTCTGAGTGGGCCCTCATGCTTACCCACTACTAGTGGACACATTGAAACGGAGTGCAGTGAAATAGAACAAGTGTAAATATGGGGCCCTGTGGAGTCTGCCATATAACGAAATAAGGAGTGAGACAGTAATATGGACAGCGCAGAAGTAGTCATGCCCACAGACATTCACCAGAAGAGTGTTTGAAACACTGTCAGGGAACATTACCAAACGCACACGGTTCAACATCCTCCTAAACACACAAATGAATGCGCTTATGCACACACACACACACACACACACACACACACACACACACACACACACACACACACACACACACACACACACACACACACACACACACACACACACACACACACACACACACACACACACACACACACACACCACTATGACAAGATGGCACCAAGACATGGACGCCCTGTTCCTGGCTCCTAAGCAACTTTGCGGTATTTCACAAGCATTTCTCCACACCCGCAATAACATCTGCTAAATATGTATGTGACCAACTAAATGTGATTTGACTTCTGTACAGCTGATTCAAAGTACAGCTGTGGCTATGAGGATAGCCATGGAACAGTAGCCTTCCATCCTTGATGAACTGATCTGATTTCCCGCTTTTTCACCTCACTGCATATACATCATAGTTGTCCTCATATACCTCACAGAATAAAGTTGTCCTCAGATACCTTATCAGTGCATTCGGAAAGTATTCAGACCCCTTCCCCTTTTCCACATTTTGTTACGTTACAGCCTTATTTTAAAATGTATCAAATAAAATAAAAATCCTCATCAATTTACACACAATACCCCATAATGACAAAGCGAAAAAAGTTTTTTAGAATTTTGGAAAATGTATAAAAAAATTAAAAAATGAAATACCTTATTTACATAAGTATTCAGACCCTTTGTTATGAGACTTGAAATTAAGCTCAGGTGCATCCTGTTTCCATTGATCATCAATCCAATGTTTCTACAACTTGATTTCTACAGCTCCGAGACAGGATTGTGTCGAGGCACAGATCTGGAGAAGGGTGGCAAAAACTTTCTGCAGCATTGAAGGTCCACAAGAACACAGTGGCCTCCATTATTCTTAAATGGAAGACCTTTGGAACCACCAAGACTCTTCCGAGAGCTGGCCGCCTGGTCAAACTGAGCAATCGGGGGAGAAGGGCCTTGGTCAGGGAGGTGACCAAGAACCCGATGGTCACTCTGACAGAGCAGAGTTTCTCTGTGGAGATGGGAGAACCTTCCAGAATCTCTGCAGCACTTCACCAATCAGGCCTTTATGGTAGAGTGGCCAGACGGAAGTCACTCCTCAGTAACAGGCACATGACCACTTGGAGTTTGCCAAAAGGCACCGAAAGTACTCTCAGACCATGAGAAACAAGATTCTCTGGTCTGATGAAACCAATATTGAACTCTTTGGCCTGAATACCAAGCGTCACGTCTGGAGGAAACCTGGCACCATCTGTACGGTGAAGCATGGGGGTGGAAGCATCATGCTGTGGGGATGTTGTTTAGCGGCAGGGACTGGGAGACTAGTCAGGATCAAGGGAAAGATGAACGGAGCAAAGTACAAAAAGATCCTTGATAAAAACTGAGAGGTTCCTGTCCTGAGCTCTGTGTTGTATTGACTTCTTGTGACAGGATGAAGGATGAGCAACTGTGTTGATTTTAGCCTCGAAGCCTCTCGTCCCCATCCCGTCACATCCAGCCTTTCTCTGCCTCCTCAGGTTCCTGGCCCATTGCCCAAAGCCCAATGTCTAGACACACTTCTAGATGTGTGTAAGCTATCCTACAACAGTCAGACCTCACAACAACACACCAGAGAAGGCTGGTGGGAGGAGCTATAGGAGGACAGGCTCATTGTAATGGCTGGAATGGAATCAATGGAACGGTATCAAACATATGGAAACCACGTTTGACTTCGTTCCATTCTTTCCATTCCAGACATTACAATGAGCCTGTCCTCCTATAGCTCCTCCCACCAGCCTCCACTGCAACACACAGACTAATCTGCACAGCTGACTAACTAACTGCCCAGCAATGAGCCTTCAAACACTTCTAAATGTTCATGTACGGCTACAACATTCAGACCACACAACAACAGAACAACACACACAGACTACTGTCTGGCTGCTGTCCTGACGACACAAACCCTCCCTCCCTGCCTCAGTCAGTCTGTTGAGGCCAGTGAACATGAGATGAGTTCAGTATAGGACGACAGAAGGTGACTCAGATGCTTATTGCCAACTAGACTTGAAAAATCAGGCCTATCCCCTGGGCACACTCGTCAATCTCTCCACTACTGGAGGGATTATCTACCCTCTCCTCTCTTTTCTCACCCTCTCCCCTCCTCTCCTCTCCCTCATATCCTCTCCCTTCTCCTCTTCTTCTTTCCTCTGTTCTCTCCCATTCTTTCCCCTCCTCTACCCTCCTCTCCCCCATATTCTCCTCAATCACCAAATGTATTACTACTGGCCCAATGGAAGAGGCTGTGTTGTGCATCATGGCCAGGCTGAGGTTAAGGATAGGTGAGGCCCAAACTAGGCTGCTGATGGCTGAGGAGGTCGACTGCAGCCAGGAGCCATCAAACTCCCAGGACTGCTGGACAGGGACCTCAGATATTTGTGACAGGCTGCCTGGAGACGTTAGCATCGCTGGGCCTCCGGTCCCAAACGGAGTGATGGGCCTTCTTACACAGGACCAAAGACCGTCACATGCACACACACACACACACGCAAGCACACAAACACATATGCATGTATGCAGGCGCGCAAGCACACACACAGACACACAGTCACATATACACAAAACGTCACATTACCCAGTCCGTCATCACACAGCTAGGGTCGAGACGGACCCCGTCACCAGACGTCCGGTGTAGCACGTCCCCCCAGACTATACAACCTGTCACACACCCAACGGCTCGCTGGGCAGACAAGTCATACACACATCATTGGAGAAAATAGAGTGGTTACACAAGCCTTCGCATAGAACATCAGCCTTGGCTTATCCTGACCTGAAACACCACCACTGTATGGGTTGTTATCAGTCAAGTCCAACTTAAAATGGATTTAGGACATGAAACCTCCAAGTCAAATAAGAGAATATTCACTCCCAGAGCCAGTAGGATTTTGTGTGAGGAAGTCAACAGACGAGGGTCTTTTCAAAGGGCCATGGCCTCTTTTTTACTTATTGTGAAACTCTCCTTTAAGAGATCCAAGAATTCTCCCGGAATTTTCTGCATACCCGCATTTCCCGCTCCAACATATAAACAGAGACACACACACACACACACACACACACACACACACACACACACACACACACACACACACACACACACACACACACACACACACACACAGGGCCATGGCGCTGTCAGGGCTGAATTGATTGATGGCCTTCAGAACCAATCTCATCACAGGTCGGTGAAGATGACACCACCTCTCTCTGCTGTAGTTTCTTACGACTGCCACAGGTCACAGCTTTCAGTCTCCCCAGGGTAGAAAACCAATGCTCCATTCAGTCACAACGCCCAGCCCACCCACACACACAACGTGCATCAAGGGATGGATCCATCAGTGGGTTTCTTCCATCAACAACCCTGGGGCAAGGCTTACTTTATCAACCAATGTCCTTCACAGGGACATTTCTATGTAAATAAACATCAGCGCTTGGCTGCTTGCTTGTATGCTCTCCTGTCTGAGTATAGGCTTGAGTATTAAGGGTTAAAGCAAATATTATCTGGGGAGCGAGAGAGAGAGTGAGCCACGTGAGTCAAGCATGTCAGCAGCGCCCGTGTCTGCCTTGGGTCCAGTAAGCGCCCGTGTCTGCCTTGGGTCCAGTAAGGTGGTGAGCAATCTGGCCCAGGGTCCCTGCCGTCTTGCAGTGAGGTCATTACTGCCATCTGACCCAGAGAGGTCAGACAAACAGGCAGAGCAAGCCCTGGTAAACAGGCAGAGCAAGCCCTGGTAAAAACACAACACTTCCACATCCCTCATCATACACAGCATCTCCAATCACAAACACACTTTTTATTGTGAGCGTTACATGTGGAGAAACACAGTGATGATCATTCACATGATCTCACTTCCATTTGCTGTAATAATGTAATTATGGTAAAAAGGGGAAACCATCTCTCCATAGACTCAGACCCAACATGACAGAAAAAGACAGATAATGGCACCAAACCATTTCACAAAGACCCTGTCCATTACAAGCCATTGAGTTGCTCACCTCAAATAGATCCAGTGAGGGTGAGGAGGATCCCTGGCAAACCCTCTATAGGGCCTGCTACAGATGCTAGATCTTAAGTTAACCAGATCCTCACAACAGGAAAATAATCCTGCAGCAACAGGAAATGTTCATTATTATGTGGATAATAACTAATGGACATGTCATACTGACACATAACGCACCGCGACTTGAACTCCTCTCCTGTTTTTAAGTCCTCATGGTGTTCATGCAGAACATGTCTGCTCTGTTCCCCAACAGCTTGATGTTTTAAGGCTATGTGATTACATGTCTCTTCGCATGTGAGTTGCCACAACACATTATCTTCATCAATGTGAATGTACTGGAGGAGCCATGAGTCATTCCTGCCCATGGACGGTAAAGAAGCTGTTACTCACATACGGCCCAGCCTGAGATACACACAGGAGCTGTGTGTATGCATTGTGTGTGTGTGTGTGTGTGTGTGTGTATGCATGTGTAGACCCCTCTCTAGACTGGAGAAATGCAGACTGGACCATGCAGTGCACAGCCACACACAGCCACTCACTCCTGGGTGCATTCCATCAGCCACAATGTGTCCGAGAGGGTCTGATCCTAGTCCGCCTGGCTTTTTCACTCCTCATCTCTGTCAGCAGGGTCCAGGGTCATGGCTGCTCTATCCTCCTCTCTCCCCCTGCCCTCGCCCTGCCTGCCCTGCCACCCAGGACACAGACTGCTCAGACTTGTGTTGTCCTCCAGGACAGTACGGGATGGAGGAACCAGGTTGAGGGAGGGGACCATCAGGCAGAGTCAGTGTGTGTGGAACCAGAGGGACATTCAGGTCCTTTGGGTGGTGGATCATTCATGATACACACAGGAAACTGTTGAGCGTGAAAACCCCAGCAGCGTTGCAGTTCTTGACACACTCAAACCGGTGCACCTGGCACCTACTACCATACCTCGTTCAAAGGCACTTAAATATTTTCTTGCCCATTCACTCTCTGAATGACACAAAAAATCTTTCTTTAACCGGTCTCCTCCCCTTCATCTACACTGATTGAAGTGGATTTAATAAGTGACATGAATAAGGGATCATGGCTTTCACCTGGATTAACCTGTTATTAATGTTTTGTACACATGTTTATACAGTACACCGTTTTTGGATGGTTGTTTACTGGTTGTTGTTACTTTAAAGGATTTACAAGCATAACATGAACCACTGACATTATTCATGGCACCGGTACTGTTTATATTTATGTGCAGGAGCTCCACAATACTTTTGAGCTAATATTCTATAAGAGGAACAGGAGCTCAAGCAGTAGAACATTTTGAGCTCCTGCCCAAGTCAAGCACTATGTGTGTGTACCCTGTGTGTGTGTACCCTGTGTGTGTGTCCGCTATGGAGTTGGAGTGGTCTGTAGATGTGTGGCAGCACAACATGGAAAGTGAGAAAAGTTTGCCTTACAGAAGCTGTTTGTTCAGGGAGACTGTCAGCAGGCTGATAACATGGACCCACTAGTCGATGACAGCAGGCTGCATGGGCAACATAATCTAGTCCTCAGTGTTGAGTCAACCACTGACCCATCTAGATTCACTAAAGCAGCAGTTCATCTGCACAGCCACAGACACAGCTACGCCTTGTACTCATGTATTAAATCTAGCTCTTCTCTTCTTTATGGTTGTCATGCCATGCCATCTAATGTACTGCTATTTCAAGTGGCTAACTAGGGGAGGATGGAGGATAAAGTGATCCAGGAAAGGGGGTTGGGTAGAGGAGGAGGGGGTCTATGGTGGTTCCAGGGGCCCCTCACCCTGCTCTGAGAGAGATGTGTGTTGGCACCGCACGCCCCTCCGGCAGGCAGTGGGCGCGGGGCTTGGGGCAGAAGGGTGAAATGTCACAGACGGAATGCAAATCCAGCCTGACAACTTGTGCAGAAAACATGTTCTCTCTGACTCTGAGAACCTTGCTATTTCACAAAGCCAAATGAACATATCAGCCATGCAGTGCCCCGGGCTCCAATTGGGTTATTTTTAAAAGAGTCACAAAAAATACAGCCCAGCTAGCGTTACATCATCACAGCCCTTTGTTGCTGCTGTTATCCATCTTCTCCAGCTCAGAGCTCCACCTCCCTCCCTCTCTACACACCTGTCTCCCAGGAGGAGCTCTACACACGTGGGTTAGGGTAAGTCGGCCATCTGGAGTCTCGTTGTGGTAGAGCTGATAAAACAACTACACACTGACTCCTGTTAGTCATCTCCGATACTGTATGATCAGATCAGATCCAGCATATTGAGCATCATAACATGCTGGTTGGTTCAACCTCGCCATGATCATTTCCTATCCATGATCTGCAATGCAACGCGTCAGTGAGTCCATAAGCTATTTTGTTCAGACGTCCATGTGACCCATGATTTGTGGTTCCACGTACGAACGAACGGTGAGCCTTGCTCTGCCATGTGTATTTGATTCATAGCTCACGGGTTTATCTCCAAGTACATGATGTCCACTGACGACGACCCGGCCAGGGCCAGCCCAGCTCAGTGATGTCACACAGTCACAGGGGCCGGGACATGGTCCTCAGTCCTCCATGTCATGTACTGTATGAGGAGTCAGGGATACTGAGAAAAGGCTCTGCCTACCTGCCAGGTCTAGTGGGTCGATGACTAGCTGTGATGGCAAGGTCATGCCTTCTACAGTCAGACCTGAAAAATTGTTGTCGGCACAACTGGTCCAAGCACACCAAGACTCGTGAAGAGGGCACGACAAAACCTATTCCCCCTCAGGAGACAGAAAAAATTTGGCATGAGTTCTCAGATCCTCAAATGGTTCTACAGCTGCACCATCGAGAGCATCCTAACTGGTTGCATCACTGCCTGGTATGGCAACTGCTCGGCCTCCGACCGCAAAGCACCACAGAGGGTAGTGCGCGCGGCCCAGTACATCACTGGGGCCAAGCTTCCTGCCATCCAGGACCTCTATACCAGGCGGTGTCAGAGGAAGGCCCTAGAAAATGTTAAAGACTCCAGCCACCCTAGTCATAGACTGTTCTGTCTGCTACCTCACGGTAAGCAGTACCGGAGCGCCAAGTCTAGGTCCAAGAGGCTTCCAAACAGCTTCTACCCCCAAGCCATAAGACTACTGAACAGCTAATCAAATGGCCACACAGACTATTTGCATTGCCCCCCCGACCCTGTACCGGTGCCCCCTGTATAAAGCCTCGTTATCGTTATTTTACTGCTGCTCTTTAATTATTTGTTACTTTAATTTCTTATTTTTCTTTAGGTATGTTTCTTAAAACTGCATTGTTGGTTAAGGGCTTGTAAGTAAGCATTTCACTGTAAGGTCTACACCTGTTGTATTCGGCACATGTGACAAATAAATATGATTTGAACTAAGAATCCTCATACTGAAGAGCACAATTAGAACAATAACAAACCACTGAATAGCATTACAGAATATTATTCAGCCCATTAGCCCATCCAACCACCTCAGAATGGGATTACAGAAAAATTATTCAACAGCCATCTGCACTCAGTAATGTGGCACAAGGCTGTCGTACTACTACGACGACCAACTAATAATAACCAAGGCTGCCAAAAGACACCAAGAACTGCGTTATTAAGCCTTTCTATAACAAAGCCAAAAGCTGCCGAGCCAATAGACCACTGGGCATAAACTTCCCAGTCCGCAGAGACAAAACAATGCCCCGGCCAGACAGTCAGGACCACAGTGACACCCGTAGCTATCTGAGATGTCTGCACGCATGGCCACAAATAGAAGCTAATTGCTGCTGAGACATCAGCTGAAGCAACAGATTATTTTTAGGGGCTGTTCAGTGGAGTGAGAGATCTGATCCCAGACCAGAGTAGACGAAGGAGAAGGAAGAGAATTTATGGAAATTTGTGGAAGGGGATTTGTCAGGGATCAGGGAGGAGCGGAGTGGGGAACACAGTAGGCCCATGTGCACAGCTGAGACAGCCACACATCGCAGCCACATCAGCCTGACATCGGCCTGACTACTCCCTTCAGCTCCAATCACGTCACTGCTTACTAAGTTCCTGTCGTCACCGAATTGGGCTGGAATCGGAAAACATCCCCACATGTCCTGCTGCTGTGCCAGTACAAATTAACCCATTTTGATGTCAGTGTCTTTGTTCTCTGCATATTTCTCCCAGTAAAATAACCTAATCTGTGCTGTATAAAGCATAGCATTATTAATATATATCTTATCTAGGGCTTCTATTTCTATGTTCTAGAACATGTTCAGTGTCTCTAGCCTTGAGTTATTGCAACAACATCAGGTGATATAATTAAGCAATAAGGCCAGAGGGGGTGTGGTATATGGCCAGTATACCATTGCTAAGGGCTGTTCTTATGCACCACGCAACGCAGAGTGCCTGGACACAGCTCTTAGCTGTGGTATATTGGCGAGATACCACAAATCCGAGGTGCCTTATTGCTTTTATAAACTGTTTTTTTTTGTCATACCCGTGGTATACTTAAGTGATAATGCCCGAGAAGCCGGTGTTTGGAGGATATATTGGCACGGGTGTTGTTAGGCCCAAGACAAAGTCGAGGGCCGGCAAACCATGCCAGTATATCCTCCAAATAACGGCTTCTCAGGCAGTATCACTTAATTATACCACAGGTGTGTTATTTTGATGAATTTATTCATTCTGAATCTATCGACTCTACCCAGTCGTTCGTTCTAAATGCCATACTGGCTGGCAACGTTCTTATCCCTTGCTTGCTAGCTAGCCAACTACGGCGAACTTACAGCCACGTCAAATGGTGCAGCCAGAATAACAACACTGTAGCTGCATTTGCGTAAGCTGTTTTCTAGTGACATTTATTTGGATACATCCATAACAATGAGCTAATGAGGTGCAATTTCACCTAGCATAGAAAATGTGGTCTCTATGTCAGGACAGTGTTGTTCAGGAGCTAGCCAATCACTGAAGCTGGAAAGACTGCAAACTAACTGCACTTCGTTTTGTTTGGCCTGTTTTCTATTGATATATCCATAAAAATGATACTGATTCATGACTTCGACTGGCTGAGAAAAGCTGCCTGCCTGTCTGTCTCATCCCGACACGTCCATTACTATGGGACAGCTGGAGATCCAATTTGAATATTGAAACATTGCTGCAAATGTCAGAGACAGACAGCAAGATTTATACATATCTCCACTGTTGAAAACTAAATGTTAGTCTAAATGAAATGTGAGAAAATGTCTAAATGCTTTTGATAACAGAGATCAAGTTTATAAATTGCCTGGCTTGGCTGATAAGACAGTGGATTGCACAGTCAGATGGAACAGAGTGAATAGGCATTTTAACATCAGATTTAGCCGGTGGTAACCTGTGGAATAAACACTGGCTTGAATGCGGTTTTAACCAATCAGCATTCAGGATTAGACCCACCCGTTGTATAAGGTCTGATATACCATGGCTTTCAGACAATCAGCATTCAGTGGTCAAACCACCTAGTTTATAATTGTATTGTGATCACAGCAGCATTTCAAATCGGATGAGGTACCCATGAGGAGAGATGGCTTCCTGTCATAGCAGACAGCTGTAGTACATGGAGTAGAAGAAAGATGACCTTGCCACATTTTGTCACATGTACATCTGTCAACTCAACTACTCCAAATGGCCCAGAGGCTGAGGCACTACAATGTACACCCTAACTCCACAATCCACACTAGCCTCTAGTCTACAAACATCAGAATCCTCCTAGATTTAACAAAAATTGTTGGCGTAATCAGATTAATTCATGGTGGGTTTTAATTGGTTGCTGTCAAGAAATATCAGGCTTAGGAGATACATCGTCAGCAGAGATCCATAACTTATCAAAAGCTGATTAAAACAGGATGCATCCTCCACTCATCTGTGCTAGTGAAGAACACACACTGAACTGTGTGTGTGTAGTTGACAGGATTGTGGCATTTAATTGTGAATGTGTGTGTCAGTTTGAGATGAGAATCATACGAAAAAACCTGGAATGAACTATGAACCTTCCAAGGTAGGATGACATCTCTGTACCTCACAAGTAGCCTAATGCGGCTACATTTGAACACGCAAGAGGGGTGACTAACTATGGTGTTACCACTATAACACTAGCAGTATATCACATACAGGCTTTTTATTGATGCATTGTATTTTACGAGGCAGATAAATTAAAAACAAATTCTTATTTACAATGAAGGCCTGATGTAAGATATTTATCTTCAACCATCCATGAGTTCTACTGGAGTAGACTACACGGTGCCAGCTGGTGGTGATCCATGGTAGTGGTACAACCATCACATGACTGGGTGAGTAAGATGAATTGTTGCACTCTTACAGAAGCCTAAGCCATAGAGATCTAAATCTGAGAGGTCCCTCTCCAGCAATGCTCCTCCTGTTTTCAGCAGCACTGTAAATGTGAGATGGAGTGACGGCCCAGTGTAATGATGGGTCCTGACAGCTGAGCAGAACAACACAGGCTGACAGCGCCCTGTGTTGTGTAACCAGCCCATTGTTACCACTCTGTGGACTGTCAGCGCCATTAACATTCATAGGAATCTTTAACGAGCCAGCCAGCCAGGGACACAGAGGCCGTCGGCGTCTTTAGTGTAGTGCTGAATGGAGATAGGTGAGAGAGAACATGGTGAGTTGGATAGTGTGTATATTAACAGTAGCTGCATCGTCACACTCAGGAGGTATAACTGCATGTCAACCGTATGTCAAAGACCAGACAACAAAGAGCGGAAGTCAAGAAGAGTCTTAGCAGTCTGGGGTGAAAAGGATGCTGGGATTGGAGGGCTAGAGGGGACTCTGCTAATTAACAGGAGAAGCATAGGAATTGTGTGTTTGATGGTAAGAGGTCACTAACCACACCTTCACTTTAGATACTCCTGTCAACACCAACTGATCTACATGTGATCAGGTTAACCAGTCAAACACACCGGCCATCTTTTTGACCTATGATTAGTTTGTTAATCAATGGAGAAGCACCCAGTCATTGAGTAATCTGACTGCCACTGTCTGTTTTACATGTGAGTAGCATTTACAACCACCAGATGGCAGCATGGTATAGGAACTATTGCCTCTGTACAAGCTGCTAAAGAAATATATTCATGTTTACATTTTTAGTCATTTAGCAGACGCTCGTATCCAGAGCGACTTACAGTAGTGAATGCATACATTTCACGCATTTCTTTTGTACTGGCCCCCCATGGGAATCGAACCCACCATGCTGGCGTTGCACACACACCATGCTGGCGTTGCACACACACCATGCTGGCGTTGCACACACACCATGCTCTACCAACTGAGCCACAGGGAACACCATGCTCTACCAACTGAGCCACAGGGAATGTCAACACTGTATTTGAACTTTAAAGACCCATTATCAAATTAACATATTATTTCTGCATATTTGCAGTCACGAAACCAAGGTTATATAACTGATATTTGGACAATACAAAAATACTCAATGTGCCTGAATAAACACTTGAATCACCACACATAAGTACCCACCATCCATAACAACCCAAGTACTTAACATGTGATTGACTAATCCCTTAAATGCAACAGTGTTTGATTTCCATTATATGGTTAACACCACAAATCCCACTGGATGAGGGTCTATTGACAGGGAGGGACAACTTGTGTTGGAGCCTGTTGTGTCAGGCCAGTGAGTAAGGGGAAAAAGAATGAGCTAGAAATCACAAGAATGTGAGATATACAGTCACACACACACACAGAGAGAGAGAGACAGAGACAGAGACACAGAGAGACACAGAGAGAGAGAGAGAGACACAGAGAGAGAGACACAGAGAGAGAGACACAGAGAGAGAGACACAGAGAGAGAGACACAGAGAGAGAGACACAGAGAGAGAGACAGAGAGAGAGAGAGAGAGAGAGAGAGAGAGAGAGAGAGAGAGAGAGAGAGAGAGAGAGAGAGAGAGAGAGAGAGAGAGAGAGAGCAAGCTCGGGCGGGCGAGAGTGAGTGGGCACGAGAGAGAGGGGCGGGCGCAAGCGAGAGAGAGCGGGGAGGGCGCGAGAGAGATTTGACTATTATCGATTGTTATGAAAACTTGAAATCGCCATGCCGATTAATCGGTCGACCTCTACTCATGATATAGCATCATGATACTTAGGTGCCGATTCTGTATGTATTGTGATTTGATACTGCAATTTTGTTTGCCATTTGATGTTCCAAACATATTGCTCACTATATGTCTGCTGCAGAGAGACGAGAGAGCATGAGAAAAGGAGTTTATCAGTCGTGGAAATAAGTGTTGAAAACATGTTGGCTCCCTATTTAAAAAAGGCAGAACAAGCTATAGGATGAAAAATACCAGGTACAGCCGACTAGCGCTTGCTAACGTTAACTTAAATCCAAACTTGGAGACAAATGAAATACAATGAAATAATATTGATTTCTCCCCGATCAATAACCTCCACCCCCTTTACCTTCTCTAACTATGTGACTAAGCGTCATTGACCAGTACCTTAACACCGTACAGGATAGGCAGTGTGGGAGGGAGTAGCCTAAACAGTAAGAAATAGGGAGCGTTTGGGACTGACAGGCTGACACCGCCTTACCTCGACCAGCTGCATGAGGTTCTGGAAGAACTCCTCCTCGTCGATGCTGAGCTTGCCGTCGTGGTAGATGATGCGGTAGTGCTCCACCTTGCCATCACAGCTGACACACAGGGTGTAGTCCCCGGGGTAGTTGGTGCTCTCCCTCGCCAGGAACAGACCAGTCTCTGGGGGGTAGAGGAGGCGCTCCGCCTGCTCCCGCGTTATCTTACCATGGAACCATCTGGAGAGGGACACGAGGAGGAGAGAGAGAGGGACACGAGGAGGAGAGAGAGAGGGACACGAGGAGGAGAGAGAGAGGGACACGAGGAGGAGAGAGAGAGAGAGAGACACGAGGAGGAGAGAGAGAGAGAGAGACACGAGGAGGAGAGAGAGAGGGACACGAGGAGGAGAGAGAGAGGGACACGAGGAGGAGAGAGAGAGGGACACGAGGAGGGGAGAGAGAGGGACACGAGGAGGGGAGAGAGAGGGACACGAGGAGGGGAGAGAGAGGGACACGAGGAGGGGAGAGAGAGGGACACGAGGAGGGGAGAGAGAGGGACACGAGGAGGAGAGAGAGAGGGACACGAGGAGGAGAGAGAGAGGGACACGAGGAGGAGAGAGAGAGGGACACGAGGAGGAGAGAGAGAGGGACACGAGGAGGAGAGAGAGAGGGACACGAGGAGGAGAGAGAGAGGGACACGAGGAGGAGAGAGAGAGGGACACGAGGAGGAGAGAGAGAGGGACACGAGGAGGAGAGAGAGAGGGACACGAGGAGGAGAGAGAGAGGGACACGAGGAGGAGAGAGAGAGGGACACGAGGAGGAGAGAGAGAGGGACACGAGGAGGAGAGAGAGGGACACGAGGAGGAGAGAGAGGGACAGGACACAGAGCTAGGGCCTTAATGGACTACAGAAATTAACATACCAAGGTCATCAAAATACATAAAAGGGCAAAAAAAATATTTATAAGTAGAGGGGAGATCTACTCATTATTATTGCTAGCGTGCAATGTTGGCCATGTAACACTCATACAAAGCCCTGTATTAAAAGAGTTGATAAACAGTCAGCCATAGACAAGGGGACAACAGCAGTAGATCAGCATAATGTAAGGCAGTGGCATTTCTAGGCAGTTGTGCTTAGAGCAGTGGAGTGAGTCTGTGTCTCAAGGAACCAGTGTGTAAGTGCCTTGGCGTAAACAGGAAACACAGACACAGAAAAACACACATGGGCAGGCAGAGTCAGAAACTGACACAGGCTCTGCAATAACAGGAAAATGCAAAGCAGCTCAGGCCAGGCAAGACACAGAGCAGGGCCTGCCAGACCTCTATTCACAGAGAGGTGAGACCTCACTGAGGAGAGGAGGCTTTTAGAGAGAACAGCACAGTGTCTTTCATCCCCTCAGAACAGTATATGAAACATGCCCTCGGCTGACCGCAAGGCAAGCTGCAGGACACTGGACTTAGAAAGCTCTCTTAGGGAAAACACACATGGTTCCCTTCTTTGTTTTAGCTCAAGCTATTAAACACAGCCTCCATCTCACCTCATGTATAAGATCTACAGGCTTCTACTGGATAAACCCCACCCCTTTGGCTTTTTCCTTAAGATCATTCATCTCTTATCTGTAGTAGACCCTAACACAGAATCCCCCAGCAGTATGGAAACCGGAGCAGCAGGAGGTCCACAGGGGTCTTTCTGGGGGCTGGTGAGTTAAGGGTAATCAAAGTGTGTAATTGATTTACACACTTCCCTCCCTCTGTTGCCCAGCACCAAGACAGACAGAGCAGGGCCTGTGCAAAGCGGCTTAATGCGGAGGGAGGATTGAGTTGATTAGATCAGCGGAGCTGCTTCTCCATGGACAGCAGCCTCCTTAACTCCCATTAATCTGAGAGCAGGCGCCAGTAAGCCAGCAGTCAGCCAAACACTGAGTAGCCAACAGCCAAAACACAGGAAGAGCACACAGGAGCTACCAGCCAAACATATGACCAACCAGTCAAACACAGGAGGAGCAACCAGTCAGACTATTTAATGAGGAAGCAGGGAATGTAATATGCCATTTATGTTTCAGTTTGTGCCATTCAGTCGGGAGAACAGGCTGCTAGAAGTACGGGGGAAATAGAGTAAGGAAGGACAGTGGGGACGGAGGCCTTTTGCCAGTCTTCTTTAGGGTGGTGCTGTAACCCCCTCTCCCTATCAACAGAGTAGATGATTACCAGCAGGTGGCAGCAGTGAGCTGTGAGGTCAAAGAGCAGCATCTCTCAGGGTGTGGAGACCAACAGACCCAAGAACCCAGCTGACACTGTTAGTTATACAAGCCAACTGGGACATCTGTTACCAATTCATAATAACATAACCCCCGTCAGACTCACACCACTAACCACTCCTCTCTGAGGGGATCCACAGGGCTGATGTATCATTGGCTGTATTTACAGAGAGTTTGCTCTCTTACAGCTGAAGGAGAGTAGGAGGGCAGTGGACTCTGCTCAGTCCCTCCACTGGTGACCTCTACTTAATAAGGACAGCAAACCCACTCACTCACTCTAGTCAGTTCCCTGTCCAGTGGAGTAGCCTTGCCTTTGTCCTTCCTTGTAACACTTGACTGGTCACCCTTCACCACACAGCTTGAGCTTCCCTCTCCTCAGCTGGGCAGATAAGCTCAGAAGATTGAGATGGTGGGGGAGAGAGTCTGCAGTGTGTGTGTGTGTGTGTGTGTGTGTGTGTGTGTGTGTGTGAGAGAGAGAGAGAGACACACACTATGAGTGTGTTTTGGTCCAACACGTTTGTGTGCAGCAACCTCAGCCTTGTGCTGTGTGTGTGTGTGTGTGTGTGTGTGAGAGATAACTCTGATTACCTCCTGGCCTCCAGTTTTATACCATTTGCATAAGTCTCATTTTTTCCCCTCTTTTGAAATAGCTGGCCCTTCAGAGAGCCCGATTCAAATCGCAGCGCCACTTAGCACCACCCACATTGGCAGGCAGCCACCCAGAGAGCAGACGGGACAGAGAAGAGGTGGTAAAAAAAATAACAAATATATTACCAACGTCTCCTGTCAGGCCTTTGTAACACCCCCCCCTTCTAATGAACTAAGCACCAGTCATACCTTTATCATACAGTGAAACATGGGAACTTCTCACAGGTAAGGGCACATCTTACGTGACAGAGGAGCAAGGTACTATCGTGTACTTACGGCATAAGACTGAGTTTTCCCCCTGACTTGACCCCTTCCCTTTTCTGGACGTAGTTAGCTGGGATGGTGCCCTCTCTGCCCACTGTGTTCTTCGCTTTGTACCAGTTGGGATCCTGAAATAGCAGCAGAAACACCCTTTAAAACCTCTACCGGATCGGTGTCCCCCCCACAGGACGGTTGAGCTAACGTAGGCTAATGTGATTAGCATGAGGTTGTAAGTAACAAAACATTTGCCCAGGACATAGACATATCAGATATGTGCAGAAAGTTTAATTATTGTTCTTCTAACTGCACTGTCCAATTTACAGTAGCTATTACTGTGAAAGAATACCATGCTATTGTTTGAGGAGAGTGCACATTTATGAACTTGAAAATGTATTAACAAACCAAATTAGGCACATTTGGGCAGTCTTGATACAAGATTTTGAACAGAAATGCAATGGTTAATTGGAGCAGTCTAAAACTTTGCACATACACTGATGCCATCTAGTGGCCAAAATCTAAATTGTGCCTGGGCTGGAATAATACATTATGGCCTTTCTCTTGCATTTTAAAGATGGTACAAAAAAAGTTTGTTGTCTTTTACCAGATCTAATGTGTTATATTCTCCTACATTCATTTCACATTTCCACAAACTTCAAAGTGTTTCCTTTCAAATGGTATCAAGAATATGCATATCCTTGCTGCAGGTCCTGAGCTACACAGCAGTTATATTTGGGTATGTCATTTTAGGTGAAAATTGAAAAAGGGTCCAATCCTTACAAGGTTTTAACACAGCTGTATAACTACACAAGTCCAGCACCATAATGGTTTTACACTTACATTTTCACAGTATAGAAAGGTGAGCCTTGCTTACCCTGGTGACTCCGATTATGGTCAACACATCTCCTTTACAGAAAGGCAGGTCCTGTTCATTTGTGGACTGGAAGTTGTACTTGGCTACACACTCTGTGCCAGGCAACCATGGCACCTAGGTCAAGAGTGAAGAGGAGAAGCTGTTATAAACACAGATTGACTACAGTAAAAGGTTACAGATAGTCATAGCTTGGATGAGTGAATTGCATTTGTCATTGACACTAGGGAGAAATTAAATTGCAATAGGGTTACAATAACACATTACAATCAAATAACACGTTATTAGAAGCATTTAAAAAGGTCTACTATTCAAATCTTAAATAAGCATGCCCACTCAAAAAAAAAATGTAGAACGAAGAACAGATATAACCCTTCGTTCGCTCCAGACGTGACTGCCCAGCACAAAAACATCCTGTGGCATACTGCATTAGCATCGAAAAGCCCCCACGATATGCAAATTTTAGGGAAGTTAGGAACCAATATACACAGGCAGTTAAGAAAGCAAAGGCCAGCTTTTTCAAAACAGAAATTTGCATCCTGTAGCACAAACGCCAAAAGGTTCTGGGACACTAAAGTCCATGGCGAATAAGAGCACCTCCTCCCAGCTGCCCACTGCACTGAGGCTAGGAATCACTGTCACCACTGATAAATCTACGATCATTTCAATAAGCATTTTTCTACGGCTGGCCATGCTTTCCACCTGGCTACCCCTACCCCGGTCAACAGCGCTGCACCCACCACAGCATCTTGCCCAAGTCTCCCCCATTTCTCCTTCACCCAAATCCAGATAGCTGATGTTCTGAAAGAGTTGCAAAATCTGGACCCCTACAAAATCAGCTGGGCTAGATAATCTGGACCCTCTCTTTCTAAAATTATCTGCCACAATTGTTGCAACCCCTATTATACTAGCCTGTTCAACCTCTCTTTTGTATCGTCTGAGATCCCTAAAGATTGGAAAGCTGCCATTGGTCATCCCCCTCTTCAAAGGGGGTGACACTCTAGACCCAAACTGTTACAGAACTAGATCTATCCTATCCTACCTTTCCAAAGTCTTCGAAAGCCATTTTAACAAACAGATCACCGACCATTTCGAATCCCACCGTACCTTCACCGCTATGCAATCTGGTTTCCGAGCTGGTCATGGGTGCACCTCTTCCCCGCTCAAGGTCCTAAACAATTTCATAACCGCCATCAATAAAAGACAATGTGCAGCAGTCTTCATCGACCTGGCCAAGGCTTTCGACTGTCAATCACCGCATTCTTATCGGCAGACTCACTAGCCTTGGTTTCTCTAATGACTGCCTCGCCTGGTTCACCAACTACTTCTCAGACAGAGTTCAGTGTGTCAAATCGGAGGGCCCGTTGTCCAGACCTCTGGCAGTCTATGGGGGTGCCACAGGGTTCAATTCTCAGGCCGACTCTTCTTTGTATACATCAATGACGTATCATTCTCTGATCCACCTCTACGCAGATGACACCATTATGTATACATCTGGCCCTTCTTTGGACACTGTGTTAACTAACCTCCAGACAAGCTTCAAGCTTCCGTAGTCTCCAACTGCTCTTAAATGCAAGTAAAATTAAAATGCATGCTCTTCAACCGATATCTGCCCGTACCTGCCCGCCCGTCTAACATCACTACTCTGGACGGTTCTGACCTAGAATATGTGGACAACTACAAATACCTAGGTGTCTGGCTAGACTGTAAACTCTCCTTCCAGACTCATCAAGCATCTCCAATCCAAAATTAAATTGAGAATCGGCTTCCTATTTCGCAACAAAGCATCCTTCACTCATGCTGCCAAACATACCCTCGTAAAACTGACTATCCTACCGATCCTAGACTTCAGCGATGTCATTTATAAAATAGCCTCTAACACTCTACTCAGCAAATTGGATGCAGTCTATCACAGTGCCATCCGTTTTGTCACCAAAGCCCCATTTACTACCCATCACTGTGACTTGTATGCTCTCGTTGGCTGGCCCTCGCTTCATATTCATCACCAAACCCACTGGCTCCAGGTCATCTACAAGTCTATGCTAGGTAAATCCCCGCCTTATCTCAGATCACTGGTCACCATAGCAGCACCGACCCGTAGCACGCGCTCCAGCAGGTATATTTCACTGGACACCCCCAAAGCCAATTCCTCCTTTGGCCGCCTTTCCTTCCAGTTCTCTGCTGCTAATGACTGGAACGAATTTCAAAAATCCCTGAAGCTGGAGACTCATATCTCCCTCACTAACTTTAAGCATCAGCTGTCAGAGCAGCTTACAGATCATTGCACCTGTACATAACCCGTCTGTACATATCCCGCCCAACTACCTCATCCCCATGTTATTTATTTTTGCTCCTTTGCACCCCAGTATCTCTACATGCATTCATCTTCTGCACATCTATCGCTCGTGTTTAATTGCTAAATTGTAATTATTTCACCACTACGTCCTATTTATTAGATGGGCTATGTACAGGCCACTATGGCCTATTTATTGCCTTACCTCCCTAATCTTACGTCATTTGCACACACCATGTAGACTTTTCTATTGTGTTATTGACTGTACGTTTGTTTATCCCATGTGTAACTGTTGTTTTTGTCGCACTGCTTTTCTTTATCTTGGCCAGGTCGCAGTTGTAAATGAGAACTTGTTCTCAACTGGCCTACCTGGTTAAATAAAGGTGGGGGGGTAGCTATGCTGGTTTGTCCTACACGCTGTTCAGACCATATAGCATGTGGGCCTATTCTTTAGGCATTAACTGAGGCTCCTACGTCTAACCAGTGGTGTTGTGGCATCAATGTTGTAAATAACATCTTCACAGGAGTCATGGTTGCATGTTATCAGTTAGAGGCAATGACAGTACAAAGCAGCATGTGTGTGTGACACAAGGTGCGTCCAAAATGGCACCCTATTCCCTGGAGGCTCTGGTCATAAGTAGTGCACTATATAGGGAATAGGGTGGGACGCAGCCACTATCCTCATATAACCTGGAGTATTCCTGAAGCAATGCTCTACGCACAGCTCTCTGTATGTCTGATATCGTTATCGGGACACACATCCCTCAATCATTTCCCGATAGGAGTCAAAGAGACGAGCGTCACAGAGGGAGCGATGTGAGAGTTATGTACTGTTGTGTGCCAAAGATACAAATAATTTAGGTTGATAAGCAAATGTGAATATGGGGGATGCAAGGGGGTTGTAATCATGCTATGTGGCTGCTGGCAGATGAAAAGCAGAAGCACTAATGTCAGTCAGGAAATATGACAGGTCGGAAAGGGGCAGGGCACATTAGAATGTATGTGTAAGTAGGATGCGTGTGTGCATTAGTGATGCATGGGTTGACCCTTAACCTGCAGTCCCCGTGGCTGTATCTGCGGGGCAGGCGCGTTTAGGGTCATGACATATTGTGTGGATGAAGGGCGGGTGGGTTGAATAAATAGAAAACAATACCTTTAAAAAAAACAATAAGTATAATTCTTGTGCAATTTATATCAACAGGCTACACTGGTTCTCTTTCATTATTTTAGGCTGTCAGCCTGAGCTTTTGGCCCAACTGTACACGCGTCAAATCACCTACACGCCAATCACAAAATGCTTTTGGGAACAGGCAGAGAAAGGTGGGAGTTTAATTCAATAAGAGAAAAGCGAGGGCCAGAAAAGTAATATTTGGGAAAGCATTGGTGATGTGGTAAGAGGATGATAGCAGTGTTCTGTACAAATTTGACAGTCACAAGACTGGGGACATCATATAGGCCTATGGCACATCAAGGGAACTGTAGCTTATTGTTCAGATGGGTTAAATGGAAACTGAAATCTGAACACTATAACATAGCCTTAATATTAACACCTGCAGAATTAAGCATTTCTTGCAGTAAAATGATAGGCAACATTTTTACTCAGGAACAGGAGTGGAGAAATATGATTTCTTTCTTTCATCTAAAGAGAATGCAAATGCACAGTTAGATGGCACCTCTACAGGCGGTATATTTGTTGGAATCATAAAAGCTAATAGTATTTCAACCACAAGATTTCACTTCTGCTTGGGTGCATATTTTATCAGAAACATGTTGGGTTGTTTACATAGCTCTCCATTTCCTTTCAACGGGTCAAACTTTGCACAGAAAATCTTCTGTTTTTAGTTTAAAATAAAAAAATCCCCACACCCGGTCCCTAAACGTCTTTTCTCTGCAAAAGAAGCAGGGATGACAGAACTTTACCGATATCAACAAGATAGAATGAATGCTTCAATCGATTTATGACAATATTATGTTTCTCAACTATGATTCTCAACTGGTGGGTGGTTATGAGTGGGTTGTAGGTGTCCCCAAATAAAAAATGTTTTTACAAATAAAAAAATATATTAAAAAAAATAAAAATCGAATAGCTTATAACATGTATGGAAAAAATATATTTACTCCAGTCTAAATGTAAACGACCAGGTAGAAAGTGCGTAGAAATTATAATGAATTTACATTTTTTATCATTTAATCTCAGATGGTTTTCTTCAATCACAGTATTTTCAATATAGCGCTATTAGCAGAACTATTGTGGTCTCAAACCTGTGAGTTTATTAACCATCAAGAATATGCGCAAAATGTTACTGGGCCTCTGATTTTCACATATAGTTGGATGGGTTATTAGTAGAGGTCGACCGATTATGATTTTTCAACACCGATACCGATTATTATGATTTTTCGTATGTATGTTATGTATGGTATGTGTGTACACACACACACACACACACACACACACACACACACACACACACACACACACACACACACACACACACACACACACACACACACACACACACACACACACACACACACACACACACACACACACACACACACACACACACACACACACACACACGTGAAATGGCTAGTTAGTTAGCGGTGGTGCGCGCTAATAGCGTTTCAATCAGTGACGTCACTCGCTCTGAGACTTGAAGTAGGGTTTCCCTTTGCGTTGCAAGGGCCGCAGCTTTTGTGGCGCGATAGGTAACGATGCTTCGTGGGTGTCAGTTGTTGATGTGTGCAAGGGTCCCTGGTTCGAGCCCAGGTTGGGGCGAAGAGAGGGACGGAACCTACACTGTTACATATACACACAGCTCTGAAGTGACAACGATACTGAAGAGTCTGCTTAGGAGACAAATACTCTCAACTGTTTGAATAATAAAAATAGAGTTTAAGTTACCTGTGATGAATGCTGAAAACAAAAACTGTAATTTCTATATGCAGGAAATCCTATTTTAATAATGGGCATGGTAAGAATTGACTACCAAAGTGCGAGTCACAATTCCCATGACACCTAGCAAAATCTGAAAAGCGGTTCCTTCATTTATTCCATAGGATATTTTTAGATTAACTTAAAATAAGGTCTGTGTTTTAGGCTTACACCACCTTGCCAATTTTATAACTGTGTAGATATCCATAGGATATAACTCTGATCAATATAAGCGAAGATAAAAAAAATAATAATTGTAGAGTGGATTTATGAAAATATGTTGACAAACGTTACCTAGTGAGATTTACACGGGTATCAAGACGCCGAGGCGGTTTAAGCACAAAACACAGACCTTATTTGAAGTAGATCAAGACATTCTCTATGGAAGACATGAACTGTAAAATAACGAAGGAACCCCTTTCAAGTTCAGCCGCAAGTTATTACAGGAATTATGACGCGTCGACTATTTCTCTCTAAACCATATATCTTTGACTATTACGAGCCTGCTGCTGCCTACCACCGCTCAGTCAGACCGCTCTATCAAATCATAGACTTAACTATAATACAATAAACCTTAGGTCATTAATATGGTCAAATCCGGAAACTATCATCTGGAAAACATTCTTCCAGTGACATACGGAACCGTTCCGTATTTTATCTAACGGGTGGCATCCATAAGTCTAAATATTCCTGTTACATCGCACAACCTACAATATTATTTCATAGTTCCGTAAAATTCTGGCAAATTAGTTCGCAACGAGCCAGATTCTGTATACCCTGATTCTGCGTGCAACGAACGCAAGAGAAATTACACAATTTCACCTGGTTAATATTGCCTGCTAACCTGGATTTCTTTTAGCTAAATATGCAGGTTTAAAAATATATACTTCTGTGTATTGATTTTAAGAAAGGCATTGATGTTTATGGTTAGGTACAGTCGTGCAACGATTGTGCTTTTTTTCGCAAATGCGCTTTTGTTAAATCATCCCCCGTTTGGCGAAGTCTGAAGACTATTTCTTCCTAACAAAGACAGCACAGTTCGCAACAAGCCAGGCGGCCCAAACTGCTGCATATACCCTGACTCGGTTTGCAAGAGAAGTGACACATTTTCCCTAGTTAAAAGAAATTCATGTTAGCAGGCAATATTAACTAAATATGCAGGTTTAAAAATATATACTTGTGTATTGATTTTAAGAAAGACATTGATGTTTATGGTTAGGTACACGTCGGAGCAAAGACAGTCCTTTTTCGCGAATGTGCACCGCATCAATTATATGCAACGCAGGACAGGCTAGATAAACTAGTAATATCATCAACCATGTGTAGTTAACTAGTGTTTATGATTGATTGATTGTTTTTTTATAAGATACGTTTAATACTAGCTAGCAACTTACCTTGGCAATGTAAAGCAGGTGGTTAGAGCGTTGGGCTAGTTAACATAAGGTTACATCCCCAAGCTGACAAGGTAAAAATCTGTCGTTCTGCCCCTGAACAAGGCAGTTAACCCACCGTTCCTAGGCTGTCATTGAAAATAAGAATGTGTTCTTTAACTGACTTGCCTAGTTAAATAAAAGGTTTAATTTTTTTTTTTTTAAATAACGGCAAATCGGTGGCCAACAATACCGATTGTTATGAAAACTTGAAATCAGCCCTAATTAAAATCGGCCATTCCGATTAAAATCGGTCGACCTCTAGTTATTAGCAATTGCGAGCAGGGGTGAACAAACAGCTGACTTGCGTACTACTAGCATGTGCATGTTCCTCTCACCTGGATCCCAGACATGGTAAAGGGGGTGGGGGAGGGGGAGGGGGGGCAGCGGGTGAGGTGTCCTCAGGCAGGTGTCACCGGTCAGCTGGTACCATCAGAGCTGCTGGACAACAGAAGAGAAGATAGTCAATCACCACGTATTGTGGTTCCCTCTGACAGATTAACACCACACTGGAACAGGTTATATGCTCAGCCTGGTAGACAACCACATGTGGTCTGGTCAGTAAGCAGAAGAGAACCAGATTCAAAATGTTACTCTGGTTAGTTCTGTTAAACAGATTCAATCTGCATGTCAACTCAGCTGCTGTGAATAAGCTTCACATGCAGAGGAAAAATAGCCTACTGTCACTACCTTGTTTCTCAACCAAGGTGCATGAACACGGGCACATACTCATCTACTGCAAACAAAATACACTTAATGTACTGTTATAGACTGCAATAATAGCCTACGTACTAGAATTAGTGAAATAGGAAAAAAAAAAAAAAAAGACTCCTCTATGCAGATAAGCATTTCTGAGCACTAATAATTGCACCTCTCCACAGTGACCTTCAGAGCGAGGTGAATGCAGGAGAGTTGATCCTCCCAAAGGAAATGAAGCCTCCCTCTGTCTGTTGTCCACTGCTCTGATCTCTAAAGCTAAACCCACCACTTTCTCAGCTCATCTGTGTCAGGCGAAGCTCTGTGCTGTGACAGCTGAATGATCGTTATTGGCTGGAGGTAGCCTACCCTACAGTGTTTCTACCTACAGTAGACAGGCAGTTCGAGAGAGCAGTATTTAGGCTAGGCTACAGTATGGTCTGTATCAGCTGCATCTAGGATACAGTAGTGAGCAGTATGATCTGTTTTGGCTGGATCTAGGCTATAGTATGCAGGCAGAACACAGCAGATGCCGGGCCTGAAGCATGTCTGTCCCTGAAGATGAGGAAGAGGAGGAGGCCAGAGAAAAGACTGGAGGCACACGACAAGGCCATACAGTTCATGCTGCATCAGACAAAGGCACACACGGCATGGCCAATTCACCACAGGAGGGCCAGTACTGTCACCCTCAACCTCATCCACTGCCTACCTCAACCTCATCCACTGCCTACCACTTCAGACCGGCCGAGAACAGGAAGTGAGGGGGAACTGGAAGTGGCTGACTCGTATTTTCCGATGGCTTGGTGTGGTGGTGGAGGGGTCGGAACACCCTAAATGTACTGTAGAGTTCTAGAACCATTAAATGATGCATGTCTCATCCATACAGCAACTACGGTGTATCAATGGCTCACAGCAGGGCACTGCTAGTCCTATATCCTGTGTTAAAACAGGAAGTTGGCTAACTGCAGACTGCTGCAGATCTGTATGCAAACTGACAGAGCCAAATATAGCAGCTCTGGTATACCCAGAGGCCACCCACTTTTCTATTTGCCATTCTTAGTGTCAGTCAGCGCAAAGGGAAAGCATCACGCCAAAACCTGTTGTTTTTAATAATAAATACACATCTCTAATCTAGCCTACTTCCATCGTCCTCGAAGAGGGACTGAATATACTCCTCACTTCAGTGTCAGTCAGCATATGTGAGTGAAACAGCCATATTCCATCATCTATTGCTCCTATAGTGCTGGTGAAAGGAGATGATTGAACACAGAGCTGGTGAGGAAATCCAGGCAAGGTTTCTGAACCAAGGTAGGAAGGCGGATTACGTCTGAGAAATGAGCTCAACTCCAGCAGCAGTGCTGACGTACTGAGGTCAAAGACAGATGCTTAGCACCCACTCAGCAAGTCTAGTTCACTGAGGTGCCCACACACACACACACACACACAGCCATGTGAGTGATGCTCTATACCTCCGAGAGCAATTCTCTCCTTTCCTACTCACTCATCCCTCCATTCTTTTCAGCTCTCGCAGGCTCCCTGCTGATATCGCTACCATGGAAACCCACAGTGATGTAACACACACTATACAACCATGATAACTACCTTTTCATATAGCAGAACACTCCTTTCTCTGCTGAGTTCAATGACAGCCTAAATGGAGCACCTAATGACTATGTTCACACTAGGTCTACAGCAATTCATTCACAGAGCCAAGAAATACTCCTGAGAAAGAGACAACGTACGACGGACAACCATAAACAAACCACATTTTACAAGCCCTTCGCCATCTAGAAAAACTTTACACCACTCTCCAGTAAGTGTAAAAAACTAATCTCTGAAAGGAAAACCATCAATCCAAAACCTCTCAGTATGCTTCTCTCTAGCCATCTAGTGTTGAATGAACACGGACATCGATAGTATCCACATAAAATCTATTACTTCTACCATGTCATGCTTATGTGTAGTCAACAAGCACTAAGCAAGTAGGTACTGTATGTATGTATGTATGCATGCATGTATGTATGTATGTATGTATGTATGTATGTATGCATGCATGCATGCATGTTTGCCAGAAGAGCCTCCCCAGAAGGACAGCATTGCTTCGGCTACATGTGAAGTCTTCTTCAGGTGGAGAGAGATCATTCTGCTTGTGCAGTCAGCGTGCTACTGATTGTTTTCCTGTGCTGGCTGAAGTCTCCATGGCTGCAGCTGGTCGGAAGTGAACAGTAATTCACACTTTCAAAAACAACCACACAGTCATGATTAGGCCTACAGTATGTAACAACTACGCCAGTGAGAGACAGTGTTGATATGTGCCACATTGTGAAAATTCTGATTAGTAAGCTAATGTTTCTCAACAGCATATGCATGACAGGTTTCTCCAGGTAGAAATGGATGGTGCTCAGAGGTGAGTTCACATTTCAGAACTCAACTCTCTTACATGACCCGAGTGTCTGGCAGTGGTGGTCGGTGCCATTCTAGATTAGGAAGGACTTTTCTTTTTTTACTGAGCATGGCCTTATTTCTATTAAAGCATATTGGCTGACTGTCATTCATATTCCATATCAATAGGTTTAGGTTACTAAATGATCTAAATTTGCCCTATAACCATCATGAGGTTGCTACAACGTAGCCTACAAATGAAAGTTCATAACATAGGTGCACAGGTCAAGAGACAAAATTGGAGTAATCAAGGTGAGACAGTGACACATTCAATACCGCCTTGAACACTTGCCTGCATCTAGCTGATATGGCGTGTAATCATTAGTCGAAACAGTTGCAAAATGAAACAAAAACAAGTTTATTGGACAAATTCAGTTAGGTCCCTCCCAATTTCATTGCGTTTGCTTCCATTTAAGAAATGTTTTGCAACAGAATTGGCAGAATGAATACACCCCTGATTACTGTCACACACAGTTCACTTTCATAGCAGCCAAATACAGCATCATTACTATGCGCGTTGTACTGTATAATTCCTCCTTTCACCTTTGCTTGTAGCCTTCAGAGCACAACACGACAGCTGTTTGTGACCAGGCACAAATACTTTTCCAAGCCAAACCGTCATAACATAACCGCTACACAGCCTATTAAAAAAAATATAAAATAAATAAATAAATAAATAAAATATCGGGACGCAATATTTTTTTCCATGGCAAAAAAAATAAAACACTAAGCAGACCAAATTCTTTGGTCCTTTAAAAACCTGCTGTATGTAAAATAGTGTGTTATAGGTTGGAAAATAAATGACTCTGGATGACAATGTTTTCCTAAAGAAGTTAAATCCACTTAATTTCCTTGCTACAATACTAATGATAGCAAAACTGATATCATCCCAGCCCTAGTTGTAACCATATTAACATTATAGTCAACCAAATAGAACTTACATGTTAGTAATCCCACAGTCCAATCCAAGTGGACAATCATACAGTACAGTGTACTACAAGCACTTACAACGGCAGGCCCCGGTGGCAATAAATAAAACCGAAAGCTTACCTTGGCCTCACTTGGAAGAGTTGCAGTGTTGGATAGCCTTAGCCAGCTAGCGAACATAAATAGCATTCTTCTCTGTTTGAGTCTGGTTGTTGAGTAGCTTAAATTAAACTGCATTAGTTGGTAAACTAAAAAAAAATATATAGCTAGATCTCCCTCTCTGCCTCTTCTCCTTAAATTGTTCTAAACTGTTCAACTATCATCTTTCTGAGTCAACTACTCACCACAATTTATGCACTGCAGTGCTAGATAGCTATAGCTTATGGTTGCAGTACTAGATTCATTCTCTGATCCTTTGATTGGATGGACAAGATGTTAATTCATACTGCAAGGTGTCCGATTGGCTGGATGACTTCCTAAAGAAGTCATCATAATTACTGTGAAAGTCTACGGAAGGGGATGAGAACCATGAGCCTACTAGTTGTTTAAGTCAATGTACCCAGAGGAGGACAGAAAATAGCTTTCCTCCAGCTACACCATGGTGCTACCATAGAGGGTGCTGTTGAGGCTACTGTAGAAATTCTTGCAAAACAGTGTGTTTTAATCAATTATTTGGTGACATGTGAAAGTTGATGTTATGTTGGGAGGAGGTTCATGGTAAGCTCAGAGGTTGCAGGTGTGTTGGTGTGTGCTGGGCCTGTAGCACAGAGTTGGTATTGTAGAGTTAACTGGCAGCAAAGAAAGGTGCAGGGAGAAATATGGAAATGTGACATACTGACTATGTAAATACAGAGCAACAGCTCACACTACAGTACACACACAGCTCAGTGGAGTGGTCCGATGTAGACGAGACAAGTGCACAGCCAAGGACTCAATAGTTTAGTTTCTATTGATTAGCCTAACCACAAAATCACAAGATAGGTCACCTATGTTCTATGAAACATGATGTCATTGCATAGAGTATGGAAGTCACAAGTGCTATGCACACAAGTGAGATATCATTAGTCTTTTTGCACAGAGGCATAGTGTAAACAATTCTATGGTGAAAAGCACAGTAAGTCCAGTGTCGTGACTGGTGTCCTCACAGCATCTACTTTCTACTAGCCTTAGCCTAACTGAGTGAGGAGAACTGAACATGGACCCTCCCTTTGCAGAGCAGAGTGGAAGTTTGAGGTAATGTGCACTGTTTGGAGTGTTGGCGGTTCTAAAGCAGGGCCCAGACAGACTGTATCTGGCGGCTAAATTGCTGCAGTCAGACAAGGCCCAGCTGTCACGGTGTTGTCTGCTGCCGCTCTCCTACAGTCCTTAGCAGCAGGAACCAGGAAGTGGGCTACAATTAGTGCTAGCGCAGTGAGACACGATGTGCCCTGAGATAGAGCAGCCTGGCTCCCTGAGTCTAAAAAGCCCTTCTGTTCATCTGTCTGCCCTAATCCTGTGTCCCGGTGCCCTAGCAGCACTGCAGAGCAGAGAGAACAGACAAATGGCACAACATGGGCTCATGAGTCACATGGCACTTCCACGACAGGACCAGGTCAGCACCCGTACCACAGAGAAGACAGACCGGTGACTCCGTATATCTCACATGGCAATTTCTCTGGCAAAATACAGTTTTAAATGCTGTTCGCAATACACCATTCAGTGCTGGCAAGCTTCTCTCAGGCTAGGTGTTTGTCAACATCTACATAAAAAGGCACCACAAGGGACACACTATACTAACAATTGGGTTAGTTTCCAGCCAAAAATAGAATACACAAGCCTTTGATTGTGGGGAATACACAAAGCTAAAAATGGAACAAGTGCAACAGTGAGAAGAGAATGATGAGTGAAGTGATCAGCCTAGATCTGGATTCCTCTGTTCAAGGCGAACAGAGCCGATAAGATATGCGATTAAATAGTGTGATTTGATATCCAAACATATTTCTCACTGCTGCAGAGAAACGAGATAAAGTTTTGATCTGTCATGGAAATACAAGTGCTGAAAAGATGTTGGTTCCCCATTTCAAAATAATATGGAGAACAAGCTACATGATTCAACATACCAGAGCTTGAGGACGTACAGCCGACTACCTTTACCTAGCAAAAAAAACAAATATATATTTTATTTAGCCTAGGCTATATACAGTTGAAGTCAGAAGTTTACATACACTTAGGTTGGAGTCATTAAAACCAATTTTTCAACCACTCCACAAATTTCTTGTTAACAAACTATAGTTTTGGCAAGTCGGTTAAGACATCTACTTTGTGCATGACACAAGTAATTTTCCCAACAATTGTTTACAGACAGATTATTTCACTGTATCACAATTCCAGTGGGTCAGAAGTGTACATACACTAAGTAGACTGTGCCTTTAGGTTTTTGGCCTTTCTAGGGAGTTTTTCCTAGGGAGTTTTTCCTAGCCACCGTGCTTCTTTCACATGCTTTGCTTGCTGTTTGGGGTTTTAGGCTGGGTTTCTGTACAGCACTTTGAGAATATCAGCTGATGTACGAAGGGCTATATAAAAATAAATTTGATTTGATTTGATTTAAACAGCTTGGAAAATTCCAGAAAATGATGCCATGGCTTTAGAAGCTTCTGATAGGCTAATTGACATCATTTGATTCAATTGGAGGTGTACCTGTGGATGTATTTCAAGGCCTACCTTCAAACTCTGACCCACTGGGAATGTGATGAAAGAAATAAAAGCTGAAATAAATCTCTACTATTATTTCTGACATTTCACATTCTTAAAATAAAGTGGTGTTCCTAACTGACCTAAGACGGGGAATTTGTACTAGGATAAAATGTCAGGAATTGTGAGAAACTGAGTTTAAATGTATTTGGCTAAGGTGCATGTAAACTTCCGACTTCAACTGTACACACACGGAGTCAAACTATCAATATAATCCAAAATATTGTGATGCGCAACTGTATATCAATCCCCCCATCACTAATAAATTCCCCATCCTCTTTTCCATTTGTAGAAAAACATGGTGTTGAGTGAGCGTGTCAGAAAGTCTCACATGAAAGACAGGAAGGCAGCATTATGCACTTGAGTGTAGTACAGTATGTCATGCAGAAGAAATGGAGGGTGTTGATCTGAGTGAATGTGTAGCCTATTTTGACAGCACAGTAATAGAAGGTGAAAGGCAGCAAGAATCCCCTTCAGAAGCTGCTGTTAGCAGCAGAGCCACAGCAGCTCTCTTAGCTGTGGTCTCAATCTCAGCACACACAGGCAATTTGGTAATCTCATGCTATTTATAGGCTCTGCATATCCAGGCAAAGTGAGACTGCATTCATTTTCATAATTGCATACATTAGGTGTGTGTGTGTACGTACATACGTATGAGGGGATTCTCTCCGCCCACAGGATGTCAGAGATGCCACAAAGGAAATTCTGGGGAAGGTGAGCAGACAGCTAGAAAAGAGGGAGGGGGGGGGGGGGTAGAACCCCTAGTTGTCAAGCAGCATGGAGGCAGAGGGGAGGAGTGGACTGGAGTGATGAAGGAGTCCCTTGAACAGAGACAAATCGAGGCAGAAGGAGCTTGAGCAATGAAAGGGGATTTGGGAGGCTGAGACAGTGTGAGAGTGAGTGAGAGTGTGAGAGAGAGAAATGACTGTGCTCGGTCCTGACAGCAGGTTACCGGCACTAGCAGCCAAATAGACTGCTGCAGTGTCTTAAACACGCAGAGAAGCAGTCTGCCTGCCTCAGTCTGTGCCTAATTGTACAGCTCCCCACTCCGTCTACAGGAGAAGCCAGAGTAATAGGTGACAAAGAGCCTCATCACACACAGCAATGAGAGGGTTCAGCAGAGCAGGGTGCTGGTACAACAACGCAAATCACTCATCTCCAACTGACAGACTGTGGCAGGGGAGAGTGAAGGAAGAAGAGTGACAGGAAATACAAAGGAGAGAACAGAGGAAGTGAGGGAGGCGAACAGAGAGATGAGAGGTTATGGGGTGAAGGGCTGTCCCGTGCTGCTGTGGTAAAGGCTTCAGGGCTGCAGTGACAGTGAGTCCTTTACATTTTAGTAATTTAGCAGAAGCTCTTACCCAGAGCGACTTAACAGTAGTGAGTGCATACATTGCATACATTGTCATACTTTTCCGTACTGGTCCCCTGTGAGAGTTGTTTCACTCGGACACTAAACATGAATAATGGAGCCACACCCGGCGGCCATCGGACCTTACTGTACACCAGCCAGCACTGCGAATAGTCACACACACACACACAGCTAGCCTGTGAATAATAAAACAGACTTACATTAGCACCCTCCACAGAGACTCACATGTACGCTCACACAGAGAGTGGAATTGAATTCTCTTCCTCATATATCCTCTAAAGATATATGCTAGGCTCCTGATGAGACAAAAAAGGCAATTGTGGTAGGCTACAATTCATGAATATCTTCTGATATTATCTTTGTCTCACAGAAAGAGATGTCAATAAAGATATTCAACAAATGAAAAGCAGAATAAATAAACATCCTTCATTGTAATGAAGGCAATGAATTCTTGATAGGGAAATGAGAATGGTCATATTGTGCAGACATTAGGGTTTAGTGAGGGCAAGACAGCAAGTCCTGGAGCTCCAGGTCAGGACAGTGTGCTGAAGTGTGTTCTGTCTCCTCATCTCTACATATGGCCTAGATTCACCCAGCCCACATCAAGTCACATCACACTCAACATAGTCACACAGCCAGAAAGACACAAAAGATGTAGCCAGAACAGACACGCTGGCATCATATACTTTTGTATTCAGTTATTTTCTTAACAACTTTGTATGAGCGGAGCTGTGAAGAGCTCATCTCAGAGGCAAACCATTCATCATTACTGATATAAAGAATCCTTCTCTCAATGACATTATTATACCACACAGGCCTGCATACTGTCTCCCTCTCTGAGGTGCCAAGGCACCAAGCAATGTGTGGACAAGTTTTCATTAGAATCTCAAGCAACCAACATTAACAAACACATTTAACAAAATGAGGGCAAGAAAGCAAGCAGGTGTCTCAATGCTCAAGGCTGTGAAGACAGGTAGGGTTGGAGAGAACTTAAAACATGTCCAACAGTGGTAAAATGAAAGCCATCTTATCCTACGCCCACTGACTGCATTATAAAGTGACTAGAGTGGCAGGCAGAATTGATCCCATTAAGAGGAGTGTGCAGAGAGAAGAGGGATAGGCTACATGAGAGATTCCCCTGATAGGCTGAGAAATGGAGTGTGTGCTGCACCAAGAGGCCTCTTTTTGTCTGACCTGCATAAAAAGAGGCCATCAGAGATAAGGGGTGTGTGTGCGTGAAAATCTATGAGATCATAGGCCTAGTGAGAGATGCTTAGAGAGGATTTCTGCAAAGTAAACTGCAAATGTTTGCAGGGGCAGCAGTTGCAGGGAGCCCTGTGGAGCAGAGAGCATAGAGACAAGGCCAACAGGTTGTTTATGACTGTACAATAGCCTCACATACTGTGGGTGAAGATAACCTCATGCACAAACACTGGTCCAGACTTAAACTCAACATAAATACAGGCCATTGGCATTTCCACGTCTATGACGGAACCATAGCTAGACTGTTAGCCATGTGCTTTGCAATGCGGTTAGATCAAATTAGTCACATACACATGGATGGGAGATGTTATTGCGAGTGTAGCGAAATGCTTATGCTTCTAGATCCGACAGTGCAGCAGTATCTAACAGGTAATAACAATTCCACAACAAAACCTAATATCTAACAATCCAGTAAAGGAATAGGATATCTAAAAATATATGGACGAGCAGTGACAGATCGGCTAAGATGCAATAGACAGTGTAGGATACAGTATATGCAAGATATGTAAACGTTCTTAAAGTGGCGTTATTAAAGTGACTAGTGTTCCATTTATTAAAGAGGCCAATGATATTAAGTCCAAGTGGGCAGCCGCCTCTCTGTGCTAGTGATGGCTGTTTAAGAAACTGATGGCCTTGAGATTAAAAAACAGCTTCTCTCTCTGTCCCAGCTTTGATGCATCTGTACTGACCTCGCCTTCTGGATGGAAGCGGGGTGAACAGGCAGTGGCTCGGGTGGTTATTGTCCTTGATGATCTTTTTTGCCTTCCTGTGACATCGGGTGTCGAAGGTATCCTGGAGGGCAGGTAGTTTGCCCCCGGTGATGCGTTGTGCAGACCGCACCACCCTCTGGAGAGCCCTGTGGTTGTGAGCGGTGCTGTTGCCGTACCAGGCGGTGATACAGCCCGACAGGATGCTCTCAATTGTGCACCTATAAAAGTTAGTGAGGGTTTTCAGTGACAAGCCAATTTTTTTCAGTCTCATGAGGATGAAGAGGCACCGCTGCACCTTCACCACACTGTGTGTGCGTGGACCATATCTGTTTGGTGATATGTACACCGAGGAACTTGGAAGCTTTCCACCTTCTCCACTGTGGTCCCGTCGATGTGGAAAGGGGGTGCTCCCTTTGAGGTTTCCTGAAGTCCACGATCATCCCTTTTGTTTTACTGACATTGAGTGAGTGGTTATTTTCCTGACACCACACTCCGAGTGCCCTCACCTCCTCCCTGTAGGCTATCTCGTCGTTGTTGGTAATCAGGCCTACTACTGTAGTGTCGTTTGCAAACGTGATGATTGAGTTGGGAGGCGTGCATGGCCACGTAGTCATGGGTGAACAGGGAGTACAGGTGGGGGCTGAGAATGCACCCTTGTGGGACCCCAGTGTTGAGGATAAGCGAAGTGGAGGTGTTGTTTCCTACCTTCACCACCTGGGGGCGGCCCGTCAGAAAGTCCAGGACCCAGTTGCACAGGGCAGGGTCGAGAACCAGGGTACCTGAATAGAAACTAGTTTTCGGGGCAAAACATTTAACTGTTTGGACAAACGATAACACCCCAGCCAGGTCAGGCCCAGCAGAGGTCAAAGTCCAGGGAAACACGAGCCATGGAGCAGAGCAAAGAGTAGCATCGCAAGGCAGAGGTTAGGGTGCTGGTAACCCTAGCCTACACAAATGTAAGATTCATTTAGGATAACCCTAAATCTCAATATTAATCCATAGGTGAAAGGGAACATCCCACTGTGAGGACCTCTAATGCACTGCTCCATCTGAAACCATTCAACTAAGCTACATGAAGGCAGGAGCTACTCCTGAAGCATTTAAACACAGAATCTCACTGCCGATTGGTACTTATGACATTTGGAGGACGTTCCTTCTCTTGCTAGAACAAAAGTGGTACCTGCTGCGTACCAACCCAATAGCAAAGACCCTACGGATTCTACTTTTAGGATCGCAATGCTCGTCAGTGGCCAACAACTCGACTTTGAGCCAATTAAAGATCACAAAACAACACATGGGGAGCCAACAAAAAAATATTTTTTAAATAAAAACAATAAGGGCATTTTCACCATACATCTACAGATGAGCCAGTCACACTTAATATGCAATGTAGGCCATAGGATGGTAGCTTGCAAAGTGCACAGACGCAATGCACAAAACACCATCTACTTCCTCCAAGCTAGCTAACCACTGTAGCTAGTATTGACATAATTAAATCACAATGGATTAGCTAGTTTCCATTAAAACAGCTGCCTGTGTCAGCTAGCTAAGGACACTGCACTGTTGTTCTAGCTAGTGAACATGCTAACATTAGCTAGCTAGCCAAACATTTGGCTATGGGCTGGCACCGGCAATATGGAATTATGGAGAAAAAAAAGCAACATTAGCGCAGATAGCTTGGAATCTAGACCATAAGCACAGATAGGCATTGCCAAACAACGCTACTGCAACCTTCTGGTTTGGAGTATTTTAACAAGGCTGAGTGGCTGACGAATTCCAAGGTCTTTGCTGTGTGAACACAAAAAGGGATTGACCGCCGACACTCTGTTCAGAGGTGCTAAGTACTGTCGGCAGGCAAATGTTTGACAATCCTACCGGTGTGTCTGAGCTTTAATACTCACCCAAACTCTACCCGAGTCCCTGCCTCACCACAATGAGGTTAATGCTGCAAAACAAACCAACCAACATCTAACAGGGTCAGAACATGCAGAATGACTGTCTGGCACATTATAACATTCCCCAGAGGTTCAGAGGAGTTGGTTGGGGAGAAACTAGCGATGGCAGGGGTTTATTTTCCCCAAAGCCGACCCTGATACAGTAACACAAAGGCCTGGAGAGATGCAGCAGCTAGGTCGCCTGTCAGCAGAATGACGTGTGTGTAAAGAGCAGAGCAGCACTGTTCAGACTGGACATCAGCTCTCCATACCAGGTGGCCTATCCAATAACAGACATAAACCACTACAAGAGCAGTGTCTGACAGTCAACTCATTTCCTGAAGCTACTATTCTTAGACACAGGAAACTGAATTGGCATACTCAGAATTGAAGACGTTCCAGGAGTTGTGTGAAGTAGTAACAATTACTGCAAATAGTAATTATAGCTATTTTTGCAGTGTTAATGACACTGCTAGTTGACACACTCAGCACCCCAGTCAAGGACTGAAGAGAGCTTTGAGAGAATTAAACTAGTGCTGCTTTTCTTAGTAATAAGGGTGATAATACAACATGGCTGTACGGTGGAAGGCTTTCACAAAGAACATGACCAGCCCCCCACTATAGCAGAGTAGTCTGAAAGATAGAGACTACAGACAAGCACATCACTAAGCATGCACAGACTACCAGAGCCATCATCCTCCTTTAGTATCAATCAATAGCTGATGCAAGTTCCTCTCGTTTTCCAGAAACCGGTCTCATGTCTGAGCTCTTGTCTTGGTACATCCTGATTGGCCAGCTAGCCCTTGGATGAGGGCTGCCTTTGGCCTGCTGTTGAGTCAAACGTGCTACATCAAGTTCAGAGGTGACTTGCAAGCTGATAAAATCCTTGAAATCATCTGCTTTCAGGAAGTAAACCTAGCCTATAACCTGCATAATTATCAAAGAGCTCAAAGAGGGTGTCAGGTAAAACTGTTACAAAAGTCTAGATTCATGAACTCTTTTAAGTGTCTACTGATCCATTGTTGAGAATTCCTCTGTCTTTGATGCTGGTTGTTATTTGAAGTTAACTTGTACAAGTTGGCCTAAATTCCATCAAACAGCAGATGAAAGTAGATGGCTTCCCCACTGAGACAGATGTATCATCTAGGACTTATCCCGTGTTCCATACAAACAGGTCAGTCTGTCAACAAGTGTAGTTAGGCTATATGAGTCTACCCCCCACGGCCCCATCAGTTATATAACAACCAACATCATTTTCTCTCCCTTTCATTGAGGGCTCAAAATCCAAAGTTAGGCATCTACAATAGAGTTGCTCCTAGGGAAGTGCGGGGACAGCAGGGGAAACCCCAGGCTAAAGTACAGGACAGGCAAGCAGCATACATCTCTTCCCTGCAGTGACTTCGCAACACTTCCTGCTAGCTAGGTGACCACAGGGCCAGAACAACCTCAGCTCTGTGTGGACAAGACAATGAGGGTCACGTATTAATACCACATCCCCAACAGAAATAGGCCAAACAGACTAAGCCCCCAGTCCACAGCAATTTGACAAAACACTTCTGTACACTCAATATGGCTGATGTGCAGGCTAGGCCTAGCTACTGACATGACATTTCTATGATATGCCCGCTCCCAGATCAAATGCCACGATCAGAGTCTACGATGCCAAACAAGGGTCAGGCCACAGCCAGTCAGGTTAGCCAGCCACAGCCAGCCAGGTTAGCCAGCCACAGCCAGCCAGGTTAGCCAGCCACAGCCAGCCAGGTTAGCCAGCCACAGCCAGCCAGGTTAGCCAGCCACAGCCAGCCAGGTTAGCCAGCCACAGCCAGCCAGGTTAGCCAGCCACAGCCAGCCCAGTACGTAACAAAGTGTCTTGATGTGAGCTCTTCTGCATGGCTCAGTCTGTAGGAGGAAGTGACCTTCTGTTCCCATCAGTGCAACATTTATCTTTTGCTCATTAATTCAAATCAGCTCCTACAAACACAAAACCCTGACTGAGGCCTTCCAAAGCCCAACATTTGAATAATTAACCGTGGCCACCTGACCGTTCACACAACAGGGGGTTGTGCAATGGTGTTCTACAAGAGATTGAAAACATAGGAGTAAGGCAACATGGGAAAGATGGCATTCAGTGACTGAGCTTCAATCACCTCTCCTATAAATCTGTCTGTCTACTATATTGAGCTGTGGAATGTCTCTCGGTGCTGTCTTTAAATCATCACTTCCTGTTGAGAGTGATTACTGAGATAAAAAAAAGAAGGTTTGGGTTGCATCAGGTCTCAGATACGGCAGGCAGCGCTGCTGTCGGCTTGTCAAGTTAACAATGTCACCCTTCTCGGTGACACACACACTGCGGTTGACCTGTGAAGGCAACAGTTACTGAAAGTGGTGGTGTGAATGTGATTCTTAGTCAGTAAACCTGTGAGTGTGTTAAAACGATAACCACATTCTACCAACATCTGTGTAGGACCTTTTATAGAAGAAGTGTGCTCTTACACACCCATACAAACACTCAATTACACAAATAGCACCTTAAGCAATTATTCTAATCTGGGTTTAGGGCCAGATTGGTGTAAAATGATTCTCAGCAGGGAGTGAGTGTCTCACTGGGTCTCAGTGTGTTTGTGTCAGGCCAGCAGCTGTGCTCTCCTTAGAAGTGTGAGGGTCCCTGTGGCTGTCCAGCAGGCCCAGTAGCAGGAAATACATGCCCCTCAAGGAGCAGCCTGCCTGGCCAGCCGCTACCCAGATGGAGATGCTCGCCCACTGTGTTTGTGCCTCAGACCGCCACCACAATGCCCCCATTCTGCTGGGCGGTAGGCAGGGCCTGAGGGGTCTCGCCCTCCCTGTGGGCCCCAACACAACACTGCTCCTTCCTTCCTTCCACAGCTGCTGAACAGGGAGTAGACAGGAGCAACAGAGGAAGAGAAGAGAGCTGGGCTAATATGGCTCTCTGCCACCTCCACTCCCATGTTACATAGAGACCACAGTGCCAGGGTTGTTTTAATGACATAGAATAATACGAAGCTGAACGACTACAAGGCCAGCCTCATTGAAAGCTGCACACTGACTGCAGTGTGTGAAAAGAATTATAGCGCATTGTAGTACACTTATGGTGGTGCTACTAAAACGTGTTATGTTAGTATGACATGGTTCTGATTGGATAACTTAAATTGATCCTAGCATGATCCACCACATACAGAAGCCAGGGGTCAGAGTGCATGTCAACAAACACCATCTAGGCCTAGGCTACTTCTCTCGCCATATTCCTGCTAGATATTCAAGAAACAGAATGTAACTCAAATTCATGCCCCTGAAGTGCCTTGTTGAACGAGACAGCAGGGGGTGTGGGGCAATTTCTTTCCTTCCCGGCCCCTAACAACCTGCACAGGCACCGCTCAGACACACACAACAACTAACCAACTCATTAACCTCAAAACTACATTTCTCCTCTAAAAACAACTATGCCAAGCCAGCTTAAACTGACTGAGGTTGATGGAGGTAAAAGGGAATAAAAACAGGAACATCTAGGTATGCTAGTCTAGTGCCCGCCAGATCATCTTAATGCCACTTTCAAATTGAGGACTACACAAAATCTACAAACGAAAACCAACATGCATTCCAGAGAAAATAAAAATATATATACATTTGGGAGGAGAAAGAAATAGAAAGTGGCAACTGTTTAAAGGTCAGGGTCCGTGGCCTGTTGGCCAGGCTTAAGATGTCTAATGAGAGAGTGTAGAGCAGACAGAGAGCAGCCATTACCTCCCTTCCTGCTGAGCTCTGAGATACTAAATACTTCATAGAGACAAGGGAGAGCAGAAATGAGCTTCAGCTGACACCTCTAGTCTTCTTCAGCCTGCCCTGCTCAGTGGCTAATGAAACCTACCGTCAGTCAACCAATCCATCAGTCGATCAATACTGCAGAGTGAGCTATTAACACAGAGCAGAAGGTGTATTGGTGGTTTGGTGTGGTCATGCATTCCGTAGATTGTGGACAACGTGTATATTGTGTCCAAGGTTTATCAAATAAAATTACACCATGAGCACTTGTCTCTCAAATACATTGTTACAGTTGCAGGTTAGCAAGCTAGCGAATTTCGACCATATTAGCACTGACATAAAATTTGTTAAAACACCTCAAAACAAGACATGGTATCAATAAGATGAAATGAGCCACTTACAATTCCCAAATGGTAGTTTACTTGCAAGAATGACAATCTGGCCATCCAGAATCACAACACGCTGACTTCTGCCCCATGGAAGCGTGCTCATCATTTTCATGACGTTGTCAGCTAACCTATCTATTCAGCAACTCTGGGTAGCAAAATGGAAGTTTGCTTGCAAACTTCTTAAACATTACCTTTCGACAACTGCCTTCATCAGGGTATCAGTAGATGGTCTGCTTGCCTTTACAGATAGAGATGAGAACAGCCCTGTCTTCAATTACTGCATACCAATTCTATAGCCTACCCTTATGCCCTAAGCGCATACTTGCTCACTTACCTTGAGTGCACGGCCTTCCCTGTGGCTCAGTTGGTAGAGCATGGTGTTTGCAACGCCAGCATGGTGTGTGCAATGCCAGGGTTGTGGGTTCGATTCCCACGGGGGGCCAATACAAAAAAAAAAAAATACAAAAATGTATGCACTCACTAATGTAAGTCGCTCTGGATAAGAGCGTCTGCTAAATGACTAAAATGTAAATGTAAATGCACAAGAGCACACTTTGGGATAATAGGGACGCAACCACTCACTCAGTCTCCATGTGCCAGGTGGACAACCCAACAAGGCAGCAGAAGGCCCAGCTCAGACAACATACAGAGCCCAAACATGTTGCAGTCTGGTTTCCAGATACCTCAGGGGATAATGAAAGCCAGGATCAACTCCTTCCACCATCTTGATAACAGATTTTTCTCTAATGGAAAACCCAAAGCTACAGTATCTGCTACATTACACTTGGCACTTAATATGTCATATCCTCACATGGTCTCTCCTATCATTGCTACGCAGACGACACACAATTAATCTTCTCCTTTCCCCCTTCTGATAACCAGGTGGCGAATCGCATCTCTGCATGTCTGGCAGACATAGTGTGGATGACGGATCACCACCTCAAGCTGAACCTCGGCAAGACGGAGCTGCTCTTCCTCCCGGGGAAGGACTGCCCGTTCCATGATCTCGCCATCACGGTTGACAACTCCATTGTGTCCTCCTCCCAGAGTGCTAAGAGCCTTGGCGTGACCCTGGACAACACCCTGTCGTTCTCTACTAACATCAAGGCGGTGACCCGATCCTGTAGGTTCATGCTCTACAACATTCGCAGAGTACGACCCTGCCTCACACAGGAAGCGGCGCAGGTCCTAATCCAGGCACTTGTCATCTCCCGTCTGGATTACTACAACTCGCTGTTGGCGGGAGTCCCTGCCTGTGCCATTAAACCCCTACAACTCATCCAGAACGCCGCAGCCCGTCTGGTGTTCAACCTTCCCAAGTTCTCTCACGTCACCCTGCTCCTCCGCACACTCCACTGGCTTCCAGTTGAAGCTCGCATCTGCTACAAGACCATGGTGCTTGCCTACGGAGCTGTGAGGGGAACGGCACCTCCGTACCTTCAGGCTCTGATCAGGCCCTACACCCAAAGAAAAGCACTGCGTTTATCCACCTCTGGCCTGCTCGCCTCCCTACCTCTGAGGAAGCACAGTTCCCGCTCAGCCCAGTCAAAACTGTTAGCTGCTCTGGCACCCCAATGGTGGAACAAGCTCCCTCACGACGCCAGGACAGCGGAGTCAATCACCACCTTCCGGAGACACCAGAAACCCCACCTCTAAGGAATACCTGGGATAGGATTAAGTAATCCTTCTAACCCTCCCCCCAAAAAAGATACAGATGTACTATTGTAAAGTGGTTGTTCCACTGGATATCATAAGGTAAATGCACCAATTTGTAAGTCGCTCTGGATAAGAGCATCTGCTAAATGACGTAAATGTAATAACCAGATAGTGAAGATGGGGCATTTCATAGGCAGAGAAGTGATTTTGTTCATTACTCCTCTGTGATGCCCAAATTGTTCATGTGACCATCCATGACCCCTGAAAAGTAAAACAAAATATTTCACACTGCATTCATTATAGGCTTTTGACACCTGTTTCTTTAAACCTAACAGAGCACATCATGCCAAGTACAACAATATTATGGTGCTCTGTCACATTCACAATATTATATTTCCAATGGCATGTAAGCCTACAGCCTAACTAATACCAGAAGACACAACCAAAACAACTGGACATAACCAAATGCGCTAGCTTCTAATTACCGCTATGGCTCATAATGACAAAGACAAGGTTGTAGCTAAGTGTGATGGTTTCAGACAGGCATGCGACAGCACGCCATAACATGGGGTTACATTGCAACATTTGTAATGACAGGGACAACAATGTTAGAAAACGTGTTGACAGAGTATTGATTATCAACAATGAACAAATCACAAATTGACAGATATTAGTATGGACACAGAACCATATTCACTCACAACACAGTAACTACATTGAGCTATGCACGAGGCCAGGCGATTAACAATACAATTCAGGCATGCAGTGACACATTTTTCCTTGTAGACAATAACATACCCACTTCCTGTTTTCCTTGTCGTTATTGCTGAGCTGTCAGCGGCCACAACACAAACAACTCAGACAAACTACCCGTCAAATAACCCTTTGGTTCCATCAATTGGCTGACCCTCCTGGTCGCGGCACCAGTCAGTCAATGTGACTGATCGAAGGAACGCGGAGGTTGCTAATAATGTAGCTAGCTAGCTAACAGCACCGGTTAAATAGGTGGAGCCGTTGAACAATTCAAAACAACTTGGAATTACATCTAATAGATGTAGCTATAACGGCGGTAAGAAACTCAGTTCAAAAATACAAAACCGCCTAATATTTCAAAATATTCTCAAGCTTTCCCGTGCTGAGATGGTGTGCTGCAGCACGGCGCTAGAGACACTGCTTGAGTGTGCAACAACTCACCGTAAGCTATCGCTTTATGTTGACCAGATTTCTTTACAACTTAACGCGGCAGGCCATGAAGATGATGTCTGTTATTTCGAGCATCCAGTTTGTCTACCGTAAAAATAAGAATATCCCAATTTGACGTTTGGACGATCGCTCTATGAGGAGATCGCACAGGCCTCGTAAATGAAATGGATGGTCTCCCCCTCCTTCCTTCCAACCAGCAGCAGTACGCATGCGCTCATTTATTGGCAGCAACACACAAGAGAATTTCAGCTGACTGAAGAAGTGTGAGCTGTGAGCACGACCTTGTGGTCAAACCAGTGATGTGGAAGCAAAAAATAATATCTCCCTAACAAAATGCGGCCAAGTTGCAGTTTTCAGGAAAACGATATCGAGAGAAGAATACCTAATGGTATGGTCCTTCACCACTGATACGTCATTAACTTTTTTTTTTTTTTACCATTTGAATGAAATGCCTGATCTTGTTAAATGTTCTCCAAGGCAGTATCAATTCTGATGACTTTTGCCACCTTTGCATGCATTCATCACAACGCTGCCAGCACTAAGCATAATTAAACATGTCTGGCTTTCCGATTAGTAATGTAAAAAGAGAAACCGAGGCAAACTTTTGACATCATCCCAGGACAGCACTGGCTACCTTGTAGCTTCCTCAGGTTGTGGCTACTTAGAACCATCTGGTGGACAACCTGTGAAAATGCATCCTCAGTACCTCGCCAGACAAATAATATGTGAAAGCAAATCTGACACAAACATGAAGAGTAGCCACATGTCCATTTAATAAACTAAAACACTGTACATTTGCTGCAGCTTCGTAAAAAGTGTGACTTGGAGAACTTTAACTACTACTATACACACTCCCACGCATGATCTTGTAACAAACATTTTCCCCCCCAAAACAAAATTGTAGCTGTGGTCTGTGGGATAGGCATAACTCAAATAAAATAAAGTGTGCTCTCAAGATTCAATTCCTACAAAAGTAGTGCATGTGGCACATTTTGCCCCCCTGTATTTTCTATATAAAAATGGATGAAGTGGTCTTTATTACAACAAACAGGTCAACAGAAATTGAAATGGAAGTGTGTTGAAAAAATGAAGCCCTTTAAAAAAATATATATTTTCTATGCAGTGTCACATTTAATGTTTATCAGTCATTAATTCTCAAGCTTGATCTCAGTATACAGAACAGTGTCAACTTGGACCAGACCTGCACACAGTTACAAATACTTGTGGTGTCACATGCTACATCTGCCTTGCTGAAATTCCTTTATGATAAAGGATAACGTTTATTATTCCAGTTTACACACCAATTCCTCAAAAAAATTAACTTAAGTAAACAAAATTTTTAAAAAACTGATGAAATCTGTAATATGATCAAACAAAAATGGTTTAGTTCCTCCATCATGACATCATATGAGATAGCCACTATCCCATTGCTAGCTACCACGAGGACACTACCCAAAAACAATTACTGTGAGTCCTTAAGAAAATGACTGTAATTAGCTGTGCAAAAACATGGCCTGTTTTCTGGCAAATCTTTTGTAACAATATGACCATAAATCACTTAAAAATAAATCTGTCTGGGCTGGAGTGTCACAATACAAGATCATAATTTCCCAGGGAAATATTTCTGAAAGTAGCACTTTAAGGTGACAAAAAATGTCCTGTAAGACTTCTCACCTCAGCATCCATAACTCTCTGGCACCACATGCAGGAACAGGCATTCCTCTCAAAGCTGACAACAGCAGCAGCCTCAAGGAGCCCAACAACTAAGCTAAAATACGTGTTTTGGATGCTCTATAAAGATACATTGTGTTGTTCTATTCTCACATCATAACATGTAGATACTTGCAGTATCTGTAGTTGGCACCTGCAGTGAGATGGCATAAATTTACAAAAATAGGCTACATACACTTGTAATACGTGAGAAAGCTCATTGCGTGACATTGTTGAGCAACATTATCAGAGATAAACAAAAACAAATGAAAACTCAAGAGTCCTACCAGCTAGAACACAATTGGCAACAGATGCCATTGATTCACTGTACTACATGACCTTGAAATGGAGCAACATGAGCTGTATGCACTATTAACAATAGTCTGATGTAGTCGTTTGGAAATGTAGAGCAGAGCAGATACACAGACAAGACAGTACTTCCAAGTCATATGAATGTTTGCAAAGTTGTAACCCGATCAATTCAGATCAATCCTCATTGACTACCCATGAAAATAAACATGTGAAAACACACCAATAATTGGATTTAGAATTAAAAAGAATAATGAAATACAGTTTAAGAAAGCAATCGGCCTCAATGCCCTTGGAGAAACATAGCCAAACCTAAATCTAACCCATTCACAAAAGCTCCCTAAAACACAATGTCTGCACTCCATACTAAGACCATACCAAAATGCACCGAGTGTTTGCAAAAATTGCTAATCGTTTGCAAACATAATTCAGACATCCTTGCAAGTACGTGACCAAACAGGTCTGTAATCACAGATCTGTTTACACAACCACCGAACGTCTCACACAAATCCGAGTCTGGCTCAAGCGCATTTAAAGATCCACTTTCAGAATGATTGGGAAAAAAATAATATCCGAGTCTGATCTACCGTGGCCCCTCTGTTTAGCTGCACATCCAAGGCTTGTGTTCGGAATTGAAATGGCATATTGCCTATACAAATGAAATACAAACCCAATCCTATCAGAAAGTGAATTAAATGGTACAATGGCTACTACTAGGAAAACTAACTTTACATTTTGTTTCTTGACAAATACTGTAATACTAAGTGTAAACTAAATGGACCTGCTTGGCAAATGACATGTTTACAAAACCTGAAGCAAGAACACAGTCACGGCAGCAGAGGTAGAGCATGTGTATCATTCTACTGTGTATAGCTACTTAACAGATACATATGCATACCCTTGTAAACTATTATAAGACTGTATGTGGCCTTATCTGACAGGTATCAAACAAAGATATGATTTCATATGAGAAGTGTAAAAGACAGAGAAACTATTTGTTTGTACGGTAACACAAATACACTGAAACAAAAGTGTTGAGCACCACTTTACATCTTTCATTGCAGTGTTGTTAAAAATATAGCCCAGATGCAGCTTAGAAAATATATGCATTCAAACAAATCCAAAACATCTTCCCTATTTATCAAAAACAGACAAACTCAAACCTTTTCTTCTTAAATAGAGAAAAGAGGACAAACAAATGTGTTTGTTCCGAGTTGATACCAGTGCTAGCTAAATACACATTTCAATTGAAAATCGCAACAATCGATGTTGACCAAAAAGTGGCATTTAAGAAAAACACACCAATTGAATTTAGTGAGAATAAGGGCATTTCAAATAAATATCTCCAATTCAGATCATAGGGCTTTCCCCAGAGAGGCGAGAGAAATTGAGCTCTGCTGTGGGGCACTGGGTCAGCCAGGTCCTGTGGTCTCCAGTCCACACAATCTACAGTAGGAAACAGGAAGTATGTCTCAGGCCCAGGGCTGGTCACACGGTCAGGGTTCATAGATAGAGACTGACTCATAGTGGTTAGTCAGCTCTCTGTAAACATAACATACTCAGACTGGCTGATAGAGGGCAATACACACACATAGCCCTTATCACAAAGCCCAACGGGACAGGAAGCCCTCCTCTTGGAGCTTTACCCTTCTCCCGTGGCACCTCACGGCACGCAATACACTCCCAGGGGTCAACCGGGAGCAAAGGAAAAACATATACCAACCAGCAATACAATTAAGTGCCAATTCTGAAATCCCCCCACAACCTTTTTTCAGTAACTGTACACATCACCCTCTAAGAAGGCCTTCTGTATTTCACTAGAATGACAACACAATCCTGTGCACAGCCAGGGCTGGAAGGTTGTAGCAGGTCCTGCTATGTAGAGTGTAAAGGAATAACAAATTTGCAGCCGAAGGGTGAATGGTAGTTGATGCCCACTTCCTGGAACACCTGCTTCGGCACCCCGATGTCACACAGGTAGACCCTAGCCTCCCCACCATCCAGAGGCAGGGGCAGGCCCAAAGACAGGGTCCACTTGGCCTCCACGGCCTGCTTCTGGCCACTCACTGGAGGGTCAATGCTGAGCACAGGAGCCCTGTTCTGGTTGGCCCAGTCCGCAGCCGCCAGGTACCAGGCCTGGTCCCTCAAGACGCCATTCTCATGGCTGTCCAGACAGTTGATGACCAGGTCCACTGGGCTGACCGGCAGGTCTGGGAGGAGAGAGAGGGACAGAGATCAGGGCTTGAACTGAAAGCTTCTGAGTAGCTACACCTCCAGCAGAGGGCAACATCGTTTCAGTGTACCGCTGTTAAAAGCAGACAAGCAGCACATATTTTAGTGTCTAGCTAATTGTGCCTTATGTGTCTAACTATACTGAATGGAAATATAAATGCAACATGTAAAGTGTCGGTCCTATGTTTCATGAGCTGAAAAAAAATATCCCAGAAATGTTCCATACGCAAAAAAGCTAATTTATCTCAAATTTTGAGCACACATTTGTTTACATCCCCGTTAGTGTGCATTTCTCCTTTGCCAAGAAAATCCATCCACCTGACAGGTGTGGCATATCAAGAAGCTTATTAAACAGCATTATCATTACACAGCTGCACCTTGTGCTGGGGACAATAAAAGACCACTAAAATGTTGTCACACAACACAATGCCACAGATGTCAAGTTGAGGGAATGTGCAATTGGCATGCTCACTGCAGGAATGTCCACCAGAGCTGTTAACAGAGAATGTAATGTTAATCTATCTACTATAAACTGCCTCAAATATGTTTAGAGAATTTGGCATGTGGACGAGTGGTTTGCTGATGTCAACGTTGTAAACAGAATGCCTCATGGTGGCAGTGTGGTTATGATATGGGCAGACATAAGCTACGGACAACGAACACAACAGCATTTTATCGATGGCAATTGGAATGGCCAGAGTTACCATGACGAGATACTGAGTCCCATTGTTGTGCCATTCATCCACCGCCATCACCTCATGTTTCAGCATGATAATGCACAGTCCTGGAAGCTGAAAATGCCCCACTTCTTCCATGGCCTGCATACTCAGACAGGTCACCCATGTTTGGGATGCTCTGGACCAGTCATGTGAAATCCATAGACTAGGGCCTAATGAAGTTATTTCAATGAATTTATTTACTTATAAAACTGTAAAATCTTTTAAATTGTTGCATGTTGTATTTATATTTTTGTTCAGTATACAACAGAGGGAACTGTCTACTCTAGATTAGAAAACAATGGTATTTTTATACAGCTCATGCTAACAAAAGAACACACTACAAGGAAGTGGATTCACCATCTTCACTATCTACAGTCCATTTACCTTTCCATCTACAGTCTCATCACATCTAATGATTTCAAAAGCTGATCATATCTGAACAAATCTGGTAGTCAGGATAAGTCGGTACCTTTGATGCTGGCCACCTGCTTGCCGCTGGTCTTGCTGTAGAGGGCGAGCTCGTTGGTGACAGACTCCTGTATCTTGACGAAGTTGGGAAGGAAGAGGATGACCTCCACCTCGTGGTTGGCCAGGTGCCGTCCACAGCTGATGCCCTGGGCCCCCTGGACATGGGGGCCACACAGCAGGGCCACCGTGGGACGCTGGTGATTATTCTTAGGTGTCAGCCTGGGGACATCCAAGAGACATATGTGATTTGGTTGTTGTCTTATTTTGATTTATTATCAATACAAATAGTACAAGCCAAGGCCTGGGATATGTGATTACTGGTGGATTAGACAAACTTTATTGTCCTCATTGAGATAATTAATTGTGCACAATACAAACATGACTGATCTGAACATCATGATCTGCAGTTTCCACACACTGCAAACAAAGGAGCATTATCATCACCTCAGGACTGCATAGGTAATAAACTGGTTGTTGTGCAAGTGTTTCCCTTTCTTATAAAAACACAACTCTTCAACTACAGCATAAACACCAGAGGAAGCCTTTATCTGCAGTCATTGTAATCAAGGTGGGTGGAGCATTGTGTCCTATGTCGATCATAAGCACCTCACGCTTTCAATAGGCTGCTACACCTTTCCATGCAAAGTATTGGCTTTCTGTCATGATTAACTGCTAAAGCCACTGCCTATTCATCATAAATATGGTGTTTGTATTGACTGCTTCACACGCACAAAGAGAAAAGCCTAAAGCAGAGGGGAAATGGAAGATTCACAGCCTGTCAGACATTCTTGACTTAACAGGGAGAATGATTTCTAAATACACTAGATGACAAACAGGGGGGCGCTGTTTTGAAGCCACCGCGCTTCCATTTTGGTGCTCCCCAACCATTGTAAATAAAAAAAAAGTAATGTCTTTGCAACTCTGCCTAGAAGGCCAGCATCCCGGAGTCGCCTCTTCACTGTTGACGTTGAGACTGGTGTTTTGAGGGTACTATTTTTGCTCTAGGGTACTCAACTAGTCTAAAGGCGGCCAGTTTTATTGCTTCTTTAAATCAGAACAACAGTTTTCAGCTGTACTAACATAATTGCAAAAGGGTTTTCTAATGATCAATTAGCCTTTTAAAATTATAAACTTGGATTAGCTATCACAACGTGCCATTGGAACACAGGAGTGATGGTTGCTGATAATGGGCCTCTGTACGCCAATGTAGCATTCCATAGAAAATCTGCCTTTTCCAGCAACAATAGTCATTTACAACATGAACAATGTCAACGCTGTAATTCTGATCAATTTGATGTTATTTTAATGGACAAAAAATGTGCTTTTCTTTCAAAAACAAAGACATTTCTATGTGACCCCAAACTTTTGAATATCCAGGAAAACAGAAGTTAAGTAAATAATTCTAAAACCATTCCAAAAATACAATAATGATGCCAATTTGCTAGATAAAGAATGCACAAATATTGTTTCTCACACAAGTTTATTGTTGCCCACACAAACATCCCTTATTTATATGATTTATATATGTTTGGTTGTAGGCCCAACTCTTTCAACAACATTTCTGAGTACTCCGTAGGTTTTCATACTTCCCGGGAATGACCAAGTCTGACAAAACGGATAGCTCAGGTCCTTCACTGCTCAAAGCTGTGCTAACTGCATCCTGTGTCGCATGTCGACGTCTCTTCGAAGTTGTAGCAGGTCATCTGTTGTTGGTGGTGGCACTTCAGGGAGTCTTGGATCATCTGATCTCAGTATCATTCCCCTTGGTAGCCCCAATGGAGAGCCCAGTGTTCTCAACACTGCTCTCTGGAATTCTGGGCTGTAGTCCTGTGCAGTTTTCAATGTGTAGACACTCCACCTTCAAGACTTGTTATTGTAGTCTCCTTTAGCTGAATGATAGAATAATATTTGGTGAGTATTTTGTCTATGGATTTTCATTACCATCAGTACAGAACTGTAGCGTGCAACTACAGGCTACAAAACTCTAGATCATCTTTACTCCACACACAAAAACACATACAATGCCCTCCCTCGCACTCCCTTCAGCAAATCAGACCATAACTCTATCCTCCTGCTTCCTGCTTAAAATATTTTTTGCAAGACCTGCCACATCCAATGAGCGTCAGAGCTGGTGTAGTAGGATTCGATCTTCGTCCTGTATTGACAATTTGCCTGTTTGATGATTCGCCAGAGGGCGTAGCGGGATTTCTTATAAACTTCAGGGTTAGTGTACCGCTCCTGGAAAGCGGCAGCTCTAGCCTTTAGCTCAGGGCGGATGTTGCCTGTAATCCTTGGCTTCTAGCTGGGATATGTACGTACAGTCACTGTGGGGACGACATCATCAATGCACTTAATGAAGCCGGTGACTGATGTGGTAAACTCCTCAATGTCTTCGGATGAGTCCCGGAACCTATTCCAGTCCAAAGTGCTGGCGAAACAGTCCTGTAGCTTAGCATCCGCTTCATCTGTGCACTTTTGTACTGAGCGGCCTCTGTGCACTGGTACTTCGTGTTTGAGTTTTTGCTTGTAAGAAGGAATCAGGAGGATATAGTTATGATCAGATTTGACAAACGGAAGGCGAGGAAGAGCTTTGTATGCGTCTCGGTGTCTGGAGTAAATGGTGATCTTGAGTTTTGCGCCTCTAGTTGCACATGTGATTGGTAGAAATTAGGTAAGATGGCAACTCCCATTCTCGGGGGCCTGATTGGTTTCACACTTTCCCCAAGCCCTATAATAATCACACCTTATTCAACAAATTGCATTCTAAAATAAGGACCATGATTAGTTGATTATTGGAGTCAGGTGTATCAGCTGGGGTTGGGGAAAAAGCGTGTCACCAATCAAGCCCCCAAGGACTGGAGTTGCCCAACCCTGACCTAGATAGACAACCAATAAAACATTCCCCATCAATCCCAATTTGGAATACGATTTTACCATTTGACAACTATGAAAGAATTGCCTTTGATAACCTCAATCTTAGATATTCAGAGTAAATACATTAATTGGAGAAGTAGGCTATTAGACAGAATGAGGACTTAATGTTTCCAGTCATTTCATATAATGTCATGTTACAGTCTTATACACTCAATACATGTGTACATTTTGGGCTGTCTGTTTACATCTCAGCCAGACAGCTCAAACAGGGAATAACATAGTAACATCTCTATGCAGTAGGATCATGTTGGGCTAGAATGTCATCAATAATCAAAGTAAATCCTGTGCAGTTCATTTTCCTAAACAGCCTAGCTAGATAGATGCATAGCATAAAAATATGTTACTTTGTTATTATTGTTCTTAGCTAGCTAGGGGAAACAAAATGATGGAACAGACAACATGGTTAAAAATATTTTGCTAAAGTCTATGCTTACCGATCTGATTCTGCTCCAATACTCAACAATGGTGGGGCTGGAAACAGGCTTGCTAGGTGTTGATGTCGATTTATTCCTTTCATGACTGAAAAATGATATTTCGGGTTCAAAGATATTTTTGAGAGCTTTGACGTCAAGCAATGAAGTCCAGTTCAGATACAACAGCCAACAGGAGACAAAACTAGCTAGTTTTAGAATGTTGTGTTGTACAACAGCTGACTAAAGACAGGGCATTCAGATCAAGAAGAAGAGACCGTTGCAGTTGATACCGTTTCGTCAGTGAATCTTGGAAAATCCAGCTGACGACATGACAGGTTCTAAAACTAGACCCTTCAGATCAAACAAACCGTTGCATTGTGTCTCATCTTGTGTATTTCAAATGAACTTTATGATCATGGCTATTCCTTGCCAGTAGAGTAGTGTGTGAAATGCTAGCTAGCTTATATCACAACGTGACTTTCAGACCACAGAAATATAACACAAGGTCAAGTAACGTTATACACATAAATTAGGTAGCTAGTTAGGACTAAATAGTGAAGCTAAATGTTATATTGAAATGAAAAAAAACCCAGCAATGTCAAAGTCAGCAAATAAGCTGCACAAGCTAATACAAACTATTGGATGTGTGGCTTGACAACAATCAAAACAAGTAAACCAAAATAAACACTTGCATACATATTTACAAGTAAATATCAAAACCATCATTTCACTTTATATCTAGAAAGATGTATTATCTACCTAGCAATGTCTTACCTTTTCAGCAGAAAAAAATGCAAACTGTGTCAGTTTTGAATCCCTTCAACTCTCATTGTTCTCTCCACTGAGTGAACGCAAATCCGAGGTTTATTCTAGTCTTGGTCCGGGCTTAATCATTTTCCCTTTTCTCCTTCAGGCAGGCTAAAGGTGCAATATTGTTATGATTGCATCACATTGGATGACCACTAGCGACTTATTCAGGAGGACTGCCAATATGGGTGACCGGTGGCTTCAAAACCTCTCATCGGCCAATATATAGCATCCGCAATCCAGAGTTTCATTGATCAGTGCCTTACAGGGAGGTTAATTGCCTGTTTAAAACACCTTCCTACAGTATATCACCACGGCAACAATACAAGAAACAATGAAAAATTGACAAAAACAGGACATAGACATGTTCATATAACCCTGGGTCGTGTTCATTAGGGCACACCGTAGCAAAACGCCTTGGAACTGAAAACAAAAACGAACATTTCTTATTGTTCAGATATTGTAGTACCTCCCCATTTCAAACCGTTTTCTTTAGTTTCGTGCCTATTGAACACAACTCTGGTATCAATGAAGCCTGTTGCATGTGATGTTACCACAGTAGAGGAAGCCCACCCAGCCACTCACCGGTTGGGGCCCCCCAGTAGAGTGAGGGCCATCTGGCTGGCACACACACCAGTCATCTCCAGCCTCCGCTCCAGAGAAAGGCCATGCCGCTCCGCTGAGGCCAGAAGACACTTGTGAAGCTCGTAGGACACACTGGGGACAACCAGGCCAGAGTCTACAGTCAGAGGAGCGAGAGAGACAACAGGGGAAAATAAACATGTATTAGTTGTTATTGTGCCAAATTATAATATGTAGCTATGAGAAGAGAGAGATTGGAAGTTTTAAAAAAGTTCCAGATTTTCCCCAAAAATATATGGAAATGGTACTTAAAATATAACTGTATAGAATCCTCATAATCAGTGTGACTGGACATTATCAAAAATAACTACAAGGCCTAATTCACCAACAGCATGAACTTTCACGATGAGGACACACACACACACACACACACACACACACAGGAACTCTTCAAGGAGTAGGAGTTCATGTATAAGCAGAACATCCCCTCACGCGAGGAGCCAGTTCCCTTGGGAAAGCCTCTTCCCTTGACCTGATCTCTTTCCAATCACGGAGGGAAGATTCCCTTCTTCCTCTCTCATTTGTCACTGTTGTCCGCCGCAACAACAAAGAGAGTGTCATATTTTGTAAAGGGCTGCCAAACATGAGGATGCAAACTGAACTGCCTCTCCTAGCTATCCCCTGCGGTCTTCTGGAGGGGCTGGGTTCACACGCTCCAGCTCATCCCTGCTGAGCTCCCTCAGCATCCCCATAACCAGAGCTTTGGGCTGAGAAAGACACCGGCAGCAGCACCCCGGGCCCACACACACTACCGCCACACCTCACAGAGGACTCCACCAAAACATAAGGGTACCATGACAAAGGGGAAACTTGAAAACAGGTGGTTAAGGTGTACTGGTTGGTACACCCATGTGCCAATGAAGATGGCTAGTGTGTGTGGGAGTGTTGCAGCTTGACTTCTTGAGTGAATACTCAGTTCCAGGACCACCCACCCACCCACACACATACAGTACCCGTCAAAGGTTTGGACACACCTACTCATTCAAGGTTTTTCTTTATTTTTACTATTTTCTACATTGTAGAATAATAGTGGAGATATCAAAACTATGAATTAGCAAACATTTCTAAAAACCTGTTTTTGCTTTGTCATTGTGGGGTATTGTGTGTAGACTGATGAGGGAGAAAAAAAAATGTAATCAATCAGTTTTAGAATAAGGCTGTAACGTAACAAAATGAGGAAAAAGTCAAGGGGTTAGAATACCTTCCGAATGCACTGTGTGTATGTGTGTGTGTGTGTGTGTGTATGTACAGTGGGGGGAAAAAGTATTTAGTCAGCCACCAATTGTGCAAGTTCTCCCACTTAAAAAGATGAGAGAGGCCTGTAATTTTCATCATAGGTACACATCAACAATGACAGACAAAATGAGAAAAAAAAATCCAGAAAAATCACATTGTAGGATTTTTCATTAATTTATTTGCAAATTATGGTGGAAAATAAGTATTTGGTCAATAACAAAAGTTTATCTCAATACTTTGTTATATACCCTTTGTTGGCAATGACACAGGTCAAACGTTTTCTGTAAGTCTTCACAAGGTTTTCACACACTGTTGCTGGTATTTTGGCCCATTCCTCCATGCAGATCTCCTCTAGAGCAGTGATGTTTTGGGGCTGTCGCTGGGCAACACGGACTTTCAACTCCCTCCAAAGATTTTCTATGGGGTTGAGATCTGGAGACTGGCTAGGCCACTCCAGGACCTTGAAATGCTTCTTACGAAGCCACTCCTTCGTTGCCCGGGCGGTGTGTTTGGGATCATTGTCATGCTGAAAGACCCAGCCACGTTTCATCTTCAATGCCCTTGCTGATGGAAGGAGGTTTTCACTCAAAATCTCACGATACATGGCCCCATTCATTCTTTCCTTTACACGGATCAGTCGTCCTGGTCCCTTTGCAGAAAAACAGCCCCAAAGCATGATGTTTCCACCCCCATGCTTCACAGTAGGTATGGTGTTCTTTGGATGCAACTCAGCATTCTTTGTCCTCCAAACACGACGAGTTGAGTTTTTACCAAAAAGTTATATTTTGGTTTCATCTGACCATATGACATTCTCCCAATCCTCTTCTGGATCATCCAAATGCTCTCTAGCAAACTTCAGACGGGCCTGGACATGTACTGGCTTAAGCAGGGGGACACGTCTGGCACTGCAGGATTTGAGTCCCTGGCGGCATAGTGTGTTACTGATGGTAGGCTTTGTTACTTTGGTCCCAGCTTTCTGCAGGTCATTCACTAGGTCCCCCCGTGTGGTTCTGGGATTTTTGCTCACCGTTCTTGTGATCATTTTGACCCCACGGGGTGAGATCTTGCGTGGAGCCCCAGATCGAGGGAGATTATCAGTGGTCTTGTATGTCTTCCATTTCCTAATAATTGCTCCCACAGTTGATTTCTTCAAACCAAGCTGCTTACCTACTGCAGATTCAGTCTTCCCAGCCTGGTGCAGGTCTACAATTTTGTTTCTGGTGTCCTTTGACAGCTCTTTGGTCTTGGCCATAGTGGAGTTTGGAGTGTGACTGTTTGAGGTTGTGGACAGGTGTCTTTTATACTGATAACAAGTTCAAACAGGTGCCATTAATACAGGTAACGAGTGGAGGACAGAGGAGCCTCTTAAAGAAGTTGTTACAGGTCTGTGAGAGTCAGAAATCTTGCTTGTTTGTAGGTGACCAAATACTTATTTTCCACCATAATTTGCAAATAAATTCATTAAAAATCCTACAATGTGATTTTCTGGATTTTTTCCCCTCATTTTGTCTGTCATTGTTGACGTGTACCTATGATGAAAATTACAGGCCTCTCTCATCTTTTCAAGTGGGAGAACTTGCACAGTTGGTGGCTGACTAAATACTTTTTTCACCCACTGTACCTACAGTTGAAGTCGGAAGTTTACATACACTTCAGCCAAATATATTTAAACTCAGTTTCTCACAATTCCTGACATTTAATCCCAGTAAAAACGCCCCGTCTTAGGTCAGTTAGGGTCACCACTTTATTTTAAGAACGTGAAATGTCAGAATAATAGTAGAGAGAATTATTTATTTCAGCTTTTATTTCTTTCATCACATTCCCAGTGGATCAGAAGTTTACATACACTCAATTAGTATTTGGTAACATTGCCTTTAAATTGTTTAACTTGGGTCAAACGTTTCAGGTAGCCTTCCAACAATAAGTTGGGTGAATTTTGGCCCATTCCTCCTGACAGAGCTGGTGTAACTGAGTCAGGTTTGTAGGCCTCCTTGCTCACACACGCTTTTTTTCAGTTCTGCCCACAAATGTTCTATATGATTGAGGTCATGGCTTTGTGATGGCCACTACAATACCTTGACTTTGTTGTCCTTAAGCCATTTTGCCACAACTTTGGAAGTATGCTTGGGGTCATTGTCCATTTGGAAGACCCATTTGCAACCAAGCTTTAACTTCCTGACTGATGTCTTGAGATGTTGCTTCAATATATCCACATAATTTCCCTTCCTCATGATGCCATCTATTTTGTGAAGTGCACCAGTCCCACCTGCAGCAAAGCACCCCCACAACATGATGCTGCCACCCCTGTGCTTCACGGTTGGGATGGTGTTCTTCAGCTTGCAAGCGTCCCCCTTTTTCCTCCAAACATAATGATGGTCATTATGGCCAAACAGTTCTATTTTTGTTTCATCAGAACAGAGGACATTTCTCCAAAAAGTACAATCTTTGTCTCCATGTGCAGTTGCAAACCGTAGTCTGGCTTTTTTATGGTGGTTTCGGAGCAGTGGCTTCTTCCTTGCTGAGCGGCCTTTCAGGTTATCTCGATATAGACTAATTACTGTGGAAATAGAAAGTTTTGTACCTTTTTCTTCCAGCATCTTCACAACGTCCTTTGCTGTTGTTCTGGGATTGATTTGCACTTTCCCACCAAAGTACGTTCATCTCTAGGAGACAGAACGTGTCTCCTTCCTGAGCGGTATGATGGCTGCGTGGTCCCATGGTGTTTATACTTGTGTACTATTGTTTGTACAGATGAACGTGGTACCTTCAGGCGTTTGGAAATTGCTCCCAAGGATGAACCAGACTTGTGGAGGTCTACAATTTTTTTTCTGAGGTCTTGGCTGATTTCTTTTGATTTTCCTATGATGTCAAGCAAAGAGGCACTGAGTTTGAAGGTAGGCCTTGAAATACATCCACAGGTACACCTCCAATTGACTCAAATTATGTCAATTAGCCTGTTAGAAACTTCTAAAGCTGTAACATCATTTTCTGGAATTTTCCAAGCTGTTTAAAGGCACAATCAACTTAATGTATGTAAACTTCTGACCCACTGCGCGGCTCAATATCCCTTTGATAGTGAAGCAGGTAAGACCTTAATGGCCTGTTCCAAAGCGCTGGCCTGGCATTTGAGTGCTCAGCGTGGCCTCCCCCTCATGTATTATGTGCATGCAGGCACGCATGCAGTTATCAGAAACACACAGGCATATCACTCAAGGCAGAACACACGCAGTCTGACATGCAAGCAAACACACACCTGCAAACAGCAGATAGACGGATGTCGTGCCTGGGTGAAATTAACCTTATCTCTTCCCTGTCCGTATCTCCACATCCCTCCCACTGTTTCAGTACAAAGACAGGTAATATGTTACAGTGGTGTGGGAGAAACCCAGTAAACTCTGCTGCGCCGTTCCTCGGACAATCACGTGAGCGATAAGCACACAGCAAAGTTAACTGCTCCTTGTCATGCAACCTGCCACTGAGGAGAGGGAGAGGTGGGAGTGGCACTATGATCTAATTGCTTTTTGACCATCCCGCCAGCTAGGTGTGTTTGTAAAGAATTCCGCTGCTACAGCCACCCACCCCGATCCTGTGTGTACACACACACACACACACACACACACACACACACACACACACACACACACACACACACACACACACACACACACACACACACACACACACACACACACACACACACACACACACACACACACACACACACACACACACACACACACACACACAATGCTTTACTGGGTAGCCAGGAGCACCAGGCTGCAGTAAAATAAACTGAGCTGGAAGCAATCCTTCAAGCATGACAACGAGAACGTCGAAGCTGAAATCAATACACACATGCAGGCAGGAAGCGGGCCATGGGTGATTAGGGCTGGCGCTGAGAGAGGGAGGGGGGAGAGAGAGAGAACAAGGAGTGAGGTTCCACAGTTTCACAAGGCTCCTCCAGACTACAGGCCTGTTACTGCTGCAGTACCAAGGGGCTGCGAGCCTCTAACACTCCAGACACTCCATAACCTCAGCCCTCATAACTATGATTATTGCAGGTCAATTAATTAGAAAGTTCCATTTGAGGGCCTCCCGAGTGGCGCAGCGGTCTAAGGCACTGCATCCCTAGCTGTGTCACAACCGGGAGTCCCATAGGGCGGCACACAATTGGCCCAGCGTCGTCCGGGTTAGGGGAGGGTTTGGCCAGGGGGCTTTACTTGGCTCTAGAGACTCCTTGTGGCGGGCCGAGCGCCTGCAGGCTGACTTTGGTCGTCAGTTGAACAGTGTTTCCTCTGACACATTGGTGCGACTGGCTTCCGGGTTAAGCGGGGGGGGGGGGGGGGGGGGGGTGTTAAGTTTGGCGGGACATGTTTCGGAGGATGCACGACTCGACCTTCGCCTCTCGAGCCCGTTGGGGAGTTGCAGCGATGAGACAAGATTGAAATTGGGGAGAAAAAGGGGTACAAAAATGTAAATAAAAGTTCCATTTGCTCTCATGCCACCGGACCAGGGGAATCAATAGTTGTGAATAACACTTGTCCTCAGCTCTCGCTCTCTCTCCTGTCACTCTCTCCATCAAAGGTAGTTTACAGGGCAGTGATTTGATTTGTTCTGTGGCTTTAGTGTGTTTGCAGTGAAGAGATTTGAGTACATGTGTAGCAGTGGATGCTGCTGAGGGGAGGAAGGCTCATAATAATGTCTGGAACGGAGCAAACTGAATGTGTTTGATGTTGTTGATACCTTTCCACTTTTTCCATTCCAGCCATTACCACGAGCCCGTCCTCCCCAATTAAGGTGCCAACGTGTAGATGGAGTGGTTTAACACAAATAGGAATTCGCAAAGGACAGTAGACCTATGCCTTTTCCACCGAAACGGAATAATAAGGCCAATGATGCACCACACACATAGCCCTTACAGACTACGTGCAGACAGACAATATGTTATGCCAACGCCAAACAATTGTTTTCCTAGCCCCTTTTCTGTTGTCTCATGTTGTTGGTTTAAATGTTTACAGTGGATAGGAATGGATTCGGGTGAGAGCAGCCTGGAGTAGGGTAAGGGTTTGTTTCACATAGTGTGGTTGCATCCCAAATGGCACCCTATTCCCTATGGGCCCTTAGCAAAAGTAGTGCACTATATAGGGAGCCATTTGAGTGGTAACCTGTGTGTGACTATGAGAGGTGCTGTTTATGTAAAGCTCAGAGCGGTCTGTTAATTACAAGGTACAGAGGATGGGGCTTAGCATGACAGCATTCAGGCAGAAAGAGGCAGAGGTAGCAGACCTGCCCAGCCCGTTCTGTAAAAAGAGAAAAGCGTCCACATTCAGCTCCCAGTTCTCAGCACCACGGGCAAGGCTTTTAATGGCCGCCTGGCCCGCATTGTCATCCTAGTCACCGCACTGCTGTCGCCATGATAACGCTGGCTGGCGGCCATGTTAGGCTACTTAGAAAAAAGTGCCAATGTCATAACCCTTTCTAAGAACTGTTGCACATTTCACATACCTGTATGTCGGTACAGTGTGTACTATTTGAGGCTAGGGCTCACATTCATGTAGTGAGTCATTTCATGTAGTGATTTAAGTTATCCAGCGAGGTGTATCAGTGTAGTATCTATGTCTGGGAGTATTTAGTCAGCTGGCAACAGAAGCACAACACTCCTATCTCCATGCGGGCACAGAATGCATTCTATGACTAATAGCGATGGTATTGGCATCGCTATCCTTTTTTCCTAATGAGAGAGCGAGCATGTGTGCGTGTGTGTGTGTGTGTGCTTGTGCTTCACTTAGACCTATATCACTTTATGCCAACACCAGAAACCAGATTTGACTGGTACTGATCCCCTATCCCTACAGCGTAGAGATTGGTCCAGCAGAGCCAGAGTGACAGGTGTTGCTCTTCTTGTCACACCCTGGAATCCAGGCCAGGGGCCTAGCATAGTGTGCCATTCACTTATCTCCTGTATGAAACCAATTATGTAACACACTTAAAGAGTGTTGTTGAGGTGTGGGAGAGCGGCTCCTCTTCCCAGAGACGGACTGGGACTGCATGGTGTGGTGGGGCAGCTCAAAAGTCACCTGCTGCCTCAATCAAAAGAGTAACCAGAGTTGGATCCCAGCCAGCCCAGCACATTGCGGAAGTGGGAGGTGGCCTTCTCTGGCCAATAGGAGACAGTCAAAACCACAACCAGCAATGAGTTTCAGTGTTGCGTCACAGAACCACAATGTCACTCTGAGAACTTATACTATTTCTGTCTAAAGTCAACACTGACATGGATGGGGAATTCAACTAGTTTACAAAGTAAACACTACAATCATTATCACCGGTCTGCAAGACACGCATGCAACAGAAAACATCCTGAGGGTAGAACTTGTTGTGTCGGTCATCAATTCTTTTAATTTTCACCAGATACAGAGAGTCAAAAAATATATATTTTTAATGGTAAATCCCCATTCTCTGGTTGAATGGGTAACCAGTCTACAGAGGTTTTCCCATCTTTGAGCTACATGAAAAACATTCTAGTACCTTGAAGGAGAGAAAAACAAACAAGAGTCTGTATGGACAGAGAAGAATAGCTCATTAGAGCTGTGTGTGTGTGTGTACGGTGGGTGTGTCACTCCTTAGGGAGAAGCCAGCAGTGATTACTGAGAGGGAGAGGCTCAGCCTCTTCACCACACGCTGAACACGGGCTGGGCTGTGACCGGAACCTATATCTCTCTCCCATCACATCTCCAGCCCAATGGTCTTCACTGAGAATACCGACACTGTTGTAATTCCTCACAGTTGCGTCCGATTACTGTTTTTTTTTTTTTCTTGCTTGTTAGTTTAAGGCCTATTTTAGAGCTGTACACAATGTCCTGTCTCTCCATTAGTCTGGCTCGCTTAGCCAAACCCATGGGTCTACTGTAGCCTCAATAGATCCAGCGGCTGGGGTGAGAGACACTCAGGGCCTAAGGGCACTGGCAGGCAGGCCTCTGGAAGTGAATGTGTGATGACAGATGTGAATGGAGAGTGCTCTATCTGTCTAACCCTCAGGGCAGCAGGTTTCTAGATGTGGATGTGTGATATATATGTGAATGGAGGAGGGTGCTCTCTCTCTCTCTCCCTCTCCCTCTCTCTGTGAATGGATCCAATGGAGGGTGTTGTGTTGTCTCTCTCTTACCAGTGCAGTACTCCTTGCCCCCGTGTTGTGGGACCGTGATCTGCCGGTAGACGACTGGTTTGACCTCCAGGATGTTCTCATCGTGACGGTAACGTGTGGGTGTACCGCGTTCACCACCGGGCGTACCACGGGAACGTGCCCCATTGCAATCTGTGCCGTCAATCTGCGAGAACACGGCTGCCTTGTCGAACAGTGCCAGGTTCGCCTCAAAGTCAAAGTCTGTGTCCATACCCTCGTCCATGTCAGCACCAAAACACTCATCGTCCCTGAGCCTCATCTGCCCTCCACCTCCTCCTCCTCCGTTCTTCACTCCGTTCTTCTTCGGCGTGGCCTGGTTTGGCCCTCGGTTACTAGATGATGCTGGAGGACCTGAAGAACATAAACCAAGACATTAGGACGATTTATTCCGATTTCTTTTTACAGTACATATTTTAATTTTTATCTAACCTTTATTTAACTAGGCAAGTCAGTTAAGAACAAATTCTTATTTACAATGACGGCCTAGGAACAGTGGGTTAACTGCCTTGTTCAGGGGCAGAATGACAGATGTTTACCTTGTCAGCTCAGGGATTCGATCTAGCAACCTTTCGGTTACTGGCCCAACGCTCTAACCTCCAGGCTACCTGCGGCCCCTATAGCCTGACTAGCAATTATGGTGCACAAGCCCAAAATCCCAGTTAAAAGGACTGGAGTCCATTAATCTCTGTCAGGACTCCAGTCTGCTCTCTATGGCGTCCTCAATACTGATCTTATCCTATGGCTGTATCAGGAGCTACAGTTATATAACAAGCAACATCAATAGCACATTAATAACACAGGCTAGTAGTTTTCTATCAACACACAATCCTCAACGTTTAGATACATGCATGGCGCACTAACAAATCAAAAAGAACCAACTGGAAAAAAGAATAACTGGAAAAACCGGGTGTTCAACCCTAACCGTGATGAGGTCTCACGCTAACCTAGAGAGAGAGAGAGAGAGAGAGAGGCACAGTCGCACGCAAGTGTCACACTGACAGCTAGGTACTTTGGGCTCTCACGCAAGATACACACCAAGACTCTCAGTCAAGTCACGTACACACTACTGTTGTCACAATGGCATTGTCACCCAATCACACCAACTGATCTGAGACCTGCTACAATATCAATGTATTTTCGACAATGGAGGGGAGTGAGGGACTGCTTAACAAAAAAATCTGTTCATATGTGTGCATTAGCTTTTCAACATAGGCAAACATTTTACAATGAGACCGCACAGAGTATAATTACCTACAGGTCTATTGTAAATGTCTGTGAATCAGATGCCTGAATGCACTGGGCAACGCTCCAAGTCAAGCAGAGAATAATGAACACCAAGTTAGTACTAGTGTCTGATAGAATTGATGTGAAAATGTGGAGAGGTGTAAGAATCTTAGGTTCAATGACAGCTGAAATACTTGAACAAAACATGAATTTGAGCCATGTGAAAAATCATTGACTGGAACTACATTTCAAAGAATGATTAAACATGACCCATATTTAAGTTACACACGTTACAAGCAAATGTCGGGCCAATACTCTTACAGAAAAATGAATCAGGAGCTAAACTGCAGTGAGTGACAGCGTGCTGTATGAGGCTTGTCAACATGTTGCTGTGTTGTGTGGAGGGAAATGTGTTAACATGCAAGGTAAGACTGACAGAAGGAAAACAATGTCAGTCAGCCGCAACAACTCCCTCTGTGTGTGATTTTTTACCTTGTCAGCTCGGGGATTCGATCTTGCAACATTTCGGTTACTAGTACAACGCTCTAACCACTAGGCTACCTGCCGCCCCAATCAAGAACAGGAAGGAAGAGCTTTACTGTACAATTAATGTATGTACCAGGAGCACAGGACAAACAAAGGACTAAGCTGATAGCATGTATAGGAACATTTTTATATGTAAAAAATAAATAAAAAAGCAATTTCCCCCCCCCCAATTATACTCTTAACAAGGTCTGTTTGGATCCAAGATAATCCACTCGATTTGCAGAGGACTATGCATCCTTCATTTCATTCCTACATTCCCATCCTAAATCTCCCAGCAAGATTAATGTCAGATAATTACAAATCATTTGTATAGCCCATGATCTTGTATAAGTAGTCCGTAACCCCACCTCCCTTTCTTTCTATGGCCCCCTGCTAAGGGGCTGGTTAGGGGCATGGCATTGCGTGTGAAAGGGTCAGCCCAACCCCTGCCACTCAGCACTTTGGTCTCATGCAATTTGTGCATTAGCTCCCTTGGCTGTTGGCCCAAGAATCTGGAGATTAAAATAAAAAATCCAAAAGGTAAACAGTGCTTCCACAATTGATATGGCCTGGCCCCTTCCAAGCGCACTGCCACTGGGACAACATGGCTTCCTGTGGGGGGGGGTTCCTGTGCTGAGCAGGAGAGAGGGAGGGAGAGGAGACGGAGAACAGAAGGGCACTAAGGCACGTAAGCCAGGCCTTGCATAACCTCCTCTTTAGGAGCAGACACAGCGAGGGGGGAATGTTTATTGATCTTAGTCACACACGTATTGTAAAGAGGAACTTTGGTACAAGCCTTCAGCACGCTATGGGAATCTGGGGCAGTCACAGCATTGCAAACAGTGCCTGGCTGCTTCCACGCTCAGTAAGTAGTAACCTGGTGACACCATAGACTAGAGGAAAGGACATCGGTTCACCAGACAGACAGAAATAAACTAGACTGATTAAGTAGATAACTACTACGTAGTAGTTATTTTAAAAGGGTTAGTGCTTTATGGGTTGTGGTTATTATACCTAGCCGAAATGATTAAAAAAGTATTCTAATAGTACATCCGAGGTTAATCATTTACTAAAACATGTGCCAAAACACTGCAGGGATTTCTGTGTCTGATAAACAGAAATAACAGAGCAGGGACCAAACAAAAGAAACAGAAGCCCTTAATGTATGAATGTGCCGGTCAGGTAAAACAGTGTAACCTTTCCCTTCCTACCCACAGATCCTAGGTGTCTCTCGGAAAAGACAAGCGCATAAATGTTACTATGATCAAAAACAGAAAAAATGCCAGGTGAAGCAATGTGTTGGCTCGGCTTCAATGACTGCTGACAAACTGTGCAGAGCCTAGAGATTAGGGAGTGGATTTACATGTGACACTGATACTTGTAGTTTCACATTTCCTCCTGTCACTGAATAAGGAAAAGATCAACAATGAGAATCTTCTGGTCTATAATCACAGTCAGATAGCGGGAAATATGTTCATGACTGTGCTTAAACTGTCTTATGTAAACATGTCATAATTGAGAAATAGCCTCGTTCCCAATGTGATAATGTGTCGAGTGTACTTTCTAAATGGGACTAACTGTTACGATTGGCACCAAATTTAATTAGTAAACACATGAAGGGGCTAAATATAGTGCAGGTCAAATGTATTAGCCTACATCTAGCACACATAAGCAACAGAGGCAGAGATAAAAAGTTATGTAGTCATTGAGTGTGATGGTTAAATAAAAAGGTTAAATAAATGGTGTAAGATTCTGATGCAATAAATAGCGCGTTCAGAAAGTATTCAGACCCCTTAACTTTTCCCACATTTTGTTACGTTACTAGGGCTGTGGCGGTCACGAAATTTCGTCAACCAGTGATTGTCAAGCAAATAACTGGTCGGTCTCATGTTAATTGACCATTAATTAAACACATTTAGCATCTCCTGGCTTCCACACATAGCCTACAAGCCACCGATGCAGACCTTTGGAACATCTATACTACAAAAAGTTTAATAAATTAATGTAATATAGCATACACCATCACAATAAATCTATTATTTATTTTAGACAGGTCTAAAGAAGCATGATATGAAGAAAATGTAGTCTATTTAAGAAGAACAGAATAGCACACTGAGTTGTCCTTATGTTAGGCCTTGATCTGGCTATGCCAAATAGCTGTGGGCTACACTAATTCATTTAGCAACAAGATTTGCTTAGAATTCTGTGGCATTATTTTATAGTATGAAGAATACAATTGAACAAAATATAAATATTTTCGCCAAACAATTTGAGGGACTGCGCACGTGCGGTTATTCTGTGTTGAGCGGTTAACAAAGAAATAGGTACTCCTATATGCTTAATTTAGAGATATTAATGTAACTTTAGTTGTTCTACAAACGTTGGGGTATATGTTTAGATTTTTTATACATTATAAGGCTGCTTGATGCGACTAATGATGATTTGAAAAAAAGCTCTGCTTTGTTTTTTCGCAGGCTGTACACACTTCATTAGTCTCTGATTCACAATTTGACAAGCACTTGATAATGCCTAAAATGTCATGGCAGCATCCCCTTTGTGGCCGTAATGCACCCTAAAAAAATGCATGCCTTTTGCGGCCAGTGGCCGGTGTGCCCTTCTCCCATCACGTGAACGGTTATTTCACACAGGCTACAAGTGAAGACAGACACCGGGGACGCAACTGCGCGCGTCCTTATCCAATTCCGAGGTGCGTATTGAAGATTTTGGAAGAACTGTCCACATTTACTTTTCGTCAGCCAACAAGAGGAGTAGGCATAACGAACAGCAAAAGCACGAGCCTATGTCAATCTACTATCCCCCATAGTAAAAATTCAACCTATTCTATTCTGTGTGAGAAATAAATATGGTAAGCGAGTCTATAGGCCTAGCATACAGAAAGCTGATGGGATCCTCCTCTTTTAAGTAGAGGCCATCACTGTTTTCTCACGCAATTGCATAGCCTATGAAAATGTTGCGCAACATGAGCTCATGGCCTCTAATGAAGTGTTTGATTAGATTTTCAAATACATTTGCATCGATGTCAGAGTGATTAAAGGGACAATAAAGTGCTGAGTACCAGGTAGTTAGCAAGTTTGGTAGGCTACTAATGACCATCAGCAGCATTAGAGCTTGGAGAAGCCTAATTACCATGACTCGTGAACATTGGTGTGACGGTAATACGGTCACCGCAACAGCCCCCTATATGTTACAGCCTTATTGTTACAGCCTTATTCTAAAATGGATTACATTTATTTTTTTCATCAGCAATCTACACACAATACCCCATAATGACAAAGCAAAAACTATTTTTTTTGCACATTTATTATAAATAAAAAAACTGAAATATTACATTTACATAAGTATTCAGACCCTTTACTCACCGATTACACCGATTACAGTCTTCTTGGGTATGACGCTACAAGCTTGGTACACCTGAATTTGGTGAGTTTCTTCCATTCTTCTCTGCAGATCCTCTCAAGCTCCGTCAGGTTGGATGGGGAGCGTTGCTGCACAGCTATTTTCAGGTCTCTCCAGAGATGTTTGATCGGGTTCAAGTCCAGGCTCTGGCTGGGCCACTCAAGAACATTCAGAGACTTGTCCCGAAGCCACTCCAGCGTTGTCTTGGCTGTGTGCTTAGGGTCGTTGGAAGGTGAACCTTCACCCCAGTCTGAGGTCCTGAGTGCTCTGGAGCAGGTTTTCTTCAAGGATCTGTCTGTACTTTGCTCTGTTCATCTTTTCCTCGATCCTGACTAGTCTCCCAGTCACTGACACTGAAAAACATGCTTCACCGTAGGGATGGTGCCAGGTTTCCTCTAGAAGTTACGATTGACATTCAAGCCAAAGAGTTCACTTTTGGTTTCTTCAGGCCAGAGAGTTTTGTTTCTCATGGTCTGAGTCCTTTTGGCAAACTCCAAGTGGGCTGTCATGTGCCTTTTACTGAGGAGTGGCTTCAGTCTGGCCACTCTACCATAAAGGCCTGATTGGTGGAGTGCTGCAGAAATGGTTGTCCTTCTGGAAGTTTCTCCCATCTCCACAGAGGAACTCTGGAGCTCTATCAGAGTGACCATCGGGCTCTTGGTCACCTCCCTGACCAAGGCCCTTCTCCCCCAATTGCTCAGTTTAGACAGGGGGGAAGATCAATGGAAACAGGATGCACCGGAGCTCAATTTCGAGTCTCATAGCAAAGTGTCTGAATACTTAAATAAGGTATCTGTTTTTTATTTTTAATACATTTGCAAAAATTTCTAAAAACCTGTTTTTGCTTTGGCATTATGGGGTATTGTGTGCAGATTGATGAGGAAAACATTTAATTTAATCAATTTTATAATAAGGCTGTAACGTAACAAAATCTGGAAAAAGTCAAGGGGTCTGAATACTTTCCGATTGCACTGTACATAAGAAGGCAGGCTGTGGCCATTGTAGAACGCGGTGAAGCCGCCCATGGCCTATTCAAATGCACTCAGTCAGACAGCACTCTTTGTGGCTTCTGGAGAACTGCTGATAGAAGATGGTGTTCAACTACCACTGTATAAAAAGTCCCCCAGCCCAATTGTTGTTACCTGAAGGGACGTTGCATCGGGGCCTTGCAACCAGTTTGAAAAATAAATCTCCCAAAATAGTCCTCTCATCTCACCTTTGCGTAAAATGGTAATAGGAGCGGTGGTGGAATGGGTGTTGTTGGCAGGGTAACCACCTCTGCTATTCTGACCACTCTGCCCTGAAGATTTGACGCCTGGATCAGACAAGACCCCATGTCCAGCACTGGCTCTGCAGCCACCACTTTGAGTTTGGATATCCAGGAACTTGAGCTCTTTGATGTCCATAGCACTGCACAGAATGTAAACATTGACATGTTAGACATGTTAACAGCAGATTGCTTAAAACAAATAAGTAGGCCCCTATGTATTGTGAAATAACTAGAGCAATGCACAGAATGTAACTAGTATGTCTGTAGCCTGAGTCTCAGATCTGTTTGTGCCGTCTTGCCAAATGCCAACTCCTATGTCATTGTCACCGCAAATTATTTCCTGAAATCTGTGACGCAGGCTAATCTTTCTGTACTTCACCATGTGAAAGCCTTACCTGAAGGTGACCTCAGGGACAGGGCACCTGACCCCATTGTGGAAAGGTTGTCTGAGAGAGATGGTCTGACTAGTCTGGTCCACAGATGACACTTCTCCCTGGTACATGCCCAGGGTTGGTCCACAGTTTATTGACACCTGACTGCCCAACCAGTCTGCAGCCATTCTCTCTGGCTCTAGGCATATATGGAAGACAGAGAACAACTTCACAAATACGTAATAGCTTTCTGATTAATGGGACATTAATGGTGTAAAACTGTTCTGTTTGAGCTACAAACCAAGTTGGATGATATGTATAAACTGAAAGCAGAGGGAGCCTTTGTCAGATCTAGGAAGAAGTGGCTAGAGGAGGGTGAACAAAATCAATCTTATTTTTTCAGGTTAGAAAAATACCACTCTAAAAATAATACAATTCAACAATTAAATATGAATGGTCTCATCACAGATGATCCCAAATTAATCTCTAACTTTAGTTGCAACTTCTACAGGAATGTATATAGTTCTAAGTATTGTAAGGTTTCCTCAACTCTTTCCTTTGACTCTCTGGGGGATGTGAAATCAATTGGGGAGGCTGAGAGGGAACAGTTTGATGACCCTATTATAGTTGAAGAGATCATTTATTCTATTGAACACCTTCAAAATAATAAGTCTCCTGGGATTGATGGTATATCTGCTGAGTTTTACAAAACTTTTTCTCAACAGTTGGCCCCATTTCTGTTGGAGGTCTTTTCTGAAAGCATTACAAATAATTATCTCTCTCCCAGTTTGACTCAAGGTCTGATTACATCAATAACTAAGCCCAAGAAAGACTTGCTTCTACTCAATAATTGGCATCCAATCTGTCTGCTCAATAATGACTACAAAATATTTGCCTCTATACTTGCAAAAAGAATGAAGGAAGTATTGGACTCAATTATGGAAGAGACCCAATCTTGCTTCATGAGGAATAGACATATCTAATAATATCCGACTGGTGTTAGACCCTATTGACTATTCTGATTTAATGTTCGAATATAGTTTTACTGTCTTCTTAGACTTTTATAAAGCCTTCGATACAGTGGAACATGAGTTTCTATTTCTCTCCCTTGAGAAATTTTGTTTTGGGGAATTATTTTGTAGTACTATTAAAACTCTTTATATGAATGGGAACAGTTCAATTAAATTAAAGCATGGTACTTCTCCTAGATTTGATTTGAAAAGAGGGATTAGGCAAGGTTGCCCAATTTCACCTTAGCTCTTCCTGCTTGCAACCCAACTTCTTACAAGTTCTGTTAAACCAGCAATATAAAAGGGATCTCTATTACAGAGATATTATCATAAGTCAACTTGCAGATGACACAACCCTCTTTTTGAAAGATGCTGACCAGATTCCTAGAGCAGTCGATGTGATAAATATATTTTCCAAAGCATCTGGTCTTTGCCTAAACCTTAATAACTGTGAATTGTTTGCTGTTAAAGACTGCGTGATACCCTCTATATGCAATATTCCAGTCAAGGAAAAAGTAACATACCTTGGGATTACCATATCTAAGGATCAACAGTAAATATGCTCATTCAATTTTATACCTATTATTGAAAAAAACAAAAAGAAGTTGAACCATTGGTTGCAGAGGGATTTATCCTTGAAAGGTCGAGTATTGCTTTCTAAACCTGAAGGTATCGCCAGACTTACTTATGCAGCCCAGTCCCTATATCTTGACAACAAAATAGGTAAAGCGGTTGACCAGGTGCTTTTCAACTTCATCTGGAAAAATCGTACACATTATATTAGGAAATCTGTCGTTATGAACTCATATGGATACGGTGGTCTCAATTTTTGTTGTTGTTGATTTTCCTACTTTTGAATAATACTTTTAAGATACATTGGGCTAAACATTTTTTTAAAGAATCCAACTAATGGTGTAAAACAGTCTAAGGAATTAGTTACGGGTCTAAAATATGAGTTCCATTGGCTATACAATGGGCTAACAGCGGGGGGTAACCACAGCCCTTTGTAAATTACTACTAGCTACTCACTCATCACTTCCCTACTCTGGCAATTACGTCGTTAGTTAGCTAGCTAGGAAACAAGCTGGCAATGTAGCTGTCAAATACCCTAGTTGGCTGTCACTGTGTTAAATCGGTATCTAGCTAGCTAACCAAATAACGCAACTAGCTAGCTGTTCCATTCGAAAAGATGGCTAGCTAACTAAATAGCTAGCTACTGCCAAATTGTTGTGAACGCTAACGTTAACTAGATAACGTTAGCGTAGCTAAATCAGAGATCATGGCTAACGTCGGTTATTAATATATCCATCCTCTCCACCCTTTTGTTATTCATTAAACGCTGTCAGGTAAAATTGAAAATTATATACCTTGTTTTTGTGTATGATAGAGTTTTTGTGATGAATTTGCTAGTTTGCTAACAACACTTTCTGAACTCGAAGAATCTGTGTCGTTTCCTGGTTACAACGTCACTTCCTTCGCTTTCCCCACAAGCGTTCATTGATTGTTTATGCAGGGGGCACCAATGAGGCCACATGTTGCTGCAAAGGTTTATTAAGGTAAATGCAATGATGATAAAAAGTTAGGGCATTATTTACAATGCCAACAAAGGTTGTTTTAAATCATTGCACCAATGGCAAGTTTATAGCTTATTTACTCATGAAAATGTGCTCAGTTTGTGTACTGATTGTTTCTGTAGTAGAAGTCCAAGTCTTTTACACAGGTAAGTGATGATATCCAACCCTATCTTATCTAGCTAGTAGTGTTACAGATTTACTCTTTGATCAGCCAAATACCGACGTCCTCTCCTAATGGTTGGCCTGTGTATATTAGCTTGTGAATGCATGCATGGGTTGCCAATGAGATTGGCCAACACACTCAAGAAAAGTTCATTGATTTTCAGCTTTTATTTCAGTAGCTACCTAGATAGCTACCAACAACACAATGCATAGTGTATACAGTTGGGGTTTTAGTTTACAAGAGTCCTTCGTTACATTATAAAATGTTGACATTTATAACACAGTCAGTAATACATACGTATTTTGGCATCCTGATAAAGTCATACAAAGCCACCACAATATATACACATTTTAGGCACATTTCAAAAAAGGACTTTTCAAAATACATCTAGGCTTAAAAATGTACTCAAACAATCAATCACATGTTGGTGGGATACAAACATAGCTTCAGTGTGTTGTGTCCACATTTGACTGATTTATTCAGTGGAATAAAAATATCTAGCTTAGAATTGGGAGGATACATCCATTCAACTCTGTCTGTGACCACCTGAACAATAACTCAAAAGTACGAGAACAGGCACTTTATCATGTAGGTTGTAACATTTTTGCCTCAAAAAATTCTGTAGCAAAAAATTATACCCAAACGTGGAACTAAAAAACAATGCTCTTTAAAACCCCACCATGGGTTTATGTGTATGTTTTATAGATTGATCCTCTTTAAAGCGAGCTGATACAGTATATGAGCTGTGGTCAAGGCAAGAGGAGCAGTAAAACACGATGATGTAGGCAAAAAGGCAGCTAAACAGCAATAGTCTCTCCTGATATCTCCTGAAGCAACACCTGACAAACTCTAGTAGGCCCTGTGGTATGCTGGTCATGAAGGTCCTTAATCCAATACAACACTTGTTTGTAATCCCCTTACATACCATTTCAGATTATAATTTTATCGATTTCAAATTGTCTACAATTTGACTCAGTTTTCCCTCACTGTTAATTCTCCTATGAATCAAGAGAGTTGTCAAGCCCGGGCTTTCCTAGAGAGAAAATGTACCCTCTGGCTTTTAAATCTGAACTCATCTCATGCCATCAAGTATGTAGGGCTAACTATAAATCAGTTATAGTGATGTTGAGAATCATAAATGTGACCATGTCCTTCACTCCTCCTGCCCCCATGGCCGCAGGCTAGCCTTCAGCTGACAGCGCTTGTGCTTCATAGTGAGGCCGTATTCTGGGGTCATGTCCAGCGGGTGCCCAGGTTTCTCCTGGAAGCGCAGCCTTTGGAGCAGGATGGCCAAGAAGAGGTAGACCTCGTTGCGTCCGATGGCCTCACCGATGCAGCGGCGCTTGCCCATGCCGAATACGAGCACCTTCTCCCCCTCCAGCTTGTTGAGTTCTGTGCCATCAGCACTCAGGAAACGGTCAGGGTTGAATAAAGAAGGCTCCTTCCACAGCTCCCTGAAGAGCACAGAGGTAACAATTTACATTAGGTTCTTGTTATAACTGTGTAGTAACACTGTCATTACTACAGTAACAACACTGTTGTTGCACAGTAGTTGCATAGTAATAGAGTTGAGAAGTTTTAGTTTAAAAATACTACTCACGGGTCATGGTTGACCTGCCACTGGTTGATGAAGACACAGGTGTCCTTGGGAATGAAGTAGCCATTGAGGGATGTATCCTTGATCGTGCTAAAAAAAATATTGACAATACCAGTCAGACCATGCCATATGTGTCCATAATGTGTAACTGATATTGTAAATGTCTGTTTGGCTAATATTGTAAATGTCAGTTTGGCTGATATTGTAAATTTGTGTTTTGAGCAGGTGCAAGTGCAACTCACCAGTGTGGGATGGTGAACGGCAGGAAGGAAGAGTGCCGGAAGATCTCCAGGATGAAGGCTTCCAGCAGAGGTAAGTTGGTTTTGTCTGAGAGACGGGGAGTGCGATTCAATCCCACCTTTTCCGCTGTTGGAAGGACAATAGAGAACATTGGATATAAAAAAAGAATGGGACGGGGTGACAGGTCAGTAAGTAACAATATTTTGAATCATGACTCCATAGAATTACAAATATAACTGATTAATAGGATCTCTCTGTGGATGACTAATTTAATTTAGGGAACAGAACTATCTGTTAAAACCAGCAAGGTTCAACTTACTCAGTTCCTGATGCAGTCTTTCCTGGATCTCTGGGTAAGCCACAAGGTACACAACAGCCCAAGACAGAGCTGTGCTGATAGTGTCAAAACCTTGAGAGGGAGACAGAAGCCGCATTGCATAATTAAAACATCTTACAAATGTACATTTTTTTCAATGATATGGAGTGACTCAGCATAACTGTTGCTTTATTTTTACTCAACTCACCTGCCCCAAACAGATCATTGACAATGCCCACAATCTTCTCATCAGAAACCTGGATGTTGGCATTCTCATCTAGTTTCCTGTCCTCACAGTGGTCAATGAGGGAGTCAGTGATGTCACGGATGTTGTCCTGAAAACAGAACAATGGACAATCAGTATCACAGACAACAAACAGCAATAGATCAAACATAGAATGAAACACGTAACGTCTTTGAAACATGATGCGATGTATTATTTACCTTGTCATAGCTTTCATAGTGCTCACTGACAATCTTCTGCACAAAGGCGTTGAAACGGTCATTGATATCCATAAACCTCTTCATGGTGCGGTTTGGTAGGTAACGAAGGATGGGAATGAAGTCTGCAGGGTTGCCGCTGCCCACCACCTGCCCAAACTCATCACTCAAGTTCACCAAGCTCAACAGCTCCTGGTCATCATGGCTGTAGCGCCGGCCGAAGCACATTCCACAGATGACGTTGGCCACCGATACGACAATATGGCGGAAGGGGTCAAAGCTGCCACTGACATCCATGACGGAGGTCAGCTGTTTTACCAGGTACTCTCCCTCCTTGCAGACGTGCTCCTCCAGGGCACAGGAGTACTCTGGGGTCGATCCCTCCAGGGTGGCGAAAGAGCGGAGGGCGCTCATAGCTAGCTTGCGGCGGGCGCGCCATACCCCAGCCTTGTCGGTGCTGAAGGCCAAGCTCTTGCCGTCGTTGATGAACTTGAAGCTGTATAGATCGGGCCTCCCGGCGAAGTCTTCCCCTTGCTTGATAAGAGCCTGGCGGACTGTCTCGCTGCCACTCAGAACAACCACAGGCCGCATCCCTATCTGGATCTGGAAGACTGAGCCGTAGCGCTCACTCATGGCAGTCAGGCTGAGGTGAGGGTTGTTGTGCACCTCCAGCACATTCCCGATGATGGGCAGGGGCTTTGGTCCTGGGAGCCGTTTCAGTCCCTCTGGGATCTCTGTGTGCTTGTACTTCATGAACATGTACACCAGGCATAGTGTTACCATGGCCACCAGCCCCTCAGACACAGAGACTGAGCCAATAATGGGTAGTATCATGAGAACCATTTTTATGTATTTTTTTTTGTGGCTTCTGCACAATCTGTAAGAAGGAGAGGTACATGTTTTAGTGATTAATAGTGAGCGAGAAATATACTCCAGCTGAGTAATAAACATTGCTCGAAAACATTGTTAAAAAATTGCATTGGGGGAATTACGCACGAGTGATCCCATGCTGACTGCATGCTTTACGCATACAGCCCCATGTACTTTACGCATGGTGCACTCACACCTTTCACGCTTTTGCAAGCCACCCTACTCTACCAGTCTTGTACCATTAAACATAGGCTACATAAAAGGCTGTATATTATTTAAAAAAAAATGTAAATCCCATAACTGTTACATTGCCTACACGTACGTACATTTTCTCGAATATATTCTACTAAAAAGAAGACTCAAGAATAAACGGTACAAGATAATAGTATATAATGCATTTTATAGCTTGTTATATTGTAAATTAAAAAAAATAAAAACATAGTACTAATATTATGTGCAAACTAGTTAATAAACGTTATTTCGACACTTCATTCACAACAAAAAGACACCTGCTATTCCAACATATGTTTACTTGTTCTTAAGTTAAATGTAAATATATTACATGCAAAATTAGTCGTTTTTATTACCTTCCGTTATGAGCCAAATGAGCCGACTTGCAGGGAGATCGAAGAAGTTTGCAGGTGAGGTTATATTTATACAAAGCTTTTTCTCTTGCTATAAGTGAACTCCGTTTCTCTGTACTTAAAAGTAAGAATGGGAACTTCTTTTATAGAGCGCTTCTCAGCTCCATTGGCTGATGTCTGAGTGACGTAACCTCTCTCCCTCTCTTGGCTTGCCAGCAGCAGCGGCTGTCTCTGAAGGAGAGGTGTAATAAAATATCAAGCGGAAACATCATATATATATATATATATATATATATATATATATATACAGTTGAAGTCGGAAGTTTACATACACTTAGGTTGGAGTCATTAAAACTAGTTTTTCAACCTCTCCACAAATTTCTTGTTAACAAACTATCGTTTTGGCAAGTCGGTTAAGACATCTACTTTGTGCATGACACAAGTAATTTTTCCAACAATTGTTTACAAACAGATTATTTCAAATATAATTCACTGTATCACAATTCCAGTGTGTCAGAAGTACACTAAATTGACTGTGACTTTAAACAGCTTGGAAAATTCCAGGAAATTATGTCATGGCTTTAGAAGCTTCTGATAGTCTAATTGACATCATTTGAGTCAATTGGAGGTGTACCTGTGGATGTATTTCAAGGTCTACCTTCAAACTCAGTGCCTCTTTGCTTGAGATCATGGGAAAATCAAAAGAAATCAGCCAAGACCTCAGAAAAAAAAGTCTGGTTCATCCTTGGAAGCAATTTCCAAACGCCTGAAGGTACTACAGTATGTTCATCTGTACAAACAATAGTACGCAAGTATAAACACCATGGGACCACGCAGCCGTCATACCACTCAGGAAGGAGACGCTTTCTGTCTCATAGAGATGAACGTACTTTGGTGCAAAAAGTGCAAATCAATTCCAGAACAACAGCAAAGGACCTTGTGAAGATGCTGGAGGAAACAGGTACAAATTATCTATATCCACAGTAAAACGAGTCCTATATCAAGATACCCTGAAAAGCCGGCCAGCAAGAAAGAAGCCACTGCTCCAAAACCGCATAAAAAAGCCAGACTACGGTTTGCAACTGCACATGGGGACAAAGATAGTACTTTTTGGAGAAATGTCCTCTGGTCTGATGAAACAAAAATAGAACTGTTTGGCCATAATGACCATTGTTATGTTTGGAGAATAAAGGAGGAGGCTTGCAAGCCGAAGAACACCATCCTAAACGTGAATCACGGTTGTGGCAGCATCATGTTGTGGGGGTGCTTTGCTGCAGGAGGGACTAGTGCACTTCACAAAATAGATGGCATCATGAGGAAGGAAAATTATGTGGATAGATCGAAGCAACATCTCAAGACATCAGTCAGGAAGTTAAAGCTTGGTCGCAAATGGGTCTTCCAAATGGACAATGACCCCAAGCATTCTTCCAAAGTTGTGGCAAAATGGATTAAGGACAACAAAGTCAAGGTATTGGAGTGGCCATCACAAAGTCCTGACCTCAATCCCATAGGAAATTTGTGGGCAGAACTGAAAAAGCATGTGCGAGCAAGGAGGCCTACAAACCTGACTCAGTTACACCAGCTCTGTCAGGAGGAATGGGCCAAAATTCACCCAACTTATTGTGGGAGCTTGTGGAAGGCTACACGAAACGTTTGACCCAAGTTAAACAATTTAAAGGCAATGCTACCAAATACTAATTGAGTGTATGTAAAATTCTGACCCACTGGAAATGTGATAAAAGAAATAAAAGCTGAAATTAATAATTCTCTCTACTATTATTCTGACATTTCACATTCTTAAAATAAAGTGGTGATCGATCCTAACTGACCGAAGACAGGGAATTTTTACTAGGATTAAATGTCAGGAATTGTGAAAAACTGAGTTTAAATGTATTTTGCTAAGGTGTATGTAAACCTCCGACTTCAACTGTATATATATATAATGAAGCTTGCCTTTATTATAAAAAGAAACATCTAAGGAGTAAGATCATTTTTTCTATGAGTGCATGCTTTCTCTTATATATCAGTGATGGGCCCTATTGAAAATATATATACATACAATTTCATATAGTTTGTTATAAAAACATATTAGAATGTCTAACCATAGAGAAATTCAATAGACTGCATGTTTAATTCTCGAACAAGTCATTCTCGTTCATATGACTTTAAAACTTTTTTTTTTAAATGTTTTACATTTTTAGATTTGATTTTAGGTTTATATCAGAATGATTGGATGTGTCTCTTTTCAGATGTTCATTAGCCTGTTGGAGAGAGTTATAAAACAGACTATACAGAAGAAGCCAGTCAGGTAAGAGGAATACAGGACCCATTGATTTGTGGAATGATCACCAATGATATTTGCAATTGAAGTAGAGCATGTTAAATGTGTTATTGTGTAATAACAATACAATAATACAATCAGCCTAACTTTTAATCATAATATATCATCATAATCATAAGCACAACCATGTAGATGTAGACCTATAATCACTATCATACCTATTCATCATACTACACATCTTACTTATAATGTTATAGATGTGGTAATTGTATTTGTATTATTTGTTTTATTTGTTTGTTTAGACCTAAATATTTATATGTATTTTATTATTTCTTGTTTCCATTAATGTTAGGGTATTGGGCCTAATATTGCAGGCTATGGTAGGCAGTAGGCTAATAAGCCATATTGAAAAAAGGCAATTCATCTGCTCCTAAA